>NW_027226567.1:3756457-5008609 GCF_022539635.2 Chironomus tepperi
TTTCACCAAAACTGGTCACAGGTTAGAATCATGTCGGATAGATTCTGAGTTTTCTCGTATTCGGGCAAATTTAATTGTTTATGTGTCAGTACCCAGGATTTCTTTTTGACTGTGATCCGAGAAAACTCAAACGCAGAGTTGGTGTGACTAGAAATTGCGAAAACGCACCTTAATCCTACTGGAATTTGTCTGGGTCATTAGAGTCGGTTGTTCGACGCTCTAACCACTACGTCATTGCAGCTTCTTTTTTGCCTTAAATAGGATTACATTTCAAACATTAAGTCAACAAGACAAAACAAAACACAGTAATCTCTTCCACAAAACAAATCAGCTACATGAAAGTGATTTTTTTTTTTCTCGGAGGTACACATAGTGTGAGCTATGAACTCCCACCCTTAAAAACAAAGCAAAAAATGTTACCCAATTTACTATAAACTACTGTTTCACTGAATATATATGGGACATACACAGTACATCAGATGAATGAATTTGTTCTAAGTGAAAAATTTTCCCCAATATATATTTTTATACACACAGTATCGATAAAAATCTTACGGAAAAAAGCACAAGAAAATGGGTAAAGAAAAGCAAAAAAAAAAAGGAAGGAAAATTTATTTTTGTGACTGAACATCTACCTGAAAATCGCTCATTGAAGCGTTCGTGTTGTAAGCAATTGATGGGAATAAGGAATTTTATATGAATAAGAAGAAAGCATTCATTTACGTTCAACAAGACCTTTCCATTCATGCAAAAATTTTCGTCAACAATTTTTCAATTCATTTCAGCTTTTCTTTACAGTTCATGAGTGATGTAGGTGTATCCATCGATCTAAGATGGAACTAGAAAAAGAAAAAGGAATATTTGCAATGTTTTTTTTTTTTCATCTTATTCCTTTATATCAGAACAATATCTTTGGAATGAGATTGCAGTAAAAGCTGGAATGAAAGGGATTAAGTATGGGATATTGAAAAATTGTGACTTGAGCTTTCTTTTTTTTATATTACATTTCACAATGAATTATTTGCTCAACCTAACTCCGACTTTGAACATTGGTAACAAAAAGCTTTTCATGCTTTTACGTTTAATGGAATGTCGATAAAATTAATTTCTTGAGAATGACATAAATTTAAGAATGAAGGGAGAAAAAAATCAAATAAAGATGTCATCATTCATGCAGGATGTTAAAGCTGTTACTTTCTTATTTTTTTTTATTGCGATCGATAAATTTCAGGGAATATATTCATGTGATTTGCTGTTGTCGAGGTAAAGCTATAAAAATTTATTTTTGAATGAAAGTCCCATAAAGTTTAAGACAATTTAAATTGTTTAGGCTGATGGAAGTAGATTTTCAAGGTATTCTTCATTTTATTGGAGTCGACAACTAATGGTTTTGATGCTTTTGTTTTCCTTTTGAAGACGATCTCGATTATCAAACATTTCTGAATAACACAAGTCGAGTAATAGATCTTGGAATTCAGCACAAGGCCGGAAGGACTCTGACATCGCGTCGTATTCAAACCGATCGGCCACAAAACAAAGTCATGTCTGCAAGATGTCGAATTTTTGATGGACTAAACGATTTGAATATTCAAAATTGAATTGGTTGGAACCACGTCACCGAGAATATACTCAGAGTAAAGTAACAGTTGTCTTAGTAACATGGTGACACCAGCAACAATTCAATCTGTGATGCGTTTACATCTTTCCTGTTCTGAATCTTTTTGCAATCATGATTTTAGGGAAAAGGTAAACTTCTCACCAACATAGCCTAAGTTGGATTCGAACTCACCTCCTTTCTTAATTACATGTCAAGTGCTCTTACTCAATGAGCTACTGGGGGTTTCTAGAGAGTGTAGCACAATGCTGACCTAAACTGCTCTTAAGTTGTCTTTCCCTCTTAAGTAATTGCATTACCCAGGATATATTAATACAATGTGTCTATCCACAGATTGTGAATCACGAGTCACACAAACTGATTTGACATCTTGGCATCAGAACCTTCTTATTCAATCTTCAGAATTACCCATAAGATAACCCAGTGCTCTAGATTTTGTTCTATTGCTCTACCACATCATCATCCTGAAAATGACACAAAAAATGTCAACGATATAGCAAGTTAATAAGAAGTAACTTTTCTAATATTTACTAACGTTAACTTTGTCAATGGAAGTGAACTGCATTTGACATCTTTGGTTGTCATTTTTATAAAAGCTTTTGTCGAACAATTAAGAGTTTCAGGAACAGATATGGAGGGAAATATCTTGAATTATGGTATTTTTACTTCAATTTTCTTTAATCCAGCATGACTATAAGTTGGTGTTTGGTTTTAGGTTGAACACTCTCCTAAAGCCATGCCTACCTGGTGTCGGGTCGGCCAAAATTCCGAAGTCATGTCCACCTGGTGTCGGGTCGGACAAAATTCCGAAGTCATGTCCACCTGGTGTCGGGTCGGACAAAATTCCGAAGTCATGTCCACCTGGTGTCGGGTCGGACAAAATTCCGAAGTCATGTCCACCTGGTGTCGGGTCGGACAAAATTCTGAAGTCATGTCCACCTGGTGTCGGTTCGGACAACATCCCAAAGTCACGCCGGCCTGAAGTCGGTTCGAACACCATCCCAAAGTCACGTCGGCATGGTGCCCGACTTTAGATTGATTATCCGATTAGTGTTATTCTGGATAAAATTGATCCATTATTAAATTCATTGCTGTTTCTCTGCCAACCTTTAAATCAATGAAAACCCAAAATTTCCAAAACAACTCAGCACTAGTTCAAATGCCTTCCTTTAACATTTAAATGTAATTTAATTTGCCTTGTTGAGCATCAAACGAAATTAAAGTCAGTTTTGGAAAATTAGGTCAAAAATTTTATCCATTCACAAAGCCAATTTAACATCCTTCTACATACAGAATATCTTAAAAGTTATCCGAATAGCCTTACAATTCAATTATCAAAACTTTTCATTTTCTCTTCTCTTAAAATGCAATCAGAAATTCCTTTCATTCCAACTAAAGACTTTTTACCTATTCTAAAAATATTTAAATTTCAGATCTCGTTCGAGCGTACAGATTAATTAAGGAAGACGTTGAAGAATTTTTGTGATAACTTACGTCGATGAATTGCAGACAAATTTGATGAATCAATTACTGAATGAAAATTATTTCTTTACAGTAAACTCAACACAGACTTCCTAATTTTTCTTCTTTTTTTTTCGTACAGAACAAACTAAGCATAAAGCATATTGCATTGAAATAATATATAATGGAATTTTTTTTAAGTGCACATTTTAAAGGAGGAAAAGTTGGTGATGTTGGAAATTTGTCTTATTGTCATGTAGTGGGATTGAGACAGTGGTATACTTGGGATTCATGTGAGCAGGTTGTTGATTGAAACAGTGCTGAACTAAGGGTTGGTGATTGATGACTAGTGTGATAAAGCTAGTTTCAGGCATTATCTAAGTGAGGTAATGGAACATAATCGATTCGTATCCGAGTGGACAAAAATACGTTAGAACTGGTTATCAACTGGACATTAAACTTGGCATCAAATAATTGTAACGTGTTTTTGCCCACTCATGGTATGTTAGGGACGACAAGCCTTCAGTTAAACTGCAATTTGGAATCCTTACAAAACATTATAATTGCAACTCTGACTGCATACCCTAGCAGACAAAGAGAACGCTTTTAGGTACCGTAGTGGTCTTTCTGTACCATGAAACAGCGTTAAGGATAGCCAGGGAGGTCATGGATCACAACTGATCTGTACGACCAGCGAAGTAAGTAAGTAAGTAAGGATAGCCAGCGAAGTAAATCAACTAAGAGTTATTGAATCCATTTTTGGGGGATTTTGTTCGGAACCTTACTATTACTAAGATTCTAGAGGAGAAAATGCATTTCTCCACAACATAACCTGAGTGAGACTCGAACCCAGGTCCTAAGATTAAAAGTCGCATGCTCTTGCCATTGAGCTACCGGGAGGTATTATGGAGCGTGGCTTAAAACATGCTTAAACCCTACTTAAACCTTATTTTTCTATCAAGCGCTCATTACACAGCTGTTATCGTTGTTTTTCAGCGTGTAATGAAAGTTGGAATTCGATACTGTCAATACTCTTGAAGCCTGAACTCAGTGAGTCTCATTAATTTCTCTTGTTTCATAATCAAAGTCAAGAGTTCGAAACTTCAAACCCTAGCAACACAAATTAAGTGTCTCTTCTAAAAACCTCTTTTACTATTTTGGCCAAATTTCGTCCATATAGTTGTCAAATGCACTTCTAAACTTCTCATCCTCACCAAACTTCCATTACTCCTTCATATTCACCAAACTCTAGTCATGTAGAATTTGAGAAAAAGATTCAAGAAAAATAGAGATGTATGCAAAAATATTTCTCAAGTGGTGCGGTAAAGCATCAAAATTCAATTTACTCGCTCCTTTTCTTCGAGCTTCAAGTACTCGTCTATGTGCATATAGAAATCAATCTATTATTACTCTCTCTCTCGTACGTTGAATGCAAATTTGCTCCTTTTTTCCATGCTATAAGTTTCAAGAACACTTCGTCTTCTTCATCATCTTGCATATGAGAAATAACTTTATATGTACAAATTTGTTGGATGTAAAAACCCGAAAATATATATATGGATATATACCAAACCCATATGTGTGTGGATGTAGATGCATGTATGTTCGGTGCATGGCAATTTGTAATTAATGGAAAAATCCTTTTAAGGGGTAGCAAAAAAAAGAAAATAAGAGAGAGGAAAAAAGTGGGCAATAAATTAAAAACACACTTACATGTAGTTCGTTCAGGCGAAACGACTCTTGACGGTCGAGGGAAGGACGCATGTAAACACAGTAAAAAAAGTTTTTTTTTTATGGACTTGTGAGGGATTATGGATGTACATTTATAAAATTTCATTAGATTGTGTGATTTAATTCCATTACTGACATTACTTCAATCTCTTGATGTCAGGTTTTTTTCGGAATTTGGGAAGTTTGTTTGTTGCGCAGAATATTTATTTTTAGACAGTAATTGTGATGATTTTTTTGAAAAATATTAATATTGTGAAACTAATATCATTGATAATGCAATAATAAATAATAATTAAATATCAAATTAAAATTAATGAGATTGTGAAAATAATTACGTGGATATGAATATTAGATTTGTTTGAATTTTATGTATGATTTGTACTTAATACTGATTTGTTTATATTTGGGAAATAAATGAAATTTTCTATCATTTTACTCGATTAAATTTCACTTTACCAATTAGATTGCTATGATTAGTGTTTAATCAGTTTTGTAATTTACTGAAATACAAAATAACTTTTGTGTCCTAAAATTCATAACGGAATTTTTTCAAATATTTAGCACACAAACAAGTGCATTCAGCAACTTTAGTACTGAACACATTGTTTGTTGAAAATTGTCTTAAAGTGAGAAAAACATAAATTAACATCAATTTCCTGTTCACAGCTTACTTTACAAAGCGTATAGACAATCAATTCATCATTTGCAACTATCGTAAGTAGAATTTAGCACATAAATCCAACAAAAACTCATAAAATTATTAATTTTCAGGAAAATTTCAATGTTTACTAAAATAAATTCAATTAATATTGCATTATTCAACACAAAACAACCAGAGAACATCAAAAAAATTATCCATCTACAGGCCCTGACCATCTTGAAACTTCTCGTAGACGACAAAACCCACGAAAATAATAAAAAAATTCTGAGGTGAAAAACTTTTTCCATCAAAAAATTTTTCATCCCTTTGCTATTCCAAAACTACACTACAATGCACAATTTCACTTAAGTCTAAAGCAGCAAATGAAAATCCGTAGCGACGTTTAATCGGAAAATTTATGTTGTAAAGTCATGAAAGCGCTATGCAATCAGAAGAGAAATAAAATAAAAAAAAAGAATAGAGGAACAGAAGAGAACAGCGTTGCACAAGATTGAATGCACAGGAGCACTTAAACGGAACACGGTAGTGAAATTGTAGGAATAAACGATAGAAATGAGTAAAAAGAAAGGAAAGAAAGAAAAAAAATTGCTGAATTCTTGATTTGAAGCGGAAAGAAAAATTGTGAGCTTCAAAATTAATGCAACGGTAGATTTACAACGGCTTTCATCGCAAGCAAGTAACGCCTTCAATCAAATATTATTCCCCCTTCATTATGTAATACTTCAATGTGTTCACTGAGAGAAATTATGTTGCTTATTCAGCATCCTTCCCTAGCTGCGATTTTCTTTCTTTTTATTTCATTTAGCCCAAATGACACATGTATGTGGGGTGCTGTATGTCTGCATTTTGACTTTTTATGGATAGAATTTAGTGGATTAAAAATTTGAAATGCAAAATTTCACGGTTACTTTAAATTCCTTTTTCATGACTTTATAATAAATAATTTAGAACAAAAACAAGACCTTGTTTGGATAAGTTTTGGGTACGTCGACGAAAATAAATGGATAACTGTCTTATTCTTAATTAAAATTTAACATCCATATCTGATAAATGATTTTTTTGTGGAGGGACTTCTTCCTACTTTTCAAGAGGGGTTGTTGATTTTAGATTTGGTGTAGAAAAAACACTTGATGGAAATAAATTCTGACTAAAGTGTCTTTAATCACGAAAGATCGGGAAAAAAGGTGGAAATTTTCCCATAAAATATCCAATTTTAGGAATGTCTGTTATAAATGACTTTAAGAATTTTAGAAACAATATTAACTTAGTATTTTAACGATTATTACTTAAAGGGGTTTTTGACTGAGTTTTGAAACATTTGACTGGATTGTAAACTGTGCTATAGATTATTAAGGTTGGAACTTTTATTACTTTTGTTTCTATAATTTAAATAAAATACAATTTTATTTCTGTTACTTTAAAACAAAACATATTATTTCAAGTTCATTTAAAGATCAAAAAACTTAGTTTCACACCCTCCATACTTTAAAAGTCATAGTTTGATATCCCTTCTTTTTTTAATCCGACATAACTTCGCACTCTTCGTAATTCATAGTTTCATATAGGGTTTCTGGAAGCGGTTTTCCGAAAACCGCATAACCGCACTTTTTGACCCTAAAATGCGGTTTTTAAAAAACCGCGGTTTTGAAAGAAAAAACCGCAGTTTTAAAACTTTGTTTGGAAAAATTCACATAAATCCACAAAATGTAAATTTTTGAAGAAAATTTTTATATTCACACCGTTTTCACGTGTGAATGTATTGAATTTGTTCAGATTTGAAAACCAGTTTTTTGGATTTTTTAGCCAAACTAAGCATAATGGCAAGTTATGTTCTATCTCAAAAAGTTTGTGCCTGGAATTCCACATCATAATCAAAAAACAGATTTGAAATTGGTTGAGGCATTGCTGAGAAAATCGAAAAATTCGCTTTCTGTAAGCAAGCAAACAAGCAAACAAGCAAACAAGCAAACAAGCAAACAAGCAAACAAGTTAATCAGCAAGAAATCTCAATAACGAGACATCGTAGAGACTTCTAGTTTTTTGCAATCGATCCGTATTTTTCTATAGATGAGCTGATTAGATTTTGGGCATGGCAGGTACAGCCGTTGCTTCAAAAAATGCAAAAAACTTTCGTTTTCATACAAAATTTCAAAATCAATGTTTTCTATGATTTTTTGAAACTTTGAACATTGTATGAAAATTATCAAACATGTGTCAAGCGTAGCTTGGCCTACCCGCTGGAGCTTGATCCCTCAAACATTTGCCTAGCGAAGCTTGGCCTACCCGCTGGAGCTTGATCCCTCAAACATTTGCTAAGCAAAGCTTGGCCTACCCGCTGGAGCTTGATCCCTCAAACATTTGCCAAGCGAAACTTGGCCTACCCGCTGGAGCCTGATCCCTCAAACATTCGCCAAGCAAAGCTTGGCCTACCCGCTGGAGCTTGATCCCTCAGACATTCGCCAAGCAAAGCTTGGCCTACCCGCTGGAGCTTGATCCCTCAAACATTTGCCAAGCGAAGCTTGGCCTACCCGCTGGAGCTTGAACCCTCAAACATTCGCCAAGCAAAGCTTGGCCTACCCGCTGGAGCTTGATCCCTCAAACATTCGCCAAGCAAAGCTTGGCCTACCCGCTGGAGCTTGAACCCTCAAACATTCGCCAAGCAAAGCTTGGCCTACCCGCTGGAGCTTGATCCCTCAAACATTCGCCAAGCGAAGCTTGGCTTACCCGCTGGAGCTTGAACCCTCAAACATTCGCCAAGCGAAGCTTGGCCTACCCCCAAACATTTGTCAAGCAAAGCTTGGCCTACCCGCTGGAGCTTGAACCCTCAAACATTTGCCAAGCGAAGCTTGGCCTACCCGCTGGAGCTTGATCCCTCAAACATTCGCCAAGCGAAGCTTGGCCTACCCGCTGGAGCCTGATCCCTCAAACATTTGCCAAGCGAAGCTTGGCCTACCCGCTGGAGCTTGATCCTTCAAACATTCGCCAAGCGAAGCTTGGCCTACCCGCTGGAGCTTGAACCCTCAAACATTTGCCAAGCAAAGCTTGGCCTACCAGCTGGAGCCTGATCCCTCAAACATTCGCCAAGCGAAGCTTGGCCTACCCGCTGGAGCCTGATACCTCAAACATTCGCCAAGCGAAGCTTGGCCTACCCGCTGAAGCTTGAACCCTCAAACATTTGCCAAGCGAAGCTTGGCCTACCCGCTGGAGCTTGATCCCTCAAACATTCGCCAAGCGAAGCTTGGCCTACCCGCTGGAGCCTGATCCCTCAAACATTTGCCAAGCGAAGCTTGACCTACCCGCTGGAGCTTGAACCCTCAAACATTTGCCAAGCGAAGCTTGGCCTACCCGCTGGAGCTTGATCCCTCAAACATTCGCCAAGCGAAGCTTGGCTTACCCGCTGCAGCCTGATCCCTCAAACATTCGCCAAGCGAAGCTTGGCCTATCCGCGAGACTTTTTATAGACGGTGTGAATATATCCGCATTGGGTTTCTACCCGATACACTAGTTCAAAAATAAATTCAAATTTTCAATTAACTTAAAAAATGGACTAAAATCTTACAATCTGGTAAGAGCAACTTTAATTTTAAAAGTTTTAAAAAAAAATAATTTTTTGGACTCTTTTATCAACCAATTTGAAACTGAATCTAAATAAAATGGCGGAAAATAGAATAATTTGATACTTTTATGCATAAAACTCCAAGTATACATTTTTTTAAAAAATTTCATACATTTGTATGAAAATTGAAAACCGCAAAAAACCGCAAAACCGCGGTTTTTGAAATTTTGGAAAACCGCAAAACCGCGGTTTTCAAAAAACGCGGTTTTTCAGAAACCCTAGTTTCATATCCCTCTTTTTTGACAACTTCATAGCTTCACATCCTTTGTGATTAGAATTTTTCCCATAAATCGCAGTTTTGTACCACTTTTTTTGAATTTTTTTAAAACTGTAATGAACGTTTTGGTTTCAATGTTAAAGATATTAATTGACTTGGTTTTGTACCCCTTACATAAATTATTACTTTTTTGCATGAAAATTCATAGTTTCACACCCTTCAAAATTTCTAAATTCCATTTAAAAACATACTTCTGCACCCCTTGATTTTTCCAAGAATCAATTTTTCCATCAAACATCCCTTAAATCTCCTAAAATGCGTCTCAATCCCCCAAAAACTCATCATCAACTCCCCCAAAACTTATTGTTCATACCGCAGCATGTATGTAAGTACTTATACAATGTACACACAAACACCGGGGATGGATGGATGGATGAATGAATGAATGGATATGAAATTCATACACTCACAAAAATAAAAAGTAGAAGAAAAGAGCAGTAAAAATTTTTTTTTCGAGTAAGTCGAGTAGAAATAAAGAAAAAAGAATTTGATTAAAAAGAATCAAGTGAAGGAAGGAAATTCTCAACGTTTTTGCATTTTTATGTGCGTCGCAATTGGCATAAACTTTTTTTTTTTTTTTACGGTGACTTTTAGTTGAAATTTATGAGATGAGCGGAGAGATTGAGGAAAGGAACAATGATTGAAGGAAGTGTGGAGGGGAAATGAAGAAAAAAAAGAATGAAAATAAGTTGTCAGGAGTTTATGGCAAGAAGCAGAATAATTAGATTAAAGTAATATTGAATTATTCCCCTGTCGATATAATAATGTATATGTATATATATAAAATAAAAGGCATGAAGTTCATCCCTCGGTAACAATACTGTTACTTATGCTAGCACAAATGCTACTGACTCAATATGTATTCAAGTCAAAACATTATTCAGCCATAATCTCTGTTTATTTGATTGATCTCCTTCTTATAATATTGTTTGTTTGTTGATCTAGTTACAAGGCAAGAATGGAAGGAATATGAAAATATAAATAAATAAATTGCAAAAAATCCTCAACAACTGAGATGAATTTTTGCTTCTTTTCCTTTTCCTTTCTCTCATCTCCTTTTTATATTGCACACATATGTTGCTAATTCGATCTGATTATGATTCACCCGCATATTGAGTCAATGTACACGTCAAAATGAAAATTCAATTTTAAAGAAAAAATGTGAAATGTAAATGGAGGTTTCACGCGTTTTGTGTTGATGAGAGGAAGATAAAAGTCAGAGTTTTTATAAAAAATGATTTTGATTAATTTTATTTGACATTTTATGGGTTTTTAATGGGGGGTTGTGAATAGGATAGGAATGAGGGTTTGAAATTATATTGATAGATTTTAAGATTGAATTAAATTTGACAAAAGGAGTTTTAATTTTGAAAATTAATTTCTTTTTGTTTGAAATATGAAAATTTTGAAACTTTTCATAATAAATTCATTGTTAAAATTTAAAATGTTAATTTTGGCTAAAGTCTGTTATACGGAGGGCCAATATATGAAGTTTTTAAAATCAATTATTTTGGCTAAAAATTATCAGAATTTATTGAAAAATGATAAATTGTAATTAAAAACCAAATTTTGTGACTTTGAGTGAGATTTGGCAGAAATTTTGATTTTTTTGAAGATTTTACTTTGAAAAAGTCAATTCATTGTCCGAATGTTACAATATCTTAAAATGAACTCTTTCAATTTTTCAAATTTGCAATAAATTTTTGAAATTTATTAAAAGATGAAAATTTTTTGAAAACATTTTTGAAATTTATTAAAAAATTGAGATTTTTCAAACTTAAAACTTTTTGATGAGAATTTTGAAGTTTACTAAAGAAAAATTGAAATATTTCATAATTCAAATTTAAAAATTTCTTTTCATAACTTTTTTTCAAAATTGAATTTTTATTTAAATAAAAACTTTTAAATTTGTTACAAAAAAGTTTAAAATTTTCTCAGAATATCTTCAAATCTTTGAATTTTTAAAATTAAACTGAAGAAATCTTTTTTGTTGAAAAATTGGAACTTTAATGTTAAAAATTTAAAAATTCATTTCTATGAAACGTTTAAATATCGAATTTTGAAGTTTTTAAATGAAATAAGAAACAAAAATTTTGAAACTTGGAGACAAAAATTAACAATGAAAAATAAACTTTAAAATTTTAATTTCTTTTAAATATTTAATAATACAGGTTATATAATTTATAAAATTCAATAATTCAATATTTAATTCCTTCAAATTTAAACTTTTAAAATTTTAAATACATTGAAATGATTGAAATTTGTTTTAAATTGTTATTTTAAGTTGATTCAATTATTTAAATAGTTTGAATGTTAAAATTTCTCAAATTTTATTTTCTTATTCTTTGCTACTTTTTATTACAGCTGGTCGTTGCAATTTAGAATTTACTATCCTTTAAAAAATCATATTTTATTTGAAGTTTTTTTGTAAAAAACACAAATAAATTAAAAAAAAAGTTTTCAAACATTCTCACTCAAAAAGTAATAAAATACATTTGGTAAGCTGCAAAATCAGGGATCTCCATTAATACAGCAAGTAAAGACAGGAAGATTTAAAAATAATTTACAGCTAGCGCCACGTTGCATTCAATTCCAAAATAACAATCTGAAAAACTGCTGAAAAATACCCATAAATTATTTCAAAAATTCTCCCCAACTTTCCCATCGAACCACTTCCACACAAAAAAAAGAAAAAACTTTCTCGAAATAATAAAAATTCATTAAATAAATTAAAATCTCCTGTTTCCTGAAAAATACGCAAACATCCGATAAAAAATGAAGCACATATTTGATTCCTTAAAAAACCCTGAGCATTAAAATGAAAAAAAAAAAGGAAAAAAGAAAACTTTTGCAATATTTTCCTTTTTTTCATTTCCAACGACACTTTTAATTTGATTTTCATGTCTTTACGCACAGCAAGTAGCTGAGTATCAGCGAATAGAAGAAATATAAGAAAAATATAATTTAAAAATACAAGAGAAAACATGAAGAAAAGTGGAAAATTCATCAAAATGTAAATACGATGTGATGGAAAAGGCAAGCAGGCAGGCAGGGAGGATGATGGAAGAATAGAAATATCACAATAACAACTTCGAGACGTTGAATGAGCACTCGCTCGAGGAGTTGTTTTAGTTTTAATTACCGAATGGTTTTAATACTTCGCGTGTTATTAATCATTTTAATCTATTGCGGTTTATTTTCATTTAAATGGTTAGAAAATGGTAGTACTGGAAGGGCGGGTAGATCTATGGGAGGGTAATAGAGGCAAGTTAGTGAGAATTTATATTACTTAACGTGATTTTAATTCTTAATGAGTGAGATTTTCGGAGAAGCAGTTTGAGTGATTGACTGGATTAATATGGATGGATTTTGATGAAGTTTTGCGAATTCTTTTAAATTTTTGTACTTTATTAAAATTTGATAAGATTTTAAAATTTTGTTTTCCAAAAAATTGGAGTTTTTAAAATTTGGTAAAATTCAATAAAATTTGAAAATTAATCAAAATTTAAAAATTTGTTAAGATTTGAAAATTTGTCAAGATTTGAAAATTTGTTAAAATTTGAAAATTAGTTAAGATTTGAAAATTTGTCAAGATTTTAAAATTTGCCAAAATTTGAAAATTTGCCAAGATTTGAAAATTTGCCAAGATTTGAAACTTTGTCAAAATTTAAAAATTTGTCAAAATTTTAAAATTTGCCAAGATTTGAAACTTTGTCAAAATTTAAAAATTTGTCAAGATTTTAAAATTTGCCAAGATTTGAAACTTTGTCAAAATTTAAAAATTTTTCAAGATATAAAAATTTGTCAAGATTTGAAAATTTGTCAAGTTTTGAAAATTTGTCAAGTTTTGAAAATTTGTCAAGAATTGAACATTTGTAAAGATTTGAAAATTAGTCAAAATTTTAGGGTTCGTCAAAACTGTATGCGCATATGCGTGCATACGCATATGCGTGCATATATGCGCATACATATGCATATGTATGCATTTTTGTTTGCATACAAATTAATACAATTTTTTTGATTTTTCAATATTTAACTTTTACAAAACTCTAGAAAGTGTGTTTTTTAGCATTAACTAGCTAATATTAATATGAAAAACCAAGAAAATACTAATTTTCCCAGTTAATTCTCTTATTTTAGGAAAAATAAAACCCTATAAAATGTAATGTTCTGAAAAGTTATCTTAAATTAGGATAAACGCCTTAATTAATGCATTTTTCCGCGTAATTTTAATGAAATTAAGATGAAAAACTCAAAAAATATGATTTTCAACTCCAATTTTCATTAACCAGATTAAAAAAATGATTTTTACGAATTATTACTTTAAATTTGTATGCATTTGTATGCATTGTATGCGCATACTGTATTCGCATACATTTGTACTGTATGCGCATGTATGCACATGTATGCGCATATTTGTCGAACCCTACAAAATTTTAAAATTTGTCAGCATTTGAAAATTTGTCAAAATTTGAAAATTTGTCAAGATTTGAAAATTTGTCAAGATTTGAAAATTTGTTAAAATTCGAAAATTTGTCAAGATTTGAAAATTTGTTAAAATATGAAAATTGATTACATTTTCAAAATTTATTAAAAAATCAAAATTTGTTATAATTTGAAAATTTCTTATAACTTGAAAATTTGTAAAATTTAAAATTCGGTAAACTTTGAAAAATCTTTCAATTTTGAAAATTCATAATAATTTGAAAATTTGTTTAAATTTGAAAATTGTTTAAAATTTTAAAATTGTTTAAAATTTGAAAATTCTTTAAAATGTAAAAATTTCTTAAAAATTAGAAGAAAATTGCGCTCTAAAAATCAATTATTCTAAATCAATCTAATAAACTTCCTTCCAACAACCTTATTATAATGAAAATTCATTTCCCTGCTGCTACTACTTATATTACTGCTCATTATACAATTTTCAGCCTCCAGCCATACCACAAAATCCGCAAAATTGTAATTAATTGTTTAATATTTGTTTCTTCAAACTACTTAAGCATCTCCTCTTCATTCATAATGAAGCTTTAAATCTTCATTCCTCATCCGTTCCTCAATTCAATAATTTTTAAGTGGAACAATAAATTTTCCCATTTAAATGTGCTTAAGGGAGGCTTGTTGTGTTCCCACTCATCCATTTGTGTCCACAAAATAGATTTTTTTTATTCTGTTCATTTAACTTTCACTTTTCGCTGTTCACAAAAAGGATGTTAATGTAAATGGGATTTAACCCCATTCTACCCACACACACATATCTCCCGATAATATCCAATTTTAACTCGGTTATGAGAATAAATGTCCATAGCAATATTTTTTATTTTTAACAGCATTTCGCACACACACAAAAATATTTATTTTTATATTTTTTATCGGAAGTCAAAACGATCCATAAAATAGTTTTTCGTAAGCAATAAATTTTGTTATTTTTTTTTTCTTGTTCCTCGCCTTTTTCCCCCCACAGAATATTCGGTAGTGCGAGTAAAAAATGGTTGGACGAGTAATAAATGTTTATGCTATATCGAAGTTAATAAATTTCAACAGATCATGAATCCTTCCGTTTCCGTACCTTCTATCCTGTCTCTCTTACACAGCTATGTACACACAATTTTCTACGATTTACTACGGCACTCTATATTCATTCAAAAAAATTTACTTTTATGTGTTTTTATACTTGTTTTGGAACGCAATCTTTGCATAAAATGTGGATGAAATGCGTTTGGGTTATGGATGACTTGATTATATGGGTTTGGTTGTAAAATGATTGAATGAATTGAAGTTTTTTTAGAGGTTGAATCAGCACAAATTCTTAGAAATTGGGGATGCAGGTTAAAGGGTAAGGTGTATGTTGAATTTTAAAATGAGTTTGCAGAATTTATGAAATTTGCGTGGAAAATTGAAGGGAATGTTGATCAAATTTGATGTATTGTTTAAAGTAAGTCTTAGGCAGGAGAACTTGAAACCGTGAATGTTGAGGAATAGTTTAACGTGGCATTCTGTCAAATCTGATTGTAGTCATTGATAGTCCAATCGTTTAAAGAATGAAGACTAGCTGATTTAAGCTATTGAGTGTGCAGGTTCGAATCCTATTGAAAACAAGTATTTCATTGACGGACGGAAGTGAGATTTTTTTTTAAATTTCAAATTTTATATGGGGTCGGATTGACTCAAGTCGATTTTTTTTATACAAAATCAAAGAATACGGTTCATACTACTTACTTCCATACTTCACTAGACGTACAGATCAATTGTGATACACGACCTTCCTCAGGTGTCGCTTGAAACTAGTCATATCACTGGCTCACGCTTTCAATTTACGGTTCCATAGAATTTTCAAAATTTTTTGGTTGCACACTTGAGTGCCGCGGCACACAGGTTGATCACCATGGTCTTAGCGGTACACAGATTGTCTTCCACTGTCCTATCGGTACACAGGTTTCCTACCACTGCCTTAGAAACACACAGGTTGCCCACCATTTCCCTAGCGATACACAGACTGCCCATTACTGCCCTAGTGATACACAGACTGCCCATTACTGCCCTAGCGGCACATAGGTTGCCTACCATTGCTCTAGCGACACAACATAATTACTACGGTACCGCTACATCTTTGTACGTGAATTTATTATGTCATTGAAGTTTATTGCCAATTAATTAGCCATTTAATTCCTAAGACAGTCTCAACTTTGAATCATGCAAGAATGATCATCAGCCCTAATGCGTTCATAATCCAAAACATCCCAAAAAATCACCCAAACTCAAATTTTGCTTACTACAATAACACATAAAAAAATTTCTTTTTTCTTCACCCGTAAGCTATTTGTTTGCGAAATTTATATTTTTAACAGCTTTCGTCTATAATTCCTCACACATAAGTTTTCATCCTCGCAATTTTTATTTCTTTAAGTTAGATCGGAGTCGACAAGATGGGTGAAACAGTTTATGTTTATTCGATGTTACTGTGCAGTAAATTGGTGGTAAATTTTTCTTTTTTATGGAAGGGATTGATGTTTTGGAAATATTCATGTTTATCCATATCATGGTTATATGTAGATGCTCTAGATTTATGCACATACTTATGTAAGTAAGCAAATATAAATGTTCATAAATATTATTTCAAATAACCATGGTTCGGGGTATTTGGCACTGGAGAAAATTGTCTTCTTCGATTATTCTTACATGATTTATGTTGCTTATTGATGCTGCATGTATTGTATAATGTCCTTTAGTATAGTCATAATGGGACTATATGTTTCACGACACCCTGGTGTGCTGTGTATGTACAGATTGTATAGATCGCTAATCCGATGCGATTTAAATGTGCTTTATTTTTTGTGCATTATTATTTGATGTGGTTGAATGGATTTTTTAAAGGGTTTTAAAGTGGATATTGGATGTGATTTTATTGATTTTAAGCAGTTTCAAGTGATTTTGAGTTTTAGGTTTTTCAACTATGGTCAGTTTTATTGTAGATTAATCAATTTGTCTGAATGTTGCTCAATTTTGAAAAACTTTGCTCAGATTTGGTCAACTTTGCTCAGTTTTGGTCAACTTTGCTCAGTTTTGGCTAATTTTGCTCAATTTTTTAAAAACCGGCTAAGTTTTGATGAAATTTGCTCAATTTTACTCGAGTTTGGTCAATTTCGATGCTTTAAGTTAAACAAAGTTTGATCAGTTTTACTTAAATTTGCTCAGTTTTACTCAAACTAGCTCAGTGTTCGTCAATTTTGTTCACATTTACTCAAGTTTGCTCAGTTTTGACCAATTTTGCTCAGTTTTATTCAAGTTTGCTCAAATTTGGCCATAATTGCTAAGTTTTGGTCAAAATTGCTCAGTTTTCTAATCAAATTTGTTAAGTTTCTCTCAATTGCTATAAAAATAGTTTACAATTTTACATAATTGTTTTGGTCATAATTGCTCAGTTTATGTCAAACTTATTTAGTTTTAATAAAACTTGCTCAATTTTGATACAGCGAAGCTTCAAGTTGGACAAAATTTGCTCAGTTTTATTTAAATTTGCTCAGTTTTGGTTAAATTTGCTCAAATTTACTCAAAATTGCTCAGTCTAAATAAAAATGGCTCTATTTTGATAACGTTTGCTCAGTTTTAGTCAGTTTTGCTCAAATTTTATCAGAGTTGCTCAATTTAAGCCATATTTGCTCATTTTATTGATAATTTTGTACGCTTTAACACCTTTTAATGTGTTTTTCACCAAAATAACCTCACAAGATTTTTTATGACCACCCAATACCAAACACATTACCTCACACAACCTGTCTGCTTTTTATGTACAATTTGGTAAACATCCTGCTTTAACTTTTCCCACAAAAAAAGCAGTAATGTCTTTAAAAGAATTTCCCTCAAAACAATTTCAACACCCACACACAACCTTCAACTTTATTTACTTCCAATTTATTATTCAACATGATTTCATGAAGTAATGAAAAGCAATTAAATATATTTATGAGAGCAATTGAACAATGAGCAAAGAGATCCTTATCGATTTTATCATGTATACTCAATGTTGAAGGACACTTGAACTGAAAAACTTTATAACCAAGTGATCATATATGCTGGATATTTTATAAAATTTAATCCTATTCTATTTACATTCAACATAAATGTCTTATTGACATTAAAATTGTTGTTAAGTATAAAGCAACACAAAAAAAAATCTGGAAGTGAAACAAAATCTCATAAATTGGAAGTTTTTCATTTTATTTCAGCTACTTAAAAACTTTACTGCTTCTTATTTGTGAACTTTCTGAATCCTTATGTCAATAAATTTAATGTATGAGCTCATTCCAGTCAGTTCCTTCTGTTCTGCTCGTTGACGTGGAATAGAAAAAAAAATTGCAAAAAATGAAGGTTCTCATAATTGATAACGAATAAGCTCTGCCTTTACTTAATGTTAGTGTTAATGTCGTGCCCCAATGACTTCTGACATACACGAGGCACTAATTTATAGTCATTCACAAGCATTTTAATGGCCCTTATAGAAAATATTCTCTTTTTTTTTTTTGGGAACAAAAACTTATCGCAAGTTGAACTTTTTTTTATTGTTGTATTGAAAGTATTGAGGATTATTAAGGTGAGTTAGTGGATGGAACGCATTTATTTGGTGTTGTGCAGCTTACAAGTCCAGTCATTGAAAGGGAAATGCCAAAGGACTCACAATTGTTCTAGTCGTCATCATCACAAAAGAAGGAGTATGGCATGGAACATTCTGTTGGAATCTGAACTGATAAGATAATAGATTAGCTCAGTAGTCTTAGGTCCAAGACTTGTAGATTATCAGTTCGCAAATCTGACAAATGATACAGCTATGAATGAATCTGACTTAAAGCTTTATTTGAGCCATAATGTGTAACTGTATAGAACATTTATACTGGCTCCTTTCTTTCTTTGCACATTCATTCATTCGGACGTTATTCCTTTGCATGTTGAGGTGCACATTGGAACATTGCTTCGTGGAGAGAACGTTTAATGCCGACTCTAACCTTCGAGAACTGCTACCAGTTCAGAAAGCAAATAGCCTCTCTTTTTCCGGAATTGATCATTCAGCACTCGAGTGTTAGTATCCAGTATGCGTTTACTATATCACTATTGAGTATGAGTAAAGTATCAATCTCTGCTCTATATATGTGTCAGCCAAAAATATGATCAAATTAGTAGTTCGAATCCCATAGTGGACTTTGCTTAGATGCTGGAGCTTACAATAAGACTTGAAACAGTGTGAAAAATTCAGAATTGAAAGTCATTAATGAATGGTTCCTTAGCAATATCCTTCTAGCTTATGTATCTCAATGTCAAACAACTTTATTGTCAAGCCAAAATGCTCACTCCTACCTCAACTGTCTCCGAAAAAATCACGATATTAAAAAAAGTACATGAAAGCATAGGCATAGCAATATTATTGGAGGGTCCTTCAAAAATTAAAATTAGAATATACAAAAAAAAAAGGTAGCTATTAAGGAAAAGAAATGAACCCTGAATGTTATATTCCATAAAGCCCCTCATCTAACCGCTTTTCCGCCCATCGGGTACCTCACTAACTTACTCACACACACACCCACCTCTTTTCACTCTCTCCATCTCACTCACTTTTTAAATAAAATGCGCACACCGTATGGCATAAAGAAAAAAAAGGAAGAAGCAGAAAAAAAACACATTAAAAAACTTGATTTATGGGTAAATTTGAAATAAAATATGTTACTAACCCAATTTTATCACAATTTTATGTTCCTTTTTTTTGTGTGTATTTGCTACTGTTTTGTGCTTAAATTTCAAGCATTTAAATTGCGTATTTTTAAATCCATAGACCACATTTTATTTATGGCCATAACAGTTACAATGTAACAGATTAAAGTCAAATGTCTCAATTTTTTCATCATTTTTCAACAAAAACTAGATTTTTCCATTTTTCGGGTTAAACTTTCAATAAATTCAGTAATCATTTAAGTTAAGTAAGAGGGGTTCATCAGCATGTGCACGATGGTTCGATTGTGTGTCAGTTATTCTAAGAAAAAGAAATAAATAATCAAAAAAAGTTTTCATTTTGTTATTATTTGTTGCTGACTTTCTTGGAAGGATTGGGTATGTTGTGTACTTTGTCCATTGTTTGATTGAGCGATTGGCAAATTTTTTTTTTTGGATGGATTTTGTGATTTTGATAAAGTGACTTTCCAATTAATTCGAGCTTAGAGCTTTTTTGAGATTGTTTGTCAAATAATTTGAGTGGTTGGTTCTTGGAATTGCTTATTTTACTCAATTTGTAAGCATTTGGGTAGATTCTTGTTAAATATTCAATATTTTAAAAAATAATCTAGAAATCTTTGAATTTTGGTGAAAAAAATGTAAATAAAGTTTGTTTTTCATTGAAATAATCACTTTAAACTTTGAAAACATAGAAATCATTGTAATTGATCAACTCTTGCCATGTTTTTTAATCAATTAAAGCTTTGTGCTAGTTGATCAACCTTAAATTGACTTCAAAATCTGCAAAATAAAACTTGAGGTGAGAAAATTAAAAAGTGCGGGAAATTTTTTAAATTTAAAAAAATTATTTCAACTGAGTTTTTTGCCCATTTCCAACTTTAATAATTCAATTTTCCTAAAATCACAAATCCAGCACATCTCAGAATCTCAATTTTCTCTCTCGTTCTGCTATTTTAATTCCATTGTCCATATCTTCCGCATATTCCATCACAATCTCCATCATTGTGTCCATGGATTGACATATAACACAGCAATTGTAAAATTCTCCATAAATTGCAAAATATCTCCATCAAAAAGCTTAATCCTCCCAATACAATTACCATTGACCGTGATATCTCCAAAAATGCGCTTCAATGATCAATCAGCAGAACGAATTCTTCCATTTAGTTTATTTTTTTTATTTTATTCTTCCACACTGCGTCTGTATTTGTGATGCAAAAAAAAAGGGGGGCGACCAAGTCAGTGATTTATTGATGAAAAGCTTATAGGAAAAGTGGAATTGAATACATTCACATAAAGCAGGATGGACAAGGGTTTGATTTATGGTCGATTGTTATCTATTTTACCCGAGCCATTGTAGGATATGTAAAGTTTGCGGTTACATACGATTTCTCGGTTGTAAAATAAAAAAAAAAAAGTTTATCCATAAACTTTCCAATAAAAATTATTTTCCTCATTCACTCTTAGCTTCAGCTTCACAGCTGGCTGAATTTTATTTGTGCGACATTGAAAACTGTGTCATTTTATTGAAATTTCCATAGAGATATTTTTGCATTGTGGGGATTAAAATTTAAATTTGTTGGAAAATAAAGAAGATATCTCAATGTGCTGTAAATATTGTCAGTTCACAGTGCATTTATGATTTCAATGTATTACGCACCTGCATAATTTACCATCCATTTATTTGATGCACGACTGAAGCTTTTATATTATTCGTTCAATTGCATAAATTCATCTCTTCATACTCGGTTCCATCAAACAAAGGAACAAGTTGGTGTGGTGTATTTTTGGGACTTAAGGGATGTTGTGAAGCATTCTGAGGGAATTTTACTGGAATTTAGTTCTTTAAATGAAGATTTTAGCTAAATTTAGAATTGTGAAGTCATTGCATCAGCAGCTTAAGCAGGTGAGGGTTAATCAAATACTTCAAAGGTCCTGGGTTCGATTCCCAGAGATTGACAAGGATGCTAAATTTGCATTATTTCTAGGGATTTCAATACTTATTCTGATAATTGGTAATGGCTCCGTCAGGACATTATCACGTCATAATGACATTGCCACAGCTACCAATCTGCCATTCAGGCTACTTAGTTCAGTGGTTTTCCAATCTGCTTTCCGTGTCAAACTACGAATGCCTTCAAACCATTATTTCTTTACTTAAAGACCAAAAGCAATCGATGTATCAATAAATGAGTAGACTTAGGACACTACCTTATGTTATCCAGATATGTATCATTAGTGAAGCGAAAGAATGCCGACCAAGAGCAGATATAAGCCGTCGAACATCATTTTTCGGCGTAAAATGGGTCCAAATCAGCCGTTAAGGTGACTTAAAGCGACATAAATCGGCGAACTGTCTCTTTTGGGGTAAAAAAAGGTCCGGATCAGTCGTCAAAGTGCTGTAAGGGTAACTCCGCGTCTTATTGTCAATTCAGCGGTACTGTTACATACCTTAGTGAACACATTGTGCTATTTAAGAATGTTAGACACAAAAACCTCATCCCAAAATGACCAACCCAAAGTAATCCCAACTATAACCCCTAAAATCTGCACACGATAAACTTTTTTTACTTTTTTTTGGAATTCCATCATTGAAAAAGTTTATCGTTACACTTCGTCCAACAACAATACATGATGGAAAACAATAATAAGTATGTAAGTGACGATGAAAATTAAAAGCATGAGTTTGATGGAAAAAAAGAATTTTTTTAATGCAAATGAGCCTGAAAAACGATCAAAAAATGTTGATGAAAATTTGCATTGTTTTAAATTCTTTTGGTATGTTTGAGTTTCGGTGATTGCTTTTTTTTTATTGTGGATGTGATTTCTCATTGAAATTATTTCAATAAAAAAGGTTCTCGGATATAAAAAAAGTATTAAGCCATAAAATTGAAATGTTTTAGAAACAATCGAAAAAACTGTTCCATATGAGTTGATGAAATTTTTTGTTTTAATTGAGTAGCCTTCCTGAACTTTTGATAAATTAAAAAGGTTTGGAAATATTGTCGAAAAAAATGGCAAAAGTTTTTGATTATTGAAAAATAAAATTTTGAAATTTTGTGCAAAATTAAAAATGTTTTTAATGGAAATTAGGACAAATTGACCATTATATTGGATAGAGTTGGATTCGTTACATAGCAATAAAAGGCATTGTTGTGTTTTGAACTATTCAGATGGTTTTGGGCTTCATATGCATATAGATAGAGTAAAGGATACAATTATTTAAGCACATTCTAGAAAATGATTTGGAGCAACAATTTGAAGCTAGTTTTAGACGGAAATATGTATTTATTTCATTTAAATTATGATCCATGACCTCCTTAAAGACTTTATATTGACTCTTTTGATGACTATCATCTTTCAATGTACAATCCTACGTGCTATGCTGACTCTAACAAAAGCATCATTCCATCTATTACTCGAGCGACACAAATGAAGAATGTTCCGCCACGGAACTATTAAGGTTCCTCTAAATTTGTTTTATTAACACTAAATGGAAGTCGCCTATTTTGAACAGCCATATGGACACCAAAAGGAAACCTTCTTTACTTTCTCAGCTTAACTTTACCATATACCATCCTCATCTTCTCGCGGTAGAGACCGTCAATCGAAGTCACATAGTGAAACGGAGTCGAACGAGGTTCTGGTTAATACGTGCGTTGGATTAGTAAGCCGCCATTTTTAAATGCAAGCTAAGAGAACCAAGGAAAGAGCCAGGTTAGTTTCAAATAACCATTTGTGACAGCTGTCGAGCTTTAGCTTCTATAAAAGAATGAAAATTCAAAATAACGGACACTTAAATTTCAAAATTTATTCGTTAACTTCGATAAAACTTAGTTTCACTCCCCTTTTTGTCTATATTTCGTAATCAAACTTTAAAATGCTTTAAATAATGCATTTAATTGAATTTACCGCTTATTTATCAATTTATAAAGCTCTTATCTGTGTGTAATGTACTCAACAATTCCACAAAAAAAAATGCGCAATTCCACTCCAAAAGGCTCAAAAAAATCACCAACTTCACATTACTTTATATTTTCGACTCATTTTCATCTTTCAATTTTAATCAAAATAAAAAAAATCTTTTTTTTTGTCATCAATTGCATGCATGCCATGCATTCATTTGTTTTTATATTCATTCCATACAGTCATTTATGTCCTCATATGCAAAGTCGAAGATAAAAATAATTGTGAACAAGAAAAAAAGGCAACAACAAATGGACGAATATAAAAAATAAAAAAAAAAATCAATTCAACTCATTCATTATTATGTGAATAAATGCAGCATACATGCATGAACAAAATGAGCGAATCAATTTTTCTGTTTCCCAATCGATTATTATTTGTTGTTGCTGTATATCAACAATTTTCATTATCTGTTTTAATTACTATAGTTTGTCCTACGAACAGTAGCCAATTTGTATTCACATTATGGCATTCGATCTTTTGTTGAATTTTCATTTGATGCATAACCGAAAAATTTGTGTGCTTTTTAATATTTTCGGAAATTAAATCCGATACATATGACTGGCACACAAATATATTTCTATCAGAGTTGCAAAATAGTTGCCTATGACAGGCAAGAACCGTTAAAATTCTTGATAATTTGTATGGTTTTGGAAGAAAAAACAGGCAAAAACCATACAAATTCTTGATAGTTTATATGATTTTGTAAGAAAAACAATACAAATTATCAAGAATTTGTATGGTTTTGTAAGAAAACAATACAAATTATTAAGAATTTGTATGGTTTTGTAAGAAAAACAATACAAAATTATCAATAATTTGTACGGTTTTTGCCTATTACAGGCTGTTTTGCAACTCTGATTCGTATATTTTGTCGCGTATGCATCGAGCGTGTGCATGCCGTATAGCAAGAGCGAAAGCCAAAAAAAAAAAACTTTTATCAGATGTGATATCGCATTTCAAATGAATGCAGGAGCCTCACTCTAACATATTAATGTGAAAACTTCATTAATTAGCATTCGTAAACCATAAATTCAGAAGAACTAATAAAGTCATTAAATTTAATTGCATCAATCTCCATTTCCCCCTTCGGTCCACAAAATAATTTTTTTAATATGATTGCATTAATGTTATTAAAAATTATGCCTTACTGCATCCAAAGCCCGTCATTTATTTAATATTAAAATATTCTTATCATTTTGCATGAATCATTTTGCCTTTGAATGAAGATAATAAAAAAAGACCGCAATGTAAATGCAGGTAGAAATGGATCACATAAAAAAAAGAATGTTAAAGAAGCGATGAAATTGCAACAGCAAGAATGAGAATGCAAGAAAAAAGAAGAAGCAGAGAGCGAAATTAAAATTAAATTAATTTAAATGACAAAATATCGCTTTGCAGTCTTTTCGCTTTTTGCATTCAGTGTCGACAGTAAAGACGACGAGAAGAAGAAATGTTGTCAAGGATGGAAGCATTATTATAGATTCTGAGAGTGGCCGAAGCGCATCCAATTTGTTGCATTTTTAATGAATTGGTTTTGTTAAAGCTAGACAACGGTGGCTGATTAGTAAGTCTGTAGTAGGCAATCTGTATGGTATGAAACACTGATGTGACGTTACACAACTGATGTGACATGACACACTGATGAGCAGCGACACATTGAAGTATCGTGACATACTAATGTCCCGTGATGCACTGATTTGCAGCGACACACTGAAGTAAGGTGACACACTGATGTGTCGTGACATGTTGATGTGCCGTGATACATTGATGTGCAGTGACACACTGAAGTTAGGTGACACATATTGTGAGGTGAAACTCTAGTTCGCCTCGACACTGGCTTACTGCGACACACTGGTTTGCCGTGACACCCTGATAAGACGTGACACACTGGTGTTTTGCAACATAATTGTGTGTCAAAGCACACTGATTTGAAACTTTAGAATTTTAAAATTCCACGAAAAAAATCAAACTTTCCAAAACATAACCTCAATTTTACCAATCCAGCCTTAGATTCACATCCTGATCCTCCTCTAAAGCTTCAATAATTCAAACTTAAAAATACTTTTTCACATTCAATTCCAAATCAATATAATTCTAGTCCACACTAGATGCATAGAACGAGACAGCTGTCTGTCGCTATCTGCATTGATTATACTATGAAAAAAAGCCTTTCAAATGAATTCAGGAACTGAATAATTAAATTTCATCGGAATGTTTGATTAACAAATCAGAAATGTATTGATGCCAAATGAAGTCCTATTGAATGCTGTATTAAGATTTTCTGATGACTGTGAGTAATTTGTTGTCACAGAGACTTAGAGAATCGTTATCAAAGTGATTGATTAAGCTGATCGATTGACTTATTGATGAAGAGTATGTAGGAATGATTTTTTGAAGTTCGTAATAATTTATAGATCTAGACTGAAGTGGGATGATGAAGAAAAGCTTACTTTTTTGGTATAAGGACGATGTTAGACATCATTAAGTCTCTGTGATGCTATGTGGCTACGATGATGTGGCCCTAAGTTGAACAATTTGGTCTCTAAGGCACCGTTGCATCAACACGTTGACGACAAGACTTTAAAGTGCCTTGATGGCACCATGACAGCTATGTTCGCCACATTTTGATGGTTAGAAATGAAATTTGTCTGCGATGTGCCGTTCGGGACTGGTCATTTGATGATTATATAGTGTTGCTCGAGAATCGTAAGTGCTATACCCCTAAAATCAACTCATTTTTGAGTATACTTGATTACTTTCAAGTGTATGCAGTTAAAATCAAGCTTTTGGAAGTGAATTTTAGTCCTTAACGACAGCCTGAAAAAGTTTTAAGCAATGTGAAACTGTTAAACTGATAATTGAGCTTATGTTACTCAATTCCAGCTCTGCCATCAACAACCACCCGCTTCACAGAAGCACCACCGATCAACCACGTCACACAACCCAGTCATCAAAAATGAATTTTAATCCACATTTTATTTGTAAAAAATTCAGCACAAGCAAAATAGAATGGTGGCAATTAAATGAGAAGCACTTAAAAGAAAAAAAAAAAACCACAAATTTCATCCAAATTGCCTTACACGGCATTGAATAAATATATTTTTAGCGTCGAGTAAGACAAAAAAAAAAGAGGCAAAGAAATTATATTACCCAGCATTTTTATATTGTACATACGTTCATACATACAAACAAATTTTCAACAGAACAAGAGCACGAGAGAAGAAAAGAATGAAAAAAAAAAAGATGAGAAACACGCAAAAATACGGGCAAAACGTTAATTAGTTCAACCACAGAAGTCACAAAGAACGAGGCAAAAAATTTGTTTTGTAATGAAAATAAATGTTGTGTATTTTACGTTCCTTCTTATTTTTTGTTTTGTGTGTGCTTCCATGGCATTGTCGCTGACGATATCTCTCTCGCTCTACTCTACTCGTCTTTCGCAAGGTTGTTAGGCGCTCAAACGAAATGAATGCTTTTGTGCGAAAATTAATCACAGTGCCACGATATATAATTTTATGTTTTGTGCCTCTTTTTCCATCGTTTTAAAGTAAAGAAAAAAAAATAACTTTCTTCTTAATTCAATCCTTTTGGGGTTGTTTGGAAATTAAGTCTTTACAAATCGCGATTTACAAAATTGAAATTTTAATTTTCGAAAGTCGAAAATTCTAACTTCGAAAGTGAAAAATTCAAATTTCAAAAGTTAAAAATTCTAATTTTGAAAGTTAAAAATCTTAATTTCGAAAGTTGAAAATTCTAATTTCGAAAGTTGAAATTTCAGTTTCGAAAGTTAAAAACTCTCATTTTGAAAGTAAAAAATTCTAATTTCGAAAGTTAAAAATTCTAATTTCAAAAGTTAAAAATTCTAATTTCGAAAGTTAAAAATTCTAATTTCGAAAGTCAAAAAGTCTAATTTCGAAAGTTGAAAATTTCGAATTTTTAAAATTCTAATTTCGAAAGTTAAAAACTCTAATTTCGAAAGTTAAAAGTTCTACTTTAGAAAATGAAATAATTCAATTTCAAAAGTTAAACATTCTAATTTCGAAAGTTAAAAACTCTAATTTCGAAAGTCAAATAGTTTAGTTTCGAAAAATAAAAATTTTAATTTCGAAAGTCATATGGTTCAATTTCGTAAGTTAAAAATTCTAATCTCGAAAGTTGAAAATTCTAATTTCGAAAGTTAAAAACTCTAATTTCGAAAGCCAAAAATTCTAATTCCGAAAGTTAAAAATTTCAATTTCGAAAGTCAAATAGTTCAATTTCGAAAGTTAAAAATTCAAATTTTGAAAGTTAAAAATTCTAATTTCGAAAGTTAAAAATTTAAATTTCGAAAGTTGAAAACTCTAATTTCGAAAGTAAAAAATTCTTATTTCGAAAGTTGAAAATTCAAACTTCGAAAGTTAAAAACTCAAATTTCGAAAGTTAAAAACTCTAATTTCGAAAGTAAAAAGTTCTAATTTCGAAAGATAAAACCCTACTTTCGAAAGTAAAAAACTCTAATTTCGAAAGTTAAAAATCCCAATTCTCAATGGAAAAGTGTGAATCCACAAAGCAACTAACTTCCTTCTTGAATTAAGAACATAATTTTTAAAAGTTCCCTCCACCTCACTCTTAAATCTACTCTTAACAGACTGTACAATTGTTTTTAAACCGTGTTGGGATTTATAATTTTATTTCTTCTTCATCGCCTGCTTTAACTGCTTTCTGCCTGTTGTGTCTCCTCTTTTTTTCTTTAAAACAAACAAATTCAATAGGAATTAAATTAAGTTTTGATGTCAGGAGATGATGATATCTAGTCAAAAGAAATTAATGGCTTTATTAAGAGTCAATTTATGGTTGCTATTAAAATTAGTAGCTTGCTGCTTCAGAATAGACAGAAAGGATTTTTTTCGATGTTTATATTCTATAGATTATAATTTTAATAAACCTTGGTGGATCAAAAGTTTGATAAACTTTATATTAATTACAGATTGGCTTCGAGGTTGATTGCCAGGCAGGCAGAATATATTTAGAAACAAGACGAACAAGTTGATTATTATCAATATTGACTTGATAAGTTATGAATTTTGAAAATCAATCTGATGCTTTTACACTTGATGATTGCTTCAGAGAACTTTGTCAATTTAAAATGTCAATGGGATTTGATTTTGTTGCGGGATTGGATGTAGGGTTTCTGGAAGCGGTTTTCCAAAAACCGCATAACCGCACTTTTTGACCTTAAAATGCGGTTTTTAAAAAACCGCGGTTTTGAAAGAAAAAACCGCAGTTTTAGAACTTTGTATGGAAAAAATTCATTTAAATCCACAAAATGTAAATTTTTGAAGATAAATTCGAAAATTAATAAAATTTTCTATTAACTTGAAAAGCTGGACTAAAATCTTGCAAAATTTTAAGAAAAACTTTAATTATAAAAGTTTTTACAACAAATAATTTTTTTGACTATTTTACCAACCAATTTGGAACAGAATCTAAATAAAATGGAGGAAAATAGAAACTTTTATGCATAAAACTCCAAATTTAATTTTTTTCAAAAAATTTCATATATTTGTATGTAAATTGAAAACCGCAAAACCGCGGTTTTTGAAATTCTGAAAAACCGCAAAACCGCGGTTTTGGAAAAACGCGGTTTTTCAGAAACCCTAATTGGATGCAACACAAGGTGTTGTGACTTTTAGGATTTTCTTTTCATGATGTGTCGGTTTTGTCGTTCATTTTTAAATGGTAATGTTGAGTTCAAGCTGTTTAGGATCTCAAATAGAGCTCAAATAGAGCTGAGCTGTGAGGAGGAAAGTTGAGTCGAGTCGATTGAGCCGACCCGAATTGAGCCTAACCGAACCGAATCGAACCGAACCGAACCAAACCGAACTGAACCGAACCGAACCTAACCGAATCGAACTGATCCGAACCTAATCGAACTGAACCGACCTGAACTGAGTCTAACCGAATAGAACCGAACCAAACCGAACCGAACCAAGCTGAGCTAAGCTGAGCCGAGCCGAGCAGAGTCAAGCCGAACCTAGCTGAACTGAATCGAGCCTTGTCGAAGCAAACCAAACTGAACCGGGGTGAGCTGAGCCGAACCGAACGGAATAAAATTAAGGTGAGCTGAGCTGAGCCGAATCAAATCGAGCCAAGCTGAGCCAAGTCGAGCAAAGCCGAAGACAAGCCGAGTCAACCCGAGTCAAGCCGAACCAAGCCGAGCCAAGCCGAGCCAAACCGAGCAAAACTGAGCTATTTCAAGTCTAGTCGAGTAAAACCGTAGAAAAGCCGAGTCGTGACGTAGGCTTTTTAATATTGTGTCGCATAGTAAAGCATGTCCGTACATGAGTTCCTCGGACTTAAAGCTTCCTGTTAAATTTTAATTGAATAATCCCCATGAGTAAGTCTTCCTAATATAGATTTTAATATAATTCCTATTCTCTTCTTGATATTGCATCTCAAACTATACATAAATCGGATTATAATCTAGCTATAATAAGAGTTTCTTAATTGAATTGATCTCAAGATTGCATAAGGCTAATCAGTTATGACATCTAAGGGTTGTAGTTCACTTATATCTCAAACAATGAAGTCTCCTCGGTGTATTTTTATTCAATTTTAAAAGTAATTTATAATATTCCTTATTTTCTGTAGCTTCATCTTGTGCACGAAAAAAAGAACTATCTACACAATCAATTTAATTAAAATCCCATCCCTTGAAAAATTTATCAGTGGATGTAAGTGTAAGGAACAAGTGGAAAAAAAAAGATAAACTTTTTGTTTCATCCAACTTTTATATAAAAATCATCATCCAGTATACTCTTTTTTTTATATATTTGTGTACTGCTTTTGAATGAAGAACTCCAGCAAGGCTAATTAAATTCCCTGCATGAAAATAATCTTATCAAATTAGCAGAGCATAGCAGCGTCTTCGCTTAAAGAAATGGAAAAATTTGCTGTTGTGCATGAATACAGCAAAAGGAAAAAACTTTCTTTTTTTCTTCTATTTCTCTTATTTTATTTCTTATTACAAGCAATTTTTTTCATTTTGCGTTCAGTTTGTTACAAAAGTAATTCATCTAAATCAACAACATCCTGTAGTTTTCGCAGAAAAACAATTTTCTCACCTTATGATTGTTTGTGGGTTTTTTCTTTCTTATTTTTGATGCTAGAAACTATAGTTTGGAAGTGGTGGGGTGATGCTTGATTGTTTATGGATGAAGCGCATTGAATTTGAATTATTTATTGTAGTTAATGAGTGAGGTAAATGAGGGATTTGGGGGAGCTAGCTTTAGTATTGCGCTGTTGTTCGGAATCGTGCTTCAACTAAGATTCTAGAGAAAGATGTTCATTTTTCCATAACTTAGTCCGAGTGGGATTAGAACCCACTCCTTCTTAATGAAACAAATTACATGTCAGGTGCTCTTACCTAATGAGCTACCGGGGTCTGCTAGAAAGTGTGACACAATCCTTACTTAAACTTTCTTTCTCTATGTAACGCTTATTGCACATCTCTTATCGTTGTATTGGACCAAGACACAAAATCCAACCTCTGTGTATGCTGAGAAAGTTTGGTATTTTTAGGTTATGTCTTGTGAAAATGTCCATTTCTCGTGGGATTTTTTTCTTGAAAACCCCAAACTGTAGTGTTTGAGCAAAGTGGAAATTTGAGAATCGAACCATATATAGGTGACTCTGCCAGTGAAAGAATAAAGTCTCTGTGGTCGAGTGGTGAAGAAACATACCAGAAATCTGTAATAAACTTTAATGAGTAAGTGGGCTCGATTCCCATCAGAGACTGATCTCTCAATCATTATATAGAGTGATATCGATACAACAAAGATTCACACAATGCTTACAATTTTACACTAATTAATTGAAAATTTATGTCTAACATGGGGATGGAGGAGGTTTTGACCACGAACAACACTTCCCCACTTCCTCTGAAAGCTTAAATTTGCCTCAAACTAACACATTCTCTTAGTCTTAACACCTCAAAGAAGAAGGCTTATAGAATGAGACAATCTGCCATTTGAACTTGAAAATTAGCTTACGATCATCAACAATAGTGCTATAGACGTCTACTAACAGTGGTCATATATCACAATCGATCTGTATGCTACCATTACAAGTAAGTAACATTCTAATAGCCACATCAAAAAGGATAAAACGTAAATGAAAGCATATATTGGACATAAATGTTTGCTTAAACGTCCGCTCTGACAAATTCATCAGTTGAGTCCGTTAATAGATGCAAATTTTCAATGTCCTAACCACATAAGTTTATCCCAATCCTGAAAACAGTTCTAAACTTCAATATTACGTATTAAAATCTATGGATAAATATTCATTCCAAGCCTATTCCATCTACAGTTGGACGTATCCTGCAATAACCCTTCAAGCTATCGACCAATTAGTTCTAGTTTGCTCACGATTTTCATTAAACTACTCATTATCAGCCACTCAAAGTAAACAGAACGTACTTTCCATACGAAAATAAGCTAAACAAAGTAACTGAATAATTTACAGCACACAGCAACACAAAAAATCATTCGTCCAAAAAAGTATAGCATGAGAATGAGAAGGTAAAATTGTTTTATATTCCAAAAACTTTTATTCTGTTCATTGAAACTAAAGTTCTCTCCTCTTACTACTACTGCTCGCTCATACATCTCAACAACATTCGTCGAGTGGTAACGATTAAAGTGCTGGAAATTGTGAAATGTATATATGCACAGTATAAAGGAGAGCAATGAAACATTTTTGTTGCCGTATCTTTTTTTTTTTATATTTCAAACTCGATTCTTTGATGGTGTCGACATGAGAATGTTATGGCTTTTATGTTGTGGAATGTGCGATTTAAAGTGTTATTTAAGTCCTCTTATTGCAGTATGAACAATTTTACATCTATACACAGTAAGAAAAATTGTATTTTTTTGTTCTAAATTGAAATTCACTTTAAAGTGTTGCTCTTAACTGCCTCTTTTTTATGTGTTCATTCGAGTCGGTAATTGAAAAATTTCTGAAGAACTTTTGTAACAAGTTCAAAGAAATTTTTAAAAAAATTGTTCTGACATTTACTGTATGTGTCATTTTCATGTTTGATATTAATTATTGGGGTGGAGGTGATGGTGTGGTGCAGACTTGATTGTAAAATTTTGATGATTTTTTTGAACTAGGGGTCGTTCACTTATTGCGTAATGTAACAAAATTTCTTCAGAATTTTTAAAATTCTCGACAAAACCTTTCAAATTCTCAACAAAACCTTTAAAGTTCGCTACAAAACCTTTCAAGTTCTCTACAAACCCTTTCAAATTCTCGACAAAAACCATTCAAATTCTCTACAAAAGTCTTTCAAATTCTTTATGAATTCTTCTAAATTCTCTACAAAACCATTCAAATTCTCTACAAATTAAATTTTCCTTTAATTCCCATTCCCATCCAAACAATAAACTCACTCATCTATTCTTAGACATCATGTAGCTTTCATTAATATTCAATTTTCGCTAATAAACCTGTAAACAGACTTCATCATCATCATCAACTATGTCATCGTTTCCTAATTTCCACATCAAAGAAAAGAAAAGTCAAATATCTTAAAGTGTGTGTGACGACGAGGAAAAATGTGAGATATCGTAGAGCTTTTTTTCATAGCCTGACAAATTCAGCAGATTTTTATTTTTTTCCCCATTCTTTTTATTTAGCTCGTCTCTCTCGCTTCCGTCGCTATATTCGCACTGTTTTGTGTTTGTCAATTTGTGATTCAGAGGAGCATGAAAAAGCAAATTCTATTCATTGTTCAGTTGTTTTGCTTCTTTTTCATTCTCATTTCATCACAAATTGCCTTCAATATAGCATCACTTTCTATCCATCCAGCATCATTTTGTAGATAAACGTTTGATAGCTTTCATTAGAAAAAAGTCCATCCACTATGGGCTGTGGACGGCTTTTTTATATTTTTGAGTGACTCTTTTATATTGAAGAAAGGTGGGCTTTTTTGGGAAGTTCATTTTTTGCTGACTGATTGTGGTCCTTGATAGCTAATGAACTCTCGAATTAATTTGTGTGATTGAGTATTGGGTCTGATTTGGTAGAGGATTCGTATGTTGGAGTATTCTTTGGAATAGGACCTTAATGTGTAATTGGATACGTGTCAATAACTCTGGTGATGTAACGGTTTTCCTAATTTTAGTACATTTTAGTACAAAATTTTGGAAAATTGCAGATTTAAGTTCTTTCTGTACATTTTTCAAGCTTATAACATATTAAGTACATAACTTTGAGATGTTAACTAGCAAAAGATCAATATTATGTTGAGCAAATATATCCTGAAAAGCTAAATTTCAAGAAACAAACAATTTTCATTATGTGAACAAAGATTTGAATTTTGGAATTTTGAGCTTTTTAATAGACAAAATTGCTCTTCAGAGCTGTTTAGCATCCAATTTTAGTCATTCTGCAGTCATTTTGCTAAATACCAGAACATCCTTAATGAAATTTAGCAAAATCCGCCAATAATCATCAAATTTCAAAGACTAAAATCATTTAAACACTCAAAAAGCAGTATTCAGTCTTAAATTTCACACCCTGGATCTAAATTTTCTTCCTCATCTCACAAAGAAGCGCCATATACATTCATTTCAGGACATTCCATTGTAATTGCTCTTTCAAGTTTCATTCAGTCGAATAAAATGAAATAAAATAAAAGAAAAAAAACAAAATTTATTCTGTGAAGTATGAGGTATTGGATATGGCTGAATGAATAAATGACATTTTTTTTTTCTTCTGTCTTTTAATCAAAAAACTTGATAATGTCAAGAGTATCGAATAGCAATGGCAGGTTAATAGCGATAAAATTGAGAAAGAAAATTTAATGGCCGTTCTTTACAGAATAGGAAAGAAAGCTTTATGTCATGAATTAAATGAACATAAATTTTTTATAACTTTTGATGCATCAGCACAAAAAAAAAGTCGTACAAAAAAGGAAAATTTTTTACCTTCTTCTTCTTTTACTTCCAGCTCACCTTTTGAGGAACAAAAAAACTTTTCTTCTCGCATTTCGGTTAGAGGTATTAACGACCCGTACCTTTATGAGTGTCGCACAAGGATTACGAGCGAAAATTCACTGCAAAATTGATGACTTTTTCTTTGCGTTTGTTTTAAAGTTGAAAATTGGAGGTGTTTTGAAGTTTAAGGATGTGATGAATGCAAACATAAAAGAATCTTTTACATTGGATGTAATTTTATGTGACTTATAATCATAATCAGGACGATAAAAGATAATATTGCAGCTGGGAAGAGAATTGGTTGCTTTGATGGATAGCTAAATGATTTGATTGGGGCCTGTGCTCATTTTACGGTTGGTCTTTACAATCTAGGCTTAGAAACAAAATGGTTTATCCCTAAATTCTACACATACACCTTTAAATATCGCCGATTTTCATATGACCCTGTCAGTATAACGTTGACAATGCTGTCCTAAATGGAACTAGCTGCGATTATCTGTCTCTATGAAAAGTTACAAACATGACCATTTGTCGAATTTGCCTTGAAAAGTCAAAATTATTACTAGATAAACCGTCGACTAATCGCATTCTGTTCTACTCGGGTTTGCTCTTTAGCTTGATAAACCCTTAAGAAGGTCCCCAAGGCCGGGGTAAAAGGAAGCTTAAGAATCAAGTTCTGAATCTATCAAAATCTGGCTTTTCTAATTGAGATTCAAAATGATTCATACAAAACAGTAGAACAATGAAATGTTGCAGCAATCCTTAATTTGGATTTTTGTTTGATACCACAGGAAGTCCAGTCAAGAAAAAGTTTTAGGGGTTCAAAACCCTCTAAAACTAACTTTTTTTTTTAACAGAATTAGCTCCAAGACTAAAACATATACATGTTGCATTTTGGAAGGAATCGAACCCAAGTATTCAACTTTGCCTCAGATTATTTCATTTAACACAATACCTAACGATGTGCTCTATATTGACTTTAAAGCTTACTATTATTTTTTCAACGAAATTCCTATAAAATCAATAAATAATTCAACATTACAAAATTTCCTCAAATCAGTACCCCTAACCTCAAATATCAAACTTTATTTGATTGATTTTCAGTTTACATTAAAGAACACATAAAAAAATCCACATATGGAATGACAGAATGAGCACACATACCTATATCTCTGTTAATCGCGTCGATCAAATATTTATTTACGTTTATTTTTCTCATGTTTACATTTGAGACATGAGCATTTTGGCATTTTTCCTATCAATCGTTCGTTTATGCTTTTCCTTTTTATTCCTTTTTGACATTTAATGATATCAACTTATAAATTGTTGTAATGAAATTTAAAGACTGATCAATTTAAGTCGCTTCGTTCTTCTTTTCGTGATATCAAATCACAATTTATGTAAGGAGGAAATGAAGAGGAAATAGAAAGATAAAGTAAGGAGGTTTGGTTGGTGTTGAGGATGAGAAAAGCGTTGTTTGGTTTAAGTATTGGAGATAGCCAGAATAAAGTATAGAAAGAAAGTTAAGTGATGGAGTAGCAGTATGTAGACTTTTATGAAATGAGATCTTTGGGTTCAAATCCTATAAATTTGCAACAAATTTTAATTCATGTAATTTAGGTGAATAGTCCTTTTGCAAATTCCTTTTTGCTAAAAAATGCATAATCTCTCTTAAATCCCTTAATATTTGATAGTATTTCCATTAAAATAATCATTTAGTGACTAAAGCTCAATTGAATTCGCTTCTGATCTTTAAATACATCTTTAAAGTTTGCATGAAATTTTTATCTGCTGTCACTTGTGAAGTATATAATTTCATATAAATTTTCAATTAATTTTTAATAAACTTAAGTCAGCTTTGACTACTGAAATACTTACTTAATTTCTTTGACGAAGATGCACAAGGGTTCATAGAAGACGCGCGAGGACTCATCGTAGACGCATGAGGACTCATCGTAGACGCACGAAGGCTCATTGTTGACGCACGAGAGCTCATTGAAGACACACGAGGGCTAATTGAAGACGCAAGAGAGTTTATTTCCGCGTTTAGAGTTCGTCGAAAGCTGGATCTGTCTTCAGATAGCTTCTGCCAGTTTCTGATTCCAAGCACTTTTGCATCTTTGCCCATACGGTAGTCTCATGAGCTTTTGGGTCTTCCTCGAGAAATAAGCACCAGTTTCAAATTTCCACCACTTTTACATCGTTGCTCGAACAGTCGTTTTATGAGCTTTAAAGCCTACCTCCAAAACCACTGAAATAGCCAGTCACTTATCTAGTCAATTAAAGTCTACAGTCATTATCATATCAAATAAACAATCAACCATGCCTAGCATGTCAATAATTGGACTCCCAAATCACTGTCCATATGCCATGCAAGTCAGTCAGCCAGACAACAAACGTAAATAATGAATATAAATTCCCCCATAAAAGGACAACTTTTTTGCAGGCTATTAAATGACGGTAGTTTCAATGAGAAATGTAAAGTAATAAATCAGATAGATTGCGCATTTATAAGTGTTTTTAAAAAAATGAAATGAACCCAAAAACGATAATCCACTTGTAGGCCACATTTCTCAAGTTTCATAATCTCACGACATTTTAAATTGCACGCCATAAATTGTAATCAGTCGTTGGAATGTTGAATGCGAGGATATGAAGGCAGAAGAAACAAAACAAAAAAAAAATCACTTTCGTCTTCTTCTTCACGTCTTCACTTTTTGTTTCCTTTTCATGTCTTCAAAATTTTTTTGAAATATTGTGTGCTTTAAAGCTGCCTTTTTTACTCAACTTCCGTCGTCGCGTCATTTTAACCTCCTTTCTATTCATTTTCTTTTCCATGCTTTTTCTTATTATTCAGCTTTATGAGCTTCATGAATTAAAGTGAAGAATAGCAAGGAATAAGCAGCAGAGAAGTGAAATGAATGAGCAGAAAAAAAGGAGGAAAAAAAAAATGCTTATGCTCGGAGGGAAGGGATTAATGAAAATTAATTTTCATGAGCTTGTCACTTTTCTTTGTTTAAGTGCCCGTGATTTGTCTAGATTTATAATAATGTATACTTTAACCATTTTCAATTGTTTTTTATTCTTCGTTCATTCTTATTCATGACTTGATTTGTGCTTTTTAGCGTGGTTACTTCTGTTGGGATTGGATGAGGTGTTTTTTGAGATTTATTGAATAAATTAGAATTTAATGCCCAAATTTATCCAAAATCTTAGTATATTGTATTGGGTTTGTTAAGAGCACAACGATGCTGCGCAATGTTTCATATTCCGTAGCACACCTTGGTGATAAACCTGTACCGAAACCACACACAGCATATGGTTCATACCAATTCTAAGCATTTGCTGTACACAGGTTGCTCATCACTGCCTTTGAACAAATCGGCATTGCAATCAATGATCTTTTGTCCCTTACAAATGCCAAATGAAAGACAAAAACCTACTTTGATCATAAAAATTTCTCAAAAAAGCTCAAAACTCGAATCTTTGTTGACAATCCAAAAATTGCTTTGTTTTTCAAATTTTAGTCTTCCTGAACATGATTTCTTGTCATAATTTCGATCTTTCGTTAGTTTACAAGTTAATTTTAAGTATTGAACATGTTATGACTTTAAAACATGCACAGAAAGTACTTAATTATGTAATTTGCTGAATTTTGTAGGAAATTTATTTATTGTACTAAAAAAAGGTTTTAGAAATTTCATTTCAAATCTTGTACTAAAATAAAGAAAACCGTTACGAATCCCTTGTTGGAAATTAACAAACAATATCAATCAATAGAGTTTGTTTCAGTCGGCATCTGAGGAGAGTCATTGATCACAACTGATCTGTAATACTAAAAAAGTAAGTAACAGAAAGGAAAATTGTTATTCTGAGCCAATGTATAGTTTAAACATCAGTTCTAAATAAGCATATATAGAAGTTCGAATCTCAGGAAAATGCAAATAATTGTAATTATAAATTTAAACTACCTAGCTCTTATTTTGATATTTTTTTTAATAAACCGTCACAAAAATTGCAATATCCAAACATCCTCAACAATAACAACAAACTTATTTTTTTGCATCCTTGCTATCCAGTCAACCTCACAAAGCTTTTACATTATTAAAGGTTGCACAGTACTTTGGCCTTTATCCAAGAAATGATGGCATGAAAAATAAGGCACTAAGGAAAAGGAAAGAGTCCCCCAGAAGCAAAAAAATAAGGCATTAAGTACTCATCTTTAAATAAAAATGAAATTATGTAAAGCATTTTTCCGTAACAACAGCATGCGACCATGACAATAGGGAAGACGCAGGAAGAAGAAAAGGAGATGAGAAAAAAAATATTTTCTGCGACAAATTTTTGCGCTTTCTCTTAATTAGGTTCTTGATTAAAAAGTAATTTTGTCAGCCATGACAAAAATATAAAAAAAAGAAGTGAATTGGAGAAGAAGGTAATAAAGAATGGAAAAAATGAACAGCAACATGGATCTTCAATTAACTTCCACTTTTATTCATTTTATGTCAAGTAAGTAGGTATTTTTTTATTACTACCATATTATGCGTTACATTGGAGAGGCGTAAATTAATTTCTTGTAATTAAGTTAATTAATAATTTCCAATTCAGATTTCTTTTTGATATTCTACACTTCTAGGGGGGTTTGTTTGGGAATGATGTCAACCGATGTCAATTAATGGAACAATTTTTGAGCTTTTAAATATCCTTTGTATGTGATATTTGTCTTCTATACTAATGTAGCATCGATAGCTCAGGGGTAGGAGCAGATAAACATGAATCTTGACAAGAAAGAGTAGGTTCGAATCCGATTCAAATTAAGCTCATCATTCACAATTATTCAATATGCAATGGTAGCAAGAAACTAGAAAACTTAAGATAACAGAGGTTCGAATCCTACTCAGGACAGATTCTTGATTTAGAGTTGCTCCTTTTCCAAAGACCCATGGAGCAGCTTAGATAACTTGACAATACGAGCTAGTGTGAATGTTTCTGATATTAAGATGCTCCTCCTACTCATGATCAAATCCCTCTTAAGTTGATTTTCTTTATATTGGAACTTCTTTTCGACTTCACAGATCAATTGTGATTCATGATCCACTAACAGACAAATATGTAGCATACTCTGAGTATACTCAAATTTGTGAGTATTAGAGACAGATAAATTTCGTATTTACGAAATTTCCGCGAATTGTTGCGAAAATTCGCATTTTTTGGCGATAGATGCGAAATTTACAAAATTTTAAAATAAATGCGAAAATCCGAATTTTTTGAAATTTTAGCGGAAATTTTTAATGAATATTAAATGTTAAAGTAAATTAATTGAATATGTAACTTCAACGCCCAATTTTCGTGATTTCTGTTACGAAAATTTAACTCTATCTCATGAAAATTTTTCAAAACAAAATTTCCTGCATGAATTTTAGTAACAGTTTTTTGAGATTCAAAATATCTAATATTTTTATGCGCGAAAATTTAAAAAAATTGAAGTTCTCTTTAAATATATAAAGTGATCTAAAAAATTAATTTATTATTGACACAATGGGAAGAAATAAAATAACTCTACAAGAACGCGTTAAGGATTTTCAAGATAACGGATTATATTTAGTAGAATCAAATATTGTTATGTGTAAATTCTGCAATATTAGATTAGAAGGAGACAAAAAAGATACATTAAGTAAGCACATAAAATCGTCATCTCATATGCAGAAATCTTCTTCTGCTAGCGGATCAGGAAACAAACGACAATCATCAATAGTCAATGCATTTGAACAACAGAAACGAGCTAAACTGGAAAATGACAATTTTGTTCATGACGTTGTGAAGACATTTTTAGATGCAAATATTCCTTTAGAAAAACTAGATCATCCGTCTGTTAGACAGTTTTTTAGTAAGTACATTGCAGGATCGGGTTGTTTACCTATGGCTACTAATCTAAGAACAAAAGTGGTACCAAATATTGGTCAAGAGCAAAAGAATGAAATCAAAGCACATTTAAGAAATAAGTCTGTTGTTGTGGTAGCAGATGAAACATCCGACAGATTAGGTCGCTGCGTTTTTGCTGTACTTTTAAGAACAATTGAGGCTGATCGTACACAAAACTGCTACTTAGCTAGTGTGAACTTTCTTGATACCGCCAATTCAACAACATGTTCACAAGCAATAATTGATACTTTAAAAGATTACGATATTGGTTACAGTCAGGTAAAGGGATTGGTTTCAGATTCTGCTCGTTATATGTCAGCTAGTTTTAATGTTTTAAAGATACTTATTGGTCCTGATATCTTACATTTTCAATGTTGGGCACACAAAATCAATTTAATAATCGGCTGTTTCATTAGTGATTTCAATGAATTAAATACGGTAGTGTCAAAGATAAAGTCTGCTTTTGTTCATTCTCGTAAAATGAGAAGTGCATATGTTACGTATTTGCGTGAAAATGCACAAAATTTACCACCCAAAATTTTTCCATCGCCAGTTCTCACAAGATGGAACAGTTGGCTCAAATCAGTGCTCTATTTAAAAGATTATATTAAACACATCCTTAATTTTTTTGATGAATGGCAAAATGAAAATTCGAGCATCAATTTCTTAAAAGTAAATTATAAGAATGCATATTTTAAGTCTAAACTAAATGTGCAATTAGCATTTATTACCGAGATTGGTCCAAAAATGATAAAATTAACAAATGACTTAGAAGGATCTAGTTATCCATTAGCTCATCAATTGTGGTCACATCTTGAAGCTTTAAAATCACAGCTTAAACGTCAAGTTGAAGGATGTTTCGGTACTGACACATTGAGTGTAATTGAAAATGAAAGTGAAAATGAAAATTTTGATTTATCTGGTATGGTAAAAGATGCTTGTCAAAAAGCTTTAAATAAGCTTTCAAATCACATGTGTTCAAATCATACAAATGATGCTCTACGAGAAATTAATCGTTTATTTTGTCCTGAAATAGCAGCAAGCGTCGCTGATGTTTCAACAAATCATAAAAGTTTGATTGAAAGTCTAAGGAAAATTCCTTTTTTTAATGGAATTGACATAGATACGATTCTTGATGGATACACACATTTTCACCGCAATTTGATTCAAGCATTAAATAGAAAAGAAGAAGCAAGTGTCTTAGATTTACTTTTTGCTACAAGACATGCTTATCCTGTATTCGGTGATGCTGCATTACAAGCCATATGGGCTCCTGTTCATAGTGTTGATGCTGAGCGATACTTTTCCAAGTATAATACCGTCATAACTGATCGTCGAACCAATCTCACAGAAGATAACATTGAAATTACAACAATGTTATGCTATAATGATTTGTAATCTCTTCAAATGTATTTTTCAACCAAAATATTTAATAAAATTCATGTTTTTTAATTGATGCGAAATTTCAGCGAAATTTTTAATTTTCCAAAAAAATAAATGCGAAATTTACAAAAAATAGATGCGAAATTTATCTGTCTCTAGTGAGTATGCTCATTTGTATGAAATAAGCATGCTCTGAGTATGCTTATTAATGTGAGTATACTCTTTGTATGTTAGGGATCTCGCCTTAGATATGGCGTCTGTAGCTAGCTTTTGACATATTTATGGCAACTACTTGCGAATACCCAGAACTTAAGTGTTGGGCCAAGAAAACAAATATAAAGCACCAAGTACATAATTCAGAATAACACTAGGTTTTTACTAATTTCTAGTTGTCCAATTGATCCCGAACAGCATAACTAATTCATGATAGACATGTGGTTGTCATTTGGTGTCTAAGTGGCAATTTTCATGTTAACTGCCATAAATTTTGTTACTAGGATGTTTCGTGGTTGCCTATCTGGTTGCCATGAAGGAAATGTAGGTCAAATACATAAATATCACTAAAATACTCTTAAACAAGTATTACCCTAACTCTCTACATTTACCCAAATATATGTCACTAATAAACAAGCCCCCCTTTTTTCCCGGACGATGTAATTAAATTTCTATTCTTATTATATTTCCCTCTTCACTTTGATACTCGAATTCATTTCATATTTTTCGTTTTATTTCTGTACTGTACTGTATATAAACATCTCATTCATTTTCAAGTGTGCTTTCAATTACGTCTCCATACACACACCCCCCTCGTGTCATAAAAAAAGGAAATATTCGTTAGAAAAAGAAATCATTTCTTAATCATAATATTTTATGTGCAACGAGAGGTATGAAACGTAGGACACGTACGCTACTCATTTTACGTAAGATTTACAATGTTTTAACTTCACCTTGACCTTACTACACGTAGAATTGATAGTTAATGGTTCTTGTGAGAGGATAAATGCTGTGTTTATGTTAAATTCTCGGGAGTTTTGAGTAATTTCTCTCAATTTTGTGGCTGTTTGCTCATTCGCATGCTTGTTTGTTCTCAAATTGTGTAATGTTATTGCTGTCCTTTCTCTCTCACGTATTCCTCTCTCATCCTGGCTACAGTTCTCTCCCACGTGTTTCTCTTACGTAATTTTCTCATCAACATCCACACAATGCTTTACGTAATCCTGAACATTTCATTCATATTGCGTCACAATATCGGCAGTCAACAATGAGGAACAAATTTTTTTTCCACAAAGCATTTCACATGACCGCACGATTTTCATGAGCATAAATTTTTGAACTTTTTTACTTGCCGCTGTCGACAAAAATGTAGTTTTGGCAAGCGAGCTCAGCAAGTGTTTTTAAGGCACATTCGAGAGTGGAGATGCCCTTAAAATTGAAATTTATTTGCGTAAAAATTCGCCCATATATACTACATAGCTCGCTGTGTGTATTTTACTCGATCCCCAAAAATTCCAATGCTTTTTTCGGATGGAATTTATTTTTCGGCATGATGATATTTATCAAAAATTTTATTGAAATTTATGGGGGCATCGATAGATTTTTCAACAATTTTTTTTATCCGTTCGCTCTCTATTTATTCGACCTCATTCGGCATTAAAAAAAAAGAGGAATTCATTCATATATTTTTGGAAAAACTTTTTCCGACAGCAACAAAGAAGGCGGAAAATATTTTTGCAGTGAATAATTTTTTGAAAGCATTTTTGTGCTCAGTTTGGACGATTTTTTTTTTTATTGGATTACTGAGATGATGATGATTATTGAAATTCTTTTGTGAGTTGGAACTAGTATAGTAGATTGCGAGATTTCTAGCACGTTTGAGCTTTGAAATTGGAAAATAATCTTGTGATGAATTTTTTTTGGATGTTATGTTCGGATTCAATTTTAATTAACTTGAATATTGATGGATGCCGAGCGTTACTATTGTATGGATTAGGTGGAATTGAGAATCTATCAACAATTGGATCTATGCTTAACTATTAATCACATTTTCAATGATAGAATTTAATTAAATTTCTAAACTAAATTTCTCAGGAAATATAACGAACTTTTCAAATTTGAACAATCTTTCTAAAACATTTGTATGGTTTTGAAGAAGAATTTATACAGTTTTGAGTTTTTTCTTGTAAACAAACACATTTTTGCAGAAAAATTATTGAAAAATTTGTGAAAAACAGTAAATTAAGGCAAAACAGACTCAAAAAAGCAAAACAATCAATTGACAACACAGCATAAAGCTGAAGAACTCAGGTAAGTTCAATTAAACTCCAAATAATAAACAAAATTCCAAAAAAACTTTAAAATGTTCTCAATTATCTCAAAATGCGCTCCAATAACACTTAACAACACCACAGATTATCATCCAAACTCAACATTCTCCTCTCAATTCGATTTCCCATCCATATCATCAATAAATATAAATTTTTACTGCTCACCACAGCCTGATCTAATTGCTTTTATGGAACAATAAACGAGATTAAATTACATTACAATGTATTGAACGTCAAAACAACATATTTTACATCCATAATATGTGCATTAGTATGGAAAATCTAATTGAATCTAAAAAGGATTCTCAAACTCGCTGTAAAATGCCTTTCATGTTCATAATTTTAAAATTTTTTTTATTATTGCCATTCCTTTCCCAAAAAATAATTTACAGCAAGAGGGTGGCATGGTCGCTGTTTAAAACATCAAATGCATTTTTGTGGATAATTGCTGCTCATTACAACAAAGTGAGATAAAATAGAAATTTTTTTTTGTACAATTCTCACTGAACGAATATTGCTCATTGGCGTGTTGAATGCTCATCGTGCAATGGAAACATTAAAGGCATGCATAAATGTTAAGCGTTAGAATTAATATATGTAGTATGAAATTTCTATAGAACACGTGGCATGGGGTTTATGGTGCATTTTTGTACACGACTATTGGGATTTATGGCTGTTTCAAATGAGTCATAATGGGGTGAAATTCTAATTCTTGGAGGTCTATAGAAAATGGTAGAATACGGCGTAGAAATGGTAGAAAATACGAATCTAAACCGGCTTGACTCTGGCTTGATGTTGGATTTCATAGAATCTGGCTTGAGGTTACAGTCATGCTGACCATATGAGGATATGTGACCACTTCTGCGCTGCCTGTCTTTTGACCTAATTATCATTAGAATGCATTGTACCAAAATTACAGCACCAACTCTGTCCATAATATTTCCTGTTCAACCATCCAAAAATTGGCAACAATCTCGCGAGTCAACCGCACGCATTGTACAAGAAAATAGCGATGTCATCTGCTTTATGTTGAATTTAGGACAGATAATATAATTGTTTAACTTGTAATTTGCTGAAATATTCTAATTTTAGATAGAATCCTTTCATTTTATTATATTCACAGCAACTCTACTGCATAGATTCCACAAATAATCTAAATGCTTGTTTCCCTTAAAATTGGGACAGCCATTGAGTGCAATTTCATTGAATTATTCAACGGTCAAACAGTACGGCACATTCAGAATTCACAAAAAGCATACGATCATCATCCTGAAACACAACAAAAGCATCAAAATATTATCAGACAAAGTAGAAACTAAAATAGTCCATCCAGTAAACGAATGAGTACATGGAATTATGTATGAGACGGGTAGACAGATGAATGATCAGATGGGTAAGCAAATAGACATAGACATATTCAGTAGAATAGATAAATACAATAACGAATTGATAGAACAACAACAATTTAATAAAAAAAGTACAAAGGCAATGTCCCATTCCCATTGCCGTACCAAAAAATATGTTGACTTTTTTCCAATACGAGATAAAAATGAACCACAAAAATAGTTGAAATAATAAAACAAAATTTGTTGTTGCTGTTGTTGCCTTCATTGCCATAAATAATCAATATAAAACATTTATTCTGACCTCGAAGAGCTGGATTATGTGTCCATTGAATGACTCTTTTTAATCATTTATAAATATTATCCTGCAACAATATTTGTGGACGAAACTGCAAAAAAAAGAAGTTGGAATAAAATCATTTGTTTGTTGCTGCATTTGCTCGGCTAGTGGAAAATTTTATATTGTTTTAAGGCTAATGAAAATTTATTGACGACATTTTCCGAGTATTTAATATTTTTTTATTTTCATCTCGTATTGAATATTGAAAAGTTTAATTGACTATTGGAGGAGTTTTCCTTAAGGAAAATTGTGGAAAATTTTTATTAGTTTTAGAATTACGGAGTAGATTTATTAAGTTTGTGGTTACTAGCAAGATGCTGCTTTTATAGAATTAGAATGGAATTTTAAAGGATATTCAATAAATCTGGAACATTTGGTGGAAATGTGTTTGAAAATTGGAAAGGAAAGTAATTAAATACAGTAGTTTGATCTCAACTTTTCCTGTTTTTATAGCTATAATTTTAATCTATTTCTAAATAGTATTCTAATGATTTGTTCCTAAACTTTGGGAATTTTGTTAAAATTTATTGAGTTTTAATAAGCTTGACAAACTATTCCTAAACTAAAGTACACTAAACTAAATTAAGCTAAATTACACTTGAAACTGCGTTAGAAGTATCTGGTTGGCTAATAGACTGGGTAAGGCGTGAGATCTTAGCAAACAAGCCTCGTTTGAAGCTCTAGTTTTAAGTATTATCCTTGTGTTGGTGAATAATCTTACGCTCTCTTTTCAATCTTCTGTGGACTTGACGTGTTACTTTAATGTCCATTCTGACAATATTCCAATCAAAATATAATCTTGTAGTTCTTGTCCCTGTTTCCTTCGTTACATTTCAAACACTTGACTCATTCCTTAATGTAACGTTGCCTAGAGGCCCAACCATGGCTTGATCTCGTACAAAGTATCTAACAAAGTACAGCATATGACTGGTCAGTGATATGACTGGATTTCAACCCACGACATTCAGTTTTCCATACATTTCATGTTGCTTTATTCCAACTCTGCACATTTGCATGGCCCATAGTATACCAATGCAATGTACCTAGCCACAATTTGTGTGCGAATACACAAACCGAGTTAGTGTGACTAGAAATAACCCAAATCCGACTAAACTTTCTCTTTGATGGAACCTGGGTCATAAGAGTGTTAGGCCGACAAATTAAAGATTTGTAGCTTTGAGAATGATATAAATACAGCTAAATTTGCTGTATATTCTGACTGTTTTACTGTAAATTCCAATTGATACCCAAACAATATTCTCAACTCAACATCCATGCTCACAACATCCCATGTCCGTGAAAACCGCATTAACTAAAAAATAATAAATCCACTTCGTGGTTGAAAGAGAACTATAATCATAAATTTCAGCTATTCTCAATCGAATTTGACAACAGGCACATACACAGAAGAATAAATCTAAAGCATAAAGCTAGAAATGAAAGAGAAAAATGACAATTTAGAAGCTTAATATTTATTTTTTTGTATGGATGTCTTTCCTACATCGTTTATTTATTCGTTTCTCTTTTCAATTTGTGCTTGCGATTGTGATTAACTATTATTCATTCATAGCAGTGCTGAACAAAAAAAAAGCTTTCTTTTTATCTCTCCTTGACTTCCCCTTTTTATTCTGGTTTTTTTTTTGTATCGAGTGTAATTCAATTTACTTAATGCGTTTGCAAAAAATACAGAATTTTTATGTATTCCATCCCCTCCTTTCATTGAAAAATACAATAAGTACATACATAACACGCATAAAAATAAAAGGAGATTAAATGCATGAGAAAATTGTCACACAAAGTTCATTCTATGAATGTAAATTGACTCCTTCCTTGGCTGTATGTTTTTTCCTGGAAACGATTAAATGGAGGATGGGTATGGTTTTAAACTTTTGTCTAGAAATTTCATGATTTTGTGTGAAATTCTACAGGTGGATTGTTTTGATTGATTTTAAGCATCAACAGCATGAGTTGACATCTTATTCAGCGTTTATTGAGATTTTTAGGTTGATTCAGCTGAATGGAGGGCTTCTTTTGATAAATATTTAAGGAATAGACTTATTTCTTATGTTTATCCTGCTCCTTTTCATGGATCTTTTGGGTAATTGAGATATTTTAGCCATTTAGGTCATTAAAGTGCAGCTATTCAGCATAATTAAGCATTATTTTGCTATGTTAAGCACAATTAAGCTACAATAATAACTATTTAGCTCAATTCAGCTTTTTTCAGCTCTATTCAGATTAATTCCTTACTACTCTACTTAAATTTAGAACCTTTCGGATCAAATTCATCTTTAATTAGAACCATTTAGCTTTGCTAATCACTATACTACCTTACTATTTACTATTTAGTCAAATCAAGCTCAATATTACAATATTCTACTAAATGAAGCTTTATTCTGTTCCATTTAGCATTATTCAGCTATATAAACCTCAATTCAGTATTATTCAGCTCAAAATTATTAATATTCAGATAAATGGGAAACATTATCGCTCAAATTCAGCACCATTCAGCTTTGTTTAGTATTATTTAGCTTAAGTGAATTCTATTCAGCAATTTCAAACTCAATATTGCAATATTCAGCACTATTAAGAATTTTTCAGCTTAATTGAACACTCTTCAGTTGAACTGAACAATATTCAGCTTATTTTAGTATTCTATTGCTGAATTCAGCATAATTTACCCAATATCCTTGAAAAAAAAAAATTAAGTTTCCTTATCAAAATTATCCTCAATTCAGCATTTCTTATCAATTAATCACTTAAACATTTCACATCCGTCACTTCAAAATTGCTCAAATTCCATCATTCGGAATGATTGATAAAATCTTCAAAAAAACACAAAAATTGACAACCTTGAGACAATCACATCATGTGTCGTTGACACAAATGCTAATTCCGTATGCAAGACTCATAAATTTTTACTTAGATCACGTTTTACTTCCACTTCCATCATGTATTCACTGATTTTTTTGATTTTTTTATCCATAAAAAAATGCGTTGCCAATGAAATTAAATTTACGATCACTTCTCACTCGTACTTTATTCATCTTGCATTAATATCAACCCCTTAAGTGGATAGGAACAAAATTGAGTTTTTATATCTATGGCAGTTGTGGGCAACCTGTGTGATGCGGTACACTTGAGTGAAGCACAAAAATTTATTGGGAATGTTATGAACCGCATATAGTGTGGGATTTTGGTTCGAGGTGTGTCGTGCCACTACCAAGGTGTGTCGTGCCACTACCAAGGTGTGTCGTGCCATTACCAAGGTGTGTTGTGCCACTACCAAGGTGTGCCATGCCACTACCAAGGTGTATCATGCCACTAGCAAGGTATGTCGTGCCACTACCAAGGTATGTCGTGCCACTACCAAGATGTGTCGTGCCACTATCAAGGTGTGTCGTGCCACTACCAAAGTGTGTCGTGCCACTACCAAGATGTGTCGTGCCACTACCAAGGTGTGTCGTGCCACTACCAAGATGTGTCGTGCCACTACCAAGGTGTGTCGTACCACTACCAAGGCGTGTCGTGTCACTTCCAAGGTGTATCGTGTCACTATCAAGGCATGCTGTGCCACTACCAAGATGTGTCGTGTCACTACCAAGATGTTTTGTGTCACTACCAAGATGTTTTGTGTCACTACCAAGGTGAACCGTGCCACTACCAAGGTGTGCCATCCAAAAACAAAAGGTTGTCCACCTCTGTTCCATATCGTGAAGACATGAAGTAGGTTTGGTATAGTAAATTGAATGATGGGTAGAAAAGTCAAAGTTGATATTTATTTTTATATCATGACATGTCACCCTTTCTCATCATTCCTACCTTTTTTTAATACAAACTTGCTGAAAAGCAATTTTTTTTTTTTAGTTTTTTTCAGGAGGGCTTTTAACTGCCGTTTTTATGTCAAACGAACTAGGAATTAAAAGTAATAATTGGATTTGAGTTTGAGACAAAAGAACTGCTGCCTATCCCCCGACAATGAACAAAAAAAAATCCATAAAAACACGCAAATATGCTAAATGAAAGTGAAAAGCAAGTTTCATCCGTACACACACATAAAAATCCGAATAGAAAGAAACAAAAGGCATGAAAAAAAGGGGAAAAATAAGAAGAAAAAATAAATGAAATTTGCAATGCGGATTTTATTGCGTGAGAGAACTTCGCAATGGCACTGCTGTGTGGATGGAGACGAACGGAAAGAATGCAAGTACAATTCAATTCAATTTGCATTAGAATGTATCAATGTTGATATTTATTTTAATCATGCGATATGAAACCCCTTCTTGTATATCCTATCCCAATATCAAATGACTCTCCCAATATAGTCGACTAACCCCGAAAAAACAAGAAAAACTGCTAAGTAGAAGTATAAAAATGAAACTAAGTAGAAATATCATCATATCCATTTGAGCACCCTCGAAAATAGAAAATAAAAATAGTGAGGAAGAGGAAGGAACAGAAAAAAAATTGAATATTAACTTAAACCGCATCATACAAACGACGACGATGGTATGTGGGGGGCAATGAGAAAGAAAAACAAGTGAGTAAATTTCTTTAGGTTTGTGAGAATAGGCATGCACAGGAAATATGAGTCTAAAACGCAATTTCTTTGACAACTTTGACGTATGTTTACATAAACTTGGATAGCTTATTTGAACTGAGGAGTAAGTCACGTGCGCAATTAACGGGTTTTTATTAGAGTATGCAATATCCTTTAGGTTTGTAGACCAAGGGCTACGTACAATTTCGAGCTACAATTTAGGAGTTGAGGTTACAAATTTGGATAATGAACCAATTCAGAAGCATAAGCAGAGGATGGTTTCTGGGGTCAAACCCGTTCTCGGCATTTTTTTAAATTTTTTTACCACTTCTGTCTTCTGGTAGACTCTTTATTGAACCTTCATCTATACATTCCATACCCACTGTTACGTCTGATAAGTCTGGAATCTCATGAATGAGTCCCGAGCATCTTACTTAGGTAAAATTTGTTATTTTTTATGGTCAGGGAACTGATATATACTGAAAGCCGTTTTTTCCGCGCAGCAATAGATCAATGTGCGTCCTAGTCAAGGTAGTAAGTAATTAAGTAACTGTAATTAAGTATGTTACTAAATGTTAATGAAAATTATCTGTTCGTATGTATAACGACGTACCTGAGTGCCACAAGTCTCCATTTTGAAGAGTTCAGGGCATGTGTAGATTCCATGAAAATGTATCGTTCAGGGTAATAGTGTGCTGGTGACTACTTTATGCTCCACATAGATTATTGCTTTCTTGAAATGTATTTCCCAAGGAATTTTAGGTCTTAAAGCTTATTGATTTAATATTTTGGAACATCTATAGCATCTGGCATTGTCTGCTTCCAGAGTCTTATTGTTCATCAACTTAACCCTTCATTACATTCAACTCTAACAATTAGCATAGATCAAAAGACCAATTGAACCTTTGATTAAACCCACAACTCTCAAAAGCATCTAATCTAATATATCTAATGCTATTCTAATTAAACCACTGACCCGATTTCCTTAATATCATTTTAATCACTGAAAATTCAATTTGAATAATGGATTGCATGGGAACTAAAACAATTTTTTTCCCCAAGATCCAAATGCAATTTCTCATTCATATTACACAAAAATACACAGACTAAAATCAATCAGTCTGAGAAACTTTTTTATTTATGCTGATTCTGTAAGTTGAACCTTTTTTTGCCATGCTTGGCAATTTATCATATTTGCAAATATTGATATCACATGATGTGATAAACCTCATTGCTCCCAAAACATCAAACACCATCTCGTCATCATATCAGCATAAGTCCCAAAGTGAATTCACCAAAAACGCATCAACATACTTCCATTGCAAAAAAAAAAGAAGTAAAAAGAGTGCGTCCCTGAAAGCAACCGAACGAGAAGTGGAAGTCTATGTATAGAATATGTATAAAATATGGTTTAAGGGGGGAAGCAAAAAAAAAAAATTAGAAATTGCTTGCACGCAATCGATATGTTGCTGGAAATGAATTTATTACAAAGCTTATTTGAGAGTCAAGACCCTTTTCCTTAATTGATTCTCGTGTTTCTTTTGCCCCCCTCCTCGCTTTCTTTTCATATTTTTATTTTCATGTGCAATATAAGGAACTGAAACTTATACATAGTTAGTAATTCGTATGAAATAAAAAAAAAGGAAAGTATTACACAAGAAATATGCGAAAAAGAAGGAATTCCATCGAAATGAAAGAATTTATCGTCAAAAAGAACGGAAATTGGTGCTGTATTGTTAACTACATACATGAAAAGTTTTAGTAATGGATAACGAGTGAAATAAAAACGGAGCAGGAAAAGAGAAATTTTTTATTTATGATTAATATTCGAACATAGATTTGTGAAGGAATTGGGGAAGGGATAAGGAATAGAGAGAAGTAATAAAATATTTATTCATATAAGATTGGGGTTTTGGGTAAGTGATGTCAATTGGAGATGTTTGGAGCACAGCTTCTTACGATGTTGTCTGAGCCATAACTGAGTATCCTAATGGAGATGTACCTGAGCGGCTCAATACTGCAAGCCACATTTTTCACCGGAGATGTGGATCAAAATCTGTCGTCATGGTGCTTTGAAGTTGCGTCTTTGAAACAGCGACGTAGTAGAACCGTAGTGACCACAATGTGCTGTTCGGGGTAGACTAGTACAAAGCACTTATTTTGCTTGCTGTATAGATCAATTGTGACACATGAACTACCTCAGATGGTGCGTTAAGCTGGCCACGTCTTGTCAATCATTAACATTCGTGCGCTACTCGCTCTTGAAGCATCTACTCATCTTGATCCCTGCTATTGAGGCTGTTCCTCAACTTGAGCGAGATAACTGACTTGAGCTAGCTACCCGCGCTACTGAGGGTTCGCTCTTTGAGTCGACACTACTTCACCAGCCAATACAAAGTCCATGCCCGTCTTTCAACCCGTGAATATACTAAAATCCATTCAAAACACCAGACATCACCTCCAAACAATCCCCACAACATGAAAATACTTTATCACACGAGAGTAAAAGTATCGTGCATAAGTAAAAAGGCTTATAGATTCATGCATAAGTATGAAAATTTATGAATTGTGCTACATTTTTACATGATGATGTATCACCTCGACTGCTGAGTTTGTTTTATATTAAATTTTTCTCTCCTTTTTCTTCAACACGAATGATGTCATTAACTGAGTGTGTGAGTCACAGAATGTTTTATTTTCATTGGGGATTTAGATGATATTGGCTTTTATGTTTGTGCAGTTTTGTGTTACTTTCGTTTATGGGTATAGTAATTAAATAAATTATTAAATATTAGCTGTTATTATTTGAAAGATTCAGAGCTTTGTGTTATGTGCATCTTAGGGGTTAACATGATAGTTTAACGAATGAGGCAATTGAACAAATGAGCTAAGCTACCACACTAAAACCAAAACCTACAATTTAAAGCTGGATCCAGGATTCACATCATGGGCGACATTACTGTCTCTTTATCTAAGGTTTTCCGAAGTCTCGGTCTCGACAAATTCTAGAGAAATCCAACAACTTGATGAAATGAAGATGACTTCTTGATTGAGATTACCTGGGAAGTTCCTATGCTTTCTCGTTATCGGGATCGGGATTTCCCGGGATATTCCAACCCCAAAAATCTCAATCGAGATCCCGATCCCGATCCTGAAAATTTATCGGGACCGGGACTTCGAGAAAGCATAGAAGTATCCTGAGTCTTGGCATCGAGAACCACTATCTGTTATCCTCCGAAAGGAAGCTATGATCCGGAGGCTATGTTTTGCATTTCACATTGCATATGACTCGAAAAAGGACAAGCAAAAAATTTCCCATGTCATTGCCGAGTCTCGAACCCATGATTGCTCGGTCGTACAGTTATACTTAATTTCCGAAAAACGAAGCCATTATGCCACCGAGTCACTTCGGCTCAGTTATTACTTAACGCTTAATCGACATCTTGAACCCTTGTTTGAACCCCACTGCAACTTAGTTGGACGATGATTTTATGACATTAGCTCACCTAATTTCTCATGGACATTAAACCTATTAAAACATATCGTTGGCCTCATTATGACACATAAAATAAGTTATGAAAAATTCAATCAAATTAACAGACATTAATGTAAACATGAAAGATTTTCTTCAAAAATTTATGGTAATAAAAAATATTTCCAACATCGCTTTGGGGTTCCTTTTTCATTCAAAAAATATCGAAGACATAATGTAGTAAATTTTATTTTATGAATCATAATTCTTACTTAGGGGTTGGGCATCCCAACCAAAGAATGACTAATAAGTACAATTAATAAATTTTATTTACCCTCAACTACTTAATTTATTCACATGTACACAAATGATTTGTGCCATATACATGCACAATGTAAACTTTTATTCAATTTCAAATGAAACTCTGTTCATTTATTTCAATTGAAACAGAACCGGCAAAATTAAGGATTTCTCTATTCTATTTTTATTACACTCACCTTCAACCACTGCACATAAGAAAGGCACACAAAATATAATTCGCCTATAATGCTTAGAACATTTGCTTGCGTGTGAAAAACTAATTATTTTTTTTCTTCTTACTGCTGTGCTGTATGTTGGATTAGAAATGGAATTACAAGCAATAAGAAATGAAAATAATTTCTTTTTGTTTTCATCAAATTTTGCTGTTTGTGTCTGCAATGGATAGGAGAAGGGAAAAATTGCTTAAAGTGATGAAAAATTGCCCTCCGTTTTTTTTCCATGCGAACATCAACTTCAATCCAACTGGAAATTTAATTCAATCAATTTACAGTAAATTTAGAAGAAATCAGTCGAAGATTTGTTTGTTTGCATGATTTTTTGGGAGGAATGGTTGTAGATTGGTATCAAAACGTTTTTTAAAGCGAGATAGAATTCTGGTATGGATTATTGAAGTTCGGGAATAGTCACGGACGTAAAACTATCCATAATTGTTTTGATGACAGTGTTGGCAGGAGGTGGGTCACGAACATTAGTGTTGAATTTGATCTTCCAGGTTCAAATCTCATCATTCAACCTCCTTACTTTGCTGCAGAGCTCGAAGTCGAGTCAAGTCGACTTGAGTCGTCTCAAAAAAAACCGAATCGACTCGAGTCGGCTTGAAGTCGAATACATTTGAGTCATTTGACTTCAATCGACTTCGAGCTCTGCTTTGCTGGGCGTATAGATCAACTGTGATCCGTAGCCTCTATCATATGCCGTCTAAAAATGACTCTATAGCTGACTGACCGTTTCTAATTACCAACACCAAACTGTGAATTCTATGCTTTTCTGATATCAGGACCGGGATCTGGATTTCCGAGAAAGTCCATGGCTTTAGTAGATCCACGTCCATGGCTTTATTATTTGCCGCCTGAGTCTAGTTATATCAATGGCTGTCCTCTGCCATTCACCAATACCAAATGCTACACTGTCTCTATCAACAGTCTCTCTTTCCAAAAGTAATCTCATCAAGAACAATCTCATTCATCAGCTTAGTGATTCTTCAGAAGTTTACAAACTTCAGCTTCAATAGTATAGTGCCGGAACATACTGTGCTGTTCGAGAATGTAGTTAGAAGAAGATATACACGAGAATATGTAAATTCAAGAAGTGTTCTGTAAAGTGTTTTTCTTGGAAAGGTTCAAAGCCTAACCGAGTACACGTGTTTTATTAGCAAAGCTGTTTTATCCAATCTATGGACGTGTAATGTCGACGCAATGCGACTTAGACCTAGAACTATATAATCTCATCAGAATATATGAAGTTAGAGATTGATATATCCAAGTCGGTTAAGGATATTGACTTGATAGAGTTAATAAGGATGTTGAGCACCCTGAACTTCCTACTTACTCCACTACTGCTAAATATATCCTAGTAGATGACAAGCAACCAACTTCTGAAGTCAATTTGAGAAAGAACTATCAATTTAATATAAAACTTAAATAATCCTGACAAGAAAAGGCATCCATGTCAGCAGCCATGAACTCAACTATCAATAACATTTGTTAATAGAGCTATTTTCTCCCCCTAAGCAATTCTAAAATTGCGTCCACATCCACAAGTCCATTTAATAATTTTTTTTTGCAAATTCTAATCCAACCTCCTCCTCCTGTCTCCTTCAATTTCCCTCGAAGATTTTTCCATTTAGTTCCGAAAAAAATTATATTTTTGTTCTGACAGTAAAATATATGAAAAAAGGAACAGAAAAATTTAATCGTCATTTCCTTTTGGCAAAAAATTATTTTTTTTTTTATATGTTAGCTATACACATTCACATATATTGTTGCCGTTGTTATGAGTATTGTTCGTCCATGATATTCTCCTTTTTCCCATGTGTATGCCACATGCCCTTTTGCACAATTTTACGCTCAATTTCAATCAATTGTAATCGGATTTTTATATATATTTTCTGGGCCTGAAAATATGTATTTTCATTTTTCCGGCAGCTCGGCGCTTTTCTCTTTAGATTATTATTGTGAATAATATAAAAGTAAAAAAAAAGAAAAAATCTTTTTTGCATCATGATAAGCAATTTTTTTCTCGTCATCCACCCCGTCAATTGTTATAATGTTATATAGTTATTGGGTTCGATTACGAGAAATTGACTTTTAGCGCAGTTCCTTTTGATGATTTATGTGATTTTTCATGAGAAGATTCTCGGATGAAATAAGATGAAGACTTTTTTTTATTTTTTGAAGCATTTGCTTGGCTTTGAGAGTCTCATAAATTTGTGTTTTATATCTCTTGTTGTACAACAAGAATAGAAAAGTTTATACCAATGGTGGCGGATAGAAAAGGCAACGTTACAAAAAAAATTTTTGAAGAGGAAATTTTTACAAAATTTCATCAAACATTTAAATTATTTTTGACCGTTATTTTGTAGATAACTATATTTAGTTATTTCGTGACGCTAATTTATTTATTTTATGAATTTCACAACAGTGACGACTAAATAAATAGATTCTATTTGATTGAAACTATTACAATTGGAAAAACGGCCTTAACTTATTACTTTCATTTAATTAAAAAACGGTTTTCAAAAATTCAAATGCTTTGTTCTATAAATTTAGTACTTGAGTTCTACGTTTGTTCTAAGTATAAGGCCCTTAGTTCTAAGTATAAGGCCCTTAAATTTTCTCTCCGCCACCATTGGAGTTTATAGTTCTTCATCGTAATCTGCTTTTAATGGTTATGTTCATACTAAATTTTTTTTTATTTTATAGATTGTTTTGATTGTAAAGGGAAAAGGTCATGAAATTATTTAAGAAATAAAAAAAAAAATTTCAAGGATTTGGAACTGTTTCAAAGAATTGGTTGAATGGTCAGTGAAAGTTAAAGATCATTTACTTATAACTGCTAAAGGATAAGAAAGTAAAATTAAAATTTGAGCAAGTGGTTCAAAGTTTGAGCAACCAAATTAACCAATTTTGAGCAACCGGTTCAAAATCTGAGCAACTAATTCAATAACAAAGCCAAACATTTGAGAAACTGATCAAAAAATTGTTAAAATTGAGCAAAACACTAATAAAATGAGCAATTAGTTCAAAATTTGAGCAACTGCTTCCAATTTTGTGCAAACTGTTTAAAATCTGAGCAACTAGTTCATACTACTAGTTCAAAATTGAACATTAAGCTCAATTGCAAAATTTATGCCACAATGCTCAAAAATTAAGCAATTAGTTCAAAATTTGAGCTACTGGTTCAAAATCTGAGCAACAACTTCAAATACGGAATAATGAGTTTCATAATAAACCTAGCAATTTGAGAATTGGAACAAAAATCTGTTAAGATCAGTGATAAACTGAGAAATGGGCTCAAAAGTAGCATGATAAAGTTCAAAAATTTAACAATTATTTCAAAAGTTGGGCAATAATTACTGATGTAAACTGAGCAAGATCATTCAAAAACTGAACAACAAGCTCTAAAACAGAACAAAAGATATCAAAAGCTGAGCAATAAATTCCTTAAATGAGCAAAAAATTCTAAAACCGAACAACAAATTCAAAAACTAAGCATGAAAGTTTAAAAATTGAGCGAAAACTCTAAAACTGAGCAAAAATGATCAAAAATTGAGCAAAATATTCCAAAACTGAGCAATAGAGTGCCAATCCCAAGCGTCAACTCTAAAACTTAGCAACAAATTTCAAAACTGAGTAGAAAAGTTTAAAAATTGAGCAACTTTTTCAAAAATTGAAGCTATAAAGTTCAAAAATTGAGCAACGAGTTCAAAACCTTTGCAAATAATTCAAATATTCGGCAAAAACCCAAAAGTTGACCAATTTCAAGCAATTTTTTGACAATAATATCGAAAAAATAACTTTTACAACCACTCAAGTGGCACCGCGCAAACCCACAGAGAGTGCTGAAAAACTCATAAAAATCTCCCATAATTCACAAACTGGTCACAAACAAACAGAAAAGTTAAAGTAAACTTTTTTTTTTTATTACTTAAAAAATCTCCCCGATGAACAGCACGAGACTATATAATCTCTAATTTTTCCACACAAAGACAGATTTACTATCATTATAGCTTTTTGAAAGAACAAGAACAAGAAACTTATGTGTTATAACTGTCAATGCCAGCGGTCATGAAACTATAATTGTATTAGCCAATTCCCATTGTTTTATTATCGTCATACAATTTAACTAGCACCTCGAGACTGCTTTTTACTGTTACTACCCATTTTTTTCTCCATCTAAACTGCTTAGTTGAAAGTTTAATTATCTGTTTATCGTGCTTGAAAATCGCGCTATACATCAATTGACAATTGAATGACGTTAATAAAAAACAGCATAGAGCTTTTCTTCTGTTCTGCATGTTTGATGTGAAAAGCGACTCAGTCAGGAACATCAAAGGGTTGAATAAATAGAAACGTTGTATAATTGTGTGTATACAAAAGATGTAAAAGAGAATGTTAAAAGGGCTTTTCAATGCTTATCATAAGCAGTTTTTTTCCATTCCTTTGATGATGTCATTTCATTCATTCATTTACTTTCTTCTTCTTATTCCTTATTTTTTCTTCATTTTTTTTTTTTTTGTTTTCCCTTATGACTTTCCATATTTTTTCCTATCCTTTTTTTTCTACTGCCTTGTCTATAGTCTCTATACACTCTATATGCATGTTGAAAGAAGTAAAAGTAGGTATTATGATTATTTTTATTATTATTTTCCTCTTTTTTTTCTTCTATTTTATTCTTTATTTCTCTCTCAATTCGTTAGCATAATGATGATGCTGTATGGATTCAATAGTAACTTGTACATCCGTTGAGAAAAAGCTGGAATAAATAAAGAAATTATATTGTGGTAAACATTGATTTGAGAAGCATTAAGACGCAGTTGACATTTGAGTTCTAAGAAATCGTTAAGATTTGAATTCTACAAATCCGATGAGATTTGAACTCTACAAAACCGTTAAGATTTTAATTCTACAAATCTACTGAAATTTAAAATCTACAAATCCGTTTAGATTTGAATTCTACAAATCCGTTTCCGTTTAAATTCTATAAATCAGTTAAGATTTGAACTCTACAGATCCATTAAGATTTGAATTTTTCAAATCAGCTATATCTTATAAGACACCAATTCCTCCAGCCTATAGACATATCGCAATTCATAATCTCCCATCTTACACTACCTCAAATTATGCTAAATAAACTCTTAAAGAATTTCCATGCAAAAAAGATCAAAGCAAGTAACGTAACAGAACTGCTTTTAATGGGGAATACCATTAACTATGAATGTAATGAACCTGCAATTAATTAACTTTTTTGCGGTGCATTAGTCCCCAGACGAGCTAGACATGTACACACAATACACGTAAGAAATGCAAATGAAAATAAATACAAATGAAAGAAGTTCTCATTTTATGCTGATTGAAAAATTTTTTCTCTGTTCCTCCCGTCGACTTTTCCTTCTTATTATTTTTGTTTTTATTGCGTGCTCAAATCAAAACCATAATCATGACGTCTTTAATATTTTTTCGAGAGCACTTTAAATAAATTTAATACATAAAGGAAAGTGATGACAGAAGGAAAATAAATAGAGGGGAGGTTATTGGTGGATGGAGTGCAATTTTTTTTTGTTGGACATGGAAGTGAAAGGGAATTTTTTTTGTTGATTTTTAAGAGTAAAATTCAAAACAAAAAAAAAAATAAAAATTAGAGTCTAAACCACGCTTAGCAAAAATTGATCAGAACTGTTAGGATTTGAACCTGATACTTTCTCTTTATTATAGTAAGAGATCAAATAAGCTTATTTATAACATAAATACATTTTGACAAAATGCATATTTAACTCTTTGATTGGATTTTAATCGCCAAGTTATGCAAAACTCAGGCATTCATCTGAACAACATTGAACAAATTTACGAGAGGTCTCTATTCCTTCTACACCTCTGGTCTAACCTTAATGCCGCGACACACTAATAAATATGCATGTTGGTATAACCATCCTACTGTTTTATAACGTTAATCCTTGATTTGCATGACTGATTGTGACCAGAAATTTTCTATTCAAATTCATATTTTTCATGTTCAGAATCCTACATAATCCATGGCTGCTGTTTTTAGCTAGTTATACCAGGGCTCGACTTACTCTTCGTATGAAAAAGCTGACGAATATCTAAATCGACTCTTAACTCTGGTTCAATCTGAACAAATTATCTTTTAAAAGGCCATGTAATAGTGGTTAGACCAGTGGTGGGCAACCTACATGCCGATGCACAATAGTGTGTCGCTAATTTTATTTGGATATGCCACGAACCGTATGATGTGTGCGAATTCGGTCGAGACTTGCCACTTAAGTGTGCCGCGAAGAATAAAAGGTTGCTCACCACTGGAATAGAGCATTGGCCAAATAACGCAAACGACCTAGGTTAGATATCAGGGAGAATCTATTCGAATTTAGGAGTTTTTTTTGCTGTTTCTAGTCACACCAACTCGGTTTGTGTATTCACGATGATGATTTGTTCCTATTGATCCACTATGAATAATATAAAGGTTAAATAGGTTTCTGCTCCTGGCCTGGTTCCCTGCAAAACGGATCTGCTAACCACTCCTGCTAGTTTCTTCTGTAGTTGATCTGCCTCCTTCTCTACAATTCTATAGTTGCATACCCTTTAAAAATATTAAATTAGAGTTTCCAAGTCATAAAGTTCTTTCAATCCTCAATCAACACATCCCATAATCTATACTAAAAAAATATATTTTGAATTAAAATAAATTCAATATTTTATTTTCCTTTATAATCTAATTACATGTTTATTTTCATCTTTCACAATCTCACCCCTCAATTCAAAGAGCAGCAGCAGCAGCAACAACACCAAAAAAGAAAGTTTTTCCCTCTTTTATTTTCCTAATTTTCATCCGCGAGCAAAAGAACACAATTGGCAACATGGAATGTCGTATAAAACCCCAAAAAAGTGGAATTTATTTTCATCATTGCCTCGCGCTATTTTTTTCGTACTTAAAAATATTTCCAAATGAAACAAAAGTCATTGTGATCGTCACTGTAAATGATAAAAAATGTCAATTTGGTCGTCGTCTTTTAAATTTAATTTTTTTTTTGTTTTTCTCAATTTTTTCAAATTTCCCATAATCAAATTTACTTCATCGAAACTTCCACTCGATGCCAGAAGTGCGTCTCTCGAATCAAATTGAGGGTAGGCATAAGCAATGGCGTGACTTTCGCGTTCCTTACCTCAGCAATTTTCTTCTTTTGTTGGATGGCGTTGAAAACAAATTGAAATAAATATTTATGTTCCTTTTAATATTTTTCTTATTCCTTCATGACCTCCTCCTGCCCACCCAGCCTGCCTCCCATCCCCCCAATTTATACTCTATACCCATTCATTCTGATGCTTTGTCCCTCTTTTTCATTCTCGACTCGTGCACATATATTTTGTGGTTCTCTATCAGAATTACCATCATCATCGTGCCTTGATCGTTGCCTCTTCGATAAAAAAAAAACTTTGTTGAATTAAATTTTTATACACAATTCTTAAGGAATATAAAATACACGCAGAGGGGAAAGTTTTTGGTGTAATTTTATATTATTTTTTGTTTGCTTTATATGTTCGACCATAAGCTGATTAGGGATACTTGAATTTTAAATTTTGTTATGGATTTTTATTGGCATATGGATGTTGCATATGGATTAGTGAAATTTATGTTTTGTAGGGAGTTGAAATCTAAGGGGGAGTTTGATAAGGGAAATCCAATTATTTGAGATTTGCTGATTTAAGAATCAAATTTGAAAGGAATTTTGGAAATAAAATCAAATTTTTTGAATTAGAATTTGAGTTCAAAATTAGATTTTCTGTACTAAAGTTCAAAATTTCGAAGATTTTTAACGAGAAATCAAAGTATCAAATTTTTGTACCGATGCTCAAAATTCTAGTATTGAAATTAAAAATTCTAGTACTAAAGTTCAAAATTCTTGAATTAAACTTGAAAATTTTAGTACGGAAATTCAAAACTCTAGTACAGAATTTCAAATTTCTTGTCCTAAATTTCAAAACTCTAGTACTATAGTTCAAAATTCTTGAACTAAACCTAAAAATTCTAGTACTGAAGTCCAAAATTCTAGTACTGTATTTCATAATTCTAGTACTGAGTTCTAAATTCTGGAGCTGAAGTTAAAATTCTTTTGTGTTGAAGTTCTAAATTTTTGTACTAAAGTTCGAAAATCTTATACGAAAATTCAAAATTCTAGTACTATAATTCAAGAATCTTGTTCAAGAATTCAAAACTTGAGTACTAAACTTCAAAATTCATGTTCTAAACTTCAAATTGCCGCTCAGTAATAATAATTCAGAGATTTAAAATCAAATAGTTATAATAGAGAAAATGATATTCCTGTAATTTTACCTAAAATACAATCCAAATACCTCCATGGTAATAAAATTATACTTACTTACTTAAAAATTCGAAAAATTTAAACTATAATTTTAATATTCCCCAATAATTTTCCTCAGTGTCCACCAAAGAACATCCAATGAATAAGAACAAAATTAAAATAAAAGGAAAAGTGAAAAGTTTCAATTTCTTTTCATGTTTCATCATCATGTTCTACTCGATAACAAAACACAAGCAAGCAAGGAAGCAGAGAAAGAGCCTGAATAAAAAAATTCTAAAAGAGGAAAAAAAGGAAAATAAAAATAAAAAAAATTTTTCTCGTTCACACGGAAACCGAACAAATAGAATAAAATCAAATAGCCACAGATAACAATAAAAATATTCATTTCAAGTATGAAATCGTGTGTATTTGTGCCCATAAGCTTTTATCTAGTCCGACTCACGTTTGCAATATCAATATCATTACCGTTGGATATTAACACAGAAACATAGGAACAGAAATAAAGAATATAGAAGATAGAATGTAATGAATAACATCACGAACAGTCTATCCTCTCACCTTTCAGCTCCTAGATTGGAATATTGATGGAGGAAGAACTTACTGCTTAACATAGCACGTAAAACTTTTACAGGTGTTTAGTTTAACAGTTTTTTTCCCCCTTTCTATTTTATAACATATTGCTCAACTGTATTGCCTTTTATCGCAATTTAATTTTGTGCTAAATGAGGAAACTAAGCATTTGCTGTTATGACAAACTATTTCTGAGCACGATCATATAAATTGACTTTCATTCTTTTTTCGATTTTGAATGGGCAAAAAGTAAATTATTCGTAAGGAAATATCTTTTTGTAGGCGGAGGATTAAGTTAAGGCTTCATTTTCATTTTGAATGTCTGAATTTTTTGTAGTAAATTGGAATTGATTGTAATTTGAAGGAGTCGATGTAATGTAGCTTGAAAAGTTTAAATGAATTTTTTTTATCTGATGGGAATTTTTGTAGACTCGACCGGGCAAAGTTGAGAAAGCCAAAGCTTGAAGCTATTCAGAATTAATTACATAATATCAGAAATTGTGGATCTTGGGACGGTTTCTATTTATAGAAGGAAGTAGTAACGACTGGTGAGGTAAGAATCTCTTTTAATAGTTACTTGATTACTGATAATCAGAGCTTGAAGTTAACTTGAATTTTATGAGCCCAAGAATATAATCCATGGACATGAAATTACTCTCTTCTGCCCAAACAAAATCTTGTGAGTAGTTTACAAGGTTTCTAGCTCTAGAAGGCAAAGAGCATGCTTAGTATATTTAAGTAAAGCAAGCTCTTGAAGGAATGCTCATTGTCTGTTAGGGTAGGTTACTAAGTTACTAGATTACTAGATTACTAGGTACTCTCTTACGTCATACAGTAGGCAAGTGGCAAGAGGCCTGTTCAAGAAATAGAATCTTCATCTATTTGCTACGGCTAGACTTCTCCTCTCCTCTGGCCCTGCACCTGATAAGTTGTGGAAAATTTGTTTACTGTATGACATCGGAATGCTTTAAAAGATATAATGGCCTGTCACAAATTCTTCATGAAAATTCCAGAAATAAGTAGGATTGCTCGCCAGTTTTAGTTTCATTTTGGAGGACATAAAATCCGAGAAGAGGGCCAAAGAACTAATGAAGTGAAGCTGTTTATAGAGGTAGTACGGCATTTGGTTTCGGTAATTGGCAGATGGAAGCTAGAGATAGAACCAGCTTAAGGAGATGTCTAAGTCTGTCTAAGTCAGTGAAAAGCCATGCCTGCTCAATTTGAAGTCAAATTATTCAAAAATTGACTAGAAACTCGTTATAAGCAAAACTGCGCTAATTGCACGTTGCATCTTAAATCCCGTCAGCAATCTCAACAATTATCATCCAATCTGTCAGTCAGTCGGTCAACATTTAAACTCCACATCCTCTCATTCAACATTCAACAAGACCGTACTGCACACAAAAAAAATACATTTTCATTTTCTTCATCCAAAAAAAAAAATTCAAACTGAAAAGCTGAATAGAATAAATTCACAATGATGATGAAAAGGATGTAAAGAAGAATTGCCGTTTTATAGTGTGCATCACATAAAGGACTAACTTCACCATCAAATTAAATCGCCCCTCTCAAAAGAAATTAAATAGAATTTGAAGCTGAGTTTTTTCGTGCCTTAACATTTTTATTGCACCGAGGGTGGATATTTCATGTCGTATGTTGTGTACGGAGCACATAGTGTGATTTAAGGAATGAAAGATGCTTAACAAGTAAGGGTACTAAAATTTTCTTTATAGATTTATAGGGATGCTGAGTGGATTTTAATATTATTCATTTATTTTCAAAAAAATCTAATTATTATCATTCTCACAAGGCATCTAAGCCTATTGTTAATCCCCTCAAAAAAATGTACAATTTAAATTAAGGTTTTCACAAAAAAAAATCTGATTTTTCCATTATTTGTTATTGTTACTCCTTTTTCGGCTGTATTTGTTGTTGCAGAATTGAAATTATGGTGAGATTAATTTGATTCCATAAAGCTTGTTGTGCTTGTTATTTTAAGTAAATTAAGTTATTAACTTTTTTAATTGACTTTTTTTTTTTCGAAAATTAAAATCTTCATTTTATTACATTTTATACTGATTATTTGATTTTATTGTTCATAATTTGTTCTGTCATGTCGTGGTGTTGACGGTGTTATTAATTTATGTATTTTTTTTATTTTCGAAAAAAGTTTTACTATTGTTTTTGAATCAAATTACTCTTTTAAGGGATGGAATTGTTTTTGAGTTTGATTTAATCATTGGAATTTTGGGGTTGATGACATGATTTCTTACTTGATTAAGGTAATTGTGGAATTACTTAGGAACGTGGGAGTTTAACCCCAAATTGTACAATGAAAGCCTAGTTTTAACTCTTCATGCACGAGACTCTAATACACACTAGTTTGTTGACGAATTTTTTCCTGTCACGAACCATATACAGTTTCCAGTTGTTGACCAGGCTTATCTCCAAGGAACACCGTGATCCAAAAAAGCATGGATAAGACACTGTTTAAGGATCTCATTTAAATGTCATTTTTCAGAATTTTTAATTTTCTTAGGATTCTCCAAAGTGGACACTAACTCAAGTAACAAGTATAGGTTAATTAATCAAAAATCCGTCCTTAGGCTGGTGTGACTCTGACTTGGTGTTGGTTTCGATTTAAATCTGGCACTTCGACAGATTCACGCAGGTCTAGTGTCGGATTTTGTATCTATTAATCTGTACAAGCTTTGTGATGTGGCCAGTAACAGAGTCAGATGGAAGGCCTTTTGTAATAACCTAGGCTCCAAGTCGGAGCATGGTTCCAGTAAGTAAGTAAGTAATCAGCTTGTGCTTTTCCGATAGGTGAACTAGTGAGTTCTATAGAGAACAGGAGTTGAGGGGAATGCTTGTTGGTGGGAACGAACATGTTCCTAGAATTCAAAGCTACTTCTTGACTTCATCTTTAGGCTTGTTTTGCTGCTTAGAGTTTCTAAATGTCATTTGATGAGATTTGAACCTAAAATAACTATGATTTAACAGCGCACATACCTGAGCAGACTAAATTCCAAACGTCGAATAACTCCAATATCAACTCAATTCCCAATAAGTCACAATATCTGCAAACAAATAAGCCAAATTTGCACTATACAATCACAAAATTTACCCAGAATACCTTAATATCATACAAAAATCCCCAACAATTTCAACCCATAACTTGTTAACAGACGTACAATTCAAGCTTCAAGCCACAACCAACAACAACAAAAAGTAGTAACTTCTGTATGTGACTTCTGTCAGAATAATCACATAACCTATTCAGTCATCCATCCATTCGTGTAAAAATAAAATGTTACCAATAATGTTCAATTCCAACATTTCGCAGTAATAATTTATTTGACACGTTGCTAGACTAAAATGGATATAAAAATAAAAATAATCACAAAACATCAAGACACAAAATAATAATAAGAAGATGGTTGTACAATCACTTATTCTTACAAGTATGTGACAAATAACGAATGAGAGAGAATGTGGAGGAACGTCTGAAGCATAAAATCAAATATTCTCTTATAGAACAATATCAATAAAAGATTTTTCCTTAATCAAATTCCAACGGCAATATATGTGGAAATTCTATTGTTTCATGAAATATTGTCACCGACCCCTGCCATTTTTCGTCACAAATGATGATAATTTCATACGCAATTTTACAACAATGAAGGAATTTTTTTTAATAATTTTTTGCTATTTTTCGCATAATTCATGTGCGATGTGAAATTATTTCAATTTAAGTATGGAGGGAGGGTTTGTAAATGATGAGACTTGGTGCCTATTTTAATGTAGAATCTGTCAAATACATGTTAATACAGACTGGCAGACACAATTGCACATTTAAACTGAGAACTTCATTCTGATCAACGAGTTCGAATCCTACTCTAAGTTGTCCTAGTCGGAACACTACCTTTAGGATTGCCACCATGGCCTTTGAATGAGTGTTTAACGAGTTCGAATCCTTCATTAAGCTGTCCTAATTGAAACACATTCAAATGCCGCTGTGGTCAACACTAGAAAGTTGTTGCAATGAATTCGAATCATATCCTAATCTCTCCGTCCAGTCGGAATAATATTCTGGTGTTGACCACCACGTCATTTGGATGTATGTTGATTGGGACAGCTTAAAGTAAGATTCGAATTAAGTAATTTGGTAGAAAATCAGTCAATGACATATCTCATACATCCATTAACTTACTTACTTACTTCCTTGGCTGGGGCGCACGAGGGTTCATTACCGTGCATAGGAACTGTCTAAAGACAGTCTAAATAGTAGACTATCTATCTATATAGTAGTCTAAAGACAATTCTATCCTTCAAAACCTTCTGTCAGTTCGGGATATTTAGGACTCTAGCGTCCTTTTCAACACAACCAATTCAGGAATTGGTCGGTCTACCTCAAAGAACTTTTGCCATCCGTAAAATCTGAAGTAGTTATCTTAAGGGCTGGGACGTCACTTTCTCTTCTGTTTACATGACCTACCCATCTCAAGCGATTCGCACGAAGTACATCCATTTAGACGTCATTTATAGACATTCCCTATCACATTAGGGGAAACTTCTGCAGAAAAAAAATGTTCATTACTTCGATATCGACTCAAGTGTCTCATATTAAATCGAGAAATTCGCGCTCCTATCGACAAAAAATACAATATCATAAAATCCTCCCCTCATTTATCCTTAATTTTAGCATCATGAGATAGAAAAAAGGAAAAACAGTCTTGAGCGCTTGTTATGTCATGTTCATATCTCGTGTAGTCGTACATATATCAGCATTACTTCCGTTCATCGAACAATGCACCTCCAGGCATTTTGTTCTGTTCATTCCCAAACGTCTTCATTACGATGTCTATTTTCACATCGTGCTATTTTAGCAAATAAAATTTTCAATTTTCATTGAACGTTCCCGAAGGTTTCTTTTTTTTTCTGACTCATTCTTTATTCCTTTCTTCTTATTTCATACTCATTGTACATGATGAACGACATGACACAATGGAGCATCCTTTCTTATTGAAATGGCATTTTGCAACAAGAATAAGAAGGAGCTGAATAAAGAAATGAAGAAGTAGAAAATAGGAAAACTTTAAATTGCATTTACTTGTAAGAATGAGTAAAAAAAAGAGGAGAGATAGTAGCGAATGGCATTAAAGTTATTTAACTTCCTATATGTCTTTCGGGGATGCAAAAAATTGGTAGTGTTGGATGGTCGGGGTACGTGACATAAACGCATTGAATGGTTCATATTGGAGATTTTGCAGAATTTTTATAAGAAGTTTGAATGCTAATGTAGAAGGCTGTGGAAGGACTGGTCGAAAATCAAAAGAATCGTCGGTCCAAGGTTCGAATCCTATGATAATTAAAATAATTTCTCTAATGTTAATTACTTGTTGGTTTTTTTTTCTCAGTTTTTGATTCCAAGATTTAATTTTTTTTTGGTCAAATCCACCACTTCTTGGTACACAAAGCAACACCATCATCCACCAATCTTCCCTAAAAACCCAGCACATTTCATTAAAAAGCTAGACTGTAAAAAACTTCTTTTTTCTTGCAAAAATATTTCGATATTTTACACATCTTGAAACGTCTTAAATCGTCACAAGTAATAAATTTAAATCCATTCCGAAAACATTTAAGTAAAACACGTTTACTGCATGACATTAGATGAAAAAAAGCAAGGAACAAAAAAAAACTTAGAAAAAAAACTTTTGCTCGAAACTCGAAGTGAAATTAATTCGTTAACAATGTCACATGTCTTTCGGTGCTAATTTATTGCTTCATTTACGGAAAAAAACTTTTATTGAGGAACGAGCGAAGTAGAGTCAAAGTTGTGTAGAAGGAATTACCGGAGGCTAGGAGAAAGCTAAAAAAAAATCGTCTAATTTATCTCGAAAATAAAGAAGAATTTTCTCTCATTTTCGTTAAATACAGGAAAAAAAATACACACAACCTCATTTAGCAAATGCTCCCAAGGTATGCTTGACAATCCCCATTAGTCATTGTTCAACAATTTGCAGGAGCTCATGCGAGTGAAAGCTTTTTTGTTGTACTTTTTTTTGTGTCTTGGAGGTGGGGTTTGTAAATGATGGTCAAGATTTTTGGAAGAGGTTTGTGTCGCTAAGGGACATAACAGTTTGTCATACTTTGAATTGTTCTTGCAGTCTTATGCTTGTCAAATTAGAAGGCATAACTCGATTTTCAAATAAGATTTTTAACGGTGTTTTGAAAATTCAAAATTGAGTCTTGATGGCGTAGTGGCTTAGCTATTCGGAACTTCATCATTGCACACCGACCCAAAGATCATGAGTTCGAGACTCGGCATGGACAATTTTCCTTATGTTCGTTTTCGAGTCGTATGCACTATTAAAAACGTGCTTACTGCCTATCTTAGTAAGGGGATGTAGGCAGTAATATCTTCAAAAGAGTGGTTCCCCCGGATCCAGCCTATAAACTGTCGATCTAGGCTCATTCGTCAAACTCTCATTATTATTGAGGCGCATATGATGGGAAGCTTCAGATCTTTAAGATCTGAATAGCTAAAGTGAAGCTTGTTGTGAACTCCTGGAAGGAAGCTTGTGGATATAGATTAGATTGGGCTTGGTATTGGAAATTGGCGATTGGAAACCAGCGATAGAGCCATCTTCAGGCGACTCCTTTTGGAGGGCATGAATCACAATTGGTCTGTAACACCAGCGAAGTAAGTAAGCAAGCTTGTTATGAGCTTTTAAAATGCACTCAAATTTACAATTTTCCAACTCTATGACATCATTTCCACATCCTCCCATACCACACCAGCATTCGTACATACAAATTTTCTTCTATTTATTTTCCAGATTCCAATTTTTTTTTTCTTGTGCTGCTTGCTTGTTTGTCTCACATTCATTAAAATGGTGAAATTTGTATGTGATAGATTTAGTGCAATAAGTGGATGAGGAAGGTAAAACAAAAACAAGGGAAAAAAAGTTGTATATACAAAAGTATATTCATCTCTTGTAAATTAGGATAAGTAAAAAAGTAAACATATTGCTCCATAGACATTAATTATAAATCTATGCTTTCCGTTACAGCATTTGTGCTTCCTTTACCGAAAAAAAAAAGCTGTCTAAAAGAGCTTTTTTTATGGTGCAAAAACCTCATGAGACTCGAAGTAAGAGAGGAGGAAAAAAGTTGTTGTATGCATGAAGGCACCAGGTGAAAGAAAAAAAATCTCAATTTATCTTTCATCCGATATTTTAACTGTGCATCCTCTTCTTGTAGAGTTAGATGATGGAATGATGTATTCATTTTGTCTAGATAGGGAATTTTGGATACACTCTTGGCTTCAAAGTAGGTGAAGTTGTTTTCAAGTGTCATCCAGTTAACTTCAGTTCACTGACTCTCCACGGCTTATAATTTACTTGGTGACTCTTGGAGAAAACATGAAGCAGACAAAGTTAGGCAAGTATTGTATTGAGACGTCCTGTGTCGTCCTGTGACGTTTCAAGCCTAGTTCAAAGACCTAATAAACCGATTTGATAACAACGTATGATTCAGAGTAGATTACTAGGAACTCTTCATAATACGTTGACCCTGAGTATGACGCAACGGTGCCTTAGCGACCATATTGTACTGTTCGTGCATTGATATCCATCGACATGATTTGATTCATTTATTGCCATGTCGTGAAAATTGTTCTAGTCACAAACATTCTATTGATTGATAAAGAGACCTACTTTACTTACTTACTTCGCGAACACATTAATTGTGATCCATGACCTCCCACTTGACTTCCACTTGCCAATTTCCGATACCAAGTGCATTACTATCTCTATCGACAACTTCGTTCCAAGAGTTCTTTGGACGTCCACGGGTTCTTTTAAGAGACCGACAACTGGTGGGAATCAAACCCGTATCCTCACAATAGTTAGGTTAACAACGTATCCGGTCTGTTATCGGACTGAAGTGCCATTCGACTACAGAGGTCTTATTACCAAATTCTCCTCCATATGACTTCACACCACAGATTTCACTCAATTCCAACACCACAAGTACATATACATACCAAGTCAATATCTTCAGATCCAATAAAATTTATTTTATACTTCTTAGTATCAATAAATGTTAAAAATTTCATAAACGTTCACTTACATCTGAAGTGTTTTGAATCAATGAATCCTCCTATGAGTTCCTTTACATCTCAATTCCAATTCCGATTAACAGACATTGAAGCAAAAAATTTTTCAAAGCATGATTTATTCATTTTCATACTTCCAACTCTTTGAAATGCTTTCTTGAACGGAAATATTTATCTAAACAAAAAAGCAAAATCTTATCTAGCAGTTCCAGGAACTCTACATAGACTTTTTTTTTTTTATCAGAGACTTTTCAACTCGATTGTATTATCATCTCGATTTAAGGAAAGAATTTTCTAGTAAAGTTGTTCGAAAAGAGAATCCCAGAGACAGAATATAGAATCCATCCACAATGTATACAAGTGCAGTAACAGTGAAACGAGAAAAAGAAAAGAGGAGATTAGGGATTAAAGGATAAATTTCATGATAACGAAAAAAAAAGAATATATAAAAATTATAAAAGCATTGTGAATAGCTACAAGCAGGAAGGAAGCAGTAGTGTACAGAGGGCAAAAAAATTTAATTCATTCGGATAATGTTAAGGATGATTCTTTTTAATTGTATTAAAATTTTTTTTTATTTCCTTCTCCTGAGCGCTCATCCTTCTCGACTGTGTTTGCTCATCCTCCCCATCCTCCTGCTTGCTGCTTCTTTCCAATATTTAGATTATTGATCGGAAGGGAATGAAAAAAATGTTTTTTAATGAAAAAGTACATAACAATGAAAATGAAGAGGATCCGTCCCTCCTCACTCAGTCAATGAATAAAGTATTAAAATTGAATTTTTTTTTTTCCTCTTTTTCTTTTCTTATACTTACTTTATTTTGTGTACTTCCATGATACTCGAACTTCAATGAGATAGAAAAGTAGTAAGAAGTTAAGGATTGTGTATTGGATTTGAGGGTTGTTAGCGACTTTTATTGGTTTTATTATCTGTCGGTGCTGGTCTTTGGTACTCTCTATCTAGTAACTATGATGATTTGACAGAGGATTCCTGTACTTAAGCAGTTCAATTCACTGACCGAGCAATCAGATCTACTATATATCCAAGGATCCAAGAAGAACTATTGTTAAACCTCATTATTGACTGGTTAGTTGCTTATTAAGAAATGAAATTTTTGAAAAGGCATTGGTTTTAGATCGATAGGACTCGAACCAACGAATTATTGAGTTATCAAGTGATCTCAGCTCTACGTTTTGTCAATTACTCTATAGTATCAATTTAATTTATATTATAACGGAAGCTTAATACTCTATATAGGGTTCACAATCCCAGGATTAAAATGAACTGAATTCCGGGATTACATACAATTCAGTCCTAAGATTGATAACCCTAACTCAATAACAATGTATGCCGTGTCAAGGCTTACCAAGTCTACATTACCTTGTCTAATTTTGTTTTGGAGTGGGTTGTATTTGACCGTATGATCGAGCGGAACAATGCTGCAAAACGCATTGACAATGCAACAACGACATGTGCAATAGCGAATACGTTGTGCTGTCCGGGATACTAAATTACTTACTTCGTCGTTCGTCAATTGTGATTCATGACCTCCCTTAGACGTCTCCAAAAGCTACCTCTATCCCTGGCTTCCGTCTGCGAATTACCGATACCAAATGCCGTCCTATCTCTAACAACAGCTTCTCTACATGAGTTCTTAGGATGGCTGCTCGAGATGTCTTCTTATAAACTTGATATTTGCCAAATTCACCACAAAATGAGGTTGAAAAGAGAATTCGACTTTACTGAGACATCGACTACACTGTGTAATGTATCCACGTACATCAAAGCTAATGAAGTAAGTAAGTTAACAATAAACCAGCTACATTTACGCCATTAATCAGATTAATGATCAAAACTTACAAAGTATCTAACATTATCTAACACGAAAAAATCCAAATGATCACTATCTAAGCCATACCAGCCAGTTGTTGCCCATCAACTTATTAAGCCAAAGCGACTCATCAATCTCACCACAACAGCATCTAAGGAAGAAAGAAAAAAAAACAGGAGGAAGAAAACTTTTTCCATTACATTGAGAAAATGAAAAGCCATTGTATAAACAATCAGTAGAATGGAGTGGCTGGTTGTGGAGGTTAGAGTTAGATTAGCATCCCGAAGCATTGAAATGCACTGAAACTGAAATTGGTTTCAGTTCGAGTAAGAAGAAGAAAGAAGAGAGAGAGAAAAAAAAATTGACTTTTATTGAAATATGAGGATGGAGGAAATACAATACATTGCGGATAATATCCAATGCTGTAAACAAACATGCACAAACAGTATGGTACAATGATGTTGAGAACGTTGAAATAATGACTTGAGGGAGATTTTTTTTTGTTGTTGTTGTTCCTTTTCTTCCTTCATCCTCTACACAAACATTTCGTAACAGGGAACGAGTAGCAGATAGCTTCCATCTTATAAAAATTGCTTTCGTCCATCCGGAAGATTGTACATTGAATAATTTTCATCGTAAATTGCTTCATCTACCCGGTTCAAGTTATTCAATTACTTGCCCGCAATGCATTTTCTGCTTTCATGTAGACTCATCTTTCTTCTTTCGATCCATGCTCTCTATGCTGTGTACTTCTTTTGTCCTGGAAATGATTTTGTCGAACTTTCATAATTAATTCTCTTGTGGATACTTTTGGTGCAATGTGTAGATTGTCAAGTGTGTCGGAAATTTGAATTAGAAAGTTTGTTGAATGTTTTGTTAAGTCAGTTATGATACTTAAATGTGTCTTAATGCTACTTATTAGTCTTTTATGAGGAATGATGACATGATAATATGATGTGAACCTTATTTTATCAACTCAGGACAGTATTTTGCTAGATATTCGAGTACAACACAGTAAGTTACATTATGAATGTTAATTTCGGTGCTAATTTGAATGTTTCGGTAGCACAAGTGTGTAAAGCATATGCTTAGGATGTTTTCATCCAGAACTGTAACAATCTAACTATACCTAGATGGTGCTATTGTGGAGCCAAATGTTTAATTAAGGGGAGGAGTTGTTGATCATTATTGTTTCCAAAATCCCCCCTGTTCCTCTTGAAAATCGACTCTATTTCAAAAATATCATGATTTATGAATTGCCATGAATTGCTTAGTCCTTGACCAGATTGAAATTTAGGGAAATTGATCTATATACAGACGAATTTGCCAGTAACTGCCTGACACGCGAGTGGATGAGTAGTAAATCAATAGAACAATTTCACAGTTCAATCTAAATCGTGAGGATGTGAGTTCGATTCCTACCAGAAGCCGACATTTCTGTCAATATCATAGGAATTATTTGTATGATGCTTCAGAAGAAAAATGTCATTGCTTGGACAGAAACACAAGTTTGTTCCAAAGCCCTTGGATGGAATCCACAAGGGAAAAAGCGACCAGGAGCTCCAAAAACTACTTGGCGCAGAACAGTAAAGAAAGAATGTCAGCTCAACGTGCGGACAGAGAATTTGTACAAAATAGGTGACAAATTCAGCAACAGAGTCATATGGAAAGCCTTCTATTGTAACCTAAGTTCCACATTAGAACATGGTTGCAGTAAGTAAGTAAGTATTTGTATGATAGCAAAAATTGAACAACATAGCAACAATCTATGTCAATTTCCGTTTCAAGTCGTCCTGATACTGACATGGCGCTGGACTTTTTCCAATTGTGCTTTTCCTATCATATGAAAAATTAGAAGGAAATTTGCGAGTTTTGGACACTAAATTGCTGATTTTCACTATGGATTTAAAGGAGACAAATACTCTAAGATCCAGCTTCAGTAAGTAAGTAAGACATACATCCTAAGACTTGACAAACTAATTTCCAATCCTGACGATTTTAATGTAAAGGAAGTATCCTGTCTCTAACTTAAGCTCTCCATCTCATCTCACTTCACTCTTAAATGTTAATGTTCCTATAGCTTTTTATTGACAACATATTTCAATGGTGACAACTTTATGATTGCTTGCACATGACTTTATTGAATTTTATGTAATTTTCTCTCCTGACAAAAACAACAAAAATAAATATTGAAGCTTGAGATGATTTTATGACACAATTGATGTTTTAACAGTAAATTGAAGATGATTTTTTTTCTTTCTGCTTCCATGTCCTTTAAGGAACAGCAAAGTAAAAAGCTTTTAAAAAGTTTATATTCCCTTCCGTCTTCTATTCATCTCTTCCATGTCTTTATCATATTTTAATTGAATTTTACAATTAATTGAGTTATGATGATTGGGTATGAAGCACTTTAATATTTATTGAATTTTAGATGTTATATAAGGACTTTGATGGGATTTTTTTATTTTTGGAATACAATTAAGGATGAATATTGAATGGGGAGGAAGTGATTGCGTTATTAGGTGTTATTGGAGTATAGTTTTTAGTGCTGTGATTTATGACTTTTTTGTGTGTGTTCATTGTATAGAAAACTATGGAAATGGTTGTTAGGTATTTTGGGTATTCGTGTTTATTGTTTGGATTTTGTTTGATCTTTTGTCCGTATTTGCTAGTTTGTCCATTGAAATCGGGAAAATAGATGTCGAAGCAGACATAAGACCTTGAATTTAAGGGGGAAATATTCAAAAAGCATGAAAAATCGTTAAAATTTTCATTTATGAAGATAGTTAATATTTGAATTTTCGAAAACCGTTGAGTTCGAAATTTTCGAAATTCATAGAAGTTCAAATTTTTAAAAACCGTTGACGTTTTAATTGTTGTTGGCAATTTAAATTTGAATTGGAAAACTCGTCAAATTTTAAACAATCGTTCAGTTGAAATTTAAAACAAAGGATATGAACTTTATAGTTTGAATTTTTAAAAAACGTTAAAATTTCAAAATTGTCAAATTCTAAAAAAACCGTGAAAATTTCAAAATTTTCAAATTCGTAAAAATCGTTGAAAATTTAAAATTTGTAAAAAAATAATCGTAGAAATTTGAATTTTTCAAGGCCGTTAAATGTGAAAATTCCCAAAATGATGTTAATTTCAAATTTCTGGAAACCGTTAAAAATTGAAATGATTTTTAGTCAATAATGAACAACCTTAAGTACCGACAAATTCTAAATTTAGTTCCCCTAACCTTTCCATAACTCAATAAAACCATAAAAATATTTCAACACAAAATTATTTATCTGTGATAAATTGACAATGAGAAAATAACTTCCAACCCTTCCCCCCAAACTCAAAATTCTATGATAAATTTATCTGAAATCGAGAGCACAAAACTCAATTCCCATAACTGATAAATATTTCAAAAATTCAATTTTAAAGTTAAACGAGAAAAATAAAGTTTTCAATATTTTTGTGACTTTATTTTTGTACCGGAAAAAAAAATTTATTTCCCACAGTCATTTCACGTTCCATCGTTTCAACACCTATGCATATATACGCAAGCTTAAATGGTATCGATGCGAATATAAAAAAAATTACAAAAGTCCTCGTATTATTGATCGAGGGACTTAAGCGCATTTTTGTCCCAGCGATCAGTAATTGATTAATAAATTACTTCCAGTAGGATCCGGTTCACTTTCAGACCTAAAAAGCAAGATCCAGTAAGATTTGGGTCACTTCAAGACCTAAAAAACAAGATCCAGTAAATTCCAAGTCACCAATATAAGAGCTTCATCATTTAACGGATTTCCATAATTCAAACCGCATAACGGTCAAAAAAAATTCAAACGTTGTTCAGTAAACACTGTAAAAACATCGAAAAACATTGAAGAACACTGTAAAACAATGAAAAAACGTGTTGTTGTTTTTGTTGTTGTTGTTATGAAAATGAAAAATTGTTAATTATAGTATTTATGCGTTGATTTGAAACTTTTAAATGCCCGGGGCGCCAATAACTTTATGGAACTGATCTTTTAAAACCATTCCGAGCTCTCTACGATGTCTAGATAAAAAGTTTTTAATAGCAGCCGACCGAACGACCGACCGAACAAAGTGTCTTATTAAGCTACCTTTTTGAAAAAAATTTCAAAAATGCGCTAAAAAGTATGGGAAAGTGAGATGGAAATGTACAGGCGTCAAGTGCAAAAAACAACACAACTCAGCAGTCAAAGTGCAATGTAAACATCTCGAGGGTAGAGATATCAGGTTGCAATATTAATTAATATTCATAACAGGAAGCATAACAAGTTCTCTCAGCGCTCGAGTCGAGGAAAAAAAAAGTTTTTTTTTGTGAAATAAAAGTTGTTCATAAAAAAAAGTAAAAAATTGAGAGTCAAAGTTGTGCAACATTATTATTATGTTATGAAAAGTTACATGGAAATGCATTTTTTCTCTCATCATATTTTTTCTAGATTTTTAGCAGTGTTGCTTATCCAGATGTCAGTGGATTTTTGGTGTTATCAGAAGTGTAGAGAGGAAGTGTGTGAAGAACGTTTGAGTCTTTTGAGGTTTGAGATTGAGTAAGCAGTCAATTAAGAGGACGGCCAAACGACTTTTGAAGTGAGGCTGTTAATAGAGACAATGAATCATTTAATATTAGTAATTGACAAAGGGCAGCTAGCAATAGAGCGGGTTCAAGATGCTAACTGAGTAGGGCCTTAGATCACAATTGATATCGGGTTCGTTGACTATTATCTGATTTACATAAGGCTCTATTTGGTCAGATTGGCATAAGGTTCCATTTGGAAGCCAGATTGAGTTCAAACTTAGAACTTCAAAATACTCAATTTTGTGTCTTTCAGGATTTAATATGGATTAATTCAGGCAAGGAAGAAGATACTATACAAGAACCTAGATAAGTCAATTAACAAGATGATGATCACGAAATTTACAGTTAAATTTAGACTTTTGGGTTCAAATCCTATCAAAAGTCTAGTGATTATTTGTAATTATGGTATGATAACTTCAAAGTCGTGGGTTCGAATCCTATAATTCTCAAGTTAGAAGATCAAATCCAAGAGTCTAAATTTAGAAATCTACAAGGCAGGCTTTTTTTTTTTATCAAATCTCAAAATACAGTACAATTCTGAAATCAGATCAGTCAAAACGAAATCTGACTTTATGATCTATAATTTTATTGAATAGGAAGTGAAAAAACGACTACTCGGCAAGTCAGTCCAGATTTAGACAATATCATCTGCAAAAAAACCTTGAATTCTTAGTTTTTATTGCTTGATCCACTTCTGTCTAGGTTCAGACCTTCCACTGACCCCAACAATCTCACCTTAAACACCATCACTGAATTTCACCAAAGGAGATTTTTTTTTATCCCTTGTTCAATGTTGCTTGACTAAGGACAAAATAATAACTTTTTATTTTTTTATTTCATTTTATTTCTTTGAATGACGGTCATTATTTTTGCACGAACAATTTCACAATCTGAAGGAGAAAGTTTATATTTTTTTTGTTGCTGAAGAAATCGTATAAAAATTTTTCATTTTAAGCTCACTTTTGTGATCGTCGTTGGATTACAGATGTGTAGTTATGGAAGCCATTTGTTGTCCAGTTGTCAAATCGTTTGCTTAAAGAGGAAAACTTTTCTTAATGGATATTGAATGAATGAGTAATTTTTGGATGTAGAGGTTGAGCAATGAATGGAAAAGTTTGAATTTGCTGAAGTTTTGGAAAAGTTTGAAGTGAAATTTCGAGAATTTTTTGGTTGAATGGATTGGATTGACCAGGTGGTGGCTTTTTATGTAGTCATAAAGAGTGTAATAGTAAGTTCTATTGATTAAACATAAAAAACGTGATTTGCTATAATTTTGCTATAAAATTCAAATTTCAAAATTTTGTTAAACGGGTAAAAGTGACTTGCTATAAAATTCAAATTGAAAGAGATCGCTAACCTTTTTGCATAGAGTTTATTGCTAGATTTTTTAATCAAGTGATGAAAACATGACTTGCTATAATATTGCTATAAAATTTTAATTCCAAATGATCGTTAAATTTTTTGCATAGAGATTATTTCCAGATTTTATCAAAAAATGCTGAAAATTGGACATGCTATAATTTTGCTATAAAATTCAAATTCCAAAAACTCGTTAAATTCTTGCAAACTTTCAATTCCTCTAATTTTCATGTCATTTGAATTTTAATGTCATTTTATCATCATAAATACATGAATCAACCTTCCTACACCAAAAATCCTCAAAATTTCCATCAACCCCATCCACATAAATTGCGTTATCCACATCATTCCCAATTATAATATAAAACCATTTCGTACTTACATTTTTAACTCTACAAAAAAAACTCAATTTTATTTTTTTTTATTTCTTCTATTACCTTCATTTGAAAGAACGTAACAGCGTAGAATGGAAGAATATACAGACAGGCTTTGGCCACTCTTCGTGATGAATAGCAGTATTTTTACACCGACGATATTATTATTACTGTATGTATGTTGAAGTCGATGAATTTTATTAAAATTATTATAATTAAGTAATTAAATTGTAGCATATAATTAAAGTTTAATGCGCCAAATTCTGTTTATGTTGGAAATTTTTGAATTTTGATGGCTTTTTGTGGAGTGGCTGTCATTACTTTTTACGACTTTATATAAAATTATTGAAGAAATTCTCATGGGACTTAAGGTGTTTATTAACAATTGGAATTATGGGGTTTTATGTCGTGTAAGATTGAGTGCTTTTTGATGCATTTGTCTGTGCATTATTCTGTCCGTCAGTTTGAAGACCATTCTGCAAGGTAGTCGGTCTGTCCGTCAATCTGTTTGTCAGTTAATTCATCAGTCTTTCTGCCAGTTGGTCTGTCAGATTGTCCGTCAATTTGTTCATCAGTCTGTCCGTCAGTCTGTCAGTTAGTCTGTCTGTCCGTTAATCTGTCCGTCAGTTGATCCGCCAGTCTGTCCGTCAGTGTGTCCACCAATCTGCCCGGCAATTTTTCTGCCATGTCCATTAGTCTGTCCGTCAGTTTGTCCGTCAGTCTGTCCGTTGGTTTGCCCGTCAGTCTGTCCGTCAGTCTGTCCTTCAGTTTGTCCGTCAGCCTGTCCGTCAGTGTACCAGACATTTTGTCCGTCAGTCTGTCTGTCATTCTGTCCGTCAGTCTGTCCGTCAGTCTGTTCGTCAGTCTGTCCATTAGTCTGTCCGTCAGTCTGTTCTCATACCAGACAATCTGTCTGTCCGTCAGTCTGTGTGCCCACCAATCAGTCTGTTCGTCGTTTCACCTGAACAAACAATAAAATCCTTGTCGAAAGATGCTATGTCTGTAAAATAAACTCCAACAAGACCTAAGGGATGCATTGAAAAATGTTACCTTTCTATTTTCGTAAATCCTCAAAATATTGCCCAATGTCATGATTTCTGTTAACAATCAATTGTTCAATGTCATTGGCAACAACAACAATTGAAAAAAGGAAAAACCAGAAATAACTTCAAGTGCCATTATTCAATAATATTTTGGAGAGCTTTAAGGGCTAAAGAAGTTTTCCAAGAATACAAAAATAACAAAATTGTGTTTTCAAAGCCTGTTTACATCCTATCCGTAAGGAAAATGTCTTAAAAAAAAGTTGAATTGAACACGTGTGGACGGACGGTTCTGGGAAGGTCGATAAATTTTTAACAACACATAAATCGAATTTTTATAATACAATACACGAACATGGAATCTTTTATTCTTACTGGAAATGGAAAAATTATTAACTGTTTGGCCGTGTCCATCAACGGATAATGTAGGTAGCAATTACTCCATGGATCGATTTGTAAAACAACTACCATAAATTGTCATAATTTTTGAACTTGATGAAACTTTAAATACCTATGTGAAAAGCGATCGTCCGTAAAATTTCTTGGAAAACTATAATACGGTGCCTACAACCTACAATCGATTGTTGATTTAATGAATAGAATTGGATATGAAGTGGAAAATTAATTGTTTTAATGAAGGCTTGTCATTCTGTTTGATTGACATTTGAAGCTGTGAATATTGTTGTTGTAGAATGAATTTAAATGTTGCGGGGTTTGGCACAGCATATGGGAAAATTCTCAATATCTAGGATGATAATAGTGCATAACTTGAGATTTCATATTTAAACTCGTCCTTATTGATCTTCAGATTGAAGGATCTTTAAGCGTGGATTAAATATTTGAAAAGAGCTGAATTTGTATCGAAAATGGAGCTAAGCATGAAGGTTCAAAGTATTTTCTCTGCGTTTATCGATCTAAATCTGACTAAATACTCCTGGAAGAAGGATCCTGGGCTAGTTGGTGAACGAAACCAGCCTACCAAGCAGCGCAACATAGTCGCTAAGGTCACGCTTCGATGACGCATTGACAGCAAGAAGTCAGGATACCCAGAAGTCTATTTTGGTCCATTTCTATGGCAAACAATTAGTTTGCTGCATTGTAATGTTCGGTCATCATCCTTGCATGACACAAATTGATAAAAGGATCAAAAATGTCAAAGTAATGCAAACTTGGCAATAGTTCTATTCCAAATCTGGTTTTAAATTGGTCATACGACGACTTTGTGCCGGATGTCTTAATTGCACTTCCTAGAATACGAAGTTGGATGATATATGGGCTCTATATGGGTAAAGTGTGTGGAAATTATTAAAATATGAGCGATTGACTCCACATCCAGTGTATCACTTATGTATTGTTGACTTATTCTATCCTAAATCAGATATTGTATTAATAATTGGATTAAACTGCAGTTAATGGGTTATAATAGACCATAGATTACTTAATGTACCACAGACAACATAATACTCTGCAGACAGTCCCCGAAAATATTCCATCAACAGTTCAAAATGCCAGCCAGTCACCAAAAATTCCACCAGTCACAATAAACCAAATTCTCATGTGAACATGTCCCCACCTTGACTGCATCAAACAAATTGCATACAGCAACTCAAATGCACGATGATTGCAAAAAGCTATTCATTTAGTAAAGAATGAAAGAAATTTTATTTTTCCCATCCTCATCTCCTCCACATCCTCTCTCTCTCTATCGTTTCTCATCTGCTTGCATGTAAACTCGTCAGACATCAAAGAGTTGTAAAATTCAAATATGATGATGAAAATTCTTGTAATTGCAGTGCATATACACAAAAAAAAAAGTACATAAAAATGTTAAAAGGGCTTTTCAATGCTTATCATAAGCAGCTTCTCCCTTTGATGATGTCATTTTAATATTTTTTTTTTCTCCTCTCTTTATTTTCTTTGTTTTATTCATATTTTTTTTTTGCACGCTGTGCTGATGTTGCAGAATAAAAAATATGAAAATTGAATGATTTCTTCTTCTTCTTCCATCGCTGTTCCTTATAACGTTATACATAACATTTTCCCATCAAGTGGTAAATCCTTTTTGGGAGGGAGGCAATCTGGAAGATCAAAGGAATTTTCATTTCACAAGAGAGATGGATGTAGATGCTCTAGCATGTATATAAGTACAAATACGCTTTTTACTTGAAAAAGGCGATAGAATACGAGTAATTAATTAACTTTCGGTGTTGAATAACTACCAGATTTCTGTAACAAATGCTGAGTCTTCTTGTTTGCTTCCTTACAACGACTTTTTATGAAGATGCTTACATTTTCTATCTATTTGATGATAAATATACAGAAGATGATGATGATGAAAGTAGTTTTTCGTATTGTGTGATTGATTAACTCATCCTTTTGCTGTTTTTATCCATCATTAAGCACAAAAGTAAGAGAAAATTAATACTGAAATTAGGGATTCTGAAGTTACTGCTGGAATGAGGTTAAATATTTGTTTTGATATAATTTGTTGACTTTTTGGATGGAATTGAATTCGAAAGTTTGAAGTTGATGAGGTTTTAAAGTTTTTTTTAGTAATCTTTGTTGTGCCATGACACACCTTAGCCCTTGAATCAGTCCAAAATTTCAATATCATCAAGCATTTTCCAATCAAATTCTACCATTTTATCCATTTTGATATTTTGCCACCAGCATGGACATGTGATGGTGACTCCACATCAGGACTATGCTGTATAGCTCTGAATATAATCCCGAGTGACCAACTTGACATAATGTCTAGTTAATAACAAAAGCTACGGACGACTAATGCGCTTTGTATCGGAAATTGGCAAGTGGAAGCCAGTGATAGAACCAGCTTCAGATGACTCCTGTGGGAGCTCATGGATCACAACTGATCTGAACGACCAGCGAAGTAAATAAGTAAGTAATCTATCCTAGGTCTGGTTTACCTTACGGAATTCAGCTCCATGACTGAGTCACGTCAGCCTGGAGTCACATTTTTTGTCCTTCTATCGTCAAAAGTTCCAAAATTCTTCTGCTTAAAATGTCTTAAGAAGCCAAGAAGTCATGTAGATGCAAAGCGCTCCTTAATTACTTTTTTACTGTAACCATGCTTCTATGTGGAACTTAGGTTACAACAAAATGCTTTCCATCTGACTCCATCTGCTGGCTATGCCACCTAGTTTGTCTAAAATCTCTGTCCACATGTACGTTGAGCTGACATTCTTTCATCACTGTTCTGGACAATATAGCTTTTAAACCAAAGGGTGCTTAAACTACATCACAAGACTCCATGACTAGATCTGTCCTCCAAATAAAAAGGTTTAAACAACCGATTGACACATAAAAAGTATCCATAAACAATTCTAAAACAATTTTCCATTTAATCAATTGATTTTTATTTCTTTTATTTTGACATAAACATAACCCTTATCTAAAAATAGAATCCTGACACATTTAGCAGATGCTCAACAAAAAAACTCGGTCACTCATGATCAATTTAAAGACATCTCATATTTCATTCACTTAATTCTATCAACATTATCAGATACGAAAAGTAATTTTGCAGAAATAACCCCTAAATTTACAACATCAAGTTTCCATCCTCAACATTAAAAAAAAAATCAACATCTGAATTAATGAGTCATCATTATTAAGGCACTCAAATGTCGAATGTCATTTCAAATTTTCCAACTTTAAATTGATTGTGTTGTTTTTTGTTGTTGTGGCTGTGAGTTGAGTAAGTGTCGAGTTAGAGACAGTGGTGGGTAACCTTTTGTTTTTCGGGGTACGTCTTGATGGTAAGACTCGACTGGAACCGTATACGGCATACGATTTATGGCATTTTCGGATATTTTTGGTGACTAACTTGTGTACCGCGGCATCCACATTGACCATCACTGAAATTTTTTTTGTGTTGCGGCACACAGAATATGGTGTGCCGCGACTCACAGGTTGTTCACCACTGAAAGTTATGTGTCCCGCGGCTCAAACTTTGCTTAATTCTGAGATTTTTGTGTACCGTGTCTCACTGATTCCCCAAAGATTGCCGTGACTTACAGGTTGTCCATCCCTGAGATTTTTTGTGTGCCACGACACACAGATTGCCCAAAACTGACATTTTTTGTGTGCCGCGTCAAACAGATTCCTCAAAATTGAAATGTTGACGTACCATGACACACAAACTGCCCACAACTGAGATTTTCTGTGTGCCGCGACCCAAAGGTTGCACACCACTGAGTAAGAGAATGGAAAAGAGTTACAATTCAACCCCTTAAGGTTTGTATTTCACTATCCACATTGAAATTCAATAAAATCTTTTATATCTTGCTTATCCCCCCCAGAACCTCACCATACCATTCGATTCCCTCATGTCTTAATACATAACAATTCAATTTGCACCCCTTTCAATCTTCCCGAAGATTTTTCTTTCTTTTTTTCCCATCTTAAAACTTTTATTCGATTGTTTTTTCTTGATTTTTTCGCTCCTTTTTTATTTTTATTTTCCTGCTTGCCTTTTTTTTCTCCTTACTGCTTCCTCCTTGCCTTTTGTTTTTTTATAAATACCAAAGCTCAAACGAAGAACTTTTGATGGAAAAGAAAAAAAAAATTTTATGATTTTTATTGGAATTTTTAGTCTCTTTTTTCATTCCTAACAACACTAAAATTGGCAATCATTTCTCTTGCTAAATTATTTTTTTATTTCATTTCTCGTTCCGTGCTTGCTGTTATTTTTTGCCCCCTGACTTTATCCTAATAAAAAATAAGCAGTATTGAGTGGATGTGTTCTAAAAAAATTGCGATGAGAAGCAGTGCGATGTGATGTAGAGTGAGGGATATCAATTCGATTGCAATATAATAAAACGATATAAAACTGAAATGATGCCAATTAAATGCTTTTCTCTCTCTCACTCTTCTTGAGCGATGAAACTCAAAAAATAATGAACTAGACATGACGTCAGCATGTAGCGGGTTTTTGATATGTTTTTTAAATGGGAGTTTTTAATTGACATGGAACGCATTTTTTGAGAAGGGCTCAAAAAACTTTTTTGGGTGATTTTTTTTAGTGTATTTAAGGTAGATACAGCATGTTTAGGGAACGTCCATAAATTATGTAACGTCAAAAATTGCGTTTTTAGACTACCTCCCTTCACCTAAACTCTTTGTAACTAAATTATGTACCGAAATTCGCACTCCATAACAAATTTATTAACTCTCCAGGGCCATGTTCCTTCTTCAAAGCGTTACGTGATTTCCTAATGTTCCCTTATCAGAACTGTCGCTTACTGACCCCAACAGACATGGAGGATGCTTTTAGGTACCGTAGTTTTATTATTTTATCGGTTAGGGCAACTTTCTACAACTTTCTACTTCCTGTTTTAATTTTTTTCATTTGAAGGAATCGAACCTTCTCAAATTCTTGAAAATTAGTTAGTTTTGCCACCAGGACACTTTGCTTAAATGCTATTTTTCAGTAGATTTTGATGTCCTTTGATGCTAAGGTCCAATTTATTGTTAAAATGTGATTCAAAGCTTGCATTTGACTCGGATTTGGGATGAAAAAGTCGATTCTAGTTGACTCAATTCCATGCTAATCTCAAGTCGACTTCGAGCTCGGGTGCAATCTTGATCACATTAAGAATTTCCTCAATTCAATGAGTTATGCTATAAATTAGTCAAAAAATAATGTAAATCTACAAGACCCAGCAAGGAATCGTTCTCTCAAAATCCAAAAAGAGCCATCACATCCTCAACTATCCCTAACACTCAAAGATACCACTTTTAGGTACCGTACCATAAAAACAGAATGGATGAGAGAAATAGTTGTTATCCAATTGGATTCCGAATGTTCCCTTACCGAATCACTTACCGTATTATCCAATTGGATATCAAATCGGACAAAATGACAACCCCAAATAACTCACACAACCAGCAACATCTCCCAACTGCATTAATTTTTTAAAAACTAGCTTAAAATAATGAGCAAAGGATGGTCCTAATCAGAAAAACGAGAAGCAATATCTACATGCTCTATAATTGCCAAAGAAATGATGAGTCATGAAATTTTACGGCCCCCTTCATTTCTCTCTCTCTTGTTACTCGTTACAGAACGTGGTGATGATGAATTTTAAATATAATTGTTGTTAAAAAAACAAATAAAAGAATGAAAAGTGAAGCATCATGCAGTGAGCATCGTGAACATCAAACAATATATAAAAAACGAGATTGTGCAGCAGATTTATACTGAATTAGTCTCGCTTGCATGTAATTGTTTGAGGAACGGGATTTTTTTTCCTTTTGTGTACTTTTTTTTGGAAGCAGGTTTGGTAGATGATTTATTTTATGGGATGGGATGGAACTCATTTTTGATGGTCATTTTTGGTTTATAGAATAGATTTAAATTACATTATTATGCAATTTATGCTGGATTTGATTAGTAAATTGAGAAAAAGCTGAAATTAGTAATTTAATGGTCAAAAAAAATTTAAATTCAAAACTTAAAATTCAAATGTTTGAAAACCGTTAAATTTATAAAAGAAATTATGCAGAAAATCGTAATTAAGGACATAGTTAATGGATTTTGAGATTAAAAAATTCAAATTTTAACAAACCGTTAATTTTTTAAGTCAAAATTCAAGATTTAAAAAATTCAAGCTCTAAAAAATTCAAACTTTTGAAAACAGTTAAATTTTAGAACAAAAATTGTGTTTTCGATGGTTTAAAAATTCAAATTTCAGTAATCCGTTAAAATGTAAACCTCAAATTCAGAAAAATTCAAACTTCAAAAAAACTGTTATATTTATTTTGTACAAAAATTCAAACCTTAAAATATCGTTAAATTACTCACAAATTTACTACTGATTTAAAAACAATGCAAACGCGAGTAAAACAGTGTAATAAAAATGTTCATCTTTTCCAGTCCATCCACTAGTTCAACAAAAAATTCAAATTTGAAAAAAACCGTTAAATTTTAAAATCAAAAGTTTAAACCTTAAAAAGCCGTTAAATAACAAAAACTTTTACTACCGATTCAAAAACAATGCAAACAAAAGTTAAACAGTCCAATAAAAATGTTCATTTCCTCCAGTCCCATCCACTAGTTCAACAAAAAAAAAATTACGTCAAAATTTTTTATGCTTCGTACGTAAAAAATTTTCATTTTTATTCTCATCTCCTCGAGTTTACTTTATATATTTTGTTTAAAAGACTATAAAACAGCAAAAAGATGAGATTTTTTTTTCCCGGGGAAGTAAAAGTTATGTACGTTAGGTGTATTAGCTACTCCCAGTAAGGATGATTGAGGGATTATAATCTGCGATAATGAGGAGATTTTCCAATATGAAAATTATACATAATTGATTCTAATCTCAACATAAATATTCATTTATTGGACCTTTATGGCAGGATTATGTTATTATGGTTATTCCTTAATTTTCAATTCAATATTCACAAGCCATAAAAGAATAATATTTTTTTGATCGCCTTGCCGATGGCATTAGCGGATAAACCGGATGTTTCATTTATATTCGATGTTTATTCAATATTGGAGCTACCGAATTTTCCACGAAATGTTTTTGTATGAGATTTGGGATCTCTTTGTGTCGGATTATGAAAGCTGCCTTGAGTGAAATTGCAAATTTTTTTTTCTGTGCCTTTTTATCGAATTTGACTTGATCAATTCGTTGGGGGATGTAATTTATTGATTGAATGAGTGATAAATTGACACTCGCGAGATTTATTTTTGGAATTTTTGGAACTTTAATATTTAAAATGGAAATTTATACTTTTTGGGTTTAAAAAGGAATAATTTGATTCTTATGAAAACATTTACTCGACCTACAATGGATGGATGTAGGCGTTTAACCGTTTGTTTGCCACTTTTTTATCAGATTTTTTGATTCTTTTTGTAAAGATAAAGGCGTCGATGAGGAAAATTAAGGAATTTTTTTGAAACATTCTTAATTAATCAAAGGGCTGCTAAAGGCTATTGATTAAGTAGTTTTTTGAGTGTATTTTAAAAAATACTTTCTTATTTAATGAGTTTTGGTTGGTATTTTATGAAGGCGTTAAAGGTTAAAGTTTGTGTTTAGACTAAATTTTAAGGAGAGGCAAAGAAGGAGCTGTTGCGGAAATGGTCATAATGAGGCTTTCTATAACAGAGTTTCGGTTCCAGAGTGAGTAGACAAATTGAAACCAATTCTCATTGCATTGACACACCGTAAGCTATGCAGTTTATATCGTTAAAAGTCATCGATATATAAGCCCGTAAACGCGACCGACATAATTGAATTAGGCTTCGTCATGGAGCATTTAGGTTTTAATGGATTTGTAATGGATTCTATTTGGTGACCATTTGTCTTCAAAATAGGTTAGGCTAATGATCAGACTTGTACAATCAGACTATGGTAACGAGAATCCCCTGCAATATCATCAGATCATTCTTATCACTCAAAATGAGAATAGACATTTCTTTCGAAAAGCCCAAGTGAACAAGATTCATCACCAAGCTAGCATCAGGTAGCAGCAAACTCGACTTCAGTATGTGACTGAATATCAAATCAGAACGACACTTTCCTTATGTCAAAGCTAAGCATTTTGACAATTTGGAGACTGACAATTTGGAGTTTTTCTTAGAAACGCTAAAGTTTAGAGGGGATCCTCGAGGAACATAATGCAACGATTTCGGCGACTCAACGGTTTCCTAACGAATACGGTACGGATGTCTGCTTCAAAAATTCCAGATAAGCCCCTATCCTCTGCAAATACGAATCACATTGCGTGTAGCTCATAAACAATTATTTCAATCGCACACCTAGTCTACGTATTCAAGCATTTCTATCAATACATCAAAAATTCATAAATGACCTACATTTCATATCAATTTATGAATAAAATAAATTCCCATCCTTCATTCGTACTAAGAAGGCATCAAGAATTCATAAAATTCAGGACACCGTAAGACAGAAAACAAAAATTTTATGAAAAAAATTCTTCAAATTCCTCTCCCAACTGGGAATCTAAGTAAATTGACAGCAATAAACTTCTCGTTTCAATTCTGTGAAGTTATTTGACTGTTCATACTTCATACTTTATACTTATTGTTGAAATTTGTTAGATTGCATCACCGAAACATCAACCTACACAAGAAACATTTTTATAATATGAAAAAGATTGTAATAAAAATGTTGAGCATATGCTGGATTTCATTGTCCTTATAGATGATGGAAATATTATGATTAAAAAGTTTTTCATCTTTTGATTTTTTTTTGTTCCCCTCAAAACATAACTCAATTCTGTGGAATTCTTTCTGCTTTTTCCTATTCGGTTTAGGCTAAAAAACATTTGAAAAATTCTTTAAACTTAATTAAAACTTTGAAATGGGGATGGATGTAATGTCTATATTGATGAAAAATAATGTCTATATTGTGGAGCTATAAATTGATTGTCTAATGAATTTTAGATTTTTTCTTATTCAAATTCTTCGCTTTGGATTTTTGTTTTTTGCTAGAATTTTTGAAAATTAAGTTTGGTGTGTACTGTGGGGGTATAGAGGCTTAGAGCGATGTGTTGTGTCGTCTTTGTACATTAATATTGGGAACCGAGTTTGGTTCGTCATAGCTGATGGAAGTCTCTAGACGGAATCTAGATCGAAATTTCCCAAAATAGTGAAGATCCTTATTCAATTACAACCTTTCCCGATCAGCACTCTTTGAAATGTTGCCACCATGGCGACAAGGTAGTCACTGCCACTTGGTTCTAAGTATACTACCATCTCGTCGCCATGGTGGCAACATTCCAAAGAGTGCCGATCGGGTTTATAATTTATTGACCGTCAAGTTATCAAGAATACATTGGAATGTTGTCTTTAATAGACGAAGATAGAGCATTTCGAGGTTGAAAATAGCGTAACGAATGAGGATTTTCACTTTTTAACTGCAATAAAATCTTAATCTAAACTGCAACTGGTAATTCACTTCCTTTGATGAATTCATTATGTAATAGTCTAAATGAGAGACTGCTTGCCGCGTTTTCAATTCATATGGTCTGAAAAAGGATAAGAGAAAAAGTTTCCATGCCGAGTCTCGAACCTATGATCGGTAGTTTGGCATTGCAATCATTAAAAATCATAGAACGCATCCACTACGCCATTGAGTCACTTCGGTTCATACAACAAGTAAGTTCTATTTAAGTAAAGAAACACAAAGCCAGACCATAATTAGTAATGGACGAAGTTTGGCCCTGATTTACATAACATTAAATCCACCCTGACTACTCCTCTGCCTTACAAAAATACCCCATCAAATTCCAATACAAATTCAATCCGCAAATTCTCATTTTTCTTCTTTTTTATCACATAAAATTCCTTACTCAGCATAACATCTTCAAACCATAACGATAAAATTCATAAGAAAAGAAAAATTCAATCAAACTTTTCAATTTCATGAAGAAATTAAATACATCTTCAGAAAAAAAGAAACTTCTTACAGCAGCAACACATGAATATCTTCTTTAGTCTCTTCCCTTCCATTTTCAAATCTCTTTATATTAAGTACGTACTCAAAATATTAAAAAAATTTCTTTATTTTTTTCTATATTCTTAAGAAAAAAAAAAAGCATTAATTCATGTTCAACTTCTACGATTCAGCAACACCATCCACACATCTATACTTTATTGTGACTGCATGTGTGTGCGTCTGTACTTTTCTTCGTTTTTTTCTAATAAATCCCAAAAAAAAAAAATTCTTAATCATTCGTAATGTGAACATGTATGAAACGGCATCATTACTTACAACTGTGGCTGTTACCATAAAAATATCTCTTAAACGTAATCATACATCAAATGATTTATGGGGTATTTTAGACATAAATACGCTACTGCGATTATACTTTACGGAAGCGAAGTAATTTCCGGCAGAAAATTTTCATGTGCCATACAATAAATTTAATAAATTTATTCGATTAAGTCGATATCTAATTTCAGTGGGAAATGCATGTTAGACTTTGGGTGGGTGATATGATGCTATGGCTGTGTTGTGAGTGGGAAGATGGAAATATGGTAGCGGAAAGACAGGAAATTGATTAAAATTAAATGAACTTTAAGCAATAATTTTTTTTACTTTCTATTTTCATTTTCAGCAGCATGCTATCTGTACAGATGAGTAGAGACTGAACAAAAAAAAATAACCCTTTTGGAGAACGACAATCCAAAAGTTTAAGTAAGAGGTGTTTCTGGAGGTTGAGCATTGAACGCTTCTTGGTTTGAAATTGATATTTCTTCTTATTGATAGACTTGGAAGCTTATTGAGGGAGATAACAGCGTGTTTAAGAACTGAACTCAAAACAAAAACTGAAATTTTAACGGTTTTTCAAAATTTGAATTTTTTTCTCTCACCTCAAAAAGTTTTTTGACTATTTCTTGCAAGTTATTGAATCTAAAGCTGAAATTTCAACTTCATCTTCATTAAAAAAGTGGCAAGAGTTGAATAAGATTCATTTCTTTTCCCAAACTCAACGGTTTTTCAAAATTTGAAATTTTTTTCTCACCTCAAAAAGTTTTTTTGATTTTTCTCGCAGCCTACTAAGTTTACAACAAAAATTTAAACTTCATCTTCATCAAAAAAGTGGCAAAAGATGAACAAGATCCACTTCTTCTTATAAAAGTCTCAAAAAACTCAAATAAAAAGCCAAAAAATTCATCTTCAGTCACCCAAAGCTCACCACTTAACCTCAACAGCTTGACGAAAAAAAATTGTGTTGAAAATAATTTTCCCTCTTCTTGCTTTTCTTTCAGCAAATAAAAATACACAAAAAGCATATATTTAAGCGCGACATTGAGGCAAATAGAAAAGAAGAAAAAACATTCATTTAGAATTGAAATGAAAAGGAGGATGAGGAGCAAGCAAGCAAGCAAGAGAGACTGAAAAAAAAGCAAACAAAGGCAGAAAATCGAATTAATTGTCAGTACAAAGGTTCAAGCGATAAATTTGATTTTGCAAATCTGGAAAATGTTGCCAGCTTAACATTTGCAGCTTATATTATGATACACATAAAGGAATAGTGAAAAAAAATGTAGGATGAGAACATTTCGAAACTGATAAAAAAAAATACACAAAACTCTATTATATGTCTCGACTGTTATAGTTTTCTGTTTTCTTTTATTCATTGTTATTTTATCCTCGGTATTGCAAAGCAATAGACAGTCAGGATAGAAGAGAGAAAGAACAGATTTTTCCGGACATTCTCCATGCACAACAGATAGACTGAGGATTTTTCTTCTATTTCTTCCTATTTTTTTTCTACACTGTTGTGTACGATGATGAATTATTTGGTTTCATGCAAACACAAAGTAAAGAGCATAGCAATTAAATTTTCACAAGCACTTTTTTTTGTGTATATTTTACGGACTATTCACATGCATAGAGATAGTGAATGAAAGCAGATTTAACTCTCGTTTTGTGTACTCACTGTACCACATCATGCACAAATTTTTCTTTCTATTTTATTTTTTTTTTGTGGGGTAATGGTTTGACAAAATTATCATAGTCATGACAATGCGGAATAAAAATTTGTTGATATACATTAATGATTTAGTCAAAATGAGAGATTTCTTTTTTTCTGCTGACGTCTTTTTGCGAGGGGGATGCTTATAAATGACGTATGTCTGAACACGGTTTAAATGTGGAAATTGGATAAATAGTCTGAGAGGTAGAGCATATGACATTTGACTTATTTTAGAAGGATCCAGGGATTCAGAGCTCGAATCTCAGTTCCAGGTATTAGTTGATGATTAGTTCTTATTGAGCTATTGATTTGTTGTGAACTGTTGGGCCCAATTTGGGCATGATGAAGATGTTGCATAGGGTATTGTGAAAAACTAGAATAGCTACTTTTAGCTCTGTTTCTTTCTCTATGGTTGCACATCAAGTTATTCTCCTATGTTAATTAATACTCTGTTCTGGTTCAAATTTGGGCTCGGTATTTCGTTCAATCAAGAAAGTTAGTTAAAATACCAGACTTGTACCAGACAAAGCATTTAACTTACTCTAATATTTGGTTTCAGTGAGTGGTTTACATGCTTTGACCAATTGGCAATTCATCTGAAAAAGCTTAATAGCTGTAGTAATCTGAACTTGGTCGATGATCAAGAGGAACGAGGTTCAATTTGTTTGACCGTTACATCGCTGTATTGACGATAAGACGAGAAGTGTCCTTGACGGCGCCTTGGTAACTAATTTCGACTGATTCAATTTAACGGTGAAAAATGAGGTTCTCTTAATTGGTGCTACTCTTGTGGTTAACTTTGACATCAGCGTACTTGAGAATCGATGTGTCAACAGTGATAGTGTCACACTTGGAATTGGTAATTGGCAAGCAGTAGCCAGCGATAGAGCCAGCTTCAGGAGCCGACTAAGGGAGGCCATGGATTACACTTGATCTGTACGTTCAGCGAAGTATTTGTAACCATGACACAAATTGACAACACATTAGAATTTGCATGATTTTGAGACATATCATTAGTAAACCAACCCCATTTAGTCTCTCAGAAAAACAAAAAAAAAAGAAAGATTTTTAATTTCTTTTCTCTTTTCGCGTTGCTAATTTCACAACTCATAAATCAAAGTAAATTAATTAAATCATTTGAAGAATTTATTTTTTCGTTCATTTGCTCGCAAATTTTACGCATGATGATGAGCGAACAGATTTTTTTTCATGCTGTAAAAAATGTTATTTATTTCTGCATAATTTATGAACGAGAATTTTTTTTCATTTTTGTTCGAGAAAAAAATGCTTTGGCTGAAATTCCTTAAAATGAACGCATTTTTTTGCTGATTCTACAGCAGCGATAATGGCTCAGAAAAATGTTCTTACCTGAACATAAAATGAACGATGCTTAAGAGCTTAATAAAAAAAAGGAAGAAGTTCAAGTAATCTGCTGGAAGGAAGACTAAGAGGACTAAGAAGTTTGATTGCATTACTGCTAATCCTTCATATTTGGAATCTGGTATCTATGAAAGTATGACGATGATGATGATGATGATGATGGTGATCCTATTATTTTACTATGAAGCATGTATTCGGAGTCAAGCATTTCATATTGTGGTGAGGAGATTGAAATTACGGTTTATGACGCTTAGGAATTCCATGGAATTTTCTTTGATCCTTGCAGAGCTATTAAGAGATGTGCCTTGCTATGAAATGAAGTAAATTTAAAGATTTAAAGTAAGATTAGATTTGTGGAAAAAGACGGTAAAGTCCTTAACATTCTGAACTGGCAGAAGTCCTCGAAGGATAGAGCTGGCTTTAGATGTTCACTTGCATCCCCACCAAGGAAGTAAGAAATAAGTGATTCAAGAGCAAAGCTTCAATCTTGAAGTCAATATCAAAGCAAAACTTTGTTTGTTCATTGCTTTAAAGATAAGGTTCGGTTTTGAGTCAATCATCAAATCAATGCTTTATTTCAAAGCCATGCATCAAAGTAATGTTTCACTTTAAGGATAAGCTTTACAATGCCTTATTTTAAAGCCAGACTTCTAAAGCAATGCCTTATTTTGAGTCAAAACTTAGAAGAATTAATTTATTTTAAGTCAAGACTTCAATGCAACACCTCATTTTAATGCTAAACTTCTTTAATTTGTCTTTCTAATGCAAAGCTTCAGAGCAACGCCTTATTTTATGATTTTATTAGCTCACATTATAAACCAGACAAAATGCCATCAAAAAATAACAAAATTACCATCAAATCGCATTTTGTATCAGTTAATTTGAATATTTACTTTTATCTCATTCATCAATCTTAATTTATTGTAATTTAATCAGTAGGTTTCATCTCTTAATCAGCATAAAACTTTTATAAAACAGCCAAAATGTCTATTTTTATTACAGAAAAAAGGAACAAGATTGACGGAATAAAAAAAAAGTTGGCATAATTTTTTTTTCCACTGATTAAGGTATTAATCTTATACTTAATGGAAATTTAGCATTGCTAATGATTTCATATCCTCATGGGTGTATTCCTAAACCAGGTATTGTAATTAGCATGAAAAATTGTTCACATTAAGGCTGCTTTTTTACAAGTTAATTGGATTTGAGGCTTTTTTTATACTAAGTGGAAGTAGTTTTTAATCCCGTTTGACGTAAATTATTAAATGATGAGTGTTGGATGTAAGGTAGCAAGTGTATTCATATGAGAGATTTGTAATTTATTACTTTAATTTTGTCGATTTAATATTCTGGAAATTGTATTCAAGAGAATTTTTGTTGTTTTTATAAATGGCTTAAATAATGATACTTTAATTGGGCGTGGGACTGAGGATTGATATTAATGATGGAGGTTTGAGGCAACGCTTCATTTGGAAAGCACAGCTCAAAGTCAAAGTTCAATAGAAAATGTCAAAATTCGAAGCGTTACTTCATTTTTTGCTAAGCTTTTACTGCGAAAGCTTGACTGTAAAGCGATTCTGTAATTTAATAGCTGATTGTTGAAGCATATCTTCATTATTAAAGAAACGCTTTACAACAATGCTTTACTTTCAGACGTTTGGCAGTAAAAAAGTAAATCAACGCTTTACTTACATACAATATTCAAAAGCAATGCTTCACTATTCGGTCCATTTTCAACTGAATATTCCCAAATTAAGCAACAAAATCAAAAATTACAACTACACACCATTAAACAGCCAAACAAAAAGTTCCTCATCATTTATTAAAAATTACCGTTTTAATTATGTCAATTCAAAATGACAATTCAATTAATTTTTTACTACTGTTTCTCCATTCAGCAATCTTCCATTCCTTCCAGGAAGCTGCATCGCAAACTGAAAATCACATAATTTTTTCCCGAGAAAAAAAAAATTAATTTTCACAGCATTAAAATTTACATTTTTAATAAAAATAAATTCAACTGTTCAACATATTTTTTTTGTATTTTTTTAACTGAATTTGTAACATTCATTAAAGGAGCTGGGAACAGCACAAAAAAAAGTAAAAACTGACTGAATGCAAATTCAACAAATTTTATTATATTCTCGTGTAGGTTGCAGAAATTTATAGCAAGAGAGAAAGCTGAGATAATGAGAAGAGTTTCGACAGGTGTGGGCAACCTGTGTGACGCGGCACGCTAGTGAACTGTCAAAATTTGCTTGAAAATGCCATGAAACGAACGAATTGTGAGGTTTTGGAGGAGGGATACATCTAAGGTGTGCCCCAAAAAAACAAAAGGTTGTCCACCCCTGGATTTCATTAACGGAAGAAGTACAAAATAAAATAAAAAAGTGTTGAGAAATAAGATGGAAAATTTGTAACTAAGAAAAAAAAAATTGAAATAGAAAATAATTTTATTTCTACGTCTTTAATGACTATAAGTGAGTGAAAGAGAGCGACAAAACTGAGAACAAAAAGATGTCACACAGCACCCTGTAAAGACACGAAATAACCTCGAATGCCATTAACATCCATAATGAATCATCTCATTTAATGAGATTTTTTTTTCATATAATTATTTTTCATTTTCTCATTCTTTCTTATCAAACGACCATAACGAGATGGCATGAAGGGAGGACGACAGCAACAACAACACAAAAAAAGTGGAATGAACGTCAGACTGCAAAAGAAAAAAAAAATGTGTGGAAAATTAATCAGGACAAGCAATGTAATGATAAATATATGTGTGTAGGGCATGAAGCAAGCAAAAAAATAGCAAACACCGATGCTTCTGGGGCTTCAATGTTTGCCAACCACATTTTGTGACAGTGTGCATGCATGTGAGCATTTATTGTGTAAAGAATAGAAAAAAAAAAGATAATTGGAGGAGGCAAAAAAAAAGAGAGAATGGCACAAAAAAATATCCTTTAATGATATATTTATGGCGTCGAGTTTTAGTGTACTGATAACACGACAACATTATAATTTTTTATACTCTTATGGCCTGTAAGCGTTCAGTCTTTCATCCTGCTCTGTTTATGGGCTTTCTCTATGGACGAAAGTATATGACCGGAATGGATGGATAAAAAGTTAAGTGTGGAATTGTAGATTAAGAGTTGATTTAAGACGCTTTTAGGGTTGAATGATTTGATTTGTATTGTTTTTGAAGATGAGCTTTATTTTGAGGCTTTGTTTGGAATCGAGGCTTTATTTCGAGGCTTAGTTTGTAAATAAAGCTTAATTTTGAGGTTCAGCTAGAGCAAAGCCTTAATTACAAGCTGATAATTAAAGCAATGCTTCATTTTATTTGCACTTTTAAAATTTGGGTTCATTTCAAAGTTGAAATTTGAAGCAAGACTTTATTCTAAAGCTGAGCTTTAAAGTAACAGGTTACTTTAACGCTGAGCTTCATAGCAAGGCTTCATTTTAATTCTGAGCTTCAAAACGTGACTTCTTTTTAGTACAAAATTTAAAAATCATGATTTTATTAATGTTAAAGCTTCAAAGTGATTTGAAAGTGATGCTTCATTTCAAAGCTAGCTATTGATCAAAGCTGAATAACAAAGCTCCACATTAAGGCTGTTGCTCAACATAACATATAATTTACAGCCAAAGTTATTAACGAAGCTTTGTTTTAACGTTCAGTTTCAAACCTACAACTTAATATCTATATTTAAAGTGTCGTTTTATTTTTTAATGGTGACTTTCATAGCAATGCTTCATTTAATGACCTAAATTCAAAGCAAGGCTTGATTTTAAGGTTTTAATTCAAAGCAATGCTTCATTTTAAAGCTAAAATCCAAAACACCACTCATTTAATACTGAAATCTAAAGCAAAGCTTCATTTTAAAAGTAAAACTATAAAGCAGCACCTTCATTCATCTGCCAACAACCGGCAAATCTCCATCAAATTTGCACAAATTCTTCAAATCTCAACCACAAGCTATCATAACAAAATTAAACAATCAGTGTAAATAACCCCAAATTTATGCCACTTCTAAGAAGGTAACCAAAAAAAATTCCAAAATTTTTTCAATTTACCATCCAGCCACAAAACTTTCTTCATAGTCCGTCCCATATTTCCAACAAAAAAATGTGCTTTAACTAAAAAGTTAAATAGAAAAACTTTTCGCTGCGCTTTCACTGCAATTAAAATTTTAATTCCGTGATAAGTACTAATAACATCTGAACAGGAACAGCATTAAAAAAGAAAGAACTGAATCATGCATGGTTTCTAACACGAATAAACATGAATAATTCAGTAGTAATAGTCAAGATAACTCCAATAAGAGTATATTGCGAATAAAAATTAACTAATGTGTTGGCTGCTTCCATTACAGACTGTATATTCATGTTCATGTGACTTTGATGTGTTATTTAAGGATTTATTTTAAGGTATTATCTAGCTTCTGTGTGTGTGGTATGCTCATATCATGTCAATGTCTGTCTGATGAAGCACAAATTCTTTTTTACATATAAAATTCCTCATCGTCACATTCCATAAAGCGGTAGATATGTACAGAGTGAGATGGGAGAATTGATTATTGAAGTTAAAATTGAGTTCAAAAGAGTTCTTGACATTTCACAGCCTGTAATTTTTACATGTTAATCCTTTACCCGAAATGAGCATGACATTATAACTGGAATTTATCCTATGAATGTGTACTTAAATAACCCCCGATAATGAATGTATAAACTTCCACTCAACATCAACATTTAAAAGGTATAAAACCACAGAGAATTTTTTTTTCTCTCTGTTAAGTACACGTTGGGGGTGTTGAAGAATTTTTATTGAGTGAGTCGTTGTTGTTGTTGCTGTAAATAAAAATTCTAATATCAGCAAGGCATAAAAAAAATTTTTATTAGCGTATTTTTGTAGGACATAGAACCACAAAATGTCTTTAATATTGTTTGCATTTCCCTTAATCCTTTCGTTGTACACCTGGGAATAGCCATTAATTATGCTGTAATCCTGTTAATATCCTATTTAACAATTGATTATTATTATTTGTTGGATGAAGTATCTCATAGAATTGGATATACTTTTTTTAGAGCAATAATTAAGGTTAATTGTGAGAATAAATAGCAAATGAAGAAGAAGATGAGCAAAATTTATTTTCCACATGCTCGGTGCAGCAGTGGTAATTCGTTATTGCTTTGTGCAAATCTTGCTTATGTAGTATAAGTTTTGCTATAAATAAACTCTGATTGCATTCTTAGATTTGATTTAATTATGAAAAAATCTTCGAAGTGAGAGAAAATTATCATCCGCCATCTTGAATTTTTGTTGTTTTAATTAAGAAGTGGAATTTGAATTTTTATAAACCGTTAAATTTGTTCAAATGATTAAAATTGATTTTATGGAATTTTGTCGATGAGATTTGATTGTTTTATGATTTATTATGACTCTTGCCACTTTTTTAGTTAATTTTAAACATTAAAAAGACCAAAAATCTTAATTGTGTAAGCAAAAAATCCAAAAAACTTTTCGAAGTGGGAAAAAATTCAGTCCGCCATTTTGAAATTCTAGAAAACAGACAAAAAGTTAAATTGATTATACCATCGCAAACTCACTCCGCATGATAAATGCGACAATATCAATTTGACAAAAGGCCATAAATTCTAAACATAGAAATACGCTCAATCCATTTATATAACAAATTGACACAATTTCCTACTCATCTCAACATCACTTCTCAATATTCTAGCTCCAATTTCCTCTCTTTTAATATTCTCCATCTACTTATAATCTTGTATTTCATGATAATACGAGAAACGAAAAAAGGAAAAAAGACAAAAAATCATAATCATTTTCATTCAATTCTTGAAAAAAGCCATTAAGTCGACAGTGAAAATCAATTTCGACGAGTTAATCTTTTAAGATCTTAATTAGATATGATCTTGAGCCGCTTATTTCAAATTGCTTACCGGTGTTAATATTTTTTCTACGTAACTTTCACTCTTCTGTCTATAATATTTGTTCTTTTTTTTTGTTTTTTGTGTGTGCCTTAAATGGAGAAATAATGTTGTGAGAAAATAAGGAGAATTAATAAGAGTTGAGGTTGAATGAATAATAAAAGATATCAATATCGACATCACATCACAGCAGCAGCAAAAAAGCTTATGACTCAATTTATCTACTATATAATGATAGAAATAAGTACTGTACTGAGGATGATTATTATGATGATACTCAATTGGTCATGAATGCCTTAATTGGATTCGTCTGCTGCTTGTTTATAGCACAAATGCATTATATGAGCGCAGAGCAAAATGAGACCCAGTAAGAGTTCAACTATATAATGTTCTCACAAACATTCTTGAGATTGTTTCTGACATAGAAATTATTTCCCATTGGTTAGAGAATTCATGAGATCTGTGTATTGTGCTGATGCAGGGATGAGGTCAGGATGATGGAATTTGGTGAATTTTGTGGGATGATTTTGTGCTTTAAAATTCAAAAAATTGTCAATTTTAAAAACAGTTTTTAATATTTGAAAACGGTTAATAATTTTGAATTTTGGAAAGCCGTTAAATTTATTGGAACGATTAAAATTGATTTAATTCAAATTTGTCAATGCGGTTTGTTTGTTTTATGATTTATAATGACTTTTGCCATTATTTTGATTAAGTCTAATCACTAAAATGATTAAAAAATCTTAATTTTGCAAGCAAAAATCCCAAAAAACTTTTTGAGGTGAGAAAAATTTTGAAAAATTTTGAAATAAATTTTTAAATTTTTGGAAACCGTTACAAATTTGGAAATTATCAAAATCATTTAAGAATCTTCACAAATTGAATGTAGAAGCTAAGTACAATCAATTAAGAATTGCACTATGGGGCAAAATGAAAAAAAAAGGGACATTCACTTTGATTTTTGGACTTTTTGGAATCAAGACTTGAGGGTATTTTTTTCTTATAGTACATATAGCAATAGACTTGCATGCAAAATTTCAGCTCATTTGGTGCTGTTTGGTCGGTTCTGGAGCTGTTTGAAGTTGAAAAATGGTAAAAAAATGGATTTTTTCACTTCTTGTTTGACTTGAAAAGTTTCATATTTAATTAAAAGATATTGAAAAACGGTTTTCGGTTCCTAATTGTACTATATAAGAGCTTTAATTTGACATAGGACAAAGTTTATATATACTGGGTTTTAGTGGCAGGACTTGAGAAAATGTATGAAAATACCAGGAAAAAAAGCTTCAAGCGTCCGGCAAATATGCTAGTTCTCAAAAGTTTCTCATATAGACCTATTTTTTCGTAAAGTACTTACGTTCTACTTTACAAAACTGAAAAAATATCCAAAATTGGTTGGTACGAACAAAAGTTATTGCATTTTTAGTTTTGGACGAATTTTTTTCTCAAAACTAATATTTCTGAGATGAATTTGGAAGATATCATTTGGAAAAAGTTTTTTAATGTTTTTTGATGTATTTAGTGATTTTAAGAAGACTTGTGAAGAAATTTTTTGAAAAAGTTCAAAATTCTTCGAGTTAGAGGTACATATGCTATTTGACGACTTGACCCTTTTTCTCATCACTCAAACTGCTATAACTTTTACATGACTAAATATATTTCAGTTCTGTTTCTTGTTTAGTGTAGCTTGTTATAATACCTTTCTAACGATATATAATACTTAATAGTTGGAAGTAGTCTTGGTCGTGAAAACGGACCCTGTTTGTGACTGACCCTTTACAAAGAAATTTTCAAAAAAGTCATTTCTAAAACTACCACTTAGAAATTAAATAATATAATGATTTTGTGTTTTTTAGATCAAAGTATGATAGTTATGAATCTCAAAACACAAAAAATCTCATTTTGTAAATTTTCTGTAACTTTAGGGGCCTTCATAGGTAATACTCAGGTAGTCTCTCAATTCTCAGAAATGAAACTTTTATGAAACTTTTTTATTGACTTTTTTTGATTGATATTGAATATTTACAATTATTTTGTGCAGAATGTATCAATTTTAAAAAGTTTGGGTCGAAAAAAAGTGATTTGTGACTATTTTGTTAAAAACAGGCTTAGGTAGGCCACATTTAAGGCACTCCAGTAGCCACTATGATTAAGTTCTATACATGTTTTATACATATTAATAAAGGTAATAGTAGTAACTAGCAATAACAGAAAACAGAATGTAAAAATATTGGTTCTAAAAAAAGTTATAGTCATTTGAGTGGCCAAAAAAGGGTCGAGGAGGGCAACCAGCATAGGCAAAAACACAAAAATTCAAAATTTTACGTTTATTTTGACAAAAAACGCAATATTTTGAATTATTACAACATAAAAATAGTTTTTATTCAAAAATCTTCAAGAATTTCGTTAAAATTTTGAATTTTTGTGTTTTTGCCTATGCTGGTTGCTCTCTTCGACACTTTTTTGGCCACTCAAATGACTATAACTTTTTTTAGAACCAATATTTTTACATTCTGTTTTCTGTTATTGCTAGTTACTACTATTACCTTTATTAATATGTATAAAACATGTATAGAACTTAATCATAGTGGCTACTGGAGTGCCTTAAATGTGGCCTACCTAAGCCTGTTTTTAACAAAATAGTCACAAATCACTTTTTTCGACCCAAACTTTTTAAAATTGATACATTCTGCACAAAATAATTGTAAATATTCAATATCAATCAAAAAAAGTCAATAAAAAAGTTTCATTTCTGAGAATTGAGAGACTACCTGAGTATTACCTATGAAGGCCCCTAAAGTTACAGAAAATTTACAAAATGAGATTTTTGTGTTTTGAGATTCATAACTATCATACTTTGATCTAAAAAACACAAAATCATTATATTATTTAATTTCTAAGTGGTAGTTTTAGAAATGACTTTTTTGAAAATTTCTTTGTAAAGGGTCAGTCACAAACAGGGTCCGTTTTCACGACCAAGACTACTTCCAACTATTAAGTATTATATATCGTTAGAAAGGTATTATAACAAGCTACACTAAACAAGAAACAGAACTGAAATATATTTAGTCATGTAAAAGTTATAGCAGTTTGAGTGATGAGAAAAAGGGTCAAGTCGTCAAATAGCATATGTACCTCTAACTCGAAGAATTTTGAACTTTTTCAAAAAATTTCTTCACAAGTCTTCTTAAAATCACTAAATACATCAAAAAACATTAAAAAACTTTTTCCAAATGATATCTTCCAAATTCATCTCAGAAATATTAGTTTTGAGAAAAAATTCGTCCAAAACTAAAAATGCAATAACTTTTGTTCGTACCAACCAATTTTGGATATTTTTTCAGTTTTGTAAAGTAGAACGTAAGTACTTTACGAAAAAATAGGTCTATATGAGAAACTTTTGAGAACTAGCATATTTGCCGGACGCTTGAAGCTTTTTTTCCTGGTATTTTCATACATTTTCTCAAGTCCTGCCACTAAAACCCAGTATATATAAACTTTGTCCTATGTCAAATTAAAGCTCTTATATAGTACAATTAGGAACCGAAAACCGTTTTTCAATATCTTTTAATTAAATATGAAACTTTTCAAGTCAAACAAGAAGTGAAAAAATCCATTTTTTTACCATTTTTCAACTTCAAACAGCTCCAGAACCGACCAAACAGCACCAAATGAGCTGAAATTTTGCATGCAAGTCTATTGCTATATGTACTATAAGAAAAAAATACCCTCAAGTCTTGATTCCAAAAAGTCCAAAAATCAAAGTGAATGTTCCTTTTTTTTTCATTTTGCCCCATAGTGAATTGCAACTAATTCAACTCCCTATAAAATTCTCATACATTAACCATCCCAAACCCCTGCTACTTCCATTCAATCAACAACAAAGAAAAACATACCAACAACAATGTTAATTTTGCCACCTTGTCTCGTTTCTCTATAGTTCTCATTGAAAAATTTATTGCTGCTTTATTCTGCTTGAATGAAACGAAACATAAACGTGTAGGATATGATATGATATAACCAAGCATAGCAAGCGAGCAAAGCGAGAGTGAATGAGAAAATGCCAAAATTAACCCAGTAAAGCTCAAAATCATCATCATTATTATAATGGAAGTAGAAATTATCCGAAAAAAACAATTATCTCGGTTAATTTAAAATTTCTCACCATTTTCACTATAATTCGACGTTGGAAATTATTATTAACTAACTATCATACCTTCACATATTACAAAAATGAGAAAAGTTATATCAGCTTTTTTTTTGAATTACACTGTACGAGTTGGTATTAAAAAAGGGGGAAAAATTAAAATACATTTTCAGAAACGGGACACAATTTACTCATATATACATTATGACTCTCTCGTAAGTAATCATAATGTTGAAAATTATTTACGATAGCATTGTTTGTTATTCCTCTTAATTAAAATTCATTAATTACAGCACGAACGAGGAGAATAGACGAGAGATACATACGAGATATGTGAAGTTTAGGGAATAAACATATCGTACTCACAGACTGTCACAAGGCCTTAAATAGAAAATTTTAATTACATTTATGTTAAGCATTTCATGCGTTTTAGTTTACCAAAATACTATTCATAATCATAATTATGAGTAGATTTTAAAAGTCACTTGATTACGATGATTTAAACGCATTTTTAATGTCGTAACTGCATGTTGTCTCTTTTAGGTACATATGTAAATAAGTGAAAAAACATTCTTTTATGACCCTTGAAATTTATCTTTGTTTTTGGGCAATAAATAATTTTCTTTTTGAAAGGTTGTGTGCATTGGATAGATAAATTCTTCGTGTCAGAATTAACGGATAATTATACTTACTTCATTGTATTTTTGTATTAATTTGATTTGATTTATAGTTTTGATCCCTTGTAAGATCGTGAGAATTATACTAATCTTTATCATATCGGCAGTACCTTTATATCAGTGGTGTGCGACCAGTGTGCCGCGACACAACAAATTAGTCGCCTTATGCGAGTCTCGATTTCACTCGAGGCTTATCACCGCGATCAATGAATGTTGCCTACCACTGCTCTATTTAATGGTTTTTGGATGGGAATCGAACCCACATATTAACTCAATGTGTGATACAGAAGTTCAGTGTGTTGAATAAACACACAGCTCCAGTAGACTTACTATTGCATTGACAGATTTTCCTATATATAGCTTGATACTTCAGAGATTCAAGTATACTCAGACACTACAATGTCTCATCTTTAACTGTAGTTCATTAGAGTTTGATTTGACTCATTCTTGATTGTTCCATAAGCTTTGATTAGATCAAAAATCAGGAAGGAGGCACTACAATGATTCAAGCATATTCGATCGAATTGCTTGAGCTTCCCTATTCTTTATGAGTAAGTAGCTTAAGGTCAAGACAACCAAGTAATATTCGGATTGAACTTAGTCATTGTGGAATTAAAAATAACACAACAGATTAAGGATTTGGCAAGCGGTAGTCGGTGATAGAGCTGGTTTTAGGCGACATCTGAGGGAAGTCATGGATCACAATTATTCTGTAATTTCCAGCGAAGTAAGTAAGTAAGTAACACAGCAGATTTATGAATGCATTACAATTTCTTAGGAATTGAACACAGACTTTCATATGGAATGACAGAATTTAATTGACTTACTCTGGTAATGATCCTCTAATGGTCAGTTACTTTAATTCTTGTTTTGCTTTGACTATATCTCATGATTACACAACAAGATTCTCACCTGGTTCCATCTCAAAATCAATCCAAAAGGGTTTAAAACTATAATTTCTAACTTCATATTTGACTGTACAGATCTGTACATACCTATTAATCCAATCTACTCCTGTCAGTCACCCAAACCGTCCAATCTAAATTCACCAACAATTTAATTCCTCATGATATATTCACAAATCCACATGTGCTAATCAAAAGGAATGCATCAAACGAGTAGATGTGAAACATTTCATCCTCATGATGACGATAAAAGCAGGTAAAATGTTGATTGCTGAATGCCTTGAAGCGTCATGAGAATTTCACAATTTTCATAGTGTCTCCATGTATGTCAGAAAGATGAGTCAAAAGTAAACATACAAACAAAAATTTTGAGGAACAAGAAATAAGAAGAAGAAGTAGAGAAAAAAAAATCAAAATGCAATAAAGATGATAAAGACATTTGGGACTTGCCTTGAGGATAAGCGTACAGAAAAAAAGGATCGAAAAAACATCCTCAAACGTCTTTTAGTCTTTATACATTGATCCGACAAGAAAGAATAATATTTGACATCACGTGAATTTGTTTTCATAAGATGATTTTTTATTTTGTAAATTTGCTTTTACAACTTGATGGCTGTTAGTGGAAATATAAAGGAAGGAAGGATGTTGATTTATCGATTGTTTGAGGAAGATATACACAATCCAAGATATCCATAAATTTATTGTGTTTGACGAGATGATCATTGAACTTTATGATTGATATATGTAACTTTAGACTTTTTTTTTTGTACAATAAGCTTTTAAAGTTGTTTGACTTTTGGTGATTCTTATTTTACTTTTTTTGAATATCCTGATTTGAAGGATAAATTGATGTAAGTGGGTTGTTGATGTTGGGGATTATGGATATGATAAGTGGAAGTTTTCGAGAGTATTTCGGATTGTAAACGAAATTTTGAATTGATTTTGAAGCATTTTATAAGCTGATAAGTGATTGTGATGGATCGTCAGTTAGGTTAAGGCGTATTGAAGCTGTTCTAATAGGATTTTTCAATAAATTGCAGTGTGTAATTCAAAATACATGAATTTATGGTTTTAGGAGTGCACATTTTCTATGGAAAATAATGAAAAGGGGTGTGAAACTATGCAAAATCTATCAAAGGGTGTTTACCTATGCAATTTTTGTTTAAAGCATTTCAAAACATATGAACAAATCCTTGAACTTTGCAGAAAATCTAACAAAAAACAAAAAGGGGTGTGAAACTATGCAAAGTTATTTTTGTAAGGGTGTTAAAATAACCAAGACATTTTTGTCTTAAACAATTCAAAATATATAAAGAAACAATATTTGTTCTAGCTAAAAAAACCGAAAATGGGTGTGAAACTTTGCACAATTTTTGGTAAAAGAGTATTAAACTAAGCAATTTTTGTTTAAATTATTTCAAAATACATGGAGATACAAAATTAGTTCTTTTATTAAGAAAAAATCTGAAAAGGGATGTGAAACTGCGAACAATTTCTTTGAAAGGGTGTTAAACTATGATTCAAAATATATGAGAATTTTCATAGTTCAACACCCTTTCATTGTGTTTATCACAAAATTTCATCATCACTCAGTTCAAACAACCTCAAATTCCTTCTAAAATTCCATCTAAACACATAACATACACCTACCTAGCAACATCCCAATCACATGATTCATCCAAAAAAACATTTCTGAGTAAATTAATATAACCATCAAATTACGTCCATGATATGATTGATATCAGTGTACATAGATATTAGCAAATTTAATTTCAAGTACATGTCAGAATGTTATTTGGGTCTACATTTTTGGGTATAGCCTACACAATGTGAATGGAATTTCAGACTATTACGAGGAATTTGGGGTATGTGTATACACTTCAGATTATCCCACAGCAATTGATATTAATTTAAGGCAAATAAAGTACAAAAAATTCCAAAAAAATGCAGCATTTTAATTAAAAAATAAAGAAAAAGTTATATTGGTCAAGAAACTTACTTCCAGTTCCCCTCATGAAAGAATTTTGTTAAAATTAAAATAAATTTGTCCAATAAATAAGTCAACAGCTCTCTATCATAATAAAAAGATCAAGAGAACCCACAATCATTTCCTACTAAAGTTAGACTCTTGAAAAAAACTAAAGAATTGCAGTTAACTTCAATTAAAAAACTTTTTTTGCCCCTCACCTCACCCAAAATAAAAAAATTTAATTTTATTCACCGAATTCACCTTAAAAACTTTACAAGCACAGCACAAAAAAGCAAGCAGGAGAAGTGAAAAAATCAATAAAATTTTATGTAACTATGCTGCGGGCTATGAAACAATGAATGCATGTCATAAGAGCTAGACTTGTACATACGTACAAACAGCTGAGCATAAGAATCCTCCCCCATTCAGCATCTCATCGCATTATCTTTAACGACAAACAAGAATCTTTCGTTCCATAACATCTTTATTTACATAACAAGAGTTTAGGGATTTAAATTATTAGACCGAGGATGAAAGCAAGGTTGGGAAATGATTGAAAGTTGGGTGGATGTGCAATGATGTAATGGGGCGCAGTTATGGATGAGGACACTGTTTTGGATGCAGTTGTGGCTGTAGAATGTAAAACATCTACTTTGACGTAACTTTTAAAATTTAACTTTTTTAGATTTTTAGATTTTGAACGAAATTTTATTTGATAAATCTAAGCAACCGTTGCATTAAAAACTAATAAATTTGTAAAAGCAATTATTATTTGAGGATTTTGAAGTGGAAGCTAGCGATAGGGCCAGTTTCAGGCAGCATCTGAAGAAGCCCACATCTGGATCACAATTGAACGTCATTTAAGGAAAAGTAAGGAACAATGTTCATCTTAAATTTAAATAATTGCAAAATAGTATTCAATTATTTTCAACGGTCAAAAAATATTTGAATATTTTCAATTTTTTTTCAAAATTTAACGAAATTTTCTGTCGTGACCAGTGTTGATTTCAAATTTAAAAATACCGTTAAAATTCAAATCTTTCTAATTCCTATCCAGCCAAGCATGAACACCCCAATAAACCCCCAAAACATGCTAAAAAGTATGTATTTGCTTCAAAAAGTGAATGCAAAGTAAGAACATAGTAGAAATAAAGTTTCTCCATTCTTCTTGTTGTCTCGTCTTGAAATTTTATGCACACAGATAAACTTTGTCTTCTTCAATCTCTTTCCTTCTTCGTCTTCATCGGATTTCTCCTTTTAATCATCGAAATATTGTGAATGTTATAAATCCATAAATTTTGTAGGCGTGTAACACCAGAAAAAGAATTCAAATAAAAATCTAGAAAATGGGAATCGGAAAGAATAAAAAAAAGTATAGAAAATAAAGTCATTAAAATGTAATTAAGACATACCATTTTCCATAACCAAAATGCGTTTTCGATGCCAGCAGGTCATGAACGGAATTGAATTAAAAATAAATATGTTGTCTAAGGAAGAAACTAGTCTGGGAAATAATTTTGTATTTAGGACAATTTTTTTGTGGGAATCAAGCGAGGCTGAACATTTTGGATGGTTTTTGTGCTAAAGTATGTGAATTAGAGACGGGAATGTTGTAGCTTATGGATGCATTTATATGGACAAAAACTGAAAATTTGGGTTTCAAGATGTTTCTAGACAACAAGTCACCAGAAATGCAAAATGAGGCTTTAATTGTTGAAATTGTAAATTAAATTAGGATTAGAATTCAAATTTTAGATTTCCGTTAAAATTTGTTTTAAAAATGTCCGTTAATTTAGAATTTAAATTTTGTTAAAATTCAAATTTTGATCTTCAGTCTTAATTCAAATTTTGATTTACCGTTAGATTTCAGATCAAAAATTTTCGTTAAAATTTACATTAATCTTCAGTTAAAATTCAAATTTTAATTTTCCGTTAGTATTAATATTCAGAATTCCTTCGAAATTGAAATTTTATGAAATTTAAGTTTCAATTTAATAATAGAATTTAATTGATAATCTCCTTTTAAAATTCAAATTTCAGTTTAAATTCCATTTTTCCGTTACAATTAAATTTTGAAAACAATCTAATTAAATATTCAAATTCCAAATCCCCGTTAAATCCCAATCTAACTATATCCACCTGCAAATCTTCACATCACCATGCCTTCCTTACTTCCACTTCCTTCACCACCGCAGACACACTCAACTAGATATGTATCTGCAGATAATTTTTGGTTATTTGCTGCACATGTTTAAGCAATTATTATTTAATGGATATATAGGAAGATTGCATGGTGTAGAGAAATTTCTTACGTTAAAATAATGATTAGGTTTCTCACCAAAAGAAGCGCAACCATAAGTATGAATGAACAAAAAAAAAAAAAAACAATTTTCTTAAATGGATATGGATATACCGAAAGGAGGCAGCAAAAAAAGATTATTTTCGTAAATTTTATGACGATTATAAAGAAAGTAGAAGAAGTAGAAGTAATGGATATAGTTTATAACATTTAATAGCGTCAGGTGAGCATGTGTGTGGTCATGAAGGATGGAAGTAAATAAAAAAATAAGGGAATATGTACAGTAGACAGGAACAAAACGATAATAATAGGCGAGAGTCATTAAAAAAGTAAAAACTTCAGAACAAAAAACATCATAATTAAATGTGAGAGTCTACATACGTCTTTTATGACTCCCCTTCATGTCAAAAGAGACTTCCGTAAGGAGTTTTTGGTAGTTTTTTATGATCACGATGCACTAGCCGGTTCCCATAAAAATGTTTTGTATGTGTAGAAACAAAATTGTTAACAGTAGAAAAATAACAAATTGAAATTAACTGTCATGGTGGTCGATCGCCCCTATTCCCGAAAATTATATTTCTTTTTGTTTTGTTTTCCTACATCTCATCATCATTCTATGTTATTTTATGTTACGGGGGCCACCTCATAGTGCAGTAGACCCTCTACAACTCCTAAATTAATAGATTATTAGAGGGCATATGTGTAAATAACTATATACATTCATATATCTCAATTTCAGGTATATATCTAGTTATCCATTTATCTTCTTTTTGCCTCTTTTTCTCTATCTACACTCATTAAATTTAGATTTGGATTTGTTGCCACACACTCTACCTACGTATTGATTAAATATCCACTCTATATGCTTCTCTTCTTTTTTTGTTTTTTTTTTTTTGTTGTTGTCTTAATTAAAATATCAACGACTAATGTGAAAAAAAAAAGAAAATAATCTGAAATGAAGAAGTTGTAATTATCATAAATTATTAATTAAAAGTTGAACGAAAATTGATGTCAGAAAAAGAAAAGATAAGAAATATGAGACGCGAGTTGGAAAGTTTGGCATTTTATTGTAATTGCGAGGTGAATGAGCAGCTCTTGAAAATTAATTTGAAGATTTTTTAAATTCTTAAATTTCGAAAATGAGATTTTGAATTTTGAAAGTGAAATATTGAATTTCGAAAATTTAGTTTCGAATTTCGAAAGTGAAATATTGAAATTCGAAAGTAAAACTCAAGCTTTAAACTAAAAATTTAATTTTGAAAATAAAGATTTGAATTTCAAATGAAAAATTTTGAATTTCGAAAATGAAATTTTTAATTTCGAAAATGAGATTTTGAATTTCGAAAGTGAAAATTTGAATTTCGAAGTGAAATTTAAGCCTTAAAAGCCTAAGGAAATTATTTTGAAAATAAAAACTTGAACTTTGAATTTTTAAATGAAAATGTTGAATTTCGAAAATGAATGTTTGTTTTTCGAAAGTGAAATTTTGAATTTCGAAACTGAAATTTTGAATTTGAAAAATGAAATTTCAGAATGCAAAAGAGAAAATTTAAAATAAAGAAAGTGAAAATTTTTGAATTTCGAAAGTGAATATTTGATTTTCGAAAGTGAAATTTAAAACTTTGAATTTAAAATTTTCAATTTTTTCTAAAAACTAAATAGAAAAATTTATTTCAACCAAAAAATCTGTTTGATGCCAACCAAAAAGTACAAAATTTCAATCCTCGGTCAACAATCACCCCTCAATTCAAACCCTCAGCAACCACCAAACTTCAATTTCGACAATGAATATTCCATTAATCCAGCAAAAATATACAACTTAATCAACCTATCAACCATTTTAATTACCCCACCAAAAGTGAATCCACAATTTTTTGTTTCATTATCATCACGAAACGAAACGCTAAAAAAAATTAATGCGATGATGACTCTATAAATATACATTAGTATGAATATATCTATGCCCACATGCCATTCACAAAAATGCGGATAGTCATTATGGTTTCTCGTCTACTGACCGCATCATTTACACAAAAACACAATGCTGTTAGTTAGAGAGAGGAAGAAGACAAGAAGGAAAATAAAAATATTCGAAAACATATGTTTGCAAGTGGTTTTTGAAAAAAATAAAAGTATTTATTGAAATAGAAGAAAAATAAATTCTGTTGTTGCTTTTTGTTTCCTCCTCCTCCTCACTTAGTGTTCATCTCATTATCATTGCATTGTCTAGTCATTGTCAATTTTTATTTAGCTTATTTTGTAGCATTGTTGAGGAGATTTGTTATTTTTGGTGTCAGTTGGTCTGCAATTAAAATTTATGGGAGTTTAAAATTGAAATTATCGAATTTCGAAAGTGAAATTTTCGAATTTCGAAAAAAATTTCACAGTTTTCTTTTTAGACATGAAAAAGTCAAAGTTTTGAATTTTGAATGTAAAAATTTGACATTTCGAAAGCTAAATTTTCGAATTTCGAAAGTCAAAATTTAGATTTTGAAATTTCGAACGAGAATTTTTAAAGATTCTTCTTTGGACTTTTATAGTCAAAATTTTGAATTTTGATATTTTTGAACCAGAGTGTGGCTTTCTAAAAAACAGTGTCGAAACATGTCGAAGAATTTGAATTTGAGACGGCCACACTCTGTTTTGAACTTCGATAATTAAATTTTTGAATTTCGAAAGTGAAATTTTCTAATTTTGAACGTGAAAGTATAAAAATTCACAAAAGAATTTTCAAAGTTTCCACTTTGAATTCATAAAAATCAAAAATTTGAATTTAGAAATTTTCTAATTTCGAAAGTTTTTCGAAAATCAATCTTTCGAATTTCGAAAATAAATTCAGAAATTAGAGTTTTAATCTCAAACCTGAAAATATTAACTTTGAAATTCAAAAATTTCAATTTCGAAAGTGAGTTCGAATTTCGATATTACTGTAGATACCCTAAATTTTCGAATTTAAACATTTCAAACATCAAGAACACATTGTGCGCCCTAAGAATCCATCTCCCCAACCAGAACATCCAACTTCCAATGATTCGATTCTTCAGTCCAGTCATCACTTATTGAATGAAAGTGAATAAAAATAAAATGCGGATGTGGGACATTATTATTAATGCCCTGTTGTAAGCGGAGCTAATTTTTTGTCACTCATCCAGTCTTCCGAATTGAGATCAATCAAAAAGACATTAGCAATTCCGATTTCCCTTTCAATTTAATACACACATAATTCATCTTGCCTTCTTCATGTGCTGTATGTATAATTTTTTCTGTTATTTATACAGTATCTGTTTTCATGTCTTGTGTCGCCTACTATATCCCTCGTACTTGTTGATTATTTAGTTACTTAGTTACTGATTCTATTGTTTAAGAAGTCATCGTCACTTTTATTGATTGAATATAATTGAGTGGAAGTTAGTTCTGTTACAACTTTTTTCGAACGATGATAAGTCTCAATTGAGAAGATTAAGTATCAACTTTATGCTTCTCATTTTATGTCGAAAATTAAACTTATAGTTACTGTCTTTTTCAATGAATATTTTATGCTTCATGTCTCCAAGGACTTTGGATATGAAACAATTGTAAAGATTTTGAAATCTCAAGTTTTAATTAAATTTACCACAGATTATGTTAGATTATGTTGGCACATTACGATTGCATCTTATAAAAGGAACTGCTTTTTTTATGAGTTTTGTAAGGAAAAGTTGATCATTTAAGTTTTGTGAGTTATTGACTTGTGGCTATGTCTGAGACATTATCATGATTTGTAAAGATTTTTGCTGATTTTGAATTGAGTTTCTTGGTAATAAGGGTGAATTTATTGAAGATATTGTTGGATGTACATTGTGTTTGTTAATGAATATTTCATGTATAAAGTCAATTGTATGAGAGTCAGGATGAGAGTTGTACACAAATTGTGACTAAATCACAATTTAACTATTTGTAAAAGATTCAAATTGTGTCCGAGCGGCATAAATGAAGAAGGCACTGTAACGAATTAGTAGCGTCCATATAGAGGTAGCTCAGTAGCTTAAGGAGCCACACTGGCATTCCCTTAATTTGGCACACCCTGCACAGTATCATATATTGATTTAGAGATCGGAACCGACTTGAATTTGCTCCAGTTTGCTAAAAACCGATTGGAATTTGTATGAAATTATATACTTCACAAGTGTCAGAACCAAAATATGTAATATGCTAATTTTGGATGTGGTTTTATCGTTTGTGTCCAGCGTGAATTTTCTCCGAATTTCGCTTAATTTACGGTTAAGGTTATAAAAAAAAAATAGTCGAGTATTGGGTTAAGTGGAATATTGTTAACAATGAGTGGGATTCGAACCCACAGCTTTCTAAATCTCCAAGAAAAGCCAAAATTCACACACTCAAAAGCACCTCTGCACCTTCAAGACAACTTTTTCCATATTAAATCACCAACATCCGTTCATCATAAGCCTACAGTAATTCAGACAATGATGCAAATGGCAAATGGAAGCAAAGTTCCAGCATAAATTATTCCTTCCTTCTAATTATTATTTCAAACTTAACGTAAAATTCAACAAAACTAGAAACACAACTTCAAGTCATTAAAGAAAGGAACTGTTGGTAATAAAATGAGTTTCTGTAAGGCAACAAAGCTCATTCGGAAGAAGGACATGAATGTAAAGAGAGAATTATGTACTTTTGGAAATATTTACATTATTTATTTGTGGACTTTTAGTTTTGCGTCTGTGACTTTTCATCATAATATTTGTGAAATATTATGTAACTTTTATATTCATGGCTTTTGAGCTCTATGCGAAATTGTAAAAAAATGCTTGAAATTCGCAGAAATTGTAATTAAATTTTTTTGTTGTGTTACGCAATGTAAATTGATCAAAGGCATTCTTTTTGGATGTACAACAATAAATTTTAATGAAATTCGAGATAAATCTCGCTAAATTTATACGAAGCACAACAAATATCCTAAAGGTACACAAACAAAATAAAAAATTCTCATTTTGAATTTTATGTACAGGTTTACATTACTGCAGCACCCGATGTACGATGACAAAAAGCTGACATGTTAAATTTTGCAAAAAAAAATTTCTAGTCAACTTACGTTAGATTTGTGTTTTTTGTTGAGCTTGACATCACAAAAATATTTTTGTTTAAAATTACATGACTCTTGTCAGCATCTGTAGATTTAACCTATTTACTGACATGCATAGTTCAGCATGGATATTTTACATTTATTTGTTGTTATTTAGAGATAAATGTTGCTTATAAATATCTACGGAAATCTGATTACAATTTTTTTTTTTTTTTGGAAATGAATTTTTTTTAAGCCTTGGATTTTTAAGGATAAGACTCTCTATTTTATTATGTTGATAGACTTGCTTTTTGATTGAAATCCTATTTACTTTGAGTGAATTCCCATAGCTACCAAAAGCATCATTTCGTTATTCCTTTGTATAGAAGTGTGGGGTCTGGGGCCTGGATTATTTGTAAGTCTGAGAATGAATTAAAAGCTGAAATTATTAGGTGTATGGTAATAGTCAATTGGTTATATGCATGTAACTCTATCTCAATAGAATTGTAGGGATATCTAATTAAATGATTCGATTTATTTTCTTCGGAAGACAAGAGTTCGATTCACACTGAATTTTCGACTTGCTCAAGTGAACTTATTCCTTTCAAGAACATGCGTTCGATTCTAATTAAACATTCGACTAGATATTCTGAAGTAAACTCTGAAATCTATTTCAAATATTACCGAGCTATTCTCCAATAAGGTTTTTGTGGTCTTGAATTTCGACGACTCTTCGAGAGCAGGGTCGAGACCGAGACTGCAAGAAAATCGAGAAGTCGTGGTCTCGACTGGGTAGTCTTCATGGTCTCTGTCAAGAGAATCCTTAATTTCCTGATCCATAAAGATCTAAATTTGATTATTCCAATAACTTTCTTGCATGAACTTAGTTCTTTGTTGAATAAACCCGAATAGCACAAATTTGTTAATCGATCAAAGATCCGACGGATTTTGGATCAATTAATCGATTTTTGCTTTGTAGGAAGGTATGTAGCCTTACACGATTCAATATATAATCTTTAGATATTATTAGCCCAATTTAAAGTCATCATAACCCTATAATATTATGATTCAAGTCAAACAATTCCTAAACTCAGGGAAAACATCTAAAAAGTTCTCAGAAATTTATTTCCGACTTCCAAAATTGTTCTGTATACTCGAGTAATTTCATCATCTGCGATCGATCATGGCAATAAAAATATTAATAACATAAGTCAGTAAGAAGTTATGAAATTGTTGAAGCGTCGGATATCGATACGAATATTTTGAGCTTCCGGCGATCGGAATAAGAAAGTTTACACAAGAATCTAAATACTAGGAATTAAAAGATAAACTCTGTGTAGGTGTAGTGCCTACGCCTAGTCCATGCTGGATTTTTCAAATGATTTTTATCAAAAGGAAAATTTCATTTGAAATTTAAAATATTTTTTTTTTATTTCATTTTAAAATAAATACAATTTTTTAGAGTATGTAGGAATGAAAAATAATGGAAAAAGAGGTTAAATGGATAAAAATCTATAGAAACGCAGCACAAAAGGAAGTTTTTTTTCGATTGTAAATTCACTCATCTCCCTTCCATTTCACCAACAAATGTAAAGTTCCATTTGTAAATGTTGCGTAACGCTTTTTTTATATTTTCGTAACATAACAATTCCTTTATTATGAGTCACACTACATCAAGGAAGAGTGCTATTGAGTCAATGGCATAATAAAAAGGCATTAACAATGAATATTCTGGAGACGATATAATTTTGTATAATTTACAAATACAACATATCTATGCATTGGTGTTGACATGGTCATCGGAGAAGTTGATAACAAATACATTCCATTCCAGTTAGTAACTAACTAACAAGAGCACTTGTGTACCTTAAATTGATGACGACAAAAACGATATGGGAGAAGAAAGGAGAAGAATATATAAATTTTGACTTGATTTTTGAGGAATTTGGGTATGTAGATTGGTCGTTTTGGACGTGATTAATGGGTTAAGGTTTCGCGGCACAGAGGTTGCCCTTCAGAGGATTAGGTATGTTTTTGGGGTACTCTAGTGAGTTGTTGTTTTGATAAAATGGTATTTCAGTTACTATAGGTGCATTACTAAGACATAGGATATGATAATAAATTGGGGTAACTTAAAGCAAGTCGGCACTGCGATCGATGATCTGTTGTACCATCCCAAAGCCTCTATTGAATGTCTATGTCTTTGATGAATCCAATGATGTTCAAATAACCTAACCCAAGAATTCATGGAAAGAATCTGTCGAGATAGGTTGTGTCACACTTGGAATTGGCAAGTGGCATCCAGTTATAGAGCCGGCTTCAGGTGTCGACTGATGGAGGTCATGGATCACACTTGATCTGTCCGATCAGCGAAATAAGTAAGTAAGACATTATGGAGCTACACAGTAACTATATCGCGTTGCACAGCTTCAGAAGCACTGCAATACTGCACTCAAGGTGCAATTATAACACATGTCTAAGATTGTTTAGCAATACAGTAACTATGTCGCATATCATGACTTGAGAAGCACTGCAACATCCAAATTAGACAAAATTCTATAGACATTTATACCAAATTCAAGCATATATCCCCCATAACATCCATAACAATCACCATTCAAGTGATTCACAAACTAATTTCATCCAAATGCGCCCAAATCCATTCACCAATCTTATCAATAACGACCACCCTACCAGTTTCCGTTTCTTGTATGTATATATATATGTGAGATTGTAATAATATAGAAAAAAATAAGGAAAACGAGTGTGTAGAGAAAGCCGACAAAAGGAACATAAAATGTCATTTGGGGGTGGAAATGAAATGATCTAAATGACAATAAAGCATGAAGAACAATAGGAGGCGAGAAGGAAGAAAAAAATCAGGGGAGAAACAATGGAAAATAAAAAGGAAATTCTCTCACTGATAAATGTCGTACTTTCTTTTTGGCAAAAACTGAGGAAGAGAAATAAATTCTTATTCTGGAAATTGGGGCATTTGGAACAAGGCCAATGATAGAAAGGCATGAAGAAGAATAAAAAAGTTTGGCAACATACATTCTGATTCTGATCTTACAAATGTTGTACCTGATAAATATCTGTAGAACATTTAGACACGTTTAAAATATTTGTCTAAAAAATGAACTCCAACTTCGATGTAATGATGTAATGCGGAAGGCCAATATTTACCCCGAAAACAGACGAGAAAGAAAAGAAAAAACAAAAATTCGTGCTCAACAGAATTTTTTCTTTTCTGTGTTTATTTTTTAAACGGCAATATACAGCAGTGTTGGAAGACTTTCTCTATTCAATGCTTTTGTTGGATGTGAGAAGAGAAAATAAGTTTATTCTTTGCTGATAACAGAAATAAACAGCACCAAATATTTGATTTATTGATGATGAACAAGTTTCAATTTGTAATATAAAACTCAAAATATGAAAGAATTTTTTTTAAGGCGATGAAGATAAGAATGATGATTCAAGCGCCTTTATTGGACACGTCATCAAAAAAATTAGTGAGAAATTATTGAAAAGATTTTCAGGGATTTTTTTTTGTGGATTCGAACAAAAAAGTAAATTTGCAAGAGGAATTATAAAAATAAAATGTTGGCAATTCCTTTTTCATATTAACATTTGGGATTTGAACCCGTAGATTTTTATTCTTAAAATATTTTAGACTATTCGTTTTCACTTATATGAATTAAATCCAACAAATGTTAATTTTAAGCTTTTTCATTATAAACACAAAAATCATATTTTACAGACCCGGATTTAATTTACCACCATTTCAATGACAATTGACGTGCAATTGACGCTAAAAGTTAAAAATATGTGACAAAATTGACTTCCACATCGATTAAACGATGTGAGCTATTAGTGATGAATCATGCTTAGAAATTAAAAAGTGTACATCGTCACTTAATATTAGAGTTTTCAATCTTGAAATGGTAAAGTTTTCAATCTTGAAACTAGTCCAAAAGACACATAGCGTAGAAATGACCGAAAAACCGTCCTTATCACAATTTGGCCCCAATTTGAGTCCAGATTATACCAAATCTTGCCTCGAACTAGAGTTAAGCAGGCCTGAGGCCAGCTTTTTGGCCGTTCCCATGTCATGTGTTTACCGAATAAGGAGTTGTTCATTTGCTATGACTATTAGAAAAAAGCAGTGATGGGCATCTGTGCACACCTGTGGAACTCAGGGTACACTAGTTTGCTGAAAATTGTATTTTGAATTACCATGAACTGTATGCTGTGTGAGGTTTCGGTCGTGGCTTACCAGTAAAGTGTGTTGTTTACCATAGGAATAAAGCATTGCTTAACGTGATACTTTTCTAGTTTATTTTAATGCAAAAATTCAACTTTCCTTCGAATCCCCAAAAATATAAAACTCAGACAAACTGATAAGTAATGTATTGATAACATTAGCTTCTTTCCTATGAGAATACCCCCCATCGAAAAAAGAGGAACCAAAAAAAAAATTGTCTAAAAAAATATATTTCATCTTACCTTCTCCATCTTCCTCAACTAAAAGTATTTTATATTTTTTGCTTCTTTTCCCCATTGAGAAATCTTCACGAAAGGCAATGTTGGCAGTAAAAAATCGGAAGGCAGATTTATATATTAAGGGGATTTAAAAAAAAAGAAGAAGGATCGAAATATAGAAAAAAAAACAGCAAAAAACAAAAAGAAATCGGAAACATTGAACCCCATCGATAACGACAGTAAAATCCCTGATAAAAGCACTTTTAAGGATCAAATGTAAACATTGCCTTTCGAGACCGATATGAAGAGATGGCTGTTTTGGAGATTGAAGGCAACGCAGGCAATTTTCAATGGTATAAAATGAATAAATGTGTAAGAAGGAATGTGTGAGAAGGAAGCAAAAAAAAAAGGCAGTCGAGGATTCGCATAAACTACGTAAGAATATTTCTAATCAACTAAATTGGCTCCATTATGAGAACGCAGCAGAACATCACACAGGAGTGATTTCATATGTACAGATGATGGGAGGACGTTTGGTTGATGGGTTGGGATGGATAGGAAAAGTGGCGCATTTATTGGTGGAGTTGTGGATTTTGTGGAACAGTATGCATTGTTTATTGGATATACGATGCTTACATAGGATTTTTACATAGTATCAAATACTAAAATTCATCCATAATTTATTAGAAATTGTCAAAATTCAGGAAAATAAGATAATTGTCTAGACAACTTGATGGCAACGATCGTCGACTAAGCTGTTTGAAGTTCAACTCTTTTTGGATTCAAGTTCGAATCTTATTAGGTTATATTTGCTTTAATCCCTGCTTGATGACATGCTTTAAAGACACGATGAGTAAAAGTGCCGAAAATCCAACTCACAAGCCAGCTAACTCTTAAACAAGCTCAAATTCAATAAAATTCGGTCTCAAGTCAAAGTAAAATCAACCTGGAACCCGAATTTTGGCCATTCCTACGCCATATGCTTTCCGGGTTGTTTGTTAGGACATCGTAATGTTGCTGTGTTAATGTTAAGTAATCTTAGGTGACTTAATGCCAACTTAACGACTGTTCTTGACCCATTTTACGATGAAAAATGAAATTTAAAACAACGTATCACTCGGGCCAGTTACGATCCTCTTTTTCAACATGACACATATGACTTGATTCGCTTCGGCATTACTAGAATCAACCTTATGAATTAGAATGACATTTCCAAAGGAAACTAATGTTATATTTAGCAGCAATTTGGGTTACATGAACTTTCTTTTGTTCTAAAACAGAAAATTCAACGTTTTTTCCATAAGAATTTTCCACAAAAACCCCATATCAGCTAGTCAGTCAAACAGAAAGACAATGCTATTCCCCCCATTCCTTCCTGGGAGAAAAGTATTGCTATAAATAAGACGAAGTAAAATTGTAGAAGGAGCATTCAAACCCCTCCGAGATAATTTCTGAGAATGGCATTTCTTGACACATAAAAAAGACACTGCCACTGTGTAACATTTTACTTTAGCTATGTGGTGGAAGGGAAATTATGTTCAAGCAATAAAGTTTATTAGACAATTTTACTGAGAATGAAAATGTTTTAATATTAAAGTTGATGTCCTGCTACTTAGGACATCTACTGCGACAGCTACACGACTTTAAGGAATACTAAAAAATTGAGTCTATAATCCTCAACCCTCGAAATTTAAGGAACATAACCAAATATTTTTTTGCTGATTCTTCTGGTGTCTTTTTTTTTAAAAAAAAATGGAATTTATCACTTTTTCATCATGCAAAATATTTCTTTTGTGAGACTTCATTCCACGTTCCATTGCCTTTCTTTTTCACTCCTCATTACGAATAATTTGAATGGTTTTAGGACTTTTTTTTCTCTCTCTTTCTCTCATTCTCATTGTGTTATCTTTATTAACTTCGGAACTAGAGACTATTTGAAGGGGAGAAAATAAAAATAGGCAGTATGTTCACATAAAAAAAAAAGTTTCATTACTTCTTATTTCATTTCCCCAATATTTCCTCTTGTTTCGCACTTTGTACGCAATTTTTCATATGGTTTATGCATTTTTTTTCGAAGGCATATGTCTGTTTTGGCTGGATGAAGTTATTGTGGGAATTGAAGTTTCTGGTATTAATGTTTTTGTGTTAATAACTTTGTTAAAGTTTGACTTTTATATCAATACGTGTGTAATTTGATCGATTAACTTGGATTTGTATTGTTGGAATGACTTTAATTGGATCAAATCACTAAATTGCATATTATTCATCGAATATAGGTTGTAGGAATGTGATATTTGGACAGTTAACTTTTGCCATTCAGTAGAATAAGTTGCAATTTGTAGAATAAGTAAAATCGATGTCAAATTTTGTAAAATCAACAAAAACTTTTCGAGGTGGACGAAAAATTTCGTGGAATTTTGTAAATTTCTGTCTTTGCTAGTTGTGCTTTTGGTGTTTTTGGCATTTTTGAATTATGAAAAACCGTTAAAAAGTTTCAATGTATCAGTGCAATTTGGAATGATTTGCACTTTTTTCACTCCATCCTGACTTCAATTCTGACTCCCACAAACTCCAATATGCGCTTATATCCCTCATCAACAACTCATTTCTCACATTCCTAACTTCATTCTTTTTTGTAGATAAATACCAAAGAATTTAAGGAATATTTCAAGCCTCATTGATAAAGTAAATCATTTTTATGATAAAGGAATTATGATTAAGGTAAAATTTATGCTTTACTACTTCTTCTTATCCTCCTTTTTATCCTCTTTCGCTTCCCATTCTTCATTTTTATATTTTTGGGTTGTTGAAAGTATTTTCTTGTCTTTCGGATGCCTAAAAATGAATAAATTTTCCATAATAAATAAGTTTCTTACCTTTCCTATTTTTTTTTCTACATCGATAGATGTGTAGATAGATAAATTGATATATTAGAGACTAATGGGACATTTTTACCTACTGGATTAATTTTTATCTTCATTATGTAGATTGAGATGTATGATTTCCTCAAGTTACGGTTTTTTTTGTCAATGACTTTCATGGTTGAAAAATTTTTTGGATTATTTTAGATTAAAAATTTTTGTGTCATAAATTTATAATGGGGAGGGTGAGGAAGGAAGCTTTTGACGTTATTTATGGTCTAATTTGAATTATCAGTGTTTGATGAATGAGTGGTTGCGGAAGTAGAAGTATTTGATGGTTGAGGAATTTTTTGACGCTGTTTTTTGTGCGTTTTGTGACTTTAATTGGTGGTGTTGCGTGTACAAGCAGAGGGCGCGGTCAATAGCTTAAGCAGCTATCCTAAATCAAGTTATTTCCCTAATTGCGAGCAGCTTAGGCATTAGTAGATCAAGCGACACATTTTAAAAGCCATATGCGCGAGCAGAAGAGATTGTCTAGTCCAGCAGGTCTTCCCTGTCTTCAAATGGTTGATATTGGTTGATTATGCTGAAATGTCTTCTTGGCACAGTTAAGAGTGTGTTTGTATCAAAATTTGCAATGACAACATAGCGATAAATGGTTCGAGACTTAATTGATAACACAGGTTTGATTCCTATCTTATTTACCGTAACAAACAATGAGCATACTCACAAAAATGTGCCTGCTTATGAGTATACTAAGTCAATATAATTAAGGACGCTCAATTTTGTAAGTATAATCATGAGTCATGAGTATGCTCTTTGTCTGTCCGAGTTTAACCAGTTCTACTAAAGCAAGATCCAATAATTGGAAATACAGCACCTTCAGAAAGATCTTTAAGCCCCTTCCAACTTCTAATCTTCATCATCCTTCTCTCAAAACTAACAAATTACATCGTGTGATATCTAACTCCTCTGTCGGTAGCTCAAAAGAACCTCCTTTATCCAAAATGAGCATTAAAAAAATTCCAAAACTAATTTTTCACTACAAAATTCCATTTTATTAGTTAAAGATAAGATATTGACCAAAAATTCTTTCGGAATCCTTTTGAAATACTTCTTAACTTCAGTGCCACTTAAAAAAATTTCATTCACAAATTAAATTATCATCTTGTCAAAAGCAGTAAATCAATCTTTTATCAAATGATTATAAAAAAACTACAGAGAAATAAAAACTTAATCCAATATTGATGACTTCTTATTCTTCTCAGCACACAACAAAAACTTCATTTCATTTGATCAAATATATATACAGTGACTTATTAACTTGTTTCCAGCAGTGATAAAATCTTGAAATTTTTTTATTTTTTTCTGTTTTCTTTTCTCATCGGAAATAAGGTATTTGTTATTATTTTTAAGAACGTCTTGTGTGACTTAGTGCTGCATTCATGAGTGCATTTATATAAAAATGTTCTCTCGTCTAATTAATGACCAGCGATTTAGAATTGTGTGTGGATCGTATGAGTCCTCCTCAGTCCAATAATTTTAATATCATTTGTGAAGTTTGTCAAGTCATTAAGTCGGAGATTGTGCAGAATTAGTTTCTGGTTTATGGAATTAGTTTTGGAGTTTATTAGAATTTTGATGTTGTGGGGATTTTGGATTGAATTTAGAGAAGTTTGGAATTTTTATAGCAAATTTATAGGAAGTTGAAAAACGATAAACCATTTTATAGCAAATAAAAAGACTAATTTGAAAAATTATAGCAAAATATCAGTAGTCAAATATCAAAATTTGCATTTTATAGCAAAATTTATGAATTTTATAGCAACTCATTATTAACTTCTATTCAAAATTCTCACAAGAATTCCCACAAGGCCATCCAAAATACACTAAATTTTCAAATTCTTAATAACAATCTTAATATTCCTATTACGATCATTTTCTCATTGTGTCTACAATCCATGCAGATAATTGATGACTTTTTCTAACCCTATGTGGACAAAAGTTATTCCTTCCTATCATTTATCTTCATTCAAAAGCAAGAAACTGTGTCGTTACGTAAGTTCAAGTCAAAAGAGCGAATGAGAATTCAAAATGCAATTAAAATCATAAAAATGAGGAAAAGAGAGAAATGGCATGAAAATCACAAAGTGTAAAGGAACTAAAGGTGCTCTAATAAGTACAATGTAATTAAATTATATAAAGAGCTATAAAATATAATTGAATTGTAATTATATGAAACATAAAAGTTTCTACTTCTTAACAATCAAGTTTCTCATTAATTCAAAAGCATAATTTTTTAATGTTGGCATGAAATAAAAGAATTTATTGCATTACAAAACGGTAGAGGTGGCATTAGAAAATTGTGTCATAATTCTTGTTTGCTATAGTTATGCTGATAATGTGCAAAGATCACGTGATTGTTTGTAATTCTTCATACGATTGCAGATTTTGAATAATTAATTACATATTATGCAAAGATTATTTTAAGAACTGAGCAAGAGCAGCTTAATACTGAGTAAGAGTTGCTCAAATCTGAGCAATAGTTGCTTAAATCAAAGCTAAACTGAGCAAATGTTGCTTAAAATTGAGCAAAGTTGTTCAAAATTGAGCAAAAGTACCTTAAAACTGAGCATGAGTTGCTTAAAATTAAGCAAAGATTTTCTAAAAACTGAGAAAAATTTGTATAAAATTAATTAAAAATTGCTCAAAACATAGCAAAAGTTGCTCAAAACTAAGCAAAAGTAGCTCAAAATTGAGCTTTAGTTGCTCAAAACTAAGCAAAATATGTTCAAAACTGAGCAAAATAACTTAAAATTGAACAAAAGTTGCTAAAAGTTGAGCAAGAGTTGCTTTACATATAGCAAAAGTTTCTCTAAATTGAGCAAAAATAGCTTAAATCTGAACAAGATTTTCTAAAAACTGAGCAAAAATTGTTCAAAATTAAGCAAAAATTGCACAAAACAGAGCGAGAGTTGCTCAAAACTGAGCAATATTTGTTCAAAACTGAGCAAAATAGCTCAAATTTGAACAATAGTTGCTAGAATCTGAGCAAAAGTCGCAGAAAATTAAGCAAATCGATCAAATTGAAGCAATTATATTAAAAGTCAACAAACCCATTTAAATATCCATTCATGTTCACCTTGAAACATAACAAATATCAATCAAACTACCCTCACATCACCTTCCATGACCAACCTCCCATTAAACTTCCTAAAGATTCCCTGAAGTGTACTCAAATTACTATTTTTGTTCTCAAAATAAATCACTTCACATTCACAATACCATTAATCTCACTCCGTTTTCGCATGACGGAAATACATTCTAGTTAATGTGGGTTTAATAATTTTAACTTACAAGGCTAAGCACAAAATCTCATTTTTTGTAGCTAATTTTTTATATTTTGCTCATATCAGATAAAGATTGGTCTGTGTGAAATTTTTTTTTATTTTTATAGCCATGGCTAATAATAAGGGGTAATTTTGGATAGATTGTAATGGCTGAGGTAAGGAGCAATTGCTCAACCGTTCATTGTTTCTGAAGTAGCAAGGTGAAAGCACACACAAAAAAAATATGTGCTTAATTTATAACAATATAAATTACATTAAATTACAAGTAAATTACATAATAATAAATATCGTTATTAACTACATGTAGCTAAATGGTGTCGAAGTTGCTATTAAGAAGTATAATTTCATTTCATGTACCAAACATTTAAAAGGAAATAATTTCATTTTACTTCTTTTTCACCTACATCATTCGACTTGTACCGAAATATTTTTTACTTTATGGAGAGACTCCCAAAAATAATGTGTACAAACGGAAGAACTGGTAATGAAGTGACTCTATGAGAGTGATGGAAGCGCTTTTTAATGGATTGATGGAACTAGCAGAACTGAAGATGGAATGATAGTCTGGGTGATTCAGTAGACTGTCGGACAGATTTATGGTCGGACAAACGAGCTAATGGACTAAGAAATTGGCGGACAAATAATCTTATGGACTAACATATCAATTTTAGAGACGGATTATTGGACTTACGGATCTGCTGATGGACAAACGAAGTGACGGATTGGTAGCTAATTGATTAAGGAAATGTCGTATTAACGGACTAATTAAATTGACGGATGGATTATTGAACTGTCGGACTAGCTGACGGACAAATGACCTAATGGATTTATGAGCTAATGGACTCAAATTAGATTAACCGACTAACTGATTAATGGACTAACGAAACTGTCAGACCAACTAAATTGAAGTTTAACTAGCCGATAAACTGGTTGGCCATCGTTCTTACGAAATTGGTGGACTAACAAAACTGGTGGACTAACGGGTTAACAGACTAACGGGCTAACGGACTGAAGAAATAGACGGACTGACGAAATTGACGGACTAATGAAATAAAGGAGAATTGAACGAATTTACTAAGGAACTGACGAGCCAACAAAACTGAACGTTTAACTGATCGACAAACTTATTGACTGTAGGACATGCGAAATTGACAGACTAATGAAATTGACCGTCCAACTTCTTAACGGACTGACTAAAATGACGAACTACTTGACAAACTCACAGAAGAACTCACGGATTAATGATACTTTGGGAATTGACGAACTGACTAAGTTAAAAACCAAGGAAATTGATAATCTGATAAAATTGACGGACTAACTGACCTACGGATTAACGAACGGACTAAATTGATTAACTAACAGACCAATGAACTGACTAACTCCAAGATAGACAGACATATGGACATTAGAGTAATTTCTGTTTATAAAAAACAAACAACAAAAAAAGTACCGGAAGCATCACTGATTAGACTTTATTGATAGCGTGAAAATTAATGAAGAAAATTTCTCCTTCCCAACCATTTTCATGCCATTCAATCTCACTTCTTTTCTCGTTTTTTGATTGACACAGCGCGTTTCTTACTTTTTTTTGTTGCTTGCCATTCTTGAACAGCAAAATTGGCGTCATCAATTGTGTGCTAAGGTTGGATGGAGAAGGGAAAATAGGAAGAGTACTAGAATAAGAGGAATTTTCCCTTGAACAGCCACTTTGAATGTAAATTAATGTTTACTTTATTTTATTTCATTCACATTCTCTTTTTTTGCTACTGCTTATTTTAGCAATCTTTTGTGAGAAATAAATGAATTGATATAATCATTTTGATTGACTGCATATTGTGAAAGCGTGTGATGTGAGGATTGCTTATTTGGTGGGGAATTTGGGGAATGTTAGTTGATTGGATGTGCTTTGTTCATTGTTTTTTTTGTTGGATATGAAATTTTAGAGCGTAGCTTTGAAGTAACTTGTCATGGTTATATGTGGAGATTGCTTTGGTATTATCTAAAATAATGGGTGGATGTCTGGTAATTATATTTGTGGTATCGAAGCAATATGTGATCTGAAGTATTACACGAGCTGATAATTTCATTGTTGGCCTTTAAAATAAGCCAAAACAGCGATTATGGTGCAATCAGGTTACCTCTAAGTAAGTCTTCAGGTCATTATAAAGATTAATCATCAACACAGTGACGAAGTTGAGCTTTAGAGACTACTTGTGTTACTAGAGATTACAACATGTGTAGTTGAATATGCTAGTGCTAGAGAAGAGATCTTCGGTAGTCTAAGCAGCTTTGTAAGAGAACGGGATTCTGTAATACTCGAGAGAGTTTTAGAAAGTCGAGAGTTCGATTCCCAACAAAATTAATGGATATGAAAATCTGTTCTACTTCAGTCTTTGTTGATGGCAAGAGATCGCGAGGAAGCCCAAGAATTCATGGATTGCATGTGTTGAAAAGGACGTTAGAGTCCTTAATATCCCGAACTAGCAGAAGGTTTCGAATGATAGAGCTGGCTTCAGACATTTCCTACGCGCGGCAATGGGCCCTCGTGCGCCCCAGCCAAGGAAGTAAGTAAGCTACCTCTTATAAGGCATATCGAATAGCACTTGTCCGAGAATCGATCTCAAATCCAGGACCGGGCTGTCGTGACTATGAATTCAAGCGGAACCAAGTCAAAGTCACGCAGGATTAGGTTTGAATAGAATAGAATAGAATAAAGATTAGGATCCGTCGATGACGAAAGGGCACTGCGATCTACGATCTGTTGTACTATTCCTGAGTGTCATTTAAAGGATTAGGCTAGCTTGACTCTGATTTGGAGTAAGATTCGGTTTAATTCCTAAGGAACCAGGTCATGGATTTTGTACTGTCTCCATATATTATATGTTCAATTTAAAAGTCAGATAGTCGTTTAATATGATCACAACTTGAATATTGAATATAATTCATGCATCAGCATTGCCAGAAAGGCTTCATGCTTCTAAATTATTATTGATACCCTAAATCATAACCCCGCAGATTTTCAAACCCCAAAAAACGTCGCTCTAATCACCAATTCCATTGACGACTCACTTGTGACTTCTAAACCAATATTTTGTTCTTAGTCGACAATAAGAAATGGGAAGGCAGAAGGCAGTTGTACAAAATTGATGAAAAAAAAAAGAAGGAGTAAAGTAGAAATTTTTTTCCTACACGCCCCATCACGTTCGCTCAAGAGTTGTAATTAATGGATTTTGTTTCGCTGTCAAAGTGATTTTTTTTTCTGTACTCAAGCCTGTAAGAAAGGCAGAAGAAAAAACAAAAGAAATCCTACCGCAAGCATTGAAATTCCAATGAATAAAGTTTAAGGGAGTCTATCAATCTTCGCATTACTTTATAATGCCTAAAGCAATGTTAAAATGTGTGAAATATAAAGGAATAAAGTAAATAACACTGCGGCACTAAAAAAAACCTTAAAATTTGTAAAGTAAAGAGAAACAAACAAAAATTAAGACACAGAAATTGAGAGGAAAAAAGAACTTTTTGATTGAAAATAAACAGAAGTTAACGAAAAGAAAGGAGAATGTTCAATTTACAGAATAAATCATCATCACTTTTCGATATTATTTAATGTTCGTGCCATTTCAATGCTTACGATTTCTTTTTCATTATCATTAACATTTCAGATTTGTGTAAAGAAATGGAGGTGACGTGATGATGTGGTGGACGGTCAGAATGTGTTGGGGCGCATTTTGGAGAAAATAATTACAAATTTAACACAAAATCTAGAAATTTATATTGTAAATTGTTTTAATTTTACAAAACCGTTACAAAAGTTACACGAAATATTTCAAAATATGGTTTTTGTAAATTGTTTTAATTTTACAAAAACGTTACAAAAGTTGAAATTTTTTGAAAACTTTTTGCAATTTCTCCTTAAAATTTTTTAAAAATTCAAATTTTACAAAAATCGTTAAAAATTTCTTGAAAAATTTACAAAATTTGAAATTTCTTCTTGAAAAGATTTAAAATTTTCTCAATTAATCCAAATTTTATAAAAACGTTACAAATTTTTTTGAAAAATTTACAATTTTCTTACAAAAATTTACAATTTTCTTACAAAAATTTACAATTTTCTTACAAAAATTTAAAGTTTCTTCTCAAAAAATTTAAAATTAACAAAATCGTTACATGAAAGGTTTTAAAAAATAATTTAAATTCAACAAAAACGTTACAAATGTTACAATTTTTCTATAAAAATTTACAATTTCTTCTTAAAAAATTCCAAAAAATTCAAATTTTACAAAACCGCTACAAAATAATTTCAAATCTTGAGAATTTCATAATATTTCAGACTTTAATAAGTCTCTCAGTCACTTGACCAAACTGCCATCCAATTCCCATCCAACCTTCAAATTCTAACGATCCCCAATATTTATTTCATGTTCATCACAAATAGCTGAATGTGCTTTCAAACGTAAATTTTATTTCTTTACATATTTTTTTTTCCTCCTTGTGTATTTAGATTCTTTTATTTAGACTGAGAAATCTGTTAATTGGAAGTTATATGCTAAATGGAAGCAAATGAATTGTGTATATTTCCATGAACTGTGATACACATAAGTAGCTTTTAATTTAGTCAAAGATATTTGATTAATAGCTGAGGTAATTAAAATAAGTATTTTTTTTGGGATAACAGAGCATTAATTTGCTCTTCAATTATTGGTAATTTGAATAGACATTGAGGGTTGAATTCCAGATAGAAATTCAAGCATTTGTCAATAAATGTTTCCAGCTTCTCAGTTTTCGTTTCAATTGTTCTTTTTGGTGTGTTTTGATTGATTTTTGTTTGAAGTTTTTATGGCTGTAATTGTATCGTTTAAATTGGAATGATGAGGAATATTGTAAATAAATCAGGAAAATGAGATTTTATGTGGGTATTGATGATTTTTTTGGATGAGCAAATGACACAGTTGTCGAGAATTTGTAAGTGTCAATTCGAGTGCTACAAGATTGATCTGCATTAATTGAGTTTAAATTCAATAATTTGTTTCAAAATGAGTTTTTGTTGGGATTTTTGGAAGCATTGAATATGTTATGTGTTGGAACTGGATTCCAGTAATGACCTTTCAACGCTTAATCATTGGGAGTGCAGTAGTAAAGTGAATACATAATTTGTATATGACACTTTGCGATATAGTCGAATAACCCTTGATTGCTCAGTAATAGGAGCATGTAACCGGAAATCGTAGGATACAGGTTCGAGTCCCAATCGGGACTTAGACGATCAAATAACTCTTGGACACAAGCTACCGATAGAGACAGTATCACAATTATTGTTGGAAGCTTGCTGTGGAAAGCCAACGATAGAGCTAGATTTTAGGTGCCATCTTTAGAAAGCTGTCGATAGAGACAGGATTGTAATTGGTATTGGTAATTGGCATACGGAAGCCAGCCATAGAGCCAGCTTTAGGCTTCATCTGATAGAGGCCATGGATCACAGTGGATTTGTACGGCCAGTAAATATGGAAGTATTGGCCCCAAAATCCCAACTTCCACTAAATTTGCCCCTTCTAATTGAAATTATCGAGCACTAAGCTTCAAACCCACCTCATTTCCAAATAATCCCCATTCAACAATCACCCAAAAATTCCATTCATATTGACCCAACAATAAAAGCAATTTTAACTTCTATTTGGGGACACGAAGGCATTAGCGAACCTCTGATAACAATGTTAATTATTTAAAGAGTTTTAAAAGCCGCAAGGCGGTTTCCAGTTATCTCTTTTTTAAATTATGAACATTATTCTCAGAATTATTCAATAGAATTTAAGCGAGTAAAGTGTAAAAGGTTACGTAATTAAAAGAATTGTTACAGAAAAAAAAATCGTAATTTTATACGTAAAGGAAGATAAGGTTGTGGTTTTTGCAGACAAACAAGAAATTAAAGGAAATTTTATGTGCAATAATATTTCTAATTAAAGAAAAATTTTAACCGGAGGATAAAGAGTTTTTTTAGGAAGAACTTAAAGTGAGTTGTAGGCACTCTATAAAAGTCGTTAGATTAAGATTAGAGTTAATTTTGAGTTGAATAAATTTGTGGTTTAATTTTGATACCTTTTTACATTAATTTAGAGATACTTGAAAATTTAAGATTCTAAAGTAAAATTTTGAAAAGAGAAAAAAATATTAAAGATTAAAAACTTTAAAAATAAATTTTAAATCTAAAAGTTTTAATCTTTAACTAAATCTTTATTTAAAAGAATTTAAAAAATTCAAAAAAATTTATAAAAGTTTAAAAATTTAAAAAAAATCAAAGAAATTTAAGAAATTAAAGAAATTTAAAAAATAAAAAATTTTAAATTTAAAATTAAATAATTTAAAAAAAATAAAAAAATTAGAAAGATTTTAAAACAGTTTAAACCAGTTTTAAAAATTTAATTTAAAAAATCTGAAAAAATAAAAAATAAAGAAAAATTTAAAAAAAATTTAGAAATTAATATTAAAATTCAAAAATTTCAATTTTTATAAATATTTCAATTTAAATTTTAAAATTTTAATTGGAAATTTGTTTGAAAAATCAAAATTTTAAACAAATTTATTAAGTTTCAAAACAAAATTTATTTAAATTTATTTCAAATTATTTAAATTTTCAATTAAAATAAAAATCATTCCAATTTTGAATTTTTAAATTTAAAATTAAAATTAAAACCTTTAAAATTATTAAAAACCAATTCTTTAATCAAACATTGAGGTTAATGCATCCAAATCTCAAAACTAGAGCATAATTCCCTCTGCATATCCAACACAATCTCATTTACAGCATGCTATTTCCATCACAAACTAAACACTTTATTGAAATTTCAATTTCCTTCCATGGAAACAAATCCAGGCTTTACAATACAATCCCTCTATTCAACAGCTTAATGCCAGATAGTTTACAATATTACTTCTCATCACACAAAAATATCCCCAAGCGTTTTCTCTTTACCTTTAATCAATTTTAATTTTCAATACTCAATTACTACATCTGCCTTGACTAAATTAAGAGTTGATTAAGAGTGGAAGTAAACACTGTTCTCAATAGGTGATGCATATAAATTCATAAACAAAACTGTTTGTGTGTTTAAATGTTAAAATAATTAACATTGCCTTTTCTTGAAATTTCAATTAAGGTTCTGTTTTTTGTTGTTATTCATCTTTTCAATAATGAAAGAAATTTTCATCTAAATATAGCTATTTTAATTAAAAGATAAAGAAAAATGTGCTTAATGTTTTCTCCACGCATTTATAACAAACAACAGATGATGATTATGAAAAAAGAAAGGAGGAATATTGTGTGTGCATGCATTTGAAGAATGTAGCATAACTAAAATACTTCATAAAATATTGTAAATTGAAAGAATGAACGAAAGACTTCATCAAAACTAAATTATCTCCTGAGTAACTTCACAATAGCACGCTTACTAGGTGCTAGTTTTGAGGGATGTTTTGGGAATTTGAGTTGCATTTTGTCACTTTGTGAATCTAATATCAAAAGTTGAATTTAAGTTTAATTTTCGAAATTGAAAATACAAATTTCGAAATTGAAAATACAAATTTCGAAATTGAAAATATAAATTTCGAAAGTGAAATTTTTTAATTTCGAAAGTGAAAACTCGAATTTCGATAGTGAAAATTTAAATTATAAAAGTGAAATTTGAATTTCGAAAGTGAAATTTTGAATTTCGAAAATTGAAAATTTGAATTTCGAAAGTGAAAAATTGAATTTTGAAAGTGAAAATTTGAATTTCGAAAGTGAAAATTTGAATTTCGAAAGTGAAAATTTGAAGTTCGAAAACGAATTTGAATTTCAAAAATGAACTTATTTGAAAAAAAAATGAAAATAAATTTAAATATTTATTTTTAAAATGCGTTTTAACTTGCCTTCGTCTAGTTCCTTCAGTCAACCTGATTCGTGATAACGAAAAAAGAAGCATTCACATATCTTTCATATCTTATTGCCATACCTGACTCGAAAAGAAGCATACAACAAGAATAAAAAAAAAAAGATTCTAATTTATTCATCAAATAAAAATTTAAGAAAAAAATAAAATAATTTTTTGTTGCTTTCTTTCCATGCTGTTTGATTTCTCCCATTCATGTGAAGCATAAAGGTGTCAAGACCATTTAACAAAAATCCGAAAAGAATAAAAGCGAAGCAGAGAAGAATGGAATTTGTAATATTTTTTTTTACACATCTTCTTCTTGTTTGAAAAGATTTCGAGTTGAATAAACAAACATAATAAAGAGTTTTTTAGGCTTATCTCACGCCTGCAGGCAATTATTATGTCCTTATAACCGAGAAAAAACGAAATAATAATATGAAAATGAAAGAGAGGATGAAAAAAAAAATTTCATCTGCCCTGGATTTACATTTTTCTCAAATAAAATTATATGTGGTTGAGGATAAATTGGCATTAAAGGAGGTTTAAAGCGCATTATTTTGATATTTTAAAGCATTTACTAGAAGTGATACTAGTCAACTTTCGAATCCTACTTTGTCCACACTCTTTATCCCGTCCCTATACCTCCTGTCAATTTACCCCGAACAGCACGATGCGATGAATTTCAATTTTCTACTTATAAATGAGGTCAAAACTGCCACCATGTTGACATTAAGGCACTTATAAGTCTTGTCGTCAACACAGCGATGTAGCGACGCCCTAGCAACCTAATTGTGCAGCCTAGTCGACCCAGCACCCTAACTCAATCATGGGAAACCTTGTATTCTTCGCAGCACACTTTGGTGGTAAGTCTCGATCAAAATCGCACACAGCACAGGGTTCATGGTAGTTCCAAATCCAAACATTATTGTGCCGCTGCACACAGGTTGTCCATCATTACCCTAACTTAACCTAATGACTATATTTGTTATATTTTAATGATATCTTGGAGTACAAAGTTTGAATCATTACGGTGACATCTATTTGACCCAAGTTCGATTCCTATTCAGCTCAAATTTGAATGTTTTATGCTATATAACAATGAAAAGTGCTCTTAGACCCCTTAACATGTCCCTTAACAATACACAACAATACCAAATTCCAACAAGTAGTTATTATTGCCAAACTGACCATTCCAACTCCCATTTAACCTAAAATTTAAAATTCCTCACATCCAAATCCAAAGGAGAATAAAGAAGAAGAATAGCGTGTTAAAAAATAAAGAAAAGAGAAAAGTAAAGGATACGGCAGTGTTCTCGTTTTAAAAGGATTTCATATTATTGCTGCAGCACTCAATACATCGTACATGTGAGAAATGCCATTAAGACTGTTCAATTCATGCATACATTGGTTGAGAAAAATAAAAAGGGAGAGAGAGAGAGAGAGAGAGAGAGAGAGAGAGAGAGCATCAAGGCGAGAGTGTGAATGTGAAGAGAAAGGGGCCATCAATGGCAATAGAAATGAAAGGAATAAAAGAAGATATTCAAGATTACTTTATTTCTATCCTCACCTTCGCATTTTTCTCACTCTACCTTTATTTCCTTTTTTTTTTTTTTATTTTTCAATTCAATATGATGGAGGATAAAGAGGATCAATCCCTTCTATATCAGCTCAATGGAAAAATTATTGAAAGTGAATTCCTCGCATGCTGCATGTGTTCAAGCTTCAAATGGGATTATGGTAATGGGAAAAATTCTTTTTTTTACTATATGTATATGTATATATATGTGGAATTTTCAATAGCGAAAAAATTGTATAAAAATTGCGCGCCAGTTAACATTTTAGAGACGAGAGGAGATAGGAAAATGAAATCTCAAACGAGTAGTTAATTGATTTGGAATTGGATTATGTTGTGGCGCATTTTATGGGGATTTGGAGATTGAATTTGTTTAAGAATTTTATAGGGGATTTATGATGGTGGATGCTGATGATGATGATGTGGAGCTTGTGATTCAGGTGTGATTTGGTTGCTATATGGAACTTTGTAAAGAAATGTAATTAATGTGATGGATTGAATGTTTGAGGTTATATTTATTTATTTGAAGTATATGTTTTTTGAATTTTTAGGTTATTTCTTTGAAAATTGTAGCTTATTTCTTTGAAATTTGAGTTTATGTTTTGTGAATCTTAGGGTTGCACTTTCTAAACGTTAAGAGCTGTTCTCAGAATTTTGAGGTTAAATTTCTTAAAATTTGAGGTTATGTTTAATGCATTTTAAGATTTGTTTTCGAATTTCGAGTTTATATATTATATATAGAATTTAAGGTTATGTTGCATAAATTTCAATTTGAATTTTTAGGATATTTTTTTGAAATTTAAGGTTATGTTACGTGCACTTAAAGGTTATATTTTCTGAATTTTGAGGTTATCTTCCTAAAATATGAGGTTATGTTTTTTGAACTTTGAGGTTATATATTTGAAATTTAAGGTTATGTAGAATAAATTTCAATTTGAATTTTAGGTTATTTCTCGGAAATTTGAGGTTATGTTTATATACTTTAAAGTAATATTTCTGAAAGTTGAGGTTATGCTTCATGAATTTTTAGGTTATTTTTATGAAATTTGAGGTTATGTTTTGTGAATTTCAAGGTTATATTTTCTGAACTTTGAGATTATATTTCATGAATTTTGAATTTAAATTATTGAAATTTGAGGTTATGTTTATTTGGTTTAAATTTGAATTTTTAGGATATTTCTTTGAAATTTTAGGTTATGTTACGTGAATTTTCTGAAAGTTGAGGTTATTTTTCTAAAATATGAGGTTATGTTATGAACTTTCAGGTTAAATTTCTGAAAGTTGAGGTTATGCTTCATGAATTTTTAGGTTATGTTCATGAAATTTGAGTTTAAATAGCATGAATTTGGAGATTATATTTTCTAGTTTTTGAGGTAATTTCTATGAAATTTTAGATTATGTTTCATGCATTTTAAGGTTATATTTTCTGAATTTAGAGATTATTTTCTTGGAATTTGAGGTTATAATTTTTAAATTTTGAGGATATTTTCCTAGAATTTTGAGGTTATGCTAGAACAAAATCCAATTATTCCCTCCAATTAGTTAGCACATGTGTACCCCTCACCAAAATATAATCAATATTCCTCTTCAGAAAATCACTTCCAGCACAACATCCACCCAATCTAAACAAATTTCTCAATGTCAGTCACTCAAAAAATTACCATCATCACTCATCTAATCCAAAACTTCAAAATCTATGCTACAAAAATAACAATTTTCCTTTAAGAAAAAAAAAATATTGCACCCTTCTGGCTGTTGGTTAATGCTTCGCATGTAGCATAAAAAAAACTTTAATTTTTCATTCATAAAAAATGAATCCATTCATACATGCAATTTCTCATTTCACATCACACAGCTGAAACTATCGACTGTAACATCATCAGACATAGAGACTTTAAGTCATCCCGTTTTTAATGTCATCACTAGATGAGCATGTAAGTTGCACAAAGGTAAAGGAAAATTTTCTTACTTCTCTTTTTTTTTTGACAACAATGAAGTTCCGCACATACATACGAATAATGTGAAATAGAGAATGCTATAACCCTGCATGGCACTGGGGATCAGGTGGATTTATGGAAAGGTTTTTCTTTATTCGTGCCTTGATAATGGGTGTGCTAATACAATACGAGCAATAAATTTGAGATATTATTACTACTATAGTACTATTTCAGCTTCCACTTACACATGAGTGTTGAGAAAATGCGGCATTGAATATGGATGTACATAGGTGGATGCTATTTTTTTTTTCTATTGCCGACAATGATGATGACAATGAGGAGTGAGAAATGTGAAAATTTCGAAATAAAAAAAAAAAGCAGCGGAAAAAGTAAAAAGGGAAAAAAAGGAAATTTTATGTGTAAGTATGTGAAGGGAACGATGCTATATGTTATCATATATTTCATGGATTTTATTGCAATCATTATTTTCATCTCCTTTTTTTCTTGCTTCTCTCTAGAAACGATGTTATTTGCTTCCTTTTTTCCTTACAAAAACACGTAAAAAAGGTGCCTATACATATGGATTGAAAATAATATTTATTAAAATACAGTATAGCAATACTTTTATGGGTGGAATTATATCTACCTTAAATTTCATGTGAATAAAAATACATTTATGAAAATAAATGATTAAGAAACTCAAGACGTAAACTTTAATGGGGGAAAAAAAATGTTTAAGTGCTTCTATATTTAACGTTTTTTGTTATATTTTTTGGTGGAAAATTTGGAAAAAAACATTTTATTGAAATTAAATTTGAATATTTTTCGATGAGAGAATTTGTAGGAAGTATTTTATTACAATCTGGAAGTTTTGAGGAATTTAAATTGGGGACGGAAATTTATTTAATGAATTTAATAATTTTTCAAAATACTTAGAATATGAAGAATGGGGGGTATTGTCTAAGGCAGTGATGGAGCACCCTATTACTTTTCGGAGCAAACGTTGGAGGAACTACAGTCATAAACCACAAGTATGGTGTAATACTACAAAGTAATGTCAAAGTTGACTAACAAAATATGCAGTGATCAGAGCTGAAAGTCAACTCGAATTTTATATGAAATCAAATCCGTTTTTGCCAGAAGACCCGGACTTTTCCATACGAAAATTGAGTCGACTTCGTATTCTGGTTGTGATTAAATGATCGGCTTGCGTTGAGAATTGAACTCATGTTCTTCTAAAAGTAATGATTAGAATTTTTAGCGCATTTTTGAAATTTTTTTTCAAAAAGGTAGCTTATTCAAGCACTTTGTTCGGCTGGGACTCGAGATCTCGAAAACCAGACATCGTAGAGAGCTCAGGTTTGTTTTATTAGCTCCGTACTGTTGTTTTACTGCGGGCAAATGCATTTAAAAGCTTCAAATCATAGCATAAATACTATAATTAACAATTTTTCATTTCGATAAACAACAACAACAACATGTTTTTTCATTGTTTTACAGTGTTTTTCAACGTTCTTTGATGTTTTTACAGTGTTTACAGAACAAAGTTTGAATTTATCGTATCCGTTATGTGTTTTAAATTTCGAAAATCCGTTAAATGACGAAATTCTTGAAAACCTGGTATGATGACTTGAAATTTACTGGATCTTGTTTTTTGGGTTTGGAAGTAACCTGGATCCTACTGGATCTTGCATTGTGGGTAGGGAAGTGACTTGGATCCTACTGGATCTTGTTTTTTGGGTCTGAAAATGACCTGGATCTTCCTGGATCTCGTTTTGTAGGTCTGGAAGTGACCTGGATCCTACTGGATCTTGTTTTGTGGGTCTGGAAATGACTTGAATCTTACTGGATCTTTGTGGGTTTGGAAGTGACCTGGATTCAACTGGATCTCTTTTTTTAGATCTGGAAGTGACCTGGATCCTACTGGATCTTGTTTTTAGGTCTGTAAGTGACTTATTAATCAATTACTGATCGCTGGGACAAAAATGCGCTTAAGTCCCTCGATCAATAAAACGAGGACTTTTGTAATTTTTTTAGCTGTTCAACCTCTCAGCCACAGAATCCTTAACTTTCTCATTGACATATTCACCTACACATGGCAAATTATTCTATATTTCATACTGCTGTACTGATCACTAGCAGGCGAAGAGCGCGTTCTTAAGAAAAGAGTAAGCTGAGAGTTGAGTACTGTGGCATGCTCTTACTTACTTACTTATTTCGATTGACGAACAGATCGATTGTGATCCATGACCTCCCTTAGTTTCCGTGTGAAGATTGCTGGTTCGCTGGTTATCGCTTGACAATTACTGGTGCCAAGTGAACATGCTCAACTAGTGTAATAAAGTAGAAGGAGCTCTTAAGGGCATGATATTTGCCTGTTTAAGAGCATAGTACGGCTTTTACAAATCCAAGTTGATAAGGTTCTATGAAAGCTGGCCTACAAGAGTCAAAATAGGCTAATCCACATTTTTGGATACCAATTCAAAGTTGAAGCATCCAATCCTAGCAAATCTGCTTCAAACACTTTTTTTTCATGAATCTGGAGCTGCTCTTAGCTACATTTACCTGGCTATATCATATTATTGCATGAACCTTGAACTTTCAGCCACCAAATGCTCCAAATGCTCCAAAGGTGCTCAAAAATAACAAAAACTTTAATTTTATAGTACATAACCTGATTCCCCAACCTCTCACAAATATATCAACTAAACTTGATAGTCTCACCTGGTAAACTATCCATAAAACTACCCAAAAAACCCATTATAATGTCTATAAAAATGCCTTCCTTTTCATATCCATCACATGATAACCTCAAACACAAAAAAAAAAAAGAAAATGAATTTGAACAAATGTCCTCATTCGACAAGTAATGGAGTGAGACAACAAACTGCCATAATTCGTCATTGCAATAACTATTCATATTAATGCTGACATCAAAACTTGACATGTAGAATAGTGCTCAAAAAATAATAAAAATTTTTTTTAATGTCTGTTAAAAAAAAACTTTCAACTTTTTTACATTGAAATATGGAAAATGTTTGATGTGCAATAAAGCACTCGCGACGGTACAGAAAAATAAGTGAGCAAAAGTACTTTTTACGAGTGCCAAACAACATTCATAAAATTGATGAAAAAAAGAATAATTTTTTTTTTGGTGGATGTTACACACGAAAAAAGGAGAGTAATATAGAGGGGATTGATTGTAGGTTTTGTCACTTCTAATTTTCATGAATTTTTCAATGATTATTATTTGAGGACTTTCGCTCCATTAACTAGATCTTGTATTACTTACTTACTTACTGGAACCATGCTCCGATTTGGAGCCTAAATGCTAGATGTTGTATTGGGTGAGAATAATTGTGCCGCTTCACTTACTATGCTGCTTTATGATACTGGGGATATTGATCCTTTCTGTGTAAGTCACATATGACCTATATCTACCGGGTCCATTCCGAAGCTGGCTTAACACCAACCTGACCACCATCTGGTATCCCATTTTCTCCACTTTTTCTTTCCAAAACATGAAGTACAATAACTAAACCATGTGGCTATATCGACCTGTTCGAACTATGCACTTTGCCAAAGGACTTCAATCTAAACATAACCAAGAATCTTATTCTAGTCCATGGCCAGCAATAGAGTCAGATGAAAGGTCTTTTGTAATAACCTAGGCTTCAAGTCAGAGGATTGTTCCAGTAAGGAAAAGTAATTCTGGTTCGATAGATCAGGGACGTATGTTGGGGAAGGGTGTTTATCGGGTTAGGGCGTATATCGGGGAAGAGCGTTTATCGGGGAAGGACGTATATCTCCACTTGTCGCTTTTTTTTCCCACCCATCCTTACTTACTTACTTACTTACAGGAACCATGCTCCGATGTGGAGCCTAGGTTTCTAAAAAAGGCCTGCCATCTGACTCTGTTGCTGGCCTTATCACAAAGTTTGTATAAATTCAATTCTCCGTCTTTGCATCTAACTGACATTCTTTCTAGCATCCTTAACGGCACACTAATGTAACTCAGCACACAGGTTGTCCACCAATGATCTAATCCTAGAAAACATAAGTCTAGCCCCCATTAATACAGTGATTGGTCACACTAATTTTTATTCCATTCCACATCCTGTAACTTAGACGCAATTTACAAATCCACCCCACAGATGATGAGCGATGATGCATCATTGTGAAATAACTGAAAGAGTTAAAGTTTCGAGATGTGTGCATATGGTGAAAATAAAAATTCATGCACAGCACAAAAAAAGTCTGACTTTTTTTTTTTGATGAAAGTTTTTGCTGAATTTTTAACAGACACAAATAAAAACAGAACATTCCGACTGCATGCTCAAATCTATGTAATGAATTTTAAGGGAATGAAGAGGCAAGAGACAAAAAAAAATTCTTTAATAAAATATTGAAGGAGACAAAAAGTAAACAGCCAAAAGAGACGAAAATGAAGCATTAAGGAGGGGATTTGCAAGCCAGATGAGTTTACACATCACTGACGAGAAAAAGGTGTGAAAATGAGATGAGTACGTGAAGGATTTTAGAGGTTCTGAACACAGAATAAAAAGGGAGACATAAAGGTATGGAGATATATTAAGCTGAAAATATGCTATGACAAGTCAAGATGCGAGAATAAGGAAAAGAATCAAAAGGGGGGATCACGGCTGGTATTGAATGTGATGTGCTTTCACATCAAATTAAATTTTTGGTAATTCGTTTAAGTCGTGCTTGATATTTTTTAAAAGCTATGCTGAATATTCGTTTAAAAATTGACAATTTTTTTATCACTTGACACCTTCAATTTAGGTTCCTTTTGTGAATTATTTGAAGGTTTTTGATGTCCTTCCTAGAACGAATTTAATGGATGTTCTAGGAGGACGTCCTTCAGTCTTTAGCAGAAGGTTTTCTAGCTCTATTGATTCAGCCATTTCTAAGCAACATAACGGAATTGAGTTATAAATATCATAGCTTTTTATATGGAACTGGTGACAGAAAATGTTTCCACATCAGTCAGTTAAGGACAGTGATGTGAATTAATGAGAATATTTTAGAATATTAAACTTATTTTAGGAACAAGTTGTAAATTGAATGTGAATTTTGTTCTGTACAATAGAATCAGTGACTTGTGTTGTCTATTATGTCAATTTGATGTAGCTACTAGCTTGGCAATAGTGAAGACTAGGATGATCCAAAGGGAAGTCACGGAGATGCATCTATTCATCATTCGTCGCATTACTGGACCGGGGATGGCATTGACGTTCAGATGCGTATTCAGGAAGAACTTGGGCCAACTTTCTCCATTTTATGACGAAAAATATGATGTCCTGGTTTACCCTGTTGCCCTTGTTGACACTTCTGTTGATGCCCTTGTGAATGATGTTTGAAAATTCGAATTGAGATGCACAACCGACGCCTAATTAAGGCCCCAAGTAGCAAAAAGCGTAAAATCTACTTTTGTGTAGTTAGTCGAAAACAGCAGCCACGTCACCATTAAGGCACCGCAAGGGCTTTCTGTTGTTTAACCAATTACTGGGCTACTTTCAGGTTACCCTAACAACTTTGTTGTGCTTCTCGAGTCCTGTATATGGATAATGCTTGAAGGGTCTAGCCTTATGAGCTAGATTCACTGCGATAATTAAGCTTGTAGCTTCGTTATAAGAACGGTGAAATGGAAAAAGAGCTTCTCAAGTCCTATCACCTACTTGTAATCTAGAAAACAGCTCTAATTCCCCCTGTTCCTTCATATCTCCCAATAAACATTCCTTCTTTTGAATCAAACTGAAATTCAAATGAGATTCCAATAAAATTACAATGCACAATAATTCATTCAAATCCCAAAGTGCAACTTCTGAACCATAGAATGTAAAGCTTGCACAAAAAAGTTTCGACAACTAGAATTCCCTACTCAAAAAGTCATAAATTTTAAGGTACGCTTTGAGCACAATTCTTATTCTTCCTTCTTTTTTCTGCATAAATTTCATCTACATTATAGTCATAATAATCGACATGAGGATAGTTGTATACGAGAAAATGAAACATAGAGAACAGATAGAAGAACATAGAACACAAAATTATTACGACTATCACGATGTTGATGATGATGGCTATGGCAGTTGAATCATATTTCAACCGACAATAGGTATGACGATAACAACAACAACAAGACAGTAAGTATAAAGAAGATGAGACAGGCATTAACTAATGATATCACGGTGAGAAAAAAAGAAAATATAGAAAAATGCCTACCATATCCAATGTGTAAAGCATATCAATCACTGATGTGTTCATAAATATTTTTGTAATTAGCGTTATCTGTTACTCATTTCAATTTTCTAGGTACATGTTAGCCATGCCAAAGATATGTTTTAATTAATATTTAACGATGTAAATGACTACTACCCGATAGACATGGCAGTTACGAGTGATAAATGTATATATCTATAAAATAGGATATGAAATATCCTTAAGAGCATGTATATGTATATCCATTTTAATTTCGAATGCTTCTAGCAGATGAGCACTTTTTAGCGCATATTTGAAACTTGTTTTCAAATTCAATGCACTTTGTCTTACTGGATCTTGGTTTTTCGGTCTAGAAATGATCTGGATCTTACTGGATCTTGGTTTTTAGATCGGGAAGTGATCTGGATCTTACTGGATCTTGGTTTTTGGTCGGGAAGTGATCTGGATCTGGATTTTAGGAATAAAACTGATTTGGATCCAACTGGATCTTGTTTTTTACGTCTAGAAGTTAATGGATCTTGGTTTTTAGATCGGGAAGTGATCTGGATCTTACTGGATCTTGGTTTTTTGGTCGGGAAGTGATCTGGATCTTACTGGATCTTGGTTTTTAGTTCTCGAAGTGATCTGGATCTTACTAAATCTTGGTTTTTAGGTCTGAAACTGACTTGGATCATACTGAATCTTGTTTTTTATGTTTGGAAGTGACCTAGATCCTACTAGATCTGATTTGGATCCTACTGGATCTTGTTTTTTACGTCTGGAAGTGTCCTAGTTCCTACTGGATCTTGATTTTTAGGTTTAATAGTGATCTGGATCTTACTGGATTTCGTTTTGTAGATCGGTAACTAACTTATTAATCAATTACTGATCGCTTGGACAAAAATGCGCTTAAGTCCCTCAATTAATAACACGAGGACTTTTGTAATTTTTTTCACATATTTTGCTCTGTTTGCATTGTTGTTGTTACTTACACATTAACCAGAACTAATTACCATCTTCATGATGTTTATATTTATGTATGTATGTACAGCATATACACATCTCATCCTTCTCCCTCTTTTTCGTTTCATGTGTCACACATTTTCGTAATTTTCATGTGAAAACAATTTTCATTTCTCTTCGCAAATTTTAATTAAAAAAAGAAGAGTTTTAAGACATAAAATAATAATTTTCGAGCATTAATTCCGCGAAATGTGTGTTTTGTGAATCATTTTTACTTACACTCAATGGGTGGTTTTTATTCATTCATTCGAAAATTGCGAATTATAGCTCTATAAGTTTCATTTTAAAGAGTATTTTTTTTCTCGCTAAAGACATATGATTTTTTGCTTGCTTATAAGCATGGAAAATCACATTATTGTTAAGATGTGCTGAGTTGTAATTAAATTAAGTGATGAAAAAGTTTTTTTGGAAGTAAAAGATTTTATGGATAAATTGAATAAAATAAATTTTGAAGAAAATTGGGACAAGTTTGAATGAAGTATTGTGGAAGAGATTCAGCTTGGATGGGGATATTAAGGAAACTGAAGACGACATCTAGAAATTCCGGAAATTCCTTGAATCCAATTTCACAATGTCGAGACATCGGTGTTAATACAGCTAAAGTTCTAGAGAACAATGCACTTCTCTTGCCCTTCTCAGACATAACTCAATTGGGATTCGAACCCACTCTCTCACAATTTCATGTCAATTGCTCTTACTTATTGAGCTGCTGGGAGTTGGCAGACAGTGTTGCACAATGTTTCCTTAAACTTCCTTTCGTTTGGTTGAATTCGTTTGGTCATCTAACTGTCACCATATTAACAGTATGATGCCCTAACGACACTGTGATGGCTGATTTGTCCCATTTTTATAACGAAAAATCTGGTTTGCAGCATTTGTTGCTCGAGAAGAATCCTAGTTAGGGATGGACCCGTCAGGGCAGCTTTGCGTGTTACTATAAATGCGGTAACGTACCGGTATCATAGGAAACACTCCGTGCTGCTCTTTAAAGCTTGGTATATACGCTTTCAAGGATCTCACCACAAAACTTACTTGTTCCTTTGTTGAGGTCTTTCATTTACAATTCCAAGACTTCTTCCTCATAATCAAGAAAAACTCGTATTCAAATAATAAAGCCCTAAATGCTTTTAATGTCACAAAAAACTTAATTAAATTTCCATCTCATCTACAAATCTTTTTGTCATCCTCTCTCATTTTTCGCGTGTTCACAGAACTAAGAACAGGAAATGAGAAATTAAAGCATTTTGTCGTATTTTTATTTTTTTTAATGCTTAACATACATTTTTTTCTGTTTCTGTTGCCTCTTCATCTGCTGTTCAACTGTTGTTGTTAAGTTTTTCATAATAAACAAAATCCGCGCGCTTATATTAATATACATATACGTATATCTACACACATGTTCCATATATCGCCGTGAATTTTAAAGTAAAAGTAATTTATAGCTCTTTTAGCAAATATGTTATTTTCCTTTTCTAGAGCAGAACAAGAGCGAAAAATACAAAAAAAAAAAAGATATTGTACATAACATGACGCGCGCATGTTGCTACAAATGAATATATTCATGACTGATTCAAAACAAATGTCATTTTTTTTTGGCATAGCAGAAGTTTCTCATTCCACAATATAAAAATATTGTCTTCATTCACATGTTTGCTTGCTTGCTTGCATATATTGAGGTGAATAAGCAAACAAGATGACAAAAAGTATTAAAAACTGAATAAAGGAATTGTCCTCGTACTGTATAAATACGCAATATTATTGGCGGAAAAAAAGCCATTGAATTATTGCGGTCGGAACGGCAATGTTATTTTTTTTGTTGTTGTATCCATAGAACAATGAAGCAGAAATGTAAAAAAAATTTACTGTTTGTCATATATATATAAAGGGTTGACCAACTGATGATGATGATGTTATGATTGCAATTTTATCATGATGTATATTTGCACTGGGCACATAAACCATACCGCACTATTTGGCTTGATGGAATGCTCTACAGCATATGGCTGTTAAATTATTGGATGTGGACGTAAATTTTCAATAATTTTTTTTTTATTTATTCCTGTGAAGTGTTCCACGTTTTTCTATCACCTAAAGCCACATGATGAGTTTATTGATGATATAATGACGGTTGTTGATCTGTCTGTCTTGGTTTTGGCTGTCTATTTGTTCATATGTCAGGATTTGTGCATGTCTGTTGATAATACTACAATACTTTACCTTCCTTTACCTTTTGCCTGGAGCTGAAAAGACTACAAGCGAATTTTGAGACTGAAAAACTGAAGAAACTTTAGGATTCGTCCAAAATCGTAAGCCTGCAACCTTGAACGAGCTGTAATATACAGTTAAAAATTGTAGGCCTGCGCATCTAAAATAGAGAAAATGCTGGCCGTTCAGTCTGGAACGTAATATTAGGTTCAGCCATAAACTCCAGGCCTACGATTCTTGAATCCAGGGCATTTAGACCACCTTAAAAAATTCGCATAAGCTAGCTTGGAACTACTGGTTCGATGGCTTTTGGTTTGTAGGTCTACTAATATGCCTGTTTATCTGTACCAGAAATTCCTGTAACTGTCATTTTTGGTACAGAACCCTGATCGGATAGATTAAAGGCCTCCCAGCAGCACACATTAATCATTAGGACACAACTACGTCGCCGTTTTAACAGTGATTGACGAAGTTGACCTGACGACAGCTTGATGGCTAATTATGACCCAATTTTAAAGCGAAAACAGCTATTCACTGCTTTGTGCTGTTCGGATCAACCAATCTATGTATACGCTTAACTGTCCACTATGTATCGAGTCAATCTGCACCGAAAAATTCCTTAAATTGCCTTCCTCAACGAGCAATCATCCTAGTGTATCAATAATTGCGTAGCTCCAGTCAAAATGTCTCCCCTGAGGCAAGTTTCACTTCAGCTCCACACTCTTTTATTTACTTTTTGACCATGATGTTGACGGGACGATACACGATGATGATGATTGTGAAGTTTGTGAGTGAAAACAATTGAATAATTTCACTCTCGTTACATCTTCCTTATTTGTGTGTGCTGTCTGTATGGTAAATAGAAAAAATTTCATTCTATGTAGCACTACAGGCACAGTCACATATACATGATTTATGTCTTTCAATTTTGAACGTTTAACAATGAAACTGAAATTTTACTCTTTATATCATTTCTAACGATTTTCTCTTCCTTGAATGTGATTTTGTCAGGATTTATTTTTATTTTTTTTGTGCTTTGTTGATTGAGATTTTATTGATCGGGAAATGCCATATGGGACTTATTATAGAGTGTTGAGTTTTTTAAAGATTGGGAATTGCTACAAGATTGATTTTTTAAAGGAAATTTATTAAAGTAGGGAAATTTAAAGTTTTTTAAGAGTTTTTTATGGATTTATTAAGATTTTTACATTTAATGAAGGTTCGAATCCCAGGAATATTAAGTCTTAGTTGAGAATCATCATGCAGTATTGAGTTGAGTTTACTAAGCTGTAGATTCAGATTGAAGGATTCTATAGCTCGACTCTGACTCATTTTCAAGACCAAAATCGGAACAATCCTGGAAAATCACCAACTCACCTACAGTTTAGATACTAAAACCATAGATCACTATCCCACTAATTGACTTGACCTGGAAGGCACATGACGGAAAAATTGCCGCAAAATCTATCCCAGGCTGATTTGACTCTGGCTTGAGGCCAAATTAAATGAAATTCGACTAAACTCTGACCTGAGGCCGGGTTTCATCGAACCTGGCTTCAGGCCAGAGTCTAGCCAGCATTAGATCGGATTACATTGAACCTGACTTGAAGCCAGAGTCAAACCTGCATGAGGTTGAATTTTCGACCATTTCTACGTCATGTGCCTTTCAGTTTAGCTCATTACAATTGAATAATGACATGTCTTCAACTGTCGCATAAGACTAAGAGACCAAAAGACAAATTGAAGACAACGAAGACTTCCTTCCTTACTTACTAACTACATACCAAATGATATCATTCCCCATTATATAATTCCACTACACCTTTCCAACAAAAACTAACCCTAATTCATATTAAAAAGCCATAATCTCTCTCATTAAAAATCCCTCCAAAATTATTCAAAGGAATCATCTCATCCTCGACTCTCATGCTCATGTGTGTAACGAGATATGTAATTTTCTCTCCACCCATACCATTTTTTATCCAGCAGATAGCAAGCATAAAAGCTCCTAAGTAATTTTCAATGAAGGCTTTCACAATGGCAAAACAGAGAGATTCAACTCTGATAGTTTCCATTTCATTATTCAAATAGAGACTAAAACCGCAAAATTTATTTTAGCCCTTCTTCCTACATCCTCACTTTTATACATTGTTTGTATATATGAGTGTTCAAAGCTAGCTGAATGTCTAGGAATGGTGAATTTTAAATTGTCGAGTTATTTGTCAGAATATACTTTTTATAGGATTTTCATCTCATGAGTCAATTGTAAGACTTTTCATTTTTTTTTTGCAGCACTTAAAGCTGTAACTTGAAGATTGCAGTTTTTCTTTTCAAGCTCATCTGTATGGAAATTTTAAAAATTTTTCATTTGAAATGACTTGTCATTTGTAATTTATATTTATGAATATCAGAAGATACAGCAAATAAATTTCTACATCTTTTGCAATAAAATCCTTAACATCCTACATCTTCCCTTTTAGTTTTTTTGGGGGAAAGGCTGCGGAGGATGTTTGTTGAGAGAAATGATTGATTTTTGGATAATTTGTCTTGTTGTTTTTTGGATTTTAAAGATTTGAGATTATAAAGCATGCTGGAGTAGCTAGAGGGGCCTGTGACTGGAAACTCAGAAGGTCATGTGACTTCAAATTTAAAAGGTCATGAGACTTGAAGCTTTGAGGGACCTGTGACTTGAAGCTTTGAGGGACCTGTGACTTGAAGCTTAGAAGATCATGTGAATTGAATCTCAGAGGGGCCTGTGACTTAAATATTAGAAGATAATATGATTTGAAGCTTAGAGGGGCCTTTGATTTGGAGCTTAGAAAGTCACGTGACTTGAAGCTTAGTGGGAACTGCGACTTGAAGTTTAGAAAGTCATGTGGTTTGAAGCTTAGAGGGGCCTGTGACTTGATACTTAGAAGATCATGTGAGTTGAAGCTTGGTCTGTGACTTGAAGCTTAGAGGGGGCCTGTAACTTGAAGCTTAGTGGGGCTTGCGACTTGAAGCTTTGTGGATCATGTGAGTTGAAGCTTAGAGGGGACTGTGACTTGAAGCTTAGAATGTCATGTAACTTGAAGTTTAAAGGGGTCTGTAACTTAGAAAACTTCATATTTTAGACGAGCACATGGTTTTGAAGGTCAAAATTGGACTTATAACTACTCAAACAATTCAAATCAAGCAAATGGCATTGATGCTCCTCAAACAAAGCGCCTTAAAACATCCCAAAACAATCAAACTCATTTCCTATTCTAGCATAAACCGAAATAACCAGAGAAAGGCAATAACATCAGTAAGGAGTACTCTCTTTTGGCAGGAAATATTCAGATAACTATCACAAAACCTCAAAAATGGCAATAAATCAAAGTTCTCTCGTCCGTCCATCCATTTCTCCTTCCTTTATTCCTATTTCTCTCTCTTTTGTTTCCTATTATATTTATGTAAATTTTTGTCAATAAATCTTGTATCAAAAAGTTTTCTTGAAAAGTTTAACCAAAAAACTGGGACTGGGAATTGGAATGAGTCTAAAAATTTGTTCCTTTCTTTTGTATTGTTACTTAACTTTTATTGGCTTTTTGGCATAAGTTGCTTGTGTGCTGTTTCCGCAAGAATTACTTTTTCATGCCTTATTCAAAAAACATATATTTACTAGAAATTCTTCATCTCGTCGTCCCTACCTCCCCTCCCCAAAAGTTACATCCCTCTTTTGTCATTTTTCAATAAGAAAGGAAAATGATAATTAAATGTGAAAAGGGTCATTTATGAAAAGTCATTATAATGAAATAACTTGTTAAATGTATTGTACTATTTTTATAATAGGGAAGGGTGAAATGTGACTGTACATGCAATATGCATGGTGATAATAACCCGTCAAGACACCAAAAACTAGTCACTTTTTTTTGTCGAGTGTTAATTTAATATGAAAATATTGATTTTAATTTATTTTGACTGACTGGCTGATTTTGACAGGCTTGGGTGGATGATTTTTTGGATTTGATGAATGTAAATTTTTGGTCTGGATAGTTCATTGAATTTATTTGATGTGATGGGAGAATTAATTTGTTTTTATCGTTAGATAAATGTTTGGAGCTTTATTTTTAATAAGGAGTGGGAGGGATTTGAGTTTGTAGATTGTCATGTTTAAAGCTTTATAAGTTGTTCAATGTTGAGCATATTAAAGATCTTATCTCAGATTGGTAGTTGAGTCTAAATAGGAACACATTGTTGAAAGTTTGTCTGGGTTATTAGCCAAATCAATGCACTTATGTTTGGACATACACTTTATAGCAGAAGCCGAAGTCACATGCAACTAAGATTCATGTCATTGGTCCCCTCTATACTTGAAATCACAAGACCTTCTTAGCATCAAGTCATATAATCTTTAAAGAAGTTTGTACGAAATGTTATACTTCACAAGTGTTAGCAGAAGCAAATCGCACACAAATTTCAAGATCGCTATGACATCTCAGGTTTAAGTCCTGTAGTTTAAACTTGTGTCACTTGTTAGATGTATCTAAGGAAGTTGGGTTAATAGAGCAGCTCAGTAAATTATGGGGACTCAGTAAGAAAATGTTTAAACCACATGTACTGTTTATTTGATTCGAAAAAGGACAAACTAATAGTTTTTTCATGCATAAGATTCGAACCTATGACTGATAGGTATAACAATAAAATCTCGAAGATCTAAGCCGCTTTGCCTCTGAGCCAGTACGACTTACGACAAGGGTACGATGATTTAGATAAAGGAGTAATATACTCAAAATTTTGCTTCATGCAGGTTTAAAATCAGTACTGTTCATACTCTTTTGCATCATTATGCACCTTGGTGGTAAATATTGAAAGAAGCCGCGCACGACATATGAGATAAATGTTCCCTTAATTTGATTTTGAAGTTAGAATGAAGGCAGTTCTCTATGGCTGATAAGGGGTGACCTAACTGAAAAAAAAAACTTAGCAACAATCTCCAGGTGATGTACGCAGCTCTTTAATATTGAACATTCGCTATATAATGCATACTAAGTTCAAATGCGCTCAATAACCCATCCAACCCTTTCTTCACTTATCTCACAACCAGTTCCTTCATTACTAAACAAGATAAAACTTGCATTTTTCAGATTTTGTTTCTTTTTTTTTTGTTGTCCTTAAAAATTGCGTCATGTCATTGCAGTTTCATTAACTTTCCAACATTAAAAATTATATTTATTTTTTCTCATTAAGTGCCACATGCAAGAACTCATTAATTTTATTTGCAATTGTTGTTATATCCAGTCGTCTGTATATCCAGTCACTCTCATTCCACCAAAAAATAGCATATTTTGATGTCAGAAAATTGTTGATAATAAATTCAAAATCCTTACAATTCTCAAAACATCACGTCATTCGCATAAAGCAATAAAGTACCAAACCTGACAGATTCACTAGTCACGACGTATATCTTTTACTCTCTATCCGCGTGTTCTCACATCATCTTCATACCCATCTCCATATGCTGAATGAGCTAAGCAATGATAGTTCTCGTTTAAGAAAAATGGATTTTCGCGTTTTTTTACTTCATTCATCTTAGTTCTGTATATTTCCTTTTTCTCTGCTTTCATCTGTGGCATTATGAAATAAGGAAAAAGAGGTTTAAGATGAAATAGGTCTCGTGAGGTTTGTCTTGTTCGAGGCATGAGATGGAAAAATGGAAAAATAAGACGAAAATTTATTCATTTCGTTGTTCAAATTTTGTGCCATCCATGTGTGGTATGTCTATGTAACATGTAAATTCATATTCATACGTGTATATGTATATAGTTCTCTACATTAATCTTTTTTGATGATATTACTTTGTGGATTTGAGATTTATTGTCAACGGTTGAGGTGCCTTTTGAGATTCATGAAAATGGAACATTTGATGGGTTTTTTGTATTTTTTTTGGAATCTCCATCACGTTTAGGATATGTTAAAGTAATTGAAGACAAGAGCTTAGTCTTAAGGTTCGAGTATATAGATCCCTAATTAAGGCTATGAAAATTCCAGAATTTGTTGAAGTCTAGACTTTTTGAACTCATAACGGAGGTGCTAAAGGCTTACTGCTACCTATATGCGGTATTGAAGGTTTGATTCAAATTAAAGCCTGCCATATATCGCTCCTGAAGCAGCTTCCCGCAGCTTTAACAGCTTCCCACTTACAAATACCAAGTGTAGTACTGTTAAAGCTCCTCGGAAACCGAACAACTGTCTTACTTAATGACATTAAATTTTTCTTCAGCATTCCAAGAATAAATTCATGTTAAATAACGATAACCAAAAAGCTCTTGTAAAAGCCAAGCACTTTGAATTGAAGGTTTGTTTTACGATGTTTGTATTTATTCAGCATCTTCAAGATGAATAAAATTTTATTTTTCTCAGAACATATTTTTGGCAAAAAAAAAAAAATTACAAATTTAGATTTTTCTTCTTAAAAATAATTTTGTTTTCATCAATTTATTTACATACAATGTATTAGAACGTGGGTGGAATGAATTTCTAAGATCTTTAAGGAGAAGAAGTGTCTGAACCTTGTCTTGATACTCAGTGATTCAGTGTCTTGACAACTGTGAAGCTCCAGATGGCTGAACCGCTAAATGCAGGGGATTCCCATTTGGTGGTGTTAAAAGAGCTTTAGCGGATACTTAAAAGCTTCGTGGGAAGCCTTCTTCATCTGTGTCGCTAAGGATTAAATCCTTTGATAAGTGCTGTAACCTGTCACATCTCTTCTTTGACAAATTCTTGGCTTACTGTATATTTTCTTGAATATCAATCGATTAATCGATCAAAAATCAGGTCTCAGGCCGGCGTAGTCCTAGCATGGCCCTGGATTTGATTTAGATATGGGAACATGGCTGTGTCGATAGAGACAGTATTGCACTTGGTATTGGAGATTGGAAGATGAAAGCCAGCAATAGAGGGAGCTCTAGCCGCAATCTGAGGAATATCATGAATCGAAATTGATCTGCCCGTTCACCGAAAGAAGAAAGTGAGTAAGTAACATGACAGAGTCATCCTGATCAGGATTTAAAGTTTAGATCGACCGACTTGTGCTATTTGGATTTGCTGCAACTCCTGAACTTTCAGGAAGTTTAACATCATCCAGAATAGCTTCAAATGGCAAAAAGACATATACAACCCTTCAAAACTTTCCAAAAACTCAAAAAACTAGTCTAGAAATTACTCCAACATTCCACGACACTTCAAAAGTGTTGAAATCCGCAACATTTCATCGTGAATAATGAATGAGTTGAGAAATATTTTTTTTTTTCATCACAAAAACTTCCAAGCAATTCATTAATTTATTCTGTTAAATTCACTGATATACAGCACAATGTATTTCATACATATTTATCAGTATTGTGATAGAATAGCTCGAGGAAGCATCTCTTCCTTTTTCACAAAAAAAAAGAGAGATAATAATAAGCTTTCTCATATGTTTTAAGCTGCTATTATACACTTCCAGCAATTTTTCATGCATTTTGCTCCTCTCATCCAAAAATGAAATGATGATGATGATGAAAAATTTGAAATATTTTTTTTTTAATTCTTTATTTCTGTAGCTCGTAGCTTTTCAAGCTTATTAAACGCTCCTTTTTTTCCGTTCTCAATTTCACTTTTTTTTAGTTCATTCATTTCCTCTTCAAATCCCCATTTTTATTCATAAAGTTTCCCTAATTTTTTGTTAACAGTTTCCTTAGTGATCTGAAAGCTTGCTATATATAGCAGGCAGTAACAGCAGCCCTCTACAAAATGCCATTTCCCATTCGTATCAAATCTTTTTTTCATAAATCACGTAAAAATAGCGAGAAGAAGGCACAGACACACACAGGAGAAATAGAAAAAAGAGGAAAAACTTTTGTCGTTTTCCCGGGAAAATTCCTTTTTCTTTACTTTTTCCTCTCCCCATTCACATCTTTTCGATTCCTTTTGCTGCTATTTCTATTTGCGTTATCATTTAGACAGTTCTAGCTCAATTTTCTTCCATTTTTTTTGAAGAAGGATGATGTGCTGTTTTTGTATTTACTCGAAAGTTGATGTGGTGGCTGGTTAGATGTGGTGTTGATGAAATTGTAATTACTAATGCACGCGTGAATGTTATGAACATCGTTTTTGGATATGAGATTTTTAGTGTGATAATAGAGACCACCTTATTGTTTGAGATTCTCGCATTTGAAAGATCATATCTTATTGTATAGTGAATATATATTTTATTGGGTTGCATGATGATGAGATGGAAATGGAAGAGGTGTAGGAAGGAATAGTGACGTGAGCTTTTGAAGCATCTTCTATTGATAAGATTCTTACTTTGTGGGTAGCTTCTTGAGTTATTTTCTTCTAGTTTTGCTTGTAAAAAGCAGCAAAGGTACACAGTTACAATTTGAGTTCTTGTAATCGGCACCAATTATTCTTAGCAGCCAATTGGTTGCCATATGATGTCCGAAAGGCAATTTTCAAGTTCATAAAATCAAAAATCGCCTTTTGATTCCTATGCGGCCACCATTTGACTGTCATGAAACTTAATCGGGTCCAGGAACACTTTTTCCAAATTTTGTAGTAATGCTCATCCATTGGATAGCAACAACGGTTGAAAATCAGGCAATAAATTAATCAGAATCCGAATTTAAGTAACATTCGAACGGAACGGTATCGAGGAGAAAGAGGAAAGGATTTCAGGTCAAACTCTCTATTTTGTAGACAAAAATCCCAAAACCTTCCCAAAGTTTATGCTTTTCTACAATCCTGCTTTTAATGTCGACAAATAGATCCCCTCCCCTTTCTAGTCACATCATTGAAAAACTCAATAAAACATAAAAACAATGAACATTAATTAATTAAACAATCCTTTGATGTAAGATTTTGTCTTTTTTCTCAAAATTGGAATTGAAACTTCAGATGAGAATGTAATTTAGATCAAACAAGTGATGTCAATTAGGTTAATTACTTAATTTTTTTCATTCAATTCATTTTTGTGGATTCTTTTAGCCTTTTGTTGAACTCATGTCCGATTTATATATATGGAAGCTCATACCAGGAAAGGATGTGACGTAGAAAAAGCCAGAGATGAAGCTTTAGGATGATATTTTTTCGATTTTTAATCAATCCACCGCCCATGATAGAGTCATACTAGGAAGTTCGTCCTCTCCTACGTCGTATGATTCTCGGTCCACATCCATCATCCTTTCTACATAAAGCTCCCAAAAAGCCTCAAACGATCCAAATTATTTGCCACAACAAAGTCATTGACCTTTTGCATCCCACCCAAACAAGAACTACATGACCAATAAAGTGCGCTATAATTACAAAACTCATCATCACACAATGACTTTCAAACTACCAATTTTGGGTTTTTTTTTCTTTCATGCCTTTCTCTTCTTTCCCATTTTTCCATCCTTTTGTCTATGCTTTGTGTGAGTCTTTTTATTTTTATTTTTACATTTCCTTTCCTTTCTTTCTTCTTCTTTTTCAACTGTGAGAGAGAGTCTCTCGAGGGTATAGATGGAAAACAACAGCAGCAGCAGTAACATCAGCGGCAGAAATGTCAGTAACAAAAGTAAAAGAAAAAAAAAAGTTTTTTTCTTCAGATACGACGGGAAATAAATGGCAATGATGAATTTTGCACGTTTCCATTTTTTTTAACAGATTTGTTTACGTCATGAGATCGGACAGCAAAGTGGCTCGTTATGTATACAGGAAGGCAACGAAGAAAAAAAAGGCAATTCTCTTGGGCTAAATTTTAGTAGTTTTTCAATTTATTTTTTTACATTAACCCCTTTTTTCTATGTGCTGTATGCCTTGTTGTTGTTGCCTCTCTACAGCCGGCATGGGAATATGTGTGGAGGGGCAGGCAGAAAAAAAAAGTTTTCTTCTTTCTTGCTTGTATCCATTCCGAACCCTCCATTTTTTTAAAACATAATTCTGGCAGGTATTTGCTACTGCTGATGCTCAGGCAAGGACATTATTTATGGAACATCAGAATCATTTATCAGCCAAAAAAGTTTTATGTATGAGATAGAGGCTCTGTTGAGAATTACATCACATAAAATGAAAGTTATGATGTTTATTGTTTCATAATTTCCACTTCCTAATTGCTCCATAACGACTCGCTGCGTGTGTCACATAAACGACACAAGCACACATTTTTGCGTATTTAAAGAAAATTTTTTTTTTTTTTGTTTCTTTTGGTTGCTTCTTGTTGCTTGTTTTTGATGCCTCGCGCCCGTCACAAAAAAAAATTTAATTTAATTTAATTTAATTTCTCTGCTCGAGGATGAAAAAACAATGAGAGGCATTCTTTTGAAAAAGGTTACAAGCTTCACAATTGTGCTTCCTTCCAGTTTTTCTTTTGCCTTTCTTTTTTTATTCTTTCTCATTATTTGAGTTACTTAAGTCGGTTATGCTTCATATTTTTTTGGTTGGAAAAATTTATCAAAATGGTGGATTATTAAAAGGTACACTTTGGACGAATAGCTGGATTGATATTCAGAACTGGCAGAAGTTCTCAAAAAGTAGAGCTGGTCTTAGACGTTCTCTCTGAGCGACGATGGGCTCAAATGCACCCAAACTAACGCTGAAGCTACTTAAAAGCTTTGGTGTATTTTAAAGAAAGATCCTGAGAGTTATTTATGGACCAAAGAAGGATGGTGACGTAGTCAAAAGCAGGAATAACACAGAATCAGATATTGTACGAAGAATCAAGTTCAACCAGCACCGTTGGTCTAGATAAGTTGGTAAGGATATCTGTTGAAGCTCCAATTACTAATGTCTTAAGTGTGATTTTATTGAACGCAAGCAATCACGCGGGCAGCCCAAAGACTCATAAAAAGAGGCTTTCGATAGCGATGATATTGCACTTAGCATCTGTAATTCACAGGCGGTAGCCAAGGATGGAACCAACTTTAGACACAATTTAATGGATCAAACATGTATCTGTACGATCAGCGAAGAAAGGACACTTTGTATGATTCGAGACTGGTAAGGATGATGCTGGATTAATCGGTAGATATCCGAACAACACAAATGAAGAAGGCTCGGTGACAGAGTTTATTAACCTCCTTTATTAACATTAAAAGGATGACGCTTCTGTTTGATATCCATATGACTGGTTTCCATAAGCCTTAAAAGCTGTGTGGCCGAGCCTTCTTCATTTATGTCGCTCGAGATAAAGCATTCAGACCTTTTTACTTGGCCTCGACCTACTGTTCTACCGAAAAATGCGCCTTTGACCCACAACCCTTTATCAATCATACTTTAATTTATTTTTTCAATATTTTATTTTTATGGAAATGATTTTTATGAAAGAATGTAAAATTTTCCCATCGGTTTGGTTGATTGGATGAATGTAATCAATATTTTTTGTCTTAGACGAGCATCGTAAATCTGAGACACATGGCTGTAAGTTATCAGAAGAATGCGACAGCACATGAATTTCAGCAGAAGCTCACTTTATTGCCATGAGAACTAAAAATTTTTTGGCACGATTCTGAATAAACATTAAAAATATGTTTAGAATTCATGGGAGAAATGACCCAGAAAGAATTTAAGATTGTCGAAAAAATTTTGCATGCAACGATTATTCTTGGTTGCAAATTTGGACTTCTTTAACATTTTATATGTGTGAAGTCAAGTGATCTACTGATTAATTTAATGGCCTTCCTGGGATTCCAAACTTTTTTAATATTGTACAAAAGCTCTGCAGATAGCAGAATTAAGTTCAAGGCCAAAAAATCGTGAAATGTTGCTTTATAAAGTATCTATTGCAGTATAAATATCAAAAGGAAAAAAGCTGGTCCAATTTTTTGTTTCTGTGATCCCGAAACTCAACCTTAACCCAAGGATATCCATAAAAAAAATTCTCAAGTTTTTTTTAACTTTGCTTGAGGATGTTTTTTGATAATGAACAGACAAGCTTTTCAGAGTTAGTCTTGAAAAGATGAAAAAATAATAATTGGGATGCTGGAATGTCTTCTTAAAAATATTTGTGAGACGATTTTCAGAACTTGAATGAATGTAGAGACGTTCGTTGTTTTCAATTTGTTAGAGTTTCTTGAAAAAAGTTCAAAAACTTCTTGAATCAGTCGCCAAATTTTGTTGGGAATGACATGTTTTCCCTAACGTACAAAGAGCATGCTCACATTAATGAGCATACTCAAAGCATGCCTTTCTCAAACAAATGAGCATGCTCATAAAAGTGAGTATACTCCGAGTTAACTTTTTGTCTGTAAGGAATAGCCATGACACATAGAATGCTACTTAAAACTGCCCTAAAATATTTTAAAAAAATGCAACCTTAAGTTGTTTTTTGCTATTCTGAAAATAGGTAAGGTAAATTATGTAGCATCCTGCAGTTTCCGAACGAACTCTACAATCACGTGTTCTTTTAGACAATTCTTTATAAGCCCGAAAGGCACAAGTTGGTTAATTATTCAAAATTCGACATTTAGTCGGTGTGATTTTGACATGGTGTTTTAGTTAGTACCGCTTGCTTGCGGATATTTGATCGATTAGTCGATTTGTGCGGCTCGGGTTAGGTTTTATGCTTACATACTTACTTGACAGGTCATACAGATCATATCTGGTACATGGTCTCTTTCATTTGGATTCTCAGTTGGATTTTAAAACTGGCTATATCGCTGCCGAAAATGTCCTGAATTGGATGAGCTGATAAGGATGCTAGAGTTCTCAATATCTAGAATTGACAGAAGTTATCGAATAATAGTTCTGTCTTATACGTTCTTTTTTATTTTTTTCGAGGTAGACCGAAAAACTCCTGGAAGGAAGCTGTTGATAGAGACAGCATTGCATTTGGTATTAGCAATTGGCAGGCGGAAGCCGGCGATAGAACCAGTTATAGGCGACATCTGCGGGAGGCCATGGATCACAACTGATCTGTACGGCCAGCGAAGTAAGTAAGTAAGTTATACGTTCTTTAAATGGGCATCCGTGCGTCTCAGTCAAGGAAGTGAGAATTAAGTACCACTGTTTCCTCAAAAGGAATCCGATGCCGAGACCGTGACCTCCCGGGTCTGCATCTTGGTCATTGTTCTTGATTTGGAGAAATTGTCGAAACCGAGACTTCAAGAAACCTTAGCTGCCCTTTGTCAATTCGCACTACCAAATGCGTCCCCATCAACAGCAACACCCCGTAAAATGTTCATGCTTAAATTGTTTAATTTATTGTAGTATAAAAATACCCAAAAAGGTTCTTACGAAGAAATCAAAATTATTCAGGAAATTTAATAAAAAAAAAAAAAAGAATTTACTTGTGAAGCTCAACGATTTTTATTTTTTGTGTATTCCTTAATTTTTTTTGTTGTGCTCCTCATTTTCCTTATTTAATTTTGATTTGGGAGGTTGTGCCAAAACAATAAGAAGCCAAACAGAGCATCCGAAAAAATATATAAAGTTCAATAAAAATGCTTATTTTTGTGATGCCATAAAATGTCAGCAAGCTAGTCATTCGAGAAAAGGAGAAAGGAATGGAAAGGAACCAAAAAATGCATAAACAAAAAAATATTATTATACTTATGTTTACACAAAACGATTGATCTAAATCGATTTATGTTGTTTCATGCAATTCCCTTCCTTTTTATGCTTTATTCATCATAAAAAAATATATATATTTTCCTTCTCATTGTTTCATGTAATTTAACGCCTCGAGCACAACGTCCTTTTTTTATTCTATATTGAGAATGTTTAAAGCTACGTAAAACGTAGTCTCGTACGTAATTCTCTCAATATTTCAATCGCCGCTCTCTCAGTTCCTCTCTCTCACATTTTTGTGTAATATTCTCATATGTTTTGCGATATCCAACCAGTCCTCGCAGTAAGCACAACACACAACACACCAAAAAAAAAGTAGTAAAGTTAGTTCGTGACGAATAGTGAAGCAAAGTAGACGTGGATTTTTTTTTATCTCGCACATTTTAAAAATATTGAAAAAAATAGAACATAAAATAAAAAAAGTATGGAAAAAAAATATTTCGAGATTATAAAAAAATGTTACACAAATGAAAATAAAGTGAATGATAATAAAAATTGAAAAAAAAAGTGAATTTTGCATTATTAAAAAAAGAAAAGATTTTCATATTTTTTTTATGTTTTTTTGTACAGTGGAAAAATTAAGAAAAAACTTATAATTTTGCCTGATTCGAGCAAAAAAGAAAAAAAAGGGTAGACCAGAAACAATTTAATTTGAGGATTAGTGATGAGAATCGGATTAATATTTTAATATTTAAAGGTAATGCCGTCATGTTATGAAAATTTTGAGTGTATTGTGGAATTTTTTTGTGAATTTTTCATTGAGGTTTAAAATTCAAATTAAAAAAGTTTTTGAAGAGTCCTCGTAAAAATTGATTGCGGAACTGAAAATTTCATCTAAAAATTTTATTAAACTTTAATAATTCTCATAAGTAAAATAGACTAAAAAAATGAATGATTTATTATGTTAAATAGAAGAAATTCAAGTTTTATGAAAAATAAAAAAAAATATTAAGCTGTAAGCTCCTTCCGTAAAGTGCCGAGAAGAAGAACCATCTTAATTAAAATTCATTAATTACTTTGGAAAGTTTTTCACATTTTCCTCGATGTAAATTGAGTAAGTTATCATAAGAAAATTTTCTGTTCCTTAGTCTCATTCCGTTTCTCACTCTCACTCGTGCTCGACTTTAAGTCTTTTGGTACAAAAAAAATATTCAACATTAGGGAATTTGTGTCAGAATTTTAATTATGTTTTCTTTAAGATCTACTTCTCTATCCAATTTACTGACATTTCTCTTTCGTTTATTTTTCGTCTATCCTTGTTTTAAATTAGAAGGAATTGAGTTTGATGGATGTTTTGTTTTGATTTTTGAGGTGCGTGGCGCATTTGAGTGATTTTTGACATTTAAAAGGCTGATTTAAAATTTAACGTATTTTTAAAATTCAAAAAAATTATAAAGGGCAAAAAATTGCAGCAACCAAAAATTTCCCCTCAGTATTTTTTTCGCTGCTGACAACAAAAAAATCCGCAAAAATTAGTTAAAATGTGTTTTTAAAGTGAATAAAAGTGCAAAATACCTGTAAATCAAGCAAATCATCCATCAACAGTGCAAAAGTCAATAAAATTTAATCAATTTCATCATATTTACCGGTCTGTTTACATAAAAGTATAATATTCAACATTATTACACAAAAAAAATCTTGCCGCAATCTGTATTATTATCATAAAAAATTGAATTATTCAGCATTTATTTTGATACTGGGTTATAATCAGCCGAATTTCACATGAAAAAATAATTTTATTGATTTTCAAAGGAAAACAAACAAAAGAAATTTTTTTTCACGTGCTCAGCAACTCAACTAAACAAAACCAGACCCAAAGTGCTGTTAACAAAGTTGAAATATTGTATATTCTCACAGAATACAGTGCGCCAAAAACAGAAATATCATAAACGATAATTATTAAGAGGCATGAAGAAGAAGTAAGCGAAATAGAAACAGGTAAACACAAATCAAAATCAAAATGAAATTCTCGTTCATGACATCCGAGGAAGTTTATTTACCAAAAAAAAATAAGATATTTTCAACATCTCCATTTACGGTGTGGTGTGAGGATGATTTTAAGTCTAACATACAGCATGAAAAAAAAATCAAAATGCAATAAGAATAGAAATATTTTATTTTATTTTCGGATGAATTGATAAAGACATTACTAGTTCTCGTAGACACAACATGCCTTTAGGACACACGATGTTTGTTAAATAAGACAGAAAGTAAAAAGGGATCACGGATAGAGAACAGAGAAAGAAAGAGAACAAAAATTTTAAACCGTCTTTATTGATCCAAATAGAAAAAATAGAAAAAAAATCTGAAAATAGTCGAAAAAGAAGAAAAGGAAAGAATTTGACATGTTTACGACATTGCATGAATCTGTTTCTGAACCTTTGAATCGAGTATATATGTAAGGATAGAATAAAAATAAAATACATATTTTCAGCATAGAAAAGAAGAAAAAAAATCAATAAATAATTTCTTTTCTCTCTACACTTGTTTCCAAATTCAAACTGTCTGCGATTTCGTAATGAAATTGTAAGGAAGCAAGTATCAAGAAGCATGAACAACATTTCTGTTACTGCTTACAACTCTCTGCTGAATCGTGGAAAATATCTTTATTATTTACATTACTTCACCGAGTGCTTAGAGATTTAAATTATGATGGTGGAAATAGATAGAAAAGTTTTACCCGAAATTCTTAATTCTTGGAGATATGCAAAAAAAGGAAAAGTTTGCGACAGCTCCAAAAAAAAAGAAATCCTTGAAAGATTATTTTATGAAAAATGTTCCGGATGAATTTAATTCGAAAAAGGCAAAAAGAGATTAAAAACTGTACATAAAGTGTCACCTCAATTGAGTTATGTTGAACCAGAAGAAATTGAATTTGCATGCTGGGAATCATAGATATAACTTTGGGATGGATTCAGTGGCATTGTAATTTAACTTAAAAGTATTATCCAGATGCTAATCTGGTGACGGTTTTTGTGAATTGAATCAAATTTTGAGACTTTATTTTGCATTGTGTACCAAATATTACATTTATTAGGTATCGTAGCAATATAGACTTCAAGAATGGGTTGATATGTAAGCGGATTATGATTCATAAGATTTTATTATACGAGAATCCCTTTAAATATATTAAGAATTATTTCCTTGGGAATATTCTTTGAGAATAAGATGCTATATTGTTATATAAAGACGATTGTACCGACAAAAACAGGTGTGATTCATATTTAATGTTAGATACTTACCTTGCTATATCGATTTAGTGCTAACTTCTTACTTATATGTTAGATTTTTCTGGACGATACATAGGATATACTCAAAATGCACCAAAAATATCCGACCGACATAGTTAAAATGCTTCAAATTTTTGAGGTTACTAAAAACTCTTAAGCATGCTTATTGAAAGGTTATTTAGTGCATAATTAAACTCTTCTCGGAAGGAACTCTTCAAAAAATGTAGTATCTTGTCTAGCTGACTCTGACGTGGGCCATTTTTCAATAAATTTGACCCAATGCCAATCACACCAACTTAGAAACACAATTTTTAGACATTTCTACCCAAAATGACATTCAAGTTTTGTCCACGATTCACTCCTTAATGACATACTAGTATTTTTTAATATTTGAAGAAGAATAGCTTCGAAATTTCAAGGAAAAATCGTCTGTTCTTTAGAATTTACTCAATTTTAATAGTAGCAAATTCTAAATTACATATGGGGATGTATACTTACATATTAGATTTGAAGAATGGAAGTTCCGAGAATTTTAGTATTTAATTCTTGGAAATAGTTTGTTATTCTATAAATGAGCGGTCTCTAATCCAGAGTTGGCAGGACTTTGAAGCCCGGACTAAAAAACTCCGGACTTTGTGGAGTCAGACTCCACTTTTTCTTGGAGTTCGGACTCCAGTGGAGGTGCCTCCACATTGGAGTCCTGCCAAATCTGCTCTAATCTTTTAATAAGATAGATAAGTTCGGGATATCTATCCGAAGTACCAGAATAAGTTCATGTGATTCCAATTAGACTCTAAACCAGAGTTGAGATGATTCCAATGTGGAGTTGTGTCCGCTGGAGTCCTAGCATCACTCTATGTAACTTCCAAATGACCGTCAAATAGACCCGTGTGTAACACGAATTAATATATATGTCCGATACTTTATTAAGCATCCTTAAAACATGTTTAAATAAATTTAATTATTTATCTCTGTTACAAGCCCATTGCGATTTTCGGGCAGTTCTTTTTTTTTTAATCAAAATTGAATATTTAAAATAATTTAGCAACATGAATGTTGTGTATCTAGATCCACAATTTAGCACTATCCTTTTTTCTATTCAAAATGACATTATACAACCAAATATCCCCATTATTATTCATTTAGCTCCACATTTCATTGACCTAGAAAACTAACTATTATAAAACTAATAATTATGAAGGACATAAAGACAAAGAACAAACCCATACCTACCCTAAAACTGCACTAAAAAACACATTAAATCAACAAATTCTTTTTTCATAAAAATTGATGAATAAAAAAACATTGAAAAAAAAAAATGAGAATTAAATGAACAGAAAAAAAAATGATGGAAAATAAATCAAGGGAGAAATATGAGAAAATGGAATCATTAAAATGTAATTAAGACATTCCGATCCGATCTAGGGTTAGAATTATACTGAAAGCAGGTCATGAAGAAGAGCGGGGAAGTAGAAATATACATATAAAAAATTAAGGAAGACTCCCCAGTTGCAGAACAGAATAAAATAATATAAAAAAAGCTTGAAACTTTATCCAATGAATTATGAATTTGCGGATGGAAGAAAATTTTTGGATATTTGGTGCACATGTTCAAGCAATTATAATTTAATGGATATTACACGATTAGGATAGAATAAAAAAGGAACAAGTTATTTTTTTGTGTTTATGTTATTTTGCTATTATTTCTCATTCGGATAAAATTCTCAAAGGATAGATGTGAATGAATACAGGAGAATTACGATATGAATGTAGTTTAACAAATATCTTTTTCACTTTAAAACAATTCACCTATTATACGTATGGTTATACATACTTGTGTGTTGGGGGAGGCACTAGACTGTAAATACAAAAAAGAGCAGAGATATGTACAATGTTGATGATGATGATAAATACATCTACGTTGTTTATATTAAATGGGTAGTTTTTTTTAAGGTATTTTAAACTTTAATAGCATCGTCAGGTGTATATGAAATACTATTTGTATACAAAACTTTCTTTATGTGTGTGGCCACAAAGCAGAGAAATATAGAAAAAGCCAGCATGAACATGTTTATACAGTAAAGCAGTTGTGGGCAACCTGCTTGACGCGGGGCACACTCAAAATGTACATTCGACATTAGATTGTCGAACAATTCGAACTCAACTTATTTTGAAATAAAAATTTAGGTTACGAAGAAAAATAAAAGTAACGGTCAAAAAAAATTTAAATATTACGGACAAAAATTTTTTTTGAAAAATTTAACGGTCGTTTTTAAGAAAGCCACCTTCTGGTAGCTTCAATCGCTCCTTACCACTTATATATACCAGACTAGCGTCATTTCAAATATTGATCGTTATTATTTGAATGAATAAACGGGGATGAAAACTATATTTTTAAAAAATAAATGACCGTTGAAAATTTTTAAATTCCAAAAATTCGTTACAAACAAAAAATCAATATTTATACAAATTCTGATGCATGTAACTGTTTTCTTTCAAATGAGCAATGATATTAATGATCATTTGAGTCTTAACTTCATGGAATTTCATGAAAAGAACTGACAATTTTTAAAAAATATTTTTCGTTGTTTACATTCATATCAACGGTAAAATATTTTTTGAATTTTCGCAATCAATTTCGAATATTTTCGAACTAATTTCGAATTTTTTCGAAATGAAATGACGCAAGTCTGATATATACATCAAATGCAAAAGGTTGCACACCACTGCACTAAGACAAGAACGAAGAAGTTTAAGGCAGTAGGAGATATAGCAACAATAATAGTAATAATGATAGGGCTTTTAAAAAGGGATGGGATTGTGGATAAAAACACTGTAATTACAATTTTCTTCCCTTTTATTTCGAGATATCTCGGGCACAAAAGACACATTTTTATGAAATATCTATAAAATTGTCATCTTTTTATGCTTTCTCTTATGTCTTTGTTTAAATTACAAATAAAAGAGAGAAAGAAAATTTCTTGGAAAATTCATTTTTCTTATCGATTTTTCCTTTACTCTCACTGCTGTTGTATTAAGAGATTGTTGGAATTTGTTTTGGATTTTATCAAAAAAGAAGGTGGTAATGGGTTATTGAGAAGCGGTGCTTTTTTTTAAGAGTACAGCACGTGGATATTGCTTGAGAGTTTGAGGTATGCTTTTGAGGGGTTTGAAGATTTATGGTTCTTAGAAGTATCTCTTTTGATGCTTTACAGATGTTTTTTTGTTTTTGTAGATGAGAGTTGTGTAAATAAATCGATTTGGGGATTGTATTAATGAAGACTCGCGTATGCTTTAGAGTTTGCTTTAGGAATTGGCTCAATAATGCCTTTTATGGGGCTTGTTGAACAGCAGATGTATAGAAATTTTGAAGTTTTTGGTGGTTCTTAATTTGGTATTTAGTCATACTAGTTGGTTTGATCTTGAATTAGTAGTCGACATGGATTTTAATACTGAAAAGTTAATTCGAGTAGACTCCGACCTCGTGATTATTATCCAAAAACAAATTGACGAGCTAGTGCTCTGGCTCTTATCTGTCAATATGATCCTTCTGTTTGATTCGATGCTATCTAACCACCTTTACCATTTTCAGACCCAGTGGCAGTTACATAGCAGTCTAGTTAATGATTAGGTTGTTTTATCAATTCGACACGTGTCTGAATGAACAGGTTTATGTTGTACTAGTGCTTGATTAATATAAGAAACGACCACTGTACTTAAAATCTAATTCGTCATCCTTAAATCAAGATCTACAACCATTAAAATATAACCATGCTCTCTCAAAATGTTAAAATTGGGAATTCAACAACAAATTCCTCTCAAAGAAGCTTTAATGTCAATTCCCTAAAACCCACAAGCTTGATACCAAATTCAAACAACCGCAAACTTCTAGTCCTGTTAGTGTTCAATCTCAGCCATAAATCTTATCCAATTTCTCCCCAAAAAATGCATAACAAGCTCATAAAAATTCAAATCCTGCCAATATTCTCTAATTTAACGACTCATAAACTTCAAATGTCCCCATGAGGATTGTCCTGATAATTCCCAAGCATCCAATAAAATTCTATTTCGTCCATAAATAACGACAATCGAAATCATAGAAAGTTAATTGTTTAACAGTAAAAAAAGCATTGGAAATTTAATTCCTTAAACTTGCGGTTAACATTGCGCATACATTATTAATTATGACAAGTCTTACGGTTCCAATCAAGTTTATTTTCATAAATTTTGACACTTTTTATGGTCAGAAAAATTAACATTTTTAAAAATTTGTTAAAAAATTAACGCGATCTTCAATATTTTTTATGCCTTACACTTTCCTCCTCTTTCTCATCGATATTCTGATTATTAATTGCCATTTTTTAATGGATTATGAATAATTTTTTTATGTATTGTAAGACATTAAATTTTGGGAACTGTGTTAATTTTTTTATATTTATGCAAATTACGTATCGATCATTAAAAGTGTCGAAATTTATGAAAATTTGAGTTTAGTTGATGGTCAGAACTGATAATATTATTCCTCTTTATTGCTTTCACTTTAAGCATTGTTATACAGGTGATTAAATTCATAGCTTGTGCAGATTTTAGATATTTACTGGCATAAGATAACATTTTATTAGGTATTATTCGTTTTCGATGTTTATTCTTCTTATTTTTTCTTCACTCTCGTGTGCTGATCAAAAAGAGATAAATTAAGAAACATGAAAAAAGATGCCAATGATCATTCCAACTGCGAGGGAACTGTAGAATGAGTTAAGTTAATGATTAGAATTGTAAAAGATATGTTTTGCTAAAATATATCCATATGGCTTGAGATTAGTTAGAATTTCTTGAGGTTCTGTGGAATTTTTTCAACATTTTGTTGAATTCTTGGAATATTTTTGATGTTTGAGTATAAATTTTGATGGAATTTGGGATTGTTGACAGCTTTCAATCATAATTTTTATAAAAGGAAACAAGATGAAGCGTTGACGAAGCCTTTTTTATTTGTATCCCTCGGGAATTCACTTCATGCTCATATGTATGTTAAGCGTCATTTGAGTGTTATTAAGAAGTTTAGTTCCTTGCAGGAATCTCATAATCTTTCAAATTTCTAAATTGTCAACGGCACTAACTCACTTTTTTCTCACCTCTGCCATGTGCTTTTCGGGAATAATTATCAAATTGCTCAGGTGACACTAAGTACTATTCGATCAGTATTGCGTACTGATAACGCTGCTACCTTAGCAATTGAACAATCTTTGCCGCTCAAGAATGAAACTCCAAGTTTTAGTCTTTAACTTGTATCACGTTACAATCAAGCTACAACTAAATTTTCAAGCTAAAAACACCTTTAGTAAACAAATTGAGAAGCTCGAAGCTTTTTCCGCTTCTGTGACAAACAATTACATCAAATTCAAAACATTTGTAAACAGCCTACACATTACAATATGATAATAGGACATCTTTAAAGTTATGACTGAATCTGAGGCATGTTTCGAGTCAAAATTAACAAATTTTTTACATTAATTCACAAAAAAATATTTAATTTTTTAGAAATATAGCGTTCATAATTTTTTACGACCTTATCTTTTAAATGTCTCGAATCGTCTTAATTTATTATCAAAATCTCGTAGTCCCAATGCAAATCCAAATCGATTCGATAATCCAAATTGACTCCAACATTATGAATTATAGTTTTTACAATAATTTGTTAATTTAGATACAAATATGTATGAATGATATTAAAATATTATGAGCATGCTGTTGCCTTCAATCTTAATGCTGATAACATTTTTATGAAGAATTGAAATGTCCACATACCTGTGACTGACTAGCCATTTCCTTTTACAAATTAATATCACTGAAAAAGAATCTAAAATTGACAAACTAAAATAGAGGCATTTAAAAAATTCATTCACATTAAATTGGTATCATTATAGTAAATCTCCTACTTTATAACATTTATATTATAATGGCAACTAACAGACACGGTGGTCGATCGATGTCCTCAAGAAATCATTTCCATGTTACAATAATATTCATAAGCAAAGCCAGCGAAAATTAAAGTATATGGCTCGATATATATATGCATACACTTGTTAGGGGGACTGTTCAGTTGTTAGGTAACACTCTTTAACGCTCCATAACACTCTTTAGGCAAGGACTAGCGGAAGGGAGTGGTGAGGTTGGTATTGAGATTCCGTTAAGTCTCAATAAGCAGTAAAATGCCTTGTTGGTCAAATAGGTAAGGTGCTGGGCTCAAATTTGGCATGTCAACCAGAAAGTCGTGGGTTCAAATCCCAGTCATATCTTTATCGACAGCTTTCTTCCAGGAGGTGTATATGCATACACTTGTTAGGGGGACTGTTCAGTTGTTAGGTAACACTCTTTAACGCTCCATAACACTCTTTAGGCAAGGACTAGCGGAAGGGAGTGGTGAGGTTGGTATTGAGATTCCGTTAAGTCTCAATAAGCAGTAAAATGCCTTGTTGGTCAAATAGGTAAGGTGCTGGGCTCAAATTTGGCATGTCAACCAGAAAGTCGTGGGTTCAAATCCCAGTCATATCTTTATCGACAGCTTTCTTCCAGGAGTTCTTCAGTCTACCACGAGCTCTCTTACCATCCACAAAGTCAGATTTAAAAACTTTATAGCTTCTACAGATCTTCTATGTAAGGACATATATAAAGATTCCTTTCGTTACCTAACAACCAAACAGCCCCTTTCAGACGATCGACTAAATAAAGTTACTAATGAGATAAAGATCATGAGTGGGAAATTTATGTCAATTTCAAGTTATATTTTTTTTTTAAATTCAAAAAAAGTCGTCGAGTATTGCCCGAAGCCTAAAAAGAGCAAAGGTTTTAATTAAAATATTAATAAATGAGATATAATTAACATAAATTATTAATTAAGATGCTATATCTATAGACATACGCGAAGACGAGCGTAAAATGGAAAGAAAGAAAAGAAATAAAATGTTATTTTCTCGTGGATTGAAACGAATGAAAGGAAGAAGAAAGAAAATAGAAGAATTAATATGATGATGACTCTATAGATAGACATTAGTTTAATATATATGAATATGATATTTGTTGAGCCCACATATTCTCACTCTCGCTTACTCTTTTTTCGATATATTTCTCTTAATAGTTAATAGGTTTTTGTAGCTGCTGCTGATACTACTGCTGATTCTTCTTCTTGTTTCCTTCTCTTGCCTGCTTTATTTTCAACAATAACAATAAGGAATAATAAAGATGATAGTCATTATGGTTTTTAAGGTTAAGTTTACGTAAGGGATTTTTGGTAGCCTGTTGGGATCAGTTTGGATGTCTGACTGTCAAGTTTTAATTGCTGGGTAAAATTTTAAAAATTATTATTGTTTTTAAATTATTTAATTTCTTGAGAATTATGGTTGCGTGATGCCGTGAGATCCTTATAGGGAATTAATGAGTTTTTTTTTTCATTTTTTTAATAAGTTTATTATTGGCTGTCTGATGAGCATTTGCTCATTAGGTTAAGAATTTTAAAACAGAGTTGGCATGCTGGTAGAAATAATTGACGAAAGACCGCTAAATCCACAGCTTGCTGATGATCTATACCGCAGATACCCTATTTCCGCAAGTGGCCGCATCCGCAGATCACTGTCTTATGCATATGACCCTTAAACGGCCAGACCCTTCTTTTGCCTTCTCTGCTTAAAAATGATCAAAAACTGAAATTTTCTTCCTTCAAATTCCTTAAAGAATTTTTTAAAATTGAACAATTTTCAACAGAAAACCAAAGATTTTAATCACAAAAATGCAACAAAAAAAAAATTCTTTAAAATTATACTTTGCGGCATTAAAGATTTTTTTGGGATTTCTTCATTCCAAACCTTAACATATTTTTAATTTATTGGAAGTAAAAACATTAAACGCGCATAGCTTAGAGACTCGAATCAAAAAGAATTCAATGATTAGACTCTGAAATAAGCAGCAGACTGGTTCTTTGTTCGTAATGGAAGCTTAGAAGCACGAAGAGCGCTTACAGTAGCGACTGTTATTGCCCAGAGCTCTCAAGTGTTCAATTCGGAATTGTTGCAGTTCTGCAGTGCAGTTTATGAAAGGAAATTGACTAGAATAGTTTGATGTTCTCATATAATGCAAATATTGCGTGATAAATAGCAGGGATGATCACTTATTACGTTCTAAATCTGCTGCAGATGTTAAGTGAAGTCTTAAAATCACGCAGTATAAGCCATTAAGTCAGAATCTAAATAATAAGGACTGCTAATGAGCCAACAGAATTTAACGCGTAGGATTAATCAGCATGGAGGTGGTCCACATATTTTACAGCCAGTTAGACAGCATTTAAGAACAATTTCAAAGCTAAACACACACACAGAATAATAATCCCGATCGATTAAGTTAATTGCAATAAAACTAAAGCAGGAAATGAGCCGATTGAGATATAAAAATTTTCTTAATTTATAGTCAGTTTAATAAGTATTTATCCCATATTAGAATCTCACTAGTAACTTCTGTATAATACCTGATTTTTGCTATCTAATTGCGCAAAATCAGCGAGTCTTAATAAATTAAGCATTTAATGTCTTCATAATGAAGTAACTCAATATGTATGAGCTATAAAAGATATTACAGCTTACGACAATTCCTGTATTTAAAGCATTTAGTAAGTTGAAACTCGGAAATATTTTTGAGTTCAAAAAATGTTCTAGAATTTCAATTGTTTTTGTTGCTCGTGTAATTGAGGAATTTTTCTATCTGAAACTGACTTGCTCCGGTGTCTGAGAATAGATTTCAACTGTCTGTTGACTTCTTGGTTGCTTTTGTATATCGAGCATCTCTCAAACTTCTCAGACACATCAAATTTCCAATAAAAATATCCAAATTTCATTCAAAACGAGTAGTTGAGGATGGCAATTGGAGCTTGAATGTCTAAAACTCAACAACACTTTTGATACACAGAATATCCCATTGCTATAGCTCATTAAAATGCGCCCAAACATCATCTCATGTGTGTCGAGTCTCTCATTATTTTTCATTTACTTGACCACATCATTTACAACATATTCAGTCTTCCTTCGTTATTTTTGTCGACACAAAAAGAGAAAAAAAACATGTGTTTTTGTGGTGTGTGACTGAATAGAGAGCATAAACATAATTTTTTTTTATCCTCATCATCATCATCATGAACATCATCTATATATAAGCATTTACGTAATCAATGGACGGAAAGGGACATTATTATGTATATCGCAAGCTAATTTCTGTCACTTTAGTCCATAGAATATATTTTTTTATAAGTTAGATCAATCAAAAAGACATTATTATGTGAATCTGAATAGCATAATGATGGCGGCATGCTTTAGTCGTTTTTGGCATTGATACACAAAAAAAAAGTCCTTATTAAGACTTGTTGCTGTTACTCCAAATATCGCCCATTATTTTAAAAAACCTCACACGCATCGGAGCAACTTTTTTTTTACAGACTTTGTCGTTCGTCGTTCATCGTTATCATCATAAACAACATGTATACAGCATATAGCATAAAAAGCGAGAGATGAGATTGTCTTTTTTTTTTTGTTGCCGCGTCGTCTAAATTGAGTTATGAGCTCATGCAAATTAATATTCGTTAATCTTTATCAACATACAGAAGACATAAGTAAGAGAGAAGGCCGAGAGTTCCTTATATCTTCACTGACTGTGTACAACACTGAATTATAATTTATGTCGCACATTTAAATTGACATGGATTAAGGCAGTTGAAGAAGAAAGGAAAAAAACAGTTCTTTTTTGTTTGTTGTGTACGCGGCACAGTAACGCGAAGATTAATCTTGATAAAGAATGATTTTAGAAGGGGATATTTTTTACTGGCTTTTGAGTGGCTTCCATTAGCGATAATTTAGAGATTTAGACTAATTTATTAGCTTAAACATTAATGCAAATTTGAATCTCTTTTCATTTTTTTTTGGCATTTGTCGCACTTCCGTTCCGAAAAATCTGCTATGGTTAAAAACTTTCTATCTATCTATCTATGGCTATGATCGTAGGCTGCGTGCTAAGGAATACAAAATCAGATAAAGTTGTAAAACAAACTTTTTGGATTTAAAAAAAAAAAGTCGTCCATTGGAATGAAAATAGTCAGCAATTCTATAAAGCATCGAGCAAACTTCCGCAGTTGTACTCTGCACCACATAAAAAGAGTCACTCTTTCCACTTCTTTTTTTTTGTGCTCATTAGTAAAAGGATGTGGAAGAGGAAGAGAAAAAGTGCCAGCACACAATCGTTTTGTGCTTAATGAGAAAAAGTGTGAAAAAAAAAAGTCTCTGTTGTTGCTCTTTCCATCCTCATTTTCCCATCCTGGATAGTATTGTGTGACAAAAAAGGGAGCACAAAAAAAAGAGGCATTTTTATATGATGTTGAATGTACAAAAATTTGTTAAAATACTCATTTTTTTTTGCAGGCATTTTGACGTATAGGCATTACCACAAAGTGCCATTAATTTTCTTTTCTTCCTCCTGGTTCTATTCTATTTCGTAATGAATCATTTTACTGCATAGCTCTCTATTGTTCTTCTAACTAGATGTTGGGTTTTGACAAATATGATGTGGGAGAGAGTTTGTGTTGATGGCAGTTGTTGTGAATTATTGTGGATTTACTAGAGAGGAATTTGAGGAAATGAGATTTTTTTTTGGGGGAGATGGGGTATGTTAAGGAGTATAACTCGACTTGAGTGCTAGGTGTGCGTGTATACAGGATGCTGATATAATATTATGATAAGTCAGGATCAGGATGAGTTTTGGAGACGATATTTTGGTGTATCTTGGAGTTTTCTAGTTTGTCATTTATAAAATACTCTACTGACTATCACGGATTGTCTGCTTTTTGCCACTAATGACGATTGACCCACCCTTTAAAACTATTACATGTACTAAGGATGCATCAATCATTAGAGTTTCATCTATTCAATCTACCTAGTATAATTTGTATGCCGTGAATCACAGAAACTAAGTTGATGCAGATAAAAGCACCTAAATTCAATTAGACCTTCTTTGGAATCGAACCCGAATCGTTAGTTTAGGAAGCCGATACTTAACCATTTGACCTTTGCTGCTATTTTATTGTCTGATTCTTTATGACCAGCAAAGCATATAAATGATCAAAAATCAACCAAATGTATGAAAATCAAACACAAATCCAGTTTTGACTAGTTTGTTAAGCTGTAGATCCTAAAAAAGCGCTTGGAAATTATAAAACGCCCAAAATAGCGCTTTTTGAAACTTAATACCCGAACTCCTATCAAAGATCAATTCAAGAGTTCAAACTTGATGAAACCAAACTCTATACTCATGCTGCATGCTATGAATTAGTCATTAAGATAACTAATTGAAAATAACAAAATATTAATTAATAATTAAAAATCCATCAACAGCAAATCTGCAATAAAACATCCAATGTCATCGCTGATTAAGATATCATCTGCATTCCTCAGTAGCCAAAAACTTATATTCACTATGCAGTAACTTGATATACATCCCAGATTATCATGCAAAATAATAATTTACTCTGATAAGAATCAAGCATCTATTATGCAGATTCAAGAATTCTTTTCGACAGTAAAAAACCTCATGAAAATATTTCATCACGAAAATATTTATATCCACAACATTCTACAGCTATAAAAATTCAAAATGACACAATAACAAATGTAGAGAATTATATCATTTAATTCTTTGCCATTTTTTTGTTGTCTCGTTTACACTCGTAATCCACATTTATATATCTTCATGTAATCATAATTTTTTTTTTGTTCTCCTTCATATTTTTGCAGGCAGACAGTTAAACGTCACCGACAATATAGCGACACAACAACAGCAGCAAAAAATATATATAAAATATATATTACGGAATCAAGCTAAAATATATATAAAAAAAAAGTATAATAAGAAGTGAAAATGATTATGACAAAAATGTACAAAACTTTTTTGCTACTGCTGATGTCATTCACAACATCATGCATGACAAGTGAAATGCAATGGGATCATAGGGTGGATCTTGATGACAATTTTCAATTATTATGGCGTGTGAAACGTCCCGACATTATCTTTGAAGTTCGCGTACGTACACATGGATATGTTGGATTTGGTTTTGCTCGTAATGAGTACATTTATGGTGCTGATATGATCATTGGATGGATAGACAACAAGCACTCCTTTTTCCAAGTAAGTAGAAGAAAAAATTTGGGTTTTATCTTGATTGGGAATTAACATACTGAACATAAATTCCTGTTTGCTTCCCTTGTTTATCTTTTGGGAGTTGATCGGAAGTGATGTCGCTTGGGTACTCAAATTAGGAGCCTCCATCATGCCAGCCATGTGCCCACTAAACGGCTTCTTCGTTTGCGTAGCTCGAGCTAGTCAAAGCTAAATTCTAAAACTGAATGTCATTCAAATTAGGCAAGTCTAATAAGCCAATTTGTAATTGACATCATTTTTGAACGACTCCATGTCTTCCCTTCTTAAATTAATGCCTTCAATTTACGATCACTTCCCTTTATTTTCTATATCCGAAAAATTTTCAATTTAATATTTTTTTGTGTATAACAAGATGACATTGAAGGAATGACTGGTGGGAGGCAGGGGATGGGGGGTAGCATATAAATATATAATATGAATAAGTCACAACATGAGAGTATATGAAGATTAAGGAAGCTTATAGTGGTATATTCAATTTAAAATATTGATTTGATTCTCATTTTATATATCGTTGTATGAATGCTCTTTTATATATGCTTTGGCACGAGTTTGGATGTTATTTTAATGCTAGAAAAAGAAGAAAATGTCAAAAAAAATATGCGAAAAAGAGGAAGAAAAAAAAATGTTTTTTTGGCGCAAAATTTCATAAGAGTAAATGAGGGTTGATGTGTTCAATTTGACCTGGTTTTGATGTCTGAATTGGTTATTTATGAAATATTAGAGTATCAAAATATGTTCAAGGTCTTGATGGGGATTTAATAAGTGTTTTAGGGCCAGGGGTGGTGTTTGAATTTTTAATTGGACTTTTGAGACCAAGATTGGGAACAGGATCAAGACTGGGACCAGGAACAAGACTAATGGGGTATTTTCTTAAGTCGTAGATTTGACAAACTCTCGGGACAAAGATCAGCAAGTCTCAGGATCCAAAAACCATTCATACAAGCAGTCAAATGGAAACTTAATCAGTCAGGTCCAAATAAACATTAACAAGCTCATCGAGACTTACTAAACATTTTAAAATCATAAATAATTAAAAATTTCTCTAAAATAACTGAATTTGAATTTTTTAATGACTTAAAGCTTGTTTATCAACCAAAAATGTTAAGAAATTTTGAAAATTGAGCTGCTCTCTTGTTTTAAGCAAGTTTTAAGGCATAGACTAATGAGAAAAATAATTTAGACGAGATAATGGATCATAAAATTTTACATCATTTTGTGTAATTTTTCACCTGGGGTAAGAAATTTTACTCTATTGTACACAAGATTAGATGATTAAATGTCAATGTCAATGGATTCTGTGGAAAAATATATTATTGGGTATTAGGTACTTAAGGTGGCTTAGCTAATGGATTGATTTGATTTAAATATGAAAAAGTCTGAGATTCTTTGCCTTTTAATTAGCAGAGCTCGAAGCCGACTCGAATATTTTGACTCAAATCAACCGGACTCCATTTCCATGTCGTATACATTTCTATATTAGACCTTGAGTAGACAATGGTATGCTACAGGTCCTTAATGACAAGTAAAAACCAGTTCTTGTCTAGAATAAGCAACTATTAGTCCGATCGTATGTCTAGTTATTAACTTTACATTTGTGGGTGATCCAAGGATTTTTCAATAACATGTCAAGTTTAATGTTACACGTAAAGTACCCAAAAAGAATAATATGTTCGTTAAGGCATCGCTACGTCGAAGTATAAACGGTTAGAAGCGACGTTATCCTGTCAGTGCATCGCATTGTGTCGATCTGGATCATCTAATCACATCCTGTTCTACTAATGTTTAATTCCAACAAAGTTTTGTCAACTCGAGTGACTTTAATTTGCATATTTAAATTAGATTTATAATCCTCTTAAGCCTTAACTAACAGTTTAACTTGAGATTAATATCAAATTAATTTTCTTAATTTTCAATCCAAAATGCACTCCAAAAAATCTCCAAAACACAAAACAAATTCTAAATTTACCAAAATCAATTTCACAATGATTGACAAAAAAAAGAGATAAAAGAATCGAAGACTTTTATTTAAATTTTACAATGCCTCATTGAACTTTCTTCCTATAATCTTTATAAGGTTCTTAAGCTTTCTCATCAAAATTTTGATCTCATCCTTCTCAGAATTTTTTTTTTATCTTCCATCCTTCTAAATATAAGCAAAAAATTCCATCATCAATCGGCTTAGACTGAATTGTATAAAATAAAAGTAAGAACTCATCGACTTGTGATTTGAATGCTTATCGAGATATTTGAAGGTCATATGCTGAATAATTTATTATTCTGTATCTTTTTTTTTTGTTGTTGCTTAAATACATTACGAAGGAATATCTGAAACATATTTCCTTTCTGTCTCATCCTTCCTTTTACTTCCATTTCATTATTTCCTCTCACTTTTTTCGGAAAAATATAACAGAAGACAGCAAGGTACGAAAAAAAGAAAAAAGTTTTTCATCTCCATGTGTTCATTCCTTTTTACTTTGTAAATCCTGTTTTCAAGTCACGAGTCGTTTTAATCGCTCGGTAAAACTGTTTAGAAAATATCTTTTTTTATTTTTTGTTCTCCTTCACAAAATAAAGCTTTTGCTTCCTTCTTCTTAAAATTTCTCTCCTTTTTCCTTTTTATAGACTTTAATACCTTTGGACAGAGTAAAACTGTGTAGGAATCCTAAGCAAACACAAAGATGGAACAAGTATGGGAGGTTTTTGTGATGAGCTACGGAAGTGTATTTTCCGTATTTACTAAAATTAGACACAAAAAAAAATTATTGAGGAATTTTTGATGAAAATTCTTACTTTTTTTTGGAAGAGAATTTTGAGATCTTTGAGAGCTTTTTGAAATATTAATTATATTTAGATGGAATTTTAGGAGTTTATTTAAAAGTTTGAAAACTTTTTGTCGGACATTCTTTAGAAATTTGATATTATTAAGGCAGTAGATTGAAGATATTTCAATTTAAAGCTTTTAGATGATTTATTTATAATGAGTAGCAAATTAATGAAGGTTATTAGCTTAAATATAGAACAATCAAAGAGAACGACTGTAGAAAATGCGTCCTAGAACCTGACAAACAATTCTGAGGTAAACTTAAATTGGCAATGAGTATACTCACTTAATCGAGAATGCACATGAGTATACTCAATCAATATAATTGAATTGCCTTGTCTGTTTTGGGAAGTTTTATGTATTAAATCCGAGCGACACATCATATCGATTGAATTGTCAAAAGCAGAGCTCGAAGTCGACTTCAACCATATCGACTTCGAGCTCTGGTCAAAGGGATTCTACACGAAACTCTTATGGAAGCCAAATGATCAGTATATTACAAAATATCAGCACATGACGGTCACTCGATCCTCGTCAAAACGTTGTGATAAAAATTCCAAAAATTGTTAAATTTTGCACCATGCCATAATCATATCGACCTGATGTCTGATTTTGGATGAATTAAGCAACTTGTGGCATTCAGTATAGCTTTCTAACAGCCAAAGAGCATGTTTTCGAGAGCCTGTTTGTCTTAAATATTCTAAAAGACCCCGCTCATGAAAGTTCCTCTAAGCTTACTCTGCTCTTGAGATCACACTCTTTGCCTGCTAGGGCAATCAAGTTCACAATCGCTTAAATCAGTCCTTCAAGTGTGTCACTAGAATTCCAAAATACTCATTAGATTTCCAACCAGAATTCGAAGTTGACTCGGATTTTGAATGGAAATATCGACTCAGGTCGTCTCGACCCGAATCGTCTCGACTCAATTTAACTTGACTCCATAAAAAATTTAAGTGAACCTCGAGCTCTGATCCAACCAATAGAATGTCCAATATTTCCAATAAAATACCATAAACGCTATTACCAGACAAAATGTTCCCACAACAAACCCTTCAATTACCTTCAAAAAAAAAATGTACTCAAAAATATTTGTGTGATGGGAATGTTTATATAGTAAGAAGTAATGAATTTCTCTCAGGGAGAAGAAAATAAAAAGGTAGAAAAAAAAAACTTCGACATTGTCGTCTTTACGTTTTTAATTCTGAAAATGTCGTCTCTGTCAATAACACGGCAAAGTGAACACACGGAGTTAACAAATTTTTTTTTTACCTTCTTCGCTTTCTGTGTGCAGTTCTATATATTATTTTTGAACATTTTTATAACAAATTGCTTTTAACTTTAACGACAGCTCAAGAAAAAAACGAAGTTGAAATGAAATACACGATGAGAGATATATAGTGGAAAACCACAACTGAGGATAATGGACAATGGATGTAAGACAATAGAAATGAAATTATTTCAAGTATTCTTCTTGTCTTATTTCTCTTGTGTTGTTTTGGTCGAGAACCGCCACTAAAAAACAAAAGAAGGAAAGATGTTGAACGAAGCTTTTTGGTCGGTTCGGTCGGTTAGATAAAAAAAATTCTTTTTTTTTGTGTTGTGTTTCTGTACAGAGAGAAGCGATAATTATCAGGAATTCAAAAAATCCTCAACATTGTCTCCATTTTTCTCATCTCTCCCTTCATTTAATGTTTGAGTTTCTGTTTCTTTGTACAGTTGAGAGTTTTTCTTGTTTTTCACATTGTTTAATTTCTGTTTATTTCAAAATAACTTTTTAACTGCCCCGGATGGTTACGTTCTCATGCAGCTATTTTTATAGGATGCTGCAAAAAAACCGAAATAAATACCATGAGTATTTTTACTTTTTCTTTTTATTATTTCACTTTTGATTCTTACTCCTTTTTTGTCTTCCTGACTTCCATGTCAACTGTCGTGGATTGTGATATTTTTATTTCATCTTGTGGACATCTGAGAAATTACAGGAATTTTACTGTTTTGTCATTAAATAAAATGTTCATTAAAAAGTCCGTAAAAATGTTTTTGAACCAATTTTTTGAATTTTAGAACAAAAGTTCGTTAAAATAATTTTGAATCAAAAAATTTCGTTGAAATGATTTTGAATTTTAGAACAAAAATTCGTTGAATGTTTTTGAATTTTAGTACAAAAGTTCATTAAATTCAAATAAATTTTCTATTTATGGATAGAAAATTCAAATATTTGTTGTCCGTTATATTCAAAATTTGAATTTAAATGCATTTTGAAAATATTTTGACCGTTATTTATTAATTTTTATTGAATATTCCCTAAAATGACACAATTAGCAATATCTCTAATTTAAAATCCACAAATCTCAAACCCCAACATCAAATCGCTTACAGATTTTCCTCTCAAAAGCACTTCCATACCTTAAAATTTCATATCGATCTAGTAATTTTCTCATAGTCACTATCTCTATAGACAACAAATTTTGTTATTTTCCCAAATATACACAATACACACGAAGAGAGAAGAAGTAACCTATTTTTCAATTCAGTGAATCTACCTTCAAAATTGATACAAAGAATTTTGATTTAATTGTTCAACTAGAAAGCAACAATTTTTTTGAGGAATATTTGAAATTTTAGGATACGGATATTAGCACAGATTTTTTGAAATTGAATGGAAATACTTTTGTGTAGCATGAAAATAAATCCCATTTGGGATTATGTAAAATTTTTGTTCAGTTCATGTCGTTGACGACAGTAAACATTTTTGAATGTCAAGAAGATTTTATGACGTAAAACTCAAAAAAAAAAGCTCGACCTTTCGCGATCATTTAAACGCGACATTTTTAATCTATAAATATCAATAACTGAAATAATTTCCAAATACAAATAAATGCTCTATCGATAGGTCTTGTCATGAAATATTTCATCAAAATAATGACATCTAATGGCTATGATAAATTAGTAATAATCAGCCTATGTTTCCGTTAATTGGTAACATGAAAATCGTAATCTATCAATCGTAAAGCTAAGCTTTTGGTAATTGAATTAATTTATCTACATATTGAGTTATGTAAGTAGCTATTATCGTAATTTCTGGATAATTGGGAATTGGGAATTTGATTTTCGCGGAAGTTACTTCGGTTATGTGTAATCAATTGAGCTTTATTAGCTTAACAAATGGTTTATTGATTAATTTTTGGAATTTGTTCCATATTATGTCAAATAACAAGAGATGCAGTATCAATGTGTCGGCATTGCCGTCACTAATGAAAGCCTTTTCAATTCTCAAAGACACTTTGACAATCAATTACACAATTTTCGTCAATTATCGACCACTTGACATAAAAGATTTGTGCCGATTGAAGCCATACCAATAAGCAGTTGACTTTCTATTGACCGAACCCTTAAAAGTTGCCATTTATTGTCTGCACTTGAAACTTTTTTTATTCGTGCTAATTGCCATAAATCTATTGAACGCATATTCTCATATTTCAAGCTCTTTTTTCTTCTTTTGAGTTCCTCATATTCAGCACGTCCAATGTGAATAGAAAATTATTGAGTAGTTTAATAAATGACTATTTTTAACTGAGCATTATCGAATAATGACTTGAAAATATGCTCATAGATGTTTATTATGTAGTTATGTATAATTTGCCAACAATTTACCTTTCTCATATTAAACCGCAGATGCCAAAAATTTTGCAGAAAAGTAATTAATACTATTAGTTGTAATCAAATATCCATTATAGTGTGATTTGAAATTGTTACCGCGAAAGTTTATGGCTAATTTGGGCAATAAACAGCCTAAAAGTTTTTTTGGATGATTTCTGATGAAAGAAATTAGTCATTTAGGTTAGTAGTTAAAGTCTTTAAAAAAAATTTGACGATGATGGATAAGCATGCAATATTAATCATAGAGTAAATTAGTGAAATCTGAAGCTACCACCCAAAAAACAATTCAAAATATCATTAACGGCAATCAATTTGAATTTTCATCAAAACAACACCAGGTGCATAGAAGTTGATGACAAAATCCCATCAACCGCACCTCCTTCTTTCTCTTCCTCAATCCCTCAATTCAAATAGACATTTAAGAGGGTAGACGACAGACATACAAAAAAATATTGATATATTTCCATCCATTATGCAACGAAATGACAAACTTTTCAATGTTTTTTATTCAATTTTCACCAACCGCACAAATCTCTCAAGGGGTTATGTCAAGTGACACTCATAGATGATTTTTTAATTGTCAAATAATCTTTTCACATTAAATTATTGTCATAGAAAAAAAAAATTATGAAATATTGAAAGGATTATGGTTTGAAATTAATTTGTGTGCATCGTTTGACAGAGGAAGAAAAAAGGCACAAATTCAGGGCAAAAAATACTTTTTCGTATTGTCGTATAATGTGACAGTAATTCTTCCCCTCCATTCACTTGCTGCCTTCGCTGCATATACTTTTTTTACTGCGATAATTTACGATGATTGACAAGTTAATTGTTTCTTTCAAGACCCTCCGATAAGAAAGAAAGTGGAATAGGCGAGGAAGAAGAGAACACAAAATAAAATGTTTGAAATAAAAACCCAGCGAATATATTGTATGTACTCATGTATGGTTATGTATGTATAAGAGGATTTATGTCACAAAACTCGCGTGATTTTTTGAGTTTTGTTCACGCAGTTTGGCATTTTATTGTCGTTCTGGCTAATATAAGGTGAAAATTCAACAAAAATATGAGATTTTCACAAAACCACGTGTTTTTTGGCGCGAAGAATATATAAAATGATAATAATAGCTTTAAAACTTTCTTAATCACGCCCAAACATATTGTAAACATTTCTTGCCACCTTCTAATTGCTTAAAAACAACATAATTATTAATTACCACATCTTAATAAGCAAAAAAACACCAAAAAACTTTTTGAGGTGAGAAATATTTTCAGCCTTTTTTTTCAACCAAATTAGCAATTCAAATTTAAAGTCGTTAATATTTACGAAATCAAATCAATTTATTTCATGAATACATCCACTTAGAATGAATTCATAAATGTCCGGACGCTTCATTTCCATTAAGAATAGCCAAAAGATCGATTTAATCGACCCATTAAATCAAAAAAAAATGCGCCATATTCATCCGCCCACAGTAGTGTTCATTAACATTCTTTTTTTCGGACTCTTTCTTTTTCCTCATAGTCTGCGAAAGTCATAAATCATGAATTGAATTGAGGTGGGCAGGGCAATTAGAGAATTAGTATATATCACGATACGGAACATATACTTTAGTTTTGTTATATGCTGTATTCATCCATTCTTATGAACATTTTTTTGGCTATGGTACAATCCAATATTATTGATTTTGTCTTTTAAGCGTTCTTATATTTTTATGTGTGGCAATTAACCTGATTTTAATTTTTATCGTATCGACATTTTCGACGTATGACCTCTTGTGTAAGTGAATGGTATTGTTCAATGTGTCATATATGGTATCAATGAGCATTTATTTATTCTACGGTTATTTAATTACCATAAATTAATAAAAAGGAATTTCATATTTTAGCTATGTAAATGGCTTTTTCCTATTTTCATTACAATCATAATATAATATTTTATTTTCTGTGTTTTCATTGTTCAGTCTTGTTTGTTCTGGACATCAAGAATAATATGAGGAGGTATTGATAAGTGATGTAAATGTGGTCAATTTTGCATTGCTTTTGTGAACAGTACAAGTTAGTTAATTGATCCACATTCTGGAGTTAAACTGTCTTGATTCTGATTTGTTGCCGGATTGAAACTGAGTCTAGCCTGGGACCGAATACGGTTTAGAATCAGATTGAAACTGAATACAGCTTGGAATCTGATTGAAATCGAATACTTCTGATTTTTGACGAATTAAAGCAAGTCAGGTTATGGTTGATAATACATTAGTACTTGACTTAAGCGGCACAATGCGACAAACCGCATTTTTGGTCGGTAAAATGGATCCAAATAAGTTGTCACGGTATAATCATGGTAACTTTCCGTCTTATTTTTAATACGGCGAACTTGCAATGCCCTAGCGAACATATTAAGGAGTTCGGGGTAGGTCGACAATAGCCACAATTAAGACAATTAGAGTCATGATCAGTGGTGTGTCCTGCGGCACTCTAGTATCTAAATGTCTAAATTTTTGAATGTCATGTTCCGTATGTCGAGTATGCTTATTACCATTATTTTGCCCAAAGGTTGACCATGACTGCACCAGGTATTTGGTTTAGGTTGTCCTAATCTCAGCACGACACAACCAATACACTTCTCAAATGCTGGACGTCATTTCCAAACGATTCCAAATGATAAATGAAAAATAAAAAAAAGAATTTAATTATATTTTTTTTTGGCGCGCGGGAAATGAGTGATAATTTTTACATAACAATGCGCCCTGGTCATAAAAATTATCATAAAATGAAAATGATAATTGAGTTTCGAAAAAAAAAAAGAAGTATAAAAGAAATTTATTCTATGGCAGAATAATTTATAATGGAGAGTTATGGTGAATAATTCAGTAGTGCTCAAGTATTTGTAGTAGAACTAAGAGGGAAATTCGAAAATAATGGATGGAAAGTTTAAGCTTATGATCTAAAAATAGATTCATTCATTTTGGGTGGTTGACTAGCTTGATTGATGTTTATGTCATAACAATTTCTATTTCTCATAATTTATTTTCGTGAAAAATTTCAGAGAGATTTATGTTGCCAAATTATAGATTCAAGCAAATGACTTTTTCATGTGAAAGTGTGCTTAATTACAATCAAATTGCTATAAAAACTCAAACACGTGTGTTTAATGAGATTTTTTTTTTTTTTTTGGCAAAATTCGGGGTTATTAGTAAAGTTTTTTTTTGTATGTAGTTTGTGGAGATATCAAGAATTATGCTAAATTGCTGGAAATTATTAAGCTTGTTAGTTTTAAATCACGTCTGAAGGTTAAGGTTCAGGAAGAATTAAGCAGGAAGTTTTTTGGAGCATGGAAAATATGCGTAATTATGAAAATAGTTTTATAGGATTTTTTGTTGGTGGTGTGCCGTGTTCATGAGCATGTAATGGGTATTATTTTGGTAATTACAGTTTGATTCTTGCTTTGTGGGATGTAGTAGCTTGATAGTAGCTTGATGGGTTAATGGCTCAGTTCATGATCATGGATAGATTCTACGGTTAATCAGAATTGCAAATTTCCTGGAATCCCGTTTGCATTTGTATTTAAGACTGCAAAATGCTTGGAATTCTAAATCTTATCTGTATACTTCACTGGCCGTACAGATCAATTGTGATGCAATGTCTCTCTGTGTGGCCGCTTGAAACAAGCCCTATTCCCGATCGGCACAAATTGAAATGTTGCCACCACGGCGACGACTCGGTCGTATACTTAAAGCCAAGTGGCTGCCACTTGGCGAAAACAACCGAATTTGCCAAGTGGCAGCCACTTGGCTTTAAGTATACGACCGAGTCGACGCCGTGTATACTTAAAGCCAAGTGGCTGCCACTTGGCGAAAACAACCGAATTTGCCAAGTGGCAGCCACTTGGCTTTAAGTATACGACCGAGTCGTCGCCGTGGTGGCAACATTTCAATTTGTGCCGATCGGGATTACTGGCTACTACCTGCCAATTCACACTAACAAATGCAATACTATAGCTTCCTTCCATAAATTCTTTGACCGTATTCGTGATCTTTTCACGAACAATGTCAGACATGAAGACCTTCAAGTCTACAAGTCTCTAAGTCTTCTTATGACATATCCAGACCATCGAGCCCTCCCTAACAGGTAAAGAGACCGTTTTAAGGTACCGTAGTGGACTTTCTGTGCTCTTTGCCAGTTGCAGTGGATGTTATGTCATTATTATGAGTTTTATTGAACAAAATTGATGAAAATCATGAATTTGAGATTGAGATGATATTGAGCTGACGAGATAAAAAAAATGCGCCCAAAACTATCCAAAACCCAAAACTTTCCAAAAAATCTCATTAAAACAGCACACTTATCATTCTTAAAAGACCTTCAATGTAAATGAAACGAGAGAATAACACAGAATAATTCTTTTTTTTTCTATCACATTAAAAAACTTTATTTTTTTAATTCTTGATACATTGCACTGCATTTTTGTGTCCTCATTAATAAAATATCTCCCCATGCCGCTCTCGTGCTCGAGCATATTTTCAGAATATTCAATTAGGAATTAAAATATTTTTTTATTCTTTATTTTATATATTTTCATTTGATTCATGAAAACTTTCTTTCATTTCTTATGCACTTACTTACTTCCATTCATTCGTCTTCATATTCTTCCTTCTTATCATAATAATGAATGAATGGAGTAGAAATTACTATGAATGTATAATAATATCTCTTATTATTAAAATTGAAAGTAAAGTTCTCCCCTAGTTTAGTAAATTTTTAAAGGCAAAATTACAAATTTTGTATAATTTTTCACCTTTTGATAATTCATGTAGAAAAACTAACAGAGCTCGTAATAATTGAGCCATTTTCAAATAAAAATGAAGAATTATTTCAAGACACACAAAAAAAATAAAATTTATTTAATAAATTCAGTGAATAAAATTATCACACACAAAGCAAGGCCTGAATACGAACGGAGTGAGAAGATCTTAGGGGAATGTTTGAGAATTATGTAACTCTTATTATGCCCTTTTAGTAGAATCTCTGTTAGTGAGTTGAGGTGGTTCGATGGCTGAATGGTTTAGTAGTTTGATACATAATTATTGTGATATCAACCTAGCGGTCATGTGTTCGAGACTTGGCATGGGAAATTTTTCACACGTCCTCATTCGAATCATATGCAATGGCAATACGGCTCATATCTTCACTTTGTAGGTTCCAGAGAATAATCCCTAACAGTCAAAGAGGATGCTTTTGAGAGCTAGCTTACTTTAAATGAACAAGATTATCATATTCGTTAGCATTGCTCTCACCTTACTCTGTTCTTGAGAGTACGCTCTTTACATACAAAGGAATATCTTCAAAGGAGTGGTTCCGGATCACACTATAACCTGTTTGGTCTAGGTTTGAGTGCGGTAACTTGATAAACCCTCACTCGATAAACTGTCATTTGGTGGATAATGAAGTTCAAATTTTGGTTCATGATTTTGCTACAAAGTTATACAATGTAGATGACAAAAGAGCACTAGGGACGGCCAAAGAACTCTTAAAGAGAGTTAGTTCCCTATCAGTTTAGCATAAAGCTTTGATTACTGGTAATTGGTATAGGGCAACCAGTGATAAAGCCAATTTTAGACGGCAACTTAGAGAGGCCAAAGATCACAAATGATCTGTACGGACAGCGAAGTAACTAAGTACAGAAGGGTTCTAAAAAATCTATGTTTAGTGTCACGTAATTTCCAGCCGTACCCCCCTTTTATAAAAATTATATATTTTAATAAATATTCTCCTCCGAAATACGACATTAATCGGAGTGCGGTTTCTTTTCTAATTCCAAAAAAAAAACACCACATTACCATAATTTCATAATTAATTTTTCTCGAGCCTTATCTGACTTTATTTTTTTTTTGTGATATAATATTTTATTTTTTAATAAATGCATGAAAATGTCTTTTGAAAAGTTGACAAAATATTAAAATTTATTTACATTAGGGGGGAACTGTGTCGGTTAAGTGCTGAACTATTTTGATTTTATTTTGATGTTTTTTTCTTTCTTTCTGTTTTTTTGAGTTGTTCTTGTTATTTCTGTTTGGGTTTTGATGAAATTTACTTAGAGATTAATTTTAGGATGCTCAAATTTAAAAAAAGGTTTTTCTTTGAGTTGATGGGGTGTTTGTGAAGTTTTTCGGTAAAAAGGATTGTCATTGTTGCCTTGGATTTTAAGAGGTTTTTAAGGAAATTTTATAGAAAATTTATAAAGAGGCAATTTTAAATGCGGATTACACTTCTTTTTTAAGAATCCATCAAGAAGAAATCTTTTAACCATTATTTAAATTTTCTATAAACATTTATAATCCGTTAGTACCCTCGAGCGGGATGCTGCAAATTCATGCTCTTTGTAATAATTGAGTTGAAATATAAAGTTGTAAGCCTGAAGGTCGGATCTTCAAGTTTGAATGTTGTGTCTTGTTTTTTTGGAAGATAATAAAAATTATTTAGGGTGTGGTATTTAGGTTAGTAATTGCAAGGTAGATAGTGTAGAATATGATGCTAATTCCGGCATATTTCTTATTGCTAAATTGCTGATGGATCTTTAAGGTTTATTAAAATTATGGAAAATTTTGAAGAATTTAGTACATTTCTATGTAGAATGCCGGATGATGATGGGTGATTGGTTCCTATTGATCAAATATGAATCGTAGGACATTCACAAAGTGAGTTGACAGATTTCTGATCATAACTAAAAGTTTAGAGCACAATAATCCATAACAGGCAAATAGCATACTTTCAAGAGCTGGATCTATTTAGTTTACACTAAATGAGCATATACGCACGATTCCAAGCTCAAGCAGTTGCCTGCATGTCACTCAATAATAGAATTTCCTCAAGAAATTTAGTTTAGCAGCTACCTGACGACGGCTTGATGCCAAACTTTTCCAATTTCTCCTTTCCGGGAAAATTATCAACTATATCCACTGCCAAAGCCCCTCTCAATCCATGCAAAACATTCTAAACTGTAAATAAATCAACAAAGAAAACATTCATTGATTTTCCTCTAAAGCTCTTCTCTCCTTTTTCCAATGTACATTAAAATAGCTAAACATTTAAGAACATAAATACATCCCCTCCCGATTTTTAATAGAAAATCGACAAGAACCTTCATTAAGCATCAACAGAAAATTCATTATAGTCATTAACATTTTTCCTTTAATCTTTTAAAATTGTAAAATCTAAGACAAATGCAGAATTAAAAAGGGGGAACGACTTTGTGTCTTTAGAAAATTTTCTTATTTGTTCAAAGTCATTAATATTTGATTTCTTTGTATGAGTTTCTGATATAAAATTATCTTGTCTGAGATGAATTATAGCTAAAAAATTTAAAGACTCAAATTAAATATTTGCAATGTATGAAATTTGAGTCAACAGAAAAGATTTCTTTTATATTATGGGAATTTCAGTGGTCAAATCCAGAGAGAAGGAGAGAAATTATTAAAATATGATAAGTCGTAAAATATTAGATTGAATTTGAGATTTGTGAATATGAGATAACATACAGTGTTTGGGCGAGAAAGAATTTTATATATGACATGACAAGTTTGCCATAGAGATTATCTAAAAATGCTTCATTTTGCATTTTCTGTGGACTGTTTGGAATTTTTAACAGAGATGGGATGGTGTTGGCTGTGGATTTTTATGAACTGCTGTTTTATCTTCTGCATTGTCATCAGTTAGTGACTCGTGTCGATAGTTTTGGTATCATTTTCAATGGTAATTCTTCGATTTGTGTGATATAGTTAAAGAGTATCGATATATACTTATTCTGCTGTGGCTTCATAAATTAAAACCTTTACAGTCTCTACTAAATCATGATGATTAAACTATCCTCTACAATAAGACATCCTATATTGGATATATAATGTGCATTGATCTGTAGTACTTGCTTACTTACTTCGCTGATTGTACAGATCATTTGCGATTCATGAACTTCTTCAGACGTCTCCTAAAGTTGTTTCAATTGATAGCAACCGTAAGGCAATGACCAAATGCAATACTATCCTTATCGATAGCTTATCTTCACAAGTTCTCGGGCCTACCTTGTGTTACATTTTAAACAGATACGCTTCAAGATTGAATCTTAGAAAGATATCATGCCCTAAACAATTCCATATAAATCAAGACATGACAAACTTTTGATGATTCGCTTGATTTTTGGCTTTGCAACTATTCCTACACTATACCCAACTCTGATTCCTATTGTCAATAAGAAGAGATGGAAGAATTAAATTCTCGTTTTCTGATTGAGATTGAGTTTATTTTCTGAGAAATTTTGTGCAGACACAAAAATGAGATTTTATTTACATTTAAATCTAATTCTTGTTTGCTTTAAGAATTCAACAAATTTCTCCATTTACGGTCAGTCTACCAAAAAAAAAAAAGTCTAAATGATTGACCTAACAAACTAACTTAATCTTCCTTTCATTCACTCAATATTCCATTAAATAATCCATCCAAAAGTCGATGATAATGCCACAAATATTTACTCTATAAAAAAAGCACATCTTTATCATCAACTTCTGATCCCCACTTGACTAATGAGCCTCCAAAATTTTTCAAGCGGATATAATGAGTGACTTACAAGCATTCCCATCAATTTATCTACTAAAGACTTTTTTTTTCCTATTTTTTGCTCCAAGGATTTTCAATTTTTTTTTTTACTGCACATAATGATGATTGAAGTTGACAGTAAACGGAACTTTTTGCTTGCTTGAAGATTCTATATAATAAAAAAATCTTTTAAATCTTTTGATGCTGTGCTTATCGTAGCTTTAAGTATGCTTACGATACACAAAATCATCTCATAGTCAACAATGACGCTTGAGTTTTTTTTTTCTTGCTGCTTCCTTCTCATGAATTTCCACGTGGCATGATGAAAAATTTAAACATGTAAATGATAATAAGGCAGCACGTGTAGACAACAATAGACCAAAAAAATAAAGTTTTTAATTAAAAATAGACCTGACGACCTTTTATTGTTAATGAGAACTTTCTGTGAATGAAATGTCAATTTGAAAAGTCATTGAAATTGTCAATAACAGAGCTCTGGATATTCTTATTGGAGCTTAAAGATATTCCGAGAATAAAAGCTTATTGATTTTTTTTCAGTGACTATTTTCAGGATTGTTTGGATTTTTAGATTTTGATGTATATTTAGCACTATCTCCAACAGGCAACACTTTAAGGTACCGTGGTGAAATTTCTAGACCATGAAAGCATACATCATGAATACTCGTGATTAGTCTTCATATAAACAAGATAAAATTCATTAATTGATGCAGCTTCAAAATGCTTAGAGCAGCTTAAAGGCTTTTACGGTGAATAAAGTTGTGTAATGGGCACTGGATAAGGAAATAAAGTTTAAGAGTGCTTTGTGCCACGCTCCCAAATAACCTCCGGTAGCTCTTTGGTAGAAGCATCCAAATGGAAATCGTAATTCGTGGGTTTGAGTCCTAGTTCGGAAAATGTTGTGTGGAAGTGGGCTTTTTTCCTCTAGAACCTTAGAAAGAGTAAGTTTCCGAACATATGTGATCGAAAGTTGAAGGGATGACTATTTGAAAGCAGTAATAATACTTCTTAGAGTATATGACTAAAGCCTCGTTCCATTAAATTACTAACACCCCTGAAAATTATCTCAAAACACCTTACCAAATCACAAAACCGGCAGATCAACAAAATTTAATCAAATATTTATTTAGATCCCGCAGTTCCTTTGAAATCATGTCGATTTCTAAATTATTATCTAAATAAAATTTTTCGCATAAAGTTTCCAACAGATTCTGAAGTATTTTGACACTAGGATCTCAAAAGTAATTAAATTCTCGAACATGCTTTAATAAGAATGTCCACAAAATTAAGTCACAGAGAAATAAATTCCTGATTTTAATATGTTGACAGCTCTTAAAAACTCTGTTTCGATCGTTAAGACTTACTCATTAATAATCTACTCATTAATCTCCAATGATATAAAATTCAAGCTGCTAACCCTTCTTCTTTCGTCGTCGTCATTCTCATAATCATCAAATAAAAATTATTAATTCACAAAAATAAGAAGAAGAAGACACAAAAAAGAGATGAGATTATGATAGAATGACCAAAATAGCTCTGCAAAAGCCCCCAGATCACAGATGATGATACCAAACAAAAAACTAGATGTACGATTCCAACACAGAATGTAGATATTCAAATTAAATTATACATATATTTTTAATTCGACATCGAATTATTTCTTAATCCAAGATTTATAAAAAAAAAACTGTCTTCTGTGTATTTTCCATTTCATTTTTTATTAATTAAAATTTTTAATCCCATTGCCATTAAAAAAAAAATGTTGAGCATGAGAGAGAAGAAGATTAAACCCGAATTAATGTGATTTAAAGAATAAAAAAAGGGAGTAAGTGAGATGGATGTATAATAAAAATAACAAGATGGTCAGACTGAGATACCGACTTGAATAATAATAACAATAAAAATTATTCTACTGATAAATCTGCATAATATAATAAAATACAGAATGAGATTGGATGAGGAAGATAGCGCTTGAAAAATCCCTATGATACTTACAAAAGAGCGATTTCCATTCAACCTTTTTTTGACGTTTACTTTTGGCAGAACTAATTATCGTTTTGCCTGAACATATGTGCACAACAACCGGAGAATTTTTCTTTTCTTTCTGCTTTTTTTTGTGTGCAATTTTTTTGGGTGCAAATAATTTTTTGTGTATGCGAGGTTTGGTCTTGTTCGTGACTGACTTGTCTAATGAGAATTTTTGTAATATAATGTTTTTTGCAGGTTTTGTGAGGGAATATGAGATGTGGTAGATCATAAAAAGATAGAATCCAGTGTTGTTCAAATTGTGGGCCGTGGGACAATGTTGGATGTGCTATAGAATTGGTGTGCTGTAGAACAAGCTCAGGTGTGCCGCATGCAAAATTTCAAAAATTCAAAAATGAGCGTTTTTTTAAATTTTAAAATTTTAACAGAAAAGCTTAATCCTAAATTCTGACCATATTTACTTACTTCACTGTCCATACAGATCAACTGCAATCCATGTTCTCTCATAAACTAGCGCCTATAACTAGCTCTATCGTTCGCTACTGCTTGCACAGTTTCCGAGTCTGTATTCTATAACTAAAGTGTGCCGTGGCTTAAAGAATTTTTAACAATACTAAGATAGACAGTGATCAACTTTATCTGGAAATCCAGACTCCAAAACAGCGTCCAAACAGACACTGGAGATTCGATTCCACGTTTTTGTTATTTTGGACTTCAGATTCCAGAGCAGTCACCTATACAATAGTGTCTTGTAAACTCTGCTTTCATTTAATTCAAGCAAACAATAAATTGCTTTTTATACCTGATTAACTATAAAGCTTGTAAAGTGTCGCAGTAAATTTGCCTTCTTGAAGATTGACTAGAAAGGGTTCGATTCTCATTAAATAATATAAATTTTGCTAATATAGCATTCGTTTCTATTTACTTCCCACTTTTTTTATCCAAAATTATTTTTTTTAACCTTTTCTACTTAATCAAATGTGTTTCAACTGTTCCTAATATTTGCGCCTCTCAAAGCATCTCCAGACAGTTAATCACCAGTGTTCCAAAATCCAACTCCAAATGCACCTCAATCAATCCTCAACATACCAACTAACTTCCTTACCAATTTTAGTCAAAAATTCTTTTTTTTGCAATTTAAATTCCTGTGTAGGCAATTTGGAAGAAATTCATTCTCTCTTTTTCTCTTCCTCTCTTGTTTTTTGTCGAAATATTTTCGGTCGGATTGTGTGTTGTGTTATTTTCGGGAGTACAGAAAGGCAAAGAACTGAATAAAAATTTCCTCGTGTCGTTTTGAAAAATGAGATAAGAGCTTGAAACATTTTGTCGTTTAATTTAATTTGTTTTTAATTTTTCTCTTTTCCTTTTTCTACTCTTCCAGTTCTGTTTTTACATTTCGCAATTTCAAATTCATTCCATTTCTCTCTTCTATCTTTCTGCGGGTTTGTTTTATCGTTTTTTATATATTTTAACTTGCATACGGCAGAAAAAAAAATTGAAAAATAAAAATTTAAATTTCATTCAAACCTCACAATGCGAATCAAAAATTCAAAAGCAAAAACTGCGGTTACTCCACACGCAAAACCCCAGCCTTTTTTGCTGCAACAACAACAACAAAATATGCTTCATGTTGTTTGCCAATTGCACAGGAAAAAAAAATATAAAAATACATTTTAAAGGGTAAAATAGCATAGTTATGCATGCATATCCAGATATATTATAAATCTATCTGAATTTTATGCTGCATTGGAGGTCTTGATCGAGAAATTTATGGTACGGGGATGTGACTTTCTCACAAAAGAATCGTCTCCTTTTTTGAATACACGTGCAACCTGATGTTGTCATTGAAGTCGTTAACTGACTTTTGTTTGAGATTATTGTCGAATATTAAGGATATTTTTGGATATGAATCGGGGGGACTAGTTGGGAAAATATTTATGAATTTGGTATTTTAAAGGAACATTTTGGGATATTTTATGGCAACAACCTTTTTGGGATATTTTTGCCCCTAGAAAATTTAATGACCTTTCATATTGATACTGATGTGTAGCAAAATTCAAAATATTTGCTTATGTAAAGTTCAGTTCATGTTCTGTGTAGGATTGCGGCGTGAATTCGACACATGATAATAAGTTCTTGTTTTATAACCTTTAAAAATTCTTGGAAATTGTTCTGCAACAATGTTGAAGCTTTAAACTTGAAAATTTAATTTTATCATGTCTACCAAACTTAATTACAAAGTTGCAATATCCAGTAATTATTATTCAGTAATGAATCCTTAAAAATGTCCATTAATTACATCCAGCGACGCAGAAATTCCCAGAAAGCTCATCATTCGATTCACTAGAATCACTAATCCAGAATCTATCCAACCCCAAAACGCATATAGGGTTCGCCAGTTATGATGCGACGATTCTGATTGCTATTTCATGATGACTCTCCATCTCTCAAACCTTACTCATCTCTATCGTATCTACACTGACTGTTGTTGTGTATTTATTCATTGTTATATTGCGGATGAGGTTATATATGGTGGGTAAAAACACAGCGTGAGACCAGATGGTCAAAATTTATATACGCAATACACAATATTTGGCATGAAAAATTGCATTTAGTGTAATTACAATGTTGAAGATGACTCGAGTACCATGGGGGAGGAAATGATGAAAATGTTCAATTATTCTCTCTATCCTACTCGCTCACGCAGCTTCCAATATATAGCAAAATGCTGTTGAATGGAAAAAAAAAATTAAAATAACAAAGCACCGCCAAAAATTTACCTAACAACAAGCCCTCCAATCGACTAAATTTTCGCTTTTCAACAATATAAAAAAAAATAATGTAAAAAAATCTCTTGGTTTTTACGCGTAAAGTATGCAAATGCTTCCCCAACCACCAGATGATTTATGAAATTCAATTTTGAACCATGTAACAATAGATATAAATTTTCTTTCTAATTCTCATCTCTTTTACTTCCTTTTCATCCCCTCATTCACTTTTTTATTTCACTTATTCATAAATATTAAATTTTTTTTTTCTCTATTTTTTCTCATTATAGGATCGCCACATTCCACTACATAGTAAGAACGGTGAGCCGGTCGTCGATCCATCACAAGACTATGTCCTTATGTCGGGTCATGAAAATGCTACACACACAATTTTACGATTTCGTCGTAAGCTCGACACATGCGATGAAAAATTTGATGTTCCTATCACTGTAAGTTTTATGTCGTAAAATTTTTTTTTTAGTGTTTTGTTGTTATGAATGGATGGAAATACTTTACTTTTTTTTGACACAAGTTGTAAACGACTTTAGGCTCAGTGAATATATTGAAAATTTTTTATGTTTTTATTTAAGCTGCAAGTTGAAAGTTTTTCATTTGAGTCTTTTTTATGTGAATTTAAGCATCTCCTTGAATTTTAAATTAGAACAGAACGTGCTCAGGTTTATAGTTATTTGAGAATTATGGAGAGGAAATAAAGTCGAAAGTTGAGAGAGATGATTTAGATTTGATGTGAAAATGTGTGCTGTATGAATTGATGTTTAATTTTTTCTAAATGGAAATTTGATGGAAATTTATGTGGTTTGATCAGATGGTTAGGCGTTGCAGATAAGGGTTTTGAAGGTGCTGGGATTGTCTGAATATTAGCTTCAGGGGTGCAACATAGTCGCCATATCATCGCGACTGTTATCATGTAAATAGCTACATTTTCATGAAGACTTCTGGTTCCAAAAGGTGTCATAACGGTGTCATGGCTCCTTACAGTTTAAAAGCATGCTTTCATGATACAGAAATACCACTACGGTAGCTAAAAGATCTCTTTACATGTTAGGTGACATTCACGCACTTACTTACTTACTTCGCTGGCCGTACATATCAAGTGTGATCCATGGCCTGCCTTAAACGCCACCTGACATTCAAGTGGCAGCAGAAAATAAAAACTGCCACTGTGTTCCACTACATTAGGTGATTTTCAATGTTATCTCAAACTTTATACAGAGTCAAGTTGACATTTCCATACAAAACCCGAGTTGACTTTGAGCTATGTTTCTTCAGGAGTGTTTTCGGATTAGGGAACTGTCCAATTGACAGATACTGCCACAAAATAGTTCAATGTAGCTATTTGAGTAGTTTATTTGGGATAGGAAACTACCTCAATAAGACTGCCACCATATATTGTCACAAAACAGTATAATGTAGCTATATGAAGCTCTCACAAATCCATTTAGTCTCACAAACTTTTCACAGCTACTAAATAGAAAGCCTTCTGTCACTCAAGGTTCCATTTTAGCCCCAATTTTCCTAAAACGACAAATTTCCCCCTTCAACAAAAATCAATTCAAACAAACTCTTTCAAATCTAAACAAAAAAAAATTCTCCAAGCTCAACCATAATCGACTAGAACAAGCAGATTAAAATAGAACAAACACATCGAAAGTGTTCTACTTCCCTAGAATAGAAGCAAAAAAAAAAAGAAGTAAAATTGTCAACTGATGAAAATCTCTTCATTGAACATGATTGTTTAAAAGCTATAAACAGACACACATACTAAGCGTCATGTCATAAAACTTTTCTATTACAACAACAACAAGCTTCCAGTCAGACAATTTTCCACTCATGACAAACCATCCACCATTATTTAAAGAATGCACAAAAAAAGTGTTTACAGATACATTGTAAAGATATAGATAGAGATGAATAGAGGAAGATAGTTTAGCATAAGAAGATGATGAGAAGTGAATAGAATGAGGAAAATGATACATAAACCACAGAAAATTGTCCATTGAAACTTTTTTTTTCATCCCTGTCCAAATGACAGATTTGACCTCCCAATGTCCGGAAAAAAAGAGAGAAAAGATAACAATCGACCATAAATCAAACCCTTGTCCATCCTGGATGCTTTTGTGTGAATGTCTATGTGTGTTTGCATAGAATCAACATTCTAACTCATTCCTACTAAAATGTACTGCTGATGCTTACTACTCTTTTATATGTTTATATACACATATCGTAAAGTTTTCATCAATAAATCACTGACTTGGTTTGAATGAATAGTAAAAATAGGATGAATATATCTACATATACTAAAAATCTCTTCTCTTTTTTTTACATTTGATTACTTCACAGAATGACACAATGAAAATCGTTTATATGTATCATGAGAATGAACCCAAACGTGGATCATTGCAACATGGAAGTTTGCCAGAACCTGAACTCGCATTGAAACCTATCAAATCATTATTGATCCTTCAAAGGCCAAAGTTTGAGAGACTCGAAATGAAAAATGATGAAACGATTGAGACATTTGATGTAAGCATGAAAAATGTTACAATATCACCATCAAATGCTACAAAAATGTGTAGAATAGTAAGACTAATGGCAAATAAACAAGGTCAAATTGTGGCTTATAAGCCAATATTTGAACCATATATAGCAAAGAATTATATCATGCATATGAATGTTTACGAATGTAAACATTTTGCAAGTCAAAATCAAGTAAATATCATTGATGATGATGATGAGACAGCATGTACACTTTTAAGTAAATTTAAATGTAATAATATCGTTGCAACATGGTCGAGAGGATCACAGGGATTTGTTTATCCAAACAATGTTGGATATTCACTTGATACAAGAAATGTCAATCTTTATTTTCTCGAAACTTACTATGAGCCATTTAAAACAATAGGAAATGAAAAGATTGTTGACAATTCTGGTATAAGATTTTCATATACGAGTTTAAAACGACAAAATAATGCCGGAATATTATCTGTGGGCATTCAACCAATATGGACTCATATCATACCACCTGGCTTTAGAAAGGTCACAAGCATTGGATATTGTACGGGTGATTCAAATAAATTTGCTATACCACCAGAAGGCATTACCGTTGTTGGTGTACAAATGTTAACACATGAAATGGGTAAAACAATAAAAGTCCGATTAGTACGTAATGGAAAGGAGCATTATCCAATTGCACAGGATCATAATCTCGATTCGGAATATCTTGAATATAGAATCATTAGTAAGGGCGTCAGGATTCTTCCTGGTGATGACCTTGTTGTTGAATGCTCATATGACAGCTACGATAAATCAAAGCTAACACTCGGCGGATTTGAAGCACAACAAGAAATTTGTCAAGCAACGCTCGTTTATTATCCAAGACAAGAGCTTCTTAGTACGTGTCAATCAAAGCCAAAGACGAAAAACTTCTTAAAATCGTTAAACATTGAGAAGCTCAATAATGCTCCGCCATTTACGATTTCACTGCCTGAAAGGTAAGAAAATTATTATTTATTTATTTATTTTGATATTTTTTGAAGTTCCTCAAGTGGATTAAGAGCTGAACAATTTTTTAAATGTCAAAATTTCAATCAAGGCATTTTATTCTCAACTCTAGGTCTGTTGGGGTAATTTTAACAGATTTTTTTCGTAAATGTTTACGGAACTTTTAATTTAATTAAGGATCGAAATGAATTTTTGTTAAAAATATATTTATATTTCCATCAGTTGGCGATACCGTAGGGTACAAGAGTTTTTTTAATGTTTACAGTTTCTCGCTCAGACTTGATCTGCAAACATTGGAGGATTGTTGGCTTAAAAAATATTTTTTATTTTGTCGTTTCTGACAATTTATGACAAAAAATATGAATTTTCATTTGGGGATTTTTTTTTTGGGTATGAAGGATGAGGGTATATATTTCTAAATTTGTTAAGGTAATAAACACGGCTGTGATGTTTATTTTTGTCATTTTAATGTTACAGAGTTATAGGGTTTGGTGTTATGAAGCGGAATGTAGAGGAAATTTGTACAATTTTTAAATTCTAGTATGTGGGGTGCATAGGAAGTACATTCGAGTATGGGGAAAGGATTACTCTTGCTGACAATAAGCATTTTCACCTAAATGAACGTGGACATCAGCATACTCAATAAATTCAATTAATCATACCTAATTTTGTGAGCATGCTTCTTGTGTGCTCGAATTAGAGGGTTATATATCATATTTTGAGGGTCAATCACTGGGTTTATCCATTTTGTCGGCAAGAATCGAGAATAAATTGAGTCCAAGATCATTTGATAGAAGCTTTTGGATTCATTGGTTTGTTTAACTTCTCTAAACTATATCACATGACAAAGGTACACCCTAGAGTACACTAAGGTACATCCTAAAAGACACCAGACAGATCTGACTCTGGTTTCGTCATTGAGTGATTCCTTAAGACTCAATTTTAAGTAAAATATAACAGCAGAGTTTGTAGTCGGTTCAGATTTTGTATGGAAAAGTTGACTAGAGTCGACTCGATTCCATACAAAATTTAAGTCGACTCCAAGCCCTGTCTAACAATTTTAAACTAAAATATGAGTTCAATCCTTTAAAATATCTCAATCCCCAAACACTTCCTATTAAAAATCGATGATTTATTGCCAAAAATTCCCCAAGAAATCCCCCAATTCAACAATATTCCAAAATCAAGCACATCAACATTCTTTATGCAAATAAATTGCATCAAATCCTTTTACATAAATCACATTCCAAAAGCCTCATAAATTTTCATTTCGTCAACAATTTCAATCAAATCAAAACAAACTTTCAAGCACAATACAGAAACTTTCCCCGGAGAAATAATTTTCATCATCTTAAAGCCAAAAAAACTCTTTTTTTGCTGTACTTCCTCAACAATCAAAAGAGCTTATTCCCAATGGATGTAGAATTGAGGCATTTATTTCAAGTTGAGAAAATTTCCATCATTATTGTCCTGAAATATAATCATGAATGATTAATTATTGTATGTCGCTTGTAGATGAATTTACGACAATGTGATGTCAGCTCTTGGGCGGAAGGAGTTGCTTGGCGTCTCTTTTTTTATGTTACGAGCTTATGAGAACAAATCGCTTTGGGATTGAATGTTTTAAAACTTTTTTATTAGGCTGCAAACTTCAGACCTATTCAGACATTCTTATTGTCCACTTGACGAAACTTAAAAATTCATTAAATGAGAATATCCATATTTTTTAACTGCTTATATTCATTATCGTCAATTTTGTGATGTAATTTGATTTTTTATTCTTATTTCATAGATATGCCGGTAAGACGCTCGAGGAGCATCTAAAGACATACGATTGGAAAACGGAATTTGATCATTTTGAGAGAATCAGCAAAACATCACCGTTCGATATTATCATCACCGGTGATCAAAGAAGGGTATGTATATAAATTTGTAAATACAGACACACAGGATGAATATTTGAGAATATTTGTTGCGTAGTTAATAGCGTTTAAGGTGGTTGTGGACAACCTTTTGTTTTTTGTGGCTCATTTTAGAGTAATTGTGAGCATTCTGTGCTCAGTAGCCAACCATTGCCTTTGTGGTTAGTCTAAACCGAAACCATACACGGCATACGGTTCATGGCCGCTAAATTAGCCACACACTAGTGTACCACAGCGCACAGATTACCCACCACTGCTTAAAAAGCCAGAAGACATAACCCAAGACGAGAATTCAATTCTTTTTTCCATTTTTTTCTTTTGATGATGAAGTTGTTTTCAAAAAGGAAAAGAAGGCAGAGATAGAGACACAGAGAGAGAAGAATGAAAACAAACTCAAGGGAACGTAATGCTGCAAGAAGAAAAACTGTTTATTTCCATTGTCTGAAATGGAATTTATTTTTCATTTATGTATTCAAGCGAAGGATGATATAATCATCCTTTTTTTAAAATATCTAATTTAATGGAATTATCAAGGTGCATGAAAAATTACTCTCGCAGTTTGTAGACAGATAAATCTATGGAATTGTCAGCTGGACTGGGTGAGAGGACTTGTCTTCGGGGGAATTAAACAACATGCTCTTTTACTACTGAATTTAAGGAATTTATTTTGTCTTGCATAAATTTGACAATTCATTGCCATTTATAATAATGGAGGGTCTTTTTGGTTATTTGACTGGTTTGCAGTGATGCAGAAAATTGTAATATTGATGGTCTTTTTCCTGATTTTTATGTACGCAATGGGAATTTTATTGACAATTGTCTGTCAATATTGTCCTAAATGCTTTACTCCATCCCAAAAATAGAGAAAATGACGACAAAAACCCTAAGACAATGATCCTTATACTTAACAATTGTCATTCAATAATCATTAAAAGTTCTCCACCAACTAGTCGTAAATTTAAAATCGCTAAATATAAAATACATAAAATGATTGCAATCACCTGGCATTCATTTAATTCTCGTGTTGTTCTGAATTTATTTTGCATACAATTTGCATAATTGATGTACGAAAATTTGTATCTAATTTATGATAATTTTGCACATAAAAAGAGGAAAGAGCATTGCAATGTGTTTTTTATATTCTCATGACAATGAATATTTTTTAAAGCTAATTTGGTTGGTTCTTTTTTTTTCATGCATAATGTCGATTTGTTTGTTTTTGGGGGATGCGATTGTCTTGTCTGTCGTTAGGGATTTGAGGGTTGGAAGATGTAAAACTATTTTAAAGGAATTTGCAGTTTTGAAATGAAATTGAGAAGAAATTTTGCTCAGATTTCAAATTTTTGATGAATAATTCTTGAAAATAATTGATTAATTGGACGTACAGCATCAATTGTGATTCATGACTTACCGTAAATGTATTCTAAAGTTGGCTCAATTGCTAGATGCTCCTTGCGAATTCCAGACTTCAAGCACAACACAGTCTCGATTATATAATTGTAACTGAAGATGGAAAATTCCTTCCCGAGCAGCACAAATGAACTAAGCTCGAACAGAACACGACTTGAGTCGAATTTTCAAAATCCGAGTCAACTTCAAGTTCTGCAAACGAAGAAGACGTCACAAGACTTATAAATTATGGCAGCTTTCATTTAATTTTAATTGAAAAGCCTTAAAAGCTCCGTTGTGGAGCCTAAGTGTTCCCGATGCCGAAACCAAAAGACGCTTTAGTGGATCCTTCTTAATTTGTGTCGCTCGGGCTAAATTTCTCAACATAAATATAAATTTCCATACTCAAAATTATTTTAATGAATTAAAAATGTCTCAAATCATTGACGTACTGAAAGTTTATCCTTACATAAATGATTAAATATAGACTCTGTGTATCGATTTTCTTCCAAAAGTTTGACATTACAGTGACTCAATTAAAATTTAATATCCAAAGTTACTTCTTGTTTCCTTTAAAAAGTTGACTAAATTGACAATGCAGCTGCAATTAATTAAAGTATAGATGTAGCTATAGCAATCAAACATGACAAAAATTCTTTAAGCGTTAGATGAAGTCTTGTAAGGTTTTCAATTTAGAGTTGCTCGTACTCAATATTATAATCTATTAAATGTTAGCTGTTTTCTTTGGGAATTGTTTGTTTATGACGTCAAAGGATTTTCATAGAAAGTGGATGTAGAGCAATTCAGGGACTTAAAAGGATTAAATATTGTCAATGTACGTCATTTGCATCGATGCACCTTGCAATATACTGACGATTAAACTGCAATAAGTATGTAACATAATCCATAAAATACTTTTTAGAGCGGTATCTGCTTTAAAACTCGATCAGGTTTCCGATAGCTGAAAAAAATAATTTTCCCAACGCAATAATTCGTAGAATTTTCTACTTTACTTTACTAACTTTCTTCGAAGTTTCTGTAATTGAGAACGTTCCCTTCCATTCCAATAATAATATTGTCTTCAATGTGGAACAAGAGCACACAATTAATTGATTTTGTCTTGCCAGCATCAAGACCAAATTAATCCAAAATGATAATGTAAGTCTGTCTCTGAATAATAATGAGTAATTACAGTCGAGTTGTGGATATAATTACATATTATATTAACCTATTAATTAATTAAATTAATTTCTATGTAAAACAAGAGAGATTGTGACTTGAATGAGCATCCCTTGACTCATAAATTTGTCTTACAAAACTACATAAATTTTCGTATGTAGCTGTTCCCTTGAAAACGATGAAAAATAAAGGAAAAGATGGAAAATTGAAAATTCAGCTTAAAAACTTATTCAACCATTAAAACATTCCAGCAAACTCAAATATTATGACTTTATACATATTCTACTCTCTCTACCCCTAACTGTCTTCTTTATCATATCCCCTGTTTATATATAGTAGATGAAATTTATTTGTAAAATTTACTCAAGTGTAACATTAAAAAGAATAATCTCTAACTCGCTTTTTTTTTCATTCTCTTTTTCTTTGCATGCACACCATATACATAAAGATTCTGGAAGATGATCCTGTAAATATAGTACATCCATTTGTTCCAATAGCATCACCATGTGAATTAAGTAAGCAGGATGTGTTCCGACCACTTGTCGACGAGAATAGTGTAATGAATGTTCAGCAAGCAAAGAGTAAGGTGTCGAGAAGCTCAGAATTTTCAACATTAAACTTTTCAAATAGCTCACAAATGATTAGACTAAGCTGTTGGATAGCAATTTTGACATTAAGCATATTTTATGTAGTCTCGTAAGCAAAAGAATAATTCATAAGATTTATACATTGGCAGATTAGTTGAAGGAAAAAAAAACATGAATAATTTTTAAAAGAAAAGTAATCATCTCCACCCCATCTAGTCTTTATAGAAAAAAAAATGAAAAATGAATGTTTTTTTTGAAAACACACAAAAAAAAATCCCCCATTTTAATATATAAAAAATGTGTTTTCGATATTTGAGTAATGAGAGTAAAGCATCCCCTCCCCTGACATAAAAAAAACTATCCTGAACATTTTTAAGATGAAGTTATGGTATAAGATAGATTCGGGGTTGAATTTGAGTTTTTTATGGAATTTATCGATAAAATATTCTTTATACATCTTAATCAACTGAGGATTAATGATAGCTGTTACTGTTTAAATGGTCAATAAGGTAAAGGGATGTGTATCGATAGACTACTTATTGATGATGTATGAAGGTTTTGGACTATTAATTTACTTGAGGATTTAAAATACATCAATTGTGGACTTGTTTCTTGATAAAAACCGTAAATTTCAATTAGATGAGTTTTGAATTTATTTGAGGAAATATTCATCAAAATTGGTTTTGATGTGTTTCGGCTTGGAAGGGCATAATGAATCAAAATTATATACACATGAGAAACATTGTTTGTGTTTATTACATTTAAGTAATATTTGGGAATGGTGTTGGATTTATTTGCAGTTATTCTGATTAGTTTGTTCGGAACTGACTTGAGATTAGAGGTTGATTTCTCTGGAATTGGAATGGCTTACTTACTTCCTTGACTGGAACGCTTTTTAGAGTCCTTTTCTACACATCCAATTCAGGAATTCTTTGTTTTTCCTCGAGATCTCTTATCATCCTCAAAGTCTCGTTACTCCATATTTCGAGACATCTTGTGGATGAGGATATGGATATTCCACTGGATCATTGTAATGTACACCTTGCAGTATATTATTCCAGTACCAGAGAAATTGACCTTTAGAATAAGTCTTACAATTCAAAAGGAAACTAGTAAACCACAGCTGCCACAATGCCTCAAATTTCAAATATAATTCAATGAATTTTTAATATATTGATCAAAATTTCTGAGGTTTTTGGGTCTTTATTTGAAAATTTCATAGGATTTTAATTTTATTATTGAACTTTAAAAGATTAATATTAAGTTTGTAAAGTTTTAAATAGATTTTTAAGTTTTTATTGTTAACGACTTTCCAGGTGGAAAACAAGTGTCTGTGAAATATTTTAGGGAAAGATTTTACGTCTGTTTGTACCAAAATATTGATTTAAAGTCTGTTGAAAATCGATTTTATACAATATTTTACAGATACTTGCTTTCTTTCTGCGTCTTGTTCTTATTGTTTCATAAATATTCCAATGACTGTTGTCGTTACCCAAAATGGGGGGTTCCATTACGAAGACAGAAATTGTTGAATATTAATACAGAAGAATAACGCCGTACTTGATAAATTGCAGCTTAATTTATGAGTATCAAAACATTATATCACCTCAAATCAGGATTACACCGGTCGAAAGAGTTTCTTAATGTTATAGCCACAATATAGTAAATTTTGCGGCTAATTCTATAATTTTTTAATCTAAAAATCTCATTGGTACCTCTAAAGGTGATAATATCTTGTTTTGAAGTTGATATAATGTTTTAAACTTGTGTGGATGAGGAGCTGTTGATATAAAATCTATTCTACAGATCAGTTAGACACATCCATCATTTTCACGTGTGGACAAGTTTTGGAAACTTATCAGATTTTGGTTTAAGTAACTCTAAGTTCATGTATAGATGTCACCAGAGCTCGAAGTCGACTTGGATTTTGTATGAAAAATTGACTCAAGTCGACTCGACTCTATAAGAAATCTGAGTCGAAATCCAGCTCTGGATAGTTAGAAAATGGGGATTCCTTGATTTGAATCAACTATTTAGAGGGAGTTTGAACCCCAAAAGTCCAAAAAGCAGCCTCCACAATGTGAGTCCTGCCAACTCTGTTGCTATCTCTAACACGAACTTTTATCTATTTCTATGAATATTTAACTATCTCATGACCTTAGAGCTTCATTCATCAAAAAAAAAATCCTTAAAAATACAAAACCACATTTGGCCAGTAGCTATTGTTATCACAGATCTGTTATGCTTTTAAATTTTTAATGATAAACTCCACAAAAACCTCAGCCCTGAAGAACAAAAAATTAAACAGAAAATAAAAATAGCATAACCTATAAAAGCGTCTAGAAAATTCATATAAAAAAAACTAAAATATAATAAAACAAAAAAAAATATAAAACCAGTAACTTTTAAGCGGAAGAGCAATCAAACGATGGTCGATTTAAAAACTTAAAAATTAAAAAAAAAATATTAAAAAAATAAAATATAATAAAATTTAAAAAAGCAGCAGTAAGAAAAAAATATTAAAAATATTTAAAAATAAAATCCAACATGTAGACGAGATGAGATGGTAGTAAAAAAAAATATAGGAAGTAACTTTCGTAATCACAATTTAAAGACTGATTATGAATTACATTTGACATTGACATTCTTTTTAGGAGTTGTATTACTTTGTACACGCAAATTTTTAAAAAGGAGAACAAATGAATGGAATGAACACAAAGAGAAAATGTTGATGATTATCTCAAATATGAGCAAAAAAAAATAAAGAAATTTGTAAGGATCATTAAAATTTGTATAAAAAAAATACGATAAAATATAAGAAAAATTCCAATTCCTGTTAGAGGAAAATTGTGATATTAGATGTTGTGATAATAATAAAATAAGTAGTGAAGTTAAGTCCATAAAATGATAAGATGATGATGTTAATATTGTACAATAACATAAAAAGCAATAAAGAAAAAAGGAAAAAAATGAAAAATGATGAAAAAAACATTTGCGTAGTAATTAAAAAAAATAAAAGAAAAAAATACATAAATTACACGAAATAAAAATTTTTTTTTTCAATTTTAATTTAATTATGAAAATTATTTTTCATGCCTTTCATTTGGAATAGACATGAGGAGCTTTAAATACGATTTATGATGGTATTTAAGTGAAGTAGAAGAATTTTTTTATGGCACTTGGTGAAAATTTTTAACGCATTTTCCAGAAGAAAATTTATTTGATGGAAATGAATGAATGAATTTTTCAGAAAGCCTCTAATGATGATGGTAAGCTTATTTTTATACAAGCTCAAGGGTGCTTGATATTTTCTCTCTTTTTTTTCTTGGAAATTTTTTCATTTTTTTGGCAATAAAGATTGTGAATTTTATTTACAGAGCAGATTTTATTTTTGTATATTAAAAATTGACGTCTTTGTGATTTTGGTTTGGTACATTTTAAATTAAAATAAAAATTGTTGCTAAGAGACATAAATGAAGTCAAACATCAGAAGTTTATACAAAGAAGATTTTCAGTTAAGTCGTAGATGTCTAGCAGTTTTGGAAGCTCTGTCAACGAATTCTAGGAATCTCAAATTGGTACAAAAGCTCAATTTACTATCGTCTTATATTATTAGCTTTACTTTGAAGATGCACGCGAGCTGCTAATACACTTATTGAAGTAGGATGTTGATTGAGATCGGTACAGACAGGGATACTTCTTTGGTCTCAAAATTGAGCTTGCTTTATTATATTTATTGAGTTAAATCACGAGAACGCTCATTTAGATTAGTATGCCTTATTGCTTATTAAGGAAACAGTGTAAAACTTGGTATTAGTATTTGACATCGGGTAGCATCAGCTTCTGATGACTTTCTGGACAGTAAAAGAACTCTTGGAAGGAACCTGACGATAGAAATAGTATTGTACTTGGTTTCGGAAATTGGCAAGTGAAAGTCAGCGATAGAGACAGCTTCAGACGGCTCCTGTGGGAGGTCATGGATCACAACTGATCTGCGAAGTAAGTAAGTAAGTAAGAATCAGCTTCACGCGTCATCTAAGGAAAGTCATAAATACCATCTGATCAGTGAGAACAATGAATTAAGGAAGTATGTTAAACTCTCCTAAGAGGCAAGTATACTGCGTATTTCTGTTCCATGAAAGCATGCCGAACAGGAGGACTCCCTACTGAATGCATCATTAACTGGTAGGAATCGAACCCTCGACTTTATAAAGTAATACAATATGAAACAAAACTCGAATACCTTGACATTCACCTTTGTAGTATGCTACATATGACTCAACACCTTTTAACTCCACGTGGGTATAACAACACAAAAACGTCAGTTTTTCACATGGATAATCCTTAAAACCCCTAAAGTCTCACATCAAAGCTAAACTCAAATACAAATCCTTTGACTGATCTGTAAACGTGTCTTCAATAATTCTTTTTCCCACCTGTAAAATTTCTATTTTTATCCTCACCAAACATCCATTCTGACATGAACATTCTTAAAAAAAAAAAAATAATAATCAAAATTGATGTGAATATTCTGTCATCCACAATAATCGCAAGCACTGTTCCCATCAGCAAGCTTTTTTTTTATTTCTCGTCTGACTTCATTCAACAAAAGGAGTTTAAAACCGCAAAAATCCATTCAATGTCATCTCATAAAGCCATCCATTCAACATTAAATATCTCATCATTTCCACTTCTTCCAGCTTCCGCGAAATTGCAAATTAGGACGACAATATTTTCCCATTATCTTATCCGCTTGTCATTCTGATGCGATGTTGGATGAGCATTGTGTAAAATTACTCAGAAAATTGTCAAAAAAAAAAGAAAAAATTTTTTAGTTCAATTGAATAGAAAATGAGAGCAGTTAGTACCAGAGACAATATGAAGCATTAGTAAAAAGCTTTAATGTCTTTAAATAGTTGAGAATAATCAATTTCCTTTCATATCTCGTACACGCAAGCTCCACGATTCGCAATTTACTGCTTTTTATGTGGTCGAGAAAATGGAATAATGATGATTTTCAGTTGAATTAACGAGCATAGAAAGGGTTCACGTGGCGTGTATATGAAAATCGAAAGGATTCTACAATTACGCAGCATAATTAATGTCTAAAAATAACGAGAATACCGTTTTTGGCATATGTGAGTAAGAATAAAGTCGTGAATTTTCTTACGCATATGTAATTTAAGTATGTGGAAATAGAATTAGACGCTGTAGAATTTTAATGGAATGTTTAAATGTTATTTTAGAGGGCTATAATACTAAGGATGTACATATATTTTGACTGTGAACGTATTGTTAAGTTGATTTTAAATTGAAACATCAAATCATATTAATCTCAACTATTCTAGAGTCTTTCAAACTGAACTCAAAATTAAGCAAACTCTTTAACTAATCTTAACCTCTAATCCATTCACTCCTCAGTGGTGAGCAGCCTGTATACCGCGGCATACTTGTAAATGTCATACGCCGTGTGAGGTTTAAATCGAGCCCACTACTGCTCTAATCTAAAAGAACTCTGAAGTTCAAATTAAACCTGAATCTAGTGTTTAAACTTTACTAACCTAAACGCAAAAACTGAACTTATTCCCAATAATCCTCAAGTTTAAAAGTAAATCTAACACATATGTTAGCCTTATATTGAATCTAATCTTATTCTTGTTACTGTAAAAAGTAGACTTATTCCTAAATATGCCTTTAAATTTAAAATTGAATCTAAATCGTAATTCAGATTGAAACTAAATTGTTGTTTTACTTTCTTACTTAATTACTTACTTACTGGAATCATGCTCCGACTTGCAGCCTAGGTTGCTTTAAAAGGTCGTTTATCTGACTCTGATTATTGCTGGTTGAATCTCGAAGCTTATTGTCTAATTGTAGACTAAACTGAACTTAATCTCAAAACTGATCTTAACCTCAGAATTTAACTTATCCATAAAATGAACTGAACTTTTTAGGGACCTGAACTGAACTCGTTCATGAACTAACCTTTTTATGACTTACTACTACGTTAAGCAGTAAGATAGTAAAAAATGCAATAAAATCCATCAAATTTGCAATTTAAACATTACTTTAGTGCTACTAACTCATCGTCTTATAATTTAATCTGCAATATTGAGCCATAACAATTAAAGCATCTTAAGTACAACCCAGCAAAAATTTAAATCTCCCACCAGAAACCACTCATAAGTCAAGAAACTTTAAACAACAATTAAAGTAAGTATTTGTGTACATAAACATAAGCGATAACTCGTTGAAATACAAATTCTCTTGAGACCATCCAAACCTCAGTGTCTCCACCCAATTTAGATGCACGTATGATATAAAAATATAATCAGGAAGAGAATTTACAACGAGGCCATAAATTTAAGTACAAAACACATTTTCAGCCCACAAAAACGATTCGAGATGAATGAATAATTTTTATTTTTGTTCATTCTCATAATTCGTATTGTCTGATAAGATGAAGTTAGAAATAATGAGGAATTACGTTGGAAAATATGAACATGAGGGGTGAAAAAATAAAGTCAATGTTGAGAATGAGATGAATTTTAAGGAGAGAAGTAAAAATGTTAACATGTTTAAAATTTATGTCTAATGTGATAAAATGTAATTTAATTTTCAACAAGCAATTCACATTATTGTTGTTATTGTAAAAGAATGAAAGAATGGGATGTGAATGAATGAGAGATACTCGATGTGAGAGCGCACCTTTTAGTCGGAAATATGAAAAGTTAATGCCTGAAAATATTCCTTCAACTGATCCCTCCAACACATATCAGAATTCTTCTTATTATTATTCACATATTTTACGTTCGTACTCTTCACGTATGTAATTCTATGATTTTTTTAACACCATATTTTATGCTAAGTAAATGAATTCGTTTATGAGACATTTTGGGCTGGCTTGATTGTAACTGCTAAATGGATGATTAATGAGGTGATTGGAATTATTGATGACTTTTTTATGCAATTTAACTGAAAAAATGGAAATTTATTGACTGTTTCATCCGGAGTGTTGGAATACTGCGGCTTGCATTGTTCAATTCTGATAGAAATGATTCAGAAATAATCAATAATGAAGCTATGAGTCTTGCGTAAGTGACGGTCATCTGAGAGTGGGATTTATGGACTTTTCTAAGGTGTTAGAGAGTCTAGTTAGTCTAGTCATGCTAAAATCCATGCTCAAATATACATTCTTAAGTAATCTCCTAAAGTAGGTACCCTGAAGATACACGACACAGAAATGACCTAAAACCTAGCATCAGGCCAGCGTGACTAAGGTTCCAGGTCATATTCGATGAAATCCAGCTTTAAAATAGAGTCAAATTGGCCAGGACTGAATTTTAGCCATTTCTACGTCATGTGCATTTCGGATTACACTTCTCTAGATTCAAAACCTTAACATTAGACATCACAACTGAATGACTCCGTCTAAACCTCTAAAAAATGAACATAATCCATTTAAGTACTCACAAAAATCATGTTGAAACAATAGCAATCAACGCAAATCTCAGTAATAACTCACAATCGACATCTTCTTCAATCTCAAATCCAACAACACCTAAAAGCCATATTGAGATAAGCCACGACACCCAATATTAACATACCCAAAAACTCAGAACATCTGAAACATAATATAATAAAAAAAAATATCCGCCAATTTTCACCCTCAATTTACCTTTCCATAATTATATTCATCATCACCAATAAAACCTTCAAACAATTTTCGGGTTTATTTGCCTTGCGGTCACATCCAAAAAATAAGTTTACATTCATCACCCATATCATATATATTAATGGAGACTTTCTCACTTGCTAGCTTACTCTCACTGATTCGTATATATATACATTATCAAAACACGACTCGGTACTTGATAGAGGAAAAGAAAAAGTACTCGGAAACAGCGACATGAATCTTTTGTGCCTTACTTTTTAATTTAGGAAATTTTATTATATTATGGAAATGCAATAAAGACTTTTTGAAACGAGAAATAATTTATGACAATCTTTTTTGTCTGTTGACGGAGCGCGAAGTAAAGAAAAGATATAGAGTCGAGTAGATGTAAAAATATGGAAAAGAGGAATTGCGGTATGGAGGGTATAGGAGGGTGGGAGAAGTAAAAGAAGGAATTTGAAAAATAGAGCGGGGTAAATAAGTAAGTAAGTAAGCGTAGATGGAATGAATGAAATAAGATGGAGAAAAAATTCAATTTATTTATTCTTTCACATAAAAAAAAACAAGCAGAAAGAAAGAAAAGAAAAAAGCATCAATCTGATAACGACTCTCGGCAAACAGCGCTTTATCATTGTGGCTTTTCAGCATTCTCAACGGGACTGAAAACAGCCACCAATATGTTTATTAAAGTCGTCAGAAATATCAAGAGCACTAAATATTCATTTGTTATGCTCGCACGCTGCCGTTGTCCACTTGATTTAAAACGTCTCTGCAAGATATACACATACATACAGTTACAGACATTAATTCTCATATTCTCGTTTAAAAAAATTTTTAAACACTTCGTTGAACATCCATATGGATTTATAATTTAATGTACACACGACTTACTCGAAATATGAGCAAAATGCCAACAGCAATTTGTAATATCAGCGATAATATAATGAGTACGAGGGCCGGATAGAATGTTTTAGCATCTTTATTGTAATAAAGTATGAATTTGAGTTGATTGGCGTTGGCTGTTAGAAGACTTAGATCCATCATACCTTCTGCGTGTGATTTTTTCATGTGATAATATGCGGATGCTGGTTGCTGTCGATTTCTTCCGTCTGTAACATCATGACTTTCTACCTGGGGAAAATTGAGATTTTGTGTTTAGAATGGATGTTGAGGTTATCAGAAGTGGTTGCTGTTTTATTGGTATTTTATATGCTGTATTTTGAGTGTTGGTTGGTGATGTAATGTTGATAACAATTAGAGCTATGAAGTAATATGACTTAATGTCTCATTTTGATCTCTGGGATTGATATTGACATAAATATTCATATTTATGGGAATGTTTCTGGAAGTTCAAATTGAAAAATCATTATTGAGTCTAATTTTAAGCTAGTTCCTCAAGAATCCTCATGCAACATCAAGCCTGCTCATCTAAAACGCCAAAAATAGAGGCCTGGAGCTCTTAGCTAAGCCTTAATGTAAAATGATTCTCATAAAACCTTTTGTATCTTATCTAACCTTCATAATATCCCAAATTTCGTCCAAAGTACCGATTTTTGATGACTTTGCTATCGGATATGATACAAAAATTTGTGAAATTCGTGCCTGTATCTCAATATAATGGTGAATATACAGGACTAGATCAAAATGTTATCAATCCTAATACTAAAAGCTGACAACTAACTAATAAATTCCACAACACTCCACAAAAATCAAGACCCCAACACTGCCAACATCTCCAACAAAAAAAAAACAGCACATTACGCACAAAATTTTCAACAAACAAAAATAATCACCGATTTGTTATCTTATTTTCTTTTTCGTTTGCTCAACACTCAAAAGAGCATTGAAATATTTTTCAGTTAGAATCATGAATTCCCCTACCTCACCCACATTACTCTCCCTGATTTCAAGCACAACATCAGCAAATTGGTTTACTTCTTCATTCTGATTCATTTTTTCACTTTCTCGATTCATCACAATTAATTTTTATATTCAACGTTACTCTCAAAGTGACAAACTTCAAATGAAATGAATGACATTGGAATGGGAAGTAGATTCATCGACAAGAGAATTACATTCATTTTTGTATACTGTGAATAATTTTTTCTCATTCTTTATCTAATGCGGTTTTGTGTATTTATTTATTTTTTTCTTTCTTCCTCGTCGTGCTATGTTGTACTTCCCAAATAAAAATAAAAGAGATTCCATAACGCTCGTTATCGAGATGAATTGAATTGTGATATGGTTATCTCGGATAATATGATGGAGAGAATTTTGTGGTTGGACAGATTAATGCAGTTTGGGTGGGCAGTTAAAGAGAAGAAATGAGATTTTTAAGTATTTGCTCTGAGAATTTTTAATTCTGTGCCTGGAAATTATTACAACAGAATTGTAACCTAACAGACAAAGAGACCGCTGTTAGGTACCCTAGTGGTCTTTCTGCACCATGAAAGCTTAATTTTTGTCTGTTATTGGTACTCACTTCCTGTGATCATGCTCCTAAATATGTAGAACCTAGGTTCTTTTTTTTTAAATAAACTTTTTATTCATTAAATTTTTAACTTAATTATGTACAAAGAACCTAGGTTCCAAAAGAATACTTTTCATTCGACTCTGTTGCTGGCTCAGTCACCTAGTTTGTCCAAATTCTCTGTCCACATATATAATTGACATTCTTTTTTCACCGTTCTGCGTCATTTAGCTTTTGTAGCTTGTGGATTGCAACCAAGGGCGGTAAAACAAGCTTGTGATTCTGCCTCAGCATTGACATTTTCTCTGGCATTTTTTTCTGAGAAGTATGCGACTACTCCAACCATATTTCTTCATTTGGATCTCCTTTTTGATGTCTAACTGACCTTCATACTGTAAAAGCTTCTTGTTTACGTAAAGAGCAATCTTCCAGATTCCCAGAGAATCAGTTTCTGAGAACTTGGTATCTATAGCAGCTTACGTCAGTAGCTAACAATAGAACTGCATTATATTGAGGGTATTATGGTCACTGCTACTCGAATAATACGTCATAATTAACTCGTGTTTTGCTGCAACTAGAAATTTATTAAAATTCAACCCTAGCTCAAAGCTTGAATGCTGAGATCTACCAAACCTTAACTGGATAAAACTATCGATAATCATCAAAATGCGCTTCAATTCCCTTCCCAAAAAGAATCACATTTCATACCAATTTTGAACATATTTGTTTGTTGTATATTTTACGAGTCTCCCTAAACATAAAGAATCCTCTCTTTTTCATTTATCTCCTTATTTAATGTGCGTAAAGTAAACGGCAATCAATTTCAATTTAAAAATTCCATTGAGGATATTAGTGTGAAACATATTGACCACAATCACTCAGCATATTTTTTTCATTATCTCTCCTTTATTCTTCTTTTTTTTAGTGCTAAAAATATCACGAAGGATGTAAGTACATTAGGTTTGATGTGTATATAAGGATGTATATGTAACATTCAATGTGGATATTAATGATTCAGTCTTTATCTTCTTTTGATTAATATATTATTGAAGATAAATGTTAATCTTTTACCAAGACATTCAATTAACGTTTCTAAATCCTTTCATTCTCATCTCCTCTCTCTTTTTCTTGGAAAATCTTTTTCTTTTTTTCGGAATGAGTATCTGATAAGTTTGATCATGCGAGACTCAAGTCTCATATATTCTCATGATAGTTTTTCTTCTATGAAATTAATGCGATTTGTGTGTTTATACGATTCCTTTTTTTTGTGGGTTATATGGGTTGTTTAGCTTCGAGTGATTTTGCACAATGTTTTGTGTGTGGAAACTTTTATGTGGTGTGGCTGATTTGTGTCTGTATCGGAAAGTGAATTGAACTTAATTGAGTTTTTCAGAAATTTTTTTGTTCTTTTTTTCTCTGTTTCAAATCAGCTTGAGTTGATGAAAGTTTAGAAGTTGTTTGATTTTTTTATATGTGATAAACATGACGGTTTTGGAGTCATCCATATGATATATATTAAGATAAAGTGATAATGAAACTTTTGTTACGATTTATACATGTCTTTTCAATTTTATGAAGGGAATCATTGAAGTAAATATGAAGGGGGATAAGAAGGGATCTCAAATTGTCATTTAAATGTTACGTTATATCCATTTGAATCATAATTTATGATTTAATCTATTAAAGTGTGAATTTTAGAGATTGATTACGAATTAGATGCAAATCCCTAGGTTGTATAATGTATCAAGGCGCCAAGCTATTGAAAACAATTAATTAAACAAACATTACGTCATACATCCAATTGTTAATTGAAAAAGTATCAACAAATAACTCAATTTCTTCATACTCATCATGTACAAAACATTCTAACGCATCATTAACCACAACCTTTAAAATAACAATTTATGTATGAGATCAATAATTTTGAGCATTACAAAATGTCAAATCCTACGTATAATCAATTTTATTCTGAGAATTATTAAGGTTCTTAACCTTATAAATGATATTTTGGGGAAAAAGTCAGGTTTATTTCCAATATTTTGCATGTTTAAAATTACAACACCCACGTCCTAACCTCACAGACATCATAAAAACATCACAAAATTTTTTAAGACAATTTCATTCGAAAAATTACACGATGAAGCTTTCAATTGTTCATAAAAAGATGATTGTGGTTGATGACGTTGTTCATCTTGACTCCCTCAAGCCACACACAAAATTGTTATCATCAAACATCAAACAACTGTTCAGGTCTCATTTCTCAAGATAATAAAAATTATTTTAGAAGAATAACAATGAGTCCGTTCATCTCATCCACCAAAGTGCTTGTGAATTGGAAATTATGCTCAATGGACATAACGTACACGTGGGTAAATAAAACAATTCCAATTTTTTCTTTCGTCCACTATTTAAGAGAAAATATATATACGATGCTAATGAAATAGGGAATAGAAATGTGTGTGAGAAAAAAAAGAGACTGAAACAAGTGGTCAAATGTGCTACTCATGGATACGTGGTGATATAGCAGCGCATTTTCATTTGATGTCAGGGATTAATTAATTTTATGTTCGTATTGTTGATATAAATGCTGTGATAAAAGATTATGGTTTTGTGAATGATTTTTAATGGATTGTGTGCAGTTTGGACGATTTTATCACGTTTACATGACAATGTCCTTTAATTCGTGATGATGTCGACGTTTTTTGACATAAAAAACTTGATTAAAAATGATTAGAGATAAGAGTGATGTTTGGCTGCTGTGGATGTGTCTTTGAATTTAATTCAGCTGTTGAGCATTTTCTGAGAATTTTTAAAGCAATATTTAGAAGAGGTTAAATAGCTGAATTTGGGATTATGTGATATTGTCAGTTACAAGCTGAATAATTTTCAGCTAAAATAAGGCATGTTGAGCTTATGTGAGATGTTATATGCGCAGCTTTGAAATTTTATTGCCTATAAGCACTAAATATGTTTAACATGATCTGGATTTCCACCTACAATCAGATTTTCTAATTTATTTTAACTGCCAAATATCATTAGCTTCTGGCAATCAATACATATTGTTGATATCAAGAATCTGAAAGTAGGATTCAAATAGAATATCGAATAATTTTGGAACACATCAGATTTTAGAGACGTAATACAAAGATGGAAGAGGGGAGCTTTAGTAGCTTGATATAGCTTTAGAGCATCTAAAGCACAAATTAACTAAGAACTTAATTAGTTTGCAAATTTTAAGTCATTTTTGTTCAAAAGCTTACTGGTTCTAATGATCTAGCGCACAGCAGTCCATTTCCGAAAACATAGTCCAGAGTGTGACTCGAACCCACGCCTTATAGATTACATGTCAAGTACTCTAACTTTTTGAGCTACCGGGGGTATTTGAAAGCGTGACACAAAGCAAACTTAAACCATCTTCCCTATCCAGCACTCATTGCACATCTTATATCATTGTTTTGGATCACAGCACAACTCTAAAAACTTTATAATTGATAATGGTCCACAAATTTATTTTATACTTTTTACAACTTATTAGATAATAGTAAAAACTGCAGTAAACATTCCATCTTGAAAGTCCATCCAAGTATATTGCAATCTCAGCTAACTGCCAAAAAACATGATCCAATCTCAGTCTTACCAAACAGCTTCGTTACACAAACAAAGCCAAACATAAACTTTAAATTAAAAACTTTCCAAGAGCCATTAAGAAACTTTTTTTTATCCAGAGTAAGTATTTCAAAAAAAAAGAGCAGCAACTTCCCTAAAACACGTCTTCGTCCCACATGTTCCTGTACATTTAACAAAGAAAAATTCCCATCAACTTCCTAATCCCTCATCAAAAGCATCAACAACAAATGAGAAGATGAATTCCACTTGCTCCTCACGAAATCAATTTCATTATACTGAAGGATTCATTTTCTAGTCATCACGCTGGACAGACGGACTAATCACCTTTGGGGGGCAGAGATAGAAGTAAAAAGAAGTAAAAGCAGGTAATAAAATGCCTCTCAAATGGCGCATTATAATATATATCCTCCTTATGTGTATGCTTTAACACAAATCCAATAAATTTTTATCTTTTTTCTACTATAGATAAAAGGAATGAGCCGGAGAGAAGCAAAAAAAAGAAAAAAGAGAGCAATGTTATGTGTAATGGGCGATGAGATTAAAATACATTTACAGTCGATGCTAAAAGTAAAAAGAAAAATAAAAGAAAAGCGTCGTTTATCTATTCACGTGAGCTATATCAATAGCATTTACTTGCTTTTCAAAAAAAAAAAAAAAAAACACTTCTTTTTAAAAGATATAAATGCTTATATTCTGTTGATGGTGATGGAAAATAAGGAGGAGGTGTGGGTCGAAATAGCACAAAAAAAAAAAAATAAGTAAGAGAATAAAAATAAAAAGCAATCGAAACGAACACGTAAAATAAAGAAAATGGACGAGAACGATTCTTGTTGAATCACAATGAGGGGTTGAAGGTGTTTCATGTGAACGATTTCTGCTGAGTGTGCGGGTAGAAAGAAAGAATGAATGAATGGATGAAAATGTTCCTTCTTTCTAACTTCTATTTTTTTTTTTTTTTTTTGGTACAAGATAAAAATGTGTCAAGCGAAATGAGAACGAGAGAGATATGAGATGCACATTACTTTACTCTACTGTCATACATACATATATGGAGCATGATATCACTGAAAATGTGTAGATTTATAATGTGAAAGAAAGGGAAGTACATGCACTGAACAAATGAGATTTTTTTTTTCTAAAGGCATATTCATATTCAGGATGAGTTTTGTTGTTTGGAATTTGACGGACTATTTTTATGTTGAAGATGGATATGTTAGATATAATCCTAACTTACTGACGTAATATAGTCATAGAGTGTCTAAACGAAGAGCATATGAACAACGAGCACTATACCCGAGCGACACAATTGAAGAAGGCTCCGACGTGGAGCTTTTAAGGCTCCGCTAAACCTCTTTTACTAATACCAAATGGAAGTCGCTGGTATGGATGCAGCCAAAAAAGCTCCACAGTGAAGCCTTCTTCATTTGTGTCGCCCGGATATAGATAGACCCTCTAAATAGGTTACTAATGCAGCCTTTTTGTACACTAGACTTCAGCCATTTATTTGATGCTTTGATGATAAAGTTTATTGCCACAGAGACCCAGAATTACTGAACCTTATTAGGGGTACCTTAATATTGCATTGGGATTTGGTTAGCAGTAGACAGCGATATGATCAGTTTTTGAACTGTGTGTTGATTGGAAATAGACTGACATGTATGGAGTACCTACATAAACATTGGTAATGAATCGTATTCAATGTCGGAATTAAAGACTCTAGTTTATGACATTGCTCCAACAACCGATTCAAAACTCAACAAGACAACATGTCATTCCATCAAATCACTCCTGTTTGCAGCAACTCTCAGCCTCCAATTGAAAAGTAGTGCAAACAATACCATTGCGAGTGAAGGATAACTGTTATTCAGAATGCTGACAACATAATCAAATACGAGGACATCCATTGAGTTTCCTTCAACATTTAATTGTTGGAGAAAAATCACAAAAGAAAGAGAAATTGAGGGTTAAATTCTATCAAAATTATTCCAAATATCCTTGTGCAGGAATAATTAACCTACTTAAATTTAATTGAAAATTTCATCCACATGTGATATGTTCTTAAGAACTTCAAAAAAGAGAGTCTAGAAAATTTTTCATTTGAAAAATCTAAGGAAGTTTAAATCCAAAAATCCTCGAAACTCAATGAAGAGTAAATAAAATATTATTTTTTAGGGGTGAATTCTGCGCTATTATATATCATGCCAGAAGTACATTTTCCTACTCAGAAGAGAAATCTCCATCTCACTAAATAATAATTTTTTTTCCTCCTCATGCTAACATTAAGCGGCACATGCAAATCAACTCATGTGTAAAAATGATTTGCTTACACAAATGAAACTGGTACAGTGGCGCTTAATGCTTATCAAATATTGAGTTCAAACCTTAAATTGCGACACGTTTTTGTTAATCGTCCACAACGTGCTTGTGTGCAAATTTTTTTATAAAATCGTTGAGGATGCCTTTGATGCAAGTCACAATCGCGTTATGAACATGGAAAACTAAGGATGCATACATTAAAACCGGATTCGTTTCTCATTCTCATTATGTCGCATTTAAATTTTTTTTTCTCCTACTTCTTATGCTGAACATTTTCATGTTCAACAAACAACCCCCACACTCCCGTACACATTCATCTACATACATACTTAATATTATCCAGAGATTTTAATGGATATTGAGATATACACAGTGAGCGAGTTAGAATGAAAGGAGAAACGACAATGAGATTGTAGATGAGAACGAGCATCAACCAGCCAGAAGTAGGAGATGAAAAAAAAAAATAAAAATAAAAATCTGGTATGTTCACCAAGCTGTAAAATCCATTATGGTGAAGAAACGGTGAATGATTCTCCCATTATTTTTTTCTCCTTTTTCTTTCGTTGTAATATCCACAAAAGCGGTTTCTTCACATCACATTGGACGCTCATTCTCATGCTATTACATCCCGACATCGGTGTTGGCTGTGGAAGTCTTTCAGAAAAATTAAAAGATGGAATTTAAGGAAAATATGGTACATCACATTGTGAATTGTGAGGAATGGATAATAGATGAATAAAAACGAATAAACGACGGAACAGAAGTAAATATGGAGTATTGATTATTAAGGGTTAAATGGATTAAGGATTATAGTCATGCCGTATGTTCCATTATTGATAATCATCGATTCGCTGTGTGAGATGCTTTGTACTGATGAACTAATGGAAGTTGTAAGAGTGCCGGTGTACTTGTAGTTAACGCTAGTTTAGTTCTAAGCAATAGACTGACTGCTCTTTTCTATTTCCCCGACTGGCACATATTGAAATGTTGCTACCACGGCGACGAGTCGATCGTATACTTAAAGCCAAGTGGCTACCACGGCGACGAGTCGGTCGTATACTTAAAGCCAAGTGGCCAAGTGGCTTAAAGTCAAGTTGGCTTTAAGTATACAACCGACTCGTCGCCGTGGTGGCAACATTTCAATTTGTGCCGATCGGATTCTGATCTAAAACATGGATTCTGCAGATAGGAACGAATGATATTGTCAGGTCAAGGTTTTAGTATGGTTGATTTATGAACTCTTAAAGTAAAAACTACTTTAATGAAGCTATGGATGGTCATTGATCTTGAAACTTAATATCTACTGATGCAATTACAAGTAAATACATCGAAATAAATGATTAAACTAGAAATTTGCATATACATAAGCTTTAATGAGTATTAAAGATTCGCAGAAACCATAAAGCCATGCTTTCATTCTATACTCAAAATACGCGTACACTTTTCAATGTCACGCGCTTGATTGCACCATAATATTGCAAAATTCCGAGAAGAAACAAAACCTTTTCATTTTTAATGTATAATCCAAGCTCATGTTTCATATGTCCTTTGAATTTCCAAGAACCTTAAATCGATAACTTTCAATTAAAGCATCAATTTACATTTGCAAAATCATTTTCCATGATTAAAATGAAAATATTCTATTAACGATGCAGCTTTGATGCTACTACCATCATAATACAGATTGTGATTAATTCCTAGAAATGGTTCGATTGCAGATAGCTTTGTGCAAAAAAAAAACTTCAACATCCATTTTAAAATATTATTGAATGTAAAAGCAAATTGACGTGGGTGTTCAATGTCATATAATGATGCAATAGAGTCTCAACAGAATAGTGAAATTGGAAATGGGAAAAATACGAGTGATGGTGCGGATATGAAAAGAAATGAATAAAGAAGTCTGAGATGTAAATTTAAATTTAAATTGTTCACTTACTAAAGTGAAGAATTTTTCATTTTCATTTTCTTGATCAAAAAAAGGATGAAAAAGAACTTGCAAGACGTTAACTGCATTCAGCCATTGATGATGGACGCAGATGTAAATTGTGATCAAGAAAATATATAAAAAAGAGAAATTCCACATCGCATTAGCTGCAATATTGGAATGGATAGGAGCGGATGAATGGGGAGAGGTAAGTAGGAAGAGAATAATGGGAAAGCAATTTCCTTTCATCCATTACTTTTGGCCCTTTTTTTCCTTTCTTTCTTCTACTAAAATAAGAAAATGAAAAAGAAATAAAATAAAAAAAAAGTAAAAATCATTTTTCTTTCTAGCTATGCACACGTTAAGAGAGTTCATTTCATTTTTCTTTCTCCTTTTTAACTCTACTTTCAGCACCCCATCTTCACACCAAAAACCATTTCATTCAGTCATCCATATCGCATTCGCAAAGCAACAAACGTGTACTTACACACAAAACATTTCATCTTTAGAAATTCATATCACAAAGCGCTGTCGTCTTGAGAGTCTTCTAACCGAAAAAAGAAGGAACTCCTCTGTGTGTGTATGTATATATGTATGCACAGTGAACAGAATCATCATCATTGTATGGGGAGTAATAGTGAGAAGAGAGAAATAATGTGAGCTAAATGCGATAGTAATGATCTGGAAATTTCGATTATGTTTCTCGATATTCTATTTTTTTTTGTTGCTGCTGCTCCTACCAAATGATTTTTCCTTCTTTTCAGAGCAATTTACTAGATTTTCACTGCAATGGAAGCGCCTTACAAATGAGAAAATAAGTTATGTGTGTCATTAATCGAGTGAAATTATGATAGCGCATTTTACATGAAGGGGTACATTAAGTTTTAATATATTCAACAAATTTTATCTATTGATGATGTGCCCGGGAAGCACATGCTTATATCAAGCTGGCCCTCAAGTCATCTACAACAACATGACCCACAATTTGGCAATTTTAGACCATTATTGGGCTAGACCATCAAATTATTAAGGAAACCATCCCAGATCCCACCCTAAATCATGTCTTTCGGTACGGCAATCATCAATGTATGAGAATTTCCATATCCGGATATATCGAATGTTATTTTTATGGATTAAAAAAGGGGGTTTTACATTAGAACGGTCTCTAATGATAAGGAAAATTTTAAAGATCAATATATTTATTCAGTTGCTTATGCTCGATTGATTAAAAATTTATTTAATTTCGTAAATGTGTTTTAAATTTATCTGAAAAACCGACGATGAATATCGTGATGTGGATGGAATTGATTTAAAACTAACTGTATATCACGTTTGCTTTTATTTTATGCATTTTACATAAGGACTATCGACCATGAGAATGTCGAGGGTTTCATAGAAATGTGGTTAACGACTGACTGCTCTCTAACCCACTTCAGCATTCAATATTGCAATTACTTTATTGAGTTCAAAAGTGATTACTTTGATGTAGAAAATTTAAATATGTTGAGATTTTATATGAAAATAATCAACTAAGTTAAATATCGGATGGGGTTTTTTGATTGCTGTGTCCAGATTGATGTTGACTTACATGTGAACCTAATAGGAACACACCACATTGAAATATTCAATTTAATTAATTTAAACAACATTTTAATTCATTTCAAAGTTTGATATTTACAGGAAAATCATTTAAGCTTTCAAACGCTCACATCTAATTAACTTCAATCTGTAAACTTAATTTGCATGCAACAATAAGCACTTTCCGAGTAAATATCGATTTCAGGCAATCGATAAATCCCCACGACGAGAGATAAAATTAAAATGACGATTGAAGATCAAAGAGAAATTCTATTATTTAATTACCTCATGACACGATACTGCATGTGTAGACATAGTTCGCCCGCAACCCTTTCAATTGACACTCTTTGACATTGTTCATTTATTACTTCTGTACACTGATAGTCAACATAGATAGATTCCAATTATCGAAAATTACTCAAATGGAGTTTTCCCTCATCGATGAGCTTCAAATAATAAAAAAAAATCATAATTTTTTATAAGAACATTAATTCAAGTGAAGCATATTGAACATAAAAAATAATATTTATGACCACATTAATTTCTCCTCATAAAAATCTTTAATTATTTTTGAATCAAACAAATCAAACAGATTCAATCGATACAACCATAAAGTTTATAAATCCCGTATATTTGTTATATAATTTATCTGTTATAATAATTTATAATCAAAAAGTACTTTTGAACTAATCGAAAGTACATAAATATTGTGTTAATATTGTTTGTTATTTAATATAAAAAGATCATGATTTATTTGCTCAAATAACGTAATTTTGGATTTCAAAATGTCCCTACACATTAAACATTTGAATGGTTTTGTAGAAGAAATCGTAAGGTTTTAGTATAAACGTGGTCGAAATTGTGTTTTGTTATTAAAAATTGCTAATTAACTGTAAATTAAGGCTTGATAGAGAGTAATTAGCACAGAACTCATTTAGCTGACGTAAATTACCACACAATAAAGAGAGTGATTATTAAATTCAGTTGAAATCATCAAAAATTGCAAGGAATCAAGACAAAATCAATTAAATTTATCTGAATTATTATGAATTGCAGTAAAAGACAAGTTCAATTCATAAACCTCAATATTAATTCAGTAGGAAAACTCTAAAAAGGAATTCAAACTGGATAATCAGAAAGAATTTCACCATTAAACTCTCATCCATTAAATAGAGCTAAAAATGTTAAATTGTTAGCAAAGCACCTCACTCAATGATATTTGTGGCGAAATCGGCACACAAAAAGCAAATTGTAAAAAGGCAAGTGAGAAAGTCAAAGAAGTAGAAAAAGGAAAAAAAACGAAGAGAAAAAGTTAAGGAAGATAAATTCTCGGTAAACTTTTAAAGATTACTGATTAATGGCGGGCAATATATTACGAATGTTGAAAAGTTTGAAATCAAGTAGAAATTTTCAAACAGAAAACAAAAAAAAAGAATATTCAAGTCAGAGCAAAAAACGGGAGGAAAAATGAAAAGTTTTTCCTACAGAGGAAAAAAAAAACACAAAATTTTCCTACCGGAGCACAAAAAGTATCATTTATCAAATCATAGAGAAATGTGTGAGTGTGTATGTTTTTATATTTGTTTGCCATACCTGCATTTTTTACAGTCATCGAGTGGAAGAGTCGATGGTGTGTAGTAGAACCACCGTCATCGACCCTTACGTGATAAGAATAAATTTAAAAATAGAAAGCACGCAAAATAAAAACAAACTCATTTAATTATACAGTAAGTTGGTGTAGTAGTGGCAAAGAGAAGTAAAAAATGTAATTAAGACAAAGTCGAATTACATGCCTTCCGAGTACTTTTAACAATTTTAATGGACTCTCGTTCTCTCTTTCATACCGTACATATATTATATTTTATTTGAATTTTTCAGCTATGGAAAGTTTATGGAACTTCACTTCATGTTATTTTTTTACAATTTTTAGCACATTTTTTGGAAATATACTCGGACACATTTAGGTCTTCAATTTGCATTTTCAATTTCCTAAGGTGTATGAATATTAATATCAGTGATTTGAGTAATAATGTCAAACGAAATGTTATGTAGCACATAATTCAAACTCATTATTTTTATTATAAAGTAATAGCTTTGGAAGAACACAGGTCATGCATGAGGATATAGCATTATGATTAAAAGTGCAATTTCAAACACCTTTTACGTGCTAAAGTCATTAAGGTTTATATTTAATTCGAATATACTAAAGGATATCACACCAGTGACATGAACGCTAATGAATCCAAATGGAAATCTCACGGAATCCACATTAACTTCCGTAATGGAGCTTTCTGTCTCACGCATAGATAATGCATATCTGATCCGAGGGGACAATAAGTCGTTAGGATAGTCACTTTAAGTTAAGTAACTTATGTGTCCAGGTCATTAAAAAGTTGGGCTTAGGCAAGTTCTCCCGAACTGGCAGAAGGTTTCGAAGGATAGAGCTGTCTTCAGACATTCCCTACGCGCGGCAATGGGTCCTCGTGCACCCCAGCCAAGAAATAAGTAAGTAGGCAAGTTTATAGCTAACCAAAATTCATTGACTTAGAACTAGAACTTGAAATAGACTTGGATTTTTTATAGAATTGAATCGAATCGAATTAAGTCAACTTTTACATACAAAATCAGAGTTGTCTTCGAACTCTGCTTCGAACTGCGTTTTTAACAGCCTAACTATTAATGAAAGAATTCAAATTGAAGTCTTTCGTAAAATTCAATCACAGAATAAAATGAACGCTTCAGCAATTCCAACAATTTACAAAAAATAACAAAATTCTCAAATCATCCCCAAATTCCATCAAACACAACATTAATCACATCTTCATACCTTTCATTTCACTTTTCAAAACTGTCAAAATTTCAAGTCTCTGCTGTGAATTTAAAATTTCTTGATTCATTTCTTTTGTCGTACACAATTTTACAATTTCTAAAATAATTAATCAATTCAGAATTGAAAATTTTTTAAGCATAAACTCGTTCAGCATATTTCCTGATAATTTTCATGAAGAAAAAATGCGCTTCACTAATTTCTCCTATTATAGTAAAAAATAATTTTACTTCCGCCTCTTTTTTACAATATTTTTTTGAGAAAAGTACTTAGTTATTACAGAAGCAAGCAATACTCAACATCGTCCCAGGAAGGATATTAAAAAGCAATCATTAAACATTTCTTGCTACTCTCTTCCTCAAAATTTCTTACGTCTTTTTTTTTGAGATCGTTGTATTTATTTAATAGCAATAAAGTTGGAAACCCCCTCAGGAGAGTGTTATCGTTGTTCTTGTCGATAGGCGGGCAAAGCATGTGGATGGAATGAGTTATAACATAGGTAGTAGTAATAATGAGAGTGAGAAAAACATGAAACAAAAGTGCAAAAATGCATGTTTGTCAAGTAAAATAACAACATGTAATTTAACTGAGTCTTTTACTAAATAAAAAAAGTTTTTCATTCCCTTATTTTCATCCCTTTTATGTATGAGTATAAAAAAATATTTATTTTACTTCAACGTGATGTAAACATCTAAGGGAAAAGTGAAGATGGAAGTTGAAATGTATTGATAATCGAATATTGGTTAGAGTGCTTAATAGGAATCTATAATGTCTTATAAGTTACAGACCTTAAATGAAAAGCGTTCTCAATTTCAATGGGTGGTAACCTGCTTGCCACGACTTGGTACACTATGGTCATGAACCATAATCCGTGTATAATATGTTGAGGTTTATCACCAAGGTGTGCCGCGAAAACTAAAAGGTTGTCCATGACTGCTCCATTAAAACTCTATTTCAAATAATCATAATGAAATCACGCAATGTTTTAATGTTCTTAAATCTAGTCCACGGTCGTCTTGAATCTAGCTCAGATGTGGGCAATCTTTTATTTTTCGCTGCACACCTTGATGATATGGTTCCACCGAAATCATACACGCCTTATGGTCCACTACGGTTCATAGAGTTTTAAAATTGTTTGGCGACACACAGGTTGTCCACTGCTCTAGGCTGAGATAGATTTGATTGAATTTTGGGACAGAGCCAAGCCGACCAGGATTAGGATTTCGGTCATTCATATCCCGAGTGCTTTCCGGATCAGTAGATCTTAGTACTTTATATCTCGTGTACCTTCCGGCTTCTGCAGACATAAAAGAACTCAATTCTACTAATCAACAGTCCAGAAGTCTTTAAAATGAAGTAAATAACCTTTTAGAACCGAGAAATCTTAAGAATCAAGTATCAACATATCACCTTAAGTAACCTGACAGTCATTCAAACTGTAACAAAACTCTCCTTACACATCCTTTCCAGTAGAAAAAAGTGCTCAAGAAATTAAAACTACGAAGAAGAAAAATTTGTGCTCTAGGTTGAAAAATGCAGCCATTGAAACTATCAAGAATGAAAGAAGAAAACTTTTTCTGTGTTTTTTTTTTATTTCTTCTGCTTCTATTCCTGATTCCTGTAAAATTTATGTATTTATTCAACAAACGCTCGATGAATTTCTTCATTTTCCCAACTCTTTCTTGTTACTTACTTACTTTTTAAATTAGAATTCTTTCTTATAGAATAAATGGAATGAAAATGCTATGCTTAACCTTACATTTAGAGATGGACACAAGTGCTTTTCAATTTTCGCAGGAGGATGCAAGGTTGAAAAGATTCTCGAGTGCTTCTTATTTTAAACAGACTTTTATTGAACATGAAAAGTGAAATTGCAATTTTATAAATTACTTTACGTCTGAATGTCTTTGGAACGTGTGTTAGTTGCCATATGGCTTTATTGAATTGTGGTTTAAGAAGTGAATTGAATTTTAAGTTGAAAACCATGTTTGATCTATTAAGGTTGTCTTAATTGACAGTTTCAATTTTGCTAGCTTTGAGGTGGGTCATGTGTTATGGTTGTGCTGTAAAGATATTGGCCTTGAATCAATTTATATTTGGTAAAGCTTTAATAATTCCGAAAATTTCTAAAATTTTTCGGGTAGTTACTGAGCTATTGATTACAAATCTATTTGCTCATCAAACCCGTTGATCCGTAATTACACCGTATAAAGAGTTTACAGGATTTCGAATGCATCCGCTAAGGATTATCAAAGATCATCAACTCGAATACTTTATATCACGCTAATTTCAAGTTAATGTCTTCTGTTTTTGACTACGCAGATTTGCAAATTTACCATATTTCGATATTTCCGTCAAGATCCAGTGAAGAAAATCTTCGATTTTTCTTAAAAAGGATTCAACCATTCAATTGTTTACATTTATAGCTTGATATCCGATATTCAAGCACTAAACCACAGTAAAATCAACCAATTTCAACCCACCTTAATGATAAGCTCCCAAAATTTCAATGAACTTTATGCCTTAAACGATTATCAATAAATGTAGCACCAGATTGTCGTCTGAACTACACCCATACAATATTTACGGCTCCCACATCCTATAAATAATCAAAAGCAACATTCTACTCACACAAAATTCCATCCACTCACCTAAAAAAGATTTGCGTCTGAACGGGTCATTTGCCTAATGATCATTAGATTGATGTAGTCATGTAAATTATCTTCCAAATCACAAAAAAAGGGATGAAACATAATAGATAGATACGAATACACGGTTCATCTGCTGTTAATCTGTAGACATAAATGGTAATTAGAATGCGTCTCTTTACCTTGAGCATGATTACATTCCAAGAATATTTCAATTGAATCTTCATCATTCTCGTATTATGAGATGAAAATAAATTCACTTTGTTAGATTTTAATATCATTTTACAGAGAAAAGTAAAAAAGAAAATAAAGAAAAAAAGTTGATAAATCAAACAACAAAGGAGATGGAAGAAGAAAAGTAGAAGAAAGAATGAAAATTCGTCGAACCTTTTTCTCAGATTACGATTATATTACATCAACTCATGTTTTTTTGACTCTAATTTTATTTAGGTTTTCTAATCTGATTTTCAAATTTATTCGTTTTCAAACTTTTTTTTTTCTTCTATATCGTCCCTTTTTTAACTGTCTCCTTCCTTCCTATTTCCTCATATCCTTCTCCATCCACCTCAATTTATTCCTTTTTTTTTGATGATAGAAATTGATGGAGACGAACAAAATTATTGAATAGAGCGCTTTTAGCATTTTTTTTTATTCAGCATAAATTTTTAGATCATTAGTAAAGTGATCCTTTGAGTTCGAGTGGAGATAAATAAAATAAAGGAGGGAAAAGGTAGGCATGGAGAAAAAAACCCATGTGCGCTTTCAAGTGGAATTGTCCATTCCACAAATTTTATGCCTGAGCAAAGAGCTTCACAAAAGTGAAATTAAATCCATATAAAAAAAAGTAGCAAATTTTCTCTCTTTTTTTTACCTCCTCTATACCTTTTTTTTCCATCCTATTCAGGATTTAATGAGTGAAAATTTTGCAAAAATTGGACCCCAATACACGGCACTTCTATGTGACATGAAGGCTCAAATGGAATCTCCTTTTTTTTGCTGCTGTTGTCAGTAAATTGAATTAATTTCATACCACATACACACAATTTTTTATTTACCTCCTTATCCGCATTCAAGTTCATTTTCAGAAAACTCCGGCAATTCGCATCCGTTTTGGAAAAGCTTTGCTTTATTATTATTATTTTTTTTTTTTGAGGATATTTCATTTGAAAGCTGTTTTAGATTGGAGAAGATTTCTTAAATTTCAGATATTTCGGTAGTTCAACTAGTGACGCATGACAGTTCCTCATAATCATAATTTGGTACATACAATATTTGGGGTGCATTACATAAACTAATTAACTTAACGATTATTCAAACCAATTAAAAAGCAGATTCAGATCATCAAAATACGACCAAATATATAAGCAAATCTATAATCTAAAGCCTAATTGTGTACCTTTTATTGCTTCTCAGTCAATTGATCTATTTTCGAATAATCCGTAAATTCACCATAAAATTTCGAATTTAAAAATGTTTAAAAAATAAACCGTTTCATTGACAACGACTTAGGTACCAACCGTCCGATCATTAATAAAAAGCTTAATTATTTAACACATGCTCAAAAATGAGCAATTTGAGACATATTCTCTTCATTCTCATCATTCAATTCCATACATGCAATTTGTGGGATTTCTTTTTATGCTGCTTCCTGTCTCATCATGCATTGATTTAACAACAGCATGCGATGTTATAACTTTTAATAATCCTCATCAAAGCGTTGTTTCTCTTTGATATTTGTTAATTACTTTTTTTTGTTTAAATCTAATAAATTAATAAATATTGTAGAAATTAATGTCGAAATTCGAATTCCCGCTCTTTTTTTCCAGGGACTGAGTCTCTGAAATAAGCTTCTTTATAGAATTTAATTCGATTTTCAAATTCAAAGATTGCTTGGGTTTAAAATTCGATGTGAAAAAAATGGCCGTTAAATTTAAAAAAAAAAAATTTTAAATTTTAAAACTTTCCAAATTTAACGGCTTTTTTTTATCGAATATTTCAAACAGAAAATCTCAAAATTGAAGATTTAATAAAACTCTGATTATAAAGAAGCATAAAGAAACATCAGGTAATAAATTTCTCCTTTAAATTGTACCGAGAATTCAACAAATACTCAACCCCTGCAAAAAAGAGCGGGAATCCGAATTTTCTTACAAGCATTTTTTTTCGTGACTTTGTTATTAAAATAATTTAATTATTTTTGTATTATTCCTTTGTTATTATTGTTCTTAACTATCATAAATTAATAAAACAAGATAAGCCAAAATGTCACAAAACGGAGTAAGTACAAATTAGTTTAATAAAATTGAAAGAATCAACATTTTAATTTTTTCCTTATAAATTACAGAACCCAAACGATGATGTTGCATCTCCAGCAACAAATTATGAGTCGGTAGCAACACCGAGATCAAATCGTGAACATTCTCCAGTTGGTGACTTTGAACCATTTGAAAATGAAGCTGAATTATTAGGAGATTTAACTGCCGACGAAGATGAATCGGAAGGAGAGGATTTGTTTGGCGGCGACATGGAAAGGTAAAATTGTAATGCACGCTACTAGTGTACTGTATTTATAACAATTATCATGTAATTTACAGAGATTATTTGCCAAATCCCCGTCTTGATCGCTATGATCCAGAAATGTTGGATGATGAGGAACCCTTAAGTGTTATGAGCGAATCTGAAAGAAGAGCTGCTGAAATTGAAATGAATAGACGAGACAGAGCAGCTGGAATTCATCGTGATGATCGAGATTTGATGTACGATAAAAGTGACGATGAAAGTGACATTCCGAGTCACAAAAGAAGAGCTGCAGAAAAAGCTATTGAAGGTGCAGAAGTTGATGAGGAAATGATTGAATCAATTGAGAATTTGGAAGATACAAAAGGACATACAATTAAAGAATGGGTTTCTATGTTGGGTCCTAGAACTGAAATTGCTAATCGATTCAAGAGTTTCTTGAGAACTTACATTGATGAAAAAGGCCAGCATATTTATCGTGATAGAATCAGAAAGATGTGTGAACAGAACAAATCAAGTTTTGTCGTAGTCTTTTCGGAACTTGCTCATCATCAGCACGTTTTGGCTTACTTTTTACCAGAAGCTCCTCAACAAATGTTGGAAATTTTCGATCAAGTCGCTAAGGAAATGGTTTTGTCAATTTTCCCAACATATGAGCGTGTCACCAACGAAATTCATGTAAGAATATCGGAACTTCCTCTCATTGAAGAATTGAGAACATTCAGAAAACTTCATTTAAATCAATTAGTCCGAACAATGGGAGTTGTTACAGCCACAACAGGCGTTCTACCTCAATTATCAGTCGTTAAATATGATTGTGTTAAATGTGGATATATCATCGGTCCATTTGTTCAAAATCAAAATTCAGAAGTAAAACCTGGATCGTGTCCTGAATGTCAATCAGCTGGACCATTTTCAATTAATATGGAACAGACACTTTATCGTAACTACCAAAAAATCACATTACAAGAATCTCCGTCAAAAATTCCTCCAGGACGTATTCCAAGAAGTAAGGATTGCATCTTATTAGCTGATTTATGTGATCAATGCAAACCTGGCGATGAAGTTGAAGTTACTGGCATTTATACAAACAATTATGATGGATCATTAAATACAGACAATGGATTTCCTGTATTTGCAACTGTAATTATTGCCAATCATATTTTAGTTAAGGATTCAAAGCAAGTTGTAAGCTCTCTAACTGATGACGATATTGCTACAATTCAACGTTTAAGTAAGGAACCAAGAATTGCCGATAGAATTGTCAACAGTATTGCACCATCCATTTATGGACATCAATTCATTAAACGTAGTTTAGCACTTTCATTATTTGGTGGAGAAGCTAAGAATCCAGGCGAGAAGCATAAACTGCGTGGAGACATTAATGTACTAGTTTGTGGTGATGCTGGTATGGCTAAATCTCAATTCTTAAAATATGCCGAGAAGATTGCACCACGTGCTGTATTTACAACCGGTCAAGGTGCTAGTGCTGTCGGTCTTACTGCTTATGTTCGTCGTAATCCAATCTCGAAAGAATGGACATTAGAAGCTGGAGCTTTAGTTTTAGCTGATCAAGGAATTTGCTTAATTGATGAGTTTGACAAAATGAATGATCAAGACAGAACATCAATTCACGAAGCTATGGAACAACAATCAATTAGTATCTCAAAAGCTGGTATTATTACATCTTTGCAAGCACGTTGTGCTGTTATTGCTGCTTCAAATCCAATTGGTGGACGTTATGATCCAAGTTTAACTTTCTCTGAAAATGTCAATTTATCGGAACCAATTTTGTCTCGTTTTGATATCTTGTGTGTTGTTAAGGATGAATTTGATCCAATGCAGGATCAACGTTTAGCTGAATTCGTCGTTAAATCGCACATTCGTCATCATCCATCAAATGAAGATCAAGAAAATGAGCCGATGCAAGATGTTAATGAAATGGAACTGCCACAAGATTTGTTGAGAAAGTATATTGTCTACTCAAAGGAAAATGTCAGACCTAAATTATCGGTAAGTCAGGAACTAAATATAAAATTAGAATTTCAGACATTAACTCCTTTTATTCACCTTATTTACAGAATATGGACCAAGATAAGATTGCAAAAATGTATTCGCAATTGCGTCAAGAATCTCTAGCAACTGGATCATTGCCAATTACTGTCCGTCATATTGAATCAGTGATTCGAATGTCTGAAGCCCATGCAAGAATGCATTTAAGAGACACAGTACAAGATGTTGATGTTAATTTAGCCATTCGTATGATGCTTGAAAGCTTCATTTCAGCCCAAAAATTCTCCGTCATGAAGAAGATGCAAAACACATTCCAAAGATATCTATCGTTCCAAAAAGACTACTCCGAATTGCTGTTCTTCATCCTCCGTCAACTTACATTGGATCAACTTGCGTACATTCGCTTCAAACAAGGTCCATCAGCTACTCATGTTGAAATTCTCGAAAAAGACTTGTTGGAACGTGCCAAACAAATTGACATTCATAATTTGAGTAAATTCTACGAAAGTGAAATCTTCAAAAATAATGGATTTTCGTTCGACAGCAAGCGAAAAGTCATTTTACAAATTGTACCAGAAGCCGCTACCTTTTAATTTAAAAGTACCAAACTAGAGATTAAGTTACAAGTACAAGTATTCATCTCAAACTCATGTTCTTACAATAGCTCATATCTCATTTATAAGGTTTTTTACATTCTTAATTATACAATAAAGTTAATTGCTAGTTCCAAAGCTATTAGTGTAGTCATTGTCATTGTTTGTAGGACAAACATAGGATTTGGGTCTATTATGCTTATTTTGGAACTGAAAACTGTTTTAGTTTTGGTCAAGTAGCTACTCAAGTCGAGTTTGAATAACATACCCTAAATAATGCGTATATTCAAGTTTAAGGACTAGAGGAACATCACTAGATGACATACCAAAACATGGACGACTGGATGGCATACCTAAAGATCCAAAGCTTAAGAAATCATCCCCATCGGACTCAGCTTCCAAAATAAATACCTTAAAAATGCCTTAAGTCAAGCTATTCCCAAAAACGACCAAATTGCCGCAATTTTCAAGAACACGAACCACCATGCGCATTCGATAGATGAAAAAGTGAGTCAATTGCTACGGCAAAAGGATGAAAACGTAAACGTTGTAAAAACTTATCTCGATAAAAATCTGTGGACGAGATTTTTTTTTCTCCTTACCTCTTTAAATTATGTACTTGCGTTTGGAGTATCCTTTATTGATATCATTTAAGCAATGATTTTATTCTTTCATGTTTTAAGGTAACATTTTTAGTGCTACATGCGGAGAGTTAATAATTAAGTTTGGACTTTTCAGGTCATCATATGAATGAGCCTTCATGCTTAGATACTTTATATTTAATAAGCTTTTTCGTGTACTTGGCATTCAATGAGTGTTAGAGTTTTAGGAGAGGTTTCGAGATTTAGTGGTGCTTAATTGTTTATTAGGGTCGATGCACAAGATCTGTTTTGAGCAACATAGTCAATCCGGTGAAGCACATCAGCCGTCAGGGTGTCTTCGCGACTTACCATTAATACGACGACATAGTGGAACTCTTGCAAACACGCTATGCTTTTCACCTGACTGATTAGGCACTGGAAGGAAGCTGTCGATAGAGACAGTATTGCATTTGATATTGGTAATCGGCAGATGGAAGCCAGCTTTATGCTTCACTTGAGGGAGGCCATGAATCACACTTGATCTGTACGGAAAGCGATGTAACTATGCAGGTGTAGGAACCACAGATATGTTGGGGAAGGCCGATCTTCGATTTTATACGTAATAAGTGAACAGCACCTAATATATTCAGGACAGTTCGACTACGATCCTTTAAACTAGCATTGTCCAAACTATTTTGACGGCACGATACACCTTTGTGGAAAGTCTAGACCAAAACCGCACACAGCACACGGTTTCATAGCTTACCGCATGCGACGCATACTTCGATTGATATCCATTAAACTCAGAAAACAGCTTTGTTTGAATAAAGCTCAAAAAAGTTTGTTCAACCTGTCGACAACAGAAGTTCATATAAATTCTCAACATTTTATGTATTTAAAGGTAAGTTTATGAAATCTTTAATGTATGTATGCCTTGAAATTTGATAATTATTTCCAATTATGTAGTAATTTTAATGAGCTGTTTTCACAGTTGGCTGTAAGGCACAAAAACTTGAAAGCTTCTAAATTTATCACATTTATAATTTATTTAAGAAATTTTTTTCTCAAAATAAACTTCAAAAACATATTTTTAAAAAGGGAGATGTAGCTTGATATGTACATGATGTAATTTCAACATTCCCACACAGTCAGCACTTCTTTAATTTTCTAATTGAATTATCAATTTATCAGCGACCTTTTAATTTAACAGAGTGCTGTAATATATTTTTTGAATTTATAATGAATATATTATCACGTGATGTGGCCTTTCCGATATGCTTTCTACGTTATTTTTGACATTTAAGGCATTTTACTTAAATGAATTTCAAAGAAGTGTAGACCGAACTTTACACATTACGTGTATTGAATTAAAAAGGAATTTGGGATGAAAAAATATTCTTTTCATTAAACGACGGTACGGTACATAAGCTGAATAAAAAACTTTCTCCTTCATTCGATGCATGGATGTCTATGTACATTATATACTCTATGTCTATGTAAAGGAGTAAATTTTGGCATTTGAAAAGAACACCAAAAACACCTACGGAAGAACTTTTTTTTTCCCTCCATTTCTTTCTGTTGATGCTTAAAGCATAGCAACAATGCTTGATAAAATTTTCATAAGGCAATCATATGCTGACATTGTCATTAAATGAATGTGTACTTTACCTTCCTCTTTCGAGTGGGCGAATGAACAAGACTTAAAAAGAAAATCTGAATGATTAAGGAATAACGAGAAAGATTGTACATGTTGGGAAAGGTTCAAAAAAAATTTCATATTTACGGTCTAAAAATAAGCGGTAACTTTTAAATCATATGGTTGAGGATGACAGAAGGTGGAATTTATATTTTTTTTTTTCGAGATAATGCGTTGAAAAGGTGAAGTGAGCTGAAGCGTCTCTATGAAAAAAAGGTGGTTTGGCTTCTTCGGATTAGACTTTTCAGTCTTGATTCATATTCAATTTTTATTGCTCCTTTGAGATATGATTGCTTTTAACTTCTTATGCCTTGTTGTTTTGCGTTAAGTGTAGCAGTTCTGTGCTTCGATTTGTTAGGCTTTTTGCTTTCTTTTGTTTAAAATTGAATTAATGCTAGGATTCAGAAGCTCTGTAGCGTATTTAAAGGTATTAAAGATGAACATCTCTTAAATTATTTTGAGCTTTGAATATAATTGTGATAATCAGGAGTGATTGATTTTGTCATTTTAGAGTATCCATGGGTGACCTGTGAAGCATGCAGATTTCTGCTCTAAAAGAACTAATTTTATAGCTGATCGAAGTACATATAGAGCAGAGGTCAAAGTCGATTCAGATTTTGAACTATTGACTGTTTGAGTCAATTCGATTCCCTGCAAAATCCGAGTCTACTTCGATCTCTGAAGTTCAATGCTCTGCAGCATGATCATTGACATGTTGAACGCATATCATGCTTTATACATTTGGTTCTCTTTATAATTAACACAATTTTATAATGTGGATTGTACTTAACTTTGATTTAAAACCTTACCGCATCTTGTTCCCACTAAGATCTCTCCCATGAAGATCATTTACAGTCAATTAAATGTGATACGGATGTCAAGTCAATTTCAGAGTCTCAATTGATGTCCAAAGAAGAGAAGCAGCAAATGAGCAAAATGATAGGCCTTAATAATGTGTCTAAATACTTGGTTTTTTTCATTTATTATACTTAATTGTTTATCATTTTCTTCTTCATCATCTTATATGCTGATTCATTCGTCAACATTAAATAACAACTTTATAATATAATTTTTTTTTATCATAATTATTATTATCCTCATATATGTATTATTATTATTTCTTTATCATTGTTTAATGTTATGTTAAACATGTACTTTCGTTTACATACATTATAATTGGAACGAAACAAAAATGTGTATAAAAATAAAGAAATATCGACTTGATGACTGTTTATTTTCACATCATCACGCGAACCAAAAAACAACAGGAACAAATACAAATTGAATGATTGCAAATTATTGGCATTCCGTCTTATAGGCTCATGCAAATAACATATTATTTCCTATACCTTACATTTCTTTTAGAAATTCAAGGAACAATGAATATAAAAACAACTTGAAATTGTAATGAAGCTATTGAGAGTCTAAGGGAATCACTATAAAACATTCCGCAATTATGAATTATTCAGCATAATTTACGCGCAAGTTTATTTCATCTACATTATAACACTCACTTTTTTAAGGAATTTTTCATTATTTTTTTAGATTTATTTTTATTTATATAGATTAACATATTCAAGGATGTCACTTGGAGTGGCAATTCTTGTTATTTTTTTTGTCTCTTAGATTTTAGTCAGAAAAATTATTCGCTTAACGTAATCAAAAATAATGAATGCTGGTTATTATCATTTTTTATGCTGCATTTTTGAGTGATTGGATGGATTAACTTTGGGTTGGTTTACTGCATAGTTTAACATAGCAGCCCAACCAGTACGGATTGTAATTGGAAAGTTTATAATTTAATGAATCAAATCTTCAGTTGAATGTTGGGGGGCTTGAGTTGAATCTAATATAATTGAGGCAAGAAATAGCCAGAAATTTAGAAGAGCTTTGAACTTTTGTCTCGGAAAATCCCAGAAAATTGAAGAATTTTGTCATGTAGAGGCTGAATTGACTCCAAAATGTCTTCTTAGTTTTTGAATTTTATCACATTTTAGACATGCTGAACACTAAATTTTTAATTCTAATACACGATCTTATCAGTTTGTTGGCATAGCATTGTATTAGTTTGTATGAATCACTTAATTGATGTCAATTTGAGCAGTTCAGCTGTTATTTACGGAAATACGCTAAATAATTTAATAATACGCCCCATATGAAGATTTATTCTAGACATTTTATAGCACTATTGTGAAATCAGTAACAATTTTATCTTTCCACTGTTGCCATCCATCACTCGAAAATGCGCTTCAGTCATCAGCCAAAACACAGCTGATTCTTGTCTATTAGATTTTCGATTAAATACGAGGATATGCAAAAATAAACTTAACATATAATTTCTTATTCACTTTTCGACAAAAATTCGTAGTACTTTTTTCATTAATTAAATCATGTAAAAAATATTTTAAATTTAATATATACTTGTTTTAAAGACAGAATAAAAATAATAATTAAGGAATTATTCACATTTCAATAATAAAGGAGAATCAATTAAAAATCCATTTTTCATCACTTAAAAGCATAATTTGCGGATAATATTACTTTTGATTATTTTAAAATTGAACCCAATTTGAGTTGCTGCTCTGTTGTTGTTGTTGTTGCTGTGGATTACTCGACGATGTTGCGGTAGCTTGCACAAAATCCCCGTAATCGTTATTTGAAGCCGTTGGACTTTTTTCGGTTTTTGGAGGTGGAGGCAATATACCTAAACATAAAATTATCATAAATTAATGCACACAATTGTACACAAAATAAATGCAAATTTAACTTACCCAATCCAGCACCTTTTTTGGCAGTTCTTGATGAAACCTCACTGCCGTCTTTTTTCTGTCCAAAAAAAAATTATACAATAATTAATTTTTCATGCAATTTGAATTAATTTAACTTACAGTAATTTTCATGTTAATTTTAATTGTTTCACCCTCTTTAAAGCTCAGATCGAGTTGTGGTTTCGGTTCAACTTTCTCCTTTTCAATTTGCTCTTGATTTTTAACATACTTAAAGTGGTCTTGTAGTGCAACATTAAAATCAAATGAATCTGAACGATCACCAAATCCAATTCCAATAAATGCTGATCGTCCATTATCATCTTGAATTCTTAACACAAAATATCGTGATGAGTCTGAAACAGGTTCAATTGCTACACCAGGATACGCCTCAACAGGACAATTTGCGAATAGCTGACCATTTGTTTTATCTTCCAATTTAATGTTTAGTGCATTACCCGCAGTTACCATTCGCATCCGACCATTCCATGTTGGTTCATTTAAGTTCCAGTCTGCAGCTCTGAAATTAATAAATTCGATTAGATATGCAGTAATATTAAGAAGTAAATTGGCAATAGAAAGGAATTTCAATAATCCAGTGACGACAACAAAACTAAAAATCAATATTAAACTCGTGAGAAAAATCTCAGTGGAACTGACATATTAGCGCGAATCTGCTACAAAACTGTTGTTGGATTGAGATAACAACAATTATTATGTGTATTTTATGGGAAGTTGATGATAAGGAACATGTTAATACACAAAGGATGACTGTAAAAATTTCTTTAGAGATCAAAAATCACAATTTCTTACCTATAGCCTCGATTTGTAGAACGTGGCGGTATTTTATAGACAAATACCTCTTGTTTTATGAGAACGACACTTTCGTAAGACATTATTTAGTTAATTATAATAGATTAAAGGAGCAAAATCAAAAAATAGTTGACAATCACTCTTGCTCTTATTTTCAACTCGATTTGAAATTATTTTGACCGTTGATGCATGAAAAAATATTGAGCCCGATTTACTTGGTACTAGCCGGCAGCAGTTTAAAATCCAATAAAGATTAAGCTGAATAAATATTACTTAATTATATTAAGTATTGAGTAAGAAAAACGCACTTAAATTGCGTAGTCAATGGTGTGAAGTTGGCGTTAGATTTTCGAAGTTTTCGAAATTTGAATTGAACTGTCAAAATATTTTCAAATGTTAGAAAACAATATCTCCACTGAACAGATTTCTTAAAATTTAAATAAAGAGTCAAAAAGCTTAATTAATTGCATTTAAGTTAATATTTTACACAATAATGGGAGATCAACGTAATCAGGTAATCAAAGGAAGTCCGTCTCAATATGTAAAACTTAATGTAGGAGGTAAGCAAGTGCAGAATAGTGAAAATTGAGCGAAAAGAATTAAGACTGGATCTGATTTTTTAGGATTTTTATATTATACTACAATTAGGACACTAACAAAAGCAGATTGTATGCTTAGGGCGATGTTCTCGGGTAAATTGGAAGTTCTAACAGATTCAGAAGGATGGGTAAGCGCTTATTTATAGAATTATAATTTCTTCAAGTGTTTTCCACTTTAAATTCCAAAATACAGTGAGTCAGATATACAATATTACTCATTATATTCATTTTTAGGTCCTCATAGATCGTTGTGGATTGCATTTTGGCACAATATTAAATTTCCTCCGGGACGGAAGCGTTTCATTGCCAGAAACATCAAAATCACTTGCTGAATTGCTCGCAGAAGCTAAATATTATTGTATAGAAGAGCTAGCGGAATCATGCGAACGAGCACTTGAGATAAAGAAGAAAGAAATTCAACCAATTTGTCGTGTTCCATTAATTACATCTTCATCAGAAGAAAATTATCTTATAACATCCAGTACAAAACCAGCTATTAAGCTACTGATTAATCGGCACAATAACAAGTACAGTTATACGACAACAAGTGATGATAATTTATTAAAGAATATTGAATTATTTGACAAGCTCAGTTTACGATTCAGTGGAAGAATCCTGTTTATAAAAGATGTCATAGGATCAAGTGAGATTTGCTGCTGGTCATTTTATGGTAATGGCAAAAGAGTAGCGGAAGTTTGTTGCACAAGTATTGTCTATTCAACTGATAAGAAACACACAAAAGTCGAATTTCCAGAGGCTAGAATTTACGAAGAAACACTTCATACACTTTTATATGAGAATCGTCAAAATCCAGACGCCGAATTGCTACAAGCAACATCAACAATGAGACCTGGTGCTATAAGCTACACATCGGACGAAGAGGATGCAAGTGGACTTGCTCGATTACGATCCAACAAGCAGAATAATATGGCTTCAAAAGTTGAATAACAACCAGCTCCAAAATCTCTCGGCATTCGTGTATTTAGGCTGAAATGAGATATGTGCATTTTGCGTATACAGTAATGGCATTCATGGGCGAGTCGCATGGATATGAGGAATGACTAATATAATCTAGAATAATGGTGACACCAACCAAATGAAAAAAAAAATCTAATTCACCTCCAAAAATGATGAATTTAATTGCTCCAAAATCTTACAGACACAGAACTAGTAATAATCTAAGTTTTCTAACTGTTTTTAATTATATTACTGATGATAATAATACAATAACTATGCTAGTTGTCATATATGAATGATTGTTAATTCAACTATAATAATATATATTTAATAGACTTTAAATGTATCTCTGTAATTTTAAATGATTGCTGACGAATGAGGTAATTAACTAATCTATCAACTGTTTCAGAAACTATATTCAAGATGTATTGTGAGGTTGATGATGACAAATATATATGAAATTTATTGAAATAGACATACTTTATTGTTTTATTGAACGTGTATGGTGTCTTCCTGATGTAAATAAACTCATTAAAATGACTCATTTAATTACTATTTCCAGTTTACTGCGTTAATACCTTCAGCATGCATCATAATTTGAAATTTCGTTATCTCAACGGTTGCTAAAAATTCAAATGTCTATTTAGAACACTTCAACTTTTTCAAATTAAACATTTGAATGGTTTTTAGTCACCCTGTTTTGTTTATTTCAATTTTTATTTCGCAAAAAATATTAATTTGCAATTTATCGAAGGAAGTCAACAGATCTAATCATCAAGATCAAGAGTTCTCAACATATATAATCTAAATATCACAAAATTCCTAAAGATCAACATAATTACAGCCGGCACAAGTGTAAATAACAACATCCAGTATAAAAATTAATGTTTAATTTATTAAGACAGAGAATACCGGCAATGTTCTATGCTGTAGCAAAAGGTAATACTCCAGGAATTTTCAAATCATGGCCAGAATGTCAACAACAAGTGAAAGGGTTCAGTGGAGCTGTATTTAAGAAATTTAAAACTTTAAATGAAGCTGAAGATTTTATAAAACAAAATCAAGGACATAGAGCAGTGAAGGCTGATTATGGAACCAGCTCAAAACACAAGCTAAGTGATGCAGAAAGAAAGGAACAAGAAGAAATAGAGAAAGTATTATTAGAAGCACTGGAAGAAGAAGATATGCTGATTAAAAGTTCCGAGCCTCCAACAAAGAAGTTTAAGTCAATGGACGGAATAGAAAAGTCTGTAGATACAGTGGCCATGAGTGAAACAAGGAAAAAGTTTGGAGATCATTACTTCCATGTAGATTCAAATGGATTCGTCCAGGTCTTTACGGACGGTTCATGTGAAAATAATGGCAAGAAGCATGCAATTGCTGGATTAGGAGTCTATTTCGGTGATAATCATCCACTGAATGCATCAGAACCAGTTACTGGAAGAGCTACAAATAATGTAGGAGAAATACAAGCATCGATCAAAGCTATTAAGGCAGCACACAACTGTAAAATTCCACGACTTAATATATTCACAGATTCTCAGTTCCTTATTAATTCAGTCTGTAAATGGATGAGCTCGTGGAAGAAGAATGACTGGAAATTAAAGACAGGAAAGCCAGTAGCAAATAAAATTGATTTTGTGACATTAGATAGACTTATGGATTCAGGGAGTACAATCATCAAATGGACGTATGTGCCTGCTCATAGTGGATATCATGGAAATGAAGCAGCTGATAAATTAGCGAAGGAAGGAGCCAGAAAACAAGCATTTTAATTTACTTATTTATTTTGTTACGTTGACGATAGAAATATAAGTTGAATTTAATCAGACAAATATTTCGAGTGCTTAATCAATATACTTAGCACTTCCAGATGTTGAAGATTCAGTCACATTGCTGATATTGCTCAGTTGTTTTATTTCAGTTATTTAACGGTCTTTTAAAATTCAAATTTGTTTTGGAAACCTCAAAAATTATTTTCATAAAACATTTGTACTGTTTTTAATTCACCCTGTATTGTTTTTATTCCTTTATTTACGCAAAAAATATTAATTTAATTTCCTAAGTAAATCGTGTAAAATCAACAAAGCGAATCATCATAAACAATAATAATCAGCATAATCTAACAGATTCTTATGAAGTTATAAGAAATCAACATCAAAATAGGTAATAATCAATGAATTTAAATAATTTCTTATCATCATAACTTTCCAACATGTTTTCGTAGATAATCTCATCTAATGTGAGAACATCAATATCCGTCTCGTCGTTATCAACACAGTTGAAGACAAAATTATCAAAAATGACGGAGCGTGTACGTAATTCAGATCTATTGCGGCCAACAATGTTCGACTTTGGCCTTGCGACGACAATGTTCAATGTCTTTATGAATATTGTTGATCCGTTCAAGATAGGAAGAAAAGTGTTCTTCAATCCTCTAATTAAACTACTTACTGACGCATTCGAAGAGTATAAAGCAAAAACACAAGTGAAATTTGAGATGACACAAAATACAGTTCTGAAGATATTGGCAGCTGTGGCAATCTTCATTCTTTGTGTATTTGGAGCTATACTTCTTTACGTACTATTCTACTTACTCTACATGCCAACAGTGATACAAGTAAAACCGGCATTTATGCAGTACAATAAAATTTGTGATTCCGATTCAGCGACGTGTGATGCTGGAAGCTCATTATCCTCATATCATTCATTTCCACAAGCTCATTTACAATTGACAAAGAAGCAACTCATGATGGTCGGTCAACCGTACGTACTAACATTAAAATTAGAACTTCCAGAAACACCAAGAAATCAAGAACTTGGAATGTTCATGTTGTGTATGGACATGAAGGATAAAGATCATATCCTCAAATCTCATGCATGCCGATCAACAATGCTTCGTTATCGATCTCCGTGGCTACACAAACTAAAGACTTTACTTTTAATTCCATTTTATTTAATCGGCTGGGATGAAGAGAAGCAGACATTGGACATTGAGATGTTTACGAATTATGTGGATACAACAAATCAAGTCACAGACATTTATGTCGAGATCCAATCGAGAGTTGTTGAATTTTATTCAGTCAGTCTCGAAATATGCGCACACTTTAGTGGATTAAGATACCTAATTCATCACTTTCCGATCATTTCTGCTGCTGTGGGAATAACGATCAACTTAATAGTCTTGGTATGCATCTCACTTATCATTTGGTATCATTATGTATATGAGATGGAATGGGCAGAAGACACAAAATATGAATACACAGGAAAACATGACTTACATTCTAAAATTTTTGATAATGACAACGACTATGATGGTCCAATGAGTAGCAAGAGAAAGGTTTCGTCATCAATATCAACGACTGATGAGAATGTCAGCATTTTGGATAATTCAGACGATAAGTTTGAACTGGAAGATGACTTGTTGCTGTTTGACGGAAGTGATAGAAAGACTGAAGAGTAGAAAGAGCCAAAGGAACTCAATTTTTATACGCGAATTTCTAATTTATAATAAAATTTTGTGAGATTTTTTTGGGGTGATAACTTATTAATGGTTTAAGGGATGAAACTTTGATGACTGAGGATATAGTGAATTTTGGGGAAGAACTGTATCCTTCCTTGTTTTGGGGGAATTGGCATTGAAAATAATTACAAAAAATTGTTTTTTTAAGTGTGAATTTTGTTAATTTTGGCGAGGGAAGTGATAATGGACGTTTGAAATTAGTGGGTTTGAGTTGAATACGATCTTTAAATTCATAAAAATTTCAACAAGCTGCTTTAAGTCTATAATTAATTGTACTGATTCCGGACAATATTTTAAACTATTTATGACATACATTTAAACCTGATTAAGTGCAACTTTAGGTTTAGTTCTCACAGCTTTACTTCATAAAAATAATGCACAAAATAGTATAAAATACCTAAGATTCAACTTAGCATTTACAAAAGACATAACAGATCCAAAACCCAGACAACCCAATTCCATTGAAAATTTACCTTCATCCAACTTTTTAAGAACCAGAATATTCAACTTCCAATGTTTAATGTAGATTTGATAGAATCAAACATTCCACTTAGATTATGTACCTTTTGAATACTTGGTGTCCTTAATTAATGAATATCCAAAAGAATTCCTGTTAACAAATTACTTTAAGTAAATATGATGATAATTATCTATGTAGTTGTCACTTGGACGAGGCTTTACTTAAAAGTAGAGAAAATAATAAAAAAAAGGTTACAAAAACTTCCTTCAATTTTAAGTTTGAATGTTCTTAATTAATATATAAGGTTGTACTTACAGGCTTAAGATACGGAGCGGCACAACATGGTTGATTCATCGTCGGCTTGACAGCAAACAAAAGACCAATGTCCGCCAAGCAGACCTTCGGCCCAGAACAACGGTAACTGTTTCAGCACTGGCCGTTACCGGCATGCCAATGCTTCAAGAGATGCTCTAAAGGCACTAATACGGCTGTTTCTTGACCAATATTTAACGCCAAGAAGTGAGATTTGTTGCAGCATGCCGATCGAGTACTTATGACGTCTTCAATAAGTCCTTAACGATATTATGACAACGACCACAACAAGTACAAACCATTGGTTAGTTTCAAAACCTCTTCAACCCAGGTATTGATACTCATACTCAATACTTTGCAATTCTACCTTAGAAACTGACTTTTATTACCAAAATTCAAGTATAACAGTCAGCCTTTGTTAGGAACTACAAAAACAATATTCATTCCAAACTTATTTCCCTTCCATCTACTACCCATCCATCATCCAAACACACGAACTGTTCGTAATTTCTAAATTTTTTACACTGATGGCATAATGTTGTACTGTTGCTCTCTTGTTTGTCATAGTAAAGTTATGATTTGTCACGTTTTGACTCGTGATAATGAATAAAAATTCATTTTTTTTTTGCTTTCTTCTTTCTGCTCCTTTTGACTTTGTTTTTATGTTTTGTGACTTTTTGCAGTTCCTGGTGTGCATGAAAAATTACAGACGACAGATTCACACAAGTAGAAGAAATTGAAAGTCATACCTTAGTATAAATTATCTTAGCTAACTTTTAATGGATTGCTGTAAGTTGATTTTGTCCATGAAGCAGATTTGATGAATTTGGAGCTGAAAATTAAAACCCGAGCAGCATAAGTTGTATTGTAGGGCACCGCAACGTCGTTGTATTAACGGTGAGACGCAAAGTTGCTCTGATGGCATATTGACGGCTGATATGGAGCTGAGTGACATAACAAGCACTTGTGACAGACAGAAACTGAACAAATTCTTGATAATCTATTAAATATCAATAAATTCTGTAATGTGCGAACAGTTGATGCGGACGTTGATTCGAAGAAATTTGAATCATATTTCGAATGTTTTTTCGGAAAAAATCCGCCATCTTGAAAAACATTAAAACTTTTAAAATTTTTAGTTTTTCATGATTTTTAGCTTGGTTGCTTCATTTAAATCAAGATAAACTATTTAATTATGTTCATTGAAGCTTTTTTAATCATTTAATCGAAGTTTAAAGCTAAACTAATCAGCTTTAAGTTCCAAATTTTGGTTTTGTTTTCATTGTTTGTTTACAAACATTCTAAGAAAACAATGAAAAACATAAATGTTTTTAATTAACTTTTCTTCATTCTTTGAGACTTTTTCTTTAATTTTTTACAATTATTTAGTTTAGTTTAAGCATAATCTTGCTTTAAAATCAATAATTAAACGCTAATTTAGAGTTTTTTTTCGTTTAGATTATTAACGTTCATTTGAAATTTAAATTTGTTTCCGAAAATAAGAACCATTCGAAATTGAAATTCCGAAAATAAGAACTCGTTCGCACATTACAGAATAAATTGTACGGTTTTTGTCTGTCCCAGGTGCCTGTTTTGCAACTCTGATTTGAAACCTTTTTTTACGTCGAAATGCAGATGGCCGCATTGTCCCGCTCGGTACAACTATAATCAAATTTCCCCAATTATTTTCGTCCATCAGCCTTCCTATAACACTCATTACCTCATTTCTAATCCTCCTACATACCATCTAATTGCCATTAAGTCATTCATTAATAATTGACGAAAAAAAATTATTTTATCCACACGTGCTTAGCATAAAATCCTTTCCATAGACAATTAACGGATGACTCTTCAAATGTTACTATGGTTCCACCCTCCCTTACGTGAGCATTTTTCAACAGACATTTTCATGTTTACACAATAAATTAACCCATTTAGACTTGCAGCCAGTGAATTTCTTACGTACGACATCGTTTATTTATTTAAATGATTAACTTTAACGGCTCAATTGCTGTTTTACTTTCTTTCGTCACGTGTTGGTATGTAAGGGTTTTTTTAGGTAGCTACCGGGAAGTGTTTGCGTAGTTTTTGAGCGCGTGGGCATGCTGGCACGTTTTTCAAATAAAAATATTGGCTTGTTGGTTGATTAGCTGGTTATGCTTATTGACTAACTTGAGAATTCATTATCTGAAGACATTTTGGGTTTTAAGGTTATGTTGACTAAGTCAATATTAGTTGGAGTTGATCCTGGCTATGTGTAATTGTCAGCCATCTTTACGAAATATTCAGCTTGTCGTAGAATTAAAATCCCAATTAGTTTCTAAATAACAATGCACACTCCTTCCAGAAGATTACAATCTTAGATACAAACAGTGCCACTGACCTGTCTATTAAATATCCCATCATTATTCTGTTTTAACGATAGTCTTCTATTTATAGATCCACTAAACAAACATTGAGTGCAATGACAATGTCAGTAAATAGAAAATCGTTGTTGATGGTAAATCGCTGTGAATTGTGAAGCGACAAGGAAGAGATTTTTTTTTCCATTTTCTATTTCAAACTCGACATTTCACTTCTAAAACAATCGATTTGATATGTAATCTTCTTTTAAAATAGGTAAGTACTATTTCATGCCTCTTTTTTTCAACAGCAGGTTACTTCTGCATGTATTTCCAATCAATTTTTCTCCCTATATCGAGTGGTAGATATTTTTTTTTTTATCAGAAAGTATTTTATGATTGTAGACTATAAACATTAATGGAAGAGTCTTATTCGCTTGGAGATTAGTGCTGCACGACTCTTGTTTTGAGAGTTTTATAACGCGATGCTTGAGATTTTACTTCAATATTTGATTTAAATGATGTAGTTGAGTTTTTTTCTGATTATTTTCTATTCTGGGAGATTATTCGATGTTTGATGATTGATGCTGGTTGGTTCTTAAATTATTGTGATTGCTTAAATGCTTTAATTTGTGGAAAATTTTCTTGAATTTTAGATTTGTTTACAATTTTCAAAACCTTACAACAGTTTTTGAAGAAAAAATTGTAAGGTTTTGAAATTTTTTGTCAAATTTAAAATCTAATTTTGCAATAAAATCAGAATTTTCACACTAATAGTCAGGTTAATCTCTTCCTTAACATACATTGAGATTAACAATAGAACCATCCCTCCATCGCATACCATCTCGATTATATTTTTCAAACTCATTAGTGTAATTGTGATTGATTCCATTAAAAAAGATGAGAAATCATGAACTCATCATCATAATAATAATCAGTTAAAAGAGATAAGGTGATTCTTTTACATATTTATGTTCATCATCATTAGGTAAATTCAAAGTATAAGTATAAAAGAGAAAGGATTTAAAGAGCATGAAAAACTCAATAAAGAATTTTCCTGCTCTATTTGATTTGCGTTATAAATGATGAAAGGGATTCACTCATTTTGCTTTGTCAGGTATTTTTACCATGAACAACTTTTTTTATGCCTTTTTGCTGTTTTTTTTGCCTCAAAGTAAAAAATTTTCCTAATTAAATTTTCTCTTTTTGATGTTCTCTTCATTGTCAAAAATTTTGATTTTTGTCATGGCAATTTTCATATTTTTTTCAGTTCTTCAATGCAGCAAAATCAAGGCAAAATTTACAACATCTGTTTGTTTAATTTTCATACCAGTCGACCACTTTTATTCTGTACGATGATCATCGTTATCAAATTGAAGATTTGTTTCACCCCTCAAATGATGAAAATATGTGCTTCATTTGAGAGCATAAAAATAGGGCGATATGCTTTAAGATCTTTATCTATCAAAATGTTTTCGATTTAAAATTCAATTGTTACCAATTAGTTTTAAAATGTTGTTGATATTGGCGAGGTTAATTTTGAATTTAAGATAATGTGAAGATTTGAAGAGTTTTGAGCAGTTTTTTACAGAAAATTTGCAAAGTCTAACAAGATTGCAAAGAATAACAGATTATCAACATAATAAATTGATTAAAGTGAACTTTGAAATTCATAAGATTTCGCAAAAATTTCATTTTTTTTTCCTTCACTTCAAGTTTTTGTTTTGAATTTTTGATCTCAATATCCAGACAAACTTTCTATCTAATAATTAAATTAATCAAAAAACATGGCTAAAACTGATTGTATTCATTATAAACTTTGATTTCAACGTTTGAAAATCCTAATTTGATTTTGAAAATTTGTAAAATTTCTAACCAAAAATGACATTTTCAAAACAAAATTATTAAATTCATATTTGTTGCTAAAAAATGATTCTAATATTCGAAATTCAAAGTTTATTCAAAATTTCCTTCCCAAATTCAACTTTTTTCAATAATTCTAATCAATTCTCCAGTTAAGTCAAAGCTGACTCTGATTACAACTAAAGTAAAATTCCAAAAAAAAAATATTTTCTTCTTCAAAACAATTTTCATCAACATTATTAAATTCAGCTCATCTCTAAAGACTTCCTCATTACCTTCTTTTTCATTTTCGTTACATAAGCATAGTTTATAAGAATCTCAACCAAATGCCCATCATAAAAACCTCCACCATATTAAGGTAAAAAATCATTAAATTATTTTTTTCTTCGTTTTTTTCCAAAAAATCAATTTTAAAATCTTCAAAGATGAAGCCCCGACAAGTCATTTGACTTCGTCTAATATTTCTTGAAGCGTCCATTGGTGGGAATAAAGTAGCATCAAAGCGCGATCTTAATGTGTAATTATCGAATTATATTTTGAGTTCATTTATGTCCGATGTAACCAAAAAAAAAAATCATCAACTCAAGGCAAAGATGGAAAAAAGTCATAAGACATGTTGACTGAAAAGTCTCGTATATTGTCATTGGATAGACCACCATGGCGAAGATTTAAGAAAATGATTTTAGAGTGGGAATAAAAAAAAATATCCACAGTCAATCAACAAGTGCTGAGCATTTATCAATAATTGGTCAATGATTTTCATCGATCGATGGCTGGCTGGGTGAAAAAAAGTTTCAACAAAAATCAGCGCCACGACAGTGAAATAAAAATTATGGCAGATTCGTGTGTCGTGTATCTTTATGTGTGACTTAAATCCTTTCAATCATTTTCATAATTCCAATTTGTTTTTGTTGCTTCTTGCATTCATCTCCACAGACACTAAAAGATGAAGATTTTATAATGAAAGTGACATGCTCGGGTTAATGAAATTTGATCGTCAACACGAATAGCGATGAAATTCTTAAGTATTGATCGTATTTTGATAACGCAGACAATACCAACTGCGTTAATCTTCATTCTTATGGATGAAGATGACACCAAACAAAAGAAGATTAAAGAAATTCAACAGATTTGATCTCCTATTCTTCGCTTTAGTGAGACATGTGTAGTGGAATGAATGTTGGATGTTATCAGCTAAGCACGATCTGATGTCTCCATTTTTAGCTTTTGGATGTGATGTTATGACTTTTTTGATGGGATAGAATTAAAATTCAAGTTTAAAAATAGAAATTAAAGTTGAATATTCGTACTACCCGAGTGACAAGGTGCAGCAAATTTCATTTTTCATTGTCAAAATGGAACAATAACAGAGAACTGTTTTAACCAAAGAATTATTGGACGAAGGCTGTTGATACAGACAATGTAGAACTTGTTATTGGCAATTCCCAAAGCGAGATGTCAAAAGAGAGAGACCATGGATCAAAGCTAACCTGTATGACCAGCGAAGTAAGTAAATAGTATAGTAACGAACTCACAGCCGCTCAGCCAAGGAAATAAGTCATAGGTTTGTGGAAATGAATTAATCAATTTCTAAAATTTAGACTCCAAACTTCAAAATCACACGATCATCCACTAATTCTACTGCATATCATCTTAAAATTTTCAAACAGCCAACAATCATTTACCAAATCTCTCAATGACTAATCAATTCTTTTTCAAAGGTGGGTCTTAATCCTTTACTATTCAATTATTATTTTGGAAGAAATGCAGTTAAAGTTTATTATTTCTTGATTTGTCGTGTGCCAAATCATAATTTATGACACAAAATTATTCATTTCTAAATTTGTCAACAGAAGAAATAATTTTTTTGGCAAAAATGAAAGGACTTAAGTAGAATTTTATATTTTAAACAAAAGATTTGAATATTAAGTTGTAGCTAATATTTATTTATGTTTTGTGTGCTTATATGTAGATGGTGGAGAATATTTACAAGTTTATTTAGATAATCGTGGCTAGAAAAGGGAATTTTATTGGTGAATTTTGATTGTTTTTTGAGTTTAACACTTAAAAGACTTTTTGAAGCACTTAAAATCGTGATTTTTATTCAATTTTTATGAATCTGAGGTTATTGAATTCAGTTTACCATAATTTTCCAATCAATCTAACCTCAAAAATTCATAAAATTTTAGTTTTGAAAATTCTAACCTCAAATTTTTAAATTTTCTAATTAGAAACAAGCTTATATTAAGTTACAAACTTAGTAAACAGCATTCTAAGTAACAAAAATTTCCATAAATTAACTATCTTAATAAACTACTCAAACGAACAATAACTATCATGATTGTTGATAATTGCACCTAATTTATTGATTATAAAACTTTAACGCCATTAATCCTCACAACAATATCAAAAAAGCTCACCTGTTAAGCAATAAGAACTATTGATTTAATCCTCAATTTTCATTCTACGACAAATTCTACTTTTTTTTATTGCGAAATATGAGGCTCGTGTTGCTCTGTTTATCGCCACTAAAATATTTATGCATAACTCTATCAAAATCCATTAATTCATCGAGTTTAAGCTTTTAGAGTCTACGACATCCCAAAAAAACACTTCACTTTCAGTTTTTTTGTGTAAGGAATTTTATTAATCCAGAATAATGATGTTAAATCACTTTTTTCCCTCTCGTGCTATAGCTTGTTGCTATCTATTTATATATACAAAATATGTTAATTTTCAAATTACAATCAGCACAAGCTATGGTGATAGATAGAATAAATTTGTAGATAGTAGACAAAAAGTATGGAAAAATATGCGAAAAAGAATAAAATATTTGTTTGTGGATGAATTGTATAGTTTTTGGCTAGATTTGTCTGACAAAATTTTGAGGGGATCTTGTGAGTTAAGCTGAATTTTAGAATGCTTTGAGTGAACCAAAGGAAAATATTTCTTTTCTTGGAAATATTTGGGCTTTTCGAGGCAAGTCTTGTTGCGTCTTGTTTTGAAAATAGCATTTAAAATTTATCCGAATCTGAGACAGCTCTAGAGACTGTCTTTTTATAGTGAGGTAAATCTGGTTGAGCTTATAATAAATACTTTGAAACGGAAATAGATGCGTGTTTCTAGACCACATAGCTCTCAAACAGTTTCTATTAACTTTCTCAATAATAGGATTTGAACTCCCAAAATGTTTGCAATTTGTTCTTTCAAATGACAACCTGTCCACTTGGGAGAATAGGGATGTTATGTTCATAGATCAAAAGGGACTATACAAAAAGAGCTATACTTTTTGGTAAAAAATTATGTTGGCTATTGATTATGATGTTGTACTTCTAGCATACACCCGAGTGGACAGGCATCTAGTTAAAGACTTGCCATTTACTTGCCTATCAATGGCTGGTTACTTTCCAATTAACCAGCCAATGTAACTAACCGTATCTGAGACTAATGACATTTTTGGAACGTTCCATTTAACTAGACATATGTACAGTATTTATGTATCGTTAATGTCTAGTTAACCATAACCATTTAACGTACATGAAAAAAATCAAAATTTGCTTAATAATTTTATATGTGGATATGAAGACATTTGTTAATTCAATTATTTTGGAAAAATTAGAATTACACGTGCGTAGCTACCATAAAAACATTTTAGCAAGTCACATAGTAACTAACTATTGCACTTGGACAAAAGTCTTTAAGTGCACACCATTCATTGTATATAAACGTATTAGAAAATTTTCAGAAAAAAAATTGCTCTTATAAAAGTGATTTCTGATTGCACTTGTGAAGTATATGGTTTCATACAAATTTCTATTAGTAATTTCTGCTTGCACTTGTGAAAAATATGGTTTCACACAAATTTCTCGAAGCTTTCTAGTTTCTAACAAATTAAAGTTAACTTTTGACTGATTTAGTTGAGGTACGCTTTATTCTAATTTTCTACTCTAATTAAGAACTTCTCATAGGTACGCATCTGATTCAGCCTTAATTATCATGCATAACATCTCCATCTTCTAGTTCCACTCATTAATATTTTTCCATAGATATAAAATTCTACAATAGAAATGAAAATGACTTGATGAAAAAGTCATTAGCGACAAACGATAATTTTTATCAATTAGCCAGTTCTTCAAGCAGCAAAAAAAATGAAAAATAATATAAGTTTTTATGATGAAAATATCAAGCAGTCGATGACCACCATAAATAAGATTCACATAGGGGATTTTAAGGGATTATTGACATTAAAAATGTCTGATTTTCGCACTGAAGAAGAAAAGAAGCCTGAAACTCATTTCTTATTTATTAGATATTAATGAATATTTTTTTAGCTGTTCGTCTCTAAAGATTTGTGATATTTTACTTTATTTGCACAGCACTCGTGGCTGGATGCCATTAAAGTGGCTAATAAAAAACTCTGTGCAATTTTGTTTTTTTATATCGAAAATATTTGCTTTATTGCTTTATTATTGTACTTGCTCTTTTTTTACTTCCGCATGACTTCACATCACTTCATACCATTGCCATTCTTCTTACATCCAATTGAAACATGTTAGTTTTGTGTAATCGATTTTTTCCCCTTTTTTCTTCATTCATAAATATGTTATATGATTTTAATTGAAAATTACACCACCCAATTGAGATGTGAGATGACGATTAGACGAGTGGATACTTGAGATTTGTAATTTACCACATGTTGTGGTATTCGATGATGCTGTTTGGAATTAAATTTATGCTGAATAAAAATTGTGTCATACTGGGTAAGAGAAATTGTTTTGTTGAGTTTAATTTTAACATTTAAGATGATTTTTGTGAAATTATTTGAATGTTTGGTTGAGATTTTTAAGAAATTTTTGGAATTATTTTTTAAAATATTTCGAATCATTTTGATTGAGATTTTTGAATTATTAGAAAGGTGAAGTACAACCTTTCTAATATTTACAACCCATTTTGCTTAAAGTAATGATTATTTTAAAACTTTGAGGTCATTAGTTGATTTAGTTTAATATTTCAATGTTGTAACGTTCATTTGAGATTTGAATAATATTTATTGTATAGTTTCAAACCCTTTCTCATACAAAAGTACAATTTGTTATTGATTTCCGAAGAATAAACATCATTGTGACTTTATAAATCCGTAAAGAGTTCTTAATTACATTTACATCCAACCAAAATTGCAAAAGATAACAGAACTTTGCAGGAATTGATCAATTTTCTTACATAAATGTCTTCAAAATTCCAATAAAATTTAAATTTACATAATTTTCACTTTTTGGTAATTTTTAAACATTTAGATTGTGGTTTTCTTTAATATCTTCCTTATTATTAGCCAAATCTACATGAATTTGATATTTAAATTTCGTTATTCTTCTCATTTTTCTGGATTTTTGTATGTTTCAATTTCATCAACATATACATTTAATCTCCCTTCGTCCATAGCACAAGAGCACCACTCAACGCTTCATTAATAGACTCAACAATGTTTTTGCTTATCATTGAACCATCTATCAATATTTTTCACATAAATGATAATTTTTTGTGCTTAAAAAAAATTAATTCTTCTGCCATTTTTGTCTGTATGGGGAGAGTGAAATACGATGGATTTGATTGCATTAATTAACAAATGGTGGAAGTAATTTTGTTGTTAATTAACAGGTATTAAGCACCACGATAACCATTAGCACATAATTAAAAACTTCCATCATTATAAAAAAAAAGTTTATTTTTATGGCCAACAAAATCTCTCAAATTTTTTATGATTTTTTCAATAACTTTAATGGAAGCAAATCAAATGAAATAAATGAATTTTCTTCACATGATTGGGTTTTGGTGAGGATAAATTTGTATTAAAATTTTAAAAGTTTTGAAAGATTTAATTACAAAATGTTAATAGACAGCTATGAAGTATATTTTGAACCTGCTAATTTCAAAAATGATTTCTGAAATTTTTCAATTTTAAAATTCAAAATTTCCTTCAAATTCTATGAAAAATAGTTTATTAATTAACAACTTTATACTGAACATTATGAAATTTCATCCAAAAGTAATTCAACTTTTTTATATTTCCCCATTTAAGTACACACTTCAATATTCATTTACTGTTCAACTAATGATGGCAATAAACATTTTATTGTTGATACACAAACAACATTGATGACAAAAAAATAATGATCGAGGTTATTGCGTTGTATTTTCTGTGGAAAAGTTGTTTTTCTATGGTAACGAATTTTATAGAGTTTCGACATCGAGGAGGAGTGTGTTGAAATTTAAGGCTTGGGGACTTGTTTTTTTTTTATGGTGATTTGGACTCGGAATGTACACGATGTAGAAATGGTCAAAAATTACTCTCCAAGCTTACTAGACTCAGGTTTGAAGTCGGATTTAATCGAATCTGATCTGGGATCAGAGACACACTGTCCTTGGATGACTTATCGGTCATTTCGACACAGTTTACCTTTCAATGGATTAAAGCTAATGAGAATTTTAAAAAGTTGAGTCAGGAATTTAGTTCAATTTGGATTCTATTGGTCTTATGGATTGGACATTATCAGACTTTATCAAATGGATAGAAGTATATAAAACCAGAGTGAATAGGTTTTTTGAAGTTCTGACAACAATTGAGGCTGAATAGAGGCAACTCTTCAATTAAGCCCTGTCAATTGGACATGAAATTAAAATGCATGATCGTTAACCCAACTATCATCTAAATTTGACAGTCACAGAATAAACCCTATAGGGAACTAGAAATTCGACATGAAAAATCTACCAGTTTCCTATCCTTACACCATACATCATGATATGACTCGCTCATAAACACAAAATCGATACGAGAAAAATGTTTCCAAGAAGGTTGAACGAGTGAGTGGGTAGAATGGTTATGGCAGCAAATGTGTTCACGAACGAGAGAAAAATTGTGTATTTGTAAAATGAATGCGAATAGACAAGAAGAATCCTTGAATGAAAATAAATAAAGCGAAAAATGGAAATTCTATGGAAAATATAAGTAAATGGCAATGGCTTTGAGTCAATTTCAATTTGTTGATGAAATTTTGATTTTTTTCCTTTTAAAAAAAGTTAAATGGAGTTGAAGATACAAAGGAATATTACAGGAAAATGAAGGAATAAGTTCACTTAAAGGTCCTCATACCGAACAGCCATGGCAATTTCTTATTTATTGCTTCACCACCCTACAAAACAAAAATGTCATTGCTGCCTCCAGTTGTTATCATTTTTGTGTGACATTAAGGGTGGAAAATTTTTGTTCTATTTTTCCTTCGAATTTTTCATCTTTTTTTCTTCATTTTCTCGGTAAAAATATTCTTTTTTTTTGTTTACGCTTTACGGTTTTCAGTTTTCATATATTTTTCATTTCATATTTTTCTCGCTTCTACTTTCCCATTTAGCAGCAGAAAAAAACATTTTTCCATCCATTTCTCTCCCAAAATGTGTGTGATTCTGTGTATTTCATATTTACCATTTCGAAATACGAGATGTGAAAAGCTTTTTCACAAAAAAATATAAATCCATCGCAATTTTTTCTTCTTATTTTTTTCGTTTTTGCGCTTCACTCTCTCCACTCGTCTCGTAATGCATTTTCGACAGAGGAAATTTTTTTTCCTCTGTGTTGTATTGTGCTGTGTTTTGTGAAAATTCAAGGGATGGATAATTTTGAATCTGGCTATGAATAATATGATTCTGTTATATAGTTAATGTACATTGCGATTGTAAAAAATACGAGATTAAATAGAGAGAGTTAGGCTTAAGAATATTAGAGGATAAGATTTTATTATTCTTGATTAAGTGAATTTCCTCAAAAAAATTTACTTAAATCAGCAATTATGGCGGAATTGAATCTAATTTAATTCTTGATAGCCTTATCTAACCGATATCTTGTTGATAACTTGCTTCATTTAATCAAAAACTGTACACAACTGTTGAGTATTTCCTGAGCGACACAAATCCTTAAGACTCCGCTAAACCTCTCTTATTAATGTGATTCGTTGTCCGCGATTGGATAACGTCTATAGATCTCTATCTTTCGGTTACTTCTGCTAGTTCGGGATATTGACAAAACCTATTTTATTAACACTAAATGGAAGTCATCTCGGTTTGGCGTCCATATGGCTGGCAAAAATAGGCAATTTCTATTAGGTGTTAATAAAAGAGAGTTATCGCAGCCTCAAAAGCAACGGGACAGAGCCCATAAAGTTCCGTGGAGTGAGCCTTCTTCATTTGTGTAGTTCAGATTTGTAAACTACATACCACTCAGATTGAAGAGCTCTAAACTCATTTCACAAAACTTTTACGACAAGGACCATCCCTTGAGAATATTTATCCTTGCATTTCTTGCCCGTAACAGAAAATTGAAACCACGGTTAAGAGATTTCGTTTTTCCATTAAACAAAGCAAAAAAATAAAAAATTGTATATTTCCTTCTGTTCCTCATTTTTACCTCAATGTATACAGTTTTGTGGTCTTAAAGCTTAAAATTTTTGAGATGTAATAAATTCATACATAAAATATACGCAAGAGATAATTTAAAATTCATGTGAATGATATTAAACGTACCAAAAAAAAAAAATTATTGATTTTCATTCAGCGTAAATTTTAATGAAATCCTCTGTACGGAGAAGTCTCTGATCAGAAAAAAGTTAAGCACGCATTAATTAAATTTAATGAATCTCAATCTCTCATGTGTAATCAACAAAAAAAATAATATAATTGAGAGAAAGGAACGAAAAATTAATTTCGGAATCATGAATATTGTGAATATTGAGGTCAAAAAATTCATTTTCAACATGCTTTTTTTGTTACGGTTATGTCCTCAGTTTGCTTTATGAAGATGAATATAGCATTCATTATGAATGGTAAAAGTAAAACTTGAGTGAAAATGTAAAGGATTGGAGTTTAGGAGAATGTTTGGGTGAGTTTTGAGCGCGTTTATCATGAAACTTTTGCAGAGCTTGATGTCGATTCGGAATTTATATGGAAAATTCGACTAAAATCGACTCGACTCCATTCATTTCGACTTCAAACTCTTAATTATTGAAATTTGAAATGAAAATAAATTGAATCCGTGACCAAATTTGAGTTATGGAGTTCCTGAAGCTGGAATTTTGATCTATTAACCAATTTGGACCATTTTGCCAAATTCAGGTTAGTTTCTAGTTCTTCATTTGCTGCGATACTGAGATTTGAGAACTTCAAATTTACTTTTTTATGGGGATAGCAGATGAAAAATACCAAAAATGTTGTCTAGTCTACTTGTGATTTTCGGAATAATTTAAGATAAATGCATTGAGTAAGTTCTTGATGAATAGTATCAATTATCAAAATTTGTCAGAAAAGATTTAGTAAGTTTTGCAAATTTTTAAGAATCTGGCCTTTTTTGGATATATTGTAGTGCTATAATAAGTTATACGACAGCAGACAACAAACAAATCCAAGTTAAACTCAAAATTTATTTGACAAAACATATAAAACCTCTATATCCATCTCAAAACTCTTCCAACTCAACAACCAGATTCTAAACCACCAAATTTGCGCTAAAAACAAATCAACAAACCCATCCATTTCACCTTAAAAAAGCAGCAGAGTGAGAACAAAACTTCAATTCTGCGCATGATTGCGAATTCAGCAAACTTCAGGATGTTATATTGAATCAATTTACTGTCAAGAAGAAAGAAGACAGTAAAAAATACAGTGAAAAAGGAACAAAATCTTCATTTCTCCTCCATCAATTTCGATGACTTTAAATTATTAAAGACGATAAGATGCGATGGCTCACCATTTTGTGCAGAAAAAATATATAAAAAAAAAAATTGAAATACACACGAAAAAAGTAAAAAGAAGTCACAAAAAAAAAGACGAAGAGACACATGCAATATGAATGAGCAGAAAAGAGAGAAAAAGCTTTAAATAATTTAGATTCATATCAGCATGTCAGGCATGTGGAGAGCTAAAAGCCTTTTTCCATTAAGAAATCAATAATTGCGAAGCCACAAATTGCTATGTGAATATAGGCAATGCTATGTTTATTTATATTTTATATATACACACTTTTTTTTCGGGTAATAGGCAATAAGAGAATAAACAATGCTTGGTCATTGTACATGTTGAGAATGGAAATGGAATTGAATTGAACACAAAAACACCGAAAATAGTTATTGTTCGAATGATTTTTTTTGTGTATGGAGTGGAGTGGGTCAGTTTTAGAATGGAATAAGTTTGATGAGGTTTTTGTGTATTCGGATGGCGTTAGGAAATTGTTGATGATGGATATGAACATTTTATTTGCAATATGCATTCATTTTTGGAGTTTTAAAAATTAATTTTGAAACAAATTTAAGCTTGGATATGAAATTTTGATACATCCTTGGCAATTGCACATTATATCTAATTGCCGTCCTTAGAAATCGTCGAAAACTGATGGTTCCCGAGCGACATGCTTCGGCAAATTTCATTTTTCATTGACGAAATGAAACAAAACAGCCGTTATAGTGTTATCAAGGAATCTCTACATCTTGCAGTTAATACGATGACATGCCAGTAATTTTGCAACTTAATTGTCATACTCAGGTATCTTCAAATGTCTATTCCTACTGCACAGCTATTCCAGAAGTAGATAAAGTCAGTGATTGCAATGTTTCTCTAGCTTTAATTTGCAATTTCATAAATATTTTGCTAATATTTTCAAAATTCAGTAACTTAATGGATTTACTACATATATCAGTAACTAGCAGCCGTTCAGACAGTTTAATTGGAACCAATTCTGATTAATAATGTCAGTAAAATAATCAGCAACCTAATTTCACAGTAAAGTCAACAATAATTTCATTATTTCTACAGAAATTCTCAAGGCCTTCCTTGAAACTCCTCAAAAGAACTCTTTAACAATAAATTGATCCTAGAAGGTGTACTCATAACTTAATTTAATAAGCTTACTCGATTTAATTAAATTTCTTAAGAATTCAACTCTACAAACATTTAATTTTACAAGCAAATTTGCCCACCCAACCTCAATAGAACCTTAAAAACTCCAAGAAAATCTTTGAATGAAAAACTAATCAAACAAAAGTTTTTTCCAACTCAGCGTCGACATTAAGCCATCCTACTCAATAGAATCAATCGAGATTTCGTATCCTCTATACATATACACACATAGCAGCTACAAGAAAAGCCTCAAAAGGTTAAATAAGAAATTTTCCTCATTCCACTTATGTTGATTAAAATTGATACAAGTTTTTGAGCCAGCAGCACATACAAAAAAAAGTCTCTTTTTTTTGCTGTTGTCGATGTGAAACTCAAAGGTGTGAGATGATGATGAATATCTCTCCATTTTTGAAATAAAACAGGGCAAAAAATAGGGAAAAAGAAGAAGAAAATAAATAAAAAATTTTTCGAGCTTTATAACATCAACATCAAAAACTCGACAGCAGTAAAACAGCTACAGGCAAATGTAACCATTCAATGTTATGTACATACATTTCGCTCTCTGTTCCATCATAAAAAATTTAATGAAACCTCTTTTTTTCTGCTGCTGTACGAATGTTGCTCTGTGCTGTATATCTCTCTCCCCAAAAAACTTTTTGTGCATGTGTATGAGGTAGAAAATGTGTGACTGAGATGGAAGATTGTCGCCTCCACAACCATTCACTAATACAGTTGCAACTTCTTGCGCTGTTTCTTGTGCCTCAATATTCTTCTCTTTCTTACGTCTGTTGTTGAGTTTAAATTGAATTTCTCGATGTGAAGCTCCACCCACGCCTGTTACTTTACACATTTGTGTTTGTAGATTTTCATGCTGCATGTCGTCGTCTCTTTCTGATGTTGGATATTATTTTGGAGCACACAAATACAGGAAAATTTATTTTTTATTGATTTTTTTTTTTGTTACAAACATTTTCGAGTTTTAAGAGACATCATTGCCTATGCCTTCATATATAAAATATATTCAAAGTAAATTTTGTTGGGAAGATTTTTTTTTGTTTGTTAAAAAAATTCAAGTCATGGATGAAAATAAAAACATCATAAAAAGTAATCAGAACTTGTTTTTTCATCACTGACTGAAAGTCAAATGAGAGCAGCAAGGAATATGAAAATGATTTTTCCATCTTCTTTCTGGCCAGAAGTTTTGAATCGCAGAGAGATTCAAATATATATAAAAAAAATACATAAAATGCCAATAAACATAAATCAGGAGATTTTCGACCCGACTACAGACCCATCAGACGCTTGATGAGGGGATAATTTTTCTCTTTTTTGCTTTCTTCTTACTCAAGATTTTTTTTTGGTTTGCGAAAATAAAAAAATAATTTTTTAAACAAAATATCCACCTCAGTCCGGGTTCAATATCTATATGTTCTATGGCATTGACTTTAATCTTTTTTATTCTGATTATGATTTCTTTTACATTTCGTTCTTTTATTATTTTCAATCTTTCATAAGTTAAGGTATAGGCTGGTTGGTTTATTACCAGGTATTCATTTTAATAAGGAGCACATCTTAGGTATACAGTTAAGGATACTCTCGAGATTTACTCTACTATTAGCAAGCATTAGACTAGAACACACCTATTTTTTGACTTCAACCATATAGTTGTATCAACAGCCTAGTCTATTCCTTAGGTTTTTGGCTCATACACATTGACTCAGACTTAGTCACTTGACATGACGTAAAAAGTTCGGAAAATATTGTTCTTAGTCCGATGTTACTCTGATTTCGAGTCGGATTCGGCCAAATCCGACCACAATCCCTATTATTCTATATTCCATCTACTTCATACTGAGCGCAAATCGGTTCTCGAAATCCTATTTGGAAAGGAGCGTAAAAGGAGTTCCGAGACTTAATTCTAGGTTAGACTCAAATAAATCATAAAGATAACAGTTCCTAATACTGAGAAATTCTTGAATACAGTTTGAAAATTCTAATTCAAACCTTACGTAGCTTATAAATCGCCCCGTTTTTGAATAAATATTATTACTAGCTTTATAAAAAATTCTGTAGCGAATTTCAGCAATTTATTCCTGATTTCTTTTATTATTTATTTTTTGATACTGACGAGAAATGTTCTTGATTGCAAATTTTTCAAGGTTAAAAAATTATTTAAACGTTATGGATTTTTTAATAATCTTATGAGATTTAATTTATAATCCTGGATTAATGATGTTTCTCACTATTTTAATTTTTAACGCATTTGAAAAGTGAGAAAGAAAATTTTTGGTCTACTGTGTCTAGCGATTGAAAAGTGTGTGTTAAATCACTAAAACAGTGAAGAATTAGTTAAGTCGATTGGAATTTCGTGAGATTCTTCCAGTTTATTGATTTACTGCTATTACATAAGACTGTTTGGTGGATGGGAGGGAATTTGTGGAATTTATTTAGAATTTTTTGTGTGTGAATTTTTGAAGTTTGTAAGATTTGTGGATTGGGATTGGAATTTTTCTTGCTAAAATATGAATAATCAGTATGATATGAATTGTCCTAACAAAATTCAGTTGACGGTGTGACTCAAGTTGACTCAACTCGACTCAACTCAACTCTGTGATTCTGACTGACCGATTAGAATTCAATCCGACACCATTTCAGAGTCATGTCGGCCTGGTACCGAACTTCGACTACATTAACCGACTTGTTCTTTTCGGGTGAATCTTTAAATTGTGCTCCTTAATATAAAACTCAAGACTATCCAAAAACTGCATGGAGAGAATCTGTTGATAGAGATAACATGACATTTGGTATCGTTAATTGACAGGCGGAAGCCAGCAATAGAACCAGATTTAGGAGTAGTCTAAAGGAGGTCATGAATCACAACCAGAAAAGTGAGTAAGATCAGGCAGCAATCCAAGTGCAATCAATATTCGAAACCAGCATAACTTCCAAAAAAGAACTTTTCCGTCGAAATTCAATATTTTCATTTTCATGTCAAATTGCTCAGACGTAATGTAATTGTGGAAATTTCTCTTTTACTTTAAATAGATTAAATTTCCTCATACCCCCATCCTGATTCCCGACACAAAAATAACAGAGAAAGAAAAGAAAATTTCCTCTTATCGATTTTACTTTTGCAATTGGAAGTTTTCATTTGGAAGACTTAAAAATGTTTTTTTTTTAATTCAACATTATTTTTATCGTTAAGAGAAATGTGAGCAGTTGACGTCAACGCGTTCCCGAGGTTTCACGCGAGTATAGTTTAATAAAGTGTGAGGATATAATCGATAAACATTTCTGATGTCCAACATTGAATGCGCGAATGTTTTTCTTGCGATATGAAGGAAAAAAATTATTGATTTTTTCAGTAGTCATGTTGCTTCCATGAGTTCTGTTGTGCTACTATTATTTCCTTAATTATATAATTTTCAATACATTCACACTTATTATGACTATAAACTGCAATATGCATGTAAAATAGTCTGCAAATTGGGGTTTGATGAGTTATATAAAAATATTAAATTTAAATCAACAAGGGTAGACTGTAAAAGGAGACTGTTGATTTATTGGGATCAATAAAATTTTAATTGTTGCTTTAAGCTTAAAGTTGCTTATCTTTTATAACGTTTAAATGCCTTGTTATATTTTATTATACAATTTGATGGGTTATTATGGATGTTAATCCTTTTGTGGATGAAATTTTTTTTTGTTCGATTCTTGATTGATTTTTATCACGTTTTGGAGAAACAAGTCATTTTTTAAGAACAGAAAAATGAATTTTGGAGACAATGTAGATGTTTTGAGAGTAAACTGTGAAGTGTCTGAGCTGAGTGGTATCTATGGTATTGAAAAATTGTTAGAATAATCTGCAAGTATGAGATTATCGATTCTATAGTCGAATATGAATGTAATAAGAAGAATGATCTGTTAGCACCAAATAAGTAGGTTCAAATCATACCAGAGAATGCCATCTTAGGATCATACCACCAGGTTATTTATATGCAATGATTTCAAAACGCCGACGTGTCGGCAAAATACTTAGAACCAAATTGCAGTCAATTTGACAATCTTGGTTATTTTTCTAAGTGGGTAGCACTTGGTTTTGAATGTGCTGATGCCTCGAAGACGTGGTGGTTACATTTACATGTATGCTGTTGGGGTCAGCCCAAGTATTGAGTCAAAACTATAGAAATCTGATTCTAACTCTTGAATATAACTTTTCTTTGCAACTTTGCTATACAAGTTCTGATATCTTCTTATTTAAGATAGCTCATCTTATCACAAGGTTAGATATATCATCAAAATACCTGATAAGCATATCCAAGTATCTAACAATCAATTTAATAGAAATAACTTCCTTACAAAAATTCTAAATAATTTTTATTTAATTATCCCTAACAAAATCATCAAAAAAAAATCGCAGTCAGTTGTTATTGAGACAAATCTCTTCTTGAATCTTTTTAACATCAAGCAACAAGATGTCATGGAATGATCTGTTCTATTTTCTCTCATTTTCTATCACTAAGGATAAAAGAAGAAATGTAATTTTATGAAATTAAATTTTTTTTTTTCGTATAATTTCTCCTTCCAAGACGAAAGGATTAAAATGTCGTCAGGTAAAATATATTTTCAATTCAATTTCTTTACAGAAGATTATGAGAAATAAATACCACGCATTCCAAGTATTTTAAGAAGATGAATCGAAGAAAATTATGAGACACTACCAATTAAAATACTGTCTGATGTGAAAACACACATTCATAATTTTACTAATTGAATGCATGCATGATAATGAGGTAAAAAAATTTCATATTCACACAAAATTGTGTGAATATATTGTTTTTTGTTTTACAGAAATCTACTTTTTTCGATTTACTGCCTCAGCCTTGCCGAATTATAAAAAAAGTTCGGTCATTCAAAGTTTGTGCTTCGTATTACCTATCAAATGGTAAAAACTCCTTCATGATTGGTGCTTCCAGTGCCGAGAAATCGCAAAAAATCACGTTCTGTCCTTTAGCAAGTTAGTTAGTTTCCGCGAAAACTCAATTTTAACACAAAGTTAAGACTTCCGGTTTTTTCTATCGATAGATATTGGTTATCACACGAGCTGTATAGTTTTTAGGGTCATGAGATGCATCCACTGAGGCACAAAATGCAAAAAACTGAAATTTTTTCCCTAAATATTAGCCGCTTATTCCAAAACACGTGTTTCAATAAACGATTATTTCAAAACATATTTTAATTTGGTGAAAAAAAAAATTTAGTGAACTGGATCTCACTGGATCTCATTTTGAAGGTCTGGAAGTAGACTGGATCCTACTGGATCTTGTTTTTATGTATCTAGAAGTAAAATGGATCCTACTGGATCTTGTTTTAAAGGTCTGGAAGTGAACTGGATCCGACTGGATCTTGTTCCTCCCCTTGGTGCACATAAAAATTTTTTTTTCTGCATAGGGAATCTCCTATATCCTATGAAAAACCATCCCCAAAAGTTTAAAATCATAATCTCTTCATCTCTCTTTAATCATATTCACACAAAATTGTGTGAATATATTGTTTTTTGTTTTACAGAAATCTACTTTTTTCGATTTACTGCCTCAGCCTTGCCGAATTATAAAAAAAGTTCGGTCATTCAAAGTTTGTGCTTCGTATTACCTATCAAATGGTAAAAACTCCTTCATGATTGGTGCTTCCAGTGCCGAGAAATCGCAAAAAATCACGTTCTGTCCTTTAGCAAGTTAGTTAGTTTCCGCGAAAACTCAATTTTAACACAAAGTTAAGACTTCCGGTTTTTTCTATCGATAGATATTGGTTATCACACGAGCTGTATAGTTTTTAGGGTCATGAGATGCATCCACTGAGGCACAAAATGCAAAAAACTGAAATTTTTTCCCTAAATATTAGCCGCTTATTCCAGAACACGTGTTTTAAAAAAATTGCGGCCTCGCTTCGCTCGGCCGCAGACAATTAAAGGAATTTCTTCTATATTATTCATGATCTAAAAATCATTAATTTATATACATGTTTTATCCAAATTATTAATAATAATTTTTATTGAGATTTGGCTGATTGCATTTGGTTACAAGTAATTGAAATCTTCAGGTCGTTAGATCGAATCCTATGAAATTCTGAAATTTTTTTTCCATTTTTTTTGAGTTTTTTTTTGAATACTTGAAGTATACAAAAAAAATGTAAATATTAAATGTAGATATTAGAAATATCTATCCATTAATGTGCTTAATTTTTAGAAAACAAAAGCGAAGTTAACAAGGTTAAATCAAAATACTTCTTAAGAATCAATACATTTAGCCTAGTTCGTATATACACAATACGAATATAAGTACTCAGCCGAGCTCGTATAGTGATCTATATAAGCACTGTAATCTACCCAAGTCGGGCGAGCGAAGCTCAGCCCGGCTCGTATAGTGATATATATAAGTACTGTAATCTACCCAAGTCGGGCGAGCGAAGCTCAGCCCGGCTCGTATAGTGATCTATATAAATACTGTAATCTACCCAAGTCGGGCGAGCGAAGCTCAGCCCGGCTCGTATAGTGATCTATATAAGTACTGTAATCTACCCAAGTCGGGCGAGCGAAGCTCAGCCCGGCTCATATAGTGATCTATATAAGTACTGTAATCTACCCAAGTCGGGCGAGCGAAGCTCAGCCCGGCTCGTATAGTGATCTATATAAATACTGTATTTTCTCAAACATTAGAAACTGCATATCTATGAAAATATGTTGCCGTGAGAAGAAAAATGGTTCGAGCGAAGCTCGAACATTAATAGTTCGAACGCAGTTCGGACTTGGTTGAGCGAAGCTCACAAATTTTTGCGACCTGAACGGAGCGAAGCGAGTGAAGGCGTGAAAATTTTCTCAAACATTAGAAACTGCATATCTATGAAAATATGTTGCCGTGAGAAGAAAAATAGTTCGAGCGAAGCTCGAACATTAATAGTTCGAACGCAGTTCGGACTTGGTTGAGCGAAGCTCACAAATTTTGCGACCTGAACGGAGCGAAGCGAGTGAAGGCGTGAAAATTTTCTCAAACATTAAAAACTGCATATCTATGAAAATAAGTCGCCGTGAGAAGAAAAACAGTTCGAGCGAAGCTCGAACTTTAAAAGTTCGAAAGTAGTAACTGTACATGTTATTCTCCATGTAAATAATTTTAGTTAATTACTTGCACATTATCATTTTTTTTTTAAAATAAATCTCTTATTTTGTTCAAGTTGTTTTATTTTTATTTTTTACTTTTCTGTACAGTTTCTGATCTTCGTATTGTGTGAATATTCTCATGAAGCGTGATCCGCTTCATTACTAGTTTTTTTTTTGACTTTTAAAGGATCAATGAACTTTTGTCAATTCCGCTGTTTCCCTTTTATTGAAGTTGTTGCCATGTCAAATGTTAATTAAGCATAATTATATTAAAAAAAGAGAGTACAAATGTGGAAATGCAATGTAAATTTTCACTCGGTCAGCGCTATTCTTTGTGATGTAATGTCTGGAAAGTTTTTTTTAACATTCTCATTTTCAGGTTATGTTTGTTGCAGAGCTGGATATTAGGTTATTCAGCATGTATTATTAGAAATTATGGATTGTCAGGTAGTTTTATGCTAACTTTATGCTCTATATGTTGATATTTAGATAGTTGTGTCTTTAAATTTAAGAATTTTCAGCTAGAGTTTGGTACTCAAAGTTGAACCAGAGCCAAACTCTATAAATTAGATGAATGTTATCCAAACTGTGTGCCACGGACTGCATGCCGTGTTCAGTTTTGGATTTAACTTACCAGAATATGTCGTGACCCAAAAAAAGTGTGTACAGCACTGAATTAGAGTATCAAAACCAGCGCCCTAGTTTGACCTAACCTCAAAAAATCTCACCAAAGCCCCAACCCTGCTCAAAAGCATACATACACAAAACTCAAGTCAATCTATCAAGTTTCACAACTTATTCACATAAAAATTGTACAAAGTTTTTTTCTTTTCTTTATAATCCTTTAATATCGAATTACAATTTTACATGCAATATGTGAGCATGATGACGACTTCTTATTACTTTTCTTTGACTTTACATTTCATTATTTTTATTTCTCCTATTTTTTTTTTCCGGGTTGATAAATAAGAAATAGGATTTTAAACTTGTTGCCATGATTGCACATTTATCGCTTAAGTAGCATGTGCAAAGAATATTTTTGTATATAGATATTTATAAGAAAAGCCAATGAATAAATTTCATGATGAATTAGGATCTGCATATTTCCATTCAATGTTGGGATGCGTAGATTGCGAGAAGAAAAAAAAATTAATTTCTTAATTTTTATAAGCAAAGGATTTAGATTGCGCTTTGTGTCGTCTAGGTGTTTAAGAATGTATTAATTTGCAACTAAGTGATGACGGTGATGTTGGTGTATGGATGAAATTCTTGATGGTTGCGCATTTATGTAATTAATTTGTAAATTCTTAGGGTTAAGTAGAGTTTGAAGGCCACTCGTTTTATGTAAGGAACCAAGTCGACTTGAGGTGACCTTTCAAGATCTGGGATTAAGTTACTCAATTAGTTCAAATCGGTAGGTCGATCGGAAATCAGGCTCGAAGTTGCCATGACTCTGACTTGGAGTCTGATTCGATTTTAAATTTAGAATAATTTAGGTTCACGCAAGCCTGTTTTCGGATTTTAAACGACTTGTGCCACTCGGGTAAATACTTCGTCTAAAAATTAATACAGAAATAAAATTTATGAATATAAAGATATATGGCACTGCAAATGCAGTTGATATAATGAACTCTTTGCTGATCGTGCAGATCAATTGTGATCAACGGTCTCCGGGAAGACTTTTAATAGTATAAATAGAAGTTTTGTTAAATTTATAAGAAGTTAATAATGACCGATTGGTTAAAATATGAAGTTAAATAATTCACTAAATTATAAAAACCTGGGTTCAATTCCTAATTATATTGCGAGGTAATACTGAAAAAGCCCTTTCAACATAGACTTTTATTTTATTTTTAAATCTTTACTTTTTGAATTTAATTTTTAATTTTTTAACGAGTTAATAACTAGTTGATGGCAAGTTAAAATCCAGTTGATGACTTGTTCAAACTTTATTTTCCACTCGGGTAAGGAATTATTCATGTTATGACACAATATAGTGTTGCTCCTAAAATTCAGTATGAGTTGTAATAGATTCAGTTTTCAGTTTCCTCATGACACTCAGACATAACAAACTTTTTAACCCCAAATTCTTAAATTCTTAAACGAAATTTTTCAAAAAATAATCAACTTCATCACAACTTTTCACCCATAAATCCCAAATAAAAATTCTATAATTTAATTTCCCTAGAGATAATTATGATGGAATTACAGCGACTAAACGAAAAGATTCCAAAGAAGTATATACAATTTTCTCTCTAAAAAAAACAATAAGCTCCTGAAATGCCTCAATTCTTTATAAAGAACAAAAAGAAGCATAAAATAAATTTTTTGAGGTGTGTTACGTGACACATGTTCATCTCTCATGATACACAGCACACAAAATATTTGCATAAATTCATAAAAATAAAATCAAAAAAAATTTATCAAAAAAATCAACGAAACCATCAATTATAAAAAATTTGAATGCTGGAACAAAGAAGTAAAAGAAGTCGCGATACACCTTCAAGATTGTGTCTTTCTCGCTTCATTACAAAACAATCGATTGCTTTTGATTGATTTGAATTTTTTATAAATACATCAGCAACAGCAGCACTAACAACATATATCGCGTGAATGTGATGAATCTGATTCATTCACTAGTTCTTTCGCTCCATCTCGCCTTCTCAAGAACTTCAATTCAATCATGAGAATGAATATTATTTATGAATGAATTTCAAGCTAAATTTATATGTAAATGATCTGAATGGATGATGATGATGAATGATCATCGCGATGATCGTAAGAAAGTTAGAGGAAATGATGCTGATGTGAAGATATGTCGGAGAATTTTGGTTAATTTTTTATGAGTTTTTTTTGAAACATTGTTGTAAGCATATTTTAGGAATAATGCTATACTCGTGGTGTGTCTTGCAGTCCTCGACTTAAATCTCGAACTGTCGAACACATCGCGATAAATTCGGAAAATAGTGTCCTTAGTGGCAGCGTAAGTAACCCTGAGTTCAAGTTGGATTCGACAAAATCTGGCCCAACGGTATAGCTCAATATGCTTGAATAGGGATACTATTTTACGACTTTTTTCCGACCTGTGCCTTCCGGATATGATCCACGAATCCTGGGATTGATAGCTTACTCATACTCAATGCTTGGTGCTCGAGTTACTCAATGTCATTTGAGAATTTACTCAATATTCATTATTTCAGTATAGAATCAACAATCGTGTACCAAAATCCCTATCTTAATTAGTCACACTCCTCAAAAATACGTCAATGGCAATTTCTAAAAGTTTTAACCACCAAAGTAGTAACCAGAACAAGTAGCACGTGGGTTCAGTTTCCACCTAACATCAGTGCCATCCATTTATGAATTGAAATTCAAAATAGCTTCATTTCCAGTAACCAAATTAGAGTGGTAATTAGAACTACATAATTTATTTTTACACATTTTTCAACATAACTACTCCTAACTAGAAGTGACAAATTCCATCCTTTTTACAAAAAATTTCAGTAAACCTCACCTACATTAATAATATTTTTAAGTTCAACAAACCTTTTCATTGGAATTCCAATTTGTACCTAATTTAAATTTTGTCATAAAAATTTCATTAATTTCAAATTCTTTCCATAAAAAAGAGTTTACCCACATCACCCATAAAAACTGTACGCAATAACCACATCAAGGCATAGAGAACAAAGACCCAGAAACAAAATTTTCATCATTTATTTATTTATCATCAAAGGAGATAATATCAAAATAATTCATAATATAGATATTTTTTTTTTTTTGGTAGCAGCAATGACTGTGCACAATATTGACAGCTGAATAATTGTATGTTTGGGCGTATGTAGCATGTCAATGTATTCTCATTACAATGACAATATAAAATTGATTACTTTTTTTTTTCTTATTTTGGCTTATTTAGCATGAAATTTGAATGTTTTATGCAGAAATGTGATGCTTGTTTTTTTAAGAGATTTTATTTGTATGATATGGGAAATATTAAGGAGTTCTGTTAGGTATTTTGAGGTATGGCAACTGACTAGAATTGATATTTTGGATTGGGAACTTGAAGATATATGAAAGATATGCAATTTGGAAGTTAACAAAGAACTCTGTGGAAATGAAGCAGCTCTTCTCTGGAAGAAAGCTGTCGATAGAGAGAAAGCATTGCACTTGGCATTGGAAATTGGCAGATTTGAGGGAGACTATGGATCAAAACTGATCTTTTAAGCCAGCGAAGTAAGTAAATAAGTTGAACACAGCGTTAAAAAGTCGTAAAAAACTGCCCGTAAGCCAGCGTGACTCGAGCATGAGGTTAAATTTTGTCGAATACGACTCGAAGCTTGAGCCATGCCCGTGGACATTATTTCCCGACTTTTTCACGCCGTTTGTTTATCGAGATATATTCCGAATAATCACGAGTAATATATTAATTCAAGTAAGCTATTGATAAAGACAGTATTACACCAGATATTGGATAGTCAGAGTTAGAACCAACTTCAAGTATCATCTAAGCGAGTCCATGGATCACAATTGCTCGTCCTTAAAAAGGGCGTGCACTAAAGAGCAGATTAAACTTAGAGCAACGCTTCCGATCATGCTCATCTAGTCTATTAAAGGCGAGCAAGCTCTCGAAAGAATACATCAAAAAACTTACATCAGACTTTAGTCCTCATCGTCAGAACCTTGAATAGCTCAAAAATTCTCATCACATTAATCGAAACCTCAAAAAGATCCAATCACTTACTAACCCTCAAGTAAATAATCAAATAATAAATTTCATACAATATAATTAGGATATGATGATTCGATATTTACTTAAATATTAACTCCTTTAATCTCCCTTTATTCCCCTTTGTCCTATAATTTTCCCATAATTTCCTGCTAATTATTTTCTATTTTGTTTCTATCTCTCTAAAAATTAATCATTACAATTCAATTTTTCTATGGCTGCTGCGTTATGCATAGTAAAAAAGAAAATTCTTTTGATAATTTACCGACACATAAAATTTGTCACTGAAAAACCAGGAAGCATTTCAATTTTTAATCTTCTTTATCAGTCAAATAAATAAAAGAATTTTTTTTTCGGTGCTGCCTGTGTGTATTTTATTACAACAAATACAACCTACAAATTTATATACATGGCAAGCGTTATTGTACTGCGTGCTGTATCATCTTACGATTGCTATTTTATCGAATGCATTAAAATCTTTGCACGCGTCATGGAACAATGAGCATGTAAAAATAGATGAAGTATCAAATTGCCCTCATTCATACATAACAAACTTTTACTTCTTACAATTCAATTTGTTGGAAATGAGAAATAAATAATAATGAAGATGTTTTTATTATTTGCAGGAAGAACAAGAGCAGGAATAAAATATTTATAAATAGATGCACGTGTCGTAGTGGGTTGGAGAAGTGCATGATTATTATTCAAGTAAATTAAAAGCTCTTTAGTATAAATGACGATGTGTAACGATTGTTTGTGCTACTGCACATTGACTGAAGTGTGCAATTGCGTGTAAGGTTACTAAAGTGAATATTCTCATTTAATTATTTTGTTGTTTCTTAGAAATTTTTTTTTTTACAAGAATATTAAGAAGTGAGAAGTTGTTAAAATTTTATGGCTGTAATGAAATTTTTTATGAAGTTTTTTGAGACAAGGAAGGTTTTTGGCGGATAAAAATGAACATTTTTATGGGTTTTTTGTAAGTTTTGCTGCGTTTCACTTGAATGCTGATACATTATGAAGTTGATTCACATGCAGAGTTTATGGAAGTAGCCAAATTAAGCATAGATTAAGTAAATAAGGTTTTTTAATTGGAAATTCGTGAGCATTGTGCGAATTCTTGCACTATTAAATTATATTGAAATATTGGTCTCTGATTGAAATCAAATTCCGCGTACTCACTAAAGAGTGATGCAAATTTCCGGTATGCTGTTCAACCATTCGGACTCAGAAGCCTTCCTCTCACACTGTTAGATATGCTTATAAATGACTCGATCCCCGAGATTCCACTCTGCTTAGACACCATAGAATTCTGTTTAAGAATCAGAGTAATAAAGAATAATTTTTCATTCCTAAAGCATAAATAAGGCAATTTTCTGCACTAACATATCATGCAAGAATGGTCGACAAGTTGTCTAACAAGTTCTGTATATTCAACTATGAAAAACTCAGTTGCAATTAAATTATAAATTTCTGAACCGGATCGATTTTAAATTACTGAATCAACAATCACATGTTGTAATGTTATTCACACCACATATAAGTGGATCGATCCAATTTGATTACTATCGTACTACTACTGCACTTTCAAGTTATTTTAGCAGTCAATTTAAAATTTAGACAAATTTAAAGTATAAGCTAGTCATTCAAATCAGAAGGATTCAGACAAATAGGAACTTTTGATTTATCACCCGAGTGTACAAAGAGCACGCTAAGAGCATGCTTAAATTTTCCCTGAGCACGCTAGTGTGAGCATGCTCTTTCATACAAAACCTGATGTCACTACTTTACGCTTCTGAGCACGCTCAGAGAGCATGCTCTTTTAACGTGCTCAGAGCACATCGTGAGCATGCTCTAGAATGTGGTGTGACATGAGACATTTTTTGAAAAGTGTCATGTGACATAAAGTTGAGCATGCTCAGAGCATACTTAGGAGCATACTCACTGAGTATGCTCTAGAGCGTGCTCACTAAGCATGCATAAATATGCAAAATTTAAAAAAAATTAATTAATTTCACTTAAGGAAGAGAGAGAGAGAGTGTACTTTTTTAATCCTATAACATTAGTACATTAGAAAATGTTATTGTAATAAATCCTGTTTAATTAATAATCTGAAAAAAACAAAGTTAGAAAATTTCGCTTTTACCTGGATTCGAACCTGAGACCGCTTCGTTGCTATATGAGACCATCGCCTTAACCATTACGCCACCGCTGTATTTTACCTAATAATTTATATATGGCAAAAACCATATATAAATGTTATGTATTTTACTGATTAATTTTAAGAGTTTTTTGGTTATTTTTTTCGGTGTTTCACTGTATTTTCAGGTGGATAATTTTCATAGATTTTTAAAAGATTTTCCACATTTCCACGTTGTGCTCAGAGTGTGCTCTTGAGCATGCTCAACGATGTGCTCAGGTGAGCACGCTGAAATTTCATAAACTACATTTTCTCGTTGTGCTCAGAGCGTGCTCTTGAGCATGCTCAACGATGTGCTCAGATGAGCATGTTAAAATTTCATAAACCACATTTCCACGTTGTGCTCAGGATGTGCTCTTGAGCATGCTCAACGATGTGCTCAGGTGAGCACGCTGAAATTTCATAAACTACATTTTCTCGTTGTGCTCAGAGCGTGCTCTTGAGCATGCTCAACGATGTGCTCAGATGAGCATGTTAAAATTTCATAAACCACATTTCCACGTTGTGCTCAGGATGTGCTCTTGAGCATGCTCAACGATGTGCTCAGGTGAGCACGCTGAAATTTCATAAACTACATTTTCTCGTTGTGCTCAGAGCGTGCTCTTGAGCATGCTCAACGATGTGCTCAGATGAGCATGTTAAAATTTCATAAACCACATTTCCACGTTGTGCTCAGGATGTGCTCTTGAGCATGCTCAACGATGTGCTCAGGTGAGCATGTTAAAATTTCATAAACCACATTTCCACGTTGTGCTCAGGATGTGCTCTTGAGCATGCTCAACGATGTGCTCAGGTGAGCATGTTAAAATTAAATGTGGCATAATGCACGAGCATGCTCAAGATATGCTCAGGAGCATGCTCAAGAGTATGCTCAGATGAGCATGCTAATATTTAAAATGCCATTTTGCATGAGCATGCTTAAGATGTGCTCTAGAGCATGCTCAGTAGTGTGCTCAGGTGAGCACATCAAAATTTTGATTTTGAGTATGCTCATGAGCATGCTCAGTTGAACGTGCTCACCTGAGCACGCTCAAAAATATTTTATATTTTTCGAGAGCACATTTAGAGTGTGCTCATGAGCGTGCTCAGTTGAGCATGCTAAGGTGAGCACGTAAAACGATGAATTTGAGCATGCTCAAAAGCGTGCTCACAAAACTGAGCACGCTCTTTGTATACTCGGGTCACTTACTTGCTTGGGTTCCATGACCTCTCTCAGTTGGGGTCCAAAACTGTATCTATCACTATCTGCTCTTTGTCAATCACTAATAACAAATGCTTCACAATAGAAATAGAGACACCAAGATCTTCTAATGACCCGAAAGTGAATAACCTGTAAGACTCTTAAAGTCATCTCAGTTCCCTCCTGAAATTTTTATTTCCTCAACTACGCAGTCTTAAAAACCAAATGTTAACATTTAACCCGTGAATAAAAATCTAATCACTGTTTATAGTCCCACAACTTACTAGTTATAGTCTCCATAAAAATCATATAAATGTGATAAGTATTTCCTTCTTGACAGTCCAGAGACCACAATCTCGTTATATAATTTAGGAATATATTTTTTGTAAGCTAATCAATTCGGCTACTGTTTTTGATACTCAAATCAGATTATTAATGCTTTAAATTTAAGTCACTTGGTTGTGTGCCTTGATACATATTCTAATGTAGAATTATTTCAGATTACAATTTGACTACCAAAAAATTAAAAAAGTCATAAATATCAAGGAAGTAATAAAATTATGTAAAGGAATTCCAATAAGACTATTTAGGACAATCAATTCTTCTTAATTTGACCTCAAAAAATCACACTTTATTGTACTTAAACCGGAATCTAATAAGGAATTGAGAATAATAAGATTTTATTCCAACTTCCAGTTCCATTGGACCTCCAGGAAGCGAATCAAAAATGTTGACCGGATGTGAAATAATTTTAATTCCTTTTGATCATGAAATCAAATTTATATCATCACATTAGATCCATAAAAAAGGGAATTCCATTCATTATTTTCACCCTCAATTCATAAAAAAAGAGAATCTTTATTTTCTCACATTCAGGACACGACAAAGATAATAAAAACAGTCGGTGACAAATTTTTTTTAGTCGCATCTATTCTGATGATGTGGATGAAATGATAGAACATGCTGTGATAATACATTTTTCATATCCACAAAATAAATTCATTTTTCAGAAGCTTTATAAATGTTCAAACGCACTATGCAGCATGAGACACGAAAAAAAGAATCAAAAGACTAACGATAAATGGAGGGAAAAAAATATCCAGTAGCACCAGCATCACCAGCCTTACAGTTGGAATTAAAAAATTTCATATCTACACACGACGGTGAAGCCAACAAATTTATATGAAAACGTATATTTATGTATTTATTGTTGTAGACATTCATGTGAGCATTCATTTTTTCTCACTGGCATGTTATTATCTTCCGTCAACATTCACTCATTGCTAATAAATTATAGATGATTGTCATTTTTTTCCTCATCTTTGGTTCTGTGGTTCTGTCGTGATGAAACAGTTTTTTTTCCTGCTTGTCAAATAGCCAATGTGGATGATTTGTTGTGGGATGGGAAAAGGTGTGAGGTGGATGAGTGGTAGGATATATTTTCGATCGATTGGAGTTGGAATCAGTGAAGTTACAGCTTGCTTTCTGAAGATTGTAGAAGATGATGGACATTAAAAACTCTAGAATGTCAAAACTTCTGATTTTCGGACTTCATCTATCAATTTTCAGTCATATTGGTACAGAAGTGATTTTAAACGTCCTTAAAAAATTAGCATTCAGAGATTGGTAAAGACATTTGAATTGTCTGACGGTCTAAATCAGTTTTGAGTGTTACCGCACACCTTGAAGGTTTGTCCAACTGATGGCATGCTGTTTATGCCATTTCAAATAGCTCTCAGCTCTGTACACAGTCAAGACAACACTGGACTAAATGATCCTTAGCTTGATCGATACTCATTTCAACGCTGTACAGAGGTCAAGTGGAGATTATAATTAAGAGCAAGTGGGACTAAAGTTGTGATGACTTTTAAGCAAATGCCAGGTAGCTGTCATTGTCAATATTTAATTCTAATTAAACTGTTTACTTTGCTATCGAGTGGGCAAATTTTCCTTGAGTACTGAAACCGATCAACCTATTCGTTGCCGCATTTAGAATTTTTAAGATCTTGATGTAAACTCGGAATTTGTATGTCTCAAGTCGACTCCGAGTCCGCGGTTAGCCAAAGAACTCACGAAAAGAAGCTGTCGATAGAGACAGTATCACATTTGAAATTGGTAATTGGCAAGCGGTGGCGACTGATAGAGTTAGCTTGTACGACTAGCGAAGTAAGTAAGTAAGTAAGTAAGTAAGTAAGTAAATCGACTCCGAGTTCTGAAAGTTTTGATAAATTAGGGAACCTATATTATAAAAAATAGTATGTCTGATGACCATGAGAATAATTTTTCATCCAGCAACTTCCAACTTCACTTATCCCTGAAACAAGTACAAATATCTCAATTTGAAAAATTTCCCATAAATATCAAAATCTTGTTTCGCTGACAAATTTATATTCCTTCTTTTATCTCTTCCATCATATCAACATTTCACATAGACAATTCAATTTAATTTGATTCCATGCATGACTAGAGATAGAAAAGGAAGGCAAAAAAAAGTAGAATTTAATAATTTCTAACAACTCGTTCACAATCATCGTTCAGCAGCCAATATTTTTTCATCATTTTCAATTATCGTCGTCATTTATTATGAATTAGAGTTGTAGATGTTGTAGGAAAAAAGGCAAAATAAAAAGGCAATGAGGAAGGAAAAAAAAAAAATATCGTCAGCACAAAAAAACCGCACATGAAATAATGATGATAAATATTTCAAGGGATTCCTTTTATTTCATTTATTATTTTTTTTTCCTTCCTTCATGCATTGTTTCTCCTTTTTTTCGATCGTGCGTGTGTGCAGATTCAGCAAAGATTTCGTCTCTTCTCTACCACATATTATTGAGAGTCAGCCCATTATATGAAGGGTTCCGTTCTTTTTTTTCGTATGATGAAAAATATGATAAATATTAATAAGTAATATTTTTGTTTCGGTGAACGGTCTCGGTTCTTTTTATCTCATGGGAAATTGAATTTTCATCATCATATTCCTCTTACTGCTTTGTGCTCGTCTTAAGCATTATGCATGACAACATGCGATAGAGGACAATGGAAAAATAATATCATGCCATGTGATATCAACTTTACTAATTGCAAGTAAATAAGTTTTTAAGGTTAAATTTTTGAGAGATTTTTTGGAGTTTTGGGTGACATTTTGAGCTGTGGAGGGGATGATTTGAAGTTGTGGAGTCTAAGCGGTTCTGATGATTGTGAGTAACTCAAATTAGTCCAAGGTAGTCATAAGGGGTCTATACAAACTTCAAATAACGTGGAGCCACAAATAGAGACTTTATGATGCAAATACAGCCAATTACTCTTCATTATTAGGGTGTTCCTCCAGAATATCTAAGATTTAATTGAAAATTGCCCAAAATCCTGTCAATATCTCTTATAGAGATGCTTGAAGTGATCCTGTCGATAACTCAAAACCATGGCAACAGCACACCACATTAAGTCAACAATTCCAACTCAAATATTCACAAGAAGAAGCCGAAAATCTGAATTTTTATTATCATTATTGATCACATCCTTCAATGATATTTCATCATTATCAAATGCGCCTAAACTCTACCGAAAATCCAGTTCATCTTAAACGTCTTAATTTTTTTTTATATTTTTTGTTAGTCTCGCGTGCGCAAAACACTCTTTTCTCTTTTCGTTAATAGCCAGCAACAAGAAAAGAAGGAAAGTTATCGAAAGGCGATCTTTTGCATTTTGTATACAACAAGAAAATGACATGCCAGTAATAACATTATTTATGTGCACTTTTATGAATTAATTTTCGCATTTGCACTTCTCTCTCACTCAATAAAATTTATTTATTCCGACTTTTTTTTTCGTTCGTTGTGCGCGAAAACAAAGACATCGAAGATCTGCAAATTTATGAGATTTCAATGAAATTTATGCGATTTTAAAAGGAAGAGAAATAAAGGAACAACAGAAAATGAGATGATGCAGTGAATAATGAGAGGATACTGATGCTGTTATTGGCAGGGCTGATTAACAATGTTCTTATTATTTTTTCTCTTCTCTCAAGTCGATGAACTTGTTTTGTGATACACAAAATAAAATTATGAAGTGATTTTCTTCCTGAATTATAGTTATTGGGATATTAATTTAGAATTTGGTGAATTTTAGCGGCACTTTTTTGGATCCATATTGCACTTAAATTGTAAGATTCATACTATATATGTTGGATATTCTAAATAAATATTATGATGATGATAACTGATTATTGCTGTAGATGATTATGTACGCGGCACTATTTCAAAGTTCCAAAGTCATGAGATGTAGTGTTATTTTGCTGATTTAAAGACTTCCTTCACACAAAATTGAACAAAATAATTAGCAATGAAGGATTTTAAAGTTGTGTTCTTATTGAGTATTCTTGCAGGCAAACCACTACTTGTTCTTAGGATCAGAGCAAGGTGAGTGTATCACTCACGAGCATGCTCAAATAGTATCTTTATTGAAGGAAAACAAGCTTTCAAGAGGATGTTAGAGATATATTAACAACTCGGTCAAATGATTTCTTGAAATGCTCAATATTTCTTAGAACGAAGAGGAAAATCTAAGAGAAAAAGTCATCAATTTAAGACTCTGTTCTTACTTAACAATCACTTTGAGTCAATTTGGTTCCTTTAATAGCTCTATTCTTTAACAAGCAATGGGCAAGCTCTGAACAAAGTTTTTTTCGAAAGTGAACTTAAATGTACTACAATCATACCAAATGTATGACCTTTTGTTCCCAATTTTAGCACCAATTCTAGCACAACACAACCGATTCCCACGTAAAACAAAATTTTTTTTAAGAACCAACCAACCAAACCATTGATTGATACAGATAAATCTCTGTAGCTATTCTTCTGCAAAAAAGTATTCATCATCTTAATGAACACAGTAGCAAACTCTAACATACTTTCATACAATCATACAATCTATCAAATCATCTACAGCCATTCCACAATCAGTTCGCAAGCAAAATAATAAAATCCCCGACAAAAAAACTTCATAGATCTCTTGATTGATACTTCTGTCTTAATTGACAAACTGTAAATTTTAAAAAAAGATTTTCCTCATCGTGAGAATTGCGAGCTACTTAAAAGTCAACTGCATGCAATCAATTGATCGGCATAGTAAAAGGAGGAGAAAGAAGAAAGGTAAAAAGCCTTACTTCTTCCACAATCATTTATTATGATTTGAAACATGTAATGAGATTAATTTTTAAACGAACTCATATCGATATCGATTTTCTTTTCTTTTTTGTTCCACGTTGTATTATTAATAATATAAGTTCTGTTCGAGTAAATGACCCATCGATGATGAATCTACTACTGGCTCGCTAATAATTGATACTGCTAATAATATCTTATTTCATATTGACAGTTACTGAGTAAGACGATTACAATTAAAGCTATTGTTATGCAGGTTAAATTTTTTTATATTCACACCGTTTTCACGTGTGAATGTATTGAATTTGTTCAGATTGAAAAATCAGTTTTTTGGATTTTTCAGCAAAATTAAGCACAATGAAAAGTTTTGTTCTATCACAAAAAGTTTGTGCCTGGAATTCCTCACCATAATCAAAAAACAGATTTGAAATTGGTTGAGGCGTTGCCGAGAAAATCGAAAAATTCGCTTTCTGTAAGCAAGCAAACAAACAAACAAACAAACAAGCAAACAAACAAACAAACAAGTTAATCAGCAAGAAATCTCAATAACGAGACATCGTAGAGACTTCTAGTTTTTTGCAATCGATCCGTGTTGCTCTATAGAAGAGCTGATTAGTTTTTGGGCATGACAGGAGCAGCCGTTGCTTCTAAAACAGCAAAAAACTTTCGTTTTCATACAAAATTTCAAAATCAATGTTTTCTATGATTTTTGAAACATTGAACATTGTAAGAAAATTGATTCTGCAAATATGTGCCTACCCACTGGAGCCTGATCCCTCAAACATGTGCCAAGCGAAGCTTGGCCTACCCGCTGGAGCCTGATTCCTCAAATATTTGCCAAGCGAAGCTTGGCCTACCCGCTGGAGCCTGATTCCTCAAACATTTGCCAAGCGAAGCTTGGCCTACCCGCTGGAGCCTGATCCCTCAAACATGTGCCAAGCGAAGCTTGGCCTACCCGCTGGAGCCTGATTCCTCAAACATTTGCCAAGCGAAGCTTGGCCTACCCGCTGGAGCCTGATCCCTCAAACATGTGCCAAGCGAAGCTTGGCCTACCCGCTGGAGCCTGATTCCTCAAACATTTGCCAAGCGAAGCTTGGCCTACCCGCTGGAGCCTGATTCCTCAAACATTTGCCAAGCGAAGCTTGGCCTACCCGCTGGAGCCTGATTCCTCAAACATTTGCCAAGCGAAGCTTGGCCTACCCGCTGGAGCCTGATCCCTCAAACATGTGCCAAGCGAAGCTTGGCCTACCCGCTGGAGCCTGATTCCTCAAACATTTGCCAAGCGAAGCTTGGCCTATCCGCTGGAGCCTGATCCCTCAAACATGTGCCAAGCGAAGCTTGGCCTACCCGCTGGAGCCTGATTGCTCAAACATTTGCCAAGCGAAGCTTGGCCTACCCGCTGGAGCCTGATTCCTCAAACATTTGCCTACCCGCTGGAGCCTGATTCCTCAAACATTTGCCAAGCGAAGCTTGGCCTACCCGCTGGAGCCTGATCCCTCAAACATGTGCCAAGCGAAGCTTGGCCTACCCGCTGGAGCCTGATTCCTCAAACATTTGCCAAGCGAAGCTTGGCCTACCCGCTGGAGCCTGATTCCTCAAACATTTGCCAAGCGAAGCTTGGCCTATCCGCTGGAGCCTGATCCCTCAAACATGTGCCAAGCGAAGCTTGGCCTACCCGCTGGAGCCTGATTCCTCAAACATTTGCCAAGCGAAGCTTGGCCTACCCGCTGGAGCCTGATTCCTCAAACATTTGCCAAGCGAAGCTTGGCCTACCCGCTGGAGCCTGATCCCTCAAACATGTGCCAAGCGAAGCTTGGCCTACCCGCTGGAGCCTGATTCCTCAAACATTTGCCAAGCGAAGCTTGGCCTATCCGCTGGAGTTTGATCCATCAAACATTTGCCAAGCGAAGCTTGGCCTACCCGCTGGAGCCTGATTCCTCAAACATATGCCAAGCGAAGCTTGGCCTACCCGCTGGAGCCTGATTCCTCAAACATTTGCCAAGCTAAGCTTGGCCTACCCGCTGGAGCCTGATCCCTCAAACATGTGCCAAGCGAAGCTTGGCCTACCCGCTGGAGCCTGATTCCTCTAACATTTGCCAAGCGAAGCTTGGCCTATCCGCTGGAGTTTGATCCATCAAACATGTGCCAAGCGAAGCTTGGCCTACCCTCTGGAGCCTGATTCCTCAAACATTTGCCAAGCGAAGCTTGGCCTATCCGCTGGAGTTTGATCCATCAAACATTTGCCAAGCGAAGCTTGGCCTACCCGCTGGAGCCTGATTCCTCAAACATTTGCCAAGCGAAGCTTGGCCTACCCGCTGGAGCCTGATCCCTCAAATATGTGCCAAGCGAAGCTTGGCCTACCCGCTGGAGCCTGATTCCTCAAACATTTGCCAAGCGAAGCTTGGCCTACCCGCTGGAGCCTGATTCCTCAAACATTTGCCAAGCGAAGCTTGGCCTATCCGCTGGAGTTTGATCCATCAAACATTTGCCAAGCGAAGCTTGGCCTACCCGCTGGAGCCTGATTCCTCAAACATATGCCAAGCGAAGCTTGGCCTACCCGCTGGAGCCTGATTCCTCAAACATTTGCCAAGCGAAGCTTGGCCTACCCGCTGGAGCCTGATTCCTCAAACATTTGCCAAGCGAAGCTTGGCCTATCCGCTGGAGTTTGGTCCATCAAACATTTGCCAAGCGAAGCTTGGCCTACCCGCTGGAGCCTGATTCCTCAAACATTTGCCAAGCGAAGCTTGGCCTACCCGCTGGAGCCTGATTCCTCAAACATTTGCCAAGCGAAGCTTGGCCTATCCGCTGGAGTTTGATCCATCAAACATTTGCCAAGCGAAGCTTGGCCTACCCGCTGGAGCCTGATCCCTCAAACATGTGCCAAGCGAAGCTTGGCCTACCCGCTGGAGCCTGATTCCTCAAACATGTGCCAAGCGAAGCTTGGCCTGCTCGCGAGACTTTTTATGAGACGGTGTGAATATATCCGAATTGGGTTTCTACCCGATACACTAGTTTTATTTTAATTTGATGGAATTTATTCAGAGAACTGCTACTTTACATTAAGGTTGCATTATTTGAGCTGAAAGTGTTACTTTTTTAATTGGATTATTTGATGTATCGAAAGTTTCTGATAGGTCATGTGATATGATAGACTGTGGTTAATTTGTGGATTGTGGAGGCTGTTGCAATGCATGGCAGTTGCTGCAATGCGTGACAGTTGCTACAATGCATGACAGTTGCTATAATGCATGACAGTTTGCTACTGGTCTGTTGGTAACATAATAACTAGTTTTTGATGTCTTTTGTGTGTGATTAGTGATGTTACTCGACTTATAGCTGAGGAAATTGATCTGGTTCAGGTATCTTTATAGCTGAAATTAAATAGTTCACTGTAAATTAATAATGAATTCACAGGAGCAGAACTCGAAGGACACTCGAAGCATGAAGTCGAGTCTACTCAAGTCGATTTGTTCATTCAAATTCAGAGTCGACTTAAGTCGACTTTTCCATCTTCCATCTTCCATCATTTGACATCATCTTTGTAATAAGCATCGGCCAAATTTAACATAAAATTAGCTCCAAAAACTACTTGGCGCTGAACTGTAATGAAAGAATGTCAGCTCAACGTGCGGATAGAGAATTTGTACAAACTAGGTGACATAGCCAGCAAAAGAGTCAGATGGAAGTAAAATTAACATAACACATTGCCTAAATTCGCAAAATTGCTTGTCTTAGCTTGGCTACAAACTGATTCAAATTCTAATTCAGATTCCAACATCCAAGAACATTCTATAGCAGTCAAGCTACACAAAATCATCAAAATTCCTTTACCTGAACCTTCCCATTTACCATCAACTCATAACTCTTCCACAATTCAATTCAATAAATTCCATTTCATATCCCAATGAATCAAAAAAGGATCAAAATTTGATCATCAAATCAAAGAAATATCAAATAAAATAAATTTCACATCCAGTACAATAAAAAAGTTAGTCAAAAGGAAGTTAAGGAACCAATTTTTATTCTTCCTTACTATAGAATTCCATATTTACACCTCACATTTATGATACAGCATTGTCCGTTCTTAATGATGCGTTTCTGAACGGATTTTTTTTTGTACCTACATTCAAAGTAAGCTATGCCATGTCCTAACATGGAACGAATATAACAATAGTGAATTATGTAACATTTGAAGACAACAAAGTGCATTTTATGGCCAGTGTACAAAAAGTATTGAACGGAAGTGCATCTTAAACGGTGCGGTAAAGAAATGTCAAGGACATTTTTCTATAAAATTTGATATAAAAAGGAAAATTGATTTAGGAAGTTGAAGTAAAATAGAAAGTTTCACGATTCCCATGAAATCAAAAAAATATTTTCATTGTTCAATGACTTTTTTGTGTCCATAAATGAAAGTGAAGCAATGAGGTACATCCAAAAAATCGATATTTTTTTTTTCATTTTAAGAGTTCAAGGATATAAAATAATAATTTTTATTAAATAAATTTTTTGGAGCGGAAATGATTCCATCTATTGTATTCATAAAATTTAATTGAGAAGGAGATCGGCTGATAGGCTTAGTAGTAATAATGCCAATAATAATTCTCTTGATTAAATTTATAGAAAATCATAAATGAATATGAGAGAATTATTGAAAATGAAAGTGTTTTTGATGATAGTTCTATGTATGGGGTTCAATTCAGGGTTTTGCAAATTAATATGAGATGTATTAGGATCAGAATGAAGCTGAAATGAGTATCAAATTTGGAAAAATATTCACAGTGAATTGAATGAAATTTAGCTTGAGGAAATGAGGCAAGTTTCTTTGTAAATGCTTGTTTTGTGAATCACACGGCTTGAATCTGGCCTGAGGTTGGATTTCACTGTAAATGACCCAATTAGAACAAGTCGATAGATTTATTCAAAATCCAGTACCAGCTTGGTATGACTCTGTCTATTAACTGACTTATGCTATTGGGGTGGTCTGCGTCACACAAGCTTGGCGCCTGACTTTTCGTAATTTTTACATCATTTAATCTCACGACAAGATTCAATATAATGAAATGAGAGACTAATTTCTGTTGAGAATCGAACCTACATCCTTATAACAGAACAATTGTTACGGATTTTCGATATAATTCTTATCTATAGGGCCATAGTTGCCTTGCACTTGCGTTGCCAGATTTTTCTACACATGACTTAAAACTTAAGATTCCATTTAAGTCTTAGACACCAGTTGGCGACCAAAGGACACTTATAAAGAGGCTGTTGATAGATACAATGTTGCATTTGATTTTGGTAATTCTCAAAAGACTGTCAGCAAAAGAGTTACATTCAGACATCAACTAAGAGAGGCCATTTACTATAATTGATCTGTACAACCAGCTAGTAGTAAGTAAGCAAGTAAGTGAGCAAGTAAGTAAGCAAGTAAGTAAGCAAGTAAGTAAGCAAGTAAGTAAGCAAGTAAGTAAGCAAGTAAGTAAAACATAAATCATTTTGTTCCAAGTGTAACACAACTTACCAAGAAAATCAACCCAAAATCTCACAATTCAGACAAAATCAACTCCCCAACATTCACATCCATAACTGCAAATCAACACAATATTCATTCCTTAAAAGAAAAATAATCATCAAAAAAAAAGTTCATTTCTAATCCCACACAAATTCAACAACTTGAAGTTTGTTACGTGCATTGCATGATAATAAAAAAAAAGAAGTAAAGCCACAATAACGCGACATACACACATGAGAAGGCGTGTCTATTGATCGAAGTAAGAAAAATTATCTTATCGTGATGTCTTTTTTGACTCATCTTTTTCTTTTATTTGCTGTGTTGTGTTTTTTTTCTTTGTTTCTTCATCTTCTCACAATCGGACGAGATACATAATATCCGACCAAAAAAAAAAGGCAAACAGCAACAGCAGCAAGTAAACGACGAAGAGATAGAGAAGAGAAGAAGATAAAAATAATCGATATCGAGATCTATTGATGGTGCTGGCGATAATAAAAAAAAAGATGAAAACTTCTACGCTTCAAAATGGTTATGATAATTACAGCTTTGCTTACAGTTGTGCGGTGGGCAACAATCACAAGAAAAAAATAACAAAAAAAAATTACCAATGGAGATGCGTAATGTGGGCTTATTGTATATCACACAAATCTGAGAGCACTTTGTGCCTCAAAATTATTATTTTTATTGTTTTTCTCGTATTGTTCATATATCTCATTTTAAATTGCTTAGGCTTGACTGCTACCTATTATGGCCATGCCATGAGATTGAATATTCTTCCTCATTTCGAATATATTTCTGTGTGCTGTATCTTTAATGCCTAAAATGCGAGAGACGTGAAAAACTTTAATGGCATCCAAAAATTTTGTGTGTATCCGAGAGCACAAAACGAGATTGTTTATGAGCATTTGGGAGCGTTTTTTTTTTGGGGGGATTCTGCGCAGCAACACAAAAATATTCAACGACATAAAGAGCAAGTAAAATAATTTTTTCAGAACAGGAATGGCAACATGCAACAAAATGAAGTCAGAGATGTTTTTTTTTTGTACGTATTTTAAAGTCTCATAAGTGGAAAGACAGAAAAAAAGTTGAATTCATCATAAGAAATTTTCTTGACCCCGGAGATTTTGAGGCTGTATAACCAGTTGGTTTGGTTTCAGGAATCATCATCAACATTTTTTTTTTCTCTTTGTTTTCTTCTGTTTTGTATCGCTTTTTATGATACTTTTTTTTCTCTCTGTTTTCGGCAAAATTATGAAACATAAAGGCTTGTTGATGCTGCAGATCCGAGCGACGCAAATGAAGAAGGTAGTTTGACACTCTAAGCGTTATTCCAATGCTGGTTTTTCGCTGCCAATGAATTGAAGCAGGCTTCGTCAAGGAACTTCAAAGGCTCAGCTAAACCTCATTAATTAAAATCAAATGGAATTTTCTCAAATTAGGCAGCAATGTGGATGAAATGTCTTCTTCTTGTCTTCTTCTTTTGTGTCGGTCGGGAGATATTTGAGAACAAAAGAAGACAAAATATTTTAATTTTAATTTTTTAAATATTTTGATGCAAGGAGATTTGAAAATTGAGGTTTGGTTGTTAACGAGGAATGTGACGCATCATTATGGATTGGTGAGGTTACTGAGCTACGCACCATTGCTGAGCTGCTTACTTACTGAAACAAACATGCTTCGAATTGAAGCCTAGATTATACAACTGGCTTTTCATCTGACTCTATTGCATGGTTTAGACACTCAACAAAAATTGCAAATAGTTTACAATTTTCAGAATCTTTTTTTGAATGCTGAAATCTTGCTCGATCCATACAAATGAAAAAGTCTCCACTACGGAGCTTTTAAGTATCCGCTAAATCTCTTTTCCTAATAACAAATGGAAGCCGCCTCCATATAGCGTCCATTTAGCTGTCAAACGAGGACGGTTTCATTTGGTACCACAGTGTCAAAGCCTAATTCCTTGTGTCGCTCGGTCATCACGAAGCTTGAACAAATTCTCTGTTTTAACATCTAATTGACATACTCGTTGAGCTACTAATCATACGACTTTAACCAATTTGAATGAAATATTGTAGCTGAAAATTCAAAATTATTCAAATAAGCCTAAAAATGCTACAAGTATCAAATTATTGAATAATCAAGAGCTAAATACAATTTGACAACTTGAACTATTAAGCTTAAGTCCTGAAAAGTTAGAATTCTTTCAATAAATGCAACAGAATTTTTATAATTTTTTTCAATTTTTTAATCATTCATTTTCAGTTTTTCTCATTGTTTCTATTTACAAATTTAAAGTTAAATATTGATTTGTTTTAATTAACGATTATTTACGCTGATCCATTTTAATTCTCTGTAATTTTTTTTCCTTAAATTTTTTTTGTTTTGTTCATACAAGTGGGGGCGGTATAAGAGCAAATAAAATGAGTTTTTTTATACTTTAATAATTTTTTTTTTCATAAAAATTTCTCTCATTATTTAAAATTAAATATAATTTATATTTACTAATCACCTTACACATTTAAATTCCTTCCATGATAATAACTATAATTAATTTTTTAATAATTTTTTTTATGTTATTTTTTCCGCTTAGTCTACAATTTTTTTTTGCATGAAAATACCTTTTTTTTTGATATAATTTTTCACTTTTTATTTTGAAAATTTTTCATTTTAAATCTTCTTTGTTCAATTTTTATAATTTTTCAAGAATTTTCATTTAGCATTTTACAGAATTTATAATTATTCATAATTATTAATATTATTTAGTTTCATATTTATAATATTTCACAATTTTTTATATCAATTTTATCAAAGGATTTTTTTTTTATTTTTATTTATTTTCTATTTTGTTCATTTTTTTTCAAGAGATTTCAACTTGAGATTATTTTTGAGATTGGAAACTAAGGAGGGACATCAATCGGCATCGTTGTATATTTTTTATAAATTATTCTGGGTTGGGTGTTTGATCTTTGAGACTTTTTTAAATAATTCTGATGATTTTAGAGAAATTTAAAAATAACTTCTGTTTTATTTGCTTAAAAATAGTCAAAAAAAGCCGACAAAAATGACATTTTTGATATTATAAATTATAAATTGTAGCAAATTGATTAAAAATGTGACTTTTATCGGCTTAAATTGATATTTTTAGTAATTTTGAGGGTGCCATGCTAGTTTCATCACATCGAATTCTGTTATGTCAACCTACAGCTCTCAAAATAGATGTCAAAAAAATTCCAAAGATCAAAGACCCAAACCAAGACTTTTTAAACAGCTTCCATTCTCAAAAAATAGTCATCTTAAATTTTTAATAATAATAAATTTTTTAAAAAAATGAATTCAACATTGTGTTTTTGCTATACAAAAATAAGAATCTTCCTTACAGCAACTTTGAGAATCTTTCGAATAAAAAAAGAGATTTTTATTCGCAATTTTCGTATATTTTTAAGGAAAGGAAAATCATTGCACGACAAAAAGGAAAGCTTTAAAGAAAAAATGAGAGAAAAAAATGAAAAGGAAAAGTCTCGAAAAATGCCCTTTGAAGTGAAAATATAATCCATCTTTTGTGATTGCCGTGAGGTTTCATTTTTGGAAAATTTTTTGTCTTCTTTTGACATCAAAAAATGTTTTCCATTTTTTATTCAGTAAAATAAATTGTTGATTTTGTAAGGGAAAGGCATGTGGTCAGGGGTGCAGCTAAGGGGGCATCCCTCCGAGAATTAGAAAACTATTTATTTTGTAACGTATTTTTTATTTTTAAATTTTTTGTTTGCATTTTTAATTAAATTTAATTTAAAATATTCAGGCTACACCCCTGCATGTGTCTATGGCAAAGGAAAAAATTGATATAAATTTATTAAATTTAAGAAAGGAATTAAAAATTGAAGGACATAAATAACAAATTTTTTAAGCTTAATTAAATCTTCACTTTTTGTCTCAATTATTGATGATATGAACTCAGTTGATATATTCTTTATATTTTTTTTACCATCGGTCACTTTAAAAGCAATTTTTTTTTATTCTCAATTATTAATTATTTTAACTTAATTAAAATTTTTTTCTTTTATCATCATCTTTTTTTTATACAAATTTAATTTAATTATCGTGTGGTTTTTATTCGTTGTCACTCATCGTTAAGCTTTTATATTTAACTCTTCACAGTTTTTTTTACATTCCATCTGCGTGGTTGCAAAATTTAGATTGGAAATTGAAATGATATGAATGAGTATGAAGGGGGGTATTTAGAGGTCATTGGGGGGGTTTGTTGAATTTTTGTGGATTTTTTGAGGCTAGTTTGACTTTTTGAATTTGCAATTTATGCCGGAATGTCCTAAAGATATTCGAGTAAACAGAAATACGTTAGAACTAGTCATCAACTGGACATTAAGTTGCCCTCAACTAGTTATAATGTATTTCTGCCCGCTTGGGGTACTTTGGAAGATTCCAATCAATTTTATCCTTAAATTCACATTGTTTTTTGAATTAATTAAAAGGAAATCCAATTTTGCATGATTTCTAAGGTCAAACTCCATCAAAAAATCCACAAAATCTCAACCGCCAACCCCAAGACCACCCCCAAATCAAAATTAACTCAATTTAATCCCACGAAATAAAAAAACTATCTCAGCTTCAAGCATTTTCTAACTAAAATATCCATCGACTCTTAAAAATCTCAACATAACCAAGCAGAATTAAAAAAAAACATTAAATAATTGAAGACGATATGATGAGAACATACAAGAAATTAATGATTATTATGTATATTGAAAAAAAAAAGTGATTATTAACACATTTAATCCTAATCCTATACCATATTCACATATTTATCTTGCTGTGTCATGTAATCAGGCGAGAATGTTTGTGAGGCCATTGCGCCACTCATTGCACCACCAGAGAGGCCAAAATTTGATGTTGAATAGCCAGTATGACTCATATTGTATCCCGATTGGCTTTGATTATTAAAATAATCCATTTGTGTATAATATGATGGTGTATTATAATTATTCGGATTGTACTGATTATATTGATTATGCCAAAAATTGTAGGATTCATGATTTGGTACATATGATAATGGACCGCTCGCCTGTGGTGTTATTGGTGGCGATGGTGTTGTCATGATTGATGAATTTGATCCAAGCGGTGTTAAATTACCGCCTGTTTGACTCAAACGTGAATTAATATTAAGATATGATGCATGATGTACTGATGTAATACCCAAATCACTATCCTTGAGACTATCATATCCAGATGATCCACCTGAACCTGGCTTTATATCCATCGTACCATTATTAATATTTTGATTACCAAGACCATTTTGATGATGATATGGCAGCTCCTTCTTGCATATGACATTAATTGGTGGACTCACAGATGTCGATGGTGTTATTGGTAATATAGGCGATGATGTACTATGATGATTTGCTGTGCTTAAAGCACCTAAACTATTATTGACAGCATTCGATGATGCACTCGTGCTATTTGATGAATTATTATTATTGTTATTATTATTATTAGAATTGCCAGAATTATTTCCATTTGCTGACAGTGCGTGCGTTGGTGTCACTTTTATATGTGACGATTTTGAAACGCCTGATGAATTATTTGTTGAATTACTTGTTGTATTTGTTGTTTTACTTGATGATGATGATGATGTTGAGGTGGAATTTGCATTACGATTTGCTGAACCCGATGTTGTTTTTGAACTATTGAGATTCGATGTTGCTGACGAGGTTTGATGTTGCAATTGTTGTCGACACTTGGCTCGGCGATTCTTGAACCATACCTGGATTGGGTGGAAGATTGAGAAATTTAGAATAAGTTTATTGGAATTGATTTTGAATTGAGCAAAAAAAGATTCGAATTAAATTATTAACGACTTAAAGATCTTAGAAGACAATCAAGTGCTGCTATTGAATAGATTCGCTTTTTTAAATTAATTTCATCCCTTTTTTAAACCGCAAAAAAAGTAAAATCCCCTATTTTGAAGACTTTATCATCAAACGAAATAAACATATCATTCGCTTTGTTGGGCATGAAAATGGCACAGAGAGGAAAAAAAATCTCTGTGTAATCAAATAAACACACTGAATTGCAGTTTTTTTTATATTTATTTCATTTCCCACTCACTCTTTTTTATTTGTGAATGACTAAAAGAGTGGATGAATATAAAAAAAAAAGTAAATTAAATTTCAATTTTCGCATTCAATGAGATTCTTTAAATACAAAAAAAAAATAAAGTATCAACTTTCAGTGTGAAATAGCTGTAGGATAGACAAGAGATGAGCATAAATGTGGCACATGTTAAGGAAACTCATTAAAATAATTCTTCCCCTATTCAGCAGCACAAGTGATTCGTACCATTGTTGTGAAATTTTATCCACAAATTTTATTGAGGGTGGAAAGTAAAGCAAATGTTGTTGGAAGAGCATGCAATTTGTCAGGAAGGGAAAATTACTTTGATTTTTCCCATTTTTCCAATTACATATTCATTATCATCATTTTTCCCCCTTTTTTCATTCATGCTTGCTTACATAAAGAACCTGACATAATAAAAATCCATTAACAATCTCTTCCTTATTTTGCTCTCTCCCAGAACAAAATTGAATTGAGCGTATCGAATTTCAGTTGTTTGATGTTCATTTGACTTTTTATTAACGTCATGTTGAGATTTCTTATAGCTTGATGTTTGTGGGTTTTTTATGGACATTTATGCGCTTTTTGAGTGGATTATTTATGCAAAATTTGACAGCTTTGGGAGTTGTGCATTGTTGTAATTGATTTTTGAAATGGTTTGACAATTGATTAGTGACTCTGGGGGTTTGGGACTCCATATTTTGGTATTTAATGGGAATGATGATTAGTTAGTTGATGGTAAGTTAGGGTCAAGTCAATTTCTGGTTCTTTTGCACTTTTGTCTTTTTAGGATCAATTTGAAGCGCCCAAAGTGAGTTAAATTCTAAATATTGTCAAATTTGAGTCCATAAACCTACAATCTGTATGATAAGCTACATAAACTGTAGAATCAACCCCAAATATCGACTTCTAAATTAAATCCACCTTCTAATTTCCAAAATATCAATCCTCAACATCCTTAAAGCCATCCCAATCTCCTCTCAACACTTTAATTCCATGTATGAAAATCCCCGAATCAAATGAAGCCATATTGATGCTTAAGAAGTTAAATAAACAATGCAAAAGACACGGAAAAAAGGGGGAAAAACCTTAAATACAATAGGAAAAATCTCTTAATTCCATTCTGTAAAGAAAAATTCTTTACAAGATTCATCCCCGCATGTTTTTAACAAAAAAGGCAATGTCTCAATATGTGTACAATCCTCAACAATTTTTATGTTTCTATTGTAAGCAGCCACAAAATGAAATAACATTAATCCATGCCATTGCAATTCTTCTTATTGTTAATTATACAAGGACTTTACATATATACATTGTACGACTATTCTCTTCCTTATTTGGAGACATATCTTGTATTTGGCTTGGTGGAAAAAAGTAAGGAGGATATTTTAATCCACATAGAAAAAATAAATAAAATTGTTTGTTATATGCCACTCGACATGAGAAGCCCTTGAGAATTTTAATCTCTTCCACTTTAATGATGGATCTTGTATCGTACAAATGCACTTCTTCTTCTTTTTCCCATTCTTCTCATTCTATTCATCTCAAGTATTTAAATATTCATTTTTATCAAGAATAGAGAGAAATTTCTCTTCTATTCATATGTTTGGAATGTCCATTAAGATCATCAATATTTCATCAATGATGTAAATAATGTGACATTTCGATTTGTCATCGAATACGAAAATGGATAGTAAAGAAGAGACACAAAAAGAATTTCTTTTGTAGTTTTTTGGAACCCAAAACTAGCCCAAAGAATTCTGCAATGTTATGTCAGTTTTTTTGTGTAAATACAGCCGCAACATTCAGCTGTTGTTAAAAAATATTTTTTTTAAAAATTCATTGACCTTCATTTGGAACTGCTTATGTCCTTTAAACATGAAATTTAATCCCTTATGAGACTTTCAAATCTTCTTTTTTACCAAACCATTCACATCTAATTAATTCCGGAAGAAATTCATAAAATCGTGAGATAGAAAATCTAATTTCAAGCATATCAAATGCAAGTCAGTCATTGTCTGTGTAATAAAATCAAATAAAAAAATTTGTGTATCATCATCATCAGTGGATTGAGGGATGAATGGAAGGGTGTTGTGTTGTTTACTTTTATGATTTATGATATCATATGTGTGTGGATGAATATTGATTATTATTATTTTATGTTTGTTGGTTGTGATATTGTTGGATGGTGCTGTGAAGAATTGTAGAAGGGTTTGAGGAGTTTTTGGGGAAGTAATGGAGGAGGTTTTGAAGAATTTTGTCTTATTGTCTGAGATTTTGGTTGGTAATTTGGCTTGGATTGATAAAATTGAATGACTTAATATATATGAGTATTTGCAAGATCATATTCATAGTTATAATATAGTCCATGGCATTACAATTAGCACAGTCGTGACTGAAGTAATATCCAAAAACTTCCGAGTTCGATTCTCAAAATTCAATCAGATTCTATAAATCTGTTCCTATGGGATCAAATATTGTCATTTTTTTGCATCAATTCAGATAAGCATCCAAAATGCGTCTCATTTCCTTCATCTAAATCCTTCAAACTTTTTTATTTTACAGTCTTAACATCATCCTCAATTCATGGCCAGTTACAGTTAGTTAACAATTTCTTTACAACCCGTATCCATCCACAGAATAGACATCTATCTTTCAAATATCCTTTAATTAATTCATTAAAATTCATTCAATCAGACAGATTCATATTATTTATTGCTTTATAACAGACGTCATTATAGAAATTGAATGCATTTCATTTTTTTTTATTATGATGCCCAAAACTGTTGGTTTTTCAATTCCTTTCGTTTATTATTATTGCTGTACATCTGATTGAATCTTAATCAATGAGAAATGAATTCATTCTTCTTGCTTAAAAAAGAGAGAAAAACCTGAAAGTCTGTTAAAAAACGAGTTTTTTTTTACTTCTTCTTCTTCTCCTGCTTCTTTTATCCTTTCTTCGACATTCCTGAGCTATAACAATTGTGCCTTTTTCCTATTTTATATCTTTATACCCTAGACAGTTTGTCTCTATTTATGTGTGCATCATGATGCATTCCACACTCAAATTACTTCTCAATTAGCTCCTTATCATCAACAGATCATCAATAATATTTTGTATGTACCCAAAAAAAGACATGCAATTATGGTAAAAGAAAATTGTAATTTGATATTTTTGTTGTGATTTTTTTTTGTATGATTTCTTAACAAAAATTTCCTTTTTTTGAGTACTTTCGAGTGGTTATTGAAACGTCAACACCTTTGTACTGCAATATCAGGTAATTTGAGGATTCCTTTATACTGAATGTGCATTTCTTATTCGTGAAACTTTAGAAGTTCAATTGATTTTTTTATGTTTGTGTAATGTTATATGATGCATGAAATGGCATGGCAAGGCGGCTGACGAAAAAAAATAGGTTAAAGAAAGCAATATTGATGTTCTGCCTTTTTGCAGCCAGTAAAATGCATTTATTGGGATTCCAGTCACTGACTTTTTTTCAGGTATTCAGGTATGATGTCCGTTATTTTGATGATATTATTCTATATGCCTAGCAAGACATCACTTGTGAATGTCTTGGCAGTTACATGAATATTCTATTCCAATATCAAGCATAGAAACAGAAAATCCATTAAGCAAATACAGCAACGAAATATTCAATAATTAAATTATAGCACAAACATCTACATTCACATTCGTAAGTGAGTGTCAATTACACAACATTCTCATTTTTTGCCTTTCTCCTTTCTTGCTTCACATTTCAGTTCGCCGTCGGCAAAATAACCAGCACAGAAGTCCAAAAGAATATTCTCCGTCTTCTCGTTGCTGTTTTGTTAACAGAAATGTAATGTTTGTAAAGTAAACACTTCGTGTTATATCAATTATTGTTTCTGCTCAATTTCGGGTTCCTTGTTTGTCCTCGACAAACATCAATAAAAATATATTTTCTAGCTGAATGTGTAAATAACAAACTTTTTTTTTCTTTCTATTTCTCACTCTAGAATGGCGCAAAAAAATAAATCTTGTAAAAGTGAAAAATCACAGCTGTTTTCGATCTCATAATGTTTGCTGTGTTATATTTCAGAAGGACTTTTTTTTTATTCCTTTTTGGAATTACATTGGGTTTGGGATTTATATGAAAATTTTATTGCGATTGTGATTTTGAGGGGGGTTAGGGACGATGATGGATTCTTAGAAATGAAGTTAAGGTTTTTGAGATTTTTTTGGTATTTTGGAATTTGAAATTGAGAATTTTTCAAGGTATAGTCGGGATTTTATGTACTTTTGAGAATCGGAACTAAATCAAGACTCTCTAAATTGTGTGAATTTCAGTAAAATTGGAAAATGAATTACGGTAATTTCAAGTCAGAATCAAGTCGGAACCAGTCAGAACCATGTCAGAACCGGTCAGAACTTTCAATTTCAAATTCAAAACTTCACTTAACCTCAAAAAATTATTCAAGCCAATTTTTCTGCTTCCATTTTCAAAAAAATTCTAAAATTTAAAGAAATATTTCAATGAGAAAAAAATTCCTCAAAAAATCATGACGGAACCACACAATTAATTACCATAACTAAGGGAAAATTTATTAGCGCCCGAAACAAACAACTAAGCATGTAGTCAAGACTTATAATTAATGGCATTTTATACAAATTTTTCACTGTTTGTAAAAGTAGACTTGCCACAAATGTATTTACTTAATATTTTATAAATTAAAAGGCGAATGTCTGAGTAGGAAATTTTTCATACATATTCAAGTTAATTTTGCTCACAAACAATGGCCTTACACGAATTATGGACAACCAGAAGAGAGGCAACAACAGCAAATTTATGAAAATTTATTCCATTAAAACATAGAAATGGAAGTCCAAGAAAAGAATAAAAAAATTTATGTTTGATTTATGAAATTGGATAAAAAAAGAGGCGAATGGAATTAAATGCTGGTATTTTTTGGCTGCTTATTGTTGAGCCATGAAAGTGGTCAAGGTCTCATGATTTTCTTTCTCCTTCTGTCTTGACACAAAATGTATAAAATTTATATAAGTCTGATGTTATTTATGTGAATTTTCGTCTGCCAAATGAATTAACAACACAACGAATACTTTTTTTTTTATATTCCTGTATAGTCACTGTGCCTTAAACAACACAAAAAATTGATCATCAATATCTTCTTCATGTTTATTTGCTTTATTCTGCTTTAAAAACACACAAAACAAGAATGGTTTTTTAATGATTGTTTCAGCTTCATTTGGTATCACGAATCGCATTTTTTTTATATTTTTTTTCATCTCCTCTTCTTAAGTCTTCTCTTTTTTTGGATCTTGACCAGTAAAATGGCGGATATAAAATTATGATCATCGTTACTTAATATACTTTAGCGGTCAATTAAAAATTCTCTCTTTTTTTTTTTTTTGCTCATTAAAGAAACCTTTTAAAATCGCGAATATATGTACATACCTGAACTCTTGATTCCGGTAAATTAATTTTCAGTGCAACTTCTTCTCTCATGAAAATATCGGGATATCTAGTCTTGCCAAATAATGATTCGAGAACGTCGAGTTGAGCTCTTGTGAATGTTGTTCGCTCTCTGCGTTGTTTTCTTGGATTTACGCCTGTAAATAGATGATCTGTTAGATATTATTGCATTTTTTTGAGGTAAATTTATGTGCTATTTAGCGATTTGTTTTAATTTTGATTGATTTTTATGAGTTTTGATTGATTTTTTTGAATGTTGAATGAATTTTTGAGTTAAGATTTTGAATTTTGAATAATTGTTTGAATTCAGATTGAACTTTTGAGTTTAATTTAATTTTTGAATTAAGATTTTGAATTTTTATTGAATTTTGATTGAATTTTTAAAATTTGATTAAATTTTTGAATTTGATTGCATTTGATTGAATTTTTGAAATTTTATTGAACTTTTGAATTTGGTTTGAAATTTGGTTGAATTTTTGATTTTTGAATGAATTTTTGAATTTGAAATTTTTTTTTTCGAATTTTTAAAACATTTTCTTTTCAATTTGAACCAAAATTTCAATAATATTCTAGAATTTTATGCTTTTGCCATCAATTCCTTAATTTCTTTTAACAATTTTGAATTTATTTTTCAAATTCTTTTGTCCAAAAATTTTAAATTCTAGAATTTAAATTTAAAATTGTTCAATTTATCATATTTAAATTAATCCTCAATATTAAGTCGTCCTTCCATTTCTCCTCATCATTAACATTAATAAAACTTCAATTAATATTCCTTATTACTTTAATTTCCCTCCAAAAAGAGGAACATAATCAATTAATTTTAATTAAATTTAAACTTCTGTCAATATTCCTTTAAAATTTCATAACTGTGTCAATAAATCAAATATGGATTTTTTTGGTGTGTTGTTTGTCGAAGCCCCGGAACATCACAAAAAGCATCACAATCGGTATTATTAACACCTTTTTTTCTACTCACTCTATCGAATGTATGTGTTTATTTTTGTCTATAAAAGAGAATCTATGCGCAGCCCATTTGTGAAATATTTTGATCCGAAATGTAAACATTGGTTGGAATTTCAACCCCTCAAACAATAAAAATTTCATTTTCATGTATTTATGGATGTCGAAAAAAAATTGCAACAATGCAAAAGAAACTCATCGTCACATGATTGTCATGATTATTATTAGAAATTGTAAAGGCGTGATTATGGAATCTAAAAAAAAATTTCAATTAATTTCTGTTCACAGTTGATTGTCATAATCTAGGGACCGAGGGGAATGAGAAAAATTTATCAATTTTTTGCCTCAACAAAAGAATTTTTTTTTGCAACTGTTTTTTTCAGTGTGTGACTGACTATAATAGTTTTTTGAAAAGGGGTATCATTGATATGACAGTTACGATACAGCAAACAAAAGAAAAATTCATTTTTTTGAGGGAATAATTTCAGCTTTTTTTTTATCCATTTCAACTTCTAATACAAATTTATGACATTTTAAGACTTTCATTGCCAATAAAATTATTAATGAAACAATATTTTATGGATTGATATAGGGTAAAGCTTTTTTTTTTGTATAAATGGCGGGGTAATGTAGATTTATGAAATTACTTGCAATCAATCCATTAACCATTTTTATTGGCCTCGATTTGAGTCACGTCGGAGACGATAAAATGAAAAATGGATTTTTTATGTGTTCAGCAGTGAAAAGTTATTGATTTAATGATAAGTAGATGGATATTATTGTTGTGGTTGGGTAGTTCGAAATGGCAAGTCTGCTGGATTTGAAAGTAAATTGCTGATGAATTTTGATTTAAAATCTTCAAAGTTTTGATTTTTCAAAATTCTTTTGAATCCTTAAAACTTTCAAAATCAATTTTCTGGAATTTCCCCTAACTTTTCGCACCCAGCAGCTCTCATTTTTCATGGGAAAAACATCAACAACTAACAGACGTTCCTAATAAAATTCATGAATTTTTCCTCTCGTTCAAATTTTTCTCATTTTCCTCATGTTTACATAATTCAATTGAATTAAAATGTTCTATTTCCATCCTACAGTTCTGCTTTAACCATTCATGTACATGAATTGTTATTTTTACGAGCAAGTCATAGAAACACCAACGCCTCAAATGTTGTTGTTGATGAAAAAAGGGAAGAAAAATGTTATTTTTCTAAGGGAATGCTCCTTATGGCTATATAAAGTGATAATTTATGTATTTATTATGCTCGAGGGCCCATTATGTGTTATTTGCTATTTGAATTCTTTTTCTCACTATTATCAGCCTTTTACCATAGAGGGTGGAAATAAAAGTAGCGTAATGTATCTAAATTTAATTTATGTTTATCTTGTTACATTTGAGATGCTAGATTGGTGCTCAAATTAATTCAATTTTGTCATCAACTTTTTGTCGATTGAGTTTCAAGATTCTTTCTCCTTCGTTCCTCCCTCGACAAGTGAAAAGTAAATATTTTCATTGTACAGCACACCTACTGCTTTTACGGATATAACCTCATTCTCAAATTTGATATATCCCAAGTGTGTATGCATAACAAATTTACTTATTGACACGTGACATAAATGAAATTTGTAAGTCGATATCATGACTGCATAAAATGAGATAAACGTTTAAGAAAATTTCTTTATTAACCTTCACATCACGTTGATAATCGTCAATTGATCATTAATCTTTTGATTTTATATGGACCTTGCTTATACACGCATATGCTTGTGGATAGAAAGAAGCATACACGAATGTATAAAAATTGAGAGATGAAGAAGGAATAAAAAAAAAAAATATTTATCACTTAATTAGCAATTTTGATGGCAAACAACGAGCTTGTTTGTTTAATTTGAATTGTGCAAATGCTTAGGATTATGAATGTGTACACGAGATGGTGAATGGATACAGTTGACAGCTATTGCTGTAACAAATATTTTTTTTTTGGGTTTCAAACAGTTCTGATTAATTAGTTAAATGAATTGACTTGTGGATGATGATTTTTTTTTTTGTTTGTTGCTGAATGCAAGTCAAGGTGTCAATTTGTTGGATTTGATAGTGAAGGAAATGAAATTTGAATTTATAATTGCATGTTGAATTGGGGACATTTGTTGGTGATGGTCATGGTTTAAGAGGGAGATCTAGATTATTTGGTAATATTGATGATGAGATTGCTTAAGATGCCTTTAATATTAATCTGGGAAGAGAGAAGAAGCTCATCAAATCTCAATTTCGATGGACATAACTGATGAACGACCAGCTCTTGAATCAATTGCTCTGAAGGACTCTAGAAGTTGGTTTAGGTTTCTTAGCTTGTCAATTGGCATCACTTTGGGTCCAGCAAGTGTCAATATGCTTCTACGTCTTAATACAGGAACAAAATCATTAAATCCCTAAAATTCTCAGAAAATTCCAACATCTTCATCCACAGTAGCAAATTCACCAAAAGCACTACCGTTCATCCAGGCAAAATAAAGACCACAAACAGATCCCAAACATCCAACAAAAAAAAAAATTATTCATCTCTCTTTAAGAAGCTCATACAGTAGCTAGTTTTGAAGTATTAAAAGATTATTTATCAACACATTAATCTGCATATCTCTCGATAAAATCACATAAAATCTCGTCGTCGTTGTTCGTCTGGATAGATAAGTTTGGACGCTACACAAAAAAAAATTAACATTTTTTTCATATCTCACTTCTTTCTTTTCGTCCAAAGAGCCTCAAATTCGTTCTCTGTCGTCTCCAGGAATCCATAATTCTTCATCGAATTTTCGATTGCCTTGTTTGTATTTTACATTTTTTTTTCGGGTAGATTTTTGTGGCATAAAGATTAAAAAAACACGACGATGATGAAGAGAAATCTTCAATTTGGTTAATAGCACGTGCCGTGCCATAAAAAGAGTTAAACAAAATGATTTTTCTGTCCTCTCTCTCGCCCGTTGATTCCAATATATATCCAAACATTAAAAAAAATGCGATGTGGATGAAAAGAACAAAATCACTTACCCGGGAGGACCTTCTTTTCTTTATGTGTCCATGGATGGAGATTTCTTTTAAGTATGTATCAATTTTATTATCGTTAGAGAAATAAAAGCTTTTTTTTTGTTCTGTGCGATATCACATTTTAATATTTTAAATTGGCATGTTTTATGGATTTGAGGATTATTAGGAGCATTTTGTCAAATTTTTAGATGAATTTTGGGAAATTTAGGAATGAAAAGTTTGGATTTAGAGCGGATTTTGAAGGTTTTATTGAAGATTGTGAGGTAATTTTGATGGATTTTACTTAGATTGCCGTTAATCTCTAACAGACAATGAACATACTCATCTAAATGGGCGCTGTAATGAGTATACTCAATGAATTTAATAGAACATGCTAAATTTTGTGTTGCATGCTTCTTATCTGTTCGGGAATCTTAAATTGCAGAGCTACAATTATGAATTATTGCTACAAAATGACAACCTTGACAATCTAAAATCAAGAATGAACCTCCATAATCCATAAAATTGAAGAATTGCCAACCATCAAGCGTCTAAGACCCTTTCAGACCCTCTCAAAGCCCTTCCCAACTCATTTACTCAAACCATCTGTTGAAAATTAAATAACTTATCGATTATATTCCTCAAAAGAACATTCCATCCAACGTCTCACTTCTTCTTACAACTTCTCTTTAGACATTAATTTGCATACATTAAAAGAAGCAAATCGATTTTATGTTTCTATAGCAAAATTTATATATTTTTTTTACTCTCGTCCACAAAAAGAAAAGAATTTTTCATAAAATTTTTTAATACATTAAGAATCGATGAACAAAAAAAAAAACATTTTTTAACAAGTTTCTTTTCGAAGAAATTTTATTTTTTTTAATATTTTTCGGCTACCAAAATATCGCTGATTCCTGTGTGTTTTCAGTAATCAGCAAGAAAGACGAAAGGTATAATTAAAGAGAAGAAGCTGTGAGTGTTTGCGGCATAATAAAAAATTTCACAAAATAAATTCTCCTATGTCATTACAATTATAATAAATGACTGTCTTTTTTACCACTTTATAGCGCGACTGTATATGACAATGTCTTTCGAGCGACTGTCTCTTATGAAACATAATTAAATTTGCATTTATGATTAATGAGGTGGTTTTGCTAATTTTTTTTTTTCGCTTTGTTTATTTCTGTAGTTTTTTTTTTGTTGCAACTGGAAACAAGTTGTGGTCAGTTGGTGTGCTGTGGCTTGAAGTTTTGTTGGTTTTTTGGAGGATTTTTATTGTTTTTTGATTTTTGAAGCATTTTTTGAATTTTTTTAAAAGATTTTTGATGAAATTTTAATGCAATTTAGAGAGTCAGTTAGAGCCTGATTTAGGCACCATCTGAGGCAGTCCATGGAAGTCCACTGGTAGCAAACTAGGTAAGTTAGAGAAAATTGTAACATTTTTCAATCAAAATGTTAAAATTCCAACTAATTTTGCACCTTTTCAGCCATTTGAGCGATTCTAACTCATAAATTCTACTTTATTGCCTTCTATCCAATACCTGTCCATGAAAATTATAGCCATAATAAATCTACGGCGCTATGATAAGCTATGATAAGCTTCATAGACGCCAATAAAAGTCTCTATAACTTAAAAATCCTTGATTATCTCAAAAATATCCATCAAAACAGCCAAATTCACAAAATATTTCATCCCTAGCTTCATATGATGCCTCATTTTTTGGACATGACTGAACAAGTCGTTAATTTTTCATTTCACCAAAAGAATATCTTTTATTAGCCAGCCAGACATCGCACAAGAAAACCAAACATTTTTTTTTGTTATTTTTGTATATCAAACTTAATCAGATTATTTTTAATAGTCAACGGTGGGCAATAAAAATTAATAATGGCAATAATTAAAGTGTTGTGCGCGTTGTTCTTACATCAAAAAAAAAATAATATGAGAAATTATTATGTGAAGTATATCTGTGCTGTTGAGTGGATCATAAACTTTATACTTTTTCTATGTCAAATTTATATGATGAAATTTACGATTTGTTAAAAAGAAAGGCTGTACAGAGTGGAGGAATAAAAAAAAATAAGCAACAAAAGAATTAACATCGTCATTGTAAAGCAACAGAAAAAAAAATGGAAAAACAGCTGAAAGTAAATTGCGTTCACCATTTTGTTAATGAATTTTTATTGCCTTTTTAATAACATTCGAGTCGAGAAGGAGAGGCACATTTTATGCAGCAAAGAGTAATCATCATGTGTATACATATATATACACTGCATCGCAACAACCCCTCTTATTACATTTCATTTTATATTTTTATTACAAATTTTTGTGTTGATGGGTGAAGTAACAGCACAAAAAAAAAGAAGGAAAGATGAAAAAAGGCAAGTAAGCGGAAAAAATACATTTATGAATAAATTTTGTTCCTTCTCTCTCTCACTCGCTTGTGTATATGTGCAGGCACACATTTTAATATATATATACAATTTCAGCATCATGCAGATTCTATTCCATGTGGAAATTTATCATTTCTATAACGAAGAGGAAGCACTTTTTTTTTGTTGTTGTTAGAATTGGAATGGAAGTTATTCAGAGACAAATGTTCATCATGACTATGAATTAATTGAAATTGTTGGATAGAATGGAATAATGGAGGTTATTTTTTTTTGTGAGGAAATTAGGTTTTTTGAAGAGGATGTTTTGATGGTTGGATGGATTTTTATATGGTTTGATGATTTTTATAGTCAAATTTTGAAGAAAATGAATTTTGATTTGGTGATTTGTGGTTGATTTAGGTATTCTTGCATCAATATTTGACGGGTAAATTTGAATTTTTGAATCTTGCATCTTTTTTTGGATCCGTTTTCTGAATAAATTTGTTAAATTCGGATATTTTGCTTCTTATTTTAGCATTTGCTTCAATTTGTAAAATTTTTGCATCAATTTTAAATCTTCTGCATTTTTTTTTTGAATTTTTGCAACCGTTTTTTAGGTTTTGCATCAATAATTTGAACTTATGCAGCAGTTTGTTACAGTTTGCATCAGTTTTTGAATTTTTGCGTCTCTATTTGCCTCACTTTATGTCACTTTGACCTTTTTGCATCTCATTTTTGCCTTATTTTGAGTTAAATTACAGTTTTTTGCTTCATTTTTTGACAGTTTGCATCAAATTTTGAATCTTTTGCATCAATTTTGTCTTAAATCTGTATTGTTTTGCAGAAAATCACATAATAATGAATAATTCATCCCCCATTACATCATAAAATCTCTAAATTTTCAAATCCATTATCAAAATCCACACCAAACATCCAGCAATTCCCAAATCATTCCCAAACTCACACAGTTCATATAAAATCAAGTCATTTATTTTCAGGAAGTAAACTAATTATTCTCATTCATCATCATATCTCTATATCCAACCCCCTAATTTCCTCCATTTTTACTCCACAACCCCTTCATTACTAAAGCATTCAGTTGAAATCAAATGGGGTAAAAAAGGAAGCATAAATGAGGAAAAATCAAGAAAGAAAAAAAAAATTATTTTTTTCCAAGTACTGAGCACAAAGAAGCATTTGAGAGTCATCATAACAAACAGCAAATTGCGGGAAAATTTTTTCAAGCATAAAGCATGAGTGAGTGGGGTGGGTGGAAAGATACAGCAAGAGATGCTATATGTGACTCAACATCGAAGGGAGTAACAGCAGTTGAGTGAAATGGGAAGATAAACCGCTTATCGGGGAGGAAACATACAAAAAAAAAAAATTTCAAGTGTATGCTATATAACAAGCATGCCATTATGTGTTTACTACTCTATGTCCTTCTATTACCGTTGATGATGATGCTGCTTGTTGTATATTTTCAATATCTCCTTGTGTTCTTTGCTACTTGACAGGGTACGGTACGGAAAAAAAACTTTTTTTTTTCCTTTTTTTGCGCTTCATGAAAATGAATAAAATTTTCCCCATTGTGCCTATTTTATATACAGCAATGGCTGACGTAAAGAAATTTTCTTGTTATTTTCTTCTTTTTATTGCATGAAAAAAAAAAAAAATACAATTCTACTGAATCGACTCTATTCTGAGGGGTTATGGATGGAAAAAAAAGTTTTTCATCTCGTATTTCATGTAACAAAAAGTTTTGTGTAGCTTGATTTTGAGGAGGTTGTGGTGTGGTTTGTCAGATTTTTGCGTAGAATTGAGGTTTGGTGTTTTGGATTTTTTGAGGTTAGGAATTCGGATTTTTGAGGTTAATTCAAAGTTATGAAATTTTATCAAACAGAACTTCAATTTTATGTTCAAAAAATTGATTTACAAGATTTAAATAGTCATAAGTAAAAAATGCGCTCTAGACACAATCACCCAAATTCTTCCCTACTTGTTCTTACAACTTTTTCAATTCTCCATAATTCTGAATGTTTCGCTTATTTTCCACAATTTTTTGTGTGCTCCGAAAAACTTTTTCAATATCTTTTCATGCAGAAATTTATATTTTTTCATTACAATTGAAATTGAAATTCTAACAAAATGGTGGAAGTTGCTACAAAATCCTTCTTACACAGAATGTCATGACTCTTTTTCTATCAAATTTCAATTGAGCCAATTTATATTCTATGGAAATAAATGAAGTGGAAATTACAGCATCATAGAAGTGAACATTCAAAAAAAAAGACAGCAATGCTTGCTTATTTTGTTATTTATTACCTCCTCGCGTTCATAATTGCGCTCATTAGAGCATGAAAAATTGGCTTGTTAATTGAAAATTGTTGTGCCATGACATAAAATGTATGTCTGGTGGAAAATTTTTGTTGATTTCACCATACATGTCGCATAATGACTTAAAGTGCTTTAAGACCGTGGAAATTGAAATTTTTTCCTCAAAAAGTCTTTTTGGGGACGATTTAGCGAAACTATTGATTGGTAAGTAGCTCTCATGTGTGTTAATTTGATCTTCTTAACAATTGAACTAAAATTGGTTAAATTAATTAAATTTTTATGAAAGAAAGTGTTTTATTCAGCACTATTGTCTACAGTATAAACATTTAAGTGCCGTAAAAAAATTCACTGAATTAGTTTTGAATAAAAAGTTTTCTTTTGTGTCGAGCAAAGTGTTGATCATGGTTAATTAACGAATAAAATTAAGAAAAATTTCCATGAATGTGGGAAGTGAATTAATTTTTTTGGCTTCATGAAAAGCAAATAAGATTTTAGTGTTTGGAATTAAATTTGGTTTATAAATTGAGTCAATTATATTTTATATGGATTTTAATTTGCATCTTTTTTGCTTCATTTTGCAAATTTGCATCATTTGTTTGACATTTTTAAGCCATAAAATAATATTTTGCATCTTTTTCCAATATTTTGTATCAATTTTATCTTTTTGCGTCTTTTACTAACAATTTTGCATCTTTTTTTATTATTTTGCATCATTTTTAAATAATTTGTATCGTTTTTCATACTTTTGCGTCTATTTCTAATTGTATTGCATCCTTTTCAATACTTTTGCATCTTTTTCAATGTAATCGCATCTTTTTCAACATTATTGCATCATTTTTAATAGTTTTGCGTCTTTTTAAATGAATATTTTGAATTATTTCTTCAAAAACTAGTGAAAACCTCAATAAAACTCTCCCAATAATAGACTAACTCTAACTATCTAAACTGTATATTCTCCCAAATAACTCCCAAAAATTTCACACTCATCAGTCCCATCCACGGCAAACATCAAAAGCTCAACATTTTCTCCCAAATTCAACAAACATAACAGTACAAAAAATATTCAATAAATGATAAGAAGCAAATAAAGAAGAATCTCAACAACAACAACACAAAAGAAGTAAAAATCCACAAAATTGATACGATAAGAATACTCTCTATTCGATATAAAACAAATGAAGTCATCAGCTCTTTTCTTCTCATTTGTGTCTCTTTTCTACACAAATTTTTTTTGAATTCGAAACATTAAAAAAAAAATCTATTGAAAATTTTTTGTTGAGCAATATAAATGATTATTGAACAGTTAAAAAAGGTGAAGAAGAGGTAGGAAAAAAAAGGTTGAGAATAGTCGAAAATGTTCGATTCTATTAAGTGCTCAATTGTTCTCATCTCCCTACTAGATGTTTGCGCGATTCATCATCACCTATGCAGTAGTCGATGTAGATGAGTTGGGAAAGGATTTTGATGGTTTGTGGGAATAAGGCGCAGATTTTAGGGATGATGGGGATTGTCTGTTGGGTATCTAGGAAGCTTATGGTGGCTTCAGGTCTGAATCTGGATATTTTGTAGGTTCTAAAGCTTATTAAGGTCAAATAATGCAATTTTGAGGCTTAATGCTTGAAATCAACCAAAAATCCACAACATTAGGACTCAAAAGCATTCCTCAGACAGCCCTCAATACCACATCCCAGCCACAAAAGCCCCTAAAGCCACAATCGACATCCAAACACTCAATTGTTCTCATCCAACCCGCTAAACAGCAATCTTTTTCGATGTGATCAATTAATAAGAAAGAAATAATCATAAAGAGTCGGCAAATGTGCCTTGTGCGGTGAAAGGAAAAAGAGAAATAACACAAAAAAGTAGATAGTCTCAAAAAAGTAAGAAGAAGAATTGTGAAGTAAAGAAAAAACAAATATGAGATCGAAAAGTGAAAGAATTGAGCAGCAAAAAAAAGAAAATTTTGAAATCTTTAGAAATGAAATAAAAAAAAAATGAAAAGAATTTCTTTATTGTAAAGAGATGCTTGAAGGTTATATAAGAAGCGATTGCGATTGAATGAATTGATATTCAATAAATTATTTGACACTTTACAATACCACCTTAATTAGTTTCAAACTTTTTTTTTTTTTTTTTGCGCCGGTGCCGATGCCGCCTTAGAAGAACGAACAATAAGAGAGACGAGAACTTGTGGTGCGCTCATATTCATTAATATCAATTTTCTTATTTCATCTCCTTCTTCTGTCTTTAATTCAACCATGAAATCATTCCGCCACTAATATCGAAAAATTTTGAATTATTGAAACAATAAAACACAATAAAAAAAACTCTTAAATTGAAAATTACGTTGACATTCGAGTAGCTAAATTACTCTCATCGATGAGAGTCATTAATAGAGTAAAACTGTAGTTTCATCCAGTGACCGAGCGTGTGAACGACTCGCGAAATGAGAGAGAAATAAAAAAAAAACATTCAAATTAACCGCAAAATAGAATTTTCTTCTTCAATACAGTTTTTTTGAAGGGTCGGCTTCATTCGGTAGCACAGAACCGCATTCATTAAGCCTCATTATCGTCATACATATATTTATTGTTTAGCTGGGTTTTGTGAAATGTTGAGGGGATGTTTGGTGGTCGGATTGTCTGGATGTTGGAATTTTCGATGAAGGCTTGGGTTCGAAAGCTATGGAAATTAGCGAAGAATTTCAAAAAGGCTCAAAACTCAACAGAACTCGAAGTCAACTCGAGATTGACACGAATCGACTTTTCCATGCAAAATCCGAGTTGACCTGTTAGATTTTGATGTTATAGGGCTCAAAAACTAACCAATAACCAGGAAATAATAGCTTAAACCAAGTCCCTAACCTCAAAAACCACAGAATGGATTCAATTCTCAAAATGCGTCTCATGTCCCTCTTTCCAATGCCTTCCTTACTTCCCCTTATCTCTTCAACAACATATTCTTTCTTCTATACGTATGTGTACATGATCCCATTCCCAATATATGCCGCAGCGGCACATTTAAAATGAAATTATGATTAATTTGTTGTATCTTTAAAAGCCATAAAGAGGAGAATAAAAAGGTATCAAGTTCTTAACAAAAAAAATGAGGAGCAAAAAGGGGAGATGAATATAAATAAATAAATGAGTTGTCCATGTTTGATATTCATCTTGCCTCATTAGACTGTTATAACATTCACAATTTTAATCGAAATCGATCGACAATATTCGGCAAAAATCACAAACAATGGGATGGGAGTGAGAAGAAGAATTGTGGAATTTAAAATCGTCAAAGGAATGAAGTATAGATGTAGAATAACAACAACAAAATTACATCATCGTGGAATGCTTTTAAAATGACATAAAGAATTTTTGTCAAAAATTTATTGAAAATAAAAAGGGAGAAAAAATTTATTGAAGCGAAATGATGGAATGTGTGATGGAGAAGAAATCTTTTATGCCGGCACATAAATGAAGCTTACACATTTCACATGTCAATTTTCTGTTTTCTAGATATGCTTGATGCGATGGTTAGTGATCTCTCATCTTTTTCATGCCTCGACAGTTCAATAAAAAGAAGACGATACAAAATGAAGAAGAAATTATTTAGCGAATGGTATAGGATGGTAAGTTGGAAGCTGCGCATTAAGAATGATGAAATGAGAATAAAAATATAAAAAGATTTCAATGATGGAATAGGACGGATGAATATGTCATCGAGATGATGATTGGATGAGCCTCTTTGTTCTCGGTTGGAGACTTTTTCTTTGAAATTGAAAGGATTTTTCTAGATTATGCTTTATTTGGGCTTACTGAATGAAAATTGATTTTTTGATTAACTCAATCAAAAGAATTCCAATTCTTGTGACATTTTGAAATTTTAACGGATTTTTAAAAATTGAATTTTTTCTCCACCTCGAAAAGTTTTTCTCAAAATTTTCCTTCAAATCTTAACTTTTTCATTGAGTTTTCAAGCTTACTGCATAGAAAAAAGTGGCAAGCATCCAATGACTAACAACATTAAGCAGTATAAACAACTCAATGCATCAATTTCTCCAAAAAAGTCATTGATTACACTAATAAATCAAATAATTAACCTCCTCATTAACCTCTAATCTACAAATTTTCTCCTACATAATAGACGAAATGTATCACAAGAAGTAGCACCATCCAACAATATAAATCAATCAATCATAAATATACATAAGAATGATATGAACAGCAGCCAACAGTGAGTTTCATTTGCGGCAAAGTCACAAAAGAAGATATAAAGGCAATTGATACACAAAAAATAATTTGTTTGCCTTGAAATGTATGTGCCTTTCTCACTTATATCATTTTTATAAACACGAAAAAAAAAAGTCAGCAACAGTAACAGCAGCAGAATGAAATAAAGTTGAGTTGTTATTAAGTGGCAAGAAATAATAAAAGAGGTAAGAAAGTCCATCACATGATTTCCCTACATGTCATATCTCAATCCTCATCTCACACATCTCGTTTCATTTGGTCTCTTACTCACTCTCAGCATGCGTATAATATTTTTGTGATATTACTTTAATATATACATACAATTTATATTGTCGGCAAAAGTTAAAATGAAGCCAATGATACCATCATAAATTATATTAAACTTCTCTCTATCTCTCTCTCACTTCTTTTTTTTGCGCGTCACTCTTCGCATAGCATAAAGGAGTGCTGTTGTTTAACAAAAGACTGACAGCCTCGACGGTCCACAATAAGAGAGATGTATGTATAGATGACGGTGTGAAGGAATTGAAATTGGATATGTATGTGATGGGAGATGGAAGAAGAGGAACAATGAAATCGGACAGAATACTTCATTTATCGTGATTGACTTTGATGAAATCTATTTGTGCTACTGGTGTTTCTTTTTAGACATAAATATTATGCATATCTCGGGCTGCTGTGTACTTGTGATGTTGGGATAAATTCCATGATCAATTTTTCATGCTTCTTAGTAGACAAATGGAGACAATTGGGGAGCTTGATGGATGGGTGAGTTAGGGGTTCTTGGTGTGATGGTATGCAGGATTGTGGATTATTGAGTTAGGAGGTGTATCAAGGTTAGGTTTGACTCAAATTGGGGTATATTGGTTTAGACAGGCTCTGATTAAGTTGTATCCTTAATATGGATTAGGAAACTAGGACCCTAAGTGGAATTTTGGTGATTCTAGTCATAAACCCTCAAATAACCATGGACAACCCCTATAGACAGCACCAACAAATTCCACAGTTGCACCAATTCCAAAACCTGACACATTTTCAATCAAAAAATCCCATTAAATAAACAAAACAAGCATCCACAAAAATAATATTTGCCTCATTTCCAAACAATTATTTGGAACCTCTATTCAATCAACAACAGTAGCTACTCGCTCACCATTAAGTAGCTTCTCATGAAAAGAAATATTAAAACCTTATTTTCTCTTCTTCGCGTAATCTCACATCATACAATTTTTTTTTATATTTCATTTTACAGTTGATTTGAATTAATTGAATATGAATGGCATGGGAAATGATTTCATCTCAATGTCACACACAATTTTAAAGACATATACATGCATGAGCATATGATAGAGAGTTGACTAGTGAGAGAAATTAAAGTGTTGACTAATTAAATTTTTTTTATTAGGTTAATTCAATTATTTAATGCGATCATGTGTCACTAAAGGAAGCGATGTGAAAAAAAGTGAAAATTTTTGGAATCACGACTGTGAAAAATGTGATTAAAATTGGAAATAATAAATCGAATCAATCAAAATTTTTATGTTTAGCATTAGCACATTATGCGTGTATATTAAAATATATATAATAATAAATTAATTATAGGGAATACTAAATTGGAAGCAATATTTACCCCACATACCTTGATGAGGGAAGCCAACGGCATCGAGACCATGTGGTAAACCAAATGGTGCCATTGACATTGGCATTCCAGGCGGTAATGGTGGACCATGACTGTGATGTGGATGATGTGGTGCACCATAACTGTGTGGATGTCCACCGAGATCAGTTGATTTAAGAAAGCCCGCCATTAGGGCTTCAGTCGAATGCAGCGCCACAATGAATTTGTTTTTATGTCAATAAATTCAAAATGAAAATAATTTTTGCTGAAATGAAAATAAATAAAGAATTTTTTGTTAGTTTTTGTTGTCATATTTTGATGTATAAATTGCCACTATAGATGCAAGGCACATCAACCTCACAATAGAAATTCTTGACACAAAGCAAAAAAATACCCAAAAAAAATATATTTTTGTACATGATCCCAACAATACAAATTAAATCAACACAAAACTATGTTCTTCTACCTAACAAGCATTCAATGATGATTGTGCACTAAGGAAATGCACAAATGTTAATTGTTTGAACACGTTTCTATTGCCTGAATTGTTGCCTTTTTTTTCTCCCTCTCCATGTGAATGCAAAAAACGTGAATCGTAGAAAAAAAACTTAATTTCATAAACTTTTTGAGATATTATATAATCAGACATGTCGCATAGCTCTTTTGTGTATAATTGTTCATTAATTGAACGTAGAATGTCGATGATAGAGCAAGAATAAGAAGTGGACAGTAAGGCAATGAGATTGAATAACAATAAAGTCGAGTTAAGCTGACAATTTTGTAATTTTAGCGTAGACTAATTTTTCAACGGACTTTTTAAATTCAAATCAATTTTTTGAATTTCCGACCATTTTGTTTTTGCCTCACTTCGAGACTTTTTCTTCGAATTTCTCTCTCAAAACTCAAAATTAACCTTATAAACTCAACAATAACCCTTCAGCATAATGGCAAGATGCAAACATTCAACCCGGACACATTCTTATCCAACAAAAAGATCCGCTAAAAATTTTAACAAAAAGTGCTTCAAGAGCCGAGCAAAATGAAAAGAATGTTGCTGTTCATGCGTCAAATAAATTGTGCTTTATATCACACCCGATTACAATTGTATTGTCAACTATATATGCAGATATATATATATACATACACATGAGAAATACGCTAATTTAATGCAATTAATAATTTATTGTTCCATTATGAGCAATTCAATCTTTTAACTCTTGTATATACATTTTTTTCTTTCACTGCTTGATCGACCTTTGTGAATGTTGATTATTACGTACATAATATCACAGTTAGATAAAATAAGAAGTAATGTAGTCAAAGGCTATTAGTTTAATGAATTGAAAATTGTTGACTATTTCAATATGGCTTAGCTAATCCCTTTTCTTGCCATACAGTTCTATTAATTGAAACTTTTTTTTTGTGTTATTTCTCACTATGTGAATACAATTTTCAGTAACAGAATGTCCATTGATTGTTGGTTATGTAACTTTATTAAGACTTGTGAATAGAATGGAGAATTAAAGGAATTTGTGGGAATTTGCAGGCACGACTATCAAAATTCTTGACCATTAAATCCCAAAAAGCATCTCAATCATCTCCAAAACAAGCCCTAACTTTCATTCCATACCAGACATATCCTCATTTGAATATCAAATGCATTTTTCTCTACCTTTCTTTCATCCCAATCACATTCTACAGTGGAATGCTGAGTAGCACATAACACTCACTTCATATTCATCGTCACAATAGTTATAATAATCATAATCATCATCATAGGTCTCATACATGAAAATGGAATGTTTGATTAAATGTGATATTTATGCGAATGCCCTTAATGTGTCATAAAAAGCTGTTGTGCCTTCATCTATTTCTTTATCATAAATGAAAACACGAGCATGACGAACTCATTAAGGAATGTAGCCAACAAGAATTGGGTGGTCAAAGCCAAGAATGTCAATTTTTTTGGTATCTTGTTGATGTCTATTTGTGGTTGACCGCCTGAAAAGACTCTTTTTTTTATGTTTGAATTTAATCGTCATTTGCTATCGATTCATGAATAAATTTTTTTGTAAATTGAGGCAGCGTTTGTGGATGAAGAAAAAAAATGCTTTAAGTGATGTCGTGGGTGTTGAAGCGTAGAGCTGATTGTATAAACAAAATCCAAATCGAGAATTGATTGGAAATGCATAAAAAAGATGGGGAATTAATGGATTTTGAGAGATTGTTTGGTGAGGTGATCGAGTTATAGGTTGAGATGTTGGGGATTTAATGGATTTTTGAGGTTAGATTTAGACGGAAGTCAGCGATAGAGTCAGCAATAGGCGTCATGTCTGTAGAGAGGATAAAGTCGCAAATTTAGACAATTTTAAGGATCTCCACAATCTAGACCAGCCTCAATCAGATTATAAGCCCAAAAATATTTCAAAACATCAACATCATGACCCGATTCCTTTCCAATAATTCATTATTATGACGTAAAAATATATTTTTTTCATTAAATTTGTAAGCCCATTGTGTGTCCATACCACACAATAATGACAATTTTCTCTTTATCGATTTGTTAATCTGCCACATAACTAATTGCAATATGGCTTAAAATATCTTTCACCAAGAGTGTCACAACAAAAGATCTGTACTGTTTATACCTACGACAGGCACAAAAATTTTTTATTCGTTCAAGTGTAAAATAATTGCGTGCATGAAAAGCTATTCATGAGAAACTTTATTTTTTTCGGGTGACAAAAATCTGCACATTGCGGCACTGTCTCTTTAATGGATTACAATTTCTCTCGACTCAAATCGTGTAAAATGGAAATAAAGTACATACAGAAAAAAAAATTCAATTAACAGAACTGCACATAGAAAAAAGTTCTTTCTTTATTTTTTGACCTACTCTTTTGTTCTCATGATTTTTTCTATTTCGTCCAATGGATTAACAAGCATTCTCCTTCGTTCGCATGTTCTCAATATTCTCTCTACTACTACGACACATCCCATTGTGTACATTAAAGTTGCCCCGTAATGAATTTTTGTGTATTTGCATCTGGGATTATCCTTCCTTCATTGAAAAAAATGTAATGAAATTCTTGTGCCTTACTCTAGACTTATTATTATTTTTTTTTGCTGCTTTTCTTTCTCCTTACCCGAACAAGAACCGGCTTATGTGCGGAGAAGGACTTTATGGAGCAACAGTAAAAGACTTTTTCTTGGAATTGAAATTACTTTAAGTACTGATCTTTGTGGAATTAATTGTGGATTCTTTTTTCGGTTCTTTTATGTTTGTTCTTTAACAAACTGTGGTGAAAGTTAGAGCAAACAGTCAATGGATCAATTTGGAACGTATTAAAGAGATGAATATATTGTAATTAATTTGAAGCTTTTAAGTAGAATGTTAGATGGGGAATTGGTCAGTGATGTAATGGGAAGATATTTTGAAAGAATTTTGGATGTCGTGACTGTATTGTGGTTTTGGCTCATTGTAGATGAAGTTTAACAATTGTTAATTAATTGGACAATTGATTATGACTTAAAGAATGAAGATTATAAATGTGCATTTAATGAATTTAAGCTTGAGTCAGCCAAATTCAGCTTATTCAGGTAAAACTACTGAATTTAGTTTATTCAGTCGAATTTAGCTTGTTCAACTTAAAAGACTGAATTGAGCTTGATCAGCCAAAATGACTGAATTAAGCTTGATCAGCCGAAACTACTGAATTGAGCTTGATCAGCCGATACGACTGAATTGAGCTTGTTCAACAGATACGACTGGATTCAGCTTATTCTCACAAATTCACCTTATCCAGCTCAATTCATCCAAGACTATTGAACTCAGCTCTTTTAATCAAATTCATCCCATAACTCAAACCTTCAACAATCTCCCAAAAATAACTCCAGACACAAAAAATTCTCAATGAAAACGGAACATCCACATTCATAACTAATAGGTCAAAAGTGCCAATAATTTATTGATTCCATTAATATCCGAATTTTTTACTCCCGACTAAACATTATTCCATACTGTTCAGCATCCTTTTTTGTGCAGTCATTTAATTAATTACTTCATCTCTTTGTCATCTCTGTCCAAAAAAAGATGTTGTTCCTTCGAGTTCCATTCAAAAAATATTGTTTTTATTAAAATTATTCATCTTTTTTTATTATAAATGTTTGTCGGCTTGATTCTTTAAGAGTTTGGTGTGTATAGCTCACTCGATTATTGATACTTCTCCTCTTCATCATCATCGCTATGGACTAAAATATATTTATACATTTTTTTTTTCTGCTGTATTACCTGATTGAATAATTTTATCATAATTTATACCGCCAAATATAAAAAAAAGAAGAAAATGAAAATGAACTTTTAAAGATATTTATATCCAACAAAACAGAGTGTAAAAAGTATCGTGGCATATTTCTGTGACTGAATCATCCATCCGTCTCAGTACTGAATGGAATTTGGATATACAGAGAGAATTGAAAAAAAAGACACAAATTTCATTTTAATAGGTAAGAATTAATGATTAAGCAGCGGCATCAACATAACATTATTGGAGAAATTCACAGCACGAGTCATTGCTACTAGATGACTTGCTGATGATATGTATTGGTCAATGGCCATTTTTCTTATTTTACTGTCATAACATCAATCAATAGCTTCATCTGCCATTTAGCCTCGCAATACACGCACATGCTATTTAATGCTGGATGGAGAGTCACACCTGTGATGAATTCTCGCATTCTATTTATGACACTTTTTTTTCGCTTGTCTTTCGCGGCTGTCGGCAAAAAGTTCTTTTAATTTGTGGTACTTCAGGAATTTTAGCTTGATTTGTTGGTGTGGAATGGATTGGGTTTTGTGGTCAGTTTGTCTTGATGGTTGGCGTTTTGGGTATTATTTATGGATTTCTTAGAATTGTTGGATATTAAGTTAGTAACTGCATTGGAATTGTAAAACTTTGAAGTATTTATAAAGCGATTGGTCAGCACTAGACTAAGTTTGAGAATTTGGTGCAAATTTTTGGAATTATGGCAGGAAAATCGTGATTTTAATGAACTTAGCTGCATATACCTGAAAATCTAGAATTAGAGCAATTCCAAAAATTCTCAATTATATGAGCCCCCCAAAAAATGCGCCTTATGCACTTCCCCAAAGCAACTCAATTCCCCTATTCATATTTTCAAATGTCCAGACATCTGACTTCTTCTGATTTATCTCACTTGATTGAATTCTTGTTCTCTCTCACCTTTTTTGTTAAAGCCGTGAATTTAGTAGAAAGGAATTCCTTTTTTTTTCAGTTCCTACAATATCAGTGAAAGTCAAATGCGTGTGTATGTAAATCCCCAAAAAACGATTCAAACAAATAAAGAAACGATTTTGACATAACAATAACCGCATCAGATAAATTATGAAAGAAAGAAAAAAAATCACATTTTTTTGTGTGTATATTTCTTAAGAAGAAGGAAAAATGAGCACAGAGAGGAGAGAAAAAAAAGTCCATTTGCCTCGGCATTGCTGATAAAGCAAATGAAAAAAAAAAAAACTTGTCTTCCAATTTGTTTCGCTTCTGGTATGCAAATGATCAATATTCACGTTAATGGACAGCTAGCTCAGGGTTGCTTTTATCATACCACTTTGTGCGATAAAAAAATTATTTTGTGCCATACGAAACCGAAAGCAAGTCAAGAAAAAAAAAATATTACCGAAATTGAAATGAAGTTTTTTTTTAATAGTCAATCTTTTGTCGCATTTTTTTGGACGTAAAATGTATGTTGAGCTCGTAAAAAAATTTTTAGTGAGCGAAACGGTGTGAGAGAGGAGCAAATAAAAGAAGTAATTTTTGTGAGCTGTTAAATCAATCTTTTTTAACTGTAACGGGCACTCGTTAAGATTTTTGACAGAATTTTTATTAGACATTTGATGATTTATTGAGAAAATATTAAAAGTTTTGGATGAAAAAGAATTTGTTAATTATTTTTGATCGGTGTTGTGGCTGCTGTTGAGTTTGGGAGCTTGAAATTATTGATTTTGGGCGTTTTTGTTTAGTTTATAAATCAATAAATTTGAATTTAAAGTTAATTTGCTCTAAAAGATGCTAAAATGCTTTGCATCTTTAATTTTTAACGGTTTTATTTGAATTTTTGAGACTAAATCAATGAAATTTGAGTTCAAAAAGATGCAAAATTGTCTAAATCACTCTCAAAATGATGCAAAATTCTCAACTTTACTTTCAAAATGAAGCAAAAAGTTCAAAAACAATTCTAACTGCCAAAATAAAAGCAAACTTCCATAAAACTATATTAACAATCAATTAGCAGCTTTTAAGACATCTTATCCTACTTTATGAAGAAATTAAAATAACTTTTTATCTCAATTTGCCATTTTAAGAGATCCGCGGATTTATTGCCAAACTATATTTAGTCAACACTCCAATTCTCCATGTCACAACATTTTGAAATCCAAACTTAGACTCAAATTTGATAATTACTCGACCACATACTGATAATAACTTGTCAACTTCACTCATTTCATGTCCAATAATTGAGGACAACATCTCGTTTGACGAGTTTAAAATATAAAATCAATTAAATGTAATAATAAGAAGAATTTGTTGTGCTACTGTAGCTTAATAAATAAAATCCAGCTGATTATTACCCTTTTGTGTATTTTATACAAAATACATATTCAATGATTTACGTTCAATGACCATAAATTTTCTTCACTTACCATCCATATCTCATTAAATTACAATAATTTTACATTTCACAGAACTCATTTGGCATTTGATTGAACATAAATTTCATTTATTATAAGCAATATAGTATAGAAATAATTTATATATATGGATATGGTGTACAAGTTGCTATATATGAAGCATCTATGTCTGTCATTTTTGCGAATTATGATAGCAAGTTGGGAATGTTTTGAGTGCTGCGTGGTAAGGATTAGGATTTTTTGATGGGTAGAGGGGTATGGTCAGTATTTGAGGGTTTGTGGGGTCTTTTGCTTGGGTTTCTGGAAGGGACATTGAAGAAAATTGGAGATTATTGAAGAATGGACCAGAGTTGATGTCTTTACTGGAGCTCAGACTCCAAAAGTCCTGCCATCACTGGATTGAATAGTAAAACTCCAACCAAATTCAAAAATGACTCATATTCCATCAATTCAAACCCAAAAATCCAGTTAGTCTACCAAAAAACCAGCAAGTCTCACAAAATCTAACCCCCACAGCTACCATACCTCATTATAAACCGTCAAAATGCTCATTATATTCCAATAATCATGCTAAACATCAAGAAATAAAAACCATTTCATTTCTTTTTTCCTACTTCTCAACGACTGTTACTGCTTCTGTTACTTTATGATTTCCTTTACAGTCAAGAATATAAAAATTTATAAAAAAAAAAATTATTTAATGTTTGTGTTATGTGCCACCGCGCTTTTTATAAAGGAATATATTTTTTTGTTCGTTTCAAAAAAAAAAAAAGTGAGAAAACGAAATATGAATAAAAAAATATTAATATATTTTCATATTTATATGCATATATTGAAGTATAACTTCCAATATTACCGCTCCCATATCAAGTCAACCCAAGCATACAGCTGTGTGATACAGAAGTGAAGAATAAAAGAAGAAAAATATGATAAAAGAGTCTCATTTTAATCAGATTTAACTTTATGATTATTATGATACTTCACAGGTTGGTCTTGGAGCTAGCGCAGAATTTTTTGCGTGATTAAAAATTCTAAAAAAATCGAAAATATTTTAATGGGATTTTTTAACCCTAATTGGGCGACCAAAAAAGTTTTTGTGATAAATCAAAAAATTTCTCTTCTTTATTTTTGCAAAATGCTTAAAAAAATTAAAATCCAGAAGCAAAAAAAGCTTAAGATCATCAGCAACAGCAGCTCACAATCGGACATAAGTTTATGTGCGTAAAAAATCGGTTAAAGAAAAGGAATAAAAAAAAATTAATAAAGTCGCATTTACAATAACTCATAACTGCTGAGGAGTATTGTATATGAAAGAAGAATTCTTGTGCTTAATATGGAAGTTGTGAAGAAGAGCAGCAGCAAAAAAAACATCAAAATATACATTTTTAATAAATTTATAATTTATTCAACAATCATGATTGTGTGGATATTCTTTTATTGTTATTTTTTTGGGATAACGTTGAGTTCAATTTTTGATTCCTTTTGTTTCATTTGCATGCGGGTTGATTATTGGATTGTGTTAATGAATTTGCAAGAAAAAATGAATATTTTTTTGAGGTTATATTTGGAAATATGAGGATAATGTGTTATTATTGATAATATGGGGGTTCATATTGAGATTGTAAGGTTACGTGTGCTTATCGTTATGATTTTGAGGTTTGTACTGAGAATTTTGAGGTTATTCTTTTGTATTATATGGTTATGGTCTGTGATATGAGGTTAGAGTTGAATATTGCTGATAATATTGATGCTTATTATTGAATTTACTAGAATCTTTAATAAAAATTTGGAGAATCCATAAAAATTCGATTAAGCACTCGACATTGACTTCATAATTCCAAAACTGAACATCATTTATTATAGTGCTGTAGAGTGATCTCATCAGACTCCCATTGATCCACATTAACATATCAGCACAGTTAAATTTTCATATTCCAAGGATACCAAGAACTCAACCTCAACCTCAACCACCCGTGATGTACCTCAAAAATGTTGTATTCTGAAGAACTTTACGTCATCCTACATTGCAGCAAAAACATTCTTTATTATTGCCAATCACAACAACATTTTTAGCTTGACAATGATCTGTGTCCCGTGTAATGTACAAAAACGACAAGAAGCAGAAGCGACACAACAAAAAAAAAAAAATCCATTCCCAATTAATCACAATTAACGGAAGAAAAGAATTGAAGAAAATCGTTGACTTTATAATAAAGACAAGATTCTTAAAATGTATATGCACAGAGAACGGCGTTCATATGGCCGTAATCAAAAGGCGATCGAGCGTCGTCACCAAGCACCAATGTTGACTTTTTAACAATAAAATATTAACATTTTTTTTTTTTTTAAAATATTTCTAGTAATAAATTGTTAAATTATTTGTGAGACGAGAGATGAAATTTATGATATTACTTACACAGCTTGCTAGCTTCTTGTGGTCATAGACATTGAGGAATTTTTAATATGTAAATAAATGTTCTATGGCATTTTTTTTCGGAGATTTTTATTTCTCTATTTTTATCATTTTCATAATTTATTAGGGCTTTTTAGCTGCTTGTTATTGTGATGCTGCATGTTTGATCTTTTTTATATGAGCAGCATTCTTGTTAGTGTTATGATATGTAGTTGGTCTCTGACTGTTTTGTGGCTTAATTTTAGGAATTTTGTCAAATTTTGCCGAGTTTTCCACGATTTTAAATTAAATTTTAATTAAAATTTACTCAAAAACACACTAAACAAGTAAGAAACTCCCCAAAAAAATGCGCCTTAACCACCCAAAACTCAACTTACAAGTTAGAAAATTCTCATAAAAATCAATTCTTATTCCACTCCACGTTTCCCTGCTTTCTAACAAATTTTTCCTCCTGTGTTATGATTTAAATGACGCAACATTAGATGTTAATATATGTGTCTACTGCTGTAATGGATTGGAGTATATGTGTTGCTTCGTTACGGGGCATAAATTAATTGATTATAACTCGAGCTAATGCTAATTAATCATGTAAATTTTTTCTTGTATATATCTAATAATATATACTGCCGGTCATTATAATAATAAAAAATAATAAAAATTCCATTTGTTAGTTTGAAGACTTTTTTGTTGTTTCTGTGCTTGCTTATAACTTGACTGCGATTTATTAATTTTATAATTGCACTCATACAGAGACGGTGCACAGGCACACGCACATAAATATGTTAATTTAGATCAGAGAAGTAATTAAGCTACCACACGCAAAATGTCATCTAATTTGCATCAGTTTTTAATTTTCTTGTTGGCTACTGTAAATGCCAAAAAATAAAAATTTCCTATGCGCAAAATATCAAAAGACATGATCGAAATTGATGAGTGAGATGGAGATGAGAACGAGGCATAAAGTAATTAATATTATATTAAACAAATTGAATTTTAATCTTTCTTCTCCACTCGACATCGCTTCTTTTTTTTTTCTTTTGAAAGAATTTCCATAAAAGCGAAATTTTACGAGTTGTTTCTTTTACGATACCGCCGCACATCAAACATGGAGTGGTAGATGTATAAATGTATATCGCGCATTTTATATAGTGAAATAATTTGTGAATACATCTGTAGATATGTTGGTTGAATTAATAAAGCAAATTAGGAAATTTACTAGCTGTTAAAGTTTTACGGTTCTTCTCACTCGCTCATACTTGCTACTCAACTCATTGTATACATTTAATCATAATGAAGATATCGTATTGCATATTTATGGTTGCAATTATGACTACCACTCGACGGATTGTTAATTACTAATTTAAATTAGATTGCAGAAGACATGAAAGGAAGCGAATCAGTCATAAAAAATGTTGAGATTAATCGGGTATGGTTCATGGAGGATTTCTGAGTCAAAAAACTCATATTTTACAATTTACCCGACTTCTCAGTGCACATACTAGAACTTATTAGGTATATCAAGGTAGATGACTCTTTAAAATGTCATGAGTTTTGCTCAAAATGTCAACTTGTCGTGCATTCACGTCAAGTAAATAAATTTGACTTGCAAATTGTTAATAAATTGATTTGCATTCTTATTAAGGCGATGATGATGATGTGTGGAATCAGATCTTAACGGTAGAATGAGGTTTGTTGTGTGATTTGGATGCAAATAACTTATGCATGATCAATATTTCGTACATTGAACAAACAAAAACTGGATCTACAAATTTTTATGACTGCAAAAAATCCACAAAAAGTCTTCCTTAAAATCTGAAGCTACAAGTCCATCCACTAATTACATTCAGTTGCTTGATGACTTTAATATATCATACGATTGCATCAATAAATAAAATAAACAATTCAACCTCTATCTATAGACATAATTATTTATAATCCATAACGAAATCGTGGGCAGCAATCATATCAAATATATATAAAAAGAGAATCATTGATGATCATCAGCAATTATTCAATAAAGACCATGACTATAAGTTTTTTCTTTCTCCTCTTTTAGTTCTGTTTTTTTGTGTATGAGCATGAAGGCATTTACACGGTGTGAAACGAAATTATGATAAATGGCCGACATGAGAATCCCGAGAATGAATAAATTTTGTTGTTGTTGTTATTCACTTCTCATTTGGTTGCCGCGTATCTAGTGTAATAGAATCAAGTGTACAAAATTTCAATTCTCTTCGAATTGTATCGGATATTTTTGTGGACCTGTACATACAGAAGTTTCTTCTTTCCAACTATGCGTGTAATTAATTTTCATTTTCAAGCTTTTTATTGTTTTTTTTTTTCTATGATTTTTAATTTTATTGTTTAAAGGTTGGTACTTTTACACTTCTAGTGGTCGACTGGCGAGAGATTGAAACATAAATAATGTTTGAGGATGGATACGGGAGTTGTTATTTAAATTATTGAGGTTTTTAGTTATGGATGTGGATGGGGTTGCCTTGTATGAGTGATATTTGTGCTTGATCTGTTCTCATAGACGACCTAAACCTTTAAAAGCTGCAGGAACACCAATAAACCCACTCAAAAATCCAAATCCAGTACCATCCACTCAATACCCTCAATACTCCATCCAAGAACAACCAACTTCCCATTCCTAATCACTTCTCAATCAAAAACTCAACTCAACTAACTCGTTACATATTTCCAAACAGCAGCAGAAACAACATTCGATCAGCATCTTGATTAGCAATTAATGGGATTTCATGATTTTCATAAATTGGATTTAAAGCATTCATAGGGAAATAAGGTAAGGTATGAGTGAGAAGGAAGACGTTAAGTAAATGTGAATGAGAAGAGAAAAAAAGGCAGTAAAGGCAGGCGTATATGATTTGTAAGTTATAAAAACGTCTAATTTTTTTAGAACTCCCTGAATTCTCGTTCCATTCAGACGATGGTTGGATATAAATGAGAGCGCTTGACTTGCTCATCAGGCAGCTAATGGAAAATTGAATAATCATGAAATTTCGTTGATTGAAAAATCATGTTCGCTTCAGTTTCCGCGCGCAGAATACTTATTATTCAATATGTAAGCAAGTAAGAAGTAAGAAGTAGAAAAAAAAAAAAATCAATAAAAATTTAAACTTTACTTTTTATATTTTTTTAATGAATTGGATGTATGGTAAGTGAAGCAAAAGAAGTGGAACTAAAATCAATCAAACTTCTGGAGAAGCAATGCACTCTCTCTGTGCCTATATTTATTATTATTTATTGATGGATAATTGATTTAACTCACATGCAGTGACTCCGGTTCAATTAAGACAATTCTGAATTTATGAATTATGCATGAACCAAAGAAAAATTGGAAGTGAACAAATGAGTACCAAGAATTATTGATTGCACAACATTTGGATAAGATTTATATTTTGTATTCCTTTTTCAAATGTCAATTTATGGATCGATGACAAAAAATAGACTAGTTGTGAGCAAAGTGTGACCTTCGAGTTCTAGAGCTTCATATAGGAAACTTTTTTTGCATTATGAGTGTTGTGTATAAGTGAGCTTCAAGGCTTCAGGTGACGACAGAGGAGAATTGAGTTTGTAGCTTTAAGGACGGCTTCTTAGCTTTTGGATTTTGATGAAATGTCATCAGAATTACTGCTTAAAGTTTGAATGAGAATGCTTTAATTTCTAGGAATTGGTCCACTGTCAACCTCACCTCAGAGTCCCATTCATACCTCGTACATTGACCCAACCTCAACCTCATTCCAACTCCGACAATATTCACTTCCATTCCTCGAATACTCACAAATAAAAATAACCTCAAAAATTCCCTTCAAATTTTATTCAATAATTTATTAACTTATTCAATTTTTAATCATTAACCGACACTACCGCCGCCAAAAAAAAAATCTCTCTCGATTGTGCTTAAAGAAGGCAACAATTCAACAACTTTTTAATTCTTTCTTACCTTTTTACCAAATTTCTTCTCATTACCTTCTTATTGATTTTTTAGTGGACTTTCATTTAAATATTTATTAAAAAAAATATTATTGAGAATTCACTTTAATAACAATAATAATATACAGATGAGAGGAGAGGAAGATAGCAGCAGAAAAAAATGTGTATATATATCGTGAGTGAGATGGAGTGAGCCGATCAAACAAAGCAACAAGCCAAAAAAGAAAGAACGAACGCAAGGAGAGAAGAAATATAAAAAAAAAACATAAATAAAGTAAAAAGACATTTTTGATAAGCGAAATAAATTAATGATGGTCTGAAAATGTAAAGAAATAATAAAAACTCGTTTCTTCAGGTTCTCTCTTTGCTCATTTCTTTTTGACATGCGTCAAAATTTTTGTCGTTATTAGCTTGAAGAATAAGAAATTTTTACATTTTCGGTGCTTTTGGATTTGTTGAGGATGTTTGATGACTCATCAGGTGGATATGAAATTATTAGTTTTGAGGCCTAATCTCTAACAGGCAAAGAGTATGCTTTCATGGTTCAGAATGACCACTACGGTACCTAAAAGAGGTCTTTTGCCTTTTAGGGCTTATGTCGCATTCCCTAACTGACAAAGAGACTGCTTTTAGGTAGTTCTTCTGTAATATTAAAGCATGATCTTTGCCTACTAGACTTTAGAGACCTATTCGACTCTACAAAGCCAACATTTGCATTTCTGACACTTTATTGACTTCAAATTTGTCGAATAGAGCTAAGCAATTAAGCTAATAACTTCTGATTTTTATGATTGGCCTGAAGCTACTCATTTAAATTTGACCTCAAGCTAGAAACTCATTTGCAAGTCTAAATGATAATTATTTTGTGTTATCTAATTCAATCAATTCTATTGTATTAATTACTTAACAGTTTTTTTGTGATAGTACTGTTGGGGTATTTTGGGAGATTTGGGAAGGATGTGGATGGTGGATGTGTTGGTTGAAGGGCTTGTTGAGGTTTTTGGGGGTTTTGTGGTTGCTAAAGTTGTTTTTTTGAGCGTACTTCAAACCTATAGCTCGACTTGTTTCCACATTTAATTCAAATCGACTTCAAGTTCTGATTAAACCTTTAAACAAACGATTCCTTACAAATTCTATTGACTAGACCCATAAAATGTCAAAACCTACAAATAACCTAATTTTAAATTTAATTTCATATTTTTTTGAATATTTAACAATTTCAATTTCTTAGAAACAATTTTCAAATTAATTCACAATTTCTCTTTTTATTCATCCAAACTCTGTCCATCATTCAGCACGAAAAAGAATATTAAGAACTACATCAGCTAGTCAGATACTATAAAAGTCTTGCATGTAACTAATTATTACATAATTTTTCAGGTTCTGAGTTTAAAAATTAATTATATATGCTTTGGTTTTTAATGTTCATCAATATAAAAATGTTTGCAATTATCATCAAGATAAGTAAAATAACGTGTGAGTATTTAATGCATGAGTTTTTTTATATATATTTGCACTGTAATGTTCATGCAAGATTGTTGCATCAAGAATTTAAATGAGGATGTAAAAAAAAATTAATTAATTTTTAGAGCGGAATAAAATGGTTAAAAAATGTTGTTATTGAGTTTTGTAAGTTGATGGACATTGTGAGTTTGTGGAAGTGAATATTATAAGGATTAATTTGTTAAAATTCTTAAAAAGTTGAATTTAATCTTCCAAATATTTTTTGAAATTTTTTAAAATTTGAATTTAGTTTCAGATTTTTGAAAAATTCTTTAAAGTTTGAATTTAAAATTACAAATTTGAATTCAAATTCAACTCTAAAATTGTAAATTATAATTAAAATTCAAATTCAAATTCAATAAAATTCAACAATTTTGATTAATTATCCAGCAAAAAACTCAACAATTCTTTTAAAATTACAAATCAAAATTCTCAAAACCCACTAAAAAATATTCATTTTTATTAATAAACAATAACTCCGATTGTCAAATTGAATCATGCGTCGGTCTACAAAAAAATGCTTTCAACACGAAGCAATTCTCAAAGCAGCCAGAATTATTAAAATATTTATTTAAAATAAGAAATTGATCACCCACATCTAATCGCAAGTTGGATATACAATAATGTTAAGAAATTGTCACTCATATGGAGCCACCAAAACAAAAATAATAATAATAGTCTCGTCTCGTAAGAAGAAAAAATCTATAAAAATAAAAGAATTCCCGTCAACTCATTTTCTTATCTGTAAATTTAAACATTTATTATTTCTTCTCTCCTCAATCCACATTACATTATTGTCATCATCGTCATATATGCCGCTAAAAGAAATCTCTTAAGTGTGCTTTTTTTGCCTTTTTCTTCATTCTCTTAGTTCTGTTATTTCTGTTGATGATTCGTAAAGAGAAGAAAACAATTTTCTTATCAGCAAACGCGTGTTTATGCAAATTTTCTCTTAAAAACTCAACGAAAATTAGCGTTTGTTATAAAAAAAAATATGAAAAATCAAATAAAAATGAGTTTTTTTGTGTTCTGCTGCGGACTTCTTTGACACGATTGAACATGAGGAGAGATGTTTATTGGGGGAGATTGTCGATATTAGATGGAAATTTCTTCTTATTGTTCTTAAAGAGTTAGAGTGGATTTTAAGAAGCTTGAATTTTGGAATGATTGTGGGATTTTTGAGGGTATAGTTTGACTTGGTGTCTGATAGGGATTGCTAAAGTCTCGATATTTATGATTGAAATCAAAACCAAGACAGATACAACAACAGAATTCTTCGAAGTCTTGCAAATGGCCAGGACAACTCCTAGCATCTTACTGAACTAGAAAATTGTTGAATTTTTGGTATATTTTGGTCACAATTCCCTTAAAATTGACTATTCTGTTGTATATCGGGTTAATAGCTTGAGTTTAGAGTCAACAGTGTAACATGAGACCTAACTTAAGCAACTTGCATCTTCTGCGCTATCTGAATCCAACAATATTCCCCAAATGCGCCTCCAACCCATCTCATCCACATCCCCGTTAACTTCTACTAAAATTCCTCGATCATTTCTTTTAATATTCTCCGTCCACAAGACAACAACAACACCAACCAAAAAAAGAAGGCGAGAGAGCAAATGAACCGTGAGTGAAACAACATTATTATGTCATTTTATGGCCTAATATCAATTTGTTAAGATACACAAATCTCACAAAAAGGAATAAATGTGGAATTGATGTTCATGTGTGATTGAACATAGTGCGGCTGGTCTTCTAAAAGAATGTCATGTTCAAAACGGCCTTAATTGACAGAATTTTATTTTAAAGAATATTTTTAATATGAAGCAAGGCAGTAACCGAATGAAAATGTAATATCGGTCGCACATACACGAGATCTGTCCAAAAAAAAAGTGATCCATTAAAAATTATCGCTTCTGCTAATCTTTATGAACGCTTTATAAGCGAAATAAGAGAATTGAGTTGAACAATAAAATATAACAAAAATGAAGTTGAGGTCCAATATTGTCTTTTTTTTTATTGTTCCTCTCACTCTCTGGCTTCTTTTGATCTTTACAGCATACATATACGCTAATTGTAGAAGCGAAGATTCGAATTTTTAATTTGAATTAAGCGAAAATTAAAAAGATTTTTTTTTGTGAATTTTTTTGAAAATTTTTTCTCTTTTTTTTGCGCAGATTTAACTGACTGACTCGAAAGGTTAGATGAATATTAGTTTCTTAATTGTTCATGATTTTTTTATGTTTATCACTTTCTTTTTTCCTCTAAATTGACCGTTTAATGTACACAATTTTCACTAAATGTTGATTTCATAAGAAAAATATATTTTTATGTGTGTAAAAAATTGACAACAATTGAAAGTTGTGCTGCTTATAATTAAAATTGATTTGCATGACTCTTAAAAATATCATTTTTAAATAAAGAATCATTGTGTGCTTAATTTAATTAATTTCATAAGAATGACTAAAGATTGATCTTTGGTCTTTTTTTGCGGATGCTGAGGTATAATGAGGTGGAAATGGATGTGTTATTGAGTTCTTGTGAATTTATGATGATGTGGAATTGCCAGAATGATTCAAAAATTTTTGAGAAAATTCTCAAAATTGTTATTCAACTTTCTAAAGTTGCCCAAAAGTCTTAATTTCATAAGAATTTCAATTTCAACTTCCATCGACCTTCCCACATATGAGCCCACCAAGAAGCACACTTAATGCCACCAAATTCGCCATAACAAAAGGTCAACATGCCACAAATCTCATTGAAACTTAAGTGACATTTCAAAATTCCAATATTAAAACAATGGAGGTAATCAAATTTAAAAAAAGTAAAAGTACGCCTCAATTGAGGATTTATGAAATATTTTTTTTTTTGCCATCCAAACCACTTCACAGATTTTTATTGATTATTAAACAACTTTAATAAAATTTCAATTTACCATCAATTTCCTTTATGTCTGGAAACATAAATTTCAATTAAAAAGTTCTTTTTGATGTGCAATTTTTATGCAAAAATTGTTAAAAGCTTTACAATAATTTTAAAAAAAATCATGAACAGTTAATTAAAAAATCTATATGCGAAAGGTTAAGTGAATTGCAATAAAAATTTGAATGTTCAACTTGATTTCGTCATGTTGCCTTGCTTTACATAATCGAACAATCAAAAAAATACTTATTGGCTCACACATTAAAAACTTTACACAATCATTGTCACCAGCTTTTAATTACAACTTCTCATTTTGCTCTTCTAATGAAAATTAAATGACGATTGGTAATGGCGTGAAATTAAAAAAATGTTGATTACTATTGTGAATTAATGTAGATGATTATTAAGAATTGATATTATGCAGAGAGGATTAAATTGGAAAATTTTTAATGTTGAAATTTTAATTTAAATTATTATTGTGAAACTTTGATTGAGATTCTTGGAAATTTTGATGGTTTTTGGATGTTTTTTGGAATATTTAAGATGATTTTTAAGGATTTTTGTAATTTTTAAGATAATTTGTAAGGATTTTTGCAAGTTTTTGGATCATTTAAGGTGATTTGTATAAATTTTTGGTTGTTTTTAAAACTATAGATTCAATAGCACTAATAGATTATGATAAGTATTGTTAACCATTTTTTAACGCGACGGACTAAAGGATTTTGAAGAGTTTTTGATGAAAATCTAACAAATTTCATCAAATTTCAACAAATTTTGATGGAATCTTTTTAAAAATTAACTTTTTAAACAAACTTTAATTAAATTGAAATAAATTAAGCTAATTGCAATGTTTCTAGTTTAGATTGTCAAATTTACATTATTCTACTAAGGTTTTCAACTTCAAAATTGAAATTTGTATCTTAAAACATGAAATCATCAATATTTTTGATAGAATTTGAATTTACAGTCCATTTTCCAATTATTCCAAATAAAACTCCATTTAGTCTATCAAATATCTATTCAAACTGTTATTATTCAGACAACGATTGTCACTAGCAACTCATTGAAATCTTTTATTACATTTTTATTCTCAATTCTTGCAAATTAAATGTCAAAATTCTCAAAATATGAAATCTTTTACTCTATTTTTGTCAAATTTTATGAATATTTGAGCAATAAAAGTATAAATTTCTTTTAAAATAGACTAGTCAATATCTAAATCTAGTCCAAATGTCCAATTTACTTCCAATTTCATCACTCTAACAAAACCAAGTTTCCGCCTTAAAAGCTCAAAACTGCGTTTTTATTCACCCACCATAATCACTATCAAGCCATCAATATCTTAATTGCATTTATATTTTTATTATCAACCTACATCAATTGAACATTTTATAGACATTCAATATCGCACATATAATTTTTAATCTCTCATATTCATGCTTGATTGTTGTTGGATTCATTTTCGCGACGATCGACATGGAAAAAAAGCAGCGATAGCTTTAGGAAAAAAGAGCCACAATAATTATGATAAAAGGGATTAAAAGACAGAATTGAATACTTTTTAATGATAGTCACAGAGAGACGAAGATGCTATTGGAAAATCCATTATGAGAGTCATCAAATAGCTCCACATTTGGCGATTGTGGTAATATATTCTTCATGATGAAAAAAATTTCCATAAAATTGCTATTAAATCGAGCGACAAGTAATAATTTTTATGGAATATATTGTGTGATGACTTAAAGAAAAGGAACCGACTAGAGATGTGAAATATTGAAAACGTTTTTTGGCGCACGGGCATCATCAACAAAACAAAGACAACGTGATTATTATGCATAAAATAGATAAGGGCATAATGGACTACGGGCATCTTATTATCATTTTGTTGGACATTCCATTCTGTCTTTTGAGGTTCATAAAAACAAAAACTTGAATCTTATCTATTCTATTACTTCTTTCTATTCTTCACCCAAGAGCCTTTGGCACCGTATTAGAAATATGATTGATCTTTGATTTCAATTAGCAACTACATGGACCGGCAGGCTCAATATGTGAAATGTTGGTTCTCATATTCATGGCAATTTATACACTGCATGTGCTTGATTTTTTACTTGATATAATGTTTGGAATACTCACCGATTTCTGATAAATTTGCTGGTGTGTTTTTATATTTTTTTTATTAGTTCCGCAATTCCACTCCAGCAGCGATTTGTGTTCTATTGCCAAAAACTTTTATTTTTTTTAATAATTTTTAAACTTCCACGCTTTTTCACTGTGTGACTTATTTTGGTATCCGTACAATATTTTAATTCTTATTGATTATCCTTTAATTTGGTTCACTTCTTTTGTATCCTTTTGATTCACTATTGGGTTTTATTTTTTGCAATGATTGCTGAGTTTTGTTTTTTGATAATTTTTTTGATTACAATCCACAAAAACGCGCACAAAATTTTCACAAATTTTCCGTTTAATATTCCATAGAAACTTTGATTGTTATTCCATTTATGGATGTCCGCGACTTTATATTCTTTTTGGCAAACAAAACAAAATAAATTTTTTTTTTCCGTTTTTTTGTTTTTCTTTTCTTTTTCCAAACAAAATTTTTTATTTATTTTAAAATAAGCAAAAAAACTTTTTTTTTGTATATATTCTCAATATATTCTCGTATGTGCGAGCACAGTGGCAAACGAACTTGACGTGATGAAACAAATGGAACGACTAAACCAAACACACAACACGTAACAATATTCCCATCCGACGAATGACCCTCAATGGTTCGTTGATACGTTCAAATGTATGCTTGGGTGTGTATTCAATAAAGTTGTGACTGTATTAGTAAATATGTGAATGGGATTGGCTTCTCTTCCCTCATTTGCTCATTATACACTGCGCACTCAATCGTGTCGTCTCTTTCACGCCCATTCAATTTGTTGGTTTGTTGTATGTGTCTAGTTCATTCAGTCATTCTTGTTACTTCTCTTTTTTTTATATGTTATTTATTTCGTGGTCTTCTTTTTTCTGCTGTTATTTTATGCTTGAAATTCAAACCTACTTTTTTTTTGCTACCAACACATTTGTACGTCTCGACTGACTTGATATTGAGAGTGAGATGGAGAAGTGCCAAGGGAATAGAAAGAAAGAATCAAAATTAAAGCAGCAGAAATAATAAAAAATTTCAGGACTTTTTTTTTTCTTTTCGTTCATGGCAAAAAAAGCCTCAACACAAAAAAATTGTTGCTGTTCAACATGACGCATTAATGTAATTAAGAATTGAAATTAAAAGCTTGTGCTTGTGCGTTTCTCTTCGTCCACAGACAAGGCGATATAAAGTTATTCTTTTTTGTTATTTTTTGGAAACCAATTTCAATTAATTACTTCTGTGAGGATCAAAAAAATTGCTGAGAGGCTGTTCGGGATGTTTATGCTTTGTTAAATATTTGAATATATATTTTTTTAATTGTTTTTAACTTGATTTTAATTTTCTTGGAAATTTAAATTTAAGTTTAAATCGCTAATTAATTAGTGAAATTTTTGCGCTCTAATATCCTTAATGAACATCATGTGAATGACATTTTGTGGAATTATAAAATATATGCGGCTATGAAAAAATTCTACTTAATTATGGCTTGTTTGTAAAATTATTTTAATTTGAAAATGTTTTTGGTATGGAAATGAAAAAAATCGATAATTATCAAGTCAGACAGATGTGTACAATTTTATATCAATTTTTAGATGAATGTGGGGTGGTAACTGGGAATTATTTGTGGGATTATAGACATTTATTTGATGATATTGAATTTGGTATTTGGTTGATTCTTTTTTTGGATGATTTGAGTGGATTTTGAAGAAAGTGTTGAAGAATTGTAGAGAATCCGGCGGGATGATGATGCTTGAGATGTCAATATTTTTGGATGGGACATACACTTCTATACAAGAATGCCAGAGAGAATGTCATTGCTGGGACAGAATCTCAAGTCTGCTACCTCGCCCCTAGTTGGAATTTGCAATGGAAACGGCGGTAAGGAGCTCCAAACACAGAACACAAGCTACTTGATGCAGATCAGTGATGTAAGAATTTCAGCTCAATCTGCGGACAGAATATTTATATAAAATTGGCTTAACAGGCAAAGAATATGCTTGCAGGGTGCTGAAAAACCCCTACGGTACCTAATAACGGTCTCTTCACTTGTTTGAGTTGGTTATAGAGCCAGCAACAAAGTCAGATGAAATACATTTTGGTAAAACCTAAGCTCCACATAGGGACATGGTTACAGTAAGTAAATAAGCAAATAAGCAAGTAAGTAAGTAAGTAAGTAAGTAAGCAAATAACCAAGTAAATAAGCAAGTCAGTAAGTCAGTAACTCAATATTCACAATCATAAACCTGCATATGTATTGGAAATCACCTAAAATCCTCAACTTTACGACTCCTTTAATCAGAACTCAATTAAGTCATTGAAGAATGTCCTTTAACAAGTTAATTAAATTCTCAATCAATATTCAGGTAGGAAAAGGCACAAAAAATATTTAAAATCGACCAGAAGTCAACTTTTTTTAATACAAACACATGCAAGATGTCTTTAAATATTTTCAGATTAAAATGAATTAAAGCATAAAAATAAACAGCTTTTATTTTGGTCTTATAAATTTTGAGTTTAGATTGAAGATGTTACTTTTTGTGGGTCTTAATTTGGATGGTGGATATGCTGGTGTGAGTGAGACAATAAATTAGGAAAGTTGAAGTCAATCTTGGAATTTATAAAGGTTTATTGCTGATTTTGACACTGCTTAGTGAAAATTCTTAATTATTTGTATCATTTTGTTTAAAATTATATGGATTTTTGCAGGATTTTGAAGGTTTATTGGCAATTTGCTAGTTCTGGACCTTCTTGTGCCGACTATCCTTGACAGACAATGTGCATATTCACCTAAATGAGCGTTTTCATTAATATAATGAAATAATATAATAGAGCATGCTCAATTCTGTGAGTATACGCATATATCTGTTCAAGTATCTCAGCAAGATCCTTCATTTGGCCTGAATTCCTATTTTTATTAATTCTTACCTCATTTAAACATGAAAATCTTGAAAAAAGTCATCAAAAAGACACCTTAAAGTCTGATACTCATCAATCCCATCCTCATAAATCCCTTAAAAAACTTCAACACATTCAATTCCAAATCTCATTCCGCCCAACAGATTCTTATCTCCATCACAACTATCAACATCTCTTTCAAGTGCTGCAAAACATCAAAAAGAAGCCAATTTTTAAGGTAAATTTAAAAAGTGATGACCACATAATTATTTTTAATGATGATTGAAATATTGCCTGTTGGGGGGGAGCAGATCAGCATTAACAACTAACATAGTACATGATGTGAAGAACAAAAATAGAGAAAAAGAGCCACAAGGTGGCCTTTTGAGCTCCTGAAGCCTTTTGTTATTTTTCTTTTTTGAGGATTTATTTGCAGGGATTTCATTTCTTTTTTTTTTGCATTCAGTATGCGCTCTGCTTCTCATCTGACAAATATTATTGCCATAAGCAAAAAGGATCAATATTGGCATATACAAAGAAGGGAATCATTATCATGCCAATAACAATGAATTTACAAATTTAGCATGAAACTACAAGAAAAAAACAACACAAAAAAATTGAGAATGCAAACAAGATTTTTTCTTCCTCCTTCTTCTTCTTATTCTCGACAAATGAAACCAATATTATGATCTATAATCTGCCATGGTGCTACTGCTCTTAATATTTACCTGAGAAAACGATATGAGCTAGTTAAGGTTAGCAGGAATTTTGATCGATTTTTCGTGAGTTCTATTTTTGGCAGAAGTAAATCTTTTTGAAGCCTGAGTTAGGGATTAGGCACTTGGGAATTTAGCAATTAAGATTTTTATTTTGGAGCTGAAATGTCAGGTGAAAGGTGTATGTGTGTAGATATTTGAGATTGAGTGATGTCATAATATGATTTTTTAGTGAGAATTGAAGGACTTTTTGAAGCTGGAAGTTGTGATTAATTGAAATTTAATTTATAGATGAATGTTCCTTATGAAATATAGCTTTAAAACAACCTGTATGTCGTCATTTATGCTATGAATCCTTGAGAAATCGACAGCATCCTAATAAATAGACTATAAATTGTTTTTTGGTAGGAAACAGGCACAAAAAGTCGTGCACTTTTGAATTTTGAACTGTTTCTGAAGTGAATCTGAACTGCAGAACTGCTGTTGAACTATATGGCAACGAAAATATTGCTTCAGTCCTAGAAGAGTATCCTACACTTGATAACTCTGACTTTACTACACAAGTAACAATCTGACCTAAAAACAAACAATTAAGCCTTGCTTTCCCGTTAATTCTATAAATTCTAAAATAGAACAAAAGCAAAATCGAGAAATAAATTGCATCTGGCTGTTACTTTGACAGATTCAGCGTGAATATGGACACAAGCTGACATAATGCAGTCTCCAGGCCACGTTTTTAGTTCTTTTGGTATCTGCTCTAACATATTTCATGGTATCCAAAAGCGATCTCGTTGTCTGTTAGGACTGGCATTATCCGAAGACACCAAACCATCAGGAATATGTAATATCACTTAAATCCACGACTCAAAATGCAAATAATGTCAAAATTCCTCGAAAAGTTCTCATTCAAGATTCTTTACTAATATTCTTAAGAAATTCCTCAGTCCCTTAATACCATCAAGTACAGATCATACCAACAGAATCAACAAAAAAATAAGTAATTTTAATCCTCATGTCCTTGCAGTCTTCCCAAACATTTTATTCTTAACATTTTTATTGCCAATTACAAACAAATTGTAGGTAAATAAGCCTTCATCAAGTTCAATTGTAAATAATTGAATGACATAAGAAAATATTCAGCCATCAACAACTCGAAATTCTTCAATAAATATTGCATTCTATGAAATAACATAAAATTCAATTCAATTCCAGTAGCTTTATTTTGTTCACTAGAAATTCTCATTTGAAATATTTCATTTCTTTTATTTATTCAAGAAACAATTTTTTTGTTCTCTGACTCTCTTTTTTACTTGCTTATTAAGCCATGCCATTGTGTAATTTTCTTCATATAACTCACAATTGAAAGGAGAATTGAATTCTTCCCACACACACAAAAAAGTTTATTTCTCTTGAGTTCGTCGTGCTCCAAATTCTTTGTGCATTTTTTTTTACTATAATAAATATGATAAAAATTTATTTCACAATTCACTACCTGAATTGTTACAATTCCTTTTCTTATTGAAGCATTTAATTGAAAATAATTCTTTATTAAATCATGTTGAATGTTGGACGAGTCAGGAAGGATGGAAAAAAGGTCGATTCCAATCAAATTTCAAGGATCATTTCATATTTTTTTGTGTGCTGATTTTTGAGAGTTTTATGAGGATTTGTGTAAGAAATTGGCTGATTGTCAGGAAGTACTGACATTAGTAATAATGAGACAAGGTTCCTGGTGTTGCGCAGTGAGAATTTAAATACGCTGGATCGGCGCTGAGATCCTCTAAACATTTCGTAATTTTTAAACATACTCCGTATGCTTTGCGGAGCTATCAAAACACAATCTTAGATGATTGATCAGCTGCACATATTTGACAACTCTTAAAAATTTAAAAAATAATCCAGAATCTTCATCAGAAATCACTAAAAGATGCACACAATCAATAATTCCCTTCCAAATGCGCTTTAATCACAAACCCCTACTAAATTCCCAACTCATTCCTATAAAGAAAGGATGTACGCAACAACAAATGTCCATAAAGTTTTCTATTGTCCACTCGTTACTATTTTTTATTGATAATTTATTTGACATTTTGTGTAGTTCCCTGATTTCATTGTTATGCGATTAAAAACCCGATCACGATCGATATGTTTCCTTCCTATTTCAATATTTCATGTCCATTTCAAGCTAGCTTTTTTAATAATTTTATATAAAAAGTGTCTCAAGTCGCCTCCATCGTCGATATTACCTGAACAGTTGACTTTTTATGACTTTGTGTTACAAATTCATCAAAAAGTCAAAAATTTTATTTTTTCATCGTCCACACCTCTTTTTGCACTAAAGTCAACCATAATTCATAATTAGCTGGTATTTCATTCATTTCATAGAAAAATGATGAATTTTTATGATTTTTATTACCTCAATTTCTCATTAACAATTTTTTCGCATGAATTTTGACCTGCTTGAGACCACAAAATGTGATGAAAATTTTATTTTTGTGCCTGCTCCCGACGTTTAACACACACGAAGACGATCGTCACATGTCAATAGATAAGTAGTAGTAGAATAATGATGTTAATAAATATTTTAAAACGCCCATTGTAAAATTTTTTTGTTTTCATAGGACATCTTAGACTTTGCTTCTATCTTCTCTTCTTCTTATTGTCTTTTCATCCTTTTTTTTTGTGACCGACAATCGTTATTAGTGTGTTGAAGAAATTATAGAGATGAGAATCCTTTTTATTGTTTCTCAAGGTGCTACTGATTTTGTGGCATGCTACCTATTTTATGATGAGGATAGAAAATGATGAGGTTCGAATTTAGGTGAAAATTGTGAAAACATAGCAATTGTCAGTGAAATTTTTTTAACAATCATACACGATTGACACAAATGCTTGTAAGGCTCTGTTAGACCTCCATTTGGTATTATTAAAATAGGTTATTTTAGCTTTAAATGCTCCTTGGCAGAGACTTCTTCATTAGTATCGCTCGAGATAGTCTCTGGTAGGGAAAGAGTACGTTGCAGCTGCATATGGATCAACTGGACATTAACATAGTCATAGTCTTTAAGAGGAACAGGATACTTTAGAACTACACAGGGATCAACTAGACTCTGTCAATGTCGTAGTCTCTGGGAGGACGAGAATTCGTTAGAACTACGGGCATCAACTGGGTATTGACATGACATTATGTTCTAATTTGGCAATTTGTGATGAATTTGGGAAAATAGGCTTTAAATGGCCGTTAACAGGACAATGATGGTCGAATTTTGAACATATTTTACTAATTTCTGTCATTTTAGTGCAACTATGTCCATTCTCGACCTAATTCCTTAACAAAACCCGACCTTTTTTTCTCAAAATTCATTTCAGATTGCTTCGAAGGTAATAGCTTAGAATCTAGAGCTCTAGAAATAGAAATTCAAAGTCGCCAAGTCCAAAAAGTTCAATAAAACTCAAATCACGAACACCTAAACACCTAAACACCAATACATCCTTCAACCAGAGTTAGATGTCCTCAAATACATTCTCAAGAAGAATAAAAGAAATTTCCAGCATTGCTTTAATCTCACCACAATCTTTTGCAGGATAATCTCAATCTCCAATGTTCTCTCTTTCAACTTTATTTTTCTGTTATTTTGTCACTCTACACTGCTTGCTGCTGCTTATTCCCTCCGACTTTCTTCATTTCCATTTTCATGTTTTCTTTTGCTTGAATGTTGAACAAAAGGATAACATCCACCCACTTGAGCATCCCCGCTGACTTTTTGTATGCACTTATTATTGTCTTGTACCCTATCTGGGTATTTAATTTGCATATTAGATCCATTTTTCTACTTATTTCAATATTCATTAATATTGATGCTTTGTTTTCATTTTCGAAAAAAAAATGCTTCATGGAAGTCGAGGATCTTCATGATGAGTAAAAGGCTAATTATAATTAGCAAGTAAAACTGAAAGAAATTTTGCTAATAAATTAATAATTCTCAGAAGATGAACGAATTGTTTTCTTTGGATTGTTTATGGAAAACTTTTGGTTTAGGTAATAAAATTTTTATATGCTGGATGTCATCAGGTATATGGTTTAATTGACTTTTCATTATAAAAATTTGAATGTGAATTATTAGGGATGTTTTTATTCAATATTTCTCTATAACGTAAAGCCATTAAGTCTGTTGGAATTTGGGGGGCTGATTTTAAGATTGACTTTGAAATATTTTTTTTGGTGGGTACCAAAATTTAATTTTTTTGGGGCTGCTTATTGATAGACCTGTTGAAGAAGCTTTTTTGAGAGTCATTTGGGAGTCATTCATGAGTGATGTCCATAGGTGTAAGAGTGTAAGAGAAATTGAGATCAGGATTCAATTTCTCGATCCATACTTACCTGCCTTACTCTTAAACCTAACCAAAATATCCTATAGAGGCACACGGTGCACTAAATATTTAGGAGTTATTGCTATTGACGTCCATTTTGGAGAAATTGGGATAAAGACTAGGCTTTTTTGATTCATACTTAACTGTGGTCGCTAAACCTACTTAAAGTATACTCTATTTGAGGCTCTGCTCATTTACAAGTGATTCTCATCAATTTTGGATCAATTTTCGTCTAGATTCTGTTTAAAACTTACGAATTCAGTACTCCTAAGCCTACCCGAGGTGTACTCTAGGGATGCACCAAAAATTTTGGAACATTTACAAGTGATGTCCATTAATTAGGGAGAAATTACGGTCTAGATTCTGTTTTTTACATACCCGGGGTATACTCAAGAACTTGCATGAAAATTGAAGTAGGTGTAAGAGTTTGAGTAAAGGCAGAAATGGATGTATATCGAGAAAACGACTATCTGAAGATCTTTGATACCTAAAATCAACGTTTGAATTAGTTTGTGAATTTTCAGTGAAAAATAGCCGTATCCAAGCCGTATTCAAGCCGTATCCAAGCCGTATTTTGAAACTGTATGTCTACCAACGAAAATTGTATAAGCCACAGAATGTCCATCTGATGTTAAATTCACAAACAATCCAAAAATATCCCCAAAAACTCATTAAACTTACAGCTCGACTTACATAAAAAGCCATCAAAAATCACGCAAGTTTTAACAACAAACAAAAAAACATTCATAATTCAGTTCTGCTCAATTAAGTGATGAAAATAGCTGTAAAATTCTCACAAATAGGATCAAGAAATCAAGCTCATAAAAAGGCTCATATTATACTTACACACAAAAATAAAAAAAAAAACTCGTCGTCAATACAACACCGAAAAAAAAAACCACATAATATTCTTATTATCGTTTACTACTTTTTATTGCCTCTCGTTTCGCACCACAGACAAACTTCCAAGTATTAAAGTACGCTTAATCTTTTAAATGCATAATAACATTAATGTTATAAATAAAAGAGACACTATGGTAAATAATAATAAAAAAATATATCATAACCTAACACAATTCTTCAAAAAAAAATGCTAATAAAAATATATATTTTTTAAATGGTAAGAAGAAGGTAAAGAATGTGAATGTGAGAGAAGCATTATCATAATGCGAAGATTAAACACACGAAGCACATGACAATATATCCAAAAAGAATAAATTTTTGGGAGAATTTTTTAGTGGATTTGTTAGGTATAAGGCGCATTTCCAAGTTAGTTATGAAGCAGGGTTTGAGCAGAGGTGGAACAGGGGTGAATTTTTTTACTGTCAATTTATTATATTGAGTCCTTAAAAGAAGATCTCTTAGATACAGTCTTAATCTGAAGTTTTTGATAATTTAATTAGTTCTATGAGTAAGCTAAGCCTAGGTTCGAAGCCAAAGAAGGATTTGTTAGGGCCCCTGTCTCTTATGCAAGCAAATGTCTTCTCCGTTTAGCCCTGTCTCCTCTGGCTATCACTTGTTCATTCCTATTCAATGGAATAAGATATAGCTCGATTTCGCTAATTTCATACAATTTTTTGAACATATTAGCATAGAATTCCTAATCTATTGAGCATAACAGACCAATATCAAGACCTAAACAGGATGATAAAAAAACCAAAACTCATCCAAGACCAATGGACCAAGACACAGACTGATACCGATAATCAAGATCGACTGCAAGGGAATTCTTGAAAGTCTAAATTTCGACAAATCTCAATACCGAGATTGGGAAGTCTTGGTTTCGATCTCGATAACCCTTACTTAATTCAGTTATGTACAACCTTTTTATTTTTCACGGCACACCTTAGTGTTAAGCCTCAACTAGAAAATTAAGACAAAATGTACCTTTAATCTTCTGTTTGCAGCCCAGGGAAGACTAGAAATCTAGAAACCCTAAAAAATCCCATAAAAATGATTATTTTAACCTTCAGTGATATATGTGTAAAGTGTATAGATATGCAACGCATTACTATATGTGTATAAAATCATATATTTACTTAAAATTGTGTCGTCATAAATCTTTGGCACACTTTTTCCTTGGAAGAATCACCACGAAAAAGGTAAATGAGCTGAGTATTTATGCTGATTTTAAAAGAATTTATTCTTTCTGTGGTTTTATTTGTCAAAGGGAAAGAATTAGGAGCCGAAAAAAAATCTTTTACGGTTAAAAGATTATTTTGGGATTAGTGAGCGATTAACAGGAATTACGATGATGTGTGTTTTTGTGGATAAAAATAATATTTGAATTTTATTGGAATCTTTGGGGGGTTTAAGAGCTGTGCAGATTGATAAAGTTGAGAATTTTATAGATTTTGATGCAAAAATCAGCAAATTTGTTGTCAATTCCAAAAAATTCTATCAGAACTCCAAACTTATTCTCACAATCTATCAAACTGACCATGAAATCACAACTTTTACGGTCTTTAAACTGCATGAATCATTCATTTCCTCTTCCAGTGTCCACTGTGTACATACATTCATTGTTTCCTATAAAAGGTCACTTCCTTTATGGCTATTTTGCAATTTCTTCTATTTTGTTACAAAATAGCCACAACAAATTATCAGTTTCAGTCTAACAAATGTCTTCAAGTAGTCACCAAAATATGACTTTACTTTAACTCTGCCGACTCATTTTTCAACACAAAAAATAGAAATATATATGAAATGATAAATGGAAGCAACTTAATGTCATTTACATTCTTGTTATACGACATTTAAAGATAACGCAGAAATGTTTCTCTTCTTTTTTTTCTCTCCTTGTTTTCGTCTGATTAGCTAAGTAGATGAAAATCGTCGCTGTGGAATTTTTCAAAAATAAAAAAAAATGCGATTTTCTTAAGAATGAGTGAGATTTTGGGGAGTATGATGATCAGTTTGGGTGTTTTGGTGTGTTTACGAATGATTGGGATGTTTCTGATGTGATCACGCTAGTTTGGATAGTTGGGAAGGTTAAATGACTTAGCACAGAACAGAACTAGTCGACATGGCTCGGTGAAGAACTGGTTTAGTTCTTGGCGTAGACTTGGCTCAGAACAGTAATGAAAGAATGTCAGCTCAAGGTGCGGACAGAGAATTTGTACAAACTAGGTGACAGAGCCAGCAACAGAGTCATATGGAAAGCCTTCTGTTGTAATCTAAGCTCCACATGCAGTAAGTGAGTAAGTTAGACCCAGCGATCATGGATTCCAGACTCGGTAGGAGAAATTTTCGCCTTGTCCTTCTTTGAATCATCTTTTTCGAATTATTTGTAGTGGAAACTCGGCTCACAGTCTCTCTTTGAAGGCTACAGGCAGTTATGTCATCAAAAAAGTGGCTTGGATCCCACCTTAGACAGTAAGGCTTAGGTTTGAGTTGGAAATCTGGCGAATTCTCACTCGTTAAACTACCAATAGCCAAGAAATGTATATGACTCACATCTATGGACCTTAAGATCTTGGATTTAGATGCCAAAACAGGGTTATCAAGGTTATTCTTAAGAATTTTCAATTTCCAGTACTAGAAATGACAGGAATTCTTACTTTTCTTAACTTCATGCCTGTTTCGTGAGATTTTAGGTCCTCAAACTTAATATGAGCATTAAAAATTACATATTGACTCCAAATTCCATCAATAAATGCGTTTAATCCCCAAATATCACATCCAAATGTCTCTTCTACCTCAACATCTTCTTCTCCTCTCATTTATTCCTCTTACACAAGATCAGAATATTCAAATACATTATTAATATTAGTGATAAAAAATGAATATTTAGCATTATTCATAAATCTGGTGCGTGACTAGAAAGATTTCATCTATTCAGTCTCTCTCAGTTCATCAAATGGCATGGCGCAAAAGCATCAATGTGCATACAATCTTTAAGAATTGTATACAAAAGAAGCAGCAAGTCTCAGTCTGCTGTTGCTTAATAGAGAGAAAAAAGGTCATATAAAAAGAAAGAAAAAAAATCTCTATCCGATTAAAACAGCTTATCATCATGATGATTATACCGAGAACATTTTTTTCTTTCTTGAGCCTGCCTGCCCGTACACAACTGCAAGAGTCTGTAATAAAAAGGACTTTAGTTTTGCCTGTCTCAGACATCGTCTATACATGTATATGTGTATTTAAGCAATCATAATATTCACAAAGCTATTGTAAGACACATATTTATGTACATGTAAGGCAAGAAAAGAACTTTAAGAGCTTGAAAGGATTTAATGGATGCTTCAAGTGTGCCATATGGATTTTCATTCTCTACAAACAGTTTCTAGTCTAGTTCTAGTTTGCTGTAAATCGATAGAATTTGGCCTTGATCTGAATATCTCATAAAATAATAATAAGAAGAAGCAAGCCAGCAACAACAAAAAAAAAATAGAAAGGGAAAACTTGATGGTGTAGAAAGTTGAGAAGATTTTAAAGACTTTTTTTTTTTTTTCATTTTGATGGCACTTGTTGTGCAGATTTAAATAATCTGATTTAATAAAAATAATTCGACTAGAAAATAAATTTTTTTACACTTTCTGTTGTAGACAGTGGTTGTTTAGTGAAAAGTTTATGGCTTTTTTATTTTAATTAAAAAAAAGTCCAATTTTTTTTTTTTTTGAATATTAGGGAATTAATTTGGTAAGCTTTTAATGCTTATTACTATATTTTATTCTACTAGACGTGTTGATTGATTTTTGTTGTTGAATGGATGGTGAGTTTTTTTTATGGGAACAGCTTCATAGGTCAGTGAATTTTTGTGGAAAGTGTTTTTTTTTTGAACTCTTGATGGCTCTTGATGCTCAATTTTAGAAGGTATATACTTAATTAAGATCGTTGATGGAATTGAGAGTTATCAAATTATGAAATCACGCTTATAAATATATAGTGCATAATGTGGTGTATTGGATGACCTAAAATAAGTCAGTCTCTCTTAGTCAAAATCGGGACTTCTGCCATTTCGAAAGCGGCCGTTATTTTCAAAATTTTTGAAAATTTAAAGTTTAAAGCCTTACAATTTACTGTTCGAGTAGGAGAGCATTTTGAATTTTCTTAATAATTAATTTCTCATTATTCGAACCGAAATGGCGATCAAGAAACCTTTAGTTGTTCAGATCATTGAAATCTACAGCTGCGCTAGGACGATTGGCGGCTGTTACTTGTTGTGAGGGTGTGCTATACTTTTGTCCTTTGCAGATCTTCAGTTTATAGTAGGATACGTTTCCATTGATGACGTTACTGCATAAAGCCTACAAAGGAAGGCTGTGCGCCTTATATCTACTAAATAAATATTTGTTACCTTACATGTAATGGCATTTGCGACTTTTGCTTCAAAACAGGGGAAAATATTGCCAAAAACAGAGCATTAATTTGACTTGAATTTTAAATGAATTCTCTTCATTTCGAGTCGATTTATTCATACAAAATCTGAGTCATTTTCAATCTCTGTGACAACAAGTTAAGCAATTTAATCATATTGTCCTCGCATGAACCCTCAGAACCCAAAAATTATTTATCATTCTGAAACAATTTCACCATAAAAACGTTGAAAAAAATCACAGAAAATTCATCAATTCTTCATATTAAGTATCACTAAAAAATTGTTTATTTAAAACTTCCATCAACATTCCTTCCATCTCCAAAAATGAACAAAAAATATAAAAATATCAAATAAGACTTTCCAATAAAATAAGGATTAAAATATGATAAAGCCATTTCAGGCCAATTTGTCTTATTTAACATTATTTTTTTTGTGCCTTTATTTTTCCTCAACTACCAACATAAGAGCGATTATCGTTAGTTAGTTTACTTGGTGCCTGATTATTAGTTTTTATTTATTTTTTACCTTTTTCCATCAAACTTTTTTTTTGTCATGTGTGTCGGGTAGCAAAAGTCTCGTCCATAAATTTCCTAATGGATTTCTGTCGAAAATCTTTCTTGTTCGCGCATTAGAGGCTCGTGCTGTTTGTGTTAAAGGGACACACACTAAAAGATTATTGGTATTATCGAAAGATATATTGTGTTGGATTTTTATGGATATTTTACATCTCTCTTCTGTGCCTGAATGTGCATCGGAATATTTAATTTTCATTCATATTATGATGATTAAGATTATATTTTGGAGATTATGATGATCATCCTTGTCTTCATCGATAAGTTTAAATCGTTAATTGGATGTTTGAAGTTTTGGAAATTTATACATTTATGGTAAAATAATTTACAGTTCAACTGACTATTGAGTCAATTAGAAGATTAACAAAGAAAAAAATATCTCATTTAATTGATTGATAATGGCGTATGCTAGGTAGCACATATAGGAGGATTAGTAAGTTATTATTGATTTAAATTATGTTCAGCTTAGAAGGCTAAACTCAATCATAATGTGATAATGTTTATTCGATCTAAAATTAGCTTCGATGAAATTTTCATCTGTTTAGTGTAATGAGGAGGATTTAGAGAAATTTAGACGTGATTTGTGGCTTTAAAATATTTGTGAAAATTTACAATTGATTACGACATATGCTTGCTGTATATATGCAACATGTGCGTGATTTCCGGACTATTGTAATTTAGGCTTATGAATTGGAAATTTTACGGAATTGAGCTTATTAGATTGCATGATAGAGATCCATTTGGGGTCATATGCAAGTGATGTTCTCCAAAAAGTCAATTTTTCTGCAACTTAATCACAAAAATGTCAAAATATAAAGCCTCAGATTCGGACTGTTCGCAAATTGATCAAGAACATTAGAATCTAGGTAGTAACTAGACCTAGAGTCTAATAATGACATATTTCAGGGAACTTTCCGTTATTTGTCGACCGTAGGTCTAGTTATTAGCTGTATTATGTCAAGGAATTCACTCGGGATTGAGAATAAGTGATTGAGAACTTAGGACACACTCGGAAATTAGTTAACGGCTTGAACTACCGTTATTAGGCCCTAAATTCCATACCGTAACGCTTTGGAACTTAATTCTAAACCCTTCCACCTCCTAAACGCTCCGTAATTTCCAATTGTGCCCAAACTGATCAAGAACATTAGAAGTTCCATAAAATATTTAGAGAACAAAAAATTATCCATAAAAAATTTGATAAAGAGCTAAAATAATCGTTAAAAGCTGATAAAAATATGATAAAAAAATTGTTTGCTCGCACTAATGGATCAACAGGTTTTAAAAGATCACCGTTGAATGACCTCTTGTGAGTTTGATTCTTTTGAGTTTTCTGCCGTTGTGATCAAGTTGTGACAATATTTTGATTTTGGGAATTATGGAATTTTAAGCATTGATGTTGAATTTTTGAGATTTTACTTGCTTCACTGGCCATCCAGATTAACTGTGATCCATAGCTTCTCCTAGTTAGCGGCTGCAACTGCCTTCATCTTTGCCTGCTTTCTGCCATTTACCAATTCTGCATTTTTCTATAAAATTCATACAAAATCTCATAATCACAACTTCAACCTATCAAGTACCGACCTCCATCGATGCCTACCTCACTTCCTCTATTCCAATCTTCTTCAATTACCAAGAATCCATTTTATAATTCCACTTTAAAATACCTCCCTAATTGACTTTTTGTCGCAATAACAAGAAAATTAACTCAACCATCAAAGTTCAAATACAGTCCAAAATCTTATTGACATTTCCGGACTGACTTTTTTTTTTCAAAAAATAATTTTCAATTAAAATATTTTCAACTCACATCTAATTGAATCAACGATGGAAATATAAAAAAAAATTAAAGACCAAAAAGAGAAGCTCAAAAAATCGATTGATTATCATCATCAACATCATAGTAAATGTTTCAGTGGAAAGAGCAAACAAAGTTTCAACAACATCGGATTAACGTCGTACAATGATTTGCTGTATGATTTGAAATGCTCTTTTTTACTGGATATGTCCGATTGTTTCTGGTCGTTCTGTATTAATTATACAAAAAAAAATAATTTTATTGGTTTTTAAAAAAATAAAAAAATATTTACGAATTGGATGAAGGTTGGATGCCTAGAGCAGTTGTGGGCAACCTTTGTGCAAAAATATTCTAATGATGGGGTACATGGCTCAAAAAGGTAGTTCACTATTGTTCTAGGCAATAGGCAATATGTCCAAATTGTCTGTTATCTGTAACCGATAATGAGCATATTCACCTTACTGAGGGTGCTTATGAGGGTGCCAAAATAATTGAGTATGCACCTTGTCTGTTCAGGTATATGGCGCCTAAAGTAGACTGCATCAATGGCTAACCCGAGCCAAATATAGCAGAAACAAAGCCCAAGTCAAGCATACGATTCAAAATCCAGCACCATGTCATGGTGTCGTATTTAAACTGAATCAGGCTCCAAATCAGAATCACGCCGAATAATTTTTGATCGATTAATCGACTTGTGTAATTCAGGTAGTGCTTACTAATTACCAATTCCAAAAGCAACACTAACAGAACTTACAGCAAACCCAAGATCAAGCAACACAACATAGCTCGAAGTCGATTCATGTTTTATATGGAACCGAGTCGACTCCGAGCTCTGATAAACCGTCAACAACAAATCATTATTTTTTTTTCCACATCACAATGCATTCCCTCCACAATAAAATCACACAAAACAAAAAAAAAATCATCATTGACAAGAATGAAGTTTCCAGTTCCAAAGCCCAACCAAACAAGAAGAATAAGAAGAATCAAAAAAAAATTGTTAATTAATCAAGCGAATCTAAGATGTTTATACACCGAATAGTGAATTGTTCATTTTGAGAATGCTTTCAATTATTAATCAGCTCGCAGTTGTAATTTTTCAGGATTTTCCACATTGCCGAGCACACACCGAGAGTGAAGTGAAACAAAAACCGGGACAACCAATGGTGCGAGACAAATCTTGAAGCAAACATAAAAAATTTGTAAGAAAAATTTATCTTTTTTTTTTCTAGTTTCTTTTTAGGAGCTTAAATGAAATGATTTTAGTTACTTCTTATTTTTCTACTTCGGTCATTTTTTTTTTTTTTTTTTGATTTATGAATCGTGAGAAATTTTATGAGCTTTTCATCTCGAGTCATGTATTTTGAACCCAGTCGGATAGTTAGTCATAGGTAGAACAAAAAAACTAATAATTAGACGGGTTTGATTTAATTACCTTAATTAGTGTCAAAATTTATCGACACCACAATCAATATTCTCAATGTGTCCAGTCGGTAGCTGCCATGATCTTTTATTTATTAAGCCACAAAAAGTGGTTCTTTTTGATTGATTTAATGCGTAAAATTTGTAAAGATTAAGAGAGATAAGCGAACTATTGGCGCAACATCAAAGGAACTCTTTTTTGTTGAGTTAGAATGTTTTATTTTCGGGTTTGTTTGTTTTTTGACTCTTGCAATCAGAAGTATTTCCTGTAGATATATTCACATATAAGATGTTTGTTCTTGTTCTTTGTTTCGAAGTTCAGAGAATTTGTGTACAGGATTCAGTTTTTTGAGTTAGAAGTACTAAGATATACTTGGAATTGTATGGAAAAGTCGACACAAGTCTACACGACTCTATACAAAATTAGTATCGACTTCGAGCTCAGCAAGCAAGTTATATTGGAGTATGAACCATGATTACATGCTCTGAATATTGTGAGGACACGAGAGAGTCAACGAAGGTTACCCAGAGGCAAGTCCCTGTTTAAATAAGATTCTTGAAATTGCATAGTCATGGTATATCATTCTAAGTGTAATATTAAGAGCTATACAGCACATTTATTTCTTAAATATGGTACTTTGTCATATATAATAGAATATAATATAGGGTATGCTTATAGCAACGGCACTGCGATCGATGATCTGTTGTACCATCCCAAATTCTCTACAAAATGCCTATGTCCTTGATAAAACCAACAATGTCCAAATAGCGCTGTTTTAGTATATCCTCAACAACCGCAAACTTTGTCATATATTCGAAAAAACCCCTGATGCTCAGTAGTAGGAGCATGCAACCTGAAATCGTAGGATGAGGGTTCAAGTCTCATTCGAGAGGAGGTTCAGTCGTACTTTTCAGGGGGAGTTACAATATTGTAAAGCTTGGTCCGGCGATTTTTTCCTTCAGAAATGACGGAAGAAAGTCTTCGAAACTCCGCAATTTTCATGCAGTCAAGGCCAAATTCAGCAGTTGCTCTTAATAAATTCTTATGAAATTCATTCCATAACGCTGCAAGAGGATCATTCTCATTTGAAGAAACTACAAAAAAAAACGTCAAACCTATTCTTCACTTTAAAAGCATCACCTATCATCCTTAAAAAATTCCAGAACCCAAACAAGTCTAACCATGCATTCAATTATTAATCAACAATCAAAATCAAATCACGACAAAGTTGCACAATATTCAATCAAAAAAGATCTTCAATTTTCTTCCTTTTAATTCAACTTTATTCTGTGTCTACCTTTTTCACAACCTTTTTACTCCTCTGATTGCAATGTCTCAAGAAGAAAAGAGAAAAGAAGGCGAAAAAAAACAGACGAAGGAGAAGCATTTCAAGAATTCTGACAGGTTTCATGATAAAGATGTCAAAAATTGTTTTTTGTTCTCTGCTTTTTTGCTTCTCTTATTTAGTTCCATCAAGCAAAGCGACGAAGATTTTTTTTTATAATTTTTTTTTAGTTAATAGAAATTTTTAACATTTTAAATATATTTTATCGATATATGGGCATGATGTTGGTGTTTTTAAAGTAATTTGTCAGGTTTGTCATTCAATCTTTTTCGTGTCTCTTTTTTGTTGTTGTATTTCGGTTATCTGAGACTATGCTAATGGCATACATTTGACTGTTGAGTGAGTGATTGGACTTATGGATGAATCATACACAAAAATCATGTCTGACTTTATATTTTTTTTTTTGTATTTGTTATGTATGCATCATATTTGTGGGTTATTAATTTGATCATTTATGTTTTGTTATGTGAAACTGGATGAAGAAGAAATTAAGGTACATTAAAGAAATAGACGTCAAGTCTGTGACTCAGTTTATCGATGAATTTTGATAGAAAAATGTTGAGCTGGATTATTGGGAATGTGTTGAATTGGGATTTAGTCATTTTGGGATGAGTAAGAGTTTCTAAAATTCAACTGAAATTATTTGAATGTCCTGAAGTCACTGATTTTCATAAAAATTAATGAGGAACCATGAAAACGTTTTTTTTTTTAAATGAAAAAAGGCTGCTAAAAGAAATCAGAACTACAAGTCGAGTCGATTCGAGTCGACTTCAAGCTCTGAAAGGAACTAGTGCAAGCTTGACATATCCGAGTGGACATCTTACATGAAGTATGTTATTTGGCGTCAGTATGTCTAGTTATTAACATTAACATTATGCCAAGTTGTCCTCTTGGGAAGGCTTGACAACAGCAGATATTTCTGTCAATTCTGAAGGAACTTACCTCACAGCTCTGTCTATCTGGCGATTATAGCATTTTATACAGTCCAAGATCCACAATAACTTCATCTAAAAGATAAGAAGCTTACCAAAATCTACACTAATAAATATATAGTATCAAAGTCAGTATTCTGAGTAGAATTTTACAGTAGTTGCTATCACCAGACCATTCTACCTATCTTAATTATTGTGACATATTAAATTAGTTATTAACAGTGCGTTTTACCGCATTTTTGACATAAAAAGAGGTCAAAATCGGCTATCAAGATGCCATCAGGGCAACTTAGCAGATTCTTGCTAAAATGGCAATTTAGACGTACCATAGTAAACTCATTGTGCTGCCCGAGTTAATTAGTAATTAGTATCATTAATAGCACCACTCAGCTACTCTATTCATCCCCTTCAATTCAATTAAAATCACCAAAAAAAGCGCTCCCCATTGTCCACAAATTAAGGCCTCAAAATTTTACACTTTATTTGTATACAGAATCCTTCGGCATGTCACATTATTAGATCGTTTCTATTTCTCACCTTTCATTCATGAAAAAATAATAGAAAAAACTTCTTTTTTTTTTTGTAAATTTGTTTATGTTTTCTTCTTTCATGATATTTCAAAATATTCCAATTCATTCTATTTCTATAGAAAACATATTCAATATTTTCTGTCAATCTGTCATACATGTCGAATAATGAAACGAGACGAGATGGAATGAAAAGAAGTAACAAACATTCACAAAACAAATAAAATAATAATAACAATTGTGTGTATGAGATTTAACATACAGTCAAGAAAAATGGAATTGAATGGAGATGTTGAAAAATATTTGGAATTGTCAAAAATATGTTTTATTTTTTGTCATATCCAGCAAAATAATAAGACACGATCGTGACAATGAGTTTCATGTATGTGAGAAAATTGAATGTGTTATGTGACATTGCTAATTGTCACTCCTCGAAAAAGCATTAAATGTTGGGTTTCCGAATATGGTGAGTAATTTTGGAATGATGAGTTGGCATAAATTGACTGCTGATGATGTTATGACCTTTTTACTTAAGAGTGTGAAAATTATTAGATTTTAATGGATGTCATGGGGGAATTGGAGTGAGTTTTTTGAATCCTCATTTGGTGGTACTTTAAGGAATTGATTTTTAAAGGAAGTCGATGAGTTTTTTTTTGAAAATTCATGCAATATTAGGACATGTTTTTTATTTTACGACTTAGCTCTTTTAGAAAAATTCAAAAATGATGTATAGCTGAATTTAAATTATACATGATTATCACAAGTCCAAACGGGGAAGAAGCATGCTTTAATAATACAGTAAGACCACTACAGTAACTAAGATCTATCTCTTTGTCTATTAAAGTCAATTAATCGATCAAACTTCCAACCCCAGACCTGCGTGACTCCAATTTGATACTAGAATCAATAAAAATTAAGCAACATGCCAGAATCATGTCAATTCGATGTTGAATTATGAATTGATCAATTGATTTGTGACATTCCTGATAAATTCAGCCTCAGACATATTAAACTGAAGACAACAAGCATACATGTACTTCAATCTAGCAAATAAGTGAGTAAAACTAGCAAATCTAGTTTAGCTAGATTTCAGTCTTTAAATAAAAGCTTAAACAACTTAAACATATGATAGGATCCAAAATGAATCCTTGATGATGTCTGTAGTTGATTGGGATTAGGAATATCGAGCCATATATTGACGAATCTAATAATTGCAAAACTAAAGCCATAAAGGCCGACTGGTTAGACAATATTCAGGTATTCTTTTATCTTCTAATTTATTAAGATGTGAGTTAACTTGGTTATTTACTTAGCGAAGGGGTACGAGGGTCTATTGCCGCATTTAGAAAATATGAGTTTGATTATAACTAAAAATCGATCTTCTAACGTTTTATAAATTATATCAGCAAGCAAAAGAAAGCATAAATCTTCGATTTAGATAACTAAGATTCAAAAAGAAACCAAAATGCCCTGTGGGGACTTATTTCTTTGATCACACACCGTATGCCTATCAAGAATCAAACATCAAACCACATAACCACTGCGCCATCAAATCACTTAACTTCACGCTCTCAAAAATCAACCAAAACATTCCAAAACAATTTTAATATAGTCCATCTTAACCTCATCAAACATTTTTAACCTTTCATCCACCAAACAGTAGTAAGCATAAGGAGGCAAAACGAATTAAATCGTCTTTAAAATAATATTAATATTATTATTCCTTAAATTCTATGTCATTGCGACTTAAGAACTTCCCCAAAATAAAGTAAATAAATGGGCTTAAAAAGTTAAATCACATTAAAGTTTTAAATGATTTGTTGTATGTAATCATATTTGACTTTATGGACTAAAAAAGAATCATCATTGTCGTCATAATAGCACTAAATAATAAAAAATCACTTGAAACAAAGCGACATAAAGTCTCTCATACTCTCGTGATCGACGGCATGCATGAAATAAAGAGGAAGCAACACAAAAAAAATAATTCGATACGCTGTTATGTGATTATCCGTGATTAGTGAGTGTCAAAATGCGCTCCGATTATTTTTTTTTTTGCTATAGAAAAAAAATGTAAATAAAATATTAAAAAGTTAGTGAGACTCATAGACAACAGTTGTACAGTTGTGTGTGTAAGGAAGGCATACAGTACGTGGAAATAAGTAGAAAACCTTGTTTTTGTAGCTCATGCTTCATAAGCTGAGGATAAAAATTAAATTCTTCTATTATTTCATCACATTGCATTTTACTTACTTCCTCCATTCTCGTTCGACAAGGTCTCGTCTCTCTCCTGCTTTTTGAGACTCACTACAGCTCCTCAAACTATTGTCTCACAATAAATGTGAATTTTACCTTCTATAAAAATTGTGAATATAACAAAAAGGGTATTAAAATAATAAAAAAAGCTTATAGAAATTCATCATACAGCCGTTTTTAAGGAATTCGACATTTTTGCCATCTGTAAAATTATTTCCCTTCCATCAACTTTTATTTGCTGTCGACCAATTGTCTAACTACTGTATATAATTTAGATTTTTTTTTGCCTATCTTTCGAGAGTTGATTTTTTAAGAGAGATAGAATTATTATGCATGTATGAGTGTCATTTCGGGTATCATGTCAGGAGCAAATGAAAAATTTAATTTCAGACACAAAAAAAAAAAAATCAATTTAAACCCATTCGAATAGTTACCACTTGCTAGGTAATGCTTTTATGATACACATAAGGATTAGAATTTTTAATTTTTTTATACTTTTTTAAATAAAGCTGAATTTTATTGGAATATAAAACTATTAAGTTTTGATGATGGGTTGGCAGACTGGCTGAAGGGTTTTGAAGATTGTCTGTTCTGTTGGAGCTGCTTAGGGATCGTTCGGAAATTAAGTAAACGCTTCGTTTGAGTGGTTATACATTTTTTAACATTGGCTACACATTTTAGCTAATGATTTACTCCAAAACGTTTCAGGGAGAGAAAGAGGAGCCCTGAAACTCTATTTTCTGCGCCACGTTATAATTTTTGAAAGTTTCATGGCCTCTAATTGAACATGTTGGGTGGTTGGTGCTTGAGGCCATTGATTTTTTGATCGTGATTCGCTTTTGATTGGGAATTACTGTTGAAAAATGACAATTTTTTTACAAAAAGGCAGCTAGCCGGAACAGACTAGGAACATGTTCATGTGTATGCTGTCAATCTTGCTGTAAAACATTGTTGGTACCACAAAAAGTCCCAAAAAACATAATGATACGCTCTACATCCCCTAAAACCCTAAAAACAGCATTAAATGCGTTTAATCAACCCAAACCCTTTCAAATGCTGACCAAACTTACCGAAACTAATAAAATACCAGCCATCAGTAGCATCATCATCACATGCATCATCTCTGCATGTCTTCCATGTTGATGTTTAATAAATATTTCATAATAGAATTTTTTCAGATTAAAATTTATTTTTTTTTTTTTTGCATTTTTATTTGATATTCTGAATTAATAATGAGACTAATTTTAATGGAGGGAAAACTGGTATTGCATTTATATGTTTCAGTTAAGCATAACGAAAAGTGCTGCCGAATGTTGTTTAATTGCTTCAGCAGCACACAAACAATTTATCAATTTCCATATAATTCCCATAAATCATGAGCATTAATTTTATGATTATTTTGACAAAAAAAGAAGTTTTAAATGCTGCGAAAAGCCGCAATGACCTCATGAGTATGTGATTATTGAAAACAGAAATAACAAGTCATTGTTCATTATGTTCACGTGGCCATTTTTAATAAAAATTGCAAATAAGGAAGAGAATTGAAAAATTTTTCACTTTTTTCCCCATCGAGGACATCGAGGCACACAGCATGCAATTAATTACGATATATTTTTTTCTTAAGCTCTTGTTTGGTAGGTGTTTATTGAGTCTCGCAATTCGTAAAGTTTTTCCTATTGTTACTCTTAATTCTTAATTCTGTTTCTGATAAATTGAGTTTTGCAGGCAATTTAAAAAATATTTTGAGAGGGATTTGAGCAATAATAATGAAATGCTGATTGATGTTTCCTTAAATTGATCTATATTTGAGTTTAATTTATTGTTTTGGATGATGTGAGTTTGTTTGGAAATGAATGGCTGTAGCGCATTTATTTAATTGCACTAATTCCTTGATTGAATAGCATACGGCAAGAACTTGCCAGCGATTGTTCAATACGGCCAGCGAAGTAAGTAAGTAAGTAAAAGCATACGGCGTAGAAATGACCGATAAATCCGAACCTGGAAAGAGTGATTCAAGCATCAAGCCAAATTTGATGAAATCTGGCTTCAGGCTAGAGTATAGCTGGTCGGTGGCTGGATTTTCGGTCATTTATTTGTCTTGCGCTTTCCGGGTTTGTAATAATGATAATTAAGTGTTCTTGTGACTAAGTGAAAAAAGAGGTTACTGCTATCCTGATCGGGATTTAACCAAGATTTCAAATTCAGGCACATAGATATAGATAAGATTTCAATAATTACGGACTTTCATAGTCTGGTCAAATCTGGTCTGAACTGCGACTGACATATAAGTAATTCATAAACTAAATAAAAAATCAATTTTTCTCATTCTGTCAATTTTCTAGCAAAACGCAAGGCATAAAATGGCTTTAAATACAGTCCTAAGTCAACTTGACTCTGAAATGATGCCGGACTTCATCGAATCTGCTCTAAATTCAGAGTCAAGTAGCCTTGGGACCATATTTTAACCTAGTCACTCTCAGACTTTACCGTGGGGTTTGCTGGACGCTTCTTTCAGGTTTGCTGAGATTAAAATATAATTTTTGCCATTTCTTCGTAGTTCCAGCATCCCAAATAGACGTCATTCGCATCCTTCTTCTTAGAAAACTAGCTCAAAAAAATGATTCTCTAACAATAGTGGAATTAACAAAAATTGCAACTTTATTTTCCTCTCCCATTCTCATTTCTATTTCTAAAAAATATATTTAAAAAAGTGCCTTCGATTCCTCACAGTTGAAATGCATCCATGCCCAAAAAATTAAATTTATTTTTTCCTTCAAAATTCTTTCATGAAAAAAAACGTACATCCACACAAGAATGAATAAAAAATAAAAAAAATTCTTTCAAAGTAAATTTTTAAGTAAGGAACAATGAAGAAATTTCAATTCCATTCCTACCGAGTGGAAATAAAAATAAAAAAAATGAAAAGCTGAAAAAGCGGAACTCCATTCACGAAGCATTAGCGTCCTAATCTTGTGTGAATGATACTACTCTCTCGCATCAAACATGTATATATACATTTCTAAAAAATATAAAATCAAATGGAGGGATACAAATTGTGTACATATACGTAGGGTAGCTGGCACTTCCATTTGGTTGCATGAAAAATTTATTACGTCTAAAAAAAAATATTTATTCGTATTTGTGTGACATCGTAATGGCATATATGTGTATCCTCTCTAATGCATAAAAAAATACCTTTTTTTTGTGTTCACCCCTCAGCATAAGGAACGACTTTTTTGTTTCGTGATAAACGTCATCAAATGTCATAAATTAGGAGAATAATGTTGCAGGCATGACATCCTACATGATGGTGAAAAATGGAAGATTTCTTTGGGTATTTATAGATGATTTTGATGGAAGTATTGATGAATTGATATTGAATTTGGGAAATTAGGAAATTGGCAAGCTGAAGTCATTGATAGAGCCAGTATTAGGTAGCATCTGAGAGTCGGCCATGGATCAGAATTGATCTGTATGGCCAGCGCAGCAAAGGAAATGAATATTGATGAATCAGTATTTCATTTGGTATTGAAATTGAGAAACGGAAGCCAGTAATGAAACAAGCTTCAGACAGCATCTAAGGGAAGCCTTGGATCACAATTGATCAGTACATCCAGCGAAGGAAGTGAACTTTGATGAATAATCTTCAAATTTCTGTAGTTCATTCAGCATTAGCCTACAACAGCCTCATACGACCTCATACAACTTCATACAGCCTACAACAGCTTCTTAAATCCTTCAACAGCCTCATACAGCCTACAACATCCTCATACAGCCTACAACATCCTCATACAGACTACAACAGCATCACACTCTACAACAAAAAGTACTCCAAACAACAAAAATTTGCAAAAAATCTTAAAAAAAGAGAATTTTTATTGCCTTTTTTCAACAATGTATTTAAGCATTTCCGCATGATTGAAATCAATCAAGTGGCGTTTGAAGAGCTCCGACTTTTTGGCATACAACAAAAAAAAAATTATTCATTTTGACGTTTTACGCTAAAAAAATCTCTTTTTTACTTCCAGAATGTGTGTAAAATTGATTTGAATTGACGATGTGGAAAATGCTGAGTGTTCTCAAAAAGAAGGAAGAAATTCACTTAACAATTCAACACTCAATTTGATGGAGGAGAATGGAGAAGTTCTTTATCTTTCGGTAGATCGCTTTAAAGTGCAAGTTTGTTTAGGCTGGGATGGTTTTTGGATATGTTCATTTTGGGTATGTATTGGAAATTAATTATATGGAAGGAATGTTTGCAAATTTGAATGTAAAGTTTAGTTTTTTAGAATTTAAACATAATTTTGGTCATTATTCATTGAGCTTGGTGCATTCGTACATCCGTTAACAGGAAAAGAACATGCGGCCGGAATTATGCTATCCTTAAATATACTTGCGCGTTGTTCTAGTCTTTTTCTAATCTTGAGATCACGATATATACCTCGAAGGCCTATTAGGGACCTCGAATGCTAAACTACAACTGCATAGTACCCTACCGTGCTTAATACATCGATCTTGGATTGCAAAAATCGGTTTATTGATCAAAAAATCGGTTAATTGATCCAGGTTGGTGTTTGGACCATTATGTAGATCGCCCTAGCGCAGCTCTGGATCTCAAAGATCTGATTAGATAAAGGATGTCGTGCCGGATCCGGTTTAAATTCGGTTTCGGTTTAAATCCGAGACCATTTGAGAGTTACGCTGGTCTGGTCCTGGAGTCTAATCCAAATGTAAGCCAAATCCGGCATGATAATAGAGTCACGCTCACCTGGTGTCGAATATTGGACCAATTTACCGATTCATTCTATTCGGAATAATGTTAGGATCTCCCAAATATTCAACATTTCCCTAAAAATTGCGCTTTAAACACCTACAACCTTCCATTAGATGCCAAACAACTTCACATCCATTTCACAATCCGCAAAAAAGGTTCAATAAAGATCGATAATAATTAAGGATCAAATCATAATGATTTAGCGAACGTACACACATCACATCAAATCAAGCAAAAAAAAAAAAGAAGAAGCTGATGATAGTTTGATGAGGATCGTAGAGATAAATAATGAAAAAATATTCGATGATCATGATGAAAGGTATAATCTTTTAAAAATAACAATTTCTTCTTCTTCGTCTTACCTTCTTTTTCAATTACATGTATTTCCATTTGAAATTTTGCCGACAAAAAAATGAGCACATCGTAGTTAATCGAGCATTGAATTGAACTTATTTGTTAGTAATTTTTATTTTACTTTATGTGCAACTGTTATTTACTCTAAATTTTCATCGCATGAATGGAAAAGTCTTAAGAAAAATATTTTTCTTTCTCCTTCCATTCGTTTAACCTTAAATGTTATTAAGAAATATTTTTACATTTGGTTCTTCATGCTTTATTTTTTTATTTGAGATTTGCCGAATATTTAAACGATGATGAGGAACTTTAAGTTTAATTATCTATTTAATCAGCTTAATTACATTTTCTTCATTGGTCTCTCAAGGTTCGATTTTGGAATTGTGGGAAGAAATTTTGGTATTCCTGATTTGATTTTTGAATTGAAAAGATTTGCGAGATTTTAGTATTTTTTGAGAGTTTCTGTGATTTGTATTGGAATGTTAAGTATTAGAATATTTGTTTATTACTGAACAATTACATACTTCGCTGGCCGTAAAGATCACTTTTGATTCATGAAGTCATCTAAATATGCCGACTAAAACCAGTTCTATTCCCGATCAGCACATATTGAAATGTTGCCACCACGGCGACGAGGTGGCACTATAATTAAAGCCAAGTGGCTGCCAATTGGCAAATCCGGTTGTTTTCGCCGGAAACAACCTGATGTTGGCGTGTTCAACAACCTCGTCGTCGTGGTGGCAACATTTCAATATGTGCCGATCGGGATTGTCGGCTATCGCTTGTCGATTCCTGATTTCAAATGATATTCGATTGTCAAAATACGGGAAGCTTCCGTAGATCTCATTTCAATTGAAAAGCCGCTCCATTTTGAAGTCACACGTAGTTTAGAGTCAATTAGCATTCTATATAGATAATTTGTGCCGTTCAGAAGTATATTGTTAACCTATCCTATGTTCTTTCTTATTAGTGACAGATTCTTACTACAAACAGAATCTTATCGCCAATAAATCCTTTAAACTTTTTATGATTTCTTATTAGAATACTCAAACAGCACAACATGCTCGCTAATGCACCGCTTTGTCACTGTATAAACGGTTATATTGGGTTATTCAGGGAGTGGATTGGTTTGATTGTCAAAAATCAATCTTCTTCTGGCTACTTCCCAGAACGATTTGACGTGAAGTTCCACTGACGGCTGATTTCGACCAATTGTTACGCACTATAATGAGGTTAGCCACATTGCAACATTTGGGATTGCTCAATTCACATTGTAAATAGACAATTCACAAATTAAAGACTAGTTATTTATGATTTTTAATTAACTTTAAATTTATATTAAATTAACAACCAAAAAATCATCAATAATTCTACATCTACAGCCAAAATAATAGTAAAATTTCCTTCCCATTTACTTCTTACAATAATTTCCAATTTCAGATCATTTCTGATTGTCAATAAAAACCTTTTAATATAAAAAAAACCTATATTTTAATAAATGCAGGTGAAATGAAGCAAAAGAAGAAAAGAAGACGGCCAGAATCACACACAAAGACATCGAAAAAGGAAAAGAAGCATTAAAAAACATTGTATAGAATATTTTGATTTGAATTCACTTGTTATTGTGTTCTAGAAATAGAAATGACAATAGATGTAGTGAGAAAAGAACACACGATCGCCGTGCTTCTATTTTTATGTCTCATATCCTTTCCACCGATCAACAAAAATATTCCATTTATATGACACATTCCATATGCATTCCATTTACACATTACAATTTGAGATGACATCAAATTTTTCATTTAATAATGGATACAAATAAATGTCGGCATTATTTTATGTCTCGGTGGTTACTAAAAGGATTTTCTACATTGTGCATTGTTTGCAGTCAACCATTAAAATTTTGTTTAGAATTTTTTTTTTTAAATTTATAATTTTATTTCCCTCCAGTTTAACAGTTACTGTCTGATCTAGAACGTCATACCACCTTTTTGTTGTGCCTATGTCTATGTGTGCAAAGTAATAAATTTAATAATTTATAGAACTGGATATTCAACTTGTTAGCGGTTAATTTATTATAAAAGTTAATTAATTTTCTCACACATTATTCTCGTCCATCGTGCTGCATATTATACTTTAATACCTCATTTTATAATGTTTCATCGTGAAACTCATTAATGGATTTTCTGCATTTTGCAATTAAAAGATTTCCTTTTTTTTGTGTAACTTTAAATTATGAATGAGAAGTTCTTTTGTGGTAGATTTAATTAATTAATGTAATTATAATGTAAATGGACAATGGAATAAGGTTTGATTATCTGGTTGAATCTGGTGACTGCTTAATGAGATTGTCTGAATTAATTGATAATGTTATATTTAATTATGGTTGAATTACCGAGATCAACTTACAATGTATGCGATCTTGTTAGCATTTTCTAGAATCTATGAAGCTACTTTGTTGCAATTTCCGCTAATTGAACAGCCATACTTATTATTTTATGTTCATAATAGTTTCCTAAATGGCCAGATAGGCACATATTAAAATGTTGCAATCATGGGAATTGTTGCAGCTTACTTAGAATTAATTGATTGTTTTTACTAAGTGGCTGTCATTTGGTTTTAAGTAACCTCTTCGCCGTGGTGGCAACATTTCAATATGTAATGATCGGTTGGAACCGAGACTACAAAGGAAATCTTCCGAATCTCAGTCTTGACTTTTATTTGATAAAAATTTATTTAGTTAATTACAAAAAGTTAAGTCATTAATTTTGATGAAATTTTAGCCAAGAAGTTTCATAATCAGCAACTCAAAGGTCATTGTGGTGTCTGAGTAGAGAGTAATCTAAAGTACCGAGCCATATATGAGCGAATCTGTCAAGGTATCATGTAATGCCTTTATGGCCGAGTAGTTAGGCAACAAAACGGGTTTCTCTATCACTCTTTTGTAAGGACGTAGGTTCAATTCTTATCATCGATCGATCTGTCAAGCATTACATACCATAGTTTGAAGTCAGCTCGAATTCTATATGAAATCGAGTCGAATTAAGCAGAGTTTTCCATTCGAAATTCAAATCGACTTCAAACTCTTTCATTATACATAAAGTGATATAGATATTCCAAGGATTCGCTTAATGCTAACAAGACATTACAGTCATCTAACTCTCAAACTCAATCGCCAACAATCCAATCACTAAAATTACTGACCAATAATTAAATTTCTCCTACAACAAACACAGAATGAAAGCAAATCCATGAAAAATGATCCTCAAACAAAACTTTCAAACATTTATTTTATTTCTCCTTATTCACAATTTTGGTTCCGTAAAGTCTAGCAGGATATTGATCGAGAATCATTAAAATACATACAGAAAACTTTCAACAATAAAGCAGCATATATCGTGTGATATAAAAAGTATCAATAAATATCGAAAAAAAAAATCTATTCAATGAATCACTGTAACTATGAACAATGGCAGTAAAAAATTGATGAGATTTTCTAATAATAAAAAAAAGGCACATTACAATAAAGTAATAAAAAAAAAATATTCATTTTGTGTGATCGCTTTTGATTCTAAATGCAATGCCATTGTAAAGGAAATTTTCTACGGACATGAATTTAATGAAATTATTTTATTTCTCCTTTATTTCGTGTTTGTTCAGCAATAAATGGATGTTAAAGGGTGAAATTGATATGAATTTTGAGAATTTTTGGGATAGAAAATTTGAATAAATTTTTGTGTTGTTAATAATGAGTGATTTTAATAGGAGATTGGTTTATTTGAGGGAATTATGAGCTGTAGATTGAGGATTTTTAGGAATTTGGTGATGGTCATTTAGTTGTTAATCCAAAAGGCATCAAAAAGTCGGAATAAAATGTCACTAAGCTAATATAACTCTAGTGTGTAACAGGATTTTGTTGAATCCTATTTGGAAACAGTTACGTCGGCCTTAAGGCACTATTTTCTGATTTTTTTTACACTGAGTATTTTTTGGGATAATTAAAATTGAATTGAAGCATTTGACTCTATAAATTGTTTTAAAAATTACCTCGAATCCGACTCAGATATTGTATGGAAGATTTAACTCAAATTGACTCAACTTCATACAAAATCCGAGTCAAATTCGAAGTCTAAAAATTACAAAAAATTTCAAATTTTGCCAAAATTAAATTGCAATAATTTTGAAATTTTTGAATCAAAAATTAGAATTTTCTGAAATTTTTAATTTCCAATCTTTACTTCAAAATTCATACAAAATTAGAAAACCTGTAAATCCACACATTTCCCAACATAATCCAAACCAAATTTTCTAAATTAATTTTTTTAAATATTAATAAACCTTAAATAATATGCAAGGATAGAAAAAAATCAAACCATATGATGAAACAGTCACTCAGGAATGGAAACAGAAGCAACATTAATCACGCAATAATGAGCAAAATTAAAGGAAGATTCACAACAGCAGTTATCTCATTTCTATTATCATTCTGTAGTGTTCACCATTATATTGTAAGATATTTTCAATAATAGATGAAATTAGCAAGTTATGTAGACTTAGAAATGTTTTGAGGGAGGGTTTAGAGCGCATTTTTGGTATAATGGATAACATACTAGAATTGATGAATGTTTTGTTGTGGTTTGGTGCCAGAATTCATCAAAGTTTGTCTAGGGCAAGAGTTGCACTTGCCTAAGGCCAGATTATCAATCAAATTCACGCCGTGTATCTTCTTAGTAATCCCAGTCTCGGTTATTTCAGACCTTGTAGTCTCGATCTCGGTTCCATTATTGGTTTCAGGTAGGTTTCGGTACATATAACTTTAAGAAACCCTAGTTACGCTCCAGTCCTAGTAATTTAAGACTTAATTGGAAAATATTCTTGAAATTGAATGAATTAATCCTTAAATTTTCATGATTTCAAGCCTTAGTGTCATTCTTCGTTAGACAACCAGATTTGTCTCTAGTTCCCTAAATCATCACTAGTCAGTCACCAATTTAATCTCAAAAATCACCAACCTTACTTCAAATTCCAGCTAACAATTCTGTAACATTATACTTTTCATTGTCTTGCATCACATACAGTCATACATAAAGGGGTTCAACAAAACATTTCATAACAATTACACTGCAACAGCAAACAAGGCACAGAGCGAGAGAGGGGTTGCGATTTAATCATTCACAAAAAGGCATTTTCTTCCGCTCGAATAAAAATTTGATGATGAAAAAAATAGAAGTTTCACCTTCTGTAATAATTTTTGTGGTAAATGATGGAAATTTATACGTTTACGGTGCTGTGCACTTTTGAGGATGTAAACATTTGGTTAACAAATTTTAACATCATCCCTCCCACAATGTTATGGTCTCTAGAGCATTCTTATCTGCTTCCTTTATTATTAATTTTTGATTAGTTTTGATGCACACACAGAAATACGGGACATGAAGTAATTGTTGCATGTTTTCTATTAATTTTTCACCACACACAAATTCAATTTCCATCCAAAAAAATAAAAAGTTAATAATAATGACTGTGGTTAACTGAATAGAGAGCTCGTAGGGTTCAGTCTGTTTACACAAACGATAATCTGTTAAGGATTATTCCTATGGTGCGTTAGTATGAACGATTTTCATGATTATCATATGCTAAAGTGTTTGTGGCTTCTGGGCATGAATGTTGTTATTATGTGTTTTATGAGCTAGTTGTCTTTGAATGAATATTTGTGGATTGACGGAATTGGGTTAATTATTTTTTGGGATAATTAAAAAATTGGATGGAATTCTTAAAGGCCTGTGTGGTTGCTTGATATGATCTTAACTTATTGATATGCATTTACTTGGTATGCAATGCTTTAAAGGGGAGGATCTGGGAATTTGTGACTTATCATGTTAACTCGATGGCCGGACAAATCAATTGTGATTTAAATTATCCCATATATGTCACTTGAAGCTAGCTTTATCACTGCCTATCGTTCATCATTTTTTGATTGAAGTTTAGTCGAATTTTCATATAAAATCTGAGTCTCCTTTGAGTTCTGCTTTTAATAATCCTTTTTACCCTAGCCCTAACAGAAAATGAGCATATTCACCTAAATATGTGTGCTAAATTTAGTAAGCATCCTCATAAGCATGCACCTTGTCTGTTCCGGTCTCTCCACTTAATGAATTTAATTCAGTATTTAAATCTCAATTCCGGCTGAAACAGCACAATGTATTCGTTAAAGCATCGTATGCCGCCGTATTAACGGTAAAGCACAACGCTCCCCTGATGGCACTACGACGGCTGAGCTCGATCCATTTATCCGTTGGTTAATGCAACTCGCCGCATTGTGTCACTTGAGAGAAATCTTAAAAATTTCAATCAAATTCCTAACTTTCCATGAATCACCATTTTCAAGCAAAAACAACAAAAACTCACAAAAACGTCATCAAGTCCAACAACACCCCAAGCTTATTAATTACTCAATCAATCAACGAAAAAAGAAACGTTGAAAAACCGTTCATTAAAATTCAAAATATGTCAATAATTCTACACTAATTTTTAACACCGCTTGAGTTTCGCCACATTAAGTCTCACAGTACGACTTGACATTCTCACTTTTCATTTTCTAAAATTTTTTTTGGTATTCAATTTATGAAATGAGAAGAAACACAAGCAAAAATATTTTAAAAATTTGCATAAACATTTCGCTAGTTTTTTAGACGATTAGTCAGTAGGCACACTCCATAATCAAATTAAGTTAATCCAATAATCACCTAAAAATTTCAAGCATTTTCCCTTTCGAAAATACTTTTTTGCATGTAAACAGTCACAAATTTTAATTTTTTTGAGCGCACACAACAGTTTTGTAGATTTTTAATGGATACTTAACAATAAAATTAACACAATAACATGAGGAGAGTAAAAGGAACGGAAAAAAGCAGCATTTAATTCTTTGAAAATATAAATCATCGTGCATAAATAAAATGTTTACAATCTTTAACACTTTCGTGTTGCAACCTGTCTTGAATCCAATTTTGTATGCGGCTCAAATTGACCTAACTTGAGTCATTCGTACACAGGAGGAAATAAATGTGAAAATTTCAAAAGATCTACTGGTTGTGCTGATTTTTTTGAGGTGTGTGGTGTGAGATGTGAGCAGTTTGTCCTATTTTGGGGTATTTCTAGGGGTTTGAGGTTGTTTGATTGGGGGGCTGGATATGGTCATGGCTTATGTACTGGTGAGATTTCAGTCAGTTTGTCCTTTTGTAGTGTACTGTTAGGGGTTTAAGATGGTTTGGTTATAGGATGGGGCTGGATACGGCCTAAGGAAGTGTTTTGTGTGAGATGTGAGTAGTTTGTCCTTTGTTGGGGTACTTCTAGATGGTCAAGGTGGTTTGGTTGGTAGATGGGGTTGGATATGGTCATGGCTTGTGCATTGTGTGAGATTTGAGCAATTTGTCCTTTTGTGGGGTACTTTTGGGGAGTTTAAGAAGGTTTGGTTGGGGTATGGGACTGGATACGATCATAAGTTGTGTATTGTGTGAAATGTGAGCAGTTTGTCTTTTTATGGGGTATTTTTGGGGGGGTTTGAGATGGTTTGATTAGGAGATGGAACTAGATATGGTCATAGCTTGTGTATTGTGAGAGATGTAAGCAGTTTGATCTTTTGGAGGGTACAATTAGGGGTGTAAGATGGTTTGATTGGGGCATGGAGTTGGATGTGGTCACGGTGAGTAGACTGATGCAGATCCAATAATGCTGTTGAGGAGATCATCGAAATTTTGATAAAAACTACAAAAACATCAACAATTCTAACCTCAAAATCTCAAAAAAAATCCCCTAAAATGCGCCAAATGTCATCACAACACCTCCCAATCCTCATCAACTTCTCTTTTCACGTTTGATTGCAACACAAAGATATAAAAAAATCTCATACCGTAGATAATCTCATTTAAATAATTTAATTAAAAAATATGAAAAAAAAGTCATAAATAAATAAAATTTTTGAGTGAAATGTTGCTTGCTACCACATTGCGAGATGAGATTGGCAAAAGATATGCGAAAGTTAAAAAGCAATAAATGGAAATTATTGTACACAACTACACGAAAGAATATATATGTTTCAGGGATTCTTAAATAGCTTTACACTGTATGATGATCAGCAACAATTTTAGCATCTCATTTGAATATTTTGACACCCTGAAGAAATTTATGAATTGAATAAAAAAGAGCAAAAAAAAATATATAAGGAACGAAATCATCTTCAAGAACTTATTAGTTGATGAAGAAAATCTCCAGCAGCGAAATCTAATAAAAAATAAAAATAAGAAGCGAGACATTAAGCGATAGGTAGGCAATATATGATGAAATTTAACAGCACTTCAAAAGCATCGCATGCGAAATAAAAGACACGACATTTTTATGATTTTTTTTTTCTTTTATTAATGAAGATTATTTTGTAGTTTTTGTGGATTTTCGGGAATTGGGAATGAAGAATTTGATTTGTGGGGATGGATTGGAATGTTGGAGTTGTGGGTGAGGATGAATTGAAGTAAGAAAGGCTAGATATTTTATGGAGAATCTCTAACAAACAAAGAGCATGCTTTCAGTTTGATTTGCTTAAGAATACTAGTTGAGCATGCTCGCGAGCCTTACTTTCAGCTTACTCTATCCTTTGCGTGCTAGGGAATGTGCTTGAAATAATTACGTTGTATTGTCATGAAAAGTCTAGTCCAATTTGCATTATATTGCTTTCTTTGTATAAGTTGGGTTTGGAGATGATCGATTGTAAACCTAACCATTCATATCCTGACTATGGGGCTGCCATCATCCAAGCAGAGTTTCTATAGACTTTTAATCTATCATTTTAAGTACAAATCCCGACTCAGAGCTCGGTCGCCAGCGTTGCATTTAGTGGTAACTCGGTAAACCACGAGAAGGTATGCACTTGACATTTGGTCAGTTTCGGAGTCAAACTTCGGCTTCTCTAAGAAGCCTCGAAAAAAAATTGGAGTAAAAAGTCAATTAGAACATGACATTTGAAGTCTTGTCGACTATAGTTATGAAAATTGGCACCAAAAATTGATTTATCCTTAAAACCGTCCATTCAACTCCATAACTTTACTTACTCCTTAACCATCTGAATAGCCAACCCAACATCAACATCCTCTATCCTTCCTCATAATCAAAATTCACTTCCTAATCAGCACTATCAAATATGATAATAATTGATTATCACAATACAAAATGCCATAAAGCTTAGTCTGGATACAAACTTCGATAATTTTAATTAAAATGCTCACAAATGTTAATTTATTCATGAAAACTGATGCAGGAACTATGCAAATTAGAAGATTTCATGTTGCTTTATGCGATTTTGATTTATGAAAATTTCTAATTCATGAAAATTGTTGCTTCACATCATCTTATGGCTTATAATCGACTGCATTATGTTTGAAACTTTAGCATCCAATCTACTTCCGTAAGCTTATCTATACATCACATGTGAGTAGCCTCTAACCCCAAGAACAATAAACAAAGAAATTTTTTAAAGCTTTTAATATTCTTTCAAAGTTTCTGTGCTGCTCATGAAGATCTTTTGGCATGTGTTCGCTAATTTTTGTTATGCAAAATAAAAAATGTTTATGTAGATTTTCAAGAAGCCAGCGACGCCTTTTTTCTCTATTGATTATCATCACAATCAACTTAGAGCTTCTGATATGAAAATAGCAATAAAAGAAGAATTTTTAAAGATATTGAATTTTGAGGACTGAATTTTGTGGAAGAAGTTGAGTTTGGGATGAATTTTGTCTGGCATGAATCGAAGCTTCAAATACATTAATGCTCTTTTCCGATCTCGGGAACCATGCTCCGACTTAGAGCCTAGGTTGCTACAAAATGCTTTGAACAATGAATATTTCGATGCGTCAAATTTGCCGTCGACCAAAAGGATCAAAATCAGCCATTACGTAATGTTCATGACACCCTTACGCCTTGTCGTCAACATGGCACCTAAGTATCTTCATTGTGCTTCTCTCGTTTCTAATTTTTATGCAAAATTTCAAAGGTTTCAGGTTTTTTTTGACTAATTTTACGTTTTACATAAAATGAATTTCATCTGCACTTCCAAATTTTAAAATGATTCAATTCAACGAATTTGAAATGACGATTCTAAATTTGAGCCAAATACCTTGCTGATCTGTGGTACTAAACTGTTTTCCTAGAAAGCATATGAAAGCATATATTTCCGCGCAAATAGTAAAAAATTCGGCTTAAACTCAAATATGGACAGAGGTCGAATTTAATTGAATCAGACCTAGAGCATAAGTCACGATAGCCAGGAACTGAATTTTTTCCTAGTTTCCATTCCGGGTTTGAGTTTCAAGTTTGGCTTAATTTGAAAAAAGGCGCTTTATATCCAGTACCTTCCAGAATTTTTAATCCAAAATAAGTATTTTTATCATCGTTACACAAAAGACATTTTTTTTTGTTTTGTATTCTTCTCCATCGTCTCCCATCTCTCTGACTCTTTCTCCTGCGAACAGTAAAAACGAAACAGAAGCGGTTTCTTCAGCATTCCGATGACATATAATTTATGATCTCTAATGGGACCATAATTTAAAATAAAGTTGATTTCATTACGGTTAAACGTAAAAAAGAAGAGATGGAGAAGAAAATATTTAAATATTTTTTTGTGTATTAATAAATTAGTGTTGCTGCCATTGCATGACGATCATGTAAACACTAATGATCACATCGGACATCCCTAAGAGATGATATAAAAAAAATCTTGATATTTCGACGTTGAGAACGATGTTATTAATAATTTTTAACTGATTTTATTCAAATTTAAAAACATAAAAAGAAGACTTCCAATTTTTTTTGTTAATATTCGGTAGCTGATTTTTTGATTTTTTGTTGTTTGTCGATACATCCACAACACACATTTGTATATTCACAGAAAACAAAAATATTTGTAGCATTTCAATATCATTTTTTAATAAATGAAATTCATATGAATTCTCAATAAAAAAAAGGCAGCATCATCAGGTCCAACAATGATCGTGCTACCACGATATATGCTATCCATTTCATGACTGTTTGTTGTTGTTAGCAATGATGCTGCCTTATGATGAAGGGAGCTTTGGATGTTTTGCCGACATTCATTTTGAATGTGACAAGATAAAGTTCAAACGACCGGTGCCGCATATCGAGAATTTAATGTGATCATAAAAAAAAAAGTTTTTTTTTTTCTTAACTCGTTCATTTTTTAATTTAATTTTTTTTTCGCTATATGCTGATTTTAAAGTTAGAATGTATATTTGGGTGTTAATAAACTTTTTTGGCTTGAGTCATGCTTTATATGGAAAAAAGAATTAATCATTTCGGTGAGTTAAAAAAAATATTTTTAAAGTCTTTTTAATTTTTCATCTTTTTAATATTTTACAGAGTTTTGGTAAGGACAATGGTTGTTGCTGGAATGAATGATAGTAGTGGTCGTGATGGAAGAGCATTGGACTTAAGATGTCAAAGGTTAAGTGAGTTCTATTCTTTGATTTTAGATTTGAATTTAATTGGTTTTTAACTTGAAACTATGAATGATCAAGAATCTCAACAAGTTCGGTTCTCGAACTATGAATGCAATTTTGTTGAGGTTTGGTCAACAACTACAGACCTGCATTTTAGAGTCGAAGTAGTTTTGCAATAAATTGTTTAATAGTAACTGTTAGATTACTACTAAGGGTTGCTGACCGGATTCCGAGACCGAATCCCGAGTAATCTTGTTCCGGGTAGAACAAGACTTCGAGAAACTTTAGTTACTAGGTCTCCTAAAGGTGATAAACCTACATCATACGTGATTTAATGTCATTCTTAGCTTAACTCAATCATATACCATCTTACTCACCTTCTAGTGATGGAGACCGTCAATACAAGCCACGAAGTGGAGTGAAGTCAAGCGAGGCTCTGGTTAATACAGGCTACGTTAGTCTAGCAAGCCATCGCCATCTTTTTAATACAACTAAGATAATCAGCCAATTGATCACAATTCATCTGTATGCCTAGCGAAGGTAAGAAAGTAATTTTTTTACTATAATCAATAATTCGAGGAATTTAAAACGGACATAAGTTATCTAAAGGCAGATTCAGCTTCCGACTAACTCTAATTGGCAATGGGCCATCGTGCGCCCTCGACAAGGAAAGTAAGCAATCAAAAATTGATAAATTCCTCAATTAACCTGAACCCGTTCCCATGAAAATCATCACAAAATATTTCCCAGAACATCATAGCCATAACCTGCGTAGATAAACTGACACCAGAACTTGTCATGTTGACTTTTCGCAACAGTCTTCATAAAATTAGTAAAAGAATCTCACGCATATCCGTAGATTACAAAACATTACAGTTGAAGCGTTTAATCTAATTAAAATCTTCCCAAAAATGCTCATAGTTCTTATGGGAAATCTCACAGATCTCATAGCATATTTCCGTTAATATTTCCAATAATTCACATCAAAGAATTCCAACTGATAAGAATTTCGATTCCCATAAGCAACAGCAGCATGTTCTAGTCTCCATTGAAGTCTATTTTGCATAATTAATAAGCATAAGTATCGAGTCCAGTATCATCTCATTAGTATGTGTACAATAAATTTCACATACAGCCAAACTAGACACAATTAAGAAGAAGGAGGCACGAAAAAAAAAATTCAGCAAATGAAGTGAAGAAATTTTAAAAATTTTCCCATGCCAATAATAGTAATGAGGCAAAGTAAGCAATCATAGAGTGTAAGTAAGTAATAGATTATAAGTAATATAGTAGCCCGAACTCGGATGGAGAGAAAGAGAACGATTTTATTAATTAGTGAGGCTGAATAGAAAATATATACAGTTAATTATTCTCTATTCGCTTGGGGGCCTTTTGAAATAAGGAATGATAGTTATAAAAAAAAGAGAAATAGATGCGCGGCCGCGAAGCTCTATGGACGTGAATAACAAAAGAATCATAATCAATCAATGGCATATGTTGTATGTATTCATAATCATTGTGCCGCATTTCACAATTATAATACAATCATCTTTGAATTTTTTTTTTTGAGCTGGATTTTGTTGGTGGTGGATGAAGGAGGGACTTTGGGATGACTTGTTGTCATGTGTTTTAGGGTTGTTTGTGGTTGCTAGTCTCTATGAAGCTTGATGTTTCAATTTATAGAAGGAATTCTTTAATATTTAATTAGTTGGTGCATTTTTGTCATAATACAAAAGGCAGCGGAGAAGCAGCGTTAACTCAGCGACGAGTGTCGCTCAACTGATCCAATTGACCTGGGTTCGATCACAAGTAAAATTAAGTCGAGGTTTGAATCCTTTTTCGTTGTTATTGGCGTTCATGTGATTCGCGACTCACACATTGCCTCATTTCTTTTATAATATGTTACAGTCCTATCAGCTTCCAAAACGGAATGACTTACAATCTAGAGCAGTGGTCAACACTGTTGTCAATTACAAATACCAATATTTGGGTATTTGGTCCATTATGAAACTATTTGGGTCACCAAATAATTTGTATTTTCAAACCAAATAATTTGTATCAAACAGCATAAGAGTTAAATGTAAAGCAAGAATGAAATTTTTTGGAAAATCTTCAAGTATAAAATTTTGAAATACTTTTTTAGAATTTTTGACCATTGTTTTGATTAAATATCCAGTGATTACAAAAATTTAACACATTTTGTGGTTTTGAAAGTCAAGACGAAGAGATAGAAAATCGCACTTCATGTCCTTTGATTAGAATGACTGGAGTCATGAAAAGACTAAGATCTAGACATTAAATTAATCAAAAATATTAAAAAACAGGACTTAGAAGTTAGAGGAGCGGTATATTTCATTGTAGTCCATTCAATCTACGTCAACAAGTGTTGAACGAACCTTCTTTGCATAGAATGTTTTAGGTCGAAATTTTCTAATCATATGACTGATTAATTTATATGACTTTTTGAATATTTTTCTTCGGAAAACAATTAATTTCATTACTTCTAAGTTGATTGTTATTATTAATTGTACACTAAGCATGAAAATACTGGCAATTTTTTGAAAATTCAGATGTTTCTAGGGTCATATCCATACTTTCAAAAATATTTGGTATTTGTGCAATATTTGGGGGTCTCGATATTTGGGTATTTGGTATTTGTACAAATAGTAAAAACACAAATAATTGACAACTCTAGTCAACAGTCTTTTATATTCACGGCACACCTTGGTGACAAGCCCTGACCGAAACCGCACACGAAATGCGGCTTATGACATTTCCATACATTTTTGGCGGCACTCTAGTATGTCAAAACACACAGGTTTCCCACCATTGATCTAGAGAAACCCACAACATACAATCCATACCAAAACTGCGCTTTATCCCAAACCAACTAATTAATGCAACTCATCTAAACTTACTCCTCTTCTTATCTCTCTCTTTTACTCTCTATTAACATCCATTTCAACTGAACTCCCAAGAAAAAGAAGAAGACTTTAAACATAAAAAAAGAGATCGTTTCGTTTCGGCCTTAGAAAAACCAACAAACAAGAGATACCCATTGTGATCTATTGCGACGTAACTCAAACAGTAGTTGAATTGTGAAGCCTATTTAAGATTATTTTTAAGCATTAACAATTCAAACTATTTTTTTTATTTCATTCTTTTCAAATTTTCTTTTCATCATGATCATCGGTAGCAGTATGGTGATGACTGTGTACTCACTCTTTTTTTTTGCTTAGACTTTTTTGTGTGTTTCTCTCTTTGAAAAAGTTTTTTTTTTTTTAAAATAGATTGAATTTTTTCAATTAGTTATAATGAATTTCAATTTAGTTCAATTGCCTTTCTTGACCCTTTTTTTTGTGTGAGATGATGGAGATTCTGCTTGGGAATGTAGATGAGGAATTTTCTTTTTTGAGGATGAATGGAGTTGAGTGTGGCGTGATTGTTTGCAAATTGTAAAATGCAAAATGGTGAGAAATTAGGGTTCAATGAATTGTGGACTTTTTTGGGAGTCTTTATCTATTTTGCTAAGGATAAGCTTAATATTTGCTTGATTTATTAGAGATTTGCCTTCTATTCTAGCTGGACAGGACGATTCTGCTAATTTAATCGTGATGTGATTTGTTTCTAACTGTGTCCTTGATTCTGAGGATACTTTTTGATAGTAATGAAGAAGGATACTCGAGTGACACAAAGGCTCTGCCAAGGAGCGTCTGAATCTCCATAGCAGACACACTTATCAACACCAAAAAGTATCTGCATCCATTAAGAAGACAAATGGCCACCAAATGGAATCCAAATCCAAAAGAAATAAACCAAGTTCTTAATTTTTATTGCTTAAAGTTTCAGCTTTGCGAAGATTACCTACACGACGAGAAGGTATAGTGGTGCAGTCCTGGTCTAGAATCTAAATTATTAAGTCAATCTGCAAGTGAGTCGACTTTTGCAAGAATAAGGACACAGGCCTGATTCCCATCAGATCCCAATATCTTGACAATATCTCAATCATTACAAAATGTCTATCCAATAAAGTCACGACAGCTCCTTTATAAAATCACAACATCGCAATACAAATCCATTCAATCTTGACTAAGTCTAAATTAAAAATAACTCACGAACTTGTTTTTCGGCATGCATTTGACTTTAAATCTTGATTCCTATTTCCAAAGAATCCAAAAAAATGCTTCTCGTCCGATACATGATTACCTAAACTTCAGTGTCCGACTGCAAAAATTTATTTAAAATGAACAATCATTAATTAACTTGGTCGACTATTGCGACTAATTGCTAAATACTGATCCAGTTCCGTCATATTTCATGCACTGATTTTTCTCAGTAAAAAGCAACAACAAAGACTTTTTTAATTAATTTTTACGTCGTGGCTATTTTTTTGACAATCCATCAAATTGTCACCTTGAGTCATAAATACATTTTAGCGATAAAAAAAATGCTTACTGACTGGATCTATAAATTATTGTGACATTTCGCATTTCTGACTCTTTTCATTTTGAATTATAGCAAATAGTGCAAGTATTTTTAGATATTGTGACTGACAGATTGGTTGGGTGTGGCAGTGGTTTTTGATAAAAAAAAAAAATATGAATAAACTTGTTGAAAAATTATGAGCAGTTTCGTGTCTTTTTGATGTGTCCAAACACTTTGGAGGTCTGCTGATAGGAGAACAAGACAGCAATAAATGCAAATTTATGAAAATATTTAAAATGCTTTTGAAGTGTCTTGAGGTATTTTTAGATAAGAATATGATTATGCTAAATAAGTTGATGTTGGTGAAGCTTGTTTGGATGTTGTATGGTCTGGACTGGATTGTTAATGCTAATGAATCAATCGACCTAAGCGGCACAATGCGGCAATCGACAAATTGCATTTTTTAACCGTAAAAATCGGTGAAAATCAGCCATCACGCTGTAGTTATGACAACTTCGCATCTTATGGTAACGAAGTGCTGGCCTAAAATTCAAGCTGTGCTGCTCGGGCAATATTTTATTGAGCAATCTTGAAGCTTTCGAACGGAATTTTCATTTTATTATTCGAATTCTTGACCTGTTCCCAAATCTAACGTTGTCTAGAGGCTGTTTTAATCTCGTGCATTAAGTATGCTTCAACCCGAACCTTCCCGAACATTTTAATGAACCAAATTCAGTTTTTATTAGATAAAATGGGTTCGAAAGAGCCATTATGATGCCAAGAAAGCACTTTCACATCTTGCTGTCCACGAGGTAACGTAATTATGCCTATAGTGACTCTTATATGATATTTGGGCTTTGAAATGCATTCAACCTGCATCAATATGCTTCATCTTTCTAGGGATTGTCGAAAAATTGTAGATCTGCCTTTTCTATTGTTCTAGATGCTCAGGTCTGCTGTTTGTTTTGCATTTATGAAACCCTGCATTTAATTCAGGCAAATCCAAAATTACAATAGATCAACTTACATTACCAGCCACAAATGCGCTTTAGCTCCCCGCTCAATTCCAACCAATCCAACATAATTTACAAAACATTTTAAACAAGCTTTTAACTTACATTTTCATAATTTCTGCAGCTGACTGCTCTAATTAATTCACAATCCATATTTTTCATAAAAAGCTTTAAAGCCAAGCCTTACCTCAAGATAGTGTCAACACACAAGCTCCAAATCGGTATTACAAGACGTGACGAATATTTTTTTCCTTACTTCCATCAACAACAGCCGAGGAAGATAATTAAAGGGCAAAGCATTAATAATAATTAGTCAATAAGAGAGATAAACAGTTGATGGATTCTTGATTGCCTGCGTAGAATAAAAAGGCAACAAAAGAAAAATTTTCAGAATCAAACAAAAAAGAATTGACTATAAATATTGATCCGGAAATTCCAAATTTTATGCGCTTATTTCAGCATCTTGGATGGAACAAACAAGAAGAGAACAAATCCCATGTGGTGTCCACGAGTCAAGAGAAGATAAAGAAAAGAACCTAAAAAAAATTATTATTATTATTTTTACGATCGTCATCAGTCGTTCCTAGTTCACAATTTGAGGAATCAAGAATGTATGTGCGGTGGTCCGAAAAAAAATAAAAATAAATATCTTATTTGAATGTCATAAATTTCTAATTTGATTTACTCATTATTGGAGTTAATCCTTTATACTGGCTGTGCCTTAATTTTTTTTATTCACGTATTCTTATTTTTTAATTTATTGAAGGTTTTTGTAGATAGAGAGTAATGGAGTTAATTATTAAAATGGCAAATTAATTATTGCTGTGCGCCATGGCGGGGTTTTGAAGTTTGAAGTTGGTTGGTGATGTTTGAGGTATTTTATGACAAAATTGAGAATTTTATAGCAACATTAAGATTGTTAAGTTGGAATTTGTATGGCAAATTTTGCATTTTTGATCACGTTTGGTGATCAAAATCAGAATTGAGCTTCTGTGCAACGTTGGATTAAGGAACGGTTTAGAAATAGGGTCGGGAGCTAATATAATTTCGCTAAATGAACAGAGTTCGATGAGCTGGACATGATATTAAAAAGCTAAACGATAAAAGAGCTCGTGGACGACCAAAGAACTCTTGGAACGTATCTGTCGATGAAGATAGTGTTGCGCTTGATATTTGAAATTGGAAAGTGGAAGTCAGCGATTAAATCAGCTTCAGACGACATCTTTGGGAGGTCATGAATCACAATTCATCTGTATAACCAGCAAAGTGAGAAATAAATCTAAAAGAATGCCTTAAGATTGCAATTTTGACGGACTTGGGAGCATCATACAAACTAATTTGATCAAATTGGACATTAATGGGCAACCTGTGAGCTACGGCTCACTAGTGTGTCGCCAAAAAATTTTTGCTATTCCATGAACCGGTCAAGGTTTCCGACCATGGTATGCTGAGAAAAATGACAGCTCACCACTGAGGTAGGATATATTCTATAGATTCTAAAGCTTATAGTGCATCCCAAGGTGTATCTTCAAAGTCCCCCAAGCAGCCAACCCTATAAATTTCAAACAACATAACATATTTATGCCGCATCCACATAAATTTCTAAAATTATCTCAGGAATGTGCCAAAACATGTTTAATTCTTTTTTAATTAAACAATAACATTGAACACTATCGAACCTTATAGATATCCACTAAAAAGACTGTCCATAAAACTTTATTCATGTATATGTCTGAATAGACCACAAAATTAAAATATTTAAATCTCATCATTAAATGTGCTTCAAAAGATAGTCTCTTTTTGTGTTTGATAAGCATAAAGCCTTAATTATGAATTAATTATTTTGAATAAAAAAAAAATGTTTAAATGCCGCGCTATGTTTGTTTATTCTGTGGATTTTCAGTGTCTAAAGACATCGCCTCTTAAAAACCAGCAACAGCCAGTCTTCTTCTATCTCATTCTAGTCATTAATGCTTGACTATCATGCGAATAGCAAAGAAAATTAGACAAACATAAAGATTCAGTTCATTTTACTCCTCCCTTTTTAATTCTTTTTTGGTTCTTCTTTTCTTTAAAAAATCTCGCGCGGGCAGCAAGCAACAACACTAACTGAAATGATGATAACTTATTGGAATGAAGCATTAGAGTGAAAGATCTTATGCGGAGGAAGACTAATAAGAAGGTACAAAAATCCATATAATGAAATATATTTTCTTTCTCTCTTTCATGCCGTATGTGTGTATATATATCTGTGGATATTATACTTTTTTTTTTCGGCTACTGTGCGACGCCGAATGTATACATCATCATCATGATCATCGTCACGATACAAAAGGACTGAAAATTTTCGAATAGCATTGAAATTTATTATACTTTTTTTATATTTAGCTGGGGTTTTTGGAGTTTGGAGTAGATTTGAAGGGGAGTAGAGGTGTTGGCGGTTTGGGTTGGGTTTGTCACATGGGCTTGTCACATAGATTTGAGGATGCTTAGGTATGGAATGGCATTAATTGGAGTATAATGGCTGGAAATCAATGATTTTTACAAGACTTTTGGCATTCAATTAGATTGTTCAGTTCTAGTGCTGCGAAAATAAGCAGTGCACAATTTTGGCTCTCAGTCATCGACGAAACATGCATCCATGCTAAGAATTTCAACTTTACAGTAAATAGTGGTCAAGAATTCGCCAAAAAATATCCCCAAATGCACAATAAAAGAGTCAAAAACAGAATGCGCTCCATCCACCCACTCCAAATTACTCCCCAACTTTCACATTTCTTATGTATGAAACCGACCGATGAAGCACACAAACGATGGAAAAATTATAATATATGAGATAATGCTATAATAACAATGATACTAAAAATTGTGTTATAAATTATCTCAGCATTCAGTTGCGCGAAGATGACATTAACCATTGCGCTATAGTTTGGAGCCGAAATGAAGAGAATAAAGATTTTCAGTTGTCCATAATTTATTGCTGTTTATGGAGCCTCCGAAGAATTCTTCATTTGTTTTCATTTCAATACAAAAAAAATGTGCAATAAAAAATAAATTTTTTTATTATTTACTAGTCGAGGTTATAGCTGCAAAGTATCATCTTTTTGGGTGGATTTATTGGAAATAAAATTGTTTAACAGATGGTCGTGCATTAAAAATTTGATTGACTTTGTCTGAGAATTGCTAATTGACGACTTTCAACGAGTTTTGCAATAAAAATTGCTCAATAATTCAACGCCGCAATTTAAAGCTCCTTAAAAACGCCCTACGTAGGGCAATAAAAGAATATTCCCTGACGAGCCACGCCAAAAAAATCCAGTAAATCATTTTTGTTTATATTCACGAAACATGAACTTGTTGCTGTCAAATATCCGCTAGTAAAAATAATTTTATGAGCATAATCTGCGCTTAATTTAAGGAAATTATACTAATAAGCTTGCGGCTTATGTCAGCAATAAATTTATTTAAGAAGAATCTTTTTCTCTTTTTCATCAAAAAAATCTTTCATGCTGCATCAATATAGGAAATTATTTTAAACCTTTCAAATCATCATAAAGAGATCAATTTTTTTAAAAAAAATTATTATATTCTCGGTATTGCTACTGGACTCTCATTAAATTCGAATTAGAAGCATATCAATCGTACATTTTTCATCAAAATAGATAAATTTGAGGCTTTTTTTTTTGATTTTATTCCGAAATGAATTGTTGGGATGTTTGATTTAAGGTTTAGGGTTAGATGGGAAGTCACTTTGTCTTTATGGGGAATTTTATGTGATGAAATTGTTGTAATCTATCAACTACCTTTCTAAAAGCTGTCTATCCTTCATATGGTTATTATGAAGGATTGGTGAATTTGAAGTCTTTTTGATGAAGATTCACAGTAGATGAATAGGAACTAATCATCATCAAGTCTGAATCCGAATGCTGATCAAATTCATGTAATTGAATCAAATTCATGACCGCTGACGACCGAGCTTTGTGTCGGGATAAGATCGTCAAAGGATAGAGTACAAGCCTATTCAAAACACCTTGTCTACAAGATGGAATCCTCACAATTAGGTTGAGGATGGTTAGACTTAGAACCGACCATTTCCGAAATCAACTTGTACAAACAATGCCACCAATTAAGTTAAGCAAAACTGATGATAAAACCAGCAACAGAATCATATGGAAAGCCTTTTGTTGTAACCTAAGCTCCACTTACTAACGTGTGGTGATAGCTAGTTTGCTAGTTTTATGGTTATCATAGGCTGGCCACCGTCTAGTAGAATAAACTGCGATAAGTGTATGAATAGCAAATAATAATTGGAATCCTGGTATGCACAAGGGGCAAAAAATCTAGTGTTAGGCCAACGTGACTTTTGATTTGATAAAATCCGGCCTTATGACAGCCTGAGCCCATGTTCTTCGCCTTTTTAACACCATGTGCTCTCCAGCTAAGGTTTGTTCTAAAATGTCAGATTTTATAGCCTTAAAAATTCAAAAAATGAATAAAACCAACCAAAATTCGCTCTAATCACCCCTTAAACCCCCTCAATGCCTCACCATACTTCCCATTTCTATCGATTACGATTGAAAATTTCATTTGTGATTTCGCCGCAAATTTCATCAATGAATAATGAATTATATTTTGAAAATTTCTCTCTGTATTCCGTCTAATTATTATTCAATTACGAATATATTCGATATGTATAGTTATTTTGTGATACAAAATTCTAATGCCGACAATAATAATAATGGTAATGATGTTGATGATATATGGTAAACTGATGGGAGGGAAACTCATGAAATTTAGATTTATTTTGAAAATGCTTTTGTTGCTACCGCTTCTATTTCTCTCTTAATTAATATATGTAAATTCCCTTGAGATTGTCCGAAAATGCTCAAATATGTATGCACTTTTTATTTGTGGGTGATGATGAAGAGTGAGGATAGAAAAGCTTTCAATAAGTTTGTGAATTTTTCATTAACCTTTACCGTACATTTAATTTTATAAGGATTGCTTGCTTGTGAGCATTAATATGAAAGAATAAATTTATTTGGCATAATAAAATATTCAAAATTTAATTTCCTTTTTTTATATGCTCTTGAAGCATTCTTGAAAATTTCCGAGTACTGGTCGGCAAATGGGGTTATTTGATTGTGGAGTCACATCATGTGCATGTAAGTGTCATTATGGAGTGATTGGCATGGATCATGGTTTAATTTTAGTCTTGGTAGGTCAAAAACATTAGTTCGAATCCTAATAATATCAATCTTCTGATTTTCGGAAGGTGTGGCACTTTAACTGTTTGATTAAGGCTGTCTGGACATTGCTGGGACAAGAATAAAGTCAATAACTTGAAGGCAAAGCTTGGGTTATGCTCAAAATCGACTCGAATTTTGTATGGAACCTCAACAGACAAAGAGCATGCTTTTATGGTACCGGAATGGCATTACAGTATCAAATGAGCATGATCTTTGCTTTTTAGGGGAAAAATCAACACAAATCGACTCGATATGAAGTTTGAGTCGACTTCCAGCTATGCTTGAAGGTCAACGAATGTTTTTGATAGACATCACCAATTAACAAGCCCCCCAACATGTGCTATACACCCGAATGTGCATTCATAAATATATTCATAATTGCCTCTACGCCATTAAGACTTCAGACCGTACGGAAAGATTTCATTTTTTGTAGGATGGAATAAGAACACATAAATCTTCCTGTGATTGCATTCACATCCCAAGCCCTTACATTCAATCATTCACTCGAGAGCTTCTTCAGTAGATCATTACGTTGTAAGAAAAAGACGAACAACAAGATGATGATGATGTATGGAAGAAGTCATTGTGCTGGCATTTTTTTGTGTGTTGTATAAAAATATATATATGAAAATGAGGCAAGGCTTAAGCCAATTTTCATGCTAAAGTGGATCATCAATCAAAAATCTTGTTTCTACATGTTCCTTGTTATTCCAAAATATGCGAATAAAAATTCTTTTTAGTAAAAAAAAAAATATTTTTGTGAATTTTATTCACAATAGGAATCAAAAAAATGTAGGAATTTGAAGGTGTTAATGTAAATGGAGCATATCAAATGTGTATGGGAAAATTCTATGTTTATGGATCCCACCATTGATTAGCTTTTTTGATATAGAGGCTAGGGGAGGTTGATAGGGCAAATTATGGTGTAATGTAATTTTTTGCGTAATTTAATCATTTACACCTTGGGGTTTGAGGGGATTACAATTTACATAAACGTGAGAAATATTGGCTGGATGTTGGAGAATATGGTTGAAGCTGTGGATTGCATAGACTGAGATTTTAGAGGGTATGTGAAATGCGCGTGGACGACCAAAGAACTCTTGAAAGGAATCTGTCAACAGAGTCAGTATTGCACTTAGTATTGGTAATTGACAGACGGAAGACAGCTTTAGGCACCATCTGAGAGAGGCCGTGAATCACAATTGATCTGTTTGGCCAGCGAAGGAAGTAGGGAAATAGGAGCAATGGGCTAATCTAAATCTAAGGCTGATGTTGAATCAAATTTCTGGCACAAATTCAGCTTGAATGCCCCAAATGCTCTCTAACTTTGCCTGTTTGTCAATTCTAGCTCCACAACTTTAAGAATTAAATATTAAGTACCAGACTTAAATGACAGAAGCTAAAAAAAATAATTTTCCGCCTCCAAAACCTTTCATCGATTTCCAAAATTCCCTTACAAAAAATTGACCAATTTTCCAATTAATTACAAATTCAGAGATTCTTTGATTTCAGACATAAATTACATAATCCATACTAATAACTATATAAACAAAAATAAAAAAAAAACTTAAGAAGGTACGCAACAAATAAATAAATAAATAGTAATAAAAAAAGTACGTGCGAGGAAATAATGAAGGAATTAAAGTGGCAATAAATATATATATACATACAATTTATTTCTTCATTGAATCCACCACAGCAGTAGTAATAACGGTAACAGCATTTAATTATTAATCGCATTGTAATACAGTATGTTTGTGTAATTAAGAAGTTAATGCTGCGGCAATAACTTAAATACACAGAATAATCGTATTCTTATTTATTTTTTTTTCGCGAAGGATTTAGAACGGACTCACCGTCGTGCTAGCTAAAAAGAAATTTTTTGAGCTTCTAGTGCTTTACATACTGATCATAATTTATTTTACGGCATTTTGTAATAATTTAAATATGAATTCTCAACTTTTTTTTCGCTATTTTGGCCCGCTCCTCAATTTTTCATCGTCGTTGTCGTCGTCGTCGCTGGAGTCGACGTCGTCGCATGTTTTGAATTTCAAATTATTTTTTTCCAATGGCGCTATCATAAAATTATAAGATTATTTTTTTATGTGTTTTTATTTCTCTCACTTAGTGCTCTAAGATTGAATAAGAACACATTAAACAAAATTGTATAAAATTTGTTTTTAGAGCGATTTTTTTATATTTTACTTCTTCTAGTTTGCCAAAAATAAATAAATACATAAATATGAATAGATTCTTCGGTGGTAAAGGATTAATTTTTTGATTTCTTTCGATTATTAATAAAAAAAAAACTAGGTTTGGTTGATTTGTGGAGGTCTGCTATATTGTGATGTAGATCAAGTGAAAATGTAAAGAGATGAGACTTTTTTTTGGTGAATGTAATGGAATGATTTTGTGAGTTTTTTGTTACCTTTATGGTAAAATAAAGATTATTACTATTACTATTAGACATAAGAATTGATGCTATGTCTAGTTCACTTGTTCAACGATCTACCGACTTTACACCAGATATTTTCATATGCAGTATAATCGACTTGATCATACAAAATTCGAATCAACTTCGAGTTCTGATACTTATGCTGCCATAGAACGTAACGTACTTGCCAAACGATTGCTTTGTCATTGTATTAACGCTTAAAAGCTCTTCTGATGCTACTTTTAGGAGAAAATTTTTAGGATACATAATTTTAGAATTATCTGAAAATTCAGAGGAATAATTAAGAAAGAAGGTTCTCCTTTGTGAGCAAAAACTACCCAAAAATTCATTAAATTTCCGGAAACCAAATATCACAAATGGACGAATCGATCCAAAATACAGAGCTAGGCTGGTGTTACTCTGGCATGGTGTTGGATTTGAATTGAATTCGATTAGCTGCTTTGTGCTATTCGTTGATGTTGAACTGATTGCTTCTGATTTATTTTTGACAAGTTTTCAAAATTTTTTTGATTGTGTCAATTAGGGTGTCAATAATTTTTGATCGATTTTGATCATTTTGACTAGCTTTGTATCATCGATTCTTAAGGATTTTAGTTGAAATCCCCACTAGTTATTTCATAAGTTCTAGCTACACTGCTCCTATATCTAGAACCATATAGACAACTATATTTTAAGGAAATCATTACAAGATCAAACCCAAGAAATCACAGAATTCCCTTCAGATTTTTCATTAAATATTTCTCATCTTTAAATTCTTTACAATTTTCTTCTTCTTATTTCCCTCAAAAAAATATTCCCAAAAAAAGCCAAATGAAAAGAAATTCCAACAATCTCAACGAGTTAAAAACATGGACGAACAAAAATCGATAGATTGTTGATTTTTTTAGAATGAGACAAGATTAGAGAGACGATCATATGCATATGTGTTGGAGGCTGATGAAAGAGAAGAGAAATGATGTTGATGCCATGAAGTGGCGAAAAGAGGACAAAAAATGAGATGCTTTTGTGGATGAATAACAATTGGCTTATGGTGCCGTAATTGTCTTACAATGGAAATTATGCGATGAAGACAATGAGCGGAGCTAATTAGGTATTCTATTGAGGAATAATTAATAATTGTTAATTAATGATGAAATTTATGGGATAGATTTTACTTAATTTGAGAAGATGAAAAGGAATTTTTTTAGAGGTAGGCTGAGTGAACTGTGGGATTTTCAGCTTTTGGTTCCAAAATTATTAAGATTTTTGAATTTATTAACTTAACTTAATAATATTAATATGAACAATAAAATTAAATTGCTTATTATTGAATATAATTTAGTTAATTAAATTTTTAAAAGAATTTGAACAAACATAAAGTTTCAGAATCGTAGTTCTTAAAGTTTGAGAATCATTGGAGGTCAGTGAAGACACATAAGGAAATTAGTCTTGACATAGATGCATGCAGTTTAAGTTATTTGTTGTAGATGTCGCTACATGTTTTAATGTGCAACAAAAATTAAGATACGAATTCGTTCTACTGATTTTCTGATCGATATAAAGGTAGAGATCAAGGACGAGTTCAGGCAAAGACCAGACCAGTGTTGTCCAAACTGTGTTCAGCGACACACAATTTTTAGGGATCAAGCTTCGCTTGGCACAATCTTGAGGGATCGAGCTCAGGGGATAAGGTTTTCTCAATTTTTGAGGATTTTGAGACTTCCGTTCAAGTTGACCGGAATATCCAGTCCAAAAAACTAGTTTTCCAATCTGAACAAATTCAATACATTCACACGTTAAAACGGTGTGCATATAAACATTTCATTTCAGCTCTCAACTTTCATTTTCCATCAATATCATAAAGTGTCATCACCAAACAATTAAAACCAGTAACAGCAAAGGAAAAATAAAAATAATTTTCCGATGAATTTTTACTGTCGTCTATAAAAAAATATTTTTATTTATGCTGTGCAGTTGAAAACATCATTTTTCCCCGAAGGTAAGTCAGGTTTGATTGGTTTCTTTTGATATTTTAATGTGTTATTTTTAGTTTCAAATGACTTTTTTTACATTTAGTCTGTAGAGATTCAACGGTGGCTTATGTATTGCCATTTTATTTATTTTTGATTGTTTTATATGAAGTTTGTGTCTCTTTGTGCAGGTTTGAGTCAATAATTGTTATTTGAGGTGTAAAGCTAGTCTGCAATTATCTATTAAGGTCTTGAATACTTGAATTTATATGAAAATTTGAATGACTTTTGATTATTCCACAAAAATGATGGAAGAACGTGGGTTGACCCCAAAATCCCATCCTCAATCAACACTAATTGCTCCCCTTTCAAGATCATTAACTTTTTCCATCATTTGATTACTCACTGATGTCTATAGTCAATATAAACATTAAAATTGTGCATAAATGCTTACTAATGTCATATCTGACGCAAATGAAATCCATAGACAATTTTACTGCATCATTCTTACATGTCGCCATGTCTTGGTGCCAAATGATGACACATATTCATAACAGAAATCTTGTTGTGCATGTTTTTATGTAGCAAAAAATCATTGAGTGATTTGAAAAATGCAATGTGCGGTTTCAACTATATTTATCCTATAGACATTCAGTAACCACAATTTTCACACAATATAGAAGCAACTTTAAAGTTTTAGTATTCATATTCATGCAAATAAAGTAAGTAAATAGAAGAAATTTCAACAAATAACCAAAAAGAAGTCGTAAAATATTTTCATTTAATTTTTGTGAGAAATGAGAAAGTTCACTTCATTTATCACATAAAAAACTTAAACTTAAAAGTTTTTCTCAACTGAGGTGAAATAGCAAGTTTCAAGTTCTTCTTCCCAGTCTCATCATCAGATAGTCTATGAAAAATCTCAGAATTAGTTTATTCCTCTTCATGCTTCATAATTGTATTAATGGCATTAATCTACTTTTATGGACGACACTGCTTGTTATTTATGAGAGGATTTTTTTGTATCACAGAATTCATTTACCTTATCTTGTACGGAGAGTACTGATGCTCATATCCACGATGTATCGATCTGTTCAATTATTCAAGTGTTTATCAGATTATTGACATTAAAGGTTCAGATTGGGTTTATTTTTGGATTATTTAGGTGTGCTTTAAATGGTTGATTAATATGGTGATGCTCATTGATGCCTTAAACATTAATAGCACCTAGTCTGTAGTTTGGTTAAAAATGTCTGAATTTGTAAGTTTTGTTCCTTGTGTATGTCCAGATTTGGTTCAACAGTGAATACGGACTCTAAATGGAGGCTTGCAGCCAAATGGAGGTCCACCGCTAACGGTGGCCGGCCTCAAAGCGAACGGGATCTATTCTTATAGAGACAGGTCTTCAAAAAGGCCTAATAACTCTGAACATGCCTAAATTTATCCAAAAAAACAATCAAAAATCTAGTATCCAACAAGTTCCACATTCATCCAAAGTTACAATCACAAATGTCATCAGTTTGACATCTGATCTTAACCCTCCACCTCAAATACCCAATCAAAAATCGATCAAAAATGTCAAAATGATTATCTCAATACTCCATCAAATTTATCGATTATTATGAAAACATGAAGCTATACGACCGCAACAACAACCTTTAAACATAAAGTTTCCATTTAATTGCACTTCACTTTAATAACGGATTCCCTTAAATATTGATATGATCCCCATGTCAAGTAGCATTTATAGTCCGATGATATGACCGTCATCAAATGATAATGAATTGTTCTTCATAAATTCAATTTCCGGGTCTTCTGCAGTTTCTAATCTTCTACTCAGCATCTGTTTGAGCCAAATGTCCTTAAGATTTTTTTTTCTTTCTTTTTTTCGCAATAAACTTTCGACACGGAAACTCATTTATCATTTTCTTTATGATAACTAAGGGAGTTGGAAGGCCTTTAGTCGTCCTTTATGTTCATGGCCTTGGTAATGCATGTAAATTGATCTGGGAAACTTTTTTACTGATGAGAAATCCTTCTTTTTATTGCTGTCGCGGTTCTTTGATGATGCGGGATGATGATTCACATTTTAAATGACAATTTTGTTTGTTCAATTTGATGGTTTAGAATTTATTGATTTGTTTGAGGAAACTTCAAGAGGAATTAGAAGGAAAATTGTCAATTGGGGATGTTTTGTGAGTGGGATTTCTTGTTTTCTTTGGAAAAATGAAGCAATAATAGTAATGAGACGGCTGAATTAGTCTGTAGTAGCATATAAATTGTGACATGTTGTCTGATTGAGTAGCATATTGGGTATATATAGATGTATTTCTCAATAAAATGCTTAAATTCTACAGAGTGTGCTACGGCACAGAAGTAGCCTATCACTGACCTAGAAATACAGTTTTAAGGAGGATTCAAGACACGTTTTAAGGCATTTCATTGAAAAATCTACAAATTGAGACTATGAAGCATTTATAAGCTGAATAAAGAAAGCTGAATGATGCTATTGATTCCTTTATCGAGTACCGAACCCTAGCAAGCAAATTATGAGCTCTCAAGAGTTTTGTAAGCTTAGAGCAGCGTCAAATTTTCTGACTCTCGAGAGCTTGTTCACCTTAAATTAGGGTTTCTGAAAAACCGCGTTTTTCCAAAACCGCGGTTTTGCGGTTTTTCACAATTTCAAAAACCGCGGTTTTGCGGTTTTTTGCGGTTTTCAATTTTCATACAAATGTATGAAATTTTTTGAAAAAATTTAAATTTGGAGTTTTATGCATAAAAGTATTAAATCTTTCTATTTTCCTCCATTTTATTTAGATTCAGTTCCAAATTGGTTGGTAAAATACTCAAAAAAATTATTTGTTGTAAAAACTTTTAAAATTAAAGTTTTTCTTAAAATTTTGCAAGATTTTAGTCCAGCTTTTCAAGTGAATAGAAATTTTATTAATTTCCGAATTTATCTTCAAAAATTTACATTTTGTGGATTTAAATGAATTTTTTCCATACAAAATTCTAAAACTGCGGTTTTTTCATTCAAAACCGCGGTTTTTTAAAAACCGCATTTTAAGGTCAAAAAGTGCGGTTTTGCGGTTTTTGGAAAACCGCTTCCAGAAACCCTACCTTAAATATACCAGATGAGCATGCTAGTCATGCTCATCTGGTATATTTAAGGTGAACAAGCTCTCGAGAGTCAGAAAATTTGACAAGCGGTAGCCGACGATAGAGCTAGTTTTAGGAAGCATCTGAGGGAGGTCATAGTGACATGATCTGTACGGCCAACAAAGAATGTAAGTAAGTAAGTAAGTGAGCTCTCGAGAGCATGTACTTTGCCTGTTAGAGGAACTTACAATTAATACACTGACCCATCGACTGAACATTTGGAACTAAATGAAAAATCCTTGCCTAAATCCCTCAAGCACCAATGCGCCACAACCGTAATCAACTCAAAGCCTATCCCATCTTCATGATTATTTTCTCTATTTCATTTATAATGTCAAAATGAAGACCGTCTCAAGATCACTTTTCCAAGAAAAATACGATAGAATTGTCGATGGAGAAAATTTAACACAATTTTTCCACTTCGTTTATTTTCCTCACTCATGTTCATTGCACATTTTCCTTTTTTATTCTATTTTTCTCGTCGCTTTTCTATTTTGATATGAAAATTTGCTTCTTTTTATCTCATTTCAATTCATTCATCTATTTATTGAAGATGTCTTTATTTTTTATGGATGGAAAATTTTCTTCTTTTAGGTTCATATTGTTGCTATAATTTTCATTATTTGCATAATATTGCTTTATTTAGATGAGTGTGAATAAAAAATGGGAATTTATGGGTGAATATTCTTGACCTCGGTCATGTCTGACATGGATTATTCTATTCTGTTGGATGATGATTGGGGTTGGTGGGTTAGAGTGAGGAAATTACGTAGAATTGCTGGATAAAACTATACAATAGAGTTTTTTGAAGAATTTTTGAGGGAAAAATTGGGAAATTGAATAATTTTTTTTTGGAATTACATGTCCGAGTACCTCTAGTCGGTTAATATATCTGAATTTCGAAACCAGGCTGAATTGACTCTGGCATGATGTGGGATTCAAACCGAATTATGAGTTGGGCTGTATTAAGACTGGACTTTTGATCGATTATTCAATTTGTACTCTAAAATACTTAGAATAAGGTTCGGCTAAGACACGAAAGCCAACATCTTCTGCATTTTAGATGCAATTCTTCTGTTTTGGACAATTCCAAGACCTAGTTATAAATGGCGCTTAGAACCCGATACTGATGGATTAAGTCTAGTTTTAATCATATTTTAAGAACATCATCCGATAACTGGATCTAATTCCCATCCAAAACATCCGCACCCAAATTTCTAGTATTACAAAATTCAAAAACATTATTAAGTCATACTAATCTCCCGCCACCAACAATAACATCATCAACAGTGAGCATCAAAGTTAATAAGAAGTGCAAGATGATAAAAAGTCTCCCCCATCATAATTCTCACTTCTTTTCTCTCCTTTTTGATGCTCATTCAATTGAATTAATGAGAAAAAATTTCTTTTTTTTGGGTGTAATTTGACACCAAAAATAGCTTCGAGTGACAATCTCATGACATGAGTGTGTGGATGTTAATCATTTCTTTACAATTCTCACATAAAAATATCATACGGTATGGTGTGATGATGGCTCATAAACCTGCATGAAAATCAATCCTTCTTTCCGTTATAATAATGGAATGATACGGTCTGTTGACCATTATTGAATTTTTTAGGTACTTCTTTTATTGCTGTCGAGGTTTTTATGGAGTCATTTTGCATGGTTGGCTGGATAGTAAAGGTGTTATATTATGGAAATGATGATGAGGTTAAGAATGAGGTGAGGTTGATGATCTTTTGATAGGTTTTTTAAGTGGATAGTTGAAAATGAGATTTTTAGAAGTCAAATTTTTGAAAATTATGAATTAATTTTTTTTTAATTTTTAAATTTTGTCAATTTTTGTCAATTTCTAAATTTTAAATTTTTTTAATTTTTAAAATTTTCAAATATATAATTTTTTAAATTTTTTAATCCTCCAAACATTTTTAAACATTATATTTTTTAATTACTCAAATTTTTAATTTTCAAATTTGAAATTTTTAATTATTTTTTAAGTTTTTCAAATTTTAAAACTTTTGACTTGTTAAATTTTAAAGGTTTTAATTTTTTTCAATTTTCTAATTTTTAAAATTTTTTAATTTATTTTAAAACTTTAGTTTTTCAATTCTTTCGTTTTCCAAATTATAAATTTCTCAAATCATTCAAATTTTTGACTTTTCAAATTTTCAGATTTTTAAAATTTTTAATTTTTCAACCTTTTAATTTTCAAATTTTAAATTTCTCAAATTTTTCAAATTTTCAACAATTCAAATGTCTATTTTTTTAACTGTTAATTTTCCAAAATTTTAATACTTTTAAATATTCAATTTTTTAATTTTTTTTTATTTTTCTTTAAAATTTCAAAAGTTTTTAAAATAAAATAAAAAAAATTACACCTTAATGACTAATTAATTTTAAAATTCAAAACCCCTAACCACATTACAATTTCAATTTCCATTGTCCAATTCTAATTTCAAGAGCACATGTCCATCATGAAGCATATGACACACTAACCATACATAACTCATACAAAAACAACCAACAAACACACAAATGATTCAATTGATAAATATCCAAAAAAAATGCGTTCCATATCCACAACCACATTAAATACATCAAGCCAACCCCATCCTCGTCCTCTTCATTTCCATTCATTTCTTTGTTTTATGCATGCAGTCGAGAGAGTTTATTAAGAGTAAATATTTGAATGCATTAATTATGTTATTCAATTTTATGTGTTTCAAGGGGAAGCAGCAGCATAGAGTGTGTGACATATGCTGGATATTTCATCAAATCATATTTCCTACAAAAAATTTCAAAATTTAATTTATCACAAAAAATTATACACAAAAAAGGCCATCAATAATAAATAGCTAGAAAAAGTTTCACATTCCTCCAATATGTTCCTCTATGCTCAGTTCCATTGCATATCTACCCGGCATAAAATTTTTATGAATGAACAAGAAGGAATCTCCCCTGAGCGAATCGGTTCTTCGTTGTTGCGTTCTCAATTTTTTCGCTCTCACATTTTCCCTACTCAGGATGTAAAGGAACCGCTGAGAGGCACGAAAAGAGAGAAATGACAATTTCCACATCAGTTGTAGTTCAGTCGCGTAATGAAACGGAAGTGAGAACAAAAAATTTCTTTGAATATTTTTTTTCGTAATCATCCACAAAATATAAAGGATATAATAAGAAATGAAAATCCATTTATGATAAGCATAAGAGTGAATATATCCATAGATTAATGTGAATAGTTGTATAGAAAATGAATGAAAATCAATTCAAGTCATTGTATTAGGCATGATAATAGTAAGAAGGTGGCAAAAGAAGATTATATCCAACAAAAAAAAGTGTTATAAATGGACCAACACCTCAAGTCCTTTTCAAAGCTGTGTAACAAACACTGTGTGCTGTACAAAAATCGGAAATAATTTATCATCACACTCACATTCATTCGTGCTTTGAGTCATATCATAAGGAATTCTCAATTTCTTCTCATGTGGCAGTGCAAAATATAAATAGATATAAAAATACTAAGGTGTCCATAAATTCTTGTTACATGGATGTATGTATATCTGTGTCTTGTTCATTCGTACTTTATATGAGATTTTTATATTAGTTGTACTTACTTGGATATGAAATCTTAAAATCTTCGCTGGTATGAAATCTTGTTCCACTTTCATCCTCGCTTGTATTTTTAAGAATGATGGTGAAGAGGAGCTGAATTGTGGTCTTTTGAGGCGACTGACTTGGTGTCTTTTTTGGTGGAATTTCGAGATGGAATTGAATTTTTGAAATTTTAATATTGTGTCGAAAAAAATTGAAATAATTTCACAATGCTGACTTAAATTTGAATTAAAATCTTGATTTTAACAAATTGGCCAGTGGCGGACAACCTTTGTGTCACGGTACACTAATATGCCGTCAAAAATATTTTGAAAATTAGTATGCTGTCTTGGTCAAGGCATGTCATCAAGGTGTGAAGTGAAAAATAAAAGGTTGCCCATCACTGTAATAGACAATGAGGATACTTAATGCAGTGGTGGACAATCTTGAATTTTTTGCGACACAACTTGTTGAGAAGCTTTGAGCGTGCATAGTTCTTGGTATTTCCAGAATTTTTGGAGGTACATTAGCGTGTCGCGGCCCACTGGTTGGCCACCTCTGATTTACTGACTAAATTAAATGTCATATTTCCTTATTGCTTCTTCTATTCTCACCGCAAACCAATTAATTTCAAGTCTAACCATTAAGACCCTCTCGCCATAATTACCCAACATCCTTGAAGTGAATGACCTTCTTAAAAAAACACCAAAAAAAAAGGCAGCAAAACAACCTAAAAAAACACATCCATTCAGTCAGCCACTTCCTCTGCTTTTTTAAATCCCCCACAAAAGTAAAGCCCCACAAAAGCGTACAATCCATAAAGAAAATGCAAAAAACCAAGAACGGAAGGAAGAAAACGAAATGTTGTGTACATTTATCATAAATAAAATTGTTTGTAACAGAAGTTATCTGAATATTTCATGAGACTCTATCATGTTCCTTTTGCCGAAAAGTGCCATTGCATTGCATATTGTCCCTCCTTACAAAACAAATTGCTTGTGCAAAAAAAGAAAGAAATCTTTGATACAGGCAAAGAAAGAGAAAGGAAGAAGACGTTTTTTGGGGGAAGGCGAGCAGAAAAATTTAACGTGAATTTTCATTCATAATTTAGATCATTTTATGTGATTGAATATACACACGTTTATGTCCGTGCACAAAAGAAAGTAATAAATTGCATTGAGTTAATATAAATTTTTATTTCTGTGAGATAGTCGAGGACTTTAATGTTAAAGTGAGTGATTGGGGGCTGGATTTAGGGGAAGTATAAGGCTTGGATCAGTGTTATTAAAACTGTGTGCCGCGTTACATTGCACAGTTTGTGCAACACTGACTTGGATGATTGGAATGTCTTGAAAATGAACAATTGTTGGAGAAATTTGAATCAGCTTTGAGTACTGCAGATAGGAGGTAATCCACTCGTTACCTTGGGCGTTGAAAACAGGGGAGAAGGGATTTGTTGTTGACCTTCTTCTACCTAGCTTTTGAAAATCCATTTATGTTCTTAATTGAATATTTTATTTGATTTCCAACAAGTGTTCGTGTCTCTTCTTAGGGCAATATCTTGATCCTTAACCCTCTGCCCTTCCCACACGTTCTCTCCATCAGCCCGTCTTTCCCATCCACCAGTCCGTTCCATACACCTGTCCTTTCCATCCATGGGTGGCCTTTCTACCGTCTTCCTTTTTAGAGACAAAAATCCCGAAATCCTTTCAAAAATTTCTGCGTTTCACATAAAAATTTCAAAATTTCCAAAAGCTTAGACAACTTCTGCACACCCTCTATCCACCCCCTTCTTTAAAAAAATCCCAACTACCTCCCCCTATCTTACTACCCCCCAGGTCAGTTGATTGGCAATTTTTATATAGAGAATAACATGTTGATAACATTAACTGGTGATTGCCATTTTGTACAAAAAAATAAAATTTTTTCTGTTCCTTTTTGAGGGAGGGAATCGACAGGCGAGGAGCAACAACGGTTTGTGTGGCAGTGAAAAAAAAAAGGAATTTTTTGCAATCATCATTTTTTACGATATAGAACCTGATCGGAATTTATGATTTTTTTCTCTCTCTTTTTATTTTTGGTGTTCTATGGGGATTCACATACGCTTTTTTTTATATTCCTATGTGCTGTGCTGAATAAATGTTTGGCAACAATAATAGAGAGGCTTTCCTTTATTTCAATAATTCTTTCTTTCTCTCTTTTTTTTTGTGTTCGAAATCGATAACAACACTTTTTTATGGACAATCAATGATCGTTGTTTAATATAATAGTTCTTGTTGAGAGGGAAAATTTGGAAAATTAATGCTTAAAGACAGTTTTGGTGGCATTTAATATGGAAAGACTTTTTTTTTGGATTATAGTTATTGCTGGGGTGAATTGCTTTTGTGGTGATGGAATTTTAAGTTTTTTAAAAGATTTTTGAAGATTTTTTTTTTAGAATTTTTCAAAAAATAAAAGCTCTTTTTGTCCAAAAAAATTAAATAAAAAAGGGGACATGGGGGAAATGTTCCAAAAACTTTTATTATTAATTAAGGATTTGAACCTTGTAAATTTGTTCTTCTTTTAAATTGATCACTGATTATAGCAACGTAGTATTGACTAAATTCATATATATTTGATATTGTGAGAATCTACTAAAATGCTTTAAAAAATTCCATATGAGAAGCGTTGTATTAAGGACAGTTAGGGGCTGGCTTTTATTTTTGAAAGTAAAAAAAATGGATTTTCGGATTTTTAGTATGAAGGTTAACTTTAATTGGCGATTGATTTTATTAAATTGGGTTAAATACTGCCTAAATATCACACTCTATGTGGTGTTTATATTCATTCCAAAAAGGTCTCTGGGTTGATATTTTCGGTACTGGTACAGTGTGATGTGATAAAGCTACAATATCCAGTGGAATTGAAGAGTAAAGTACTTAGTGTGGTTAAGTAGTACACCTACAACACACCCTAGTAATACCGGAGAAATCAGCTTCTGATCAATTGTAAACTAGAACTCGGAGTCGACTCGAATTTTATATAAAATTTGATTTTTCCATGAAAAATCACACAAACTAAGAGCACTCAAAGTTCATTTTTACATAAAGAATTCGACTCGACTTCGAGCTCTGAATTGAAGCATAAAACTGCATTTTATTAATTTAATTAAAACAAAATTTAACCCAAAATTCCTAAATAATCTTTAAGAAATCCAAAAATCTCAACAAACAAATCACAAATTCTCTTCAATTCTGCACGAAAAACAAAATCAATTCCAGAAAGTAGCTTACTCAGCAAACGTCTGACAGCGTCCGACTCATGTCCTCATAAAAGCATCAACGTTGTCTAGAAGAATTTCATCTCTTCTAAAACACCCTCAAGACGATACCATTTATAAGATTTCATATTATCTCATATATATATTTTTTGTCTGTGTGTCTGGCTAGAGTTAACCATTCTCAAATGTGTGTTCAGTGTAAATATTGTGCAATAAAAGTAATTATATTTACAGAGCAATCAGGCAATGTGTAGTGTATGATGTGAAATTACAAAAAAGTGCTTTTAAATGTTTATCAATAAAATTTTATTACAATTACAAATATCATAAAAAAAGAAGTAAGGAATATAATAAAAATTCATGTGGATATAACATTGGATTACTATATCATTATGTCAATGGGATTTCTGTGAATAAAGGTAAATAAATTCTTAAATTTAATTAATTAAATTGCAATTTAAAGAGATTAAAAAATGTTGCAATTTCAACCAGGGAATTAAAAGTTTTCATTTCGTTCCTGCATTGAGGATAAACTTTCTTAATTTTCCACTTAGAGAGCATTATCGTACGTAATGTAATTAAATGTTTTTCTCAAAGATTTATGCTTTTCAATACAAAACTAGCACAGCGAAAAATGCACACACAAAAAAAGAAATCCATGAACTTTTGTATGCTGTGCGACTTGAAACTACTCTCGATGATTAATGGAACTTTTTGTACTCTCGTGTCACGATGGATATTGAAAATGAAGAAAGATAATTTAAGTTTGTCTCTAATGAAATTTATTTTGCTGATTTGATTTTGTTTTTGGTCTTCTTGGATGTTCTTGGGTTTGAATTGATTTGGTTTTATTGTGGGGCTATTTTGGATGTAATTTGATTTGTTGTAAGTTAATTCAATGAAGTTAAATGTAGCTGTGAGTTTGGTAAATGGGATGGAATTGTCTTAATATTCATGCGAGAAATATTATTTAATTTACTGTTAATAAATCAATTGAGGATGGTTGAGAGTATTTCATTACTTTCTTGGAATTTTATGATTTATTTTGAGGATAGAGATTGAATTTCAGTGAAATTGAGTCTCAGGGATTTAGTTACATTCTCTGAAGCTAGGCAATTTAGTATTCATGATGGATTTGTGTTGTGATTCATTACAAATTCAAGTGGGCATAAAACCGTTAAAACCAGTCATTAACTAAATATTGACTTGTCTTTAACTTACTTACTTACTTCCTTGGCTGGAGCGCACGGGGCTTATCTGCAGATAGCTCTATCTTTCGTTTTTAACTAGTTTTGATGTAATTTTGTCAAGTCAGGAACGATATTAACTGTGTAATGAGTACTGGATTGATAAGAAGACTTAAATGTGCTTTGTACCACAATTTATAAGAACCCCCGGTAGCTCAGTAGGTAAGGGCACTTCACATGCAATCAATTAGTCATGGGCTTGAGTCTTACATTGGATGTTCTGAGAAAGTGTCATTTGTTCTCTAGAACCTTAGAAGGAGTCAAGTTTCAAGCATTCCTGTTTATAATACTTCAATATATATTCTTGTCATGCTAGATGACATATGTCAATGATTTTTTAGCATTTTAAGCCAAAACCTTCAAATTTTCCCTTAAAAATCCAAACTTTAACACAATTACTATACCTAATTCCTTCTTTCTTCCCCAAAATAGCTCACTAACATTCAATAAAACTCTTCAAAGCTCTTTAATCTATTTCTCGTATCAATTTCTCCTACACTAAATACCATTTCATAAAACTTTAATCCAGTTCTCTCGTGTATAGTTTCAAATTTTATACGCAAGCGATACCTTAATTACGTACAACAAATATTTCAAGAAATCCAATTTTGTGGCTTTTTCTTTATTGTATTTCAAGAAAATTAATTTTGACATTTAAAAGTCGTATTTCGATTTTCATTTGTGCTGAATTTGTAGTTTGTGTCGATTGTTTCAAATTGTCTTGAACTCGACTGTTGGGGAATGAGAAAAGTTTTGAGAGGAATAAGTCGAAGTTTTAAAATTGAACGCATTTTGGTGAAGTTTTTTGAAACTTTTATGCAGTAAATGTGTGGATTGTTTGGAGTATTGTTGAGCACGATACATATGAGACTGTAAAACTTTTCATAATCTACACCACAAAAGCCACTAGTCACAGTTGAATGACAATGCTTGGCAGGGGTGGAATTGGGGATTTTTTGAGGGGTGTTTAGGCATTTTTTGGGGTGAAATTGAGGTTTTGGACATAATTTGGGATTTTTGGATGAAAATCTTTAAACATTTGGAGTTCTTTTTAGATTTTCTCGGACATACACCCTCAAATTGACTCAGTCAGCTCCCTCAACCCCTCATCCCTACTCTGGACATCTCCCCTTACTCATCATCCCCAACAATCCCCAACACATTCGACAGCATTTTGTATTACTTTTTTTTTTTGAAAAAATAAATATACAAAAATTTTCTCCATAACTTATTAAGTTCGACAGATGAAATTGTTGTGTTGTTGCACGAAAAAAAAAGTAAAATTTCTTCCATTTTTATGTTACCTACGTAGAGATGTACATATTGGGGGGCGAACGAATGCAATAAATTTCAGAATCATGACACGTACAAAATTAAGAAAAAAGAAGATAAAATGAAGAAAAAAAAAACTTTTTTTTGGCTTTAACTTCACTCACACTTTTCACTTCTATTACTCATTTTGGATGTTGGAATTACAAAGGACAGGAGTCTGTGATTTTTTTTGTTCTTGATTGAATAAGAAATAGACGTGAGATGAAAGATCGGATGGATTTCCATGAGCAGGGCAAATGTCATTTGATAGAAGAATCTTGGAATTCTTATTGCTTGTGCTGAAAAGTTCAAGGGTAAGAATTTGTAAAAAGGAATTGATATTCTAGTCAGGTATTTAATAGTTTGACTGCTGAAGTTTTTAATGACTGACAATTTGTCTGGGATTTTTGATGATTCAAGCGGTGAATTCTTTTTGAGTTTTCATTTAGGAATGTCAGGTGTTCATTTCGGGCTATACAAGAATCTGTTGCAATGCTGGGCAACCTATGTGCTGCGGTACTCTAGTGTGATGCTATTAGGATGTGTAGATTCGGTCGAGGCTTACCATACCCAAATGAAAGGTTGCTTACCACTGCTCAATGCAAATTGCTGTCGTTTGGAAATGTGTGGATTCCATTTGGCTATCTTCATGATCAATTCGTACTTCCATCTGCTTAAAATTCAACATTCTTAACAAAAATTTCACTCAGCAATATCCGATTGAACTCAAAACTCTTCACCGAACGACACTCTGAATCTCATTTCCAATCAAAATCACTTGAAAGCTTGCCTTTTTATGAAAATAATTTCCATATTCCAACAAAACAGATCCGACAAGTATAATGTCTATAATCTCAAAAAGGAACTTGACTGGAGACACTTGAACAATTTGTCCTCGCATTTTCTCCACTTTCTGTCTGTTGCATGACTCAATATTTCTTTTTTTGCGCTTCTGTTTACAGTAATTTTTATTTTTATACATTTTTTTTATTATTAAAGTAAATTTTATTTTATATCCTCGCAAATAAAAACAAATCATCAAGTTTCCCCCGAAGCCTTGTGACTCTTCGATAACAATTTCACTCTGCGACGTCATAGAGTAAATAATGAAAGATTTTTTTTTTTTGGGACTACACACGGGCGTGCAAACAAAACCAAAGATCACAAGATGATTATATATGGAAATGATAAGGCATAAAAAAAAATTAATTCTGAGACGGAAAGCTTGTTTATGTTTATGAGTCAAAAAAGTGTGAGATTCACACACTAATGCATGAAAAAAAAATTGTGATGAAGAATCTATCCAACTGATAAAAAGATACGTAAAAGGCAAATATTTTTCATATAAATAAATCGTCAAGATCGCATCTGATAATATTTAATTGGGAGATATTCAGGTATGATGTGTATCGGGAAATTGGGTAGGCTGACTTATTAGTTGAAGGATGATTAGTTCCAATTGATACACTGTGAACTGTAGGGTATTGATAAAACTACTGAAAAGGATCCTGTTCCTGATTATAACGGCTCATTCTGATAGTTAGCCTTATTCTGTATCCCTGCTTGCTTCTCTACGTTAATTGGAATGTGGCCGCAATTACACAATTTTAAGTGACTCTTGCTAGTTGTAGGAAGGGTTTTTAGAGGTCTTATGCCAAACTAAGGCTTACTCGAGCGAGAAAGGTTGTGTTTGGATAGCTTTAAGTCATTTTTTTTATCAACACAACAGCGCTGTGCACTATTTTACATGGAAGATGTCATAATAATGAGTTTTGCAAAGAATCCGTAAAAAACTGCAGGTCTGTGCATCTAAAAGGCAGAAAATGAAGCCATGCAGTTTTTGAGTGAAGCCAAGATTTGCAACTGTTTTTATAAGATGCTCAGATATCGACTGTAGCAGCCATATCCTATTTAATTCAAACTACAGCTCCTGATTCTTCTATATTCTGTATTCTATTGTATTTTCCTGTATTCTGCAAATCCCTTAATGTACTCTTAAACCTCGTAATTACAAAACATTGAACATCACTGATGAACAGCCCCCTAAAGAGATGAATGAGAATCTGTATCTAAAAATAGTAAAGAGAAAGAAAAGAAAAAAAAAATTAATTAAGTCTTAGGACGGATAACAAAAAAAGATTGCGAGTAGTCATATCATACACTTCAGTTAGTTAAGATGGTTTCGCCATATCGTAAAAAATTCTCAACGACGTTTATTGATCGTGAGTTGCGTGAGAGTGAGCTAGCAAAGCTAAATAGAATATATTATCTGCAATTGTTGAGCTCGGAAAAGCGAAAGTCAAATAAAGAAAATAAATTGATTGATAATTTAGTGTTAAATTTTGATTGCGTGCAGCGTGCGACTAAGACATATACACGAAGATGGTTTCTATTTGCTATGATAACAATTTCATTAACTATATCATCTACACAATTTCTACAATTTTGTATTATATCCAATGTTATACAGAAATATTTTGATACAACATCTGATGTTATTGACCTTACGTCCATCTTTTATATGCTGATCTATTTTCTTCTTTATATTCCTGTTACGTACTTTTTTTGTGAGAAACAAGTGAGTTTATTTTGGACGATGAAGGATTATGAAAGAATCATTTGCAAATGGAACTTCTTTTTTTTTGGGAGCGTGATTTTCTTGGATATGGAAAATTAATTTTGTGTGAATTTCTTCAGCATTCTGGATTTTTAGTACCTACAAAAATACACGTCCGTTGAATATTCTTAAAACGTTTCGTGGCTTGACATTTTTTAACGAGGGTGGGCTCGCCAGGCCTCACGCTCAAACTAACCTGCTCCGTTTGTACCGCACCGCTTGCGCGGATTGACATAGCCAGGAATGCACGACGGAGAGGTGGAACACCTGTATTACGCGTCACTACCCTTTGCATTCCCTAAAAATTCACAAATATTTATCCCGACAAATTTTTAGTTCCTCCTAAAATTCAAAAATATTTCTTAAACATTTAAAAATTATTCTAAAGAAGACACGCGTAAAGACAATTTTATGGCGTGATCAGTACTAAAATACATAAAAACATAAGCCACAATATCATATTTATCTAGACAACCGACCAAAATTTACAACAACCCACACAATAAGCAAACTACACATTTGTTCATCCACAAGAAAATTGCGCTCAAAAAAATAGAAAGTTTTGCAAAATATATCCACTAAAGGAAAACATTTCATTCTTTTTTTTCTTCTCATTTTCCCATCCATATCCACAGTCGTTACATAAAGTGGCACTCTATGGATCAGTTGGGCTTGTAATAACATCATGGCTTAAATATGTTGGTGTTCTTATACAAAATTTTGCCCTCATTTTGCTTGTTCAATGCTTTTGTGCATTATTTCATATATTCTTATCATCAATACCATCAAGAATTGCCACCGTATGGTTTCCAATCCAAGAAGAATATTTGACACAAGCCATAACAATTTTTGCCAACAACTTGGGCTTGATTATCAACTTCTTGTCATTGATTGTCATCAACAATTTAGATGATATGGAGATTTTGACGACAAATCTTACAGATTACATTCTACTGATAGCCTTACTATCAACATTCAATGCCATCATCATGATGTTTGCATTTAAACAAGACGAACCAGAAATTCCACCGTCATGCATTGAGGCGTTGAGACGAGATAAAGTCATTCAAAATGAGGACTTTGATAAGCGACGTTTTTGGAAATCTTTAAAAATTTTAATGTCAAATAAGAATTTCATCATGCTGTTTCTGGGATTTGGACTTAATATTGGTGTCTTTAATGCTTTTTCGACCATTTTGAACTCAATTATTGTTCATTATTTTCCTGTAAGTATGACTTGTGACACAAGCGTGATAAGAATGTTTAATCAGTGCCAAAAAAGCTGATGTCTTACTCGTGATTTTTGAGCAGATTTTGTCGGCTACATCTAGTAATGATAATTAGATCGCGCTGTTGCAAATTTCAATCTACTTCTTCTTGACTGTCTGAAATACTCAACCAAAATTTACTGAGACGAGATAAAAAAATTTTTTTTTTGGAAGCATGTGCTTCATAATTTATGATGATTTTCCATTAACTTGATGTAAAGTAAATAATTGAGTTTGTTACTTAATTTTTTCTTGATTTTTGACTCAGTTAAATGGTTTAATTAGGTGTAATGAGTGATGAATATTAATGGATTTAATGGGTTAGTGGTTTTGTTGGGCGGGAAGTCAGCAGGACTGGTAAGGTGACACATAATAAGTCTTGAAGTACGTCTAATAGGCAAAGAGACCGTTTTAAGATTCCGTAGTGGTATTTGTGTACCATAAAAGCATGCTATTTGCCTGTTTGGGTATATTGAAGACTAGTGGTGCTTAAACTATGTTTGGTGATACCCAAAATGTTCTAATGTAGCATGTCATGTGTTCAACGAAGAATTTTGATCCAAAAGCATGTCACAAGAACAAATAAACTACCGTAACTGCTTTATGTCCTCATTAATACCAATACAAACTTCCAGCTTCCTTAAATTGCATTAAATCTCTTTATTGCCCTGCTAAATTTATCCCCAAGGATAGAGCTTATTACACTGACAGCTAATTACGCCACTATGACATCTGAAGGGAAAATTGAACTTCTCTATTAACAAACAAAGCTGATAAACGCTTATCTATAGAACTTGAGATATAGAACAAATAAATATATAAATAGGTGGACTAAAATAGGAATAAAAACCGGATAGTTGCGGTATTTATACATTTTTATGACGAAATAAAGCATTGAAACTATGATATTGGAATTAGGTTCATGAGGAATGTCTGTTTAGGTTTCATATCAACTCATATAGTCACATTTACTAAGTATGCTGAAGATTAAGGACTGAAAATTCCTTCTTTTCATTCAAACGGATCAAAAAGAGTCATTCAGTGCCGCCAGAACATATCCATGTCATTTTGGCGATAAAACCATGACCTAGTAACTAAAGTAAGCAGCTAGCAGTTTCTGGTTCGGAAGAGATATTCCCAATCTTCAATAGCAGCCAATTGTGACCCCTAAAGTAAATGACCTCATCATTCTAATTCTATACCTTAAATTCTCCTCATCTTCTCTGCTGAAAAATGTATGACGACAATCTAAAAGCTGAAATCCCTCAATTAATAATACAACCTCCCAAAAGAATCTCAAGAAGTATTTTATCACTCAAAAGTCTTGACAATATTTATGAATATTTTATCATCATCATAATTGTCCTAATTGAAACTAATCCATAAAGTCCAAAAATACCACAAGAGAAATTTTGCAACATCCTTCATAATGTAAATCCATCAAGACACCTTCAATCTGCCTTTATCTGCTCTTAAATCGCTAATTGACTTTTTCCTTTTTATGCTAATTTTGTCATCCATTACCATCCATAATTAGACCGGTCAACTTGAAGCTGGCACATTATGCTTATCAACGACGCTGTTAAGTGTATTTAGTCTGTTTGGATTTGCATTCATTTTGGCAAGATTCAAGCGATTTAAATCAACAGCATTGTGGATATTAAGAATTCAGTCTATCGCTTTCATACTCTTCTCACTTTCTCTCGAGTCAACCTCATTTGTGATTATGTGCTTCTCGAGTATACTTCTAGGGTAATGAAAATAAATGTTGATTATAGCTGTAATGATTATGATGAGCATATAAATAAGCTCATTTATTATTATTTTTTTTTGTGCTTTTTTTGTAGAATATTCATGGTTGGATTTCAGCTTGTCGGTCAAGAATTGGCTGTTGAATTAACATATGACATGATGTGCGAGGATATATCCGTTGGCATAATTAATACATTTGGATTCTTCTGTGGAATAATAATTACACTTGGAATTAAAAAGCTACAAGATGTCTTCTCAATATTGTATGGAAATTTATGCTTCTCGCTGCTTATTACAGTTGGAACAATTTTTAATTCATTAATTAGCTCATTAGAATTAAAGCGACAAGAGGTTGTTGACTTTATTGATTCAGCGACTGAAATAGAATTAGAAAGTAGAAATTATAGATTTTCAGACACGCCGAGAACATCACGACAATCGAGCATGAAATGAATAGAAAATAAAAATTTTAATTAAAAACGGAAGTGAGATTGCTTAATTTTGTCTGTTATGTTTTGTTTTGGGAGAGAATTTTTTCTACGTTTGGTTAATTTTTTAATTTCAGTTCCTGTGTTTAAGCTTTTTGTTGTGGGCTTATTGTTCATTCATTGCATAATTGGAGGTAGTTTTAAGGATGTTTAAACGGATGGAAATTAAATTAATTTTGTGGAGGTTTTAAGCTTTTTATTCATTTTGGTAGAGATTCACGTATGCGGTTGGAATTAAAGGTCATTTAGGAATGTTTCTTATGGGATTATTAGGGACTTACGATGAGGAAGGATTCCCAAATAGCACAAGTCGGTTAATCGGTCCAAAATCCGGTACCAGGCTTGTGTGACTTGAAGCTATCGATAGAGAAAGCATTGAATTTGATATGGGTAATGGACAGACAAAAGCAAGCGATAGAACCAGGTTTAGGAGACGTCTTATGGAAGTCATTGATTGCAATTGAGTTGCACAACCAGCGAATCAAGTAAGATAAACGTGACTATGACTTGGTGTCGGATTTTTGATCGATTAATCCGTTTTGCGCTACTTAGGATGAATAATTGATTATGCAGACAGTATCATTCCTATAATCAAGCCTTAATAAGACTCTAAATATGCCTTTGAACCTAACATTCACCAAAACCCACTCAATCTTCCAATTTTTACCAAAACGTTTAAGCTTGCTGTCAAAAAAAGTCATCTCAACGCCCTCACATCGACCAAGAAGTCAACAAACTTCCTTGAACAAAAATTTTCACTCTGAAAATTACTTTCTAAAATCCCTCAATTTAAAAAAAATAAACTTTCTAATAAAAGAATGTTTTAAAAGAATTCCGTTTCTTCTTAATTCCATGCGTCAGTTGCGAATAATGTAAAGTTTATTGCCATTAACATCTTAAGATCCTTAACCATAAATTTTCCGCATTGTATCTCATTAGATTTTATGATTATTTTTAATGTTTTACATGATATCGTGTTTTGACAACATTAAATATCAACATGAAGCCAAGGATATTTGTGTATATGTATCATATGTTGTATAATAATTCTTTAATGATGTTCCTTCTTCTTACAGTTTATTCCTTAAAACTTTAAAAAAAATTTCTCATTATTTTCTCTCAATTTTCATCATCATTATCAACAGACACGGAAGCTATGCTGCTTCCTATAAAATAATTCAAAGGGTTATTGTATCCTCAAAATATATTTATTTCTATTTAATGTGCTTTATATGGGAGAGCTTACGTCTTTACGTTGTTACGTTCATGGGAGGATGATGATGATGATGGAAAAAAGCATTTTATTTTTATTACGTTTATCACTTTTTACTTGTGGATCTTAATTTAATTACATTACTCACATGGATTGTTGTTTTTTTTTTTGCTGTTGATGCTGATGGTTTGGGGGGTAAGAAGGCATTTAATTTCGGGAAGTGGAAATGACTGTGAAATTTTATTTGCTTGGGAGGAAGGATAGAGACAGAAGCTTAGGTAGGGTGGGAACAGTGAGGCAGACGCATAGGTAGGAAGACAGATTTAGGGGTTTTGGAGTCAAACCTATCGACAAAAAAGTTTCTTCAATTTGCTATGAATTTTGAGAAAAAATATAAAACATTGGACAGGAGGATAAATAATTGGGAATATATTGAAGGAACACTTAGCACCAGTGCTTATCCTGGTACACCTAAACCCTATATGCAAAGAGTATGTTTTCATATTCCAGAAAGACCACCACGGTTACTCTTGGCCTGTTAGGGGTAGGGTCAATTCAGGATATCTTGTTGTCGATCCTAAATCTTTAGTGAGTTGAAGTGACCTGGGTAATGGAATGGTATAGTATATTGGTATATAATTACGACAATACCGACCTTGCGATCTTTAGTTTGAAGTTCAGTATCGGAATCAATTTACACGTCCTTTTTCGAAGCATATGTAGTGAAAATGCGGCTCACAGCTTTCTTTTGTAAATTTTTGGCAGTAATGTTGTAAAAGGAGTGGTCCGGATCTCACTATAAACTGTCGAAAAACATTGACGCATCCTCACTCGTTAAGCTCTCATTACCTAAGCTAATCTCATAATGTCCTAGCCAATCCCATCTCAAAAATCAAAAACATGAACATCCCATTCCTATTCTATAAAAAATCCAAAAAATATGAACACTGAATATCAGTTGAATTTTAACATCAATCCAACATAATACCATATAAGTACATCTACTTTAACTTGCATATTCATTCACATATCCTCGAGTAAGCATTCATTTCAGCTTCATCACTTATTAACAATTTAATTCACTTAAAATCTTCATCATTTATTTAAATGAAAATCCTCTACAACAAAAAATAATTTTTATTTGGTTTGGGTGGGGGGAAAATGCATGAAAAAAAAAAAATTTTTCCGAAACACAAATGAGAATTAAAACAACTTTTTTTGGAAAATTTTAGGAAAATTTTATCTTCGCAATTAAATTTTATTTCCACTGTGGCAGATGCAAAATAAAAGGAGGATGGAGTCAAGATATCTTTAATTCTAGTCTCTACTTGTCAATAAATTTCAATTTTACACAAAAGAGAGAATAAACGAAAAAAATGTAGCTGATTTCCCTCAACATAATTCCTATACAACTATAATGTATTATTGTATATGCACGATACGTACAATAAGTAAATCTAAATGACATTGTATATTGCCAGTTTTTTGAATAAAGAATACAATTGAATGAAATTTATTGTCTGCTTACTGTACTGGAGATGAATTTTTTTATGTTACTTCCCAAACTTAAACACAAATGGCATCAGTGGATGTTCAATCCTGATGATTTAATTATCACACTTCGATGAACCTGTAAAGCAATTTTATAGCAAAATTACTGGACAAATTTGTTTATTTTTTTGTATGCTTGATGAGCCATAATGTTGAAAAAAATTCCATTAAATTATCGACTTTTTTGTAGCTTACTGCTGGTTTTTGCAAAAGAATTTTCGTTTAAGAAAATTTCGAAAATTTTCTTTTTGTTGAATTCGCTTAGCTTGAGATTAAAGAAATAAGTGAATGGAGGCGGAAAAAAAATCTTTTAATCTAAAAGACAAGATTACATATGGAAATTGCGATTTGATGTGCTGTTGAAATGGAAATTCATATTTTTTAAGGTTGATTTGAGATGATTTTTGAGGATTTAAAGGATTTACTTTGAAATTTTGAAGACTGAAGAGGTTTTAAGCAAAATAGGGTATGGGCTTGCTTTTACCAACCTTTACAAGGATGAGTTTGTATAGTCGAATATTTAGGAAAATGTGGATCTATAAGGTTCCTCAAAGCTAATCTAATAACATAATTTAATCTCATATATACACCAGCTTTTCTGGCAATATCCCATAGAGTTGAACAAGTGAAAAACTAGGCGTAGAGAAAGCCGATGTGACTTAAGCATTTAGTCGGATTCGGTAAAATTCTACTCCACGTCAGATTTATGCCAGTATCGAGGCACCATTTTCGCCTTGTCGCTCCGTGTGCTATGATGTCTGAGCAGGGTGGAATCTTGAATATTGAACTTTATATTGATTCTTTGGCCGACTAAAGAAACGATTTATTTAGCTTAGCTGATTTTTAGCCGCCGACTTGAGTGACTTCGATCGCTGATATGTATCACTCTTTTGTGAGGGCATGGGTTAGATTTCCATTGCAGACCGATCTCTCAATTGTCATAAGAATGCTGTCGAAATGACAACGATTTGCAAAATGCTAACGACATTGAAGTGCTTTAAACAGATGTCTTAAATAGATCATTTAAGATCGATGACCTTCTTTAAATAGCTTTATCTCGGACAACTGCTAAGAAGTCGTCCACAATTTACAAAATGCTCTTGAGGGACGAAAGTTGAGCGTTTTAAGCGCTATGTAATAAGTGAACGGCCTCTAACCATTTCTTTTCTGTTTAATACAAAACCCTAAAATTCTTCAATAAAATCAATCTTTAATTAACTTAAATCCACTCCCATTGTCCACAAAAAAAGCACACAAAGCAACATGTTCAAGATGAAAAATTCCTCTTTAATTTAATAGCTCAACAAAATAAAGTCTATCAAAAGGCACATTAAGTATATTACATGTCAATTCCAGACGATGAAAAGTTTTTTTTTATGAAGAGATTTCTCTTCCTTCGCCTGGCACTAAACAAAATGTTTTTACATCCACCATAAAACTTTTCCTTTTGCCATTTTTTTTTTTATTAAAAAATATTTTTTTTTCCTCATTTAAAAGGAATAAAATATAAAAAAAAGTAAATGTAGAACTTTATGAAATGACACATGCTTTCAATATTTTCACCTATGCCATTTCCTTTTTCTTTTCATAAGGTTCTCGACATTCAACCGAGTCGCAATTTTGCCTCCGTAAACTTTTGGTCATAAAAAGTATTTTACAGATATCTTCAACCATGCCATGCCGTACAGAGGAAAAAAAAATGTTTTACTATGAAAATGGAAATGGATGTAAAATGAGGCACGCACGATAAGCTTCTTTCTCTTCTTCTTTTCCTGTTTTTATCACTTTAAGAAGAGCAGCAGCACACAAAAAAAATAATATTATCTTTTTTCATTCTTTTCCTGCAGGGCTATTGTTGTCTCTGTGTTCTGGCATTTCCTGTCTTTCCTTTTGCCTTTGCTGCCAGTCGTCTTCTTTGTAACTTCTAAGATTATAATTTAATTTAATGTTAAATGATGTTGTTATCCATGCACAAGACTGTGTTTTATCTAACAGCTACATGAAAGGAAAGTGAACAAGCTTTATGCAGTCTCGCAAATTAAGCATTCAAGGATGTTCAAATTGCACTTCTTCTTTTAAAGCTTGAAATGTAATCAAGGATGAAAACATTGTTTTTATTGATGTAGGATATGAAAGGATTAAGCGCATGAATGTAGGTCGTCGTAATTTTTTGGTGAACACGATTTAAAGGATTTCCTTTACTTGAACGAGTGAACGTGAACAATATGGTTGAGGATTTAATTCTAATACACGCATCTTCAATTTTTGCAGACATTTGCACGTAAAATAAACGAGTGAAATGAACAAATTTTGGTACATGATGTTCATTCTGTGACTGAAATTGAAGTCAAAAATGCAAAGTATGAAGTTTACTCTGTGGGATTATTCGATGGCATTCTTGTCATCTGCTGTGTGAATATTTGAGCTTGAATTGTGGGTGACACACAGAATGGAGCTGTATTGTTAGACAAATATATTAAATTGGGATACAGACGTTATTTTGCCATAGACTGATTTGGAACCTAGAATATTAGACATTCGTTACAAATAATGTATTTTGATAGCTGTTCAATAGCTTGATCTCGTATGATTTTACGCCAAAAGCACACGGCGGAGAAATGACCGGAAATTCGGTACCAGACCAACGTGACCCTAGCCTCAGATTAAATTTGATGAAATCCAACATCAGGAGTCAAGCAGGTATAAAGTCTGATTTTCTACCGTTTCTACGTCTTGTACGTTCCGGGCTATATCGCTGATGTATATCAGACCGTCACAACATCACCTTTGATGCACCATAATCTTGTCGTGTCGAAATATTAAATAACGTGAATGTGGCTTAATGGCAACTTGATTGCTGTTTTTGGTTCGTTTTGAGGCTTAAAATGAAATGCTCCTACAGCCTGCTGATCAGGCTAGTTAAAGCCAATCTGGTTTTATATTGATTTTGGCAAATTTTAGACGTTACGTTGTAAGCAGAGCTTGAGATTTGATCTTTTTATGAAAAAGCTGATTCAAGTCGAATCGACTTCATATGAACTTCAAGTCATTTTAAAGCTCTAATAATAAGTAGACTGTCCTCAAGCAATCAAAATTGCATGACAATTCAAAACAATCTTGAAATTTCTAAGGAATCTCTAGAAGAATCTTAAAAACCCCAAAAGCTCAAAAACCTCAATTTGAATAAACATGCAAAAAATATTTACAAAATCTACTTATAATCCTTATTCACTCAATAAACCAACAATAATCTCGTCTATACAGCAAAAAAACTTCTTCATCTACTTTTATCTCTAACTAGCCAATCTGCAAGTCAATAGTTCTCATCATCATCATCACCACCCCCAGAAACAATCTTGCCAAAAAGAGAGAAAAAATTTTTGCGTCCGAAAAAACTTTTCAAATTTTTCCTCTTTATTGCACCATCAAGCAATAACAACAGCACTTTTAAACTTTAAACTTTTGAGAGATAACAGAAGTATAATTAGACGGAAAAATTTAATTTCTTATGGAACCAAAAAAAATAAAGAAGAAGAACTGAAAAAAGCATCATGAAGTGTGAAATGGTGATAAATGGGAATAATTATAAGGGTTAGAATCGGATGTTACTATAGCTGGTCGTAATGTAATTAAAATTGTAATTTAAAAAATGAAGATTCTTCAGAGGGTCGATGATGTGAAGCTTAAGGTTTTTTCAAATTGTAATTTTCAATACCAAGAAGATATTGGATGGAAAAATTAAGGAAAAATTTTACCATGTGGAAGAAGATTTGAATGAGTTTTTGATTGTTGAAGGTAAATGAAAAGGTCTTGTGGAAATTTTTGTGCGACTGAAAATGTCAAGTGGGGTTTAGCGACAACACGTCGTTGACTTTTGTAGCAAATTGTGGAAATTGTGTGGATGATTCAATTTTAGACTGAATTATATAGTATAAACTGTAAAGTTAGAAGTTTTTTTGGATCTTATCAAATTTTAACTGCTATTTCCAGATTTGGGAATGTCTAAGTTGTTACTTTAAGTCTTAGCTATGTTTAGACGTCTACTGAAAAATTGTCATGTTTGAGGAATTAAACGAAGACTTTTTCAGTCTGTAAAATAAGAATTCAAAGCAAAATTGATGTAATTTCAACTTTGGAAGATCATACTTGATCAGCACAAATCATTCATCACTGCCAATTGGCTACCACATGGAGTCCAAGTGACAGTTTTGATGTTAACTGTCATAAAAATTGCCATGTTAACTGTCACGAGAATTGCCACTTGGACGTCATGCATCCGCCTTGCTGATGCCTTGAGAAACTTGTGTCGATTGGAATGTTGAGTATAAGACTGTGTAGCATAAGCAGTAGCCTTAGGCGAATGCAAATAATGTGCTCAAGCCTCAGCTTTTCGCTACATGTGCCACCGTGTGTTACAGCTCAAAACAACTGTCTTATCCTACTCTAATTCACAAACCACCCCAACCCCCTTCTAAGACTACTTCACGCACAAGCGATTCAATTAACATTCAAGAGCTCAAATCAAACACACCTAAAATAATCTTCAAAAAATCTACAATAGCAAATTTTCAATTGCTCGGAAGGGATTGTTAAATTGTCATTTAATATTGAAGGTAGTCATTACGAGATATTCTTATCAGCAATTAATTTTTACTTTCGGGAATTGAGTTTAAAACTCCTACTCGACCCCAAAAATTTTTACCTTTTACATGATTTTTCTATCATTATATCCTTCCCATTCCAAAGCTGGAATTAAAACAATTTCCAACAGTAAAGTCGCTTGTTTGTAAAACGATTCAATGATAATACTTTGATTTACAGACATAAAGTACCTTAATAAGGATTACATGACATTTATGCTTTACATTTTGAGTGTTATTATCCAATTTTTGTACCTAATACAATTTTAGCCAAAGCTTAAAGGAGTAATTTGTTCTAATTTAAGTTTTGAATTTTCATGCTGCCACATTCAGGACAAAGACACGGAACCGAAAAACTTTTTTTTTTCTTTAATTTTCCATTTCTATTCTACATCATTAGATATTCTATCTCCATCTCCCTCTCGCTCATTCTCTATTGTTTTTGTACGGCATATCAACAGCGTATATAGGAAATGTATTCAAATTTTACAACCTTAACCAATTTATGTACGGAACAAAGATATCGAAATAATTTCAAATTGACTTTTAAGGTCGATTTTTCTTCATTTCATTTTCTTTATGCTTCTTTTTTTACGCTCGCCTCTTTCCTCACTTTTTGAATATTTAATGAGAAGAATTTGGAAAGGGATTTTTTGAAGCCTTTCTTACCCTACATAATACTTCTTTTTTATAGATTCTCGTTCAACTAAAAATAAAAAGAATTGATATTGAACTTCGACAGGTTTATTGTCCTTTCCTTTTTTGGCTTGCCTTCTGTTTTGCTTCTGTTCTTCTTTATTTCAATATTTTGTAGTGCCGGACACTTTTTGTTTGACATTTTTACTAGTTTTCCTGTTTTGTATCATTTTACATTCAATCAGAATGTTTTTAGCAATTTAATTAAGCATATGGTGCTGACTGTTTGGTTGTTTTGTTTTGTGTTGGAATTTTGATAGGCTGGGTCAGTGGTGGGCAGCTTGTGAGTCTTAGAGGATGCTTTTGAGTTGTAGAGGATGCTTGTCAGTCGTGAAGGATGCTTAGGTATGCTATAATAATATTTAAAAATCCGAAATTTGCTGATTTTTCAGAATATTTCAGTATTATTTAACAAAAGGTTTGATAACCACTGGAAATCCTACTTAACCTTCATAATACTCTAGTAATTCAAGTATTTGACAAGAAAGCAGCAACTTCTCGTAGTTGGGGGTTAAACCAAATGCTAATTTTATATAAACAAGCCGAAATTGCAGGCTAGCATCCTTAGACGGACTATAAGGTACAGCCGAAAACCACAGACCCTATTAGGTATAGAGACCGCTTTTAGATATCGTAGTGGTATTTTTGAGCCCAAAAAGCATGCTCTTTGCCTATTGGAGGAGATGTTCGCATTTAAAATGCAGGAAATACAGGGCTGCGGCTCTTTGCCGAACTCTGATTTTAAAGCTCAAATTAGATATTCCACTAAAAAGTCTACAACCATTCTCATTTAAATTCTTTAAAAGCTTCACCCTAGCCTCACATAATCCACATCCACTCAAATCCGTGTTCTACACACTTGATTAATCTACACTTTACTCATTATTACCTTCTATAGAAAACATTTCAATTGAAAATCTATAGAACCATTCAGTCTATTGTACTTTTGATTCAATAATAATAACCATACAGCCATCCACCTTCGTTGGCTTATGTTACTCGTTTCTTTCTCTTTTCGTTCCGGTTGACGAATTTATTACATTTTTTCTGTTACTAGAAAAAAGGACGACAGAATATTTCAAGGGTCGTAGCTTACTTTTACTCATGTTTATTTAAATTATAATAAGTAACATATCACACACATATGATGGGGGTAGAGTTGAGTTACTGAACTGATATATGAACAACAAAAAAATCACTTTATGGAATATTCGTGTCTGTATGTATGTGGTGGCTAGACGTGTGCCACATTAGAAAGGAAATGCCTGTATAATAAGCACATGTGTGGCACAATATATACATGAAAGTGAAATGTATGTTCGATAACATCCTGTCCAGGTGTCTAACTATATTCTAAATAGCATGATAGCTGATTTTTTTGTTGTGTGTTATGAAGTCAGGGTTGGTAATTAGGTCTTTTGAGTATGTCTGGCATATCATTATTTACTTTACCTAACAGGGATACAGACCGCTTTTAGGTACCGTAGCTGTATTTCTGTACCATAAGAGCATACTCTTTGTCTATTAGACTTATCGATTGTAATCCATCCTACACCATTGTCTGCATTGGCGCTTGAAGATGGCTTACTGACCAATTGCCAATATTTGTTCGCAGACAATTAGGTCCCTAGACTAATTACTGCTTGTCAGCAGAGTGAAACAAAAAAATTTCAGCGATTAGATTTCAAGTAGACAACTTGACTGCTAGATTATCCAGGCATTCAAACTGGGTATCGACTCAGGATAGATAATGCCTTAGAGTAGATGCTAATCATGTTCCTTTACAGACAACGTGCCTTATTTTACATACCGTAGAGATATTTCTGTACCATGAGGGTATGCTCTATGCCTATTAGTGATCTATGTCAAACTAGACTCTAATAACAGTTCAACCTCAAAGCGAACTCTTGAAGTGGAACTACAAACCTACCCAAATACTCAAACACCAACCCTGTTTTTAATTCATAGTTTGATATTATTTTCTATACTTCAAATAAAGTTTCATGCAAAATAATTCTACGAGCACATGTGTGTTCGCATATCAAAATACACGTTATGTCGATGACACTTTCCATTTCTCTCCATAACATTATATTGTTATAGAAATTGAACTTAAGGGATTATGATACACAGAAAAAAAAGAAGTTATAAAAAAAATTCTTCGTTGTTCACTGACTTTACTGATAATAATAAAATTCATGATGTAGAAAATTTTTACAGAGTGAAAAGCAAATAAAAAATGTGAAGATATATCTTTCTTATTCATCACGGATGAATGGATAAATTTGATGAACTTATTGGTTCTTCATTTTTATTGTCAAATTTTATTACTCGAATGATCTTGAAAAATTTAATTCCAATTTTTATTTTGTGGAAATTGGATATAATTTTTCAACATTGTCATGGTCTGACAATAAAGTCAGCTTGATTAAGGATGACTTGCGATTCACTTCATATTATTAAAGTCATTGAACTGACTTGTAAGGTGACAATTTATGAACAACATGTCTCAATGTTCATTAACTACCCACAAACAATAATTATTGTTAATGTGTTCTCATGTTAATTGGACATAAGTTGACATTAATGCGTGTATAGTTCAGCTTTTCTTCAATATTTATTGTAGCATAGCTTATAATTTGTGATATTTGATTGAACGCACCAGAATGTCGCATGTAATTTTGTGGGTTAAGTGATTTATTAATTTTCGATAATATTTTTTTTAAGGATTGGTTGGATGTGAATGAGTTGAAATTGAGGATGTTTATGGATATTTATGGGAATTGAGATTCGATATATTGATTTTGATGGGAAATTGTTGGTTTAGTCAATATGATGTGTGTTTGCTTGATGGACTGTTTTTTTGAAAATTATGGATGCTCTAGGGAGAGGAGGACATGAACAAACAGAACAATGTGTTTGCTAAGGCACTGCTACGTTGCCGTATTAACGGTAAGACTAGGGTTTATGGATCCTGTTAACAAAAAACAGCTGTTTTACTCAAGCTCTAGGTAAGACGCAAGTTTCTGTTAAGGCATCGTGTTGAATGATTTCGACTCATTTATCCTGCTAAAATGTGCGTTTCACCATATTGTGCTTCTCGGTTTAATTGCTGAATAAATGATTGTTTTTTGCCATGGATAGCTTATAATTTTAACACGCAATTTCTGAAATATTAAGAATAAATTGAAATAACTGTCACAAATAGCTAGTGTTAATGATTATCATCGTTATAAACTTAGTTAGCCAGTCTATATTAGGTTATTTTTGCTATAAGCTTGATTGATCTACTAAGAATTGAAGTGCGGCAACTAGGGAATGAATAGACTTCGGTTCTTGCATATATCCACAATAGCTATCAAAAGAGCCATTTTTTTTGAGATAAGCAAGCATATGGCAACTATATAGACATTAAGTAAATCTTTCGTTACAATTCTGTACCAGTGGATCCAAAAAGTCAATTTTTCCAACAAATAATGCTCCAAATTTCAACACTAAAAATCCTGCAAGTCTTTAAAGCCATCCAACAAACATTTTGTTTACCAAAAATTTAATTTAAACCCGCGAGCGCCAAAAAAAAAAAGTCCCATAAAATCTGTAAACTGATGTGCTACCAAAAAATTTATGAAAATTATCCTCCATCCGGATATAATTTACGTAAAATTTATGTCTAATTTAACATTTAATATACACAAACTCAAATATGAGAATGGCAAACATTATTTTTGACGCCATAATAATACACAGCATACAACATACAGCATTTGCTCGTTAAGTCATCTATAATTTTCGTTAATATGATACCATTAACATTTCTCATCCATATAGCTACACATTAAGTGAAGTGAAGATTATAAAATTGAAAATAAAATAAGCGTATAAGTAGGTGTCGAAAATATTACTTCCTTATTTCCTTTCTATGCCGCAATGCAATTAAAAAAATTTTTTTGTTCCTTATTTTACCGTCGATATTAAAATTGTTGAGTGCGCCTTTTCCTGTGCCTTTATAACAACATAATATTCCCATTTCTTGCCTTGAAACTTTCCATGAAATTACATCGCTACGTTTCAATTAAGTTTATGCCTCTCAGCGCGAAACATAATACATAAAAGTCATACATTCACATAAGAAATATGAAAAGAATTACAGGAGCAGTATGGGGTGCCAAAATGCCATTGCACTTCACCCACAAAATATCCAAAGTTAATGAATGTCATAAAAATAATTTGTAGCATAAAAATACCGAAAGTAGGATTTTTAATGAAGCATAAAGAGAAAGTGAAATTTACGCAAGTTTATGTTATAATAGAATCTACACTAAAGTATCATTCATGCTGCCTTTTCCTTTAGTTACGTGGTAAAATGTAGAGGGGAAACCCCTCTCTTTTGTGTCTTACCTTAAAATGAATGTGAATGTGGAAAATAAGAAGATATTTTCTGTGGATGTTGAGGATGTTTTGTTGAGGGTTTTAATGAATTGAGTAAATTAAACTGACGCATTTTTAATTTTAGATTATTTTATTGAATAAATTTGAATTATTTTTGGGGTAAATTAGATAATTATGTATGGAAAATCTGAATTTTTATAAAATTAAGTTTTGAATTTGAAAAAAACTTAAATTTTAAATCTGTAAAAATTTGAAATTTTAAATTTAAAAAAAAATTAAATTTTGAATCTGAAAAAATTTTAAAATTTGAATTTGAAAAAATCTTAAATTTTGAATTTGAAAAAATCTTAAATTTTGAATTTGAGAAAGTTTGCACAAAACCGTCAAATTCCCCAACTTATCACCATATTCCCCCTCAAAATCCCCCTCAAAACATAGTAAAAATGAGAATGAATTTGTCTCATTTTCTTCCCCAATTTCCAAATTTTTTCCTTTACCTCACAAAGACACAATGTAATTGAAATTCCAGAGACGACAACGACGATGGCATAGGAATGAAATTTTTAGTTCCTGTTTTTTAAAGACTACGACACAAACAAGTAATGGAGAGTTATATAAATTTATTTTGCACCTGAGCAATTAATTAACGATTTATTTTTTGTTTGTAGGGAAGGTTTTGCCATATTCTTATCATGAAATGAGTATCAAAATTAGCATTTCTAAGACATACTTCTCCTTCATATTCATTCCACTGTGCTTATTAATGTCAAGCCAAACAAAATATATATAATAAGTAAGGAAACGTGTAGCAGAAATTGTAAATTTTTTTTTTTGTACATTCAGGAAAAGAAAATCCCTCGAAAAAATATTTGTACATGTACAGCAGTTCCTTATTGTAAAAGGGTTCAAATTGTGCTCAACTCTTGCGGAAGTTTGTGTGCTCCCTCACATAACTTGTTGAAAAATTATGACTTTACTTTAATTCATTTCCTCACAACATGCACTCGCCTCCACTTAAATTTATCATATTTCAAATGTTTGGGTCAATTTTTTGTTTAAGCGGATGATTTTTTCGGTGAGGGTTGAGTTGAAATGGGTGCGATTTGGTGGGTGTGGGGCAATAGTTTGTTTTAGAGCGTGATTTTTGGAAGGGTTCTAGTTTTTGACAGATTAATTTTTGAAATTTCATTCTTTAAATTCTCAGTCAAGTTTAAACAATTTGTCAAAAGGGGAGGGAGATATTCTGAAGCAATTTCAAAAGGCATTCGTCTTAAAAAGGACGATAACAGTGTCTCTAGGCCGAAATGAGTCTGATACAGAGTTGAATTTGACGATTTTATTTCCACACCAGAACTACTTCGGCTTAGCGACGTTGTGATTCACTTTTTATATACTTAGAACCTTTTAGGGATTAGGTTGCAGTTAAGGATTGAATCTGGTGTTGTAAATTGCAATTCTGTGATTTTTGAGCATAAAATTGCATAGTCGATAATGATATATAGCCAGAATATAAGCTTAAATTAGATTGCGAGTGCCAAAACTCTTGTTGTAGCACTGATTAAATGTTAGGTTTATGTAAATGTAAGAATTAAGGTACAGGATCAAGTCAATACTCATTACTGATCCAAAATTAACCAAAATTTGACATATTATCCTAACAGATGAGGAGTAATCTCATGAGTATGCTCACAAAATTGACCTAGCTTAACTATATTGAATAGACTCAATCTCATGCTCAATAAGATGAGTATCCTCGCTGTTTATTAGGTATCATAGCAGTTCTAATATTTATTCATGCAAATTATGCAACAAAATCCCTAAAAATTCCCAAAACTATCAAAAATATTCAACATGTATCTAAAAATGCGTCCACTTTCCACTTCCCACCTCACAAACTCACAACTCTTTCCTTGCTGTGCCAAACACCCACTCCATAAAATATTTTTCATTGTGTATAGCATAATCAAATTACGATCATAAAGTGCCTTTTTTCTATACTGTGAATATGAGATTATCATTTTTATTAATATTTTTATTGTTCCTCTATCCCCTAACTGAATTTTTCCGTTCATTTTGATGTTGTTTTTGTTGCTCATTCATATTTCATTTAATATGCATACAATAAACTATCGTAAAGACTGAACGTATCGTATTGAAAACAAATAGAAAAAAGAAAAAGAACTAAAAATTCACATAAAGCATTTATGCTTGAATGGAATAAGACGATAATGATAGAAAGTCACGAACATTGTGTCCTTTTGCCCCACATACCTATCAATTTATTTTGTCGCTTTAGTTTCCAAAATACTATAAATAAACAAGTGCAAGTTTAGGTCGATTTGCAGGTCGAGTTATATTTATAGATTCGGAACCAAAAAAAAGCTATTTTATTTGAACTTTACAGAACTCATACCATAGAGACATAGAGGAAGGCATAATGTTATTTTGAATTTTTGAGGCTCAAATGATGAATAAATAATGTTGTGAGAATACAAATGAGTGACATTCAATATTTAAGGCATTGATGTAGAAATTTTTATAATGATGGATGGAATGGCATACATAATGAAGTAGAAATTATTATTATTTTTGGTATTTTGGATGACTATTGTAGATATGGACTTATGAGAATATATTGTTGGAATTAGAGGCAATCCTTGATGAATATATTTGGAATGGTTTATGTATGAGACACTGTACTTCACTTGTGGAATTGAAATTAGGCATTATTCATTGAATATTTGAGTATTTATTGAATTTATGGGATTGAATATCCTTTGGGCTTTAGGATGGAAGGGCTTTTAATTAAAATTTGAATTTTTGGAATTAGTTGCACTGGTGGAAGTTTTGTTTGAAGAGTGTCTGAGCTGGTTGTTAGTGCACAGACATTGATTATGCATTTACTAAGCTAATGCCTGTTAATGTAAATGGTTTGTAGTTCATTACTGAATTTTGGACTCATTACCACTAGTCGATGCTTCGTAAGGTCCGGATTAAGTTCTCAGTTAGGGAATCTTGAACATTAGAACCCTGTAGTTGATACTGCTTGAAAAAATCAATTCCTTTAGTTTTAGATTTAGTATTAAGATACTAGGCATAGATTCTAGGCATTTTTACATTGACTGACGTACAAGGACCCTCCATACCTAAGTTAATTAAGATTTCAGCAATCCCCTAAATTTCCAAACCCCTAAAAAATCTCAATTCCAAGCATTTCCGACATTCCCAGTCCCTTTTCATCACATTTCCACTCCAAACCCCTAAATTATGCACATTTCAATATGCCACAGCACTTAAATAAATTTTAACGACATAACATTTACTAAAACAAAGCTTGATTCAATTAAAAAATTCTCATAAAAATTCGAACAGTCATAAATTCGTTACCTACCACAAAATACAGCCTTAATGACTTTTTTTTTTTGGTTATTAACATTGAGTTAAACGTGTTATTTCATTCTCATTCAACTTTGAAGTTCACTGCTCTCTTTCTGCTGGCTTTTTTTAATGTTTTCTTCTTGTTCTTCCTTCTCACTTGTATTTTTTATGACATGCTATTTTCGACAAACATTAGGGAAAGTCTCATGCTACTCAATAAACACAATAAAAATAAATTTGATAATTTTTCTTCGTAGTAAAGTTCTCTGATCTGTCTCATGACTTGTTTGGAAGGATTTTTTGAATTTTTTTTTTTTGTTGGAGTCAATTCTATTGATGATCGCATCACGATGTCTCGGGGATGAAGGAAAATAAACGGCAATCAATTGATCTGTCTCAGACGGCAGGGTTGGCTGGGCAAGAGTTTTCGATGTTATCTTGGATGAAGAAAGATATTTTGGAACAGCAGATAACATTTTATATGGAGTCGAGTCGAGACCACTTTTAAGTACCGTAATGGACTTTCTGTAACATGAAAGTGTGCTCTTTGTTTGTTAAGGTTTTGTACAAAATCGACGTCGACTTCGAGCAATGATTGATGCTTAGGGATGTTGAGTAGTAGTTTGGGTTCATAATTTGGTAAATTGTTCAGATTTAAAGCTACAATTGCTGAAATTTTGGTATTTGGACCTTAACTATGCCTTATACTGATATAACTGAGAATATCTGAACGTCATTGACCATTATGATGTCTTAAGTATGCTAAATTGACACCATGTCATAATTATGCTTTGAAATCAAATGTGGGACAATCCCACTGATATTTAGGTCATGTTTTTGGATAAGATCTAATGATGTGATGCTGTAGCTTAGATGATGCAATATTTCAATAAATCAGATGCAATAACCACAAAAACTCAATCAAATGCTCAAAACTCAATAAATACACGAATTTATTATCCAAACAAGAGCACACTAAGCTCAATACTGCACATTATAATCCCAAAACTTCAATACAATTCAATCCAATCCTCATAAACTTTCAATCTCAATTTCTCTTAATCCCCTCTCAAAATATAGAAAATTCCCAATTCAAACAACAGAAAAAAGCACTAAAACAAACAAGCAACTCTGCTGAATCTCAAAAAAATTCGATTATGCATAAAAAATTGAATTCACTTTGAGGAGATTCAAAAAAAAGAAGAAAAAAACTTTTCACTTATTCTACTCAATTTGTTTAAGCAGAATTGAGAACGAGATTTTTTTCTCTTTCTTCCTCCTTCATGTCCTGACAGGAATCATTGATGCTTCCTTCATTTTATTCTCATAAAAAATTGAACATACGTCGATATTCATTTAAGAGCAGCACAAAAAAATTGTTTCGTTATCTCCACCAAGCCACTATGCATGTACGTGTACATAGTATTGAAATACTTATGAGACTCGACTTCCTCCATCGTATAAAGGAAGAAAAAAGTTATTATGCAAATGTCAGGCTATAAAAGAAGCTTTATTGCCACAAGAAAAATAAAAATGTATAAATATTTATTTGCGTAAGGGGAGTTTTGAGCTGCTCGAGCCGCAATTTTATATGCACAAAAAAATAGAATTCCTTTTTTTTAAAATTTTTCACAAAATGAAGCACAAGAAAGTTAAAATCGGATGAGTTTTTTTCCACAAAATTTTAACACTCCCCAACAATAATATCATGCCTTGATATTCTGAACACGTAACTGATTCTCCCTACTTTCATGTCAATGTATCAAAAGCTCATTTACAGCTCCCCTTCTTTATACTTTTTAGCGCATTTTTGAAACTTGTTTTCAGAAAGGTAGCTTAATAAGACACTTTGTTCGTTCGTGCGTTCGTTCGTTCGTCTGTTCGTCTGTTCGTTCGTTCGGGCTAGGTTCTTATCTCAGCAATTAGACATCGTAGAGAGCTCAGGTTTGTTTTATTAGCTCCGTGTTATTGTTTTATTGCGGGCAAATGCATTTAAAAGTTTCAAATCATTGCATAAATACTATAATTAATCAATTTTTCATTTCCATTTACAACAACAACAAAAACAACAACACGTTTTTTCATTGTTTTACAGTGTTCTTCAATGTTTTTCGATGTTTTTACAGTGTTTACTGAACAATGTTTGAATTTTTTTTGACCGTTATGAGGTTTGAATTATGGAAATCCGTTAAATGATGAAGTTCTTAAATTTGTGGAATTTATATATGGATCTTGTTTTATAGGTCTGGAAGTGACCTGGATCTTACTGTATCTTGTGTTTTAGGTCTGCAAGTGTCCTGGATCTTACTGGATCCTGTGTTTTAGGTCTGAAAATGACCTGGATCTTACTGGATCTTGGTTTTTAGGTCTAGAAGTGACCAGGATTTTACTGGATCTTATGTTTTAGGTCTGGAAGTGACCTGGATCTTACTGGATCTTATGTTTTAGGTTTGGAAGTGTTTTATTACTCAATTACTGATCGCTGGGACAAAAATGCGCTTAAGTCCCTCGATCAATAACACGAGGACTTTTGTAATTTTTTATTATTACTTCGAACTCATCTCTTTTTGCATTCATGAAAATGTGCGAATGTAATTGTTTGGATGCTGAACATGGGAAGCAAGAGTGGAAAAAATAACAAAAAAAAGATTTTTATTGCAGTTGAATTTCTGGCACTTTTGACAGTTAAAATCAGAGGGCGAAGCCGACTCATGTTTAGCTCGCTATAGCCAGCTAAAAATCGGCTAAACCTTAGCTGGCTTTAGCCGGCTAACGGATTTCGTTGTTTTCTTTTAGCTGGCTATAGCTGGCTAAACGCATATTAGCCGGCTAAAATCGCAGCTATAGCCGGCTAAAAAGAGAATTTTTGCCTTGTGAATTTCATACAAAAATTTTAAACTTTTTCTTTTTTAGCTGCATAAGTTCGAGTCTCAGGTTTGATTTTTTCTTCTTTTTTACCCTAAAAAGTTTAAATTTATGAAAAATTATTATTTTTTTGGAATTTAATTCATAAATTTCAAGTAGGGTAAAGAATATAATTTTTGTGGTAATTTCAATCTTCAAGATTTTAAAAGTTCATAACTTTTCACGTGTTAATTCTTTTAGGACAATTTCTTCGGCAAAATATTCTAAGATAAATCAAATATAAAAATCAAAATACTATAAGCAAATCAAAATTTATCCTAAAATAACAGTTTTCGTGAAAAACTGATTTTATTAGTGAATATAATTTTTGTGGTATGAAATATAATTTTTGTGGTAAAAAAATATAATTTTTGTGGTAATGATAAATTGAGAATTTGCAGCTTAATTCTTCAAGAAGATTGGCTAAATTTATTATCAAGCTTATATTCAACTAATTTAAGTTCAATTTAAGTCTGAAAAGCACGTGGAAAATGATAAATTAATTAAAAAAAGTTGAAAAAAATTTAACGAATTTTTAAATTTTAAATGAGATAGGGGAGCATCAACCTTAGGGAAAAATCAACCAAAAAATTTCTTAGAAAAAATACCACAAAAATTAGATTTTTTTACCACAAAAATTATATTCAATGTTCACATATTTTAAATGTGTTTTTTTAGTTAAACTAATTAACTTTAACTGTTTAATACTAATTATTGTGAAAATATATGGTTTGTTTTATCATATCAGTCCACTTCCTAAATGAATCAGTGATAATTCCTTAAGAAAATATTTAATTGAAAATTGTAGTAAAAACTTGAATTTTTAGGGTAAATTTTTGGATCGATAAAACTTAGTTATAGTAAGCTAAAAGCTCCATAAAACTAAACATATATCATTTTAATAGCATTCTTTCATAATTTATTTACCTTTCTGGAAGTGAAAAGCAGTGTAAAATAGAATTTCCAAAAAAATGTCAATACCACAAAAATTATATTCTTTACCCTATCTGAAGTAAAAGCTCATTCAAGATTAAAATAAATAATAATTAATCAGTTCATTATAATATTTTACTATCAAAATCCTTCAGGAATGTTAAATTAATGTCTAAACGTTGAAAATTTCACATTTTTGGCAGGAAATTTTCATTTTCTCCAAAAAATATGGTGAGAAATACAGGAAATTGTAAATATAGATAAAGAACTACTATATAAAATGCTAAAATTCAATTTAACTGTTAACAGTTACATATTTTCTGTTTTAAATGTATATTGTTTTGATAATAAAATGAAATTTTACTACAAAAAATTGTAATTATCGAATTTTGCACTTTTTTAAACATTTTTAAATTTATTAACTTAATTTCTGATAGTAAAGTATTGTAGTGAACTAATCATAAGGATTTATATCCATTTTGAATGAGTATTCACTTCAAATACTTGAAATTTACTATTTACTATTTAAAAATACGAAAAAATTATAAATTTAAAATTTTTAATGCAAAAAAGAAGAGAAAAAAAAAAATTTGAGACTCGAACTTATGCGGCTAAAAAGAAAAAAATTGAAATTTTTGTATGAAATTTCATTAAACTTCACAAGACAAAAATTCTCTTTTTAGCCGGCTTTAGCTACGCTTTTAGCCGGCTAAAGAGGAGTTTAGCCAGCTAAAGCCAGCTAACGAAATTTCACGAAATTTTTTAGCCGGCTAAAGCCGACTTTAGCTGATCTTAGCCGACTATAGCGAGCTAAGCTCGGCTTCGCCCTCTGGTTAAAATTTCACAATTGTCTACTCATGGAAAAAAATAAAGTATATAGAGATAGTCTGGGGAATGCGGAAAATCTCACGGATTAAAGTTATTGTTTTGTGAGTGAAAGGAAAGAAATATATGAGTTGGAATGTTTTTGTGTTGAGGAGTTAGGGTGCGTTGAGGTGCGCATTTTTATTGAATTTTTAAGATTTCAGTTTTAGAAAAACTGACTTTAGACTTTAGAAAAACGTCTTAAACTGTTCAGATCTGAGAGATCCAGAGCATTGCATTGCATGTGTCTCAAGTCGTCTCAAGGCTCTCTCTGTCAACTTATCGAGTGAGGGTTCGCCAAACCACCGCACTTGAACCTGGACTTGCAGTTTACAGTAGAATCCGAACTCCTCAGATTCAGACATTATATTCTCATTTTTCCCAAAGGGACGAATTTAGGAAGGAGGGATCTTCAAGGCAAAACCCGCCATTGACCGTTAATCCATTAATCCCACTAATCAAAACCAAAAATCCAAAGAATAGATTATACAAAAATCAGATTAACAGACTAAATGAAGGATTACACAACACCACAATACTTAAAAATGCATGACTATCCTGAATAAAATAATAATTTAACGCTTCCACGAACGAGATTAACGAACAAATGAAATGAAAATAAAAAACCATAAAAAATTGAAAATTTTCCTTTCATCATAAAAATCAAACTTTAAACTTTTTCGTTTTTCGACACTGAGATGAACAGAAAAATAACTTTTTTTAATAAAATTTATAAACAATGTTTTGTATATATGTGTGGTGTTGAGAACCACAAAAATTTAATGCGTATACAGCAAGAACATTATGAACATGCCGTAACACGAAACTTTATTAGAAACAAAATGCCAAAAAAAAGTTCCAAGAGTAGAAAACTGTAATAAATTTTATTATTTTTTTGCCTACCCCCCACCCCCACAGTCATACAACCCGGGGATTAAAAATATTATTTTTTCTCTCTTCTTTTTCTACATCTCGAGGAATTACAATTTCGTGATATCTAGGCGAGTTGAATGTGAGAATAGATTGAGGAACAAAAAAAAAGTCTATGTACAGAAATGGAAAACGAAGAAGTAATGAACTAATAAATCACAATGTCGATACCCTCGAGAGAGTTGAGGGAAGCAAAAAAAAAATTTCGGGAATAAAGAGGAAGATAACTTTACTTTTGAATGCTTTACGCTAACATTTCAATGTTATAATTTTAACATCTAGCTTTAAATGCTTCTCTTTTTTGTGAGTGTGTGTGAGTCGATGGGGTGAAAAAAAATTTGGGGATGAAAAGACATTAGTGGATTAATTGGAGGAAATATGGGTTTGATATTTCATCTAAAATGTAAATTGTGGATTAAAAATCTTTAATTGGGGATTTTTAAGGGTATACATTTAGGTAGAAAGTTTATAGCCTTTATTATAGTAATTTCTAATGAAGGTGAAAAATGAAACTTTTGAAGAAGTTGAGGAAATGGGGAAATGGGGCATTAAAGCAGAGCTTGATGTCATACTCGACTTTCATACGGAGTCGGACCGATTTCAGTCTAACTTTTCATTCAAAGTCCGAGTCGACTTCGAGATCTGCATTAAAGCTACGGCGGTAATCAGCTGTATTTTTACCGAGACGATGCTGTACTTTTCTAACTTGTTGCTGTGACCCGACAAAGCCTCAAAAAGTCCAGATTTTTCAACAAGTCGGAAACTCCATAATAGTATTAAAATTTTTGAAGGTCCAGTTTGAAGCCCAGGACTCTAAATAATTTTTCCTGAATTTCAATTATTTTCTGTATTTTTTTGTAAGTTTCTAACGTAATTCAACTAGTTTTTTGAATAATAAGACTCAAAACGGTCCAAAATCACCCCAATAGTGCCGAACTTAGGAGTATCTTGATTTTTGCCTAAAGAATCCCGATTTTTTTCAAAAATCCTCTGGCCACCCTAATTAAAGCATCAAATTCTATCCACTAAATTCTAATTCCACCTAAAAATTAACTCTTTAAACTCCCAAAGCAATCACTTTGATCAATAAATTCAAGCTCATACATAGATCAACACACTTTAAATTTCATGTATCCGAAAAACATTACAAGCACAGAAATTTATCACAATCGACAATTACAACAGTCCACATATGTTAAAAAGCATCTCTAATGGCACTTAATGTTAAAGTCATTTATCATATTATTTCGAAGCTTTTGTAGTTCATCATTATTGTAGCACTGAGGGTCAAATTTTAATTATGGCAAATTTTATTATTATGCAACAGGGAGACAGTCATGGCAATAATTTTTAATGAAGATTTATTAGATGGAATTTGAAATTAGAAATTAGAAATTCAACTCTGATTTTTTTAAAAGAAAATTTTATGCAAATATTTAAATTATTTTGAAATTGAGTTCTGGAAAAATGATGAATTTTAATCTTAATTAACACAAATTATGCACTACAAACAAATCATATCTAGAGGGTCTTTTGAAATTCAAATATGCTTATATTTTTTGTAATTTTAATAGCATTTCTGCTTCATTAATTTCATTTGATTTGAAATTATAGTGGATTTATGTGAATGCAGCAATCGGAAATATGAATTTAATCTGGAAATGCTTAATTAAGTTTGTTTGAATTTGGATTTAGTATGGTCAATTAATTTGAAATTCGATAAATTATTAGGATGTGGCAATGACCTTTTATTATGCAGCTATATCACTTGTTATTGCTGTTGCTAGGATTGAATAAAAGCTTGCAAACATTCAGAATGTTTGACCACTTACAACAGCAGTTGTAAGGCTCAATAAACCCACTATAGTAACATATTACAGCTATTACATTACATAATCGCATTTTCCAAAATCCTATAACAATATCATCCAGTGCATCCCACAAAACCTGAAAAATAAACATCCAAACTTCACATTCACCTAAATTCCATCAATAACAAATCACCACAAAATGCACAAAATCCCATACACACCAAAAAAGTTCGATAAATGAGCTTTAAAAGTCAAACATCATCAACGCACATCACAAGCTAGACACGCAATCACAAAAATAATATTTCAAGTGCGAGAATATATCCAAATCCACACAATTTAATACAATCTGACATTAAAATAACCATAAAATGAGCTCAATTTATCATTCACACCATCACAAAAATTTTCATTCGAATTGACTTTTTAACGTTGATAAAAAAAGCACTGAGCTCGTCTCCATTTATATCCCATTATTATCCCTCCACTTTTTCTCCACTTCCTCCTGTGTATCTCTCTCGAACGTGAATGAAAAACATGAAATTTGTCAAAATTAATTAGAGTTGACAACCGTGCAAGTGAAGCTCCTCTGTCTGTGTAATTCTATGACGTTAAATGTTACAGTGGCTGTGAAGCGTAACATTACAACATATCCGGTTAGGATGTAAATTATAGACCCAAGAGATGTGTCAAAAAGTGCACATAGACATAAAATGAACATTGTAGTTTTTTTTTATAAGTCGCTAAACTTGTTACTTTCGATTCTGTTCATGGGTAGCGATGTATGAGAATGTATGGGGATGTTTGATGATGATGTGCAGCATTTTAAGTATGGGAAACTTCATAGATTAGTGCTTGATGTCACTTAAATCATGTTTTATCACAGAACTTGTCCAAAATGAATTTTTGGACATAAAAATTCGAAAATTCTTGAATCTAACGCTACATCACATCCAAACAACTCCCATCACACAACTATGACGAGACAATATGTGACTATACACTACTTATATTGCACCGTAAATAAACATAAATATTTTTGTGTCTCCTTTCCATCCAAAAGCTTTTATTCCATTTTATGTCAAAAATCCTCAAAAAAATGTGCACGACTAGGCACATTTTTAGTGCTCTCGACTTTTATGCTGGCTTTTGAATGTCATGAAAAGAAAAAGGAACGACAGAAAAAGGAAAAGCATAAATTTTTTTATATTTCAACATTTTTATTCTTCATTTCAATCATTTGGGCTTGAAGTTGGCATGACTTTTTTGGTGATGATTTTTTGATGAAATTTTTTGATGAGTTGGGACAAAATCAGGGCGATGAGATCAAGTGTCAAGATATATTTTTGTGTGAACTGTTTTGTTGATGGATTAGGAGCAGAGTGGAATGATAATTTTTATTGGAGATGATTGTAGGGATATTATGGTACTGTATACTTGAGTTTATCTTACATTTTGAGGATTCTGTTGATTTTTTGACATTTTTGTTAAGAAGAGGCATATGCTCGGAAGCCACGTGGCGTGGAAAAGGTAGATAAATCCGTGATTCTGGCTTGTGGCTGGATTTCATCGAATATGGCTCAAGTCAGATTCAAGCAAATCTAAAATTTAAATTTTACCACGATTATGTAACAAAATGTCGATTTAAGTTGTCAATTCTAGTTGACATTCGGGATTCTCGAACTGTACGATGAGATTTAAGTTACTTATAGCCACAGACAGCATTTCTGTTATAAGAGGAGTTCCAATCATCCTTCTCTATCCATAAAGATCTAGTTCTGAGTTTGATATCCAACCAGTTTGATAGGGCAGCATCGCTTTGTCACTTCATTTCCAATAGGACGTGAAATTGCCCCGATATCACCGTGACAGCTGATTTTGATTCATTTTTAGAATCAAAAATGCCGGCCACCACATTGTGCTGCTTGAGATACTTACGTCCTTACTTAATTTCTTGGCAAAGGCGTTCGAGGGCCCACTGTCGCATTTAGAGTTGCATCTGTCCTTAGATAACTTCTGCAAGTTTTTAAATTGCTGCTCCAGGTACTTATTAAAATTTCTTACACAGCAGCACATATCTACATCTTTGTAGGATCACATCTTGATTTAATTCTAACTTTACATCAATCTCCCATTCACTTTTCATTCTTCCTTACATCCGCACACATATTTTTTCCGTCCAAAAAAATATATAGAAGACATGAATGCAACATACTGCGATGAAATTATGCAAATGAACTTTTCATTGATTTTCCATTTTCTTCTCTATTTCTTTACAGGCTTTAACAATTCCAACATATTTTATGCAATATCAATATTTTGAAAAGCGAGTATGATGATGATATGTAATTGCTATTGAATCATCATAATATAATACGTTAACGATATAAAGTCATTCAGGAAGGAAAGAAATGACAATGTTGGTGTATGAAGGTTTATGTGTTTATACAAAAGTGAAGAAGCAGTGACGAGTGCCGTGCGAGAGGATAACAAAAGAAAATGTCAACAGAGAAAAAATTAACAGCAGATGAAACCATTCAGGTGAGTCATTTCCCCTTACAAAGAAATTCTTGTTTTGTCATGCCAAAACGTTTTGTCACAAGAACAAGAAACATTCGGTTCCAACACTCAAGATAAGGACATTAAGTGAAGTTGATATCATCTAAATCTAAATCATTTACTAATACACAAGCAAATCCCCTTACACGTGGTTTTCATTACATTTTCTCTTTTCACTTCCTTTACATCTTTTCTTTTGAATTTTCTTTTTTTTTTTTGTTCATTCGAGTTGCTCGCATTTCACTGCGTCCCATGGGAAATGCATGGAATATCCCATTCGAATGAATGAATGAAATGAGAAAGGATGAAAATGTGTGATTGGGATTGAGGTGGATTTGACGCATTTTTTTTGTTATTTTTAAATAAGGGGAAGGGATTTACACGATTTAGATTGCTTGTGGATTGATAGTGTCAAGTGTGCATGGATGTTTTTGCATATTTTGATGAGAATTTATGGAAATGATGGTTCAAAAAATGGGAAAAAATTATTTAAAGACGCGTCATCAGGGAAATTACTTAATTAAGGTGCATGCAGCAGTTGTTCCTATTTTTAGTCGTCAAAGTGGACCAAAACCAGCGTTCAGGGATATCAACTTAGTAGATGACTATCTAATGTTGTGTTACCTACTCAATTTAGTGATGCAAGCGTGTCCTAGTGACTTTTTAGTGCCATTCTGGCTTTCAACTCAGCAAATAACTGTATAAGGTTGTAATACCGACTTACTTTATTGTCAAAATACCTTAAATTATCCAATGCTCACTCTAAAACTCTAAAACTCAAAAATTTCCAAAAAACCCAAAAAATCTCCTCAATAAAAGTCAAAATGCCAGCACTTCCATCCCTAATATGCCAATTATTTCAGTCAATAAGTGAGCCAAAAATGAGGAAGAAAAGGAGAGAAAAATGAATTTTTTTTTTCTCACTTCAAATGACTTTCACTTTGCAGCATTTGAAGATGAACAAAAAAATGTTTTTTCATTCTTTCTGCTGGTTGCTCCTTACTTATTACTTGTTCTCCTAAATGGAATGTAATGTAATGAATTTTTTAAGACAAGTTGGAATTTTTTTTTGTTTTGTTCTCTTTACTCCTGCTTCCAAAAATAAAAGTTTTTTGTTCCTTCTCACTTTCTCGTGTTCGCGCTTGGAGTTGAAGTGATGCTGAAAATTTCAACACTAAAAGTGTTTTTTTGTCTTGTTTTCGTTCCATTTTTAATGGATGTTTAATTTATTTATGAAATACTTTGGGAGAAAATATTTTTGAAAATTTTTTGTTGTAAATTATTGAAATTCTTTCAAATTTCTTTTGAATTTTTGAGAATTTTTAAATTGGAAATTAAAGTTTTTTTTGAGTTTGAAGGGTGATGAGTGTTAAGTTAGTCTTGAGTTAATTTGAATTTTTGGTCACATTATCTAGAAAGTGCTATAATATGAGTTGAATAGTCGTTAAGAATTCACTTAGAAACCACGTAATAAAGTCAAGAACTTTAAAAGACTGAATTGACGTCTGATGCAAATTGATACTTTTTCGTGGTATCCACTGTGACCATGAAATACACCGCTGGCGACCGAGCTTTATGTCGAAACATGGATTTGATAGGATAGATTAAAAACCTATCCTGACGACCCTACTTTAAGGGTGGCAGTCCTAAAAACAGAATAGGAATGATGAGGTTCACAATCTAACATGTCCAAAGTAAGCAACAAACTAGATGCAAAGTCCACAAATTTCCAAAAATACCCAGAATTCCTTTTCAAAAATCAAATCCTCATCAACGTCCATTACAATCATTAACAGCATTCCATCCCAACTCTCGTTATCATAATTCCACTTAAATTCTAAAAATAGCACCTCAATGCGACACCCCTTGAGTAATCTTCATGTAAAATCCACTGAAATGAAGACATTTTACCTACTTCAATCAATAAATCCTCTCCCAATTCACAAAGCGTAATCGAGTGGAAAATTTTTTGGGACAACATTGATTTAGATCAATGAAATAAATTTGCAATTTTGGAAATAGAACTTGTTAATTAATCCTTCATCCATAAATCATAAGGACTTGTTAAGTAAATTTTAGATACATTTTATGGGTGTTGAGTGAATTGAAGATGTTTTGGAAATTGATAATCTGTGTTATTTAAAGATCAGAGTAAGGTACGGTGGTGGGGAATCTGTGTATCACGACATGCCGTGTGCAGTTTCAGTCGAGGCTAACAACCATTGTGTTCCTGGAAAAGTAAACTTTTGCTCAATATGACTGGTCAATTGAGACTCAAATGGACATCTTTTTGATGAAACTAAGTTCTTAATTCTTCAGTTCTAAGGTGTCTGAATAACAAAAATATGCCCATTGTCTGTTTGGAACTGAAGCATAACTACTCAAATTCTGAGTCTTAACTGAGGTCTTTGACTTCAAAACTGCTTGAACCCGCATTCAAATTTGGATGACGCAAATTCAAAATATGTAGCTTCGAAAACCACACATGTGTATCAAAATCTTGAATTCTTTTTATTCCATAAAAATATCTTATTTCTTTTCTATTTGTCTTTGAAATTAAGCTTTGCCATAAAAATGACAGGCTTTGCAAAAAATATAAAATTATTTTTGCTGATTCAAATTTTCCATTCGATTTCTTGAAAAATACCAAAAAAATGCTTAAATTCTCAGCTGGAAATTTTTATGGCATTTGAAAATATTTTCATCAATAAAAAGTAATTGGATAATAAGCCATGCTGAATTTCTTCTCATAGCTAAAATGATAATTACGTTAATGATGCTTTACATTTTCTTAAAAAAATAAATTTTATATTCATAAATATTTAAGAGACATTACATTACTTCCCCTCATAATTTTACCATCGAATCTGCCTTACCGACCAACTTGAAGTTGTCTGCGAATTGAAAATCGTCGAAAAAATTTCCCCTCATTTGCGGCACTTCTATTCATAAGACATCAAAGGAACGTAAAAAATTCATCATGTTTTCCTCTTTTTTTTCCTCATTTACTTTAAAGCGGAAAACATCATAAAAATGTCATAAAAAGAATTTTTTACAGCTTTTCACCGACATCAATAAAATATTATTCCAACTAATGCAGGTGGTTGACTTATTTACGCAAACAAAAAAAGTGCAGTTTTTTGGATCTGAATGAATGAAAAATCGTAAAAAAATATTAGAAATTTTTATGACTTTTTTCCCGAACAAAGCCGCTGATGTCGGTTGTAAATAATTTCATTCATCGCGATTCCAATCGACAATTGTAAGCAGAAATCAACAAGGAAGTGAAAAGAGCACAATGTAGGAAATAAATCGAAGGGAAGCTGTAAAATCGATACCTAATTATTCCATTCAATGAATTCTATTTACAAGTCGAATGAGAGGATGGAGATAGGATGTTAAAATTTAAAGATGAAGCTAAATTAGGAAATCAGGTCAAGGGAGATGAGATTTTTTTGAGACAAATTACAAAGGGGTGGGTACTGTTATGGAATGTTTTGAAGAAGACAGTTGAGAAGTTGGAGGGTACGTCGTGGGTGCTGTCTGAATTCTGGTAAGTTTCATATTGAATTTGTGATTTTCTGAACAAATTTTGCAATGATAAATGGGTTGAAAATTCAAAAATTCCTACTTTTTGCATGATGTCGTAATTAAACGACTCCTGAGACAAAGAGTCCACTTTTAGGTACCATAATGATGTTTCGGGACCATAAAAGCATGCCTTATGCCTGTCAGCGCTCGCCACAATTATTAAATTTGTAGAATTTCTATGAAAAAATCAAATTTTCCGCTTGAAAAATTCATATTTTTACAAATATCTATGAGGCTAACTCTTGAAAAGTGGTAAAATACCTAAAAATCCTTAAAAAATAGCAAAAATTCCTCTCCAAAAATTCATCCATCCCTTGCTCAAATCCCCCAAACCCCCCTCAATTTTAAAATACTTTCCACAACCTCCTAAAAAGAATTTTCATTGATACCTTGGAGAAATCTTCAAAAATTATGTAAAGACATTCAAATTCACTCTTAACAGCACCCCATGTTTCAACATCCACACGACAAAAACATCATCAACATCTCCAAGATACTTGCCTAAGCTATTTACAATATCTTTAAAATGTAGTCATTCCGCACTTTTTTTTTGTGTCAATTCACCTCCGATGTTTATCATCGAGGGAATTTTTTTCACTTTATCAGTTAATAATCTGCTTTTGTTTGCTATGGCTGTATTCATGCGTGATGATGAATTTACACATATTTAGTGCTGTAACTGAAAATTTTAAAGTGATGAGTCATCGGAAAAATTATTAGGAGGTGAAAATTTTCCCTGTTTTTCATTTACAAGGATGACGAAAAATTTGCTGTTTTTAAAAAATTTACAGTTAGGCGTGAAGATACGTAACCTCCAGTCAATCGTGTAATATCCTGTCATGCAATATTTTTCCACCCTCAATATAAATAATTTTTTCCTCTATGAGACATCATGATGATGAATTTTCAATTGCGAGAATATATTTTTTTAATCTCGCATAAAGTGGAAAAAGTCACGCATTACAAACACAATTTTCGGTGTAAGTAGAAGGTCAAATTATGTCAATGAAAATATAAATCAGTGAATAAATTTTTTGACATTCATTAGAATAATTTTTGCTAGTAATTTAGGGATTTGCAGGGTTGGTAAATATGAAGGGGTGATTAGGAGGATTTAAGAGTGTTTCTAGAGAGTGTTTTAAGAGTTGTGCATACATACTTCTCTGGTTTAACAGATCAATTGTGATCTATGGCGTCTTATTGATGTTGCATTAAGCTGGCTCAATTGCTGGCTTCCACTAGCCAATATTTAATGCCATGTGCAATACTATCTCTATTGAAAGTCTCCTTTCGTATTTGATGGAACTTCAAGCTCTTTAATGAGCTTAGTTGAGCCTTAAGAGCTCCTTGCTGGAGCCTTCTTCATTTGTGTTATTCAAGAATGTCTGTTTTTGTCGTCTACATGTCATTTTGAAGATCCTAGCCGTGATATAAGACCTCATTATGTATATGAACACTTACAGCAACGTTTTGTCATTCCACTGATATCCAGCAAACCTTTAAAACCTCAATCCAAATTCATTTTAAGCTCATAATTTCCAATCGCTCAATTGCTCTCATTTTGATCTATGGCCTCTCTCAGTTGGCGTCTAAAACTGGTTCTATTACTGGATGCCCCTTTCCAATTAACAATACCAAGTGCTACACTGTCTCTAGTTGCAGCCTGCCTTCAAAAATTCCTTAGCCGCCCTCGTGCTCTTTTGCTATTTGCCATCTACAAAAATTCACACTCGTTAAGCTATAATCATCCGCGAACTGCCTAAGCATAGCTTTACATCTCTCTTATTTGAACAGCAAATGGTTTTCATAATTCCAATCTCAACAACCCTGACCTCGAATCATGATTAAGACTTAAAATCGGCATAAAAATATGAGTTGACACTTACAAAAGGGTGTGATTGAAGAATTTTTCATTTTTTTATTCATTTATGATTCAAGCAACAGAATAAATTTCCATATATATATGCTGATAAATTTATGACTGAAATAATGAAATCATAATTCTATTGCTATAGCATGTGGATGAAAAAATCAACATATCACATTGCCCATTTGCATACTTAATTTCGCAAACACTTTTTTGTGTTTTTTGTTGCTCTTTAAAAGCACTTTCATGTGTACATAATGTCATTTTGGAAGGGTGTAATGTTGGAAAATTGAAAAACCTGAAGAATTTTCTCACTCATTTAGGGACGAATGAGCCACCAATTGCTCTTGAAAGTTTTTTTTTTTTCATTTTTTTGTAAAAACTCTTGAAATTTTATTCAACCCCTCCGAGTTCATTGCGTTCAGCTATGTAAACAATCAAACATGAAATCGTTTTCTATTTTCTTCTACATGTTTATAGTTAGGGACGGGACTCATTGTGCACTTTTTTGAAATTGTTACGATTTAATCATATTCATGGAAATTCTTTATTCGATGTGTGCTGAAACAATAAAAATGAGAAATTGAACCCGAATAATATATAAAATTGCTTTTGACCCTTTTTTCATATGTTTTATTTGTGTAATCGAGTGCTTTTTGATGTATATACTGTAATGCAATGCAATTTCTGTCAATTATGACACTTGCAGTAAAATTATGTATCTGTTTAGAATTGTTGGTGTGGGAAAAATAAAATGAATTTTTTAATAGAGGGTTTTGGGAATTTTTTGAAGGGTTTAAATTGACGGAATGAATTTATATTAATGAGATTTTGAAGGAATTGTTGAGTTTTGACATATTTATGATGGAAAATTTGTTAAAGAATTGTTCAATAAATACGGCAGCTGAGGTTTAATTGTAATCAGGCGCAGGATGTCGAGTGTGTTAAGCCTTCAACGTTTAAGACTTGGTTTCAGCCAAATGAAATGTCTAATCGGATTAATATCTTGTTGTAGCCGTTTTAACTCAGTTAGTGAAGACTGAGCATCATTCGTTAATTGTATCAATATATCAAGCACAACTTAACCAGCTCATGCAACATTTAGACCAAAAACTCTGGGACTTGTTGAGATAACGGACCGCAAATCTGCTAAACTGCTTAGATAAGATGCTTAGCGGATTAGCGGTCTGTTAACTTAACTATGTTCCAGAATTTTTGGTCTAAATTTCGCACGAGTTGGTTCAGTTGATGCATTGTCATCCATGTTCAGCACAATTTGCATAAAAAGTTAGTAAGAATTGAGCCTTTTAGTCACTTAGTTATTAAGAAACCGGAAAAAGTTCTGGAAATTTAGCATTTTCAGTCCTATTTTCTGTTCAAATATCTAGCCCGAAGGACACAAGTTAACAAGGTTTGGTCATGAATCCTTTAATTCTCTGTCATGGAATCATTTATTGATCTCAAACAGAAGTTGCTTCAATTTGACGGCCATGTGGCTTCTACAGTAACTCTTGATACGAAGCATACCAGAAAATAAATTCCATCTGTCCAGAAAATTTCACCAAATCCAATTTTTACAGCCTTAAAAAAATTCCATCTTAAAAAATCCACAAAAATTTTTACAACCAGTCCCCAAATTTAATGTCAAAAAGAAGCAAAGAAATTTTAAAAAGATAAATAAAAATTTTTACAATCGTATCAAATTCATCTCACAAATGTGTAACTTTTTACTCCAGTCGTCTGATTATGTTACATTTTTATGGATCTTTTATTCATGAAACACTTGCTCACTTCCTTTACTCTCAAAATTTCTGTCAGACTTTCGACACAAAAAAAAAGTTAAAATAATAAAATTCATTTCACAGCAAATACAAACAGGAAAGTTGAATAAGAGAGTCAAAATTATGCAAATTTTTGCTTCTGTTGACACATTTTCCATTTCTTCTGTCTTACTTCCTTAAGAAAAATCTAAAAATTTTCTATTTTTCTATCCCGATTCAAATGAAAATTTTCACCATAAAAAAAAAGTGAAAGGTTTTTTTGCAAAAAAGGAATTTCAAAAGTGTGCGCTTAGAATGTCAATTGAAAAGAAGGAACTGGAAGGAGTCACTTTAAAATGGAACAGATGATGTTATGTGTAGGGACTAAAAATCAATATTGGGATGACATAAAATTCTTGAAAAGTGAAAGTTTTTCATTTTTAAAGCCGAAACGAGAGGAAAAATTCTTTGGGTAATAAAATTGAATTCTTTAAAGGCTTGATGGAAGTTGAAAAGGTAAATTGAATTATGGAGCAAAAATTTTTTGAGGCATTTTTGTTGCTAGAAAAGACGTGTCGGTGAAGATATCTGATAAAGTGTAAATTCAGTTAAGGCATACGTTGTAAATTGTTGATAGGAAAGAATGTGAAACATGTGAAACTGAGGCGATAAAGATGAGCATGTTGATGATAAAATTTAGTTCATCACGATAAAAAATAGTAAGTTGTGGATGATGAAATGGATAGAGTTTTAACAGCACTTAAGATAAATAAGGAGAAATTTGCAGTATTAGAAGTTAATAAATTAAAAAGATGAGCAACTGTTTTAAGGAGGATTATTTTGGGTGACGTGCAACTGTTGTGCTTCAAAAATATTGTATGACGTGCAACTGTTGTGCTGAGAATAGTTTTGTATGATGTGTTGCTGTTGTTTTGAGATTTATTTTATGTCCTGGAACTGTAGTGATGAGAAAAAATTAGTGAAACGAGCAAACAGTTGTACTGAGAATCGTTTTTGTGTCTTGCAAATGTTGTTTTGTGAATCACTTTAGAATGCAAGCAACTGTTGTATTTAGAACATTTATATGTCACGCAACTGTTGTACGAAAAAAAAATCTTATAATTAGCAACCGCTGTGCTGAGAACAATAAACTATGATCAGCAACTGTTATGTTTAGAATAAATTTGTATGATGAGCGACTGTTGTATTGAAAATTATTTTATATGGCTCACTAATGTTGCATTAAGAATAATTTTATATGGTACTCAACTGTTGTGCCAAGAATTACTTTATCTAGCAAGCAATTGTGTTACTGAGAGTAATTTTATTTGCCGCAACACTGTTTTATTAAGAACCATTTTTATGGCACGCAACTTTTGTACTAAGAACTGTTGTGCTGAGCATTGTCGTGATGAGTGCAATTTTTTATGCGACATGCAACTGTTGAATTGCAATTTATTTTATATGGCACGCAACTGTGATATTTAGAATTATTTTATGCTGTGCAACATTGTATTCCATATTTTAAAAGATTCCTCAACAAATTCAATTTAATAAAGTAAAACAATCAAGTAAATAAAACTTCATTATTGATTGTTTTCCAAAAAACGTCAAATGAAAGTTAATTAATGACGGAGGACGGCAAGGCATTCTCAATTCATTGACTATTTTTCCAATTTCTATAATCAAATAAATTTCATTGTTATTTATAAGTTTGTTCTGTCCCATAAAAATCAATATTGATTTTTCTTCCTTGATGAGAATCTATAAAGTAAATTTTTTTCTGACTTTTTTTTCCCTCCCTTCCCCTAACTGCTTGCCTTACTCGCATGAAAAAAATAAATATAAAATCTTAAATGAAATTTTCGAGGACTTTCTAGCTACGTTGATATTCCTGCACGATTTCATTTTTCCATCAAATTTGTTTGCTTATTCAATCAAACTAAATAAATATATTATTATGATGATGAAAGAATAAATCTTGTCTTGAGAGATGGATGATTCTTATGTTTTTATTATTTTTTTCTTCATCTCTAACTTTGGTGAAAGGAGGAGATTTATGTCAGGAATGGGAGAAAATTGGGGAAAATTGGAAAAGAGAAAAATCAAATTAAAATCCACATATTCTATTTTACAATGCGATTTTCGTATTTTTTGTTTTTCACTTTTGTGGATGGTGGGATTTTAGGAGGTCCTTAGGATGAATTTAGGTGGGATTTTAGGAGGTCCTTAAAATGAATTTAGGTGGAAATTTAGTGGAGGTTTGAATTTTAAGCCAGTTAGCCCTCAGTCGGTTTCTGAAGCAGGCTCTATCGCTGGCTACCGCTTATCAATGCCAATTCTAAGTGACAGTTTTTGAGTTTCTGTAAATTTTGAAATTCATAGAAATTTGGAACTTTTTGAATTATTGTCGAAAAATAGCAGTGCTTACTACTTACTTACTGTAACTATGAATGCATATGTAGAACTTATGTTACTACAAATTGCTTTACATCTGACTCTGTTGCTGGCTCCAAGCTGGCTCTGACATCTGGTTTGTACAAATTCGCACATTGAGTCGCACTCTGTCTGCACACTGTACTGACATTCTTTTAGACGAGGACATAGCAGTGCTTTGAAAAAATACAGCAAATGATCCTTTTTGACTAGCAATATGTGCTTGGCTTTCATTAGCCGATTCATAAACTTACCAGAAAAATTCAAATCGATCAATCGGATGACATCAGGATGGAATGACTCTGACCGGATTTAGAGCCAAGTCAGTGTCATGGACTGATGCCGAATTTGAGATCCATTATGCTGTGCTGTTTTGATTATTACCCGATATTCCAGATTCCAAATCACATTTTGCAGCATTCAAACTTAATTTTCTAATTCAAAAATCCTCGCCAACATTCTATCCAACCATCATCACAAGGACACCATCCATACGAAAGCGAATTGACTCATAAAAATGCCTTTCATTGCGGCGGGTATGGTGAGACGATTTTTACAACATTATAAGTACTTAGAAGCATGTGGAATTCTTCCTGCCTACCAAAGGAAAACGAAACTTTTTTTTTATTTCATTCAGCGAGTGAAATTTGTTACCGTATTTTTATTGCCGTGTCTCCATCCATGTGACTTCTACCTTCTTTATGACTCTCAATTTTTACATCGACCATAAAAATGTTGTTGCAAATTGATTGACTTTGTGAATTGTTAATCTCTTAGCGGATAGAATTGTGCTCATAAAATCAACTTCAATTTAGTATGAATTCCTGGAAGGAAGTTGCAGTCTTACAAAACTTATTATTAAATTACCATAATCGAAATGGAAAATGATGTGACTATATGGCACACTCCAGCAATAAATTATTTCCCGGTTCATGGCATTTCGACAATATGCCGTCAAGTACTTACTATATAGTAAAAAAAATGTTTTTATGAACATCCGCAAATGAGGGTGACTAAAAAATATTGAAATACTTGTTATGTACATTCATATACAGCTATAGACACACCACTACTGCCACTTGATATTATTATCGATTGTCAATCTTCCCTTAACGATGGAAAGGAATTATTATTGTTGCATATTTTCTACATTTTTATTCCTTGATATATTTGAGGAGTGATTGAAGCAGCAACGGCGGTAAATATAGCGACAAGGAATTTTCTTTCAGTTTGGTAAACAAGGAAGAGATAAAATTTCTTAATGTGCTTATATCATGTATTTACTTCTATTTATCCTCGCATTATGTATACAATTTAATGCTATACTTATCGCCAAAATATAATGTTTTGATAAGAATGGAAATGATGCGACGGAGAAGGGAGGATCTTAAATGATGTCATAATCATTGGATTGGATGTGACATGAGCTTGTCAAGGTTCAGGAGCTTGACCAGGGAAAGATGCTTGTCTAGGGATAGAAACTTGTCCTGGGACAAGGCTTATCCAGAGACAAGTGCTTGTTTAGGGACAGGGACTGGTCCATAGAAAAGGGTTTATCCATAGACAGGGAGTTATCCATATACAGAGGCTTATCCATAGACAGGGGCTTGTTTAGGGTCAGGGCTTGTTCGGATATAGTGGCTTGTCCGGAGATAGTGGCTTGCTCATAGAAAGGAGCTTATCCATAGACAGGGACTTATCCAAAGACAGCGGCTTATCCATAGACAGGGAATTAGCCAAGAATAGGGGCATACTTAGGTGAGGGGCATATTCAGGTAAGAGAGTTAATGGTCAACCCCCTCTTACCCTTTTTGAAAAATATTCTTCAATTTCTAGAGTTTTTTGTACCAAAAATCCTCAATTACCTAAATTTCTTGAATATATCTCTGTAATCTGGAACGTATACTTGAAAGACGTCACTTTTTAACAAACCCCAGATATATTTTTGACTTCTTATTGTGTATGAATGCCTCCAAAATACTCGCAACACCAGGATTTTTATCAAGAATTCTAAAAATGACGTTCCCTACATTGCAAGCAATGCTCGGCATATTGCTAAAAATGTTTGCCTTCTTGTTATTTTGTCGCATTGAATATTTAATCTCAGGTCTTGTTATCTTATCCGTCGTTGTTGTTTTTTTGGTGCGCTAAATTTGAATAATTTTGCAATGTTTTTCGATTCAACCTTAATAGGATTGTATCAGAATTTTTGGCATTGTATCAGTTCTCCATAATAAATTTTGGATATGTAGACTAAATGGAAATGAATTTCGACATAATGCTGCAATTATTTCAAAGGCTTAATTGTGTCAAATCTGTTCTTATTTACTTATATACTTCGTTGGACGTACATATCAATTAAAATCCATGACCTCTATCAGATGGCGCTTGAAACTGGCTCAATCGCTGGTTTTCGCTTGCCATCTTTGTTCATAATTGTTTTTAAATCAAAAAATGATAAAGTATTTAACATTAGAGTCCATTTGGCATGAACAAAAGTTCATAAAACTCATTTAAAAATAAAGGAAAACTCCAACAAGCTCAATAACCTAATTTCATAACAATACCAAATTGCATAACAATCTAATAAAATGTTATTTATCCTTTCCATTCACGCAAAATACCTAAAAATAAATTCATATGATTATTGGACAGAAAATATTCTGAGTCACAGTCATTTGCGAAATCTTTATTTGTGAAGCATTTGCGCCAAGCCCACAAGCTGGAAAAAACCAAAAAAATAAGAAGCGAAAGCATGAATGATTCACAGGTTTATGTCCTTTTGACATTTAGCGTACGATACTCTAAAAATAGAATTTTCCACATGGCTTTACGTTCAATGTTATTGAAATACCGAACCACGTGTAGGGATATTTTCTCTTTCCATCCTCACCCCACCCGACTGTCTTGTAACATTTGTAGACTTTCTCTTTCCACACTTTCTATGTTGAGGATCGTTCTGCGCAAAGGGAAATTTTTTTCTCTGTCTTCCTTCTTCTTCCCTATTGTAGAGAATATTTTCTTCAGTATTCGTCGGTCGCTCACTCGTTGAGGTTTGATTTTCAACATAACTCTATATATCGCTTTAATTTTTTTTTGTTTTGGTCTTCATTCACAAAAGGAAGCAGAACAGAACAAAAATTTTCTCCTCATTGCAAAAAAGCTCATTTTTTCTCGTTTCCAGACAGTAGTTTTGTGTAGTGCTATAGATACATATACAAGGGACTATATTCATGTCATAAAAAGTTATTGTTATTGTATTCACGAGGAATTGGATGAGGCAGAAAAATTTATATTTATTTCGGTTGTCGTTGCCGCACACATTCGAGTCGTGTGTGGATTTTTCTGTTTCCTTTTTAAACCAAAATATTTTGTGAAAAAAAAAATGATGAAAAATAATTTTTGTGTGCATAAAAAATGACTCAGGAGTTTATCAGTGACACGTGAGATGATGATCTGATGTGAGTGAATAAAGTGGAAAGTCCTGATTTTTAAATGTGAGAATTGAAGAAGAAAAAGTTGAAAAATTTTGAGAAAAATACAAGAAAATTCCAAAAAGTGTCAAAAAGTTCATACAAAATTTTAAAGTTTAAATTGAATTTTAATTTTGAAATTTAAACTTTCAAAAATATAAAATTAAATTTAAAAAAATATTCAAAATTTTGACTAAAATTTGAAAAGTAATTCAAAATTTTGAAAAAAAATTTAAAAATTAAAAATTTACCCAAAAAAGTGCAATAAAAAATCCTCAAAAAGTGCTGAAAAAGTGAAAATTAAATTAAAAAACTCGATGATTCATTCTTAAAGCTTAAACTAGCCTCAGCTTGGAATAGCAAAAATATAAAACCATTGTGGATTACTCTGTGCAAATAAATAACTTAAAAAGGACATCAAGCTATCTACAAAAGTCTTCTAAATCTTTTGGAATAATTCATTTTTATGTGAATTTAGAGCAAAAAATAAAATAAAAGTAAAAAAACCTCTTTGTTGTGTATAAATATTTACAATTACATAAATTTTACTTCCTCTCACTACTCAGTCAGCTCTCGGTTGGCGGGAATGGTTTCCTTTTTGTTATGCTTACTGTTGTTATTTTTGTTGTGTATTAAATGTAATGTTGTTGGATGAGATTTGAAGAAGGAAATATCATAAAAGATTAGAGGATGTGGTGTGGCAGGCATGGCGGGAAGTTTGAGAAAGAAATTGTAAAAATTGTGAAAAACTTAAAAAGTTTTGAAAAATTTTAAAAATGTTGAAAAATGTTAAATTTTTACAAAACTTGAAATCTGCTAAATTTAAATTTTTTTGAAAATTAATTTTTTTTCCTAAATTCTAAATCGAAATTTGTTTGAAATTTGGAATCTAAATTAAAATTTAAAATTTACAAAAATTAATTTTCATTTTGAATTGAAATGAATTGAATTGAAATTACAATTTTCAATATTCTTTACAAAATTCTAAAATCTCAAAGTTAAACTTAATTTATGGTCAGTCTTAAGATTTCGAAACATTAAAAAATTTCAAAAAATTTAGTAAATTCAAAAAAAAAATTAAAAATCCCAAAGAATCAAAGAGTTCCAAAAATCTGAAAAATTTTAAAAATCTAAAAAATTCCAAAAATTTTAAAATGTCAAAAAAATTTTAAAAATTCAAAAAATTTTAAAAATTTAAAATTTACCAAAGATTTAAAATTTAAAAAATTCAGAAACAATTCAGAACAAATTTTGCAAAATTCCAACAAAAAATCAAATTTCCTTCAAATTTCTAGTACAAATATTGAAAATTATACAACACAAACTCCCTCATCATCCAAGATATAAAAAACAATACAAATATACCTTTTAGCCCTAAAAAAGGATCAAACCTAAATATGTGTCTATATATCCATATCCAATGTTTGTCGCATGCTGATATAAAATTCAGTAAAGGTATCCATTTATTCGCTGCCTTGTAAACCACCACTTCCACTACACAAAATTTAATGTATATAGTACGGAAGAAGAGCAACAACATTATTTTATATGCCCGGAGGTCATAGATTGCATGCTCATCTAATTAATAGCAAATTTCCTCCGAGTACATCCCCAAAAATAAAATTACAAATTTTCATCTCATCGAATGTGATAATTTTGTGCGTATATGAACAATGCTCTGTTGTGGCTTTTTTTTAAATATTTATTCTCGACATATAGTCAGCATAGAAAACTAATGTGCATCCATTATTCATCTCAATGGCTTCATAATAAACAATAAACGGACCGAAGGCTCATACATATATAGTCATTTATCACAATTTATGGAAAAAAGCTGTTAAATGATTTTACACTCGATAACATGCTGAATAAGTCGTCGAGGATAGGAAAATAATAAAAAAAATTATGTTTGTGAGTCGAGAAAATGTGTTGGATAATAAAGCATGGAAAAAGTTTTTCGATGCTATAGCTGAAAAGCTGTTTCAATTTTGTGTATCATATTGTTTTTTGGGGGGTACATTAAGCAGTGATGTTTACTATAATGCCTGAAAATGACGCCTGGAAAGCAAAATAGCAAAAATCGACATTATGGCGTCGTCAGGTTAGTTTAGGGCTGCATTTGACATGAACCTGGGACCAACTTAGCACGAAGCTCTTATTTGGCGTCATGTGCTTTCCAGGTGACTCCAAAAAATGTTCATGAATTGGCAAGAAACCCTCGAAGCAATTTGAACGAATTTTGAGGGAACTAGCAAGAAATAGAAGCCAGAAGTTGACCTTAAATGCTCAAAATTGGCGAAGTTCCTAAAGACTATCCTTGCCAATTTCAATCAATTCAGACATAACTCATAAACAATCCCATCAAAACTTTAAATTCCACCCAAAAAGGCAAACTTCATAAATTTCGGTTGGATAGTTTTTTGATTCTATCCAATAGATTTCTGAAAATTCATTCGTAATTTTCTAATTAGGATGAAAGCATTTTGTAGGAATCTCGTAAAATTTTCTCTCGTTTTATTATTTTCGAGCTGTTTCATTCATGATGGGATTTAGCAGATAGGCTTAAATTTTCATTTTAGATAACGAAGCCTTTTTTAAGGATGTTAGATGGGAAAATGATGAAGCCTGAATATGGTGGATGGATGGAAGAATTTTGAGCTTTAATGGATGTGTATGAGATGATTTTGGGGGGTTTTAGAGGATTTATGTGATGAAATTTTGCATTATATTGAGTTAATTAATGTTGGAATTTGTGATTATGAAGGGATTTGAGTTATGGTAGCAGATAAGCTTGGGTTCCAAGGCTATTGGACTCATATGGCTTATATAAATTAGATCCTACCTTTAAATAACCAAAAATTGAAACCATTTGCTTAAAAAATTCACAAAACTCTAAAAACGACATCCATAAAGTGTCAAAACCTTAAAAACCGCCCTCATTCCACAAACCCCAACCAAAAAGCAATCACCTCTACCCAAAAAAATTATCACAGAACAATTAAAACTCATTAATAACAAGCAATAGACAAAATTTTACAATAAAACAAGCCAACCAAAAGTTCTCCACATTCAAGCATCACAAAACATCCAATTTTAAATTCCACTTCTACACTAAAAGTGCTTCATTTTACAACTCTACATAACTATCCACAGCCAGACACATAAAGCCATTTTGGTATTCAACTGATAACAAAAATGAAAATATTTCTAGAATAAATACAAAATGCAACAGTGGATGTGGATGCAAAAATAATTACGAAAAAATCACAAAATTTCACTTTCAAATGAACTGTTATCTCAGCACTAGCTCCGCATGCTGTTGCTATTCACTAATTTAACAATGCAAATTGCTTTTGATAATAGAGCTTTTTTTGAGGGAGGTTTGTTGAAATGTTGAGTGTTGAGTTAGGTGCATTTTGGGTTGATTGTTGGGCTTAATGAAGAGTAGTTTGAATTTTATATATTATTTGGGAATTGATAATTGTGCTGCATTTTTGGAGATGAGAGTTGATTTTTTGGACTCTAATCTACAGTTTTTGATGGAAATTTGATAGTAATCTGGTGATTATTAGCTACATATGTCAATTAGGAGGGGGAACATGTAGGATTTAGGATTATTTAGTTACTTCCAGGGCTGTTTAGTGTTTAGTGAATGTCTGTAGACAGCTCTATCATTCAATAAATTCTTCCAGTTCGAGATATTGAGAACTCTAGCGGCCAGGAACTTTTCGGTCTTCCTCTCAATCTGAAAACAGGACTAAACCTTGTTTATTCTAACTGATGCATGAAGCTGGCTCGAATTTTTCAAGAAAAAACAGCCTCAAGTCGATTTTAAGCTCAAATTCCAACCTTAAATCACTCCAACATCCAAACTAAGGATGAAACACCTTGCAATCCTCAAAAAAGCGCATCAACACCCCAGCACAATCTCAAAAATTTCTTACAACTTTATTTTAATTTTAACGAGGAATTAAGAGAGCTTTTCCTCTTCTTCCTCTCCTAGCCAGCAATAATCTACACATAAGTTTTAAGATTTATATTCGATTTGGGAGGCAAACACTGATGAAATTTGTGGTGTAAAATAAAATTTTGCGAGTAGTTAAACATTAGCATTAAAGAAGTTAAAGTTTATTTACCATTTACGTCTGTACAGTTTGTTTAATTTATGTGCTTGTTTTTCTTCCTTTTTTTTGGACTATATCGTTTAATTTTCTGTACATGCACGTAATTTATGTGTTCATTTATGCACATTAACAACATTTACAACGGAATATATTCATAGAATCTCGTCTCATACAAGAAAAACTTTGTTTTTTATATGCTGTTATGAGAATTTCATTAAATTAATCATGTTACACCTTTTGAGCCTTTGAGAGTCATCTTTATTAATTAAAAATGGAGAACTTTTTCATCATCAAATGCAAGGAAAAAAAGAGTCGTGTTTTTGGCATGCTGGGATTTTTTTTCTCATTTTGATATTCATTGGAGATGAAATAAAGTTTTTTTTTGATGGTGTTAACACTTGTGTGCAGTTGGTATTATGTATTTTGGATTGCAAGAAGGGGAGATGTAGGGTATTTTTGTCTCAGGTTGAAATCAGTCTTAAGTCGAGTAAATCTCATGTCGGTCGATCGTTTTAACTCAATTGAGTCTCTCTTAAGCCAGTCGAGTCAGTCGAGTCAATTTTGAGCCAGTTGAGTCAATCTTAAGTCAATCTTAAGCCAGTTGAGTCAATTTTGAGTCTGTCAAGTCAATTTCAAGTCAGTCAAGTCAATCCGAAACTAGTTTTCAAGTAAGCCGATCGATTGGACCGGTCGTGTCGATCTAAAGTCAGTAATGTAACCTCAATTCATTTATTTCATCTTTTATTGCCAAAATTTTCAAAAAATCAGGACACACTCCAACCCCAATTAATCTTCAAAGCCCATCATCAAAAACCCACCCTCCGGCAAATCTGTCAATCCAATTTCACAAAAGTTCTACTCATCTACGCAGTCATCTCTTACCAATTATAATGAGCTTCCGAAAAAAAAGATAGAAAGCAAGCACATTTGTTCAAATGAAATTCATTTTCACGCGTAGAATATTAATTCAATGTGTCTCTGTATAGCTGTAACCAAAGCATCTGATAGATGAAATGCCTGTTTTTTCGAAATGGGACTTGATGTAAGGTATTTATTATAGCTTTATGTTTTTCCTCCATCCTCCTTTATGATGATGCTACAGAGAACAAGGAAATGACTAAAATGAGGAGGAATCGCAATGCGGTTGTTTTTCCATATTATACAATCCTCGCTGTGGTATGGATTAAGATAGCAAATAGAACTTTTTTTTGGACATTTTGTTGTTATCCTTTCCACTCCACTGACGTGTGCTTGTTTCTTTGTGAAGAAACTTTTTCCACTTTTATGTGCTGCGTTTTGCGGTTAAAATTTGTTTTGATGCTGCTACATAATCTCTGATAAAGGCAAATATAACTAGTGAATCTGTAGTTGGAATCTGACATTTGAAACAGCGATATGCTTTCCGGGCAATTGGTTTACACCTCAAATTTATTGTGTAGAGGTAATGAAAAACTAACAAATATTGACGGGGGAAGTGTTTAAATTATGGTTGAATTTAATTTTTAGGTGGGATATTGGAATGTGTTGAGTATTACAATGTATATGGAAAGTTTAGACATGTTTATGGTGTTTTGGCAAATTCCAAAAGTGTTCATATAGACACGGATTGTCGAATTATTGGTAGATTGTTGAGTTGCAACTCGGTTGAGTTTTGTAACTTGTCATTCGAAATATTGACAGATCGACACTACAAAACTGATTTAAGGATGCAGCAGTCATTAACTTTTTAAATTTGGTACAATATTTGCTCCATATTTAATTCTCAAGCTCAGAAATGCTTAAATTGGCTTAACTTTCAAGAATTTGGACTTCAATATCTCACAACTAAAGCATCTTGTCCTTCATTTCCTTAAAAATGCTCCAAAAAGTCACCCAAACATTCCCCAAAAATTACTCATCCACACCATATTGCAAAAACGTAATTTCCATCGCGAATTTCTCACAAAATTTCCATCAATTCCTCATTAAAAACTTCAAATTCCCCAAAAACATCGCAAAAAACAAATTTTTCCATCCCATTCCACGTTCTTACTAATAACCTTAACACATCGTACGTGTATATTGCCAATTTATTTCCTTTTACCATTCACATCCTCAAACTTTGAATAACAAATACGGCCTTTAAATTGCATAAGCAGCAGCTGAGTGAAAGCATGAAAGTTGTAATTTTATCATCAACAATGGCACAACAGTGCCAATATAATGGAAACAACACAATCATAAGACAGACACAGGATGGAAGAAAAATACAAATATATTGAACAATATGACTCAAATGTGTTTGTTTTTTATTCGATTCTCCTTTGTTTCGATTGTCTTGAAGAGATGGGTTGTGGATAGGACGCATGGAATTGAAGCTGTTGTACCAAGAAACACATGTTTTCTAGTTTTTGATCAATTAATGTTGCCAAAATTATGCATATTGGTCTCAATTTACAATTTTTGGATATAATGCACACATGAGCTGGGTTTTCGACCTTATTCTAGGTGTGACCATATTTTTTGCGGGATTCTTAGACAGCACAGCTTAGGACATTGTCCAAATCTTATAAGACACTGCATAATACCTCCTAGGATGCGTTTCTAGAATCTAAATTGCACAAAACAGTCAAAAACCTGCTATAGTTCACCATATCCTCTAATTCCCAACCCAAATCAGCCACACATCCTATCCAAATCATTCAAATAACTCCCAAAACTAAATCTGCTAAAGAAAAAAAGTATTCACATGCTGAATAAAGAAACAGACAAGCAAACAGCACATAAAATTATTTCCGAAACAATGGCATAAAAGTAAAATGAAGAAGGAAGCTAGTAAGGAAGCAAGGAACAAACTAAAAATAAGAAAACAAGAAAAAAATTCAAACCACGTATTTCGTTAAACGTGAAATGAGAATAAGAAGAAAAGAATCAGCGGTAGATAGGAGGGAAGGGCAAGGAAAAAAGTAGAAAGTTCATGCACTATGTCGAGGGATGAATGATGTAGGATGAGGGAAAATTGGATGAATAAAATGTGGATGTGTATAAGAGGGTGGAAGGATAAGGAACGTACACAAAAAGGATACGAAAAAAATGTTGTGAATCATGCCTTAGAATGTGTATTTTGTGCCAAAAAATTGACAGAATTATCATCTCAATGTGGTACCATCTTTATACTTATTATTATTGTCTTGCCGTACTCAAGCTTTATCCTGTGTATCATAGATCGATGTCTTTTGCCGTAAGAATAATAGATGTACATCCTCAAAAACCTATTTTCCAATTACGTGATATTATTATATCGGTTGGCAAAGTACTTCCTTCTTTTACAAGAACTTTCTAGCCTTCTTAGTGAAATCACTTGAATAATTTTATTCCATCACAAGGTGCTGAAAAGTGAATTTCACTTCTGTTTAATTATGCGGTGACATTTCAATTTACTAGCATCAAAACTTTATTTAAGAGGGGTTGAAGACATTTCGCGCGACATAAAATCCTTTAAGCGATAACACAAAATTAATTATTTTTCAATTCTTAAGCTCCAATGAAGTCATTAAAATTTTAATTTTCCTTGCTTCTTTTTTCTGTTTTTGTTGCCGACGACATAATCCGATTATTATTGCATTTGACAGTAATTCTTGTGTCTTTAGTGAACGACTTCATTTTGTACTTTTTCTTTTGAATTCAATTGTCAAGGCATATCATTTTTCATGTAAGATATGAATGGAATTGATCCCTCATATGAGGCATGAGGGTGATGAGTTGGATCATTATTTTTTAGGGAATTGTCGATGATGTATGGTTTTTGTGTTAAAAGGAATTGCTTTAGAGCAAAATGGATCTTAGAGCCGACCAAGAAAATTATGATGATTTTAAAAATCTAGACTTGTTCATCTTGTCCAAAAAGTCTTGAATAGGCCATTCATTACTATAATCCCACTTTAAACTAACTTTTTAACAGTATGGCTATTGAAGAAGGCTCCATTCAGGAATCATTTAGCAGCTAAATGGTTGAATTTCATTGGATTCCATCGTTAACATTTCCCTACTTCATGTGTCTCAATGGCTAACTTTGAACATAAATTAAGTCTATCCATACAACTTTAATTGCACAATTCACTTCAAAATTAATGCAACCTCAAAGCCACACTCAATATTCCAACCAAAAACACATCTTTAATGCACCAAAACTCCTGTCAAAACTAATTACGATTATCTTCTGCTTTATTCCCAACGGATTTGTTATAAATTGACGACATTCATTCCTAGTAGTCACATAATGAATTACATAGACACAGTGATTATTGATCCTATTTGATAAATTGTACGATTTATTGATGTCTGACTCACCACTAAAAAGGGGACAGAATAACAGTTAATCGCATTTTCACTTGGTTGTATATGGGTTTTGAGGGGGGGTTATTTGGATGTGATGGACAGTATTTTTGAGGTTATGGACAAGTGTTGCTTGAGTTTTGGTTAAGGACCTTTTTCTGTGTCGCGACACTTTTGTGCACATCCGTGCATTCAAAATTCATGCAAAAGTAGTGCGTTCAGTTGATGGACCTTAGTATAGGACCTCATCATAGACTCTTGAGATCGAAATAAGCCTCGATTGCCTTGAATTCGATCCCGAATTTGCTAAGTCAAGACTCTTAGAATCCAGAATTCTTCATTGCAGAACAAGGATCAATTAGCCCAAAAAGTATTAAATTTCAAAAGCAGTCAATTATGAACAATCCCATTTAAAGCCCTGACCAAAAATGTATTCAAACAATATCACTAATGCAATTCGATTGAATGGAAATAATTTTATTTTTATACCTTAAAAAAATATCACATTCCATAAAATATTTTAATGCTCATTGCATTTAATGATAGCAATTAATTTAATATTTGTAAATGTAAAATTTATGGCATGGGGTTTATGTGTACAGAAAAACAACAGTAGCAATAATTATTGAGGTTTAACCACCTGCTTTACATTGCATTTAAAAATATTTTGTGTGTATTAAGTTGAGAGGAAAGGAAATTTATGAGTTGTAGTAATAATTAAACTCTATTTTCGTATAGGATAAGTTAATTCCTGTAATATTTTGTAATAGAGAGGATAATAAAGTATAAAAGTGTAATTTTTGTGGAATTTTTACGATAATAAGCAGCAGTGTTAAAGGTTGTGTGGATAAAATGTTGAAAATGTTGTCATTTTGGTGAATATTTTGTCATCTTGGTGAATATTTCGTCATCTTGGATATAAAAAGTGAAAAATTTGGTAATCTAAGAAGCAAAAGTGAAGAAAATTGATCAATTTGGATAAAATTTTGTCATCTAAGTAAGCAAAAATTGGTCATCTCAGAAAAAATGTTCTAAAATCCCCAAAGTTAACAGTGAAATTCAAAAAATTGTCACAAAAAGTGAAATTTCTGAAATTGTGTCTAAAAATATGACAAAATCTAGTGACTAACGTGCAATTTACAAGATCAAATAATAAATTTTGCAATTTTTTACATAACTTTCTAAAAATTTACAACAATTCAAAACTAAAATTCGAACAAAACAAGAACAAATCATCATAAAATAAGAACCACATACCCAAAAAATCCAGACATCAAACATAAAAACAGACCAAAAATCATCTTCAATCCAATTTATTCCTTCAAGAAGGATGAACAAATAATAAAATTTAATCAGATGATTGCCGCGAGTGGAAAAAATTTAAAAAAATCAGTAGCACAAAAAATAACTCAAACCGATTGGGATTTAAGCAGTTCCATTACCGGTACAGTAAAAAGACGTCCATCATCACTCGAATCATGTAAATCAAATTCCCCCAACGACATCAAAGACAATATTGATTTCCCATCAGAACACAAGAAAAATGAAAATGCAAAAGACATTGTTGGCAGTTCATGTAATATTGATAAGCTAGATGATGAATCATATGAGAATAATGATTTGTCTCAGGAAATTGAGAGAGGAAATAAAAAGAAACGAAAAGAGGAAAAAATCGATAGTCCATCAATAAAAAGGAGGATCTTAAAATTACCGGAATCAGCAAGAAAATCATTCACATCGAAACTAAAACTGCCCCATTCATTAACTCTCTCGTCTCGTAATAAATTATCGCTATCGCAATTAGAACAGAAAAACAATTTATTCATTCGTGATGGGCAGCAACAGCAACAAAAACAAGAGAAAGGTTCTGAAAATGGAAAGATAAACAAAGCAGTTGAGGGTGAAATGGCAAAAAATACAAATTTAATCTCGTCGGTAAGAAGCAACAACAAAAACAATTCAATCGCTGTTGTCATGGATCATCAGAATGCCGAAGGAAATAATTCATCAAAAATGAGCAAAAAATCCTTAATTCCATCATTCTTAAGTACAAAAACAAACAGCAATACAAATCACATAAAAATTCCATCAACGTCAAAAGCTCATTCGAATATCATAGCTGAAAAGTTGACAAAAACAGGCAATAAATTTAAGGAATTGTGTGCACAGAAGGATAATCAAAATCATACAAAAAAACCGCCTCCATATCGTCCACCGCCTCCCATACCCACAACTAATCAAAATAAACATGGAAGTAATAGTAAAAAAATTCGATTATCGGAAAATGTTGATAGAAATTACGAGGAAATTGATGAAAATTGTGGCAATAATGATAACATATCAACAACAATCAATACCCAAGCGATTATTCATGCTGAATGTGGGGAGCAATCAAATGATACGGAAATCAATAGTATGCTCGCTAAAGCAGAATATCCATCGAATATGTTTAAGAACATTCCCGTCCGTCCAAGAAAAGGCCAAATATCACATATGGAGAATTATTGCCTATTTGATCCATCTGTCGATTTTTGTAATGAAAAGGATTTAATGAAAATGACAAAAATTCCAATTGAGATAAAACCGAAGACAGAATCACCTAGACATAAGCCTACACTTAATATTGATGTGAATGAGGAGAAAATTGAAGATGTAATATTTGAGGATCAGACATTATATGACATAACGGAGCATGATGAAAGAAAGTCTGATGAGAATTCTCTAGCACATCACAATTATTATGAAATCGATCCAGAATTGCTCGAAAAGGAAGAAGAAATTAATGTAAAAAGTTTAGCCGAGGAACTCGAAGAATCACGACGACTCGAACAAAATAGAAAATCGAAAATTTATAGCAATTCTTTATCAACATCGTCCGAGTCGACGACATCAACAAGCAATTCAGCTGGTAATTCAAGTTCAACACATACAAGTAGTTCCGACTATCCATCATTGTTCAATTCAGTCATTGAAACGACACATTCATCAACCGTTGAGTCGACAGACGAAAATGATTCAAATGGTTATGGAAAAGTAAAATGTACAGCAACAGCAGACTCTAATGAAAGCATAATTACTGTTCAAAATGCTGTTGTCACATGTGGTGATTCTAATGGTACATTGCAGGGTAGTACGGGTGCTACAAAGAAAAAATCTCCACAACTCAATCGAATTATTCGTCCAACATCTCGAAATTCATCAAATAATAATAATAACATTAGTGCCAAACAGCAGCTAACAAGCACAAAAACAACAAAATCAATATCAACAAAAAAATCACATTTTGATCCATTAAAGCAGAGCCACTCATTGCCACATTTGCAAAATGTTAGTGTACAAAATAAAGGTCGACAGCCGGGCAATAATGGTAACAAAAATGAATTAAATTTCGTAATTGACAATACAACATCGACGACTATACAAATGCGACGCTCACATAATTCACGACAAGTTCGACCTTTATCGACGCATAGCGATGATAGGGACAGTGGATTTTTAAGTCCCGCCACACCTCCCGATTGTCAAAATATACATAATAATGTTATTGTTAGACATACGGGACAAATTGAGGATGGTAGAACAAAAACCGAATCAACACTACTAAATCAATGTGATAATATTCAACAAATGATTGAGGTGAGTGGATTTTAAATTGTACATGATGAAGATGTTGAAGGTTAATTGGGATTATTTATGGAGATTTTAAGGGAGGTAATTGGGGGAATACATGGGATTGGATGAACTTTGATTATTTGCTGATTGTGCATGTTCTAAAATCTAAATTTGAATGCTTTTAGGGATTTTTGGATTTTTGAGTAGAAAAATTCAAATTTCGACAAAATCTGATTTGATTAGTTATGAGATTTAATGGAATGGGCAAGATATTGTTTAAATAATGCTGAAAGTCTAGCTCTAAGGATGATGAAGGTCATTGTTCGGTCATTTGTTCTCTTTAGAGCTTGTTCGCTTGTCCAGTTCTGTTTGTATTCTGTTACTTACTTACTTACTGGAACCATGTTCCGATCTGGAGCCTAGGTTGCTACAAAATGCCTTCCATCAGACTCTGTTGCTGGCTGTATCACAAAGCATTCACAGTTTTGACATCTAACTGGTATTCCTTCATATTTGTATTCTGTTACTTTCTGTGTACATGTTGGATTTGGAGATATTGAGTTGTAAACCTTATCATTCCTATCCTGATTGTAGATCTGCTACCTTTCAGACAATATTGTTTGAATAAGCTTGTAATTTATCTGTTCAGATTCATTTCTTGGCACAGATCTTAGTCACTAGCGGCACATTTAGCGGTAGTAGAGAATACCAGATCCCGAAGTCGATTCTTCCCGCTAATTCCTGCATCCCATCAGCTAACATCTTCCAAACTTTATGAACAAAAATTGCTTTATTGACTCGAAAATAATCATTCCATCAATTATTGACCCTTTACTTCCATTTCTCAATAACACTTTATTGATTCCTCCTTATAATCCTTGACAATATTTCAATTTTATTCATTCTTATTCATTTCATTCCTTCAACTACAAAACATCTACATCCTAAAGTCTCTATTTACAAGAGATTCCAGAAATATTTCTAAGGACACACTTCAACCCCTATCCAAAAATTAATTCACATTCAGTCAAATAACTTTCACATTTATAATGCTAAATGATTCATCATATCATCAACAACACTTTCTAGGAGATATAGGAACGTATGACACATACCCATAAATTGAATATGTTGAGCACTACCAAAATATGTTCTTTGTTGTGTCCATCCACGCCTTTTCTTGTTGTACAATTTTGACTCCCTACTCTTATTTTTTTGTATTAAAAAATTATTATGGAATCGCCTGCTATGCTGATATAAATAAGCATGAAACAGTAGCAGGCGAAAATAATATAAAATAAAATTAAATCCATAAATCATGTCATTAATAACCTCAAAAATATGAAATGCAATTGTAGTTTTTATTCAGAGAAAGATTACATTTTATGTCGCATATGGAACATATATACAGCCAAATCCCGTACATCCATCTTTTATAACTCCCACATCAAATTCGTGCATTCATAAAAATTTCATCCAGGGGATTTTTGATGAATTTTTAGTAGGGAGAATAAAAATGTGTTTTTATTTGTTTACTTTTGATTTTGGATGGCTGAGTGTGAAAATTGCTTTAAAATTGAGAATTTTGAGGTTATTTTAAGCGCGGACTTTGTCAATGGATTAATGCCAATTTATTGTATCAATATTTGATTGAAATTTATTTAAATTTGCTTTAGAATTTTAGTGGAGTTGAAATAACTTCTCGAAGTGAGAAAAAATTGTTCATAAAAAATTTGAATTTTAGAAAACCGTTATTCAAGATATTTGAAATCTCAAAAACTGCTAGTCAAAAATTTGAATTTTTAAAAGCCGTTTAATTATTAAAACGAAACAAATCTAGTATTTTTCAATATCAAAGGCTTTTTATGCCAAAAACAACCATTAATTCCATTCCTTACCACCATTTCCACTAACCATAGCCTCAACTGCAGTAACGAGAAATTTTTCCTTGAGTTAGGGAAGTGTTTCGATTAAAATTCTTCTTATTTTTTCCCTATTCAAAAAAATTATTTTAACACTTCTTCCCCCTTTTGTAGACTTTTTCATCCATTCCATAAAGACCCATCAATTTTCCAAAGTGAGAAAATTTTTCATCACCGCTAGGCTGAATTCAAAAGAATTAAATATGTGATAAAAATGGGAAAATAGCAATACATTGCATTACAAAAATATATAAATTACATTACAGTTTTAAAGCATGCACCATAAAAACGAGTCTCTAAGCATAGGGGTTGGGATTAAACGATTGTAAGAGAGCAGCCAGTGAGGTGATGAGGAAAATTGCATCATCATCATCCCCTTTCTATGTTTAGTTTATTCACCCTCATGCAATTTTGATCTTGAAACCCTTCTCGATACTGAAACAAAAAATCGTTTTGTCTTTAAACATTTTTATGAGCTTCATTTTTTTTTGCTGTTGTTTGCTACACTTTACAATATGTTGAGTCAGGTAGTGCATGAATGATGGATGTCGGTGCACTGGCAAAGGAGGAATGAATATGATGAGGAAATTTTATGACTTTAACACGTGTTTAAATAATGAGTGAACGTTGATGGTAATTTTAATTTGGTAATTGAAGTTTTTGATGGGATTTTTGAGGATGGTTCCTAGTTATTGGTGATGTTCCTTTGTTTTAACTTGTTATCTTGCTTATTAAAGTATTTTGGAACCTTCGGGGTTCTCTAGAAGATGGGAAATTGCGACTTTACTCTTCAATTATTTTTTGAAGTCAATATCGTTACCAGAGTCTGCTTCGCCTTTGAATTAAGAATTATTTTGCAGAATTGCAGCTGATAAATCTCAAATATTGCTTTAATCATGATATCTCTGACAAATCTCTGATTAGTGTACACTCATGTCTAAACTTGCTTTCTTAATGCAACCATGTTCCATTTTGGACTTTAGGTTACAACAGTAGGCCTTCAATCTGACTCTGTTGTTGACTCTATCACCTAGTTTGTACAAATACTCAGTCCTAACGTCGAGCTGACATTCTCATACCTAATGATACTACTAAATCCCTGGTCCTGCCCAAAATATTCCAGAACTCCATTTATTCCATAAAATTTCACATTATTCAATCCAAAAACCCATCGTCACTCCATCCCCCGAATCCAACAATTTTTAAAATTATTTCAGAAGTGATATCCTGAGGCAATCATGCAGAATGAGCATTTAAATTATTTTTCTGCTCTAAAATTTCACTCAAAAAATACAAAAAATGAAAATTCCCCTGCGACATTTCCCTTTCATTTATTCATTCCGATATTGAAATGAGGAATCATCGGTAGCACAAAAGGAATACAAAAGAAGGAACAATTCGTTAAGGGAGGATATTAATTGTCTTTAAAAATCACCCTTAAACAAACAAACTTTCACTTTGGGTAATTGAAAATATTGCCGAAACACAGTAATAAAAACGTTAAAATTGTCAGGGTTGTGGATGTATATTCATTTCAAACCCTAATGACAAATGTAAAACTATGCAAATAAATTAGTGAAGGGGGAACAAAAGACACCCTCAATAAAAATATTTTTCAATTCCTTTTTCACGTATCGAAATTTTTAATATTTTTCATTTAAATTTATTCCCTTCAAAAAAAATATTTTTTTATTGTCGGAATCTCATTACAATAAATTACACAAGATTTCAATGCATTGATGCGTTAAGAGGACAAGTGCTGCATTATAACAGATTGCTTTTTTGTTTCATTTAAGATTAGCTCGGTATTTGCGGAATGAAATGGGAAGGATTAATGTTATTTCAACATTTTTGAGGAATGAAAATGTTTTGAGCATGTGATGAAATGAGAGACTTTGTTGTTGGATTTTGGATACGTCTGAATTGTTCCCTTAAGAATTATTGTAGTTTGATGGATTTATGGATGGTTTGGAGAGATGTGGAAAGGATGTTGATTGAGCAAATGTTGGAGATTTTGAGAGGATGCTTGGATGTCTGATAATTGAATCTGTGTCTTTAGGAAATTTAATGAATAATATTGGATTGTCTGCAAAAATTAGTCTGAATTGGTTTTTTGAAGTCCTGCTAATCCATCGTTGTCAAACTGCAAATTGAACCAAAAGGAGCCACCATGGTGCTGCTTTTGTGTCATTTTAACTATTTACCGTCAAAACGACAGCTTATCAGTATTCTAGAAATTGATTACGCCGCTCCAGGCTGTTACAAATTTATTCCTGTGAATTTAAAGGAAGAATGGAACTCTCCGACTTAACCCATGACTGAATTCTTGCACATTTGAATAAATACTAGACAAAAAACATAATTTTTTACTAGATAATCTTCAAATCTTCATTAAATTCATCCATTTATCCAAATTTGAAACTAACCCAATTATAAATCATGTCTTAAACAACCAAAACTACAAATTCCATTCACAATAATCCATTAAATCCAAAATAAATACCAAAAACACTTCAAAGCATAATCTACTTGCAATTACGAATCAATAAAATTTATGCCTATAAAAGTACCATCAATGCTCCACATTAAGCACTACCCATAAAAAAGTTTCTTTATTGAGCACAAAGTATGCATAAACTTACATTATAAAGATAAATGTTTGATTAAAATTTTATAGAACCGGAAAAGAAAAAAAAAAAAGTTTTTTTATTTCTTGATTATGTTGGGGAATGAAGAGATTTTTGTGGATGGATATGGAATTTTTGTGGAGAGAATTGGGAGATTTTGGAGATTTTTTGGACATTGTCATTAAGATTTTACGAAAACTGATAAGAGGCTGTTCATTTGGTATGGAATAGCAATCATCTAATAATTGAACGACTACTTAGCTGTCGCTCCTCAAATTTCTCCAAAACTACCCCCAATACCCTCCCCAAAACCCCCAATTCCCACCTCACAACACACCCAGCTCATTTATCAATACCCAAACACGTCTACCATTCAAGTGCGCCAGGAGCATATTTTTCAATCAATCCCTCATAGTATGGCCACAGAGCATCGACGTCTGGTATGACTGTTGATTTTGTGTACAAATCATAACGACTAAAAATAAATGAGAAAATTGTCATTAAGCACAGCAATTAATTGAATTTGAAATTAATGAAATGAGTTGGACATTAAGTTAATTAATTTGTAACAAATTGCTGAATTAATTACTTAATATAAAAAAGAATCATCAATTTAATGACAAATCGATACGAAAAAAAAGGAAGTAGCCACTCACTTAAATATCAGAACCCATTTTTTCGTTTCTTCATCCTCCGGTTTCATTAAATGTTCATAGTCACCAAATGTATGCCATGGATAGAACGAATGGAAGCGAATTATGTTCAATGCTTGTTTAGGAAGTTTACTTTTGTTATGCTTAAGGACATTAAACAAGTACTCGTCATGTCCCCAGCTTAATAGAAGATTATCCAAGCCTGTATTTGGTTCATACATTCCATATTTTGTATTATACTTTGGATTACTTCCGTCGGGATTTCCCTCAAAGCTTTCATTCCGATAGACGATATTTTCGGTCCATTCACATCCAACGACAAATGTATCTCCGACAACAGCCCATTGGGGCACATCTAGATAAATAAAGCGAACAATCAGTAAATCCTACACGAAAAAAAATTCTCATATTACTTACCATAAAAAGCCATAATCTTTCCCATGTCATGAATCAATGCGGTCAAATGAAGCCAATCGTGTTCAGGATATTCCTTACGGGCTCGTTCGGCTGTCTGAAAGGCATGTATCATATTGGGAAAGTTAGCATCCGGATCACTTTCGTCTATCAAGTCATTGAGCTTCTCTAAAGCCTCACGGACAGTCATTTTTGCATGATTGAATTTAAGCCATGTGTCTCGGCATTCTAGAGGGTTAAAGGTAAGAGAATGTTAAGGAATATTGAACTTGAAATTAGAATTGATGACATCAATTATTGATAATTTCAAGGTTAGAACCGACTCACTTTTAACATAATCAACAGTTTGATTCTGATGCATCAATCTATAAGTTCGCCTAACTCTTTCTTTGACTGGATCCGTATCATCAATTGTATAATCTCGAAACTCGGAAACATCTTTCTGTACAAAGTCAAGTTGACCTCTAAAAAATGAAAAAATATTTTTTATCAAAAATTCTTTTCCTTTTTTTGTATATACAAAATTGTTGCGCGTCTGGGTCAAGATTGTTGACTTCTTCTTCTTTTTCATGCTGTCATGTTCATTATCTTGACAGTTTTAGAACAAATTTCTTTGATGATTTGATATGGAATTATTAAGCGACATTTTTATTTTGTCTAATGTGCCAAAATACTAATTATGTCGCACGCAGTTGATGGATTTGAAATTTGTAATCTTGTGTAGACATGACTTGTTGATTTGGGGATTGTGAGAAGTTTTTTGGAAATTTGAACAATTTAGGGACATTAAGGACATCTTTCAAAGGGACATTCTTAATCCGAGTGGAAAAATTGGCATAATGCTCTGTTAAAAGCTAGACCTAAGGTCGACCAATGACAAATTACGCTGGACGTTCCGAAGAACATGTCATTAGTCGACCTTAGGATTAGTTATTAACTAGACATTAATTCAAGTTGTTCATTCGGGTAATTTACGCCATAATATTCAAAAGGATCAATGGATGTGAATGTGGATCAATAGGAACTAATCATCAATCGAACTCACGTCCATATTAAAGAAATTAATGAAATGATTACAGATTTCCGGTCTAAAGCTTAACCACTCGAGCACAGAGACCTTACACCCCGCTGACACGGCATGTGCATATTTCTATATGACTCAACATTCCAGACTGCACTTCAATTCAACACCACACTTATTTCCTAATTTTAAGCTCTTCTTTTAGGATCACCGACTTACTTGACTTCAAAATCTGATAAATCCATTCTCAACACGTGTTTCACAATTTCCTGTAATATTTCACTTCAAATTTAATTTATTTCCTTTCCACGATCACTTCACTTTAACTTCAACAGAGAGACTGAACAAATTTCTCGTCCGCAGCATGCTCCTTTAATGATTAATATTCTTTTTTATATGAAAAAAAAAAGTTCCTATGTGATTTTTTACACATAAGCACTTAAAGTACTTAGGATGATTGTAGCAACAAAATAATATGAGCTTTTTGAGAACATTATAAAAATAGACAGTAAATAAGATTAAAGCTGTCAGTCAATTCACGCTTTTAAATAAATGACAGATAATAAATAAAGGATGAGTTGGAAGAAATTTGTCATGATAAGTGATTTAAATTGTATTTATGTACAAGAAGGTCAAGTGATAGTGATTAAACTGTAATTAGTTTATTAATTTGTTAGTCTCGTGATTAAGTTATGCCGCTTTGTTATTTTCTTATCTGTGGAATTTTTTGAAGGTTGTTTATGATGAAGGTTTGACAAGTTTCTACAGAAATTTTAATTTTTGAAGTTACTGAACAACATGGAGGGGTTGTAGATAAATAGATTTATTACAGATGTTGAGGACGGGAACTTGATCAAAATTTTGTGAAAATTACTCGAAATTGAGACATTACGAGTGCATATACAGTTGTCAGAGCAGAGTTAACGCTGGTTTGTGTCACGTATAACGTAAGTCGGCGACATTTCCGCATTTCGGAGCTGTTTGCCATCTGGTCAAGGACATGTCTGGTATAACCTAGTTAAACAAACTTTTTAACCGAAAGGAATTGACTCCAATGACCCTATACATCCGGGCTTGTTACAATTTTAATTCTTTTTCATAAATTCTCATCAAAAATCAATAGTTTGTGAGCATCAATGTCCAATAATTAGAAATTTCTTCCAAAAAAGTCAAATTTTCTAATCATTTTAAACTACAACATCCCTTTTATCCCACAAAAACCCCATTAAGAATCCACAAAACTTCCAAAACTTTAACACATCCTAAAATAAACTAAAAACAAATATCAAGAAAAATTCATTCAAATCTCTTACCATCTCAAAGCATCATAACAATAAACATAAACTTTAACATATAATATGAAAAAACTATCTCTCATATATTGAATTTAACAGACGTCTATCCATTGTTCCCCATGGCATTCATCCTCATTTTCATAGACATTTTTTTGTGTGTTGTTATTTTTGAATGAAAAATTTATATTTTTGGGGATATGAAAAAAGTGATAAAGTATCATCATTATGAGAATGAAATTTAATGAAAATGACAGTTTTTTATTGGGCAACAGGGGAGTGCTAAGGGGCGGGAGGGGGTTAAGGAATCAAAAACCTTATTTATTGGACAAAATTGAGGAGCTTCAATTTTTTAGAAAAAAAACTCAAAAACCTTCAAAATTTTAAAAAAAATCAAAAGATCCACAAAGAATTGCTGGCTACATCCCTGACCACAATATATACCCAATGAACAATTCAGCTACAAAAAAACTTGAAAATTTAAATTTTTGTGTGATTATCATACAGTAGATTTTAAATATTCTATTTTAGAATTTTTAATAGTTTTCAAAAATTTTATTATTATTGTCGGTGAAGTCGGAGGATTATTTTAGTTCAACATTAAAATAATGAAGCCACACTCGACTAAGTGGATTCTTAAAACATTCAACAAATAACATTTTATGAATAAATATTTTTAAAAATTCTACTAATTGGAATCGACGCTTCAGTAAAGCCACATAATATCATTTTGCCTAAAAATTTCGTTGATATTATTTTGTGCAAAAATTAATTTTCTATTAAATTAAAATAAAACCTCTGTTTTGGAAATGAAGCCATTCCCCATACATGATTTACAATTAAATGAAGCTTTTTGATGCAGTAAATTATTTTTTTTTTTGAATTTTTTTAATTAAGTTTATAGAAAAAGTTTCATACGAGATTATGCAGTTTTTTTAATTAAAAAATATGATAATGATGATATGTTGGCGGTTAGGAGGGAAATTGGCTGGAATGTGGCTGTGTGTTTCTGGAATTTATGTTCTATTGATTGCTTTAATTGACATTGTTGACGAGTAGAGGTCAGAATATGATTTAAATGTACTAAATATGAGCATTTTAGTTACATAACTTGAAGCACTGATGACAGTAAGGAAGTTGGCACTAAAATCCTGAAAAACACCCAAATTTGGGGACATGACCTATTTTCTCAGGAGTTATACATACTTACTTTTAGCAAAAGTCGGTTTATCGATCCAAAATCTGACACAAAGCTGCCGCGACATTGGCATCCGATTTAGACGATTTAAGCAGAGTTCGACACCAATTCAGAGTCATGCCAGATTAGACCGGATTTTTGATCAGCTTTCCGATTTGAAATACTCAACATTGCACCTTATTTGATGAAATAACCTACATTAGATGTTCAGTTAAGGACCTAGAACTCTGAAAAGTCATTCAGACAATGACTTTACCTAGTAAATGTCTTCCATAATATGATTATCAATTATTTAATCCTATAAAATATTAAATCCAAAATTCATAAATTCCAAAAAAGTCCATAACTGCTCCAAAATGATATCAGCTTACTCATTTTAATCCAACAAATCATCATCATAATTCTCTTCAATTCCATTTGATCTCATAAATGTTTCAATTTAAAATTCCATTTTAAATCCTTTCAAAACTTTTTAACAACATCATGTTTCCTTGACTCCCTTAATCCTTATTCATCTAAAATTCCAGAAGAGCACATAACAAAAAAAAATTCTGTTCCTCCTAATTGAACGGATAAAAGCTCAATTTTAAACTTTTTAACATAAAATTTTCATAGCCAGAATTTTCTTCAACATAAAATTTTCCTTTAAATAGAAAATTTTCCTCATCAAAATGAAACAAAATTCTTAATTGCAGTTTCCATTCAGAATGAAGACTTAATCCCGACAATGCGATTTCTTGACATCTATAGAGATGTCTTTCATTGAGGAATTAAAGATGGAAAACTTTTGTTGAGCTATAATTTGACATCGTTTGACTGCTTTTAAAAAGTTACCAAATGAAAAACTTTCGGGGTTTTTCTTCCTTAAAATGATTTTAATCTCATAAAATGTAATAATGTAAATAAATTGACGGCAAAAGCTGGATTTGAGTAGGAATGATTGGATGTCAAATTTGTAGTTTTCTGGATCTATGATGAGGCAATTTGAGTTAAATGAGGCATGACTAGGTATTTTGACTCGACGGCTGCAAAAAGTAGCTTGCTTAAGTCGAACTCTATGAGATAAAGTTCATTTGAACCGGCAATCATAAAATTTTGTTTGTTTCATTCAAACGTTGCAAAATGAGACTTAATTAAACCTAATTGTGTGAGATAAAGCTTATTTGTGAGTAATGCTGTAAGATTAGGCTAAGATAAGGCTTATTAGGTCAAAGTCCATGAGATTAGATGTCAATTGCTGTAAGACAAAGCTTATTTAAGTTAAATGGCATCAGTGAAGCCTTTCATAAGTCAAAATCCATGTTTTGAAGCCTGCCAAAGGCAATTTTTCTGAAATCACGTTTATCTAAGTCGAAAATCATGATTTAAGGCTTAAAAAAGCGCTCAGGCCACTTTTAGGTACCGGAGTGGTCTGTCTGGACCATGAAATCATGCCTTTTGCCTGTAAGGGGACACCACATGCTAAGTTAAAGAAAATTTCAGAAATCCTCCCCAAATTCCCACAAGAAAACCGCGCTAAAACTAAAATCCCAAGCTTGACACAATTGGAAACAACAATCGTAATCTACCCATAGGCCGAATGACTCATTTTATTTCTTATCTATCTTCCATCATCCATTCATTGTCATTGTGTTGCCTCAAGTACCATAAAAAAGAAGACATCTCTCACTCTCTTCCAAGCCTCACTCATTCGTTCCTATAAATGTTGAAATTTAAATTCATATTTTTCCCTCTCGACTCGACTCCATTACAATATGCTTTCACGACTCTCGACTTATTGCCATTATGGTTGTTGTTGTTCGTTTGTAGATGTAAATTTATTCAACGGACAACTTTTCATGTTCATTCATTATTAGCTTTATTTTTCTCTTATTCTTCATACTGCGGAGTAGACTCAACGATGAAGGAATGTCTAATTTGATTCTGTATATATTTTTTTTATGATGACTATGATGACAATAAAGACTCGAATAGAATAACGTTAAAAATGGAATAAACAGCTTTTATGATTTTGATCTGTGCAATGCTTTTTGTTTCATCCTCAACTGTCGTGTATCTGTTGAGAAGCTCTCATTATTCCGATACTTCTTCGAGTGTTGAGTGATAAGCATAAAAAAAAGTTTATTTTTCATAATAGGATCGTAGATGAATGGGACGGGGAAAATATGGATGAAATTGAGATAGGAATAGGAATCTGAAAAGGGGTAATAAAAGTTTATTGATAATGATGATTGGGAATATTCTTTTTCTGCGATGAAAAGGAATTGCGATGATTTTACAGATCTTAAGATGAGTATAAAGTTCGAATAGATGAATACGAGATTAAGTGGATTTTGTGAGAGAGGTAGGATAATGAGATAATTAATGATAATTTGCATGCTTTACGGAGTTGGAATCGATAATGAAGAGATTTGGTGATGTTTGAATAAGGGCTTAGACGAAAAAAAAGTTCCATTTACTAATATCTCTCAAAACTTTAAAAAACGACTTCTGTTAAATAATCTGAGTACCAAAACACAAAAAGGCAATATAAATACAGCCTCTAGTTCTATTCCAGTTCATTAATTAACAAATTAAGCTATTAATTTTAATTTTTTTCGAATTTTTGTGAATATTTTTGTTGTTGTAAACACAGAAAAATTTGTATGAAAAAATTCAAAATTTTCTTAACGTTTTTACAAAAAATCATTAATTTAACTACTTTAAACCAGTTTTTGACTAACTTTTGATATTTTGCATTGTAGAGCATTGAAAAATGAACAAGTACGACTAATTTTTGTACCTTAGAACTCATTATTCATAAAATTTCAAGCATTTTTGTCCAAAAACTCAGATTATGTAACAAATTTTCAGTGTCAGAAATCGAGTTTGTTTTTCAAATTTCGGCTTAATTATAGTGTTTTATTTAACATATTATATATCAAAATGTTCGTTTTTTAGAACTATACAAGATAGACTATTTAAATATTACCCTAAATATCCAGGAAAAGAGAAAAAAGCCAATTACATCACATTTCTGACACTGAATTTTCGAACGACTAAGCCCATAAAAATCAATAATGTGATGATTATCACTTGATTTGTCTCTACAGAAAAAGTGTAGCTAGGAACTATTTAAGGATGAATCGGGAGTGGTGAGTGCTATTGCGGGATTTTCGGTATGAATCCCAAAAATTTAGTCGAATTCGTGGATTTTTTTCTTAAAAGAGGAGCTTAATCACCAAATTTTTCATTCTTAGGCATGCCCCTGCTCTAAGTAAGGGTATGAGACATTGTTGTATGCCTCAGCCTAGTAATTGATAAAGGGTTAGGTCAAAATTTGGTACAGCATTGTCCTGAAAGACATTCAGGTGAAGAACAGGAGAATAATGTGATCTCACGCCAGAATGACTCTAGCGAACGGACGAATTCAGTGAGATATAGCTTCATGCTGGCCTAAAGCCATATTTTCCATTCGTTTTCCTTTCGGGTTTAAACTCTTGCTTCGAGCACTGCCATTTACAAAATTTGGGCTTTTTGAAAACTTGAAAGACACTTAAACTGCTTAATAGACATAGATCAAGACAAAGTTGAATCTCTTTAAGTGCTCTAAATAGCACTGATCTTTTTAAAACATTAATGCACCCCTAGGATATGCACAAAAAATTTATTTTAAAATTTTCTAATCATGTCATAAAAACTAAGACTTCAAAGCATCATCAACCCCATCATTCCTTATTCTTTAACTGCATATTGAAATAACTTCTGATTATGAAAATATTTTCAACATAATTATGAAGACGCGACAGAAAACGTTAAGTAGTTTTTGCTGTCAGTTGCACTCTCCGATGCAATCTCATTTCGTAAAATGTTAATTGAAGTAATAAAGTTCTTGGAGTTCCTTTTTTTGCATTAAAAATGAAGAGAAGAAATTTTCTTTCATTATTCATGAAAAAGATTGTCTGTTAAGCGTGGGGATACACATGAATGTGGATGAAGATAATGTATTCATATTCTCTATTCATAATTTCCTACTTCTCATCCTCAGCTTTTATATTTAAAATGTAAAGCACTTAATGTTGGTTTTAATAATAATAGCAAAAAATCTCGAGAAAAAGAATAACAAACAACAGCTGTAAAGCCGCAGTTCTACTCAATGCCTTTAGCTTTTTCAAAAATTATATCCCTCAGGTGAGGTGATTTACTTCTACATCCATCTCATATACAATGCTGTATTGTAACTAAATATGATGTAAGACAAATATTTGCACCTGCATACGCTCACATCAGATTTTTTTTCTATTATTCATCCCTTCTGCCTTTTTCTCTTCTTTACATTTATCTTATTTTTATGGTTGCTGATGTGATGCATTATTTAGATGGATGGGAAAACATGATTGGTGTGGAATTTGAAACTTCCAGGTTGATTTTTGTGGGTTGAAGTGGCTCGATGGCTTAGTTGCTTTGGTTCACGGTAGTAAACTATTAAGCACCGATCCATTGGTGATTAGTTCGAATCCCGGCATGAAAATCCTTTTTTCGTCCTTTTTTAACCATATGTCCTGGACTCTCAGCATCCTTTTTTGAGATTTTCTATTACAAAAACTTTGGACAAAATTCTGCAAAATTCAAATTTCATCAAAAAGTTGAATTTTTAGGCTAGATTTCCATCAAAAATTAAAATAATTAACTCCAAACAATTCAAAATAAATTCAAACCCAAAAAAGTTGAAATTTCACCAAAAAAGTTCTTGTCAGCGGTGGGATTCGAACCCACGCCTTCAGAAGAAGACTAGAATTCTCAGAACCGATTTTCATATAACTCTCGTTACTAATCGGAAGTTTGCACTTGAGTCTAGCGCCTTAGACCGCTCGGCCACACTGACATTGATATTTGATGTTGGCAAAATGAACAATATAAACTCGAGATGTGAAATAATTATAAATAGATAAAGAAAATTTTGCGTATGGAACGAAAATTTGTGATTATTTTCTGCGTGAGAATAAATCAGGGAATAAGAAGAAGAAACAAAAGAAAATTTTTTTGAAGATGAATGAAGTTATTTTTAGATATTGAACGACAATTTTATGTTGCTTAGTAATGATAACTGTAGATGTGATGTAAAGACGAAGGGTTCTTCATGAATGATGTCACAGTATGATTTATAACAGGAGTTTGTGCCATAAGGTGCCGTTCACTCATAACGTAATGCAAAAAATTGACATAATGTTTTAATTTTCAATCAACAAGATCTCAATCCTCCTAAGAACGTTACCCAATAAGTAAATGGTCCCTAAAATCCTCCATTATGCCGTTATTTACCATTGAATGCATCATTTTTGAATAATTTGAGGTTAATTTTTTTGTGTACTGAACACAAGAGTTCAACCAGTTCTTGAGCGTGGAAGTAATATTAGAAATTTTGTGAAAATAGACATGCTTTGATATTCTAGAGCGCATTTTAAGCTCTATGTCATATTGATGACAAGCTGGGTCACATTTTTAGCCATTTCTACTCCATGTGTCTTCCAAATCATTTGTCAAAGCTTTATTTGTTAAGTGTTTATCTCGAGTGGACAGTTTCATACTTAACCAGTTGCATGCCCCCTTCTAGGAACAAAAATCTCTTCTCGTCTAGAACCAGACATACAGCCAGTCAAATAAAAATCAAATCACTCAAGAACATTACCTTAATCCATCTCAAAATCCTTCCCAAAATTCACAACACCTCCAGACAAACCGACAATCCATCCACATTCAATCATCATCAGAATCCCGTTTCCGAAAAAAATCTCTGACAATCTGAATCATGTGAATTGCCATCACATAATGATACTTCACTTCTTCTATTTCATCTTCTTACTTGAGTGATGACACTGCATGTTTGCCTTTTTAATTTAATTGAATGTAATCAGTGATAATGGTCAGAATGACTTAATGGATGGAAGTTCATTGCATGCAAAAAAAGAAAGGAGAGGAAAAAGCAGCAACAGGCAAATCAATTTCCATGAAAAAAAGTTTTTAAATTCTCTGTGCTTTGGCATGCTTGAATTTTAGTCATGAGACATTGGTTGGAATGGAAAATAAAAAAAAGTTTAGTTAGTCGACTTTTCAATAACATTTCAGATGAGAATTTTTTTTTGTGTCCGGAAGTAGAGAAAGTTTGTAGTTTTTTATGGAAGTATCATGGGGAAAACTATCAAATGCCGAGTCGATTGAATTACTGTAACATGGAGTAAAAAAAAGTTCAATAATGTTAATGGCAAATGTTATTCGACATAGAAAAAAAGGAAGGAATTTAAGGATGCGGAGGAGTTTTATTTACTGGTGAAATTTCAATCAAATCGATACGTTTGTTTGGAAGTGTTTCTTGTATGAGAACAGGATGATTTTGATGTAAAAATCTTGTTCATGTTTGTTTGGAGATTGATTTTTAAGACGTGAGGAGTTTTGGTGGGATGCAGAATGTCTTGGAGATGATATGATGGGATTAGGATGATAAGTGGATGTTTTAGAGGCACAGAATGCGATTAGTCGATCATATGACCCGTATTGATTAGCACAAGTCGCTCTAACAGGCCAAGAGACCAATTTTAGGTACCGTAGTGCTAATACTGTACAATAAAAGCTTGATATTTGTCTGTTAGGATCGGTTAATCGATCCAAAATCCGGTACCATGTCAGATTCACGCCGGCCTGACTAAATCACATCGTTCGACTAATTACGTCCTCTGGCATGCTTATGAAAATTGCTAAAAAATTCTAAAATAGCCAGGATTTAATTCAACAACAGCCTAAATGATTTTCTTTATAGAAGTCCTCAAAAACACTTCAAAATAGCCAAAACGAAGAAAATTACCAAATTGCACAAAATGCGCCCCAAGAACCACCATTCCATCCACTTAATCAAATCTCTACTTCACTAACAGAAATAAAAATCCATCTCATCTCATACCCAACAGCAATAAAAAAAAGCTTTTGTAGTTTCTCTTTCACTCCTGAATCTTACGTATGTTTGTGTGCATTTGAAATGTGAAGTAGCGAAAATATTGAAAACGTATTAAGTTCAGTTTTCACTTCAGGCAAAGAGTCGTAAAAATGAGATGAGAAAATAGGAAGACGATGAGGAATAGTAGCTAGATCTACAATTTCTTTTATGGATTATTCAATGCACAAAAAAATCCTTCATGAATTACATTTCTCGTCTTGCTTCTTTCTTTTATTCGAATGCGATTATTTGATATTGAATGGGGGAAAATGTGAGGGATGGATGTGGGTATGAGGGGAGACTGGGGGTTGGTATGTGGGGGAACTAGAGGTGGGTAAGTCTTAAAATTCAGGATTGGAACTTGTTGGATTAACTTTTTAAGGATTCTTGAATTTTTTTCAAATTTTTGTGGATTTTTGTGCTTAATTGGGAAGATTTCACATGAAATCCACAAGTTTGGTCGGCGTAAAGTTGCATTTGGCATGGAACTAGCATAAAATCGACATAATGCTGTAGTTGTACCATTTTTGAGCCTTCTTCAAGCCATTTTTCACGTGGATGATCTTGATTTAACCTTCAAAAAGTTAAAATAGTTCATAATATCCACTGCCTTACATCCCAATTAGTACATCCAATCTATGTCCAATCAGTAAAAGTTCTTAATTTTTTAATTAAAAATTCTTCAACTTTTTTTCAATTTCCAATCATTTTCATGAAAATTCTCAAAACAAAAAAGGTTTTCGTACCGAAAAAAAAAAGAAATTAATTATCTGACCCTTGAGTTCAAGCCTCACGCCCCTCCATTCCATTTTACTATCGCGAGATATAAAGGTACACAAAAAAAGGAATCTTTAAATAAAAAAAGAAAAACTTTGTTACATTTATCGAATGAATGAGATCAAAGTGGAATAGAGAGACGATGTTGATGATGATTATGGTGCAGGTGGATGTAAAAAAAAAAAGGAAGAAATCTCGCTCGAGATAATGGAAAAATATTACCTCATCCATAATAATCTTTATCTTCATCCTGGATGTGAATTCTCAAAGAAATGTAAAGATTGCAAAATAAACGTAAATAATGGGAACGAGAGGCACAGGCATTTAATAGAACGAGTTTCTCTTTCTTCTTTGATTTTTCTTACTTCAATTTATCTATTGAAAGAGGATAATTTCATTTTTTTATTTGATGTGGCATGAAGTTATGATAAAAAATTTAATGGAATAAAAAAATACGTGGAGGGAAATAAAATAAAAAATGTAAAATGCGATTTAAGTCAAAGAAGATTATGCGTGAAGTTTTCTTTTATTATTTGAGACTTAAAATTTATGAAGAATGAAAAATTTTCAAGTGGATTTTTAAATTTTGTATGTTTGGGATTTTTGGGGATATTTGGAGTTTATTGAAGAATTTGAATTGTTACAAAATTGCAATTTTTTTGAAAAATTCGGAGAAATTATGGCTTAATGCGATTATTGATTCAAATAGCTAGAATAATCTTGTCAAATATTGTGAAGACATTATGCTAGAAAGTCTTAAACTGCCGGCTCCGTGCCAGTTTGATTCTAGATTTGGGCCAAATTTGATGAAGCCCGAACTGAAGACAGAGTCAAGTCACCCTGAGCCCGGAGTTTTGGATATTTCTATATCGTATTCTTTTCGAGAAAAAACAGTTCCATTTGCCAATAAAAGCAAACATTCACTGAGTTCTGAAACACATATCACGTCTATTTATGTTCTTGCTTACTTACTTCATTTATTGTGTATATCAATTGTGATCCATATTAGGCATCGTTGCTTTAATCCTACGATTGGCAGCTTGTTATATCAAGGCAATTTATTAGATTTGAGCCTTGTTCGACTCTGCCTCATAAAATTGCTTAGAGTTCGGTTTGGTCTCCTGATAGAGGGTTATAATGGTTCATGATGGTCCTAAGCTAAAAAGCAGTACTGAGTTGCATTCCCACACCCAAACAAAAACCTTGAATTTCTCCAAATTCACAAAACCTCCACAAAAGTACGCAAGTTTATCATCAACAAAAATTCTTAGACATAAGACTAACAAAGAATTCTTGAACTAGAACCAAAAGTCTTCCTTCTTTTAAAAACCCAAAAAAATTTCCATTTCAACTTGAAAAAGTTTAAACTTTCTAAAATTCTTCCTGATTTACTTTTTGAAAATAAAACAAAAAACAAAACTTTCTCTCAAGCATAAAGCAACATAAATTCATGGAAATTTATTTTTATCGACATGTGTAAAGTTTATAGACGGCATTAACAATGTTATCTGTTATTTATGTATTCAAAAAAAAAAAACTCCACGGATAAACTCCATCTACATCTTCAATTCCCATTTAAATGTTAAAATTGAACATTAAAAAATAAGGAACAACTTCACGTCGCTTTTTATTGTTGTAAGGAAGAATCTCCTTCACTTGCATTAACCTAATTTTAACAACTGTTTATATTTCTGAATTAACGTCATTGATTTTTATCGTCCCTACTTTCTTTAATGGAATGTATATACTTATATCGCAATCAAGACATGGAACATGAAGATGCGAAATTATGAGGCTGTTAAATGAATTTTAAGAATTTTTTATTTGCCATTTTTTCCACTACATTGCTTATGGTGTCTTTTTGGAGCTAGGATTTTGGAAGTGGAGATTGTTAATTTTGACTGTATGTCTACATGAGAATTGAGATTAGATAGATCAAAATTTGATAGAATTGTATAATGAAATAATGGAAATTTTTCGAAATTTAAACAATAAAAATTGCGAATTCTTTTATTCTATTGAAAATATTTAACGTTTTAAACATATTTGGGAATCTTCAAATTTTGAAAATTTTGACATTTTATTATTTTAGGGTTTTAAATTTTTCAAAATATTTAAAATTCTTGAAATGTTTCAAATTCTTGTTATGTTTTAATTTTTCGAAATTTTTCAATTTCTTTTAAAATGTTCAAATTTTGAATATTTCAAACTTTTTAAATGTTAGGAATTTTTTAAAAATTTAAATTTTTTAAATTATCTGAAATGTTCAAAAAATTTAAGAAATTCAACTTTTTCAAATTTTTGAATTTTTGAAATTAGATATTTTAAAGAAATGAACATTTTAATCTGATTTTAAGAATTTTTTCAAAACTATACTCAATTCTTTAAGTGTCTTTAGGTTTTATAAACTAACGAAAATCATCATTTATGACGATTTGGCATAACAAAATTGCATAAAATTATTAAATTTAATCAACTTTTATCATCAATTTTTAATAAATATTTTCTTTTTAATTTATTTCTTTCTAGGTAAGTGAACAATCATGATGAAATATCTGAAATTTTGAAAAAGATAAGTACCCACTTGATTATTTATGAATCATTTTTAAACGACAATTTAAAATCTGAAACGAGCCTGAAAAACTCAAATCGGTTCATAGATTCAGTCTCAGGTCAAAGAGAATTTGACTTGGTGCCTGATTTTGAATCGATCAACTAACTAACTTGTGATATACAAGATATTCAGGAACAAAAAAATTAAATTTTTTCTCAAATTCATACAAGAATTCAGAAATTTCCAAAAAATGCGTCTTAAATCATTCACACTAAACATTTCCAACTTAAATATCTGTTATTATTATTCTTACAAAAGATATGCTTTTGCTCCCCTTCTTTATGCTATTTTTAAATGAAATTTTATAATGAAAATGAAATTATGTTGCTATTGTAAATTAACAAGTATGATCTATGTGTACAATAAAATTCATATCAAAGAAAAATACAATTAAATTAGGGGAGACTATCCCTTATATTTATGGGCACAATTTCTATGTCTATGAACGATAAAAATGTTCATATTGTGTTAAAATTAAATTTTTGTGGGTGCTAAAAATGAATTTTTTACGATTTTTATGTTCATTTATGTATGAGCATGCGGTAAGAATCTCCAGTATCAATTATTGTGTAATTTTTATTACAAAAATTTAAATGAACATAAAATTGCTTTAAAATTTATTCATAATTCATGTTATTATTCATGTCAACTTGCATGTTACTTTATAATTGGACGAAAAAAAGGGAAGATTTTTGGGAGATTCATTTTATTGCCTAATTAATTATTTGATTAGAAGCTGTTAATAGTAATATAGTAATCTGGTATTTTGATTTTATGAACTGACGATAATTACTAGTGATAAAATTGTTCTGATTAGATGATAATTGCTACAATTACAGGATAATAAAATGAATTGTAATTTTACGATGTTCATCATTATGTCTATCATATGAATGAAACTTTTAGTTAAGGTCAGATCTTATAAGTAGCCCTAGCAGGCAAAAAGAATAATTTCATGATACAGACCACTTGGACTCACTTGGGTACCTAAAAGCGGTCTTTTTTGCCTGTTAGGGTAACTTTGGCGTCTAAGTAGCGAAGATTCTGTTTAATCGATCCATTTATTGGTAGTTCTGACATTGTCAGGGTTAGCTCTTAGTGACTGAGTGGTTAAGATACAAACCTAATGTCTACATCTCTCTTTATGACAGTGCGTTTGTCCAATTCCCTTCAGAAGCTTAATTCATATACCTTACATTGAGTTTTGTCGATATAGCAAGGATTTAGTATACCCAACGACTATGATGTTTCGATAATCAGAGTCACTAACTACTTTTTTAACTAAAAACTTACTCGGATAGCTTTTTGACAAATATTAGCTTCATAAAATTTGAATTATTTCCTCAAAAATAAGAAAACATCGTCATTTCCCCTTAAACATATGCAACCGAAGTATTTTGATTTAAAAATCAATACATAAATTTTTGTTCAAAAATTGAACTAGGTCTATTTAGTTAGCTTGGTAATAAATATGATCATTAACTAATGTGACCTTTTAACTCATCCATTTTAATCCCAAATTGTCCATTCAAAGTTTAATTTCCACATAAGTGTCATTACATTATCAATTCCCTCTCTTACCATAAAATTGGACATTACTTATGAACGACCGCATAGTCCAATCAAATAACAATTTAAATAAATAATGAACTGATCAAAAATTGTCACAAAACACACCACAGAGCATTAACTGTATTCATTCTTCATTTCCACATTGTCTCTAATATTCATAAACGTTTATCAACATTTTTATCATTTAATCAGGTGTAGCGATGGAACAATGCATGATGTTCCGTCACTTTTTATATCGTTTAATTATTTTTCCAAAAAAATTTGGCTTCAAAAGGTTTCTGGTTCGAGTTCGCTCCATTTTCCGAGCATATACAAATAATCAAATTGCATATTTATTGACTTTTTTTCTGTATCCAATTTCCATTTCTAAGAAATTTTTCTATTTCGGAGTCACTTTTTTTGTTATTTGAAATATCCATCATTAAAGTCAATGTAATGAAATCAAAATGCACATTGTGGCATTCAGTGAAGTCAGTAAGAATAATAAACTATTAAATAACATTTTCCTTACTGGTAATGTTCTAACTACATAAATGTTCTAATACAGTAAACGTAATAAAATGCAGAATAAACAAATTTAAAGATAAAACCAGACTAAAATGAAAAAGAGAAAGCAATAAGCAAGTTGGATATGAGATTGGGATGTGATGATGTGAGAGCGATGTTAGGAAGATGTAGAAAAGTTAGTGGAGATGATGTGATGCTGAATGCGTAGTTTGGATAGTTGATTGATAGAATGTTTTAAAGTATTGGAGATAGATTAGGAATGGAAGATATTGAAGTGTAGGTTGACTCCCAAAAGACCTTAATACGCCCCTGAGACTACCTAGTTATATAATTAGTTGATGGCAAGCTAATGCTCAGTTAATAGCAAGTCAATGTCCAGTTGATGGCGTAGTTAAAATCTAGTTGATGGCAAGGTAATGTCCAGTTGATGACTAGTTCTAATGTATTTTTGTCCACTTGGTGATACATTAGCTTACACTTTACGGTATCCATCGCTGTTTGGTTTCGATTAATGAGTTTATCAGTGTCGGAGCCTTCATGGAATCGACAAGGAGCCTTTCTCATTTTGGTGACTGTGCCTTAACTTCTGTACAACTACTGAAGAACTAGCTTACAAATTTACATTAGAATAATCCAGAATATCAAGACAATCTATACATTTCCCCTTCATATCGCTCAAAAAACAGCACAAAAGAAATTTTTCCAATTCTTTTTTCCAACCATATCAAGTAAACTGAATGTAACTGACATTACTTGACCATTCATTTCTTCCTCCTTTACATTTTTATTTCTTCAAAACAAATTTAGAAATTCCATACAATAAATAGAAAATGAAATTGTTTGAACAGCTATTTGAAATGTGCATTCAGTACAAAAATTTCTTTTCTTATTCATGAAAACATGCCGGAAATTGTTGGAACCAAGAAAAAATGCTCAGTAAACTGTGCAAACATAGAATTTAATGTAAATTTATTGAAGTTTCAGTTGGACTCAATTTGAATTTCATTCAATAATTTTTTGTTGGATATGCTCAGGAATTTGGAAATCGTGCCATGGAAAAATTTTTCAAGTCATGACAAAAAATTGTCTTCCTCCTTTTTTGTCAGCAATTTAAGATACAGCAGCAAAAAAATTGGAATATATTTCAGTATCAAGATAAGAGAAAATTTGATTCCGACTGGAAATTGTTGCCGTTCAAATGAAAAGAAAAATTCGATCACGTTTTTCAGACTGAATTTCTTGAGAAGATTTTTGATTTACTTCCGAAAGTCGAGAGATGATGATGATGATTGCTCTCGGTCTGATTAAATAAGAAGAAATAAATAAAATTGAAACTTTTTTTGTGAGATGAAAAATGGATTTTTGGTGCTGTTGTGTTGTGTGATGAAGAATGAATTACAATTTTCGATTTGATAAGATTGGATGTGAGATTTTTTTGGCAGATATTGAGACTTGCCTTTTCTTCTTCTCCATTTTTACAAATGGAATCGATTGCTGATTTCAATTGATCGATGCATCATAAATTTGAGAATTGATGTTGAGAGTTTTGGAGAATTTGAAGATATTTAAGATAAGATTGAGTCGAAAATCAAGAAATCTGAACTGATGAGTCTTGTTTTAATCACATATGATGATTTTCGACTATTTTTGATAATTTTAATCAGTTCAACAATTGTAAATAATTAAGAAATTAGAGATATTAAGCAATAAAAGTGATATAAGATTAAACAGACCCTTTCTACCTTTTGGATCAATTGAAGAAGCTAAGTGTAGTAACGTGACAACTACATGAGTTGCTTTCCCCTGCAAGTGACTTTCCCCTTACAAGTTACTTTTCCCCGCAAGTTGTTTTCCCCTCCTAAAAATCAGTTCAGTCGAATTTGTGTCTTCACAGAATAAATATCAAGTTTGTTAAATATATACAATTAGGAAGTTATCTTGTGTTTTATTGATAATTCCACGTAACACCATCGAGATTACTTCATTGGCGACGAGGATATCTTCGAGTTCGCGCGAATAAAGTGCAATTTATCCGGTAAATCGCAAATTATTTTTTTATTCATCCTCTCACACGTGTTTTTTTTTTACAATAAAAACAAAATGGCGGACATCGAAAAATTCATCCAAATGATGCTGGAGCGAGAAGAGAAACGTGAAATGGAGGCTCGTAAACGTGAGGACATGCTGCTAAAAGTGATCGAAGGACTGAAGGAAACTCGTATTGCTCCGATGACTTCATTAAAAATTGAGTGCAATGGTGAAGAAGGAAATGAAAAGACAGCCATCCTGGTCCAACCTGCAAACGAATTTGTTGCGAGTCAACTCAGCCAGTTTGTATTTGCTCCTCAAGATGGCCTTACATTCGATAAATGGGTGGAGCGTGCCATGACCGTCTTCGCTTCCGACCGTGCTTCATCGCTATCAGACTCTGACAAATGTCAGATCATTCGGAGCAAACTTTCGCAGCCAGATTATCAATGTTTCACCCGCACAATACTTCCAAAAAAGCCGGAGGAGCTATCACTGGACCAGACATCCGAAGCTCTCAACAGACTTTTTGGCCGACAGGAATCAATTTTTGCTGTTCGACATCGGGTGTTACAGACACACATGATCCCAGGTGAGGACATCCTTGTTTATGCAGCTCGTATCAATCAGGCATGCGAGGAATTCGAGTTTGCGTCTTGCACGCTAGACGATTTCAAGACTCAACTATTCACGTCTGGCTTGAAACATCATGAAGTGGCTCCGATCCGCAAGAAGGTTATGGAGAAGATTGACGACGTTCTCACACGTAGACAGTCCGAGACACCAGTAGTTACACCCAAGCTCACACTCAACGACATCGCTACGCTCAGCAAACGCATGCTGATCCGCGAGGAGGAAAGCCGTCTCGTCGAACATCCTACAGCAAGCAAGCAGGATGTGTTGGCTGTCAGCCGTGGTCCATGCAAGCTGGACTGCCGTTTTTGTGGTGAGAAGCACTGGCATGCTGATTGTCCCTTCAAGACAAGGAAGTGCACATCATGTGGAACCATCGGTCACAAGTCAGACCATTGTGAATCAGCTAAAGCATTCAAGGAGCGTCAGAAGAACCGTACGTCAGCGAGAAAGGTGTATGCAATCCAGCGACTGTCAAAGTCATGTCGTAAGACAGTTCGTCCCAAGCTTAACGGTGTTTCCATCAACATGACACACGACTCGGGTTCGGACTGGTTCATCATCTCGGAAGCCAACTGGAAGCGCATTGGCTCTCCAAAACTCAGCCAATCGACGATACAAGCAGTCAGTGCATCGGGCGATTCAGTTAAAGTCCTGGGTTTATTCTCAGCAACCATCGAGCTACGGGATAAGTTCGGCATCGTCGATTGTTACGTCTCCAATAGGGATCTAAACCTCTTCGGCAACAGCGCTCTTGAAGCTCTGAACTTGTGGGACCGACCAATCTCAGCGTACTGTGACAGTGTCTCTACTCAACAATCATCGCTCGTGGAAGAGGTAAGACAGAAATTTCCAATGCTTTTCTCTAGGTCGCTTGGTAAATGCAACTTGTACAAAGCGTCGATCAAATTGAAGGATGGTGCAAATCCTCCATTCATCCGGGCCCGTCCAGTCGCATTTGGAGTTCGTGAAACAGTAGAACTGGCATATGACAACCTTGTAAAGGAAGGAGTCTTCACACCCGTCAACTACGCTTCCGCTGCCGCACCAGTAGTAATCGTCAAGAAGAAAAACGGCAGCATCCGGGTTACTGCTGACTATTCGACAGGACTTAATCGAGCAATCGAATCATACAACTACCCACTGCCAACACCTGAGGCAATCTTCGCAACACTGGCAGGAAATGACCGCTTCACGACCCTTGATCTTTCAAATGCATTTCACCAAATCGAGCTGGATGAGGAAGCCAAAAAGCTCATGACTGTTAACACTCATCGTGGCTTATTCCAAGTCAATCGTCTGCAGTTCGGCGTGAAGACGGCTCCCAGCCAATTTCAACAGCTAATGGACACAGTGCTTGCTGGATCAGGAGCAACTGCATACCTTGACGACGTCATCATACCGGGTAAGGGTGACGCCGATCATCGCGCTCGACTGATGGATGTACTCAAACGACTCGAGGACGCTGGACTTCGCCTTCAACTTGATAAATGTACGTTCGGCCAATCATCGCTTAAGTTTCTTGGCAAGATCATCGACGCAGATGGTCAACGACCTGATCCGGAGAAACTCAAGACAATTCGGGACTTGCCATTACCAGAGGACATATCTCAGTTGCGAGCTTTCCTTGGTGCCATAAACTGGTATGGAAGCTTTATACCTGGCCTGAAAGACCTGAGAGGTCCACTCGACGACATGCTCAAGAAGGATGCTAAGTTCGAATGGAATGATGTGCGTACAAAGGCATTCAAAAGACTTAAGCAAGCTCTTCATTCTGATCTCGCTTTGGCCCATTACGATCCTTCAAAGCCTTTGGTGGTAGCAGCTGATGCCTCAAGCTATGGCATCGGAGCAGTGCTTATGCAACGACGTGATGATGGTACGCTCAAGCCTATTCAGTACGCCGGAACATCGTTCAATGACACTGAGCGACGATACGCACAAGTGGAACGGGAAGCTCTCGCCTTGGTCTACGCAGTCAAGAAGTTTCATCGCTACATCTACGGTCGTCGATTCGAGCTTCACACAGATCATAAACCTCTTCTCAAAATTTTCGGTAGCAAACAGGGCATCCCAGTTCACTCAGCGAATAGACTACTAAGGTACGCAAACACACTTTTGGGATATGACTTCGAGGTCAAGTACATCAACAACGCAAGCTTCGCTTACGCTGATTTCGTGTCGAGATTAATGGATACGCACGTGAGACCGGGCGCTGAAGACTTTGTCATTGCTCATATCCGAGAAGGGGAACAGTTGAGTGATTTGGCACATCCCGTGGTTTTTGCTAACAATGCGGCTCCATTTCATCACTTAGATCTTCTGCAGTCAACGGAAGAATGTAACTCTCTCAAAAGGGTAAAGGAGTACGTCGAAACGCATTGGCCGGCACTTCGCAAGCAAATCCCTGATTCCGAAGCCGCTGAATATTTTCCATTTCGTGCTGAAATTCGCATTGTCGATGGATGTCTTTTCTTGGGAGATCGGCCGATAATACCACCGAAACTGCGACAGAAAGTGCTTGAAGAATTGCATTCAGGACATCCCGGTGCATCTCGAATGAATGCTTTGGCCCGTGAAAAATGCTTTTGGCCGGGTATCTCTCAACAAGTTTATGCGTATGTGCAACGTTGCAATAGCTGCCAAATCAACGCTAAGTCACCCATTAAGGAAGTGCTTCATCCATGGCCTATACCAAACGCGCCATGGCAACGAATTCACATTGATTTCGCCGGTCCTATGGGTCAGGATTATTTTCTTGTCGTGGTGGACGCACACAGCAACTGGCCGGAAGTCGTTCGTATGCATTCAATCACCACAGCACGGACATGCAATGCGCTTAACGAGATATTTGCACGATGGGGATCGTGTAAAACTATCGTCTCGGACAACGGTCCACAGTTCACATCCAGCGCTTTTAAGGATTTCTGCACTCGTAACGGCATTGAGCATGTCACATCAGCACCCTACCACCCCCAGTCTAATGGCCGAGCGGAAAAGTTCGTCGATACCTTAAAGCGCGGTCTCAAGAAATTGGAAGGAGAAGGAGATACAGATGAGAAACTTCAAACTTTCTTGGCCGCTTATCGCGGAACACCTTGCCCAGCAAGAAGTGGAAAGTCTCCCTTTGAACTGATGACGGGTAGACGAATGCCGTCAAAACTAGACCTGCTCCGGAAGGACTCTCAAGCACATCATCTACCGGATCATCGGATGTGTGATCAATTTGACCGACATCATGGAGCACGCGCTCACAGCTTTACCGTCAACGATCCTGTATACGTTAAAATTTATCGTGACAACACGTGGACTTGGCAGGCGGGCATAGTCCTCGAGCGGAAGGGCATCGCGAATTATCTAATTCATGTGAACAATCGTGTAATCGTGGCACATACTAATCAACTTAAACGCCGTTTTACACGCGATTTGCCAACGATCTTAATTCCCGATAACGATGACTTTTCGATTCCTTTCATTCCACAGAACGAACCTACACGGCCAACGACCACCACCTTTGATAACATTCCCCAGCCCATCATGGACGATGACGCTATTGAGGTAACAGTCCCGGAAATTGACGCACCGGAATCTCCGGGCATGAACGCTAGCGGCAGCTCCATCGCTTTTGAGGACGCTTCGGAGTTCCCCGAACTTGATCCGGATGAATTTGAGCAGTCAACATCAGCAGTAGTACAACCATCAACGGAACCACAGCCCGTTATTCACTCTCGCCCATCTCGGTCAACCGCGGGACAGCTTCCAACACATCTCAAGGATTACATAGTTGGACTCATCAAGGAAGAGCTCGAACATAGCATCGCCGACTACGTCCAATCTAAATAGGGAGGAGTGTAGTAACGTGACAACTACATGAGTTGCTTTCCCCTGCAAGTGACTTTCCCCTTACAAGTTACTTTTCCCCGCAAGTTGTTTTCCCCTCCTAAAAATCAGTTCAGTCGAATTTGTGTCTTCACAGAATAAATATCAAGTTTGTTAAATATATACAATTAGGAAGTTATCTTGTGTTTTATTGATAATTCCACGTAACACCATCGAGATTACTTCACTAAGGATCAATTTCTTCAATTTTCTAGAGCTTCTTAAGGTCAACCAAAAGTTAATTCTCATTCTTTAATTTAATAATTTCTGCCAAATTCTCACTAAACATTGAAATTGCATCAAAAATTCTCAAATTCCATCATCCAAAAATATGCAAATTCCACCAAAATGTCAATAAATATTTCATTTTCCATTTTCAATACTCATTCACAATATCAAGTTCCAATTCCCTGTTTTATCTGATTGAAAAATTTATGACGAATTTAAAAAAATACTGAAAAACAAATTCAATCAAAAATAAAAATTAAAATTGCATTTTCAAAAGGGTTCAATGACACTTTTTTCCCATTGAAGCCTGATATTTTTCGCTCCTTAATTTATCGATTTTTTCGATGTTTCTTTAAATTATTAAAACCACAATCTGACATTTTTCGTTCCTTCCATAATATGTATTGCAGCTCGTCAACAACCGCAATTCCGGAAAAACAAAATTGCAAATTGAAATATTAAAGACTCTATTAATGGACATCGCGTGATATGTCTTCGTATCGAACATAAAATGCAGAATTTCATTATTTCCATTATATTCGATTATGTTGAGTACACTTCTGATAGTCTGTTTGTTTTTCCGCATTTTTTTATGATATGAAAAATTTGAGATTTTCATGCAACGAACGATTTAAGGTCAAAATTAATAAAGTTTTGCATGACGTGTGAAAATAAAAATAAAAAAATGAAAATGTTGTAGATTTGCGTCTACCGATGAGGGAATCAACGTAGTTTTTTATATACTCTAGACTTCTGAGAATTTGTTTTATAAAACAACAAGTGACGAGTTTTTGATGTCAATTCTGAAAAGTTGTAAGAGAGAAGAAAATTAATTTTGTGTTTAATTGGGGAATCGTTCACTTATTACGTGACGCTAGGATCTGTTCACTTATTTATTTACGAGGCAAGTCGAAAAGTCGATTTTTCGCATTAAGTAATAAGTAAACGGCTCATAGTCTAATTTTTGTTACGATTTATAGTAAAATTTATTTTTGGAATCAATTTGTTTGGAATCAAACAAAAGATGGGATGGAGGTGTCAATTATGTCCATTTTTCGCGTTGCAAATAAGATAACAAGCCCTAAAGGCACTTGACAATTAAGAAAATCCTCGTCAATTTCACTGGAATTAAGCAGTGAAAATCATCAGTTGCGTAGTGGCTAGAGTGTCAGTCTTCCGACCCTAACTACCCGGATTAGATTAAGGTTCAAATTTTGCTTTTCTTAACAGCATTCCAACCAATTTGTGCCTACAATAGCCCTTAAAATATTCCTTAAGCATCAAGCTCATAACAACAGCCAATCTATGTCTTCTAATCAATCTAAACCTTCACAAAAACCTCAAAACTACGCATTTAGGATTCAATACCATTCCAAAAATAAAAATCACGCTCATAACAACAATCCTCTTATCAATTTTACTAATGACATTACAAGTTCATACTTACACCTGCTTATCTGAAACCTTAAGTCTTACAGCTTTTCTACAAATAACTATAAAAAGTTTATTTTTGGAATTTTATTTTTGCGAAACTGTTGAAAATAGATTTGTTATCAGTTATCAATTAATACCACAATAATCGGGTCGATTTGTATGCTCGAACACGCGCTTTGTCAGCTGTTTGGACTGGTTATTATCTAAAGTATTTGAAATTAATGTTAAGATGGAGTTAATTGTTTTATCAAAGTGCATGGAATCAGGTGTTTGAATTTAATATTGTTTTTTAAGTTTGCATTCATGGGAGGAATGCTGGATCTGATAAAATTCTTCAAATTGTTTGAGGTTTTCTTTATTTCTGGCTATGCTTCTGTTAACACGTTTTTCTAAATGACCATGTTCAATGAGCATCTTACGGTACCTATTAGCATGCTCATTAGGTTTATGCAATGAGGATATGCTTCCAATGTTTGAAAATCATCAATATTTTCTAAAAATTTTCATTAAAAAATATGAAAAACTTGTTTAATGTCATAAAGAACCTTAAAGTTCATTTGAAGCAATAAAAAGAAAATTTTCATCTTCTGAAAAGTCCATTGACTATTTTTAGCACATACAAAGTATTAATTTCATGTTTTCCCTACAACATAGCGTCACCGAGTCAGCGTTAAGTACGAAAGATGATTTCATTTTGTAAACAGACACTAATCTTGCCGGGATCACACTTAATTCCTTTAATTTTAATTAAAATATTGTCTGATGACTACAAGTGCTAAATTTTTTCGAGACTTAAAGGCAATCTAATTAAATTTAATCCCTTTAGTACTTCCGAATTGCTTTGTAAATAATTAATATAGGATACTCTTGAGGTGATAAGGGTTAAGACAAAATTTAAAATAATATTTTTAAAAAGGAAAGACTGATTGAAGGTTTAAAAGAGTTGAACGAGCGAGAAATGTCATGAACTTTTATGGATTATATTCAAGAGACGTCTGAGCTGTTAAGCTGATTAATTATTTGAGAAATTCAATGTTTTTGAACGTTATAATCAGCTATTGACTTGTTATCGAAAATTCCTCGAAAATATTATAGGAAAAGTTCAAGTATTGCAATTTTACCTCGTGTTTTAAGACGCCATTTAGCAAAAATTGAAAAAGAATGCGCGAAGAAATACTTCAGATAACAGAGAAAACTTGTTTTGTTGATTATAAGTCTCAGATATTAGATATTTCAATTAAAAACAGATCACTTTATCAACTCTTAATTGTTGAGGATTTACAGAAGTGTTTTAAGTTGTTTATTCTTACTTATTTACTTTCATCGCTGGTTGCACAGATCAGTTGTTACTCATTAGATCCCATAGAAGACGCTGGAAGCTGGCTATATCGCTAACTATGTCGCTAACTCTGTTGTTACTCGTACAACATAAAACGATTGATCCGGTCTCAGATCGGCGTGATTCTGACTTAGTGCCTGACAGAACTCAGAGTCGAATCAGATTTTGTATGCAAATTTCGACTCAAGTGGACTCGATTCAATAAAAAATTTAAGTCTATTTTGAGCTCTGGTGCCGGATTTAAAATCTTATTTAGTGTCGCAAATCTTGTTGCAAGATTTTGATTTAAGTTTGACTTAAGCTTAATTTTTCATCAAAAAAGTTTCAAATCTTCAAATAAATTTTTCTTAAAAATTAAGAATTTCCATCATAAAATTCATCATCAATCAAATTTATGAAGCTGACAATATTTTTATACAACAATTTGAGTTCCATCATAAAACAGACGAAAAGAAAAACTGCTCCCATAAAACGAAGCTCTTTGTTTACCATAAACAAACGTGAACGTCGAGAATAAAATGACAAAATCCACTTGATTCTCACAACAATTTTCTTTTGATGAGTTTCACAGTTGACACGTATGCACCGCGTTATTGCACTTGGTAAAAAATGATGAAAATCTAAATTTAACTTCGTCATCATCATAATCTAGCGTATAAAATTTACAGTGTTCATAAATAAAGCTGAGGAAAAAAATGGTGATTTTTTTGGTTTATGTCACAGGAAATGCAGAAAATCTCATTTTAATCCGCCGTGATGTTTCACGTCTCATTGTTGTTGTTACTACTTGTTAGGTGGAATTGAAATGGGAATAATGTGCAATCAGAATTGCAGTGAAAATGAAAATTTTGGCTAAGAATTGGAAAATTTTCTGAAATTATATAAAAAATAATATTTGAAAGTGAAATTTAAGATTTTCAAAAATTTGAAAAGGTTAAGTTTCAAATATTTGAAAATTTAAAAATTTGAAAATTTGAAGATTTGAAGATTTTGATTTTTAAAAATTTGAAAATTTGAGAGGTTAAAGAAATTTTAAGAATTTATGAAAATTAAAAAACAAAGAAAGAAATTTAAAAATTAAAGAAATTCAAGATTTTAAAATAATTTTTTTTCCAATGACATTAAATATTTCAAATTTTATAAATTTTAAATTTTTTTATATTTTTTTTTTCGATTTTAAATTTCAATTTAAATAAATTTACTTTATCTTAATTTTAAATTTCATTTTTTTTTTAAATTTAAATATTTTTATAATATATAAATATTTAAATTTAGATTTTGAAAATAGGAATTTAAATTTTGAGAATTCAAATTTTCCAAAAATATTCGTTTCATATTTCAAATTAAAAAAAAAATTGTCATACTTAACAACTCCACCATCCTAGTAAAAATTGAATATTTTGTCGCGTATTGTGTGATGAAAAAAAAAATAAAACAACATTTTATGCTGCATTCACACATTTTCATATATGCTGAACATATACAACAATGACTGTAAAGGAGTATTACATCCAACTTATGTTCATCGTATGACAATAAATTATGAAAAGTGAGTCGCGAAAAGAATTACAAAAGCAGCATATAAATTTTCTTAATGGCCCATTTTTTTTTCTCGCGACACAATCTGTTTTAAGAACTTTTTTTAATCAAGTGTTATTGCTGCAAAAAAAAAATCCAAAAGCCTTTTAATATCGCGAATGAAAAATTGTTGAACGAAATTTTTTTTTTGGCGATGAAAAACTCTTTCCTTCCGATATTTTTCATCACTGCTGTTTATATTTTATCGCAAAAAAAAATAATTCTAAAAATTCATAAATTTATTCAGCATATATGATTTACTCTCATATAAATATTAGATTTTTCCCATGCAATACATCATGCCTTACTCCGACTGCCAACTTGTGTGTACTTTTTAAATTTATGTTGATTTTAAAATTAATTAAAATGAGAAAAACTCGAAGAGAAAAACTTTTTCAAATGTGGATGACTTTTTTCGATTTATTTTTACCTTTACATGTGATCGGAGGGTACGCAGTGGAAATGAAATTTTAGAACACAAAAACAAATAATTTAATTAGATTGAGAATTGAAACATTTACTTTTAGAAAATAAATTGACTTAAATGTCAACTTTCTTTTATTTTTGTATCACAGCGTCGAAAAAAAGTTCATAAAAATCCTAAAATAACGACATGAATGAAGGCAACCATCTGATGAATCACTTTAGTTTATGCTGTTCTATTTTTCTGTGGATATAAAGTCACTCAAGCAATGATGATTTTCTCTCATCATCAAAATGTTTGGGGTAATCAAAGTATATGACGGTTAGAAAAGAGGATTTGTGAGTTTCATAGACAATTCTTTGAAGTATCCAGAATGCTTACAAAAATAGAACCGACTTGTTGGCTTTTCTATGCTGTTTTAGTCTCTGACCCGCCTTGGTGACTTGCCTTTGCTGTCTCGGTCTCGGTCTCATTCCTGGCCTCGGTCTTTCTCTCAATCTCGATATCGATTCTTCTCTCGATTCCGAACTCAATTTAATCTCTTGATTCCGTCCCGATCTCGATCTCAGTCTTCGTATCAATCTTGGACTCAGTGTCCGTCTCGATCTCGGTCTAGGTTTCGATCTCGGTCTAGGTCTAGGTCTCGGTCTCGATCCCAGTCTTAATCCCTGTCTTATTCATCCTCTTAATCCCGGTGTCGGTCTCCGTGTCAGTCTCCGTCTCGATCCCAGTTTCAGTGTTGATAACTTATCGAAACAGAAACTTCAAAAAACCCTAGTTAATATTGCACCAAACTTCACACATTCACAACAAAGATCCTCAAAATAAAAGTATGTATTGCAGAAATCAATTAATTTTATTAAAATTTAATTGAGTTTAACAAAAGAAAATCTTTTGAAATTTGATAATTGAAATTTTAAACAACATCAGCCCAGATTTGGTAGCAGAAAACTCTCTCATTTGCTTCAAGATAGTCAACTGAAAATAATTTTTTTACGTTTTAATATCAATGAAATCTAAAATTAGTCAAAATTGTACAAAGCTCAAAGTTGAATCTGATTTTGTGTCCAAAAATCGACTCAATTCCGTACAAAATTCGAGTTGACTTTGAGCTCGGACTAAAGTCTTAAATAAAATAACTTACTTTGAACTCTGGTATTGGTGAATGCTGGATAAAGAGGTGAAACAAGCATTTCTGCTTGAATCATATATTGTTGGTTTGGAATCGTCGGACAACCAGCTCGTGTACCATTTGGGAAAAGAATCAGATCGCATCTAAATTGAAATATTTTAAATTAAATTTAGAATCTTAAAATGAATCAAAAACTTACTGGTTTTGAAATGCTGGATCGATTGGGATATTAACTCCTAAATTTTTAATTTATAAAAAAAATTTGTAAATCTTCACAAAATGAATCACAAAAACTCTACCTATTCCAAAAATGAAGGCTGTAACTCTTGTTTGAAGTTCTTGATGAGCTTCTCTAAAAGTCATTCGAATAGTTCCATAAAATGTATCACCACGTGTTACACGACATCTATCAGTACAGCTGGGTGACTCAAACGAGTCAATTGTTGGAAGAATTGAGCCAGTACATGCTGACCAAAATGCAAGACTGCTTCCAAAAACAGCTACAAAAAATATTAAGGCAAAAGCGAACTTCATTGTTTGATTGAAATTTGACAACTAAAAGCACACATTCTGCCTAGTTTTGTATTGCATATGAATTTTGGTGCCAAAGATAAGGCACGCATACAGTGTTACGAATCTGCAAAGATAAGTATATTTAAAATCTGTCAATGGGCAATTTTTTGACATTGAAATTCAATTAAATTTCTTTGTATTTTGACACATGTGGCTATACTTTTGATCATATGCTTAGCTAGATCGATAAAATGTTCGAGGTTAAAGAATATCCAACTAAAGATTAAGGTTCGGTAAGATCCTAATGCTACTCAGTCTCAATCTTGACATTAAGAACCCTTTGGAGCAGCAAAAGAATAATTTACAGCATAAAATCGCTCACTTGACGCCATAATCTCATGCAATTTATCTTATTTTAGAATAAGCTTCCATCATCATCATCGTCAAAGTCTGAAAAGAAGCCACTCACTTGTTGAAGGATAATAACGAGACTGTATGAGATGACGAAAAGTCATCAACATCTAAAGTGATGTTTGACTAAAGTGCATTTGAGGATTGTTTGAGGATGAGCAGAAGATTATTCATAAATGTTGTGCTGAATGGTTGTATTTTGATATGATAAAATGTAGGTGATAGATGGGTATTAGTTATTGGGGGTCCTGGTAAGGACAAATTGGATTAAACTTTAGCTGTTCAGACCTCTGAGACCCGTACTTACTCAATTAATTCGCCGGTCGCACAGATCAATTGTGATCCATTGCATTCCTCAGATGCCGCCTGAAAATAGTTCTATTGCTGGCTCCGCTTGGCAATTTCTAAAACCTAATTTAACTTTGTCTCTGTCAAAAGCTTCCCTGAGAACCATATCTGCGCACCATTTGGGTTTCTAGGGTAAAGATAGTTTAACAAGTGAGGATTCGCTAGATCTCTCGCTCAAACCTAAATATCAGCTTAAAATGGAATTCAAACTAGCTTATTTACTTCTCATTTCCTTGTTCGGAGCCATATTAGGCTTATTGACACTTAATCTCTTAATTGAAGATCGCTTTGTCAGTCTGTAATAATCAAATACCATACCATTATACATCCGAGTCAATTCAGCTCACGCAAAAACAAATCCTAAGTCCACATTTATATCGCAATGTCAAAATTATCCATCACCTCATTCAACGAGGAATAAACAACACTGATAAAAGTAAAATTCCATTATCTAATCTTGAAAAAGACTCTTGCTCCTCGAGTAACCAAGGGGTTTCCTGATAATTTTTTTCAATTTTTTCACGCTTCAACTAATTTCATTAGTTTATTAAATGAGAAATGTAGACACGAATTGAAAAGTAGGGAGAGAAGTGATGAAAACTATAAATAAATAAATTGTGAAGAAGAGAAGCGAGAACTTTGAGGGAATTAATAGAAAAGTATGAATATCTCGACAGTTTTTCATTATTAATTCATTTCTATTTCATCTTTTATGTTGTTTTGATTTCTTTTAAGTTTATGAAGGTAGATGAAGCATATGAATGATGTTTTGGGACTTTTTAGATCAAGAACATGATATTTTATGGTTATTTATTTTGATGAATATTAAATATAAAACCTGTTTAATTTTAAAACATTTGGAATGGATCATATCAATGGGTTTAGTCAAGGGCTTTGGGGACACGAGCTTAGTCAGATATCATGGAAGAATTTAATCAGTTTAAATATTTTCTTCCATCACCTGCGCAATTTTGAAGGTCATATTGATTTAGAAATTAAGTTTTATTGCGAATGATAAGAGGTAATAAATCTTGAGGATGCGACTTTACGACCAAAACGAAATTAAAAAGGAATCAGATAAATAGAATACAATGCTTTATTATTTGGTAAATTAATAAGTTGTTGTTATGCAATATACATGGCAATTCTTCAGTTAATTTTATAATATATTGTAAATTATCACAGCAGATCAACAGCCAAAATTTGGATGCACATAACTCTTTCATCTCCATTGAAGAAGTCACCTAAAATAATTAATACAGTTAATATTTCAGAGCTCGAAATCGACTCAAATACATGGATTAAGTCGACTTGAGCCGATTCTTCCATACAAAATTCGACTCGACTCCAAGCTTTGAAACATTATTGTTCTTCCAATTTTCCTAAAATTTCTGAAAATCCAGCAAATAAAAACCTTACCTTGAACTCTCGTGTTACTCATTGCTGGAAATATTTGAGGAATTTCCATGTCAAACTGAACTAAATATTGTTATTATTATAAATTATATATATTATATATATTATAAAATTTATTATTTTTTGATTTCTTCTTGAATTTTAATTTTGAAAACTTACAAATCATCAAATGGTGGACTCATTGGTAGGTTTACTCCTAAATTTAGATTTATTATGTCAATATTACAAAGATTAAGAATCATACAAACTTACCAATTCCAAAAATAAATGCCGTGGCTCTAACTCGAAGTTCATTATAAGCCCCAGCCGTGTGAAACAGAAATCGTCCACTAAAAATTTCGCCACGTGTTGCTCGACATCGACCGTCAAAGCATTGTGGTGATTCCATTGAATCGAATCCTGGAATATTTGGACAATCTGCCCAAAATGCTTGACTTGTACCAAAAATGCAAGCAAAAGTTAGAAAAAATACGAACTTCATCGTTCAGGAGAAAATTTCATACTGATGTGTATTGAAAGCTATTCAACCTTATCTAATCTTCGCTTCAAATTTTGTAAAATTTCTACGTAATTCTTGATGCATCATCAAATTATTTTATCTTATAGCAAATTACTTAGTTCTAATCTATACAATAACAAAGCAGATATTTGAGATTTTTCTGTGATTTTCTGCTTTTAAATGACGTCTACAGAAGGCAGTTTTTGATCGATTGAACGATTTGTGCGGCTTGAGATAATACATAGTCAGGTATTCTTTGACCTGGGGTAACATTTTTTGCCTAAACTACACCATCAAGCATTATACATAGGGTGGCCAGAGGATTTTCGCAAAATGTCGGGACACTTCTAAGTTTGGCACTATTGGCACACAGCAGCAAGGTAGAAAAGTACAGCAGCGTCCCGGCAAAACACAGAAACACAGAAAATTAATATTTTAAAATTTACGCACGGTTTTATTAATTATTTTTCAATTCATTATCTAACAATATTTATTTAGCTAATTAAACAGAGGTCGTTGACATTTTACGTTGCGTAGCACTAAAAAGCTTTTATTTTATCTACGTTTCCTCAACCCTCGAACATAATATGTAAGTGAACGATCACTTCGAAAATTGTTATCATTTTTTAAATAATATGCGATAAAATTTGTGCACAAAGGATCCTTTCGTCTCCATCAAAATAGTCGGCTATAAAGATTTAAATCATAAATTTTAAATTTATCTAAAAATCCTTTAATTTTACCTTGAACTAATGCATTATTAAGTGCTGGATAATTAGGAGAAACAAGCATCGAAATATCTACAACATATTGAGTATTGGGTATTGTCGGACAACTTGCTGCGGTTCCATTTGTAAAATGAATAAAATTGCACCTAAAAATTTTATATTTAGGGATTACTCAAGTAATCCTATAGACTATCTTGTGATGACTAGTCAATATTAAGCTATTAATAAAGACTAAGCCAAAAACTTACATGTTGTCAAATGGTGGTACAACAGGTAGATTAATTCCTATAACAATCAATGTAAATATCAAAAGTTCCTCAAATTTAATCCCAAAAGCTTACCAATTCCAAAGAAAAATGCTGTAAGTCTTGTTCGAAGCTCGTTGTGAGCTCCGTGTAGTGTTACATGAATTCTTGCCACAAATTCTTCACCACGAATAGCTGTGCATCTATCTCGGCTACAATTTGGTGATTCTAAACTATCGAGTGTTGGAAGCCCTGTTCCAGGACATTCAGACCAAAATCCATGACTTTTATGGAAAACGAGAGCAACTAGGACTATTAATAAAATTGACTTCATCGTGAAACTTGTCAATGAGAACTAAATTGAGAAGTTTTTAAAGATTGTAATAAAAACTGTAATATCTTATCAATTTTTTGGGTTTATCAGGCTCAGGTGTTAAAAAATTAAATTGAATTGCAAAAACTGATAAAATTATACAATGCATCACAATGCAATTACATTGTTGTTGATTGTCATTTCACTAAAGTGGATTTGATAAGCGATTTAGGGTTATACACTCTAATTTTTGAAGAAAATCTTAGCTTGGGCGGCACAATGAGGCGCACCTGACCCGCATTTTTAACAACAACTTTGCGACTTACTATTAGTACGACGAGTTAGCGATGCTCTAGAAAACACGGTGTATAGCTCTTGGGAATTGCCTAAACGATCCACCATATGAGCTCTATATGGATGATTGGTAGCTCTGTGGCGGAACCTTCTTCATTTTTGTCACTCAGGTCACAATTGGTAGTCAAGTCATTTTTATCAGAATAATCACTAACAAATGAATCATTTGGGCTCGTGCCTAAACTATTTTTGTACTTTTATAAGCTTCCACTTTATGTGAGAATTATTAATATTTTTAGAAGGAATTTGATCCAAGAGTTAATGTCAGGCAACATTGTAGTTGTTTTATCAATGGTCTTATCAAAACGTGACATTACAGTTTCTAATAATAAAACTTAAAGCTTCTAGTAATTTTTTTAAAGTTCATTAGAGTTTAGACTAGTATTTCACAAACTTTGATCCATGACTGGATACTGTTCTAAGCAATTTAAGTCTTCAAATGAATGACAATACAAGAAATTTACATCAGATCAATTTATTGTTCAAATAAACATTTCTTTTGAATCAAATTTACAGTTTTCAAGCAACAAAATAAATTTTTTACACAATATCAACAGCAGTAAGCATTCCACAGGCGATTCTCACTGATCTATCGAAAAAGTCCACTGCAAAAAAGAAGAAAATCAGAAAAAAAAGTTAAGCTGATATCAATTTAATCCTAACCTTGAACTCGAGCATTACTCAATGCTGGATATATTGTTGGAATAACCATTTCAATTGGTATTCTTTTCTGTACATTGGGAACAGTTGGACATGTTGAAGGTGTGCCATTTGGGAATGTAATTACTTTACATCTAAAAGAAATTTAAAATTATGAGTTAATGTTCGATATTATTTAATATAAGTTCTTACACATCATCGTATGGATCATCGATGGGAAGATTAATGCCTGTAAAAATGAATTTCAATTAATTGCTGAGGATATAAACTAATTTCGTGACGTTGCTGTAACAAACAATTGAATTTCAGTTGTCAACACTGAAATTTGCCTTATGCGTGACTCATTGTAGCATGTCGAAAGCACAAGAGGACCAAATGTTGATTAATGCATGAAATCAGCACAATGCCTTCTCAAAGTCACAATTTTGGGCTTCATTTCACCTTATTACATCTCGATGCATCACTAACTATCAATTTTCGGTCATAATTCTTACCAACTCCAAACATAAATGCGGTAATTCTAGTCGCAAGTTCATGATGATTTCCAGACCATGTCACAAGAATATCAGCAGTCATTACTTCACCACGTACCACTCGGCATCTGTCAGCAGTGCAATTTGGTGAAGTTATTGAATCAGGTCCAATAACACCTGATCCAGGACAATCAGTCCAAAATGCATGGTTTAAACCAATTGAAATGACAACTGTAAGGCAGAATAAGTACTTCATTGTTCAAAATTAATTTATCGACTGATTTTGTGACACAATTGAATTAAAAAATGATTAAATTTGAAGTGGTCTTATCACGGTTGTTGAATTAGACGTAATACGTCTAATATGATTTTGATTTCATTCATTATTCGATAAGCTTGATAAGGTTTAGCGAAAACACTAATTGGCAGAGATTGTTTTAGTAAAAATTACGGTTTATTGGTTAATAAAAGGTAACGCATCTTAGGCATACGGTGTAAAAATGGACAAAAATCCTGCTCAGGGTGGACTAGACTAGCTAGTGCAAGAGTCAGGCTGTCCTTGAGCCAAATTTTCGACCATTTATTCACCGTGTGCTTTCCAGGCTTTGCATTCTTTCCAGTTTATTCATTTGTCAATTTTACAAAGGGGTCGATCAACATTTCAGCACATCCTGCTAGAACATCTGCATCAAACATCTCAACTGTAAATTTTTGGAAAAGAATTTGAATTTTAATAATTTAAAAAATATCAAATCTGCTTGCTAGGTTACTATTATGCCTTGATTTTGCTCAGAATTTTCTTATCCATAGAAAATCCTTTACAAAAATTTATTTTAGTGACTAATTACCTCGTAACCGTGTTTGGCTCATTGGATTATATTCAATTCCTAAGTCCAATTGTATCTCATATTGAACGCTCGAAATAGTTGGACAACTCGCTTGTGTGCCATTCGTGAATGTTATCACATTACATCTAAATTAAATTTGAATCATTAGTAAAGATTTTGGAATCAATTTTTAATAGTCTTACAGATCATCAAATGGCGGGTCTAATGGAAGGTTTATACCTATAAAAAAATTGGAACATCATTAATTCAATTTTCGAATAGTTTTCTAGCGGCACAATGCAATGAGCCACATTTCTTGCCAAAAAATTGGTTGCTATCAAGGACAGTGTTCTGCTCGGGATAACAACTGTCCCTTAACTACATAAAATCTACTAATACAGGACTCAACCTTACCAATTCCTAACATAAAAGCAGTAACTCTTGATCGAAGCTCATTGTGAACATCCTGAAAAGTAATACGAAGTACGGGTAAAAGTAACTTTGAATTAACAGAATCAGGTCCTGGAACATTTAATCCAGGACAGTCTGTCCATGTTGCTTGGTTCAGGCCAAGTGCTGAAATTAGTATTAGCACAAATAAGAAGTTCATTTTACAATTGATATTTAACAACTGATTTATTCCTGATAATGCGTCCAATATATACTTGAATAATATTCCTTATCAAATTAATTATTTAATTTTAAAATGATTTATTTTGAAGTCAACACAATAATTAGGTAATATGTATAAACCCTGACAAGTCAAGTGGCTTAACATTTAAAATTACCAGAAATTGAACTGATTCACTTGTTTTGGTTGACAAGTTATATTTTTTTACCATAATTGGATACAAAATTGCTTTTATAAGTAAATTCTCATTGATTTGCAAGAATTGCGCACAATTGTGATTCCCATAATGATCGGAAATTTGAAAGAAATATTGAACACCTGCTGTGAAATTCTAAGGAAATCATCAATTAACCCTTTAAGCTTTGATAAGATTTATATTTTAAACCACTTAAAATTTTGCACAAAAATGCGATTCTTGACGCATTCAGATAAATTTACGTGTAGGTTATTGCAATGTCGACATGATAACGAGAATATTCGAAACAGTTGAGGATTCTGATTCGAACAGACACAAGGAGAATGATCATGGGTATGCTCAGTTCTCCTGATTGAGTTTCGAGCTCGAAGTCGTCTCGGATTTCGAATGGAAAAGTCGACATGAGTATGATTATTGTTAGTTAAGTTCTTCCTTGCTTTTACAAATATCCGGCACCAAAATATCTGCAAAACTTACCTTAAAGAAGTCAGGAATCTAAACTAGAAGATAGAATATTCTCAAACGGAATCAACTTCATAGTTCTTACTATGACTTTTTAATTTACGGAAGCATTATAAAAAGTGGAAGCTGATTCTTATACAAAAGATTCTTTTCCTCGAGAACATCCGACTTGTGTTTTAATAACGTAAAGAAGAAATTTACTCGGAAAAACTTTTTACTCTTTACTTTTATTCTATTTTTTGTAGGGTTTAGTAGCATGTTCTGAGGTGTAGTTCATGGGATGTAGAATGTATACATTTTGTCTAGAATAAGAACTGATGGTGACAGTTGATCCTCTTAATTATCTTGTAGCTTCTCGTCCATTTATCATCCAAAGACTATTGAAGATATGCAAAATCCTAAATTATTGACTTGACATCAGTTGGTAGTTGATTTAAGAGTCAATTGGACATTAGCTTGACATTGAGCAGGTCTAACGTATTTTTGTCCACTCGAGAACTTCAACAATTTTGACTAAATGTTCCATAAAATAGCCCTTTCCTCTAAATTAGTATTAATCTAACCTGAAAATGCGCTTTAATTTCCATCCTCATCCAAAACCCTAATTCCCATTCCAACTTTCAATCTTTATTTTTCCACCTCACTCCACATCCAATGCTACCGTATTCATTTAATTTCAAATCAAAAAAAAAAAGTAGATGAAAAGACACGACGAGTTGACTCTGACTCGACTGTTGTTGATTTTTTTTTCTTCTCCTCTCATTTCTGTAAATAATACGAATGTGTGTCTATATTGCCACAGATTCCTCTTCTTACTTCCATTTCCATTTTCGAGAGTATGAGAGAGAGAATTCTAAAGAAAGAACATTAAAAAAGAAATAAAGTCAGTTGCTAAGAAATGTTTACAAAACGAAAAAAATATTGTTTTTTTTGGGGATAACAGCAGTTGCAGTCTTTGGGTACGGCAATCATATCATATCATGTATATTATTGTGTATACATTTTAATGTTCCTTGAGTTTCTCAATTCATATGAGACATTTTCACAAATATAAAAAATAGAAATGGAAGTAAGATGCGAGCATGAAACGAGGAAAAACCCAAATGGATGAGGAAGAACAAGTTAAATAAATATTGAAGAGAATATGATGATGATGATAATGATGATGACGAGAAACTTATGCTCATTTATGTGATATAGATGCAGATATTCATACACAAACTAATTATTATGCCACAAGCAACTTTGATGCTTGCTGTTGTTGACTTTTTACTTTCTTAATGATTTTTTTTTCTAAACTTTTGCTTTTTTTGGGATGTGGAGAGAATTTCTTGAGGCATTGTCTGGATTTGTTTTGTTCTTTTTGGTATCTGTGTGCCTGTGATGTGAGGGAGTCATAAGAGTAGATTAAATTAGCAGATTTTTAATTTTAGATGTGTATGCTCATCTATGAGTATTTTTAATAGATTCAAGTATAAATGACAATTTTAATTAGTTTCTTCTGGGGTCAATTAAAATTTTCATATCAGAGTAGTTGTGGGCAGTCTTATTTGTCTCATGATCTAGTGGAATAGGCTATGAATAGTCGACTGGATGTGTAGTTATTTAAATGTCATTTTATGAATCATAGAGATCTGTTTGAATTATATTGACCGAATATTGAGACCGTTCAATTACTACATAGCGCTCTTAGAGGAGGAAATGGAAAAGGGTTCAAAGGAGAAGAGGTTCTAAAAGGACGGAGCAATTATATGATTCAAAACCCAATTAGTTTAACAATTAATCAATATGTGCTATTCGGGTATCTCTTTCTGGGCTTTAATGTTTTTCACACATGTGTTTCGTTTTTGGGATCAAGAATTTAGATTTATAACCCTTCTTTATGGATATCCCGATCTTTGAACACCTCTAATCCTCATCCTACTCTTCTAGATACTCAACTATCACACTTTATCTAGATTACCTCACATTTATATCAAGCTAATACGATAAAATAGCTACCCATCACATAATGCATCAAATGCAACACTCTAAACGATTGCATAAAATCCCCACAACTGCACACGATCTAATCTATGTAATTTTCCTTACCCAATATATCATCACATCTCTTCTATCATCATCATCGTCATCGATGACTCTCGCTCATAGTGAGCGAGCAATTAATTTAAAAATAACAAGTTTAAACGAATTGATTTTCATTTTTCATTAAAAAAAAAAACTCTCAACATCGTGAATGAGACGAAAAGAAGATGAAAAAGTGCACAGAACGCTGAGAGTTCAGCATATGAGATTTTTTTTAAAGCCTCTTTTTTTTCGTTTCTTATTCTCAAGAATTAAAATTTTTATATATTTTTCTCAAGTCTATTAAGCTTACCCGCTGCTCACTACTTTTCTTCTCTGAACATGTTAGTCGTGTGCCAGCTGTCTCATTGAAAAGTGTGAATATGCGGCGACTTATATTGCGTGCGTGAAGCAACAAAAATAGTGGAGAAAATAAAAATAAAGTAAAAAAAAAAATTATTATTTCATTCATGTGGAAATTATAGTAAAAATGACCACTTAAGTGGGCAATAAAAATGCATAAGGCATAGGGGAGGTGCCTTAATTACAGATCATAATCAAATGAAAAATCATATCAGTGTAATGAGTTAAATTTGAATTTTCAGTGCAACACTAAAAGTGCTTAAATGGATATAAAAAGTCATCGTCGACTCACGGGGCTGTTAATTAGTTCCACTTACATATTAGATGAAGAGAAAACAGAAGAAATTTTCTTTTTATACATTGCCAGTTAGTCAATCGCTCCTGCTTGTTTATTTATATAGTAAAAGAAATTAGACGAAAAAAAAAAATAGAGCAAAATGAAAATTGAGAAAGAAAAAGTGCAGTTGGAGATTGAAAATTTTCATCTCGTTTCATATCCAATTTTACCTGTCTTCGTTGATAATTAAACGAAATTATAATTGCATTAGGAAATTAAATGAGAGAACCGAGCAGATAGAAACTTGAAGGTGACTTTAAGTAGATTCAGGAACAGTTTTTTTTTTGTTCTGCAAAATTGAAAAACTTAATTTATGTAATTAAGGAACTGTTTTAAAAAAAAATTAATTTTTCTTTTCTCTGTGGATTTTTTGCAATATAATGAATATTGTGTTTACGAAAAGTTTTAGTCATGCTTTTTTCGTCTGAAAATTTTTTCATCATAGCTTCTGTTCTGCCATTTTTTAAGTAATTTTGTGTAAATATTGACGGGATTTTATGAATTGTGCTTGGCAGAAATTGGCATGGTTTGTAGACTTTTTGATGAAAATTTCCAATGATTGTTCTCAAGATGTACAACAGATCGTTGATAGCAGTGCCTTGTCGTATTCGACGGACCCTAATCTTTACACGATCTATCTATCTATCACTAAAACAGTTATATGGTATTTTACACTGGTATTTACAAATGTATAGAACCATGATACCTCTAGGACAGTGGTGGGCAACTAGTGTGCTACGTGTTCTGTAGGCTTACCACCAAAGTTTGCTGCGAAAAGGAGAAAGTCGTCCACAACTGATATGGCTACTCAAAAAGGCATGCCACTTAAATAAATCTGAAAACCGTGTCCTTCCGGCCGGAGTGACTCTGATTTCAACTCGTATTCGATCAAATTCGGCATCATGCTGGTGTCAAACTGACCGGGAACACTATTTTTGGGCTTTTTTACATCGTGTCCCTAGCAGCTCCTAGAGTATGCTCTGAAGAGTAGAGTAAGCTGAGAGCAACGCTCATTAGCATGCTCATCTAGTATATTTAAGGTTACCAAGCTCTCGAGAGCGTACTATTTGCCAGTAAGGGATGTACCATTAAAAAATTAGAGAACCTTCAAATTTCTAGCTAAACCCCTGCCCAACACATTCAATAAAAATAATAATATTCATTTCCAAAAAACAAATACCATCCAAAAAAACCCTTTGAACATCCAAAATCGAAAAAAAAAAAATTTCCAACAAAAAATTCCATAAAATAAACACACACACAAAAAGACATTAAAAATATCTACTTGAAAATAAATCAGAACAAAAAAAAATATGATACACAACGTGCCATAAATAAGGCATTCTATTCGTATTATGAAGGGCAATTTCATGCTCCGATAAATTGAGCTATGAGTAAATTATCTCAAAATATTTTACTAAAAATAGTAAATGATATCAAAATAACAATTCATTACAAATAGTAAACAATAGGTGCTTAATATTAATTATTATTTTTTCCCTTTAATGACGATAATGACGACAACTGTTGTGCACTTCCGAGTTTTGTGTAGACACGTCTAATGAAGTCGTATTGTTAAATGTGAATTATTAGAATTATTATGACGATTATTTAAGTCAGTGGATCGATTAAAGTTTATTAGCGTTGTCTTTTATGGTTTCATTAGAATTTCATTCTGTTTTTATTAAGAGAGTTATAGTCTGTTAGAGCGATTAGATGCTGAGTAGGAAGAGAATTTGAATTGTTTGCAAGCAGACCTAGACTGTGATCAAATTTTGAGTAGTTGTTGATCTAAGATCTATTCAAATTTGATAATTAGATCTTGATCTCGTTTCGAGAGCCCTTAGCTCTTGTAGATTAGTTTGAGATGAGATTAAGAGCATTTTAGAGCTGCCGGGACTCTAATTTGGAGGCGTCTAAGATTCCTAATATCCTGTCAACTCTGGAGAATGCTAGGCTCCCAAAATTCCAAACTTTAAAAATCAGAACTTATTTCTATGCAACGATAGAGTCTTAAATTGATGACATAAACATGAATTGCATGCCACCTAAAGATTGACAAAAAATGGACAACTTTTCTAAACTTATACAGCAATTTATCCAAATTATCCTCCAATTTCTCACATTAATTACAGCCTCAAGTTCAACTACATGTCAATTCATACCCAGAGCCTTGACAAATCAATCAAAACTATAAACAACTCATCGATTTTTCCAGTCTGTCCTTCAAATTCTCAAACAAAATGTTTTCCTCATCAAACTTCAACTTCCCTCAACAATCACGTCATAAACAGTTCCCGAAAATACAATTTTAAGTATCAATGAACTTCACAGTAGTATTGCCATACTAAAATTAAAGTACTCACACTCGGATATGAAACATCTGTGCAAACAAATGCTCCACAAAAAATATGCATAAAAATTGAACTTCATAGGCATTTATTAATTTTCCATGCTAGTGAGCTGGGGATTGTTTGGATGTTATGTAAGTCTTGGGGAGGTGAAGGATGGGTTTCAGTCCTGTTAGGTCATATTTTGATGCAAGGAAGGTGGATGGGATCGGAAGTGAATTAATTCAATTTTTTGGGCAACCTTTATGGTACGGAACGGTTGCTTACTTTGCTGGACGTAAATATGTAGATAAGCCATCAGTTGGCACCTGATCCAGACTCTATCGCTGGCCTGAGCGGTTAGGAGTCGCTAAAAGTCATTTTTTTTAACTTCGTTAGCTAATGACTCCATACGTAACATTCAATCTACGTCTTTATACCCTTCCTCACCCTCCTCCCCAACACTACACCAAAATACAAAAATAATAACAATAATGGATAGATAACTTCAATGTCAAATAATTTATGAACATGTTGGCAGACAAAAATAAAAATAAAAAATTGTAGTTTTGAATGCAAAAATTACATGAATTAAAATTGTGAATCGATTCAGTTCTGCTACAATTTTAGAGACCATGAGGGATAGAAATGACTGTAAAAAAAACTTTTACAGTGCTAATAAAGCTAATCGATCGCACGATGTATATTTTTTAATAAATTGTCGCGACACATTCAGCTTGGTTCTCTCCTTTCCTATGTGCTGCAGCTCTTGTGTTTCATCGATGGCAATAAAATATCCAACATTGCATTTTGCCATTAATTTCATTCGCGTTTCACGCGTTCAACTGTTCAATATTTATTTATATATGAGTATGAGAGCATATAATATGCAGGAAATAGTGGAATTGAGACGATTTGTTAAGCATATTTAGTGAAATGTGAATTTAAAGCCTCAAACCCCACACAGTAGCTCAATGAATAAGCCATAAATGTGTCAATTAAAATTTGTTTTTATGTGTCTTTTAAGCGATTTATTTGGGTACAATGGATATTACGGCTGTGCTATGATGATGTAAAATGTGAATGTGTGTAGACAAAATTAAAGAAATATGAATTAAGTGAATTAAAAGCAAATTTAATTAGTTGTGGATTTTAATAAAGGATGAGATTTTTTGAAAATGTGAAGTGAATTTAGGTGCATTTTCTGTATAATTTGATGGAAAATACTTAAATATGCTGCAATGATATACAAACTTTGACTATTTAATGCTAAAAATGAACAGAACTGCTTGCTAGGAATATGGGTTTATCTTAGACTAAGGTCAAGCAATGCCATAAAGGTTTCCAGAGTGGTCAAGAATGTGTCTATTCCTAGCAATTAAAGAGCGTGCTCTTAAGACCAGGATAAGCTGATAGAAACGCTCACAAGCATGCTTATCTAGTATTTTTAAGGTGAGCATGGTCTTGAGAAGATGCTCATTACTTGTTAAGGATTCATATATTTGTCTTAAACCGAAGTCGAATTCAGGATGAAAAGTTGTTGATTTGACTAGATGTATGTCTAACTCTAAGGACAATAATTGTCATTGTGATATAATTTGTGGTCTTAAATAGCACAAATCAGTTAATCGACTAAGTTGACGTGACTTTGACTTGATGCCGGATTCAGTTTAAATCCGGAACCATGCTTGACTCACGCCAAATTTTGGATTGATTAATTGACTCGTGTTATTTGAGTTAGACATAAACCCGAAGATTAGAAGACTCAAAATCCAACTAGTCAAATTTAAACTTATTCATCTTGGGCTTGATTTCGGCTTAAGACTAAGATATGTATCGACAATTTCAACTGAGGACAACTCCTAGAAAGCAGCCCTGAAAACAATTCAAATTCCACCAATCTACAAAAATTTCTTAACATCAAAATTCCTTTCAGTGACTCTTCAAACCCAAAACTATCTGTCACAAAATGCAAAACAAAGTTATTCCCTATTATAAACCACGATAAGAATGTGCTGGAAAAATTAAATTAAAAAAACCACAAAAAAAATTGATTTTTCCTCAGTTTAAGTGAAAAAAATTTACTTGTTTATGACATCGAAAAGTAGAAATGGAGAAATTATGAATGATAAATGCTCCTCAATCACGCAAAGTGCCTTACGGCAACCTTTTTGAACTCTTTTGAAAATTCACATGAATCTTCCAGCAACAAAAAAGGAAGAAAAAAGTTTTGAATGAATAAAAAAAAAATTATTTTTGCATGAATGAATTCACCAACATGTTTATTGTTTTTTGCTGTTGATTTCAAATGTCCCGAGGGCTAAACAAATTGTTCAAAAGAAACAAGAAGAAGAAAAAAAGGGGAGAAAAATATATTCAAATTCTGATACAACCCCTAGTGAAATGTGCGCTGTGTATGGAGAAGCTCCATAAGCATTAATAGTGAATTGAAAAATAAGAAGAAATAAAAAAATTTTGTGAAACTCGAGAGGATATAAAAATATTGAACAAAAATGTTGGGTCGATGTGTTAATGGTCAAGGATCAAATGACGATGTGTCGAATTTTCCAGAGGTAAATGTCATGTTTTTTGAATGTCTCATTTACTAACTTTTGGACATCTACTAACAATAGTAATTAAAGAGGATTAAATTTCTGTTTTATGGACTTGATGTTGAGGGTTGAAATGTCTTATGTTTTGAACAGGAATGTGTAGCTTCATGAATAACACAAATCGAGTAATCGATCAAAAATCCGGGTTTTTACTGTCGCGACACTGACTCTTCGCCGAATTTGACTTAAATCCCGCAACATTTCTGAGAACGGCATGATCTTGACTTGGTGCTGAAATCGATTAAAATCAAGCACAAACTCAGATTCCATCATGACCCTTAATAAGTGCTGGATTAAATTTAAATCCGGTACTATCTAAGAGACCGGCATAACTAGGTGTCGGATTTGCTTTGAATCCAGAACCATCTCATAGACCAGCATTACACTGACTTGGTGTCAGTTTTGATTTTAATCCGGCATAATGCCAGAGAACGGCATGATCCTGACTTGGTTCTTGATACAATTCAAATCCTACATTATGTTAAAGACCGGCATGACATTAATTTGGTGCTAGATTCAATTTTAATCCTTTATCATGCCAGAGACTAAAGTGACCCTGACTTGAACCGGAATACTTCATATATTCAAATTTGAATTATTTAATCCATACAAAATCCACATTTACTTCGAGATCTGGTAACAAGTGAACGACCCAAAACTCTATTACTAACAGGTCATCTTACAACCCCATCCTAAATCCCCCTCCAACCTCCCAAAATCTTCATCATAAATCAATTTGATTTACATGACATGTATTGAATTTACACTATAAATTTTCATCTATTTACTCCATCAATTCATCCATAAAATTCCAACCAATCCATTTTATTCACAAAAAATATTCTTACATTTACTTTTAACCTTTACTGTTTCCTTCATTCCTTTACAATTTTCTTCCCTAATTTTTAGTTATCAGTATGAAAATTTTCTATAAATAGGGAAATTTTATCCACATGAAAAATAATTCATTCTCACATAAAGGAACTCCGTTCATAAATAAAAATATCAAATTACTCTATTTTGACACTTTTTTTTCCACTTGACATATTTCCATGTTTGTTGAGTGGACGTCTAACAGGAAGAAAATTGTCGACTTAAAATGTATTCATAAATAATCATACAGTTGTGTACAATTTTTCTTTGCATATTCATTCTTAATAATAGCTGTTTCTTTATTTCTTATTTTCATTCACAGATTTACACTCAATGGGCAAATTACTATTTGGAGCGTGCCAAGTCAAAGCGTAAAGTTGTCGACTTGTCGACAGATTGTCGCGATGGATTACTACTTGCTGAAGTCATTGAGGCTGTTACTAATTTCAAAGTACCTGATTTGATAAAGAAACCGAAAACGCAACAGCAAATGGTGAGTTGTGGACTTTTTATGGGATTTTTGGGGGTTATTAGTGGATATAGGGGGATATTTGAGTGGTTTTGGGAGTCTGGACTTTGTAAATTCAAGGATTATTGAGTATAAACACGGAATATAGCAAGATATAGTCATGAAATCATTTGATATGCACGAATTCTCATCTATACAGACATCTTTATAGCTGAATATAGAATATAAGTCTAGAATTCTCTTTGCTGCTCATTTAACTTGCCAGACAGTGATCTAAAGAGAGTTTGATGTATGGAATATGGTATAAAATATCACAGTAGCTTATATTCTCGTGTATGCCATATCTTGAGAAGCTGAGAATGAAACTCAAGTTCCGATCTATTCTAGCTATTTATCAAGTTACTGAATGACAAACCAAATGCCGACCTAACATGCATACATTCCAAATGAAGCAACACCTAAATCTACACACATACCTAAATCTGATTTATTTTGAATCTTAAAAGTACACAAACCATGCTTCTATAAATAGACACACAACACTGCATCAACTTCTACCCAATAACCTCAATTACATCATCATTGATAAACATTTCACCAAATTACATTATGATTTATAAACACAACCAAAATCCACATGTGCATTAAATACACAACATAATTGCGGTTTAAACATTCAATAAGCATAATTAATAGAACATTTTCTCGTAGCTGATAACAAAAGTAATAATAATAGTGTTGCAATCTATCTTAATTAAAATTTTCCTATTAATTGCATTTGCAATAGCTCCCAACCATATACAGCATTATCATGTGCAACAGAATGAAAATGAAAAATTGATTTTCTAAAGTTTCTCATCTATCAAATATTTAATGGAATTATACAGCTTGAGAGTTGGTTGCAAAATGTGAAGGAATGGACGACTCGAGATAATTAATTAATGAAGAAAAAAAAAATTAATTTTTTTCTGGTTGGAAATAAAAAAAAATTATGAAGCTGGTCTGATGATAGATGGAAAATTGTGTGCTGATGCCTTATTATGATGGTCATTGATGTTGTGTTCATGTAATTACTTTAATTATGTTTGAAATTGCGTTGAGTTTTGTAGATAATGTTTCGGAATGAATGGATGGGAATTGTTTGAGTAATGCTAATGAGATAGATGCGAATTTGATGAGGCTTCTTGGTGGAGACTTGATGTATTTGAATAATTGTTTGGAATTTTTGAGGAATTTGAAGTATTTATTATTTTAAAATGCTCGAATAGCACAAGTAGGACCTTAGCTGCATCACTAGTACGGAACAATTGTACTCCAGGCAAGATCAAGCCAGAGTTCGAAGATGACTTGGATTTTATACTGAAAAGTCAACTCCACTAATGTAGAATTCGAGCTCTGGGAACAGTTTTACCTCTTTATGATGTCAAGAACAAAATTGACCCAAGATTCAGTTTAAATTCTGTCTCATGTTAGAGCTTCTTCGGTCTGCTGCTAGATTTTGGAGCCATTTACCGACCTGTGCTATTAACGATATGAAATGCTTCAAATCAAAGTTGTGACTAGAATTATTTTGAGAATTTTGATTGTTTTTAACTGAGAAGATATTCAAATTCACAAAAAACTACTGAAACTATCTCAATTCCCAAGGTTGACTCAAGTAGAATTGACTAAATCTCTCAAAATCATCAAAAAATTCCATAATTTTCTACAAAATCCCCCAAAGTAAAATTCCATAACTCAATCAAAATTTCCTTCAAATCACGACAAATCCCCATTTTCCTCAATTCTATCTCAATTGCATCGCAAAAAATATTTCCTTCAATAATTCTACAAATCGATATCACAAATTATGGCACAAAAAAAAAATACATGAAAAATCAACTTAAGTGCATTGCAAAAGAGAGTGAGAATTGCAATAAAAAATTGATATTTATTTCTTCACAAAAAGCATTTTCATTGTGAACAGGGAAAATGCAATTTTTATAAGCTGAATGCTTTCGATCGATGAGAATAAAAATTCAGAGTGTGCTCATGAGCGTGCTCAGTTGAGCATGCTATAGTGAGCACGTAAAACGATGAATTTGAGCATGCTCAGAAGCGTGCTCACAAAACTGAGCACGCTCTTTGTATACTCAGGTAAATCTCAAATTATTGAATTGAGTAAATATTGAAGCTGTTAATGTAAAGAAATAAATTCAATAAAAAGGAAACATTTTCCAGTTCTGGAAGTTTATGATTGTGAGTTATTGGATGTATTTGTGCTTATTGTTGAGTAAAAATAGAATTTTACAATGAAGATGTAAGTTATTGTAAGATTTGGAGTGGGTATGTGAGACAAGGTCAAATTAAGCTATAAAAAGTACAAAATTTGCAACTTAATAATCCAAAATCCTCAAAAGAGTCAAAAATTCTTAACAATCCTACCTTTCTCCATCAAAATCTTCTTACTGCCACCCATGCAGTTCTTCATTAAATCTGTACAATTTCTTATTCTTATTCAACATCATCTCATCCATATGCAAAGTAAAATTGACACAAACTTCAACATGTCTTATTCCACTAAACGAAAGACTTAATTTAATTGGATAATAAATGTCAATTTAAAGTAAAAATATTTTCATTTAAATGACAAAGTTTTTTTTTTAAATTTGCAACTTTTTTTGTTCATTTGATGAAAAAATTAAAGAAAAAGTTTCTCGTGCTGCTTGGAGACTGGCTGGATGATTGAGTTACTTGATTTGAAACGAAATTGTGTAAGTCCTAGAACTAAATGCAAAGCACTTGAAATACTTCGTTAATTATAACTTTTAATAGACGGTTTTTGTGAGCGAAAATATGGAAAAAATGAGTAGTTTTGTGTGCTATTATTATTTACTGTGGCACGCTACTTACAAAGTGTGACTAATAAATTATAGGAATTTAAGTTTTGGTTGTAAAAATCAAAATTTTCTAAGTATAGGCTTTGTTTTGTAATTGTTAATTAAATTTATGGGTTTTTAAGTTGGATTTTAATGGGATTTTCGAAGCTGAAAGGCTCAGACTCTAGTAGTGCAGATGTGTTGTGGGTATCTCGATGTTAGATTGTGGTACGGTCAGTACGAAGTAGATTAGCGTTTCGCTGACACTTCTATAATAGCAAGTAGTAAGCTGCAAACATTAACGCTTTATCTAAGACGCATTGCTACGAGCTTTAGAGCTCTGACACGTCAGTTATAGTAAATAAAGACTCTATCATTTATTAACCACATTTAAGAGCCAACTCTCGATTCATTTGACTTAACAGTCTATCCTCCATACCCTCGAGCACTATAAATCTTGTAAAAAATCAAACAAGCTTCAATATAAGTTCAAAAACCTTTTAAAATATCCAAAAATTCAATTCATTATCAAACAATAATGACAACTCAACATTGTATATCCAACAACTTCCATTCCCTTCCTTTCAAAAACCCATCAATGACAAAACTCATCAGTCGCTTATAAATAAAACAGAAATAATTATATCCCTCAAATCACAACAAAAAACAATCTTTATTTCCCATCATACTTAAAGTAAAACCAGGCAATCTCAGTAGATGAATCTAATTTTCATTTTTTTTTATTCATCCACACATATGAATGATAAAATTAGAATAAATGTCGCGACACGAGGCAGACACAATGGATATATATCTTATTTTTATTTTTGAAAAGAATAAAAAAATGGGTAAATAAACAATAAACGTTAACAGATCTCGTTCTTTAGATTCCTTTTGTGCTTTGTTTACGTTATGGGCTGTCAAGAAATGAGAAGAAATGTTCGGTTGTGATGTGTTTTTTATTAGACTTAGTGGTGTATTGATAACGCATTTGTTGATTGGGATTAGGTTTTGGGGGATTTGAATGGAAATTGGAATTGGCAGTTCTTCATTGTCTGGTATTAGTCTAGTCTGGGTACGTTGTCAGAATTGATTTGAGGTAGAATTTTGCAAGTTTTAAGGAAGTTTCGAACTTTTTTCTCAAAAAATTCTAGTAAATTGAAGAAAATTTTATGTCGAGGGGAGTTTTGACCCCAAGATCATCTTCTGGTTATGCTTAATTGCTTAATAATATGTGAACTTTGGGATTTAATTGTAAAAACCATGAAATCAACTTTGTATTGCCAAATATTCAGTCATAAAACTCAGAATAAAGCAACATTAAAGCAAAATCCCAAGTAAATCCCAAAAACTCCTTAAAACCTAACTACATCAACAACATGTATTAATGTTTCTCATTCATTCTTAAATTTAGATTCAAATTCAATTTATTTTGACAAAAATCTCATTATGTGCCCCAAGAAATGACAGAAAATTCATTAAAATTCTCAAAAATTCATTAAAATTCTTAAAAATGTCTTTGAAATCCCCAAAACAAAATTCTCTAGACCTGAACTCGACAGACCTCTAGACTTCAAACTCTCCTCTAGACATCCAATCTAGCCAATCTGCCAATCATCTGCCATCAATACACAAAACTTCACACCCACATGCTCATTATTTTCGCTAAACAAAAAAAAAATGTCCTAAACAAATGATACAGTAAAACTATTCAAGCCACCCACGACCTATACACCGACTAAAAGACAGCAGAATTAGAAAATTAAAATGTTTAAAGTCAACAATTCATATTTATGACTATTATTAATGTCAATGACACACAATAATATAATTTATCATAAATGATTTTGCATTATTGTCGCAAACTTTTATGCTTTTTATAGAATTGCACGCACAGATTCATCACAATGTGATGTAGATTTACAACTAAATATGTCAAAACAATATGTTGACAGTCATTTCAATTAATAGTCATGAGTGTAAAGTTATCTTTAATTTACGAGCGAATGTAGAAGTTTTGAGAATTAATCGGCTCAATTTACATGCTCAATACAAACGAGATTTCGCGTTTTGCACACTGACTGACTTTCTTTCCTACAACGGATCAGATTATTGCTTAGGTTTTTATTGTAAATATTATTAAAATGCTATAAAGCAACAAGGGGATTAAGTTGTAATAAAAAAGAGATTATTGAATAAATGTGTAATTGAAATATTAAGTTACGGCTAGTTAAATAAGCTATTAAAAGGCTAGAGAAAAAAAAAACGAAGATTTAAATTAAATTTAGCATTTTTAACAAGATTTTAGTATTTTGTGGCAATGGGATTTGCGTAAAGGGCAATTAAGTTAGTTTTTGAGGCATACAGCTGAACAACACAAGTGAAGAAGGCTTCGCCATGGCCAAACCATGCCAAACCAAGGCGTCTTCCATTAGGGGTCAATAAAGGAAGTTTAGCGGAGCCTGTTTAGCTCCATGGTGAAGCCATCTTCATTTGTGTCACTCGGAATACATAAGTCTTAAGTTTGGCTAAAATAAGTAAAAATGTAAAAGATTCGAAAATGCAATTAAAAGTATTGAGTGATATAACCAAGGTTCAAATCCTTATAAATTGATCTCAATGTGGTTTGTAGTTGATTCCGTGTAAATTCTTTTTTGTCCCAAAAATATGCGTGTTAAGTTAAACACATCCCTGAATATTTAATCAGCATTTCTATTCCTATTTTCAATACAATTCCTTTAACATGAAGCAATAAGATCACCGACTTGTTGATTTTTGTCAGTCATTGCTCAAAAAAATTTATTCTAATTTTTAAATCTCCGCTTTTATTTCACATTTATTTAAATTCGCTGAACCCAGTGATGGACAACCTTTTATATTTTGCGGCCGTAAACCTCGGTCGTAACAGCACACGACATATGGATCATTGCATTTTCATGAATTTTAAGAGGCACTCTAGTGTGCCTCACGAAACACAGATTGCCCACAACTGCTTATACCTTTTGATTTGCTGTATAAAATATGAGGAAATTGACATTTCAAATAGCAAAAAATCAGTGCGTGAAAGACAACAACAACAACAAAAAATTTGCAATGTCAGCTTGAATTTCAATTTTTATCCAGCAATATGCGAAAAATCTGTTGATTGATTTGAAATTTCACACTGTTTCATAATAAATTAATCAGCCTATTGAGTTTTTACTTTACATTAGGCGCTTGTGTGCGATATTGCTGTGAATAATGCCAATACGTACTTTAAAAATCGATATGTATCGAGTTAGAGGAATAATAAACTGACCTAAATTTACTTAATCAAAACATTTTCTTTCATGTTAATTTACATCTTTTAAGTATGTTCGTGGGGTTTCCTTGTTTGAGATGAGAGATGAGATGGAGTTTGAATTTTAAGGTGATTTGGGTGTATGGGTTGATATTTTAGGAAGGTAAATGAATTATATTATGAGTTTTGAAGCTTAGTTTTGCTGAATTTAGCAGCAATTTGGATACAATCACTTTCTATAGTCGTATACCATTAATATTGTCAATTATTAGAGATGTGAAGCTTTATTTAGTCGGTTTATTGCAGAAATAAGGCTTTATGATTATGTGAGCTCGCGTTTAAGCGCCGGCTTGCTAGGTAATTGCACCCTTTAACAACCTGAGCCTTGCTTGACTCCTCCCCACTATATGACTACGATCGCAGGCTTTTTTGGACATTTTTTTGTGAAATTCCGCTCCTAAGGCTGTATAGAGTCCTACTATGCTTTCTAATCTTAGTTACAAGCTCAAGAATTATTTTGAAGTTTAATAAATCCAAATAATCGACTGCATTGATCTTAACAATACTTTTGCTCATTTTCCAATAAAATGCGCTCTATACATCTCCATTCAGCTTTCGAACTTAACATCCATAAACACCTTTTCATACCTTTTTTTTCACTTACCTTTTTCATCATTTTCGCTATAAATATTTAAAAATTTCATCATCACGATACAGAGTACCTCACTTATGCTTACTATACTATGTTCAATACACAATTTACATTTGAGAATCTCAAGCACGTGCACACGTTCAAAATATTTTCTTCTTCTTTTTTTCATGCCTCAAAAAAACTTTTTAGTTAAAGATAGAATTTCAAAAAAAGAAAAAAATATTTTTCAAAGTCATTAATTGATGTTTATCGCATAGTTAGTTGAGAAAATAGAGAAAAAATAATTTTTGGAGTTAGGCAATAAAAATCAACAAAAATTATCAAGCCAATTGAGATGTTTTAGGCATGCACGTTCCTTTTTTTCATGGGGTATTATGAGAAATTTTTTTTTGGAAATTTTCAATTAAATGATTTAATTGAGTGATAATTGGAGAGTTGAATGGGTTTTTAGGGGGTTTTATGGGAAAAAAATTGATGAATTTTTGATAGGTTTTGAAGATGAATTTGGAGATCTGAGCAGTTTGAGATATGATATTGGAATATTTCGTATTATGCAACTTGTGGACATCAATAAGATTGCTCAGACAGTGAATTTTAAGGTCTTAAATGCCAACAATTCTAGAGCACAGTGTAAACTTCTCTAACAAGCTTCAGTTTTCTCGTTGATCCATGACCTCCCTCAGATGGTGTCTAAAAATGGCTCTGTGGTTGGCTTCGATCTGCCAATTACCTTAACAGGAAAATTACATGCTTTCATAGGACAAAAGGGCCACTATGGTACTTAAAGCATTGCCTTTTAGGATTCCCAATACCAAGTGCACTACTGCAACGTATTCCCCTACGATACCTCAATATTCAACATCACAATATCGAATCTAACATCAAAATTCCAAAAATATCATCTACAACCTCTTCAACTACACCAGATGACTCTCCACCATCGTTAAATAATCTAAAAAAAAGTATTTATTGTTTTAAAAATAAATACCAATAAAAGTTTCACAATCCGTTCATTCCTCCGATCACAATTTACTGATTCTTCACATCATGACAACATCCAAAACAAGGCACGTTCCATCCACAAAAAAATAATTTCCATCTCTCACACATGTGACGTCATTAATTCAATTAAGATTGGGGAATTGACTTGATTTTTCAGACCCGAGATGAAATGAACTTTTTTTTACTCATTCCTTTTAATTACTCTTGACTGAGTGACTGAGTATATTGTCTACAATCGGATATTCATTCTGAATACTTCAACTGCTGTTCTGATTATCCATTTGATTTATGTTCGTTCTAAATTTTACGTGCAGTGAATAAAATTGAAATGCCTTGTAAATCATTTCAGATGCATACATACATTTATTGGATAGATAGTCGAGTGTGTAATTTTAGTGCTGACAATTTTCATTTCTCGCAATTAAGGCAGACCAATTTTTGAAGTGCAATTCCCATAAGGCTCATAAATGCAATAAATAATTGGAAATGTCCCAATTGAGAATGCAATATTCAATAATTCTTAATTAGTGGGAGTTATTTGAGATGTGCATGGATTGCTGTCCGTGTTGCATAGTTGGATTGTTTTAAGTTCAGTGTTTTTCTGGAGAATTTGATGTTTTGATGTTATGTTTCAATGTTTTATGATGTTTTGTTGTGATATTTCAATGTTTTGTTGTCAAATTTGAATGTTTTAATGTACAACTTCAATGTTTCATGAATGTTTTCATCCAATGTCTCACTCCATTCCACTGGAATACCCTTTAACAATAACAATGCAAAAAAAATCATGAACAACAACGACATGAATGATCGATTTACGAGAATATCCATGCTCATGGATGACTAATACCATTTTACTACGGAATTAAAATTTCATGTGTTTAAAAATAAGTTTTTTTTCTTCGAACTCAAACAATTCCATCATTTTTGATTCATAAATTCCGATAAACACATGATTGAATTATGCATTCATACATAACATCGGAGAAAAAGAAGAAGTCAAACAAAAATAAAGAAAATAAAAAGTAACGAGAAGCCCACAAGAAAAAAAAAAGATCACAACAAGTCAGTTGTTCAGTCATGAAATGATCGCTGCTCGGTGCGTATCGCTTACAATAAATCGAAAGTTTAAAGTTTATCAGTGGTGAAAAAATCGCGGCTATGCTGAAAATAAATGATTTTTTTAATATTTTTAGTTCTGTGTGTGACTAATCATATTAGCGAGTGAGAAATAAGCAATTTAATTAATATTGTCTATACAATAGTCTGTATGAAAACAAAAATATTTTATGGAATAAAGGAGGTGATCGTTCTAAGTGATTGAAAGTGATATGGGAACGAATTTTTGAGTAGATTTGGTTCTTTTAGATAAGGATCACAAACAATAATATAAGTGGCGGCTAAATTTGCTTTAAGGCATTCTTGTGTAGAAGTATGTGATGTGTTCTTTTTTGTGCAACAAATGTGGATGAGTTTGAAATTTTTGAGAGTGTTTGGAGCGCATTTTTGTTGAGATCTGGATTTTTTTTTTGAGGATTTTCAAATTTTTGGGATTATTAGTTAAATTTTGACAGCTCCAAATCTTTGAGTTTTGACACAATCCGACTTTATTCGACAACTTTCAATTATTTAATTCAAATTCAGTTGTATTCAAGGGTCAAGTTGTAATCAAGTGTCTGACTCTTGGTGTTATTAAATTTTATTTAGTCTAGCAAATTATTTTTTTCAAATTAAACACTCAATTTTATATTTACATTAGTCACAGCAATGCTTTTTCGAAATCTCGATCCAGATAAATTTCAATCCCGATTCCGATCCCGATAGCGAGAAAGTATAGTTAAAGCTAGTAAAGTCCGACTTAATAATACAATTTTAATTATATTAAGGATTTGTTAGGGATCATATTTATCTCCCAGTGCAATGGAAGCCCTGAGTGGACAGTATTTTATCATTACTAGTTAATGGCAATCAAGTATCCAATTGATCTTTTTCTTACTTTTTTTGTCCACTCAGAAGCACCTAGTAAGCAATTATGTACAATTTAGAAGCATCTAAACCTTAAAAAAAGGGTTCTAATTCGTTTCTTGCTTTTAGCAACCCAATAAATTCAATAGAATCGTTCAAGAGCTGTCAAAATATTAACAATCAGTTCCTATTTCATAAATTCCTCAAAACTTACTTTAAAATATACAATCTGTCAAAAATATCCATAATAAGAATTAAAAATTCCAACAATTCACATCAACACGTCAAAAATCTTCAGACAAACTGCCCCTAAACCCCAAAATAATCCCCTCAACAAACCTGCCATCTCAAATACAATAAAAGCCAAACAACAGTAATCTTTCAGACTCATCCGTCATATTATGAAATGAGCAAAAAAAAAGAGAATCTGACATGTGAAGGATTTCTTTTAATCGATCCATCAACACATAACAACAAAAAAAAGTTCTAAATTACGTTGTTGTCTGGATTTTTGTGTAAACATTGACTGTGATACTGAACATAAATAAGTCACAATAGTGAAGAATTTTAGATACCTGAAATAAGAAGTGGAATTTTTTAGAGGTAGAACTTTTTATTTCTTTCTCATAAATTAAATTGCTTGCTAAAAAAAAGACTCAAATTGCTTCCTATTTCCACAACAACTTGTTAATGTCAATGACTCAACGAACATATGATCACAAATTAATTGGAATTTTTTGTTCAATTGAATGTGGGAGAAACTGAAATTTTACGACCATAAAAATTAAATCTATGACTACATGCTAGCTGCTAGCGTAATTTGAAGTTTCACAAACTTCTCGAAAACAAAGACCGAAAAAGAAGAATTTTGAGACATTGTTGTACCAAAAAAAAATATGTACAAATAAAATTGGCGACATCGAAAACATTGACTTGTTGCGTTATTTATTAAACTGTTTTAGATACTCTGTAAATTATCATTTTTTTCTCTCTCATCTGTATTCGCTTAATATGGTAGTTTATTGAACAAAAAGAGCCACAGCGTGACTATAGACGAAAATTGAAATTATTTTTTTTGTGCCAAATTGAATGGAATTCTTGAATGAGTGACGATTTAGCATGTTTATGAGAGATAAGGAAAGATGATATTTTGCTTTGACCGGAAATTCCAATGTGCAAGCCACAAACTATAGCCAAAAATAAATTTTAAATGCTTTCTTATTTTTCCATTAACCTCAAAATGCTTCTTTTTTTATCGATTGATAAAAATTAAATCTTTTGATAAAATTGAATTTATCAAGTGATAATCTGCAACGCAACTTAATTACCTTCCATGTCTTTTAGAGATTAGTTTGTTGTCAATTAGATAGATTATGAATTCCAACGTGATATCGAGCACTAACCTAACTTTTTTGGATATCATCTTACGTCAAAATGTTTTGTTTTTGATTTTTTAAGCTAAGGCACGTGTGGTGCTACTGAATTTTGACTTAAATGGTCGATTTTGGTCAATTTTGATAGAATCTTTGGGACTTAGAGGTTGTTTATAGTTTGTTCTCTATATTAGCACCTATTTGACTTACTATAAGGATTTTCTGCTAACAATAATTAGCAGCAAAGCTGCTTGAACTGTTGAACAATACTCCCAAGTGAATAAAGATACGCTATGACTAATTAAGGGCAATACAATGCCTGGCTTTAGCGGTTTTTAACTCACTACATCGTGTATACGGCTATTTTGCGAGAATTGAAAGGAATAAGGCGACTTACCGACCCTAAGAACTGAACGTACAGCTAGTCAAATACAAGAGAGCCAATTGTTGGAGAAATCAGCATAAAATCACTCATTCCATAGAAAAACCAGCCTCAAACTTAACAGAAAAGCGCCTATGTCATCCAAATCCACACCCTTCATTACTCATCTCTCTCTAAAATCAATATCAAGTTCCATGAAATTCACAAAGCATTGCCTTTTGTTCAAATCGCAATAACACACAACAATAAAACAAAAATATTTCCTTTTTTTCTCATCAAAAAGTAAATTTGATATCAAATTACATCAATAGTCTTAGATTACCTATGTAAAGTACGCAATAGTCTTTCCGCCTAAGGTTACCTCGTGTATTCATCATCATCGAAGCGCTACACCATGATAAATTGTTTATCATTTGATGAATGAATTTATGTTAATTGATATTTTTTACTCTTACTGCTCTCCAACTTCCATTGATGTCATTTTTTACTCTGATGCATAACAATATATCAAGATTAATGATCAAGAGCTACTTAGAGATTATTTTTTTGTGTTTCGAGACTGCAATCCATGATGATGTCATGTCCATCTTCATTTAAAGTAGATTTACTGTAGTGCACGTAGTTGCCCAGGAGCTATTAACAGTACATTTTTACATGATAACAGTCAATAACCTGTGAATGATCAACGCATCATTTGATTACTTTATTATGGGATGGTAGATAGGAGAAATCAAGATAAGATTGGTATGTAATAATGAAGTATGTAGAGTTGATTCAAGTTTAATTAAATAAGGAGACTGAGCATGACTTGATATGGAAGTTTTAATATGCATAAATGTGATGGAATTTAGTATTAATTGATGGGGATTTTTGTAGTTGATTTATTGGGATGTTGAAGGGGTTATGGACATTTTTGAAGGAGATTTAGGGGTTGGTGGACTTTGATTCATCAAAATTGCTTCAAATTTGTCACTTAAAGTGGAATTTTAAATAATTAGGTTTCGTCCAAAACTGCAGGCCTGCAATCTTGGACGATCTGTAAAGTACAGCTCAAAACTGCAGGCCTGACCATCTAGAATGCAGAATATGCAAGCCTGCGGTTCATGTCATCAAAATCCATCACAATCTCCTCAAAATCTCAATACTAACGACCAAAATCTGATCAAAAAACCTGAAATTCAACACATCAACTGCTCAATCGTTTATCAACCATCTGAATCAATTCATCATTTCCTTTCGAATCCGCCCATTTAAAGTCAATCAAAAAACACATCGCTTAACATCTTAATTAATTTAAAATTCATAAAAAAATACAGAATATCGTAATTAATTGCACGTTTCAATCAACAACAATTGACGATGTCAGCTGTTGAAAATAAATAAATATCGAAAAATTCCCTTTCAATTTCGCCTTTATCGTGTCCTATAAATCGCACGTTTACAAATTATTCATCACACAAAAAAAGAAGAACTGCTGTAAAAAATAAAAATTGGAATTGAATATTGTTTTGATTAATAAAATTAACCAGCGACATTTAAAATTCATCATTCCAGCAAAGCGCGAAAGAAGAAAAGTATTTTTTTATTATTTCTGTGACTGTGCCTTGAATATTCAAAAAATATGTACAGAAATTGATTTCACATTCAGGGCCAAGAGCGGGGGCAAAACTTTTTTATTTTATTATACTTTTATTATCTCATAAAACTCATTATAATCAAATTAAAAATTATTCTACTCATGTACAAAGTTCGCAATCGTTTATCGCATCAATCTCGATCAGTGGAATGCAAACATTTATTTCTTTTTTGGTTTTTTTTGCTGATTAAAAATTGTGTTTATTTGAGGAATTAAAGTCATTTTATGTGCACCTGAGGTATTTTGCATGTGCCACAAATGTTGTGTATATTTATCCTGAAGGTGTGATTATGGTGATTTTGAAATTTTTATTGACATATAGTTGATGATTGGATTGTTGAATTCTATAGATCGATTTATTCTATAGATTTAAGATTGTCTTCATGAATTATTTGCCTTTACGGACATTATGAATATGCTTTCCCGAAATCCCGGTCTCGAAACTTTCTCGGATTGTCACGGTCCCGGTCCCGGTATCGAGAAAGCATAATTTTGACTGATTTAAATACTAAATTTAGTTGAGAATCGAACTAATTTTGCCTGAAAGACTCACGATCGGTGTATATTGTGATATTGCGGTTCCACCATAAAATAATACGGCAGTATACTTAGAACCAAGAAAGAGCTGCCTAATTAAACCAACCGAATTTGATTAGTGGCTGTCAATATTTCAATATGTGTCAATAGCGATTACGTTAACATATTACTGCTTTGATGCCTAACTACTTGGTCATAAAGGATTCACTAGCTTTCTGTCAATTTCACTGATGTTCCTAAGACTAAATACTCACCAATAGAAAGGAACAAACTGACAACCTTTTTAACAATTCATAAATTATACATAAATTTAGAATTTTTCAATAAATTTTGACTAATTTCTAATATTTTTACAAATTTTTGTTCAACTTTTGACCATTTAATCTAGTTGCACACCCTTGATACCCTCAATTCTAATTTTCACAAATCATAAACCAAAATATCAATCTTTGCCACACTTAAAATCCTAAATCATGTCCCATAAATCACAACACTACACAAATTTCCATCACAAATCTCTCAATCACTTCTAAAATTTTCTTGGTACCAATCCAAAAAACATCTTCTCTATCCTCCATCATCTGTCATGAATTCCCACAAAAAAGAATCATGTATCAACAAAATTCATTCATTATGTATAACGTGTGAATGTGGCAATTATTTAAGCATTAAATAAATGTTAAAGAATCGCAAAAGAATGACCATCGACAAGCACAAATACCTCATTAACCGATTCATTCACATAACTTTTCTCTTTTTTTTCGGTGTGGGTAAATATTATGTAGACATGCGATGTGAGCTTTTATTAAAAAATATTAACAGATTCTGGATAGTAGGTTGGTAGGTTTGTTGTTGTTCTGTTTAAAGGTTTGGGGGGTATTTGTGGAATGTTTTTTAGAAGGAATGTGTGGCGTGATTAGGATAGTTTGATCATTTTTATGTGGTTTTGTGGGAATTTGTGGTTTAATATTCTCACTTTGTTATTTTTAATGAGAATTGCGTTCTCGAATTCTAGCTGTAGGCTTGTTTCAACTTGAGCTATGCTCTAGCTGGCATGGAGCATACTTCCATACTAATTTACTGGATCTATGATCCGGCTTGAAGTCTAGGCTGCTACAAAAGGCTTTCCATCTGACATTATTGCTGTAAAAATTACAAATTTTGTAAAAATTCTTAGTTTTGACATCTAACTGGTGTTTCTATATTACCGTATTATGCCATGTTGCTTCAAGCAGGCAAGGAGCTTCCTTTTATGGTACAGAGATTAGTAGTAGTAGTGGTACAACACCACTACGATACCTAAAAGAGGCCTTTTTGCCTTTTAGGAAACTAGACAGTATTTAAGTGTCAAAATCCTCAAATTCACCAAAAATTCTGTTCCAAAACGCTCAAAAAACCCAAAATACTCAACTCATCAGCATCCAATATCCCCTAAAGCACACATTGAACCACAAAACACATCAACTTAATAACCAATTTGCACAGAAAAAAATAAAATTTTCTTCACATCAACAACAAAAAATAAAATTAAATTATCATGTCCATAAAATTAATAACTTTTAATCTCCATTACGACTGAAAATGCCTGTATCAATTCCAGGCTGTTGAGTTAAATGAACTTTTCATTAACATAATCAATTATTAATTATTTTGAAGCGTAAAGTTTCATTTTTGTTATCATTTTTTAAAAAAAAATCTCATTTTAATAATTCTTTGGCATTGCCAAAAAAAGCATCAATCGACAATAAATTCATCCTCATTTGTTTCGATCAAATTTAATTGCATTAAAGTACAGGTTTTAACATCAATCGATTTTCATGTATTTTTATACATTCATCATTCACCATGTAATTACTCCATCAGTGCTTGATCAATAAGCAGTGAAAAAAAAGGAATTAATATTAATATGCGATACATGATGAAAAATTGAAGTTCTTGCACGTAATTTGCATAGTTTAAACGATGGTGTTTTGTTGTGGATATTGTGCGCCGAGAGATCAAGGTGGTTGAACTGGAAGCTATGAGGTATGAGGTGTCATGTGATGTAGATACGTACTTGAACTTGAAGTCAGAGGTTGGAATTGACTTTGTTGAAGTGGAATTAAGACGATTTAAGTAGGATCCTTCCATTCGAGATACCTAATTCCTATGGTACCGAGCGAGCTATCATGGGTTATTAAAGGAATGGCTCTGATTCCTCAATAAACAGTAGGTCTAGTGAGTGCAGTTGTCTGGCACATCCTCGTTAAACAATCATTAGCCACGAAAGGCCTTGCGCAGCTCTGAATATCAATGATTAGAACAGTTAAAGGGTTTTAGCAAATTCAGGCCTATATATCTTGGCCAAACCCTAGATTCAAGTCAAGCTTCTCATTTTCGAGTCGACTAGACTCGATTTGACTTCACTTAGTCGTTACCTAGCCGACCATGACTCAATTTGATGATGCTAACTAATTTCATAACCAATAAACCTCCTCATGATTGATTCCACATTCAACAGACCTTCCCATACTGCATCTCACTACACAAATCTCAATCAATCTTCAAACAAATCTCCACTGCATTGTAACAAAGTAAAAAAAAAGTCTCAAAATTGATTGAAGATGTAAAATAAAAAGAAGACAAAAATTTATTAAAAGAATAATAAAAGTTGCGTCTGAAAGAGGAGACAAAACAGTAATAATTTATGCCTCGTGGTCAGCAACAATATCGATAGCCATATAAAGTATGCAGCAACAAAATGCCTGAGCATTCTCACTCTCTTTTGTTGTTGATGGGAAAAAAATAATAAAAATATGAAAAGGAATTCCATCAACACTCGTTCATTGGAATCTAAAGTTAAGGTCGCAGTTAAGCATGCAAAAAAAATATGATGATAAAGATTCATGCTGAAAAAATTTTTCGGGGAAGCTCATTATTATCTTTTATTCTTTATCGTTGATATTCTTATTTATTAAGAATGTCTTAAATTGTGGAATTTATGTGTGCATTTTAAAAATGCGAGGAAGTCCATTTACTCTTTTTTGGGGTTTAATTTGTTGTGAAATTTTTCTGAATAATGGATCATAAAATTTGTTAATTCAGGCTTTAAATCATAATGAATGATTATAATTTAGTGGTTGAGTGGATTGTAATTGTGTTTGATGAGTGATTAAATTGTTTAAAGGATTAAAAATTGATTGTGAATTGTCAATTTAATTTTGATGACTCAGTTTAGGTTTTGATGAGTTTGTTGAAGATTTTAGGATTTTGAGGAGGTTCTGTCAATGAAGTTGGCATTATTATTGGAGCCTGATTTCAAATTATTGATGCAGATCTCACAATTAGCTCAAAATTTGGCTAATTCTACGCAATAATGTTGAATTGACTAGATTTTATAGGAAATTCATGTCAATTTTGAGGTGAAATAGGTTTTGTGAGTGAATATTTTGGCTCTAAATAGCCGTGAGTATTGCTTGAAGCTGGGTTGTGCCGAATTTCAGAGATATTGATCTATTTCACTCTGTCCTGCGGGAACAAAAATACTTTATGACTGATTTAAGTTAATGTCGAGTAAATGACTCGTTCTGACGTACTCTTGTTCAAAAAAGAGTCTTTAGCATGCTAGTCTGGTCTAAAATTCATCACATATCTCTATCATTCCAACATCCCCCTACCATCCAGTAACATCCTTACCCATCCTTAGTCTCCAATAATACTTCAAAGAATTGAATCAATTTATCAAAAAACCTGACAAAAAAATCCTTTAAATCACATCCTGTATGTCTCAATCATATCACAATTCAATCATAAATCATCCCCGATATTTCCGTTTGACATTCAAATTTCACTAAGGTTATCAGGTTTATCCATTAGTCAATGACAAATTGTGAATTGATATTCTCAGAAGGATTCTTTTGTGGTTTGATTTTTAATTCTACTTTGAATAATAATGCTGTGGAGGTTCTTAATAAGCCATGCGACTCGTTCTTGATAAAGAATGACGAGTTGATTTTTATTAAGAAGAATTTATTTGATTTGTTATGAATGTTATGTATTCGAGGAATGAATTAAGTTAAATGCTTGATCAGAAGTTATGGTTTGAAGGCTAATAAGTCCAAGGGTGTGGAAAATTGGACAATTTTTGAAACAGTTTCACAGATCAGTAGTAAATACAGGTTGAAACACTTCTACCAGTAAATGACCCAATTACTTATCCAGAAAAAAATTCTTACATCACCAAGAAATTGCAGCCTTTAAGGCAAATTTGTTTCATTTCTTCTTGTCCCTCCGAACATTCAATTATATCATTAAATTAATTCCTATAATACACATTACTCCATTCACAAAATTATAAATGCTTTTGTGAGAATTTTTTGCCAACATTTATAATTTGAACAAAGAACTGAAATGTAAAGCATAAGCCAACAATTATGCATGAAATTATATCTGTCATAATAAAATTCGTACTTTTTACTTCGATTTAAACATTCAATTATCATTTCTCATGCAAAATTTGTTCCACATCAAATATTCAATGGCATCACATGAGAACCTTTCCCTCGTGGGGAGCATCATAAATGTTTATGTGCAGCTATAACTTTTATTTCAGTAGCAAAATCACAAAACTTCAAAAAATTGATCATAAAAAGATTTTTTTATTGCAATAAAAAGCGAACAATTTGCAGTCATTTGCAGAAAGTTTAAGATTCTTTTGTTCCATTCATAGTCAGATGAGGCTAGAAGAATGTAGGAAGAAAGACTTTTGTCTATATTCCTGCTAAAGTCATCAACATTATTATTATTATCAATTGTCATCATCATCTTCTCTTCATTTAGAGATGAATAAGAAGCACTGAGCTGTAATTTGTCTCATTTTGAGTTCTTGTTCAATGAAATTAAAGAAAAAAAAGAGAATTTTTTAAGCTCAGCCAATTTTTATGTCAATCGATTATGAGTTATTGTATTATTTTGGATTGCAGAGTTGGGGATTTAGAGCAATCAAACTGATGTTTTATAACGTCCGATTTTGGCAGAAAACTGACTTAATAGGTTTTAAATCAAAGGCTTCTTATACAAGCTTTAGCAGATGTGACCAGATATTCAGTCTTAATCTATGAATCTATCTTGACACCAATCTGACTTTTATGACTGAAAATTCGAATATCGATTAATTGGACAATTCTATTCTGAATAGCGGAAAATAGCTAGTCGATCAAAATCCCGCGATTGGTTGGTATTATTCGGGCGTAGTACCTTTAAACCTAGGATTTAAACTGAATCTGACTTGATCACGACTCATATCCGATCATTTTAAATATGTTACCGCATAAAAATTCATATTTTAAGGCCCAAATACCTAGAATTCCATTCTATCCCTTCTCAAGCAACAACCAAAATAAATTATAAATCATGTCTAGCTCAATAACTCAAAAAACAACTCTGTTTCTTCAAAATATTAAAAGATTTTAAAGTACAAAATTGAATACATCGGTATGATCCGTTTTGTTGAATTTCTTTGTTTTCCATTCATTATGCATAAGAAGATTTGCAAATTCTTAACATACTTAATAGAATTAGACTCATTGCGGTTTTGCTACAATCAAAGACTCAATGAATCTTTTATGACATCAGCAATGTCCCCAATAAAATCCCAAGAAAATGTACGTCATCAAAAATACGTCACATAAGAAAACGATGAGTCAGACTCAGTTCAAGAGAAATCCCTTTTTATCAAGCAAACCACGCACATCCATTGTGTCGCATAAAAATGTACATAAACATACTTTTTATTCCTTTTCTCTTTTCTCTTCATTATCAAGCATTTCATTCGCGTATGAGTCACAACATCTTCCAATTATCAACCCACAAACAATTGTTTCACATTAAATTGCATCACATAAACACTCCACAGTTTAAATCATATGCAGTAATCGATTTCTATGGAAATTTTTCTTTATATATCTCAAAACAGAAGTAGTGTCGTGCTGACTTGAGTGAAAATGAATGAATAGTAAGAAAAAAATAGCATCAGTAGGAGTTTATGTGTAATTCATATGGAGATAAGTACTACTAGAATATGGATAGAGAATGTATTTAAAGCTGCATCAATCATGTTTACATGCTGTTTATCTGAAGCCACTTTTGAAGCTTTGGTGCTTAGGTTGTGGATTGGATTTGAATATATGAGATTGATTATTGCTTATATGAGCTGCAAATCTCATTTTTGGAGGTCAGATTGTTCAATTTACAGTTGTCTGGTCAATATCATGTAATTTGGTGCTTTTGTCAACAGTTCTGCGTATTGGCATCACAGTGAATTTGCTGCGTTAATTACATTAGCTTAATTGGATCTGAGTAGTGTATTTAGGGAGTGGGGCTCATTAGAGGTCCAGTTGTCAATTTTATATGGGTAAATATGTCAGAAACACAGCTTAAAGTGGGTCAGGAAGTGAAATTGAAGGTCAAAACCTTGAAGACCCCTAAATTATTGCAATTGTGTTCCTATAATTGCTGAATTTATAAATTTGCTCTTTTCCATCAATTCTATGCCTAATGTGTCTAAAGCTGCTCTTAAATTGAGCCACTTCCCCTGCATACATAACCTTTAATTCACAATAATCAATTCATAATTAATTGCTCCAATTCCCTTTAATATACACGACACTACAAATTATTCATTAATTCACTTCCATTTCATGATTAATTACAATTTCATAGTTTCATGACTCTCGAACTTAATTGCATACAATAAGCCATCAATAGCTTCCTATTCTAATTAATTTTCAATTTTCCAATATTCAATCTTGATATCAATAAATTAATTTTAAAATCACGAGATATACAATTCCCATGTTGCATCCCACTCGAGTGTATTTATAAGAATTGTAGTAATTCTTCTTATTTTGATGATGATTCTTTATAACAATTGAATTAAATACACAGCATATAATGAACAATACAAACTGTAATCAATATTATGAAAATTCAATGATATTTCATCTTCTTTACTTGAATGGGTCTTTAAAAAGTTTGTGAATGTATTGGGAAGTAATAATGATGGTGAAGAAGAAGAAACGCAATTCATGTCATGAACAATTTTTAATGCAACTCATCATTTTCAGCTTCTTGAACTTTTTTATTTCGTGATTATTTTTTTCGATGCATTTTGATATTTTATTGGATATTATGCAAGAAATTTGGACTTGATCCGGGTATTTTATACGTTGCTGTGTGTGTCGTGGAATTCAGCTGTTAATTTTATATTATAACAGGCTGCAATTTTGGAATAATGAGGATCATTTTGCAGTTTGGTTTACTTTATAGCTTGAGAAGCTGTCCTAACAGACAAAGTGCTTGCTTTTATGGTTCAGAAAGACTACTATGGTACCCACGAGTGATCTTTTTGCTTTTAAGAGCTGACTTCTTAGTATATTTTAGAGCATGTACCAATAAATTGACTGTTGTATCAAAAACCATCTGAAAATTGCAATTTCTAAATGCCAATCCAAAATTACTTTCAAATTGCCTTCAAAAAGCAAAATTTCACCAAAAATGCGCCTCATCCTCGTCTCCTAAGTGCTTTCCCTACTTCCATCATCCCGTTAAAAACCATAACATTTAAACAGAATAAAAAATGATGATAAAATTAATTCAACGTACCAAAACAATTGTTTTTGTTCCTCTTCTTATTCAATCCATCTTCTTAAGCCGTTTACGTTGCATTCATGCTGTACATATACATGTAGCATGTACCATACATAAAAAAATAGTGGTATAAAGAAGAGTCATGAAAAGGATGTTGTCTCAGGTGTGAGCTCTTTATATTAGTCATTACCTTTTGTTGTCATTACATCAGCTTATGGTGTGCCATGCCACCCATGTGTTCCTTCATATTTAAGCATGTTCCATATAAAGACACATACACAATACCGTGGATGCTGCTATTAATCCTGTTATAAAAATTATGTAAATTTTTATTATTTTTTTACTCTCTCGTGTGTTACTTCCAAAAATGCCTTCTTCTTGTTCCTTTTCGTCTTCTTCTTTCACGCAGTGTCAAAGAAGTTTGAATAAATGAAAGAATTATGTGAGCTATATGTGCGACTTACAACGATGATGATGATGCTGATGAGCTCATTTGCATAACAGAGAGTGTAGAACTTTTATGTTGAGATTATGAAAGTGGATGACAAGGATGGGGGGGCTGTGATTTTTTTGGGAAGGGATTTAAAGTTGGATATGTTGAGTCTTAGTACCCAAATTCTAGGAAAAATCCCATCCGATCGAGATTTGTTGCTTAAAAATGTGAATATTTGAGGATTTTTGGAATTTGGAGATGCATGGTTAAAGACACTCTTGGCATGCAGTTCAGTTCCCAGCAACATTCCATTTTCAACCTCAAATTCCAAAATCCACAGAAAAGTCTTTGAACCCATCCAAAATCCACTTAATCATCTTCTTCTCATTACAATTATTAATGATTACGGAACTGTGAAAGAGATTTTATGATAATCGTGATTATTGAATATTGAGTAATTTTTTTTTATTGCCAAAAAAAAAATTTATGAGACATAAAAAGTTTGATGATTGAAAAAAAGTTGTTTTACAGCCAAAAAAACATTTAATATTTCTCGTATTCATATCTCATCGTTCTAATTTCTCAATGATCATGTTTTATGTGAGATATCTTGAAGTTTAAGTGTCTCTAAGCAGTGCTGTCCAAAAACAATCATTAAGGTACACTTTGGTGGAAAGCCTCGATCAAAGCCACACGGCATACTTCTTATGCCATTTCCAAAAAAACATTGGATTCACTCTAAAGTACCTCGTCATACAGTTTGGCCAACTCTGCTTCATAGGATATAAGCAATAAAATTATGAAAACTAGTAAAATAACAAACTGTGAGATGGGATTGATTTGGGATTTTTATGTTTGATTATTGTATTATTCACGTGTTATGGTGACGTCATATAGTCAGTTCTAAACCGATGGTTTTAAAAGCTTTTGAAATTTGACTCGAGTTGATCAGACTGATATTAGTCGACCTTATGTCTAGTTATTAAATTGACATTTGCGGAAGTTGCTTTATACTTATGTGAATTTTGATTTCAGAAACATCATAAATTGCTTTATAATGCATTGAACAGAACTCTAACTACAATTAAGTGGACAAAACTACGTTATTGTCAGCTGATGGCAAGTTAATGTCCAGTTGACGATTAGTTCTGATTCTGTACAGCAAGGTTTCAGGAAATGGATAAAAATTCTTGGTTTCTGATGTCTTTTATAAAGCAAAGCACCAAATTGACTTGAGTTTTGTATTTAAGAGTCAACTTGGGTAGCCTCGACTCCATGTTACATTCGAGACGACTTTGAGCTCTAGTATGAAGCCAAGCAATATCAGCTTCAGCTAGTATAGGTTTAACGTCAGCATTGGAGTCTAAATTTAAATTTTTCTTGGGAATCCGGATTACACTAGAGGCATTTATTTGGATTTTCGGAATCCAGACTCCAAAAGCTCTTAAAATTCTATTTTGCGTACAATAACTCACTTTTGACTCGGTCTAGAAAGCCTTAACCGAGTCATAAGTCTCATATACTCAGATACTCCAATCTATCATCAAATCCAATCATTCATAGTGTTCAATCCCTTACATAATTCACAATCTCTTACAAAATAAAATGCATGAATGACACTCGACATACGAATAAACAATGCAATTCAAAAAAAAATGGCAGCAAAAATAAACTTTTTTTGGAAGAAATAAATTTTTCACTTACATGAGAACAACAGAGGAAATCATATGTCATAATCATAGCATTTAATTTCCATTGTAAATATTTTCATTCACACTTGTAATGTAAAAAAAGGCACGAGAAATGAGAATAAATTATTTATTCACGACTTGACATTGAAAATTAAAAAATCACGAGTCAAATTTTTTGGGTGAATTTATTAGAATGATTTGCAGCTTTTTATTATCAGCCGTCCATGACATGTGTATGCGTGCTGCTTTGAAGTTGAAATTAAATAATTGAAAAAGGTCAAAAATTACTCGCAAATGATCTAATTCTCCATATTAATTTAGATTATAATGTGAAATAATGATTTAAATTCAAGCGTGCGGCAAATTATTTAAGATTTATGGGTTTATTGCCGGTGCTTTAAGTGAGAACAAAAGAATATTTTAGTTCTAGAGATTTTTAAAAGATTAAAAATGTTGAGAATCTCGGTAATTTTAGTTAAAATTTAGGAATTCCAACAGAGTAGCTTAAAATTGTTCAAAAAATATGTTTATCCTGTAAATACCCGAGAGACACAAATCAAGAAGGCTTCGTCATGGAGCATATTAACATTATACGGAAGCCACCTATTTTTGGTACCTTTATGAACGCCAATCGGAGGTGACTTCCATTTAGTATTAATAAAAGAGGTTTAAAGAGGTTTAGTGGAGCCTTCATTGTCTGTGTCGCTCGGGATAGTATTTTTAAGGAATTATAAATTGATTGAGCTTCAATCCCGGAAAGCACACGATCTAGAAAAGGCTAAATATTTGACTCAAAACCTGCGTGACTCTTGCGTAAAGCCAGAGTCAATTCAGCCAGGTTCTGGATTTTGAACCATTTTAACGAAGTTTGCTTGTCAGGATTAACTATCTAATTCAATGCTTACTTACTAACTTCGCTCATTGTACACATCAATTGTGATCCATGGCCTCCCTCAGATGTCGTCTATAACTGGCTCTATCGCTGACTTCCGTCTTCCAATTGCCAATATTAAATGCAATAGCATCTCTATCTACCAGCTTCCTTCCAACAGATTTTTGAATCTAAGTCAATAATCTTATCAAAATTTCAGTAGCCTTCGACAAACATTTCATCTAAAAATTCAATTTAATTTCTAAAATTCACCTGTCACGAATAAAATAATCAAAAATTCATCAGAATTAATTACACAAGTCATGCAAAACCCGCATAACCAAACATAAAGAAGAATCAGCCAATCTCAAAAAGGTCTTAAAATCCACACAAATTATTTTGACGTCAGATTAATTACATCAATATTACTCTCAAATCAAAAAATAGCGATCTTTTTTAATTCATAACAAAATAAGCAAAAAAATCAGCGCGGAAATGGTAAATGAGTCTGGGGATGTCAAGAACAAAAAAAAAAAAAGAGAATTTTTATTTCGTGCTTACGATTCCATGACTATAACCTTCAAATATAAAATTATATGAACACCAATAAAAAATATAAATTTGTAGCACTAAAAGCCACATCAAAAGGTCTAATCCAATATTATTTCCATTCTCTCATTTGCAGTACGATAATGTTGAGGCATGCCTTGCAGTTTTAAGACAAAATCAAGTTGGCGGATTAGAAACAATAACGACAAATGATATCTGTGCTGGACGATTAAAAGCTGTTTTATCACTATTCTTTAGTTTAAGTAGATATAAGCAGGCATCGAAACTTAGAACACCGACAAAAGGACCACAACAACTTATACATCAAGCACAAATTCATCATCAGTCTGTACAGAGTTTGAACTCATCGCAAGGAGATATGACGAAAGAAAGGTAAGTGGACCGTTGATGGGATAATTGGGTACGGATGACTTAGAGTCTAAATTCATAATTCTCAATACTTAAAACTTCATAAAATTAAGTAGGCTACTCATAATGTGGGCGATACTACTGAATAGCATCTTTCATCTTACTTTGTCTATCCACCGCAAACTATAAACTACTCAAAGACTTTGAGTAGAAGCTATTAATAAAGTGCCATCTGTTGTCGCTACTCAATCTACTGAGTACCTAGCTATTTTGTACTGGTGTTGACCTCTGACGGATTTTAAGTGAAGCTTTGTCCATAGAAAATTTTGAGTAGCTTGAAGTTCAGCAATTCGTCGCTAGGATGTTTAGAATTTTTGTATTTTTGATGAAATTTTGGCTGCCAGGTGTCGCTGTGGTAAGAATTAGAATATTGAGTAGAATGGCTCGCATTGAATAGAATTGTGAATAGAATGTCATTTGAATAGCTATGAAGGGAGTCTTTTTATGGGAATTACTGATGCATTATGAAAATGATAAAATCCATGAATTCTCGAATTTTTATGAAAGTTGGAGTTTATCTTACATTGCTAGTGGATTCTTAAAGGATATCTGAGTAGATATGATTCAAATCTAGTGTTTACAGGACTCACATTTGCAGCCGCATTAAAATTTTGAATTTATAGAGTTCAAAGGTCTCATGAAGGGTTTCAAGAAGAGTCGATTTCGATAAGTTATCAAGATCACACCTTACTTACTTATTCCTTACTTATTTACTTACTTCCTTACTTACTTACTTACTTACTTACAAACATACTTATTTCGCTGGCCGTAGACATCAGCTGTGTTCCATGGCCTTTCTCAGTTGGCGGATCATGAGCCCTTAGTATCATGAGAAATCAATCATCATTGTTAATCTGCATGACCAGCGATATAAGCAACGAATTAAGAAATTCGAACAGTCTAAGTCCTTCCGAATCTGCCTAAAAGCAACAAATGATCCATAAACAATCAAATAATTACACCCCCTTAAATATTCCATCAATTTCTTGTCAATTTCCTTCAATTTTTTTATTCCTTCACATTCTCAAACAAATCCCCACTCTGTTTATTCTTGATCCCTTCCAAAATATACATAATATCATTCATTATTCATAGAAAGTAAACTTAATTTTAATCGAAAATGCTCTTTTTGTTATATTGAAAGTCAATATTGCACAGCATATAACATACAATGAGATAAATCTTCAATCACAAAAAATTGATGCAAACAATGTGAAAGAAACGAGACAGAAAGGAACTGAAAAAAAGAAATTACATCCGAATTTGATAAATGTATTGAGGATGACTTTGAAACATTGTGATACGACACGAAAGTTTACGTGCAAATCGTGTTGATGGCGGGAAAACTAGTATGGGGATGGGTGGGGTAAGGTGGGGTTTATTACAATATATGTAGAGCTAATTTATGGCTTTTTTGTATAATTTCTATGATTATGGATAAAGTTTTGAATATTTTGAGTCATAAAAATTTTGACAATTTATCAGATTCTCGTAGATTCACATCAATAAGCCATTAACATAGTTCCCCTTAATTTACTTCATTTGTTTACCCAATTTTAGAAACTCCATTAAAGGATATCCTTCAGAATTTTCACTATTCAACTCTCGTCCTGTAGATAAAAATAAAACACAAAAAAAGTTAGTTTTTAAGGTCAACAAGATTATAAAATTTATGATTTTCGGAAGGGTTGATGCTGTAACATGAAACGATAATTACTAGTTTGACTGAGATTTTTAATGTGTGAGCATAAAGTTTTTTTTCTCTATTTGGATAGTGTAGACTTTGTTGTGGATTTTGTAAATTGAGTTGAAATGTGTTGAGGATCTCAGCTTGATATGCAAGGGATGGGAAGTTTTAGGGTTTTAATGGAATGATGACTGAGTGGTTCAATTTAGGCAAGAGAATTTGAATGGAATCTTTAGCAGAACTGGAAGTCGACTCGACCATTCAATGCAAAATCCGAGACTAAGACTGAAATGATGCTCGGCTTGGTGTAGGCAAAATAATTGGAATGGAATCTTTAATAAGCTCAATATTCAGTTGGTTGAAGAGTTCTAAATTGCTGCCAAATATAGCCTTTATCAAGTCAACTCGGATTTTGTGTAAAAGTCGACAGAGTCGATATGAAATTCTATACGACTTCAATCTCTAGACTCTTGTGTCACTAGTAGGGGTCCGAAAATTACCGGTAATCGGGATTTGACGGTAACGGATATTTACCGGTAATTACCGGTGATTACCGGTAATATCCGTACATTCCAACTGTATATATCCGAATATTTGTGTAAAAAAAATTTATTTTTGGTCACTTTTTTTGGTCATTTTTAAAAAAAGCCATTTACAAACGTTTTAAGAAGATGGCTTGTAGAGAAGAGTTGTAAAACATCCAAAAGTAAGAACTTTCGCATTAAAACTTTTGACTATTCGACTTCCTGCAGTTTGAAATTTGATAAATGACCGAAATTTTGTCAGTTTTCGTTTCAGCCGCTTGTGCTAAAGAATTAGTTTTTCATAACCCAATAAGTACCTGAAAAGTAATTTTGGTAATTTTTTCCAACGTATAAAAGTTGTAAAATATATTCAAATATCCAATGCTCACTGTGAAAAAATGTGACCAAAAATAATATTTTTTTGACCAAAAAATTACATTTGACTTTGGAATTTATATATCTTGGAATTGACAAGTCTAAAAATCCACTTTTAAAGTTTTCAAAAATGAAAAATGTCTAAAAATTACGTTTTTAAGCTAAACAAAAAATTAAACTGCGGTCTTAATATTTGAATTTTTAAAAAATTCGTTAAAAATCTGTTACCGCTGGATAATCCATATAAATGAACGGTAACGGTAATGGATATTACCGGTAATTACCGGTAACGGACGGTACGGATATCCGTAATTCGGACCCCTAGTCACTAGGGATGTGTCGTGAATTTGGGTTACTCTGAGTATTTGACTTTCTCGGCTCCTTCAAAGGATAATGAATACTCAGGGGACGGATAACTCAGGTGACAATGATTGTTGGTTTTGACACTTTCTCTGTCATTTTTCGTCTGAATTATTCGGACCTGGTGAAGGTTCTCTTCGAATTCCTGAACATTAACATGTGTAAGAGGTGAATGCTGTACTATGCTTGATTAGAAGCCAAGATAGAAATCTAAACCTTCAAAATTTTATTAAAGCTTCTATCAATAAGGTCGAATCCCTTGATAAGAATAGTCTTCATCTCAATTCATTATCCAACCGTTCACAACTATTACCTTAATAAAGCATATTTCATATTATTTTAAATACAAAATTACACAAAAAGGAAACAAATTTTTAAAAATAACAATCCCTTGAAAATCAACATCCGACCGACATCGACCCTTCAGTTATTACAACATTTCACATCCATAAGTAACTCATAGTTCATGGTACATTCAGTTCCATTTGTGAGTTTATCAAATTTCAAATCATAGTGATAAGTTTTACTACAATATGTATTTTTAAATACAATTTTCTGACTTTAAACTTCCCTCTTGATGGTTTTATGTCGATAAATTTTTACACAACATGACCCCTTGAAAAAATATTATTTAGTTCCGTTTTTAGTAGAATTTTATGCAATATGCGAAACATAAATATGCTGAAACATTTGCAAAGCACTTGAAAAATCTCACACATTGCCACTCAACGGCTTAAAAAATATAAATTTTTATGGATAGACGATTTTTTCTCTCCTTTTTCGATCGAAACCGTCTGTCCATTCATTCAATGTATGTACACACGAGAACGGCTTGTTTAAGATGTCGAGTGCTATTAAATACAGTTTTAGCCATAAAATATATTAAATTTCATCCCAATGTTCAACTTTTCTTTGAACAATTTTTTAACGCGGCACGATACGTGTGAGTGTGTATGCCATAAAGTTGTCGACCGACTGATTTAATTTAATATGCATCTCTAGTTTTTTTTTACTGCCTTCTGTGTACTTTTTTTGCCATGCAATGCAAAAATAATTTCAATGTTAAGAATACAACACACAAGCATGTAGACCAACAAAACCGAACAAGTTGCATTGCATGTTTGAGAACATTATCATCAAGCATAATTTTAAATTCTTCTAGATAAATGGTATGTCGAGTGTCCTGGCGGTGAATTTTGTTTGTAAAAATTGGGTTGGGTAAAAATATGATTTTGTGGAAAAAGAAATGAAATTTTGATGCAAAAATGTAGAATTTTGAGCAAAAGATGCTAAAATGTAATAAAAGAAAGCAGAAAACTGAGCAATAGATGCAAAAAAATTAGAAACAAATGCAAACATTTAAGGACCAAATTTTTGAGCAAAAGATGCAAATTTCTGAGCAAAAAGGTAAAATTTGAGCAAAAGATGCAAAGTTTCAATGCAAATTTGTCAAAAAATGCTTAAAAAATACTAAAAAGATGCAGAAAACTGAGCAATAAGTAAAAACATTTTAAGCAAAAGATTTAAATTTGAGCAAAAGATTCAAATGTCTGAGCAAAAGATTCAAACTTTTGAGCAAAAGATTCAAACTTTTGAGTAATAGATGCTAAATTTTGAGCAAAAGATGCGAAATTTCGAGCAAAATATGTCAAAATTTGAGCAAAAGATGCAAATTTTTGAGCAAAAAAATCAATATTTTGAACAAGAGGTTCAATTGATGCTAGAATAAGTGCAAAAGGTGTAAATTTGAGAGCATCTGCTCCTAAATTTCATCCTTTTTCCAACCAAAATAACCACAAGGATCAACCAATCCTCATTCATGCATGCGGCAGCCTCAAAGTTAACAGTAGTTGCATGAAAATTACTCAATTTTCACAATTACGCTCATTCAGAAATGTTTAAATCACTTGACTATCTGTGCATCGGAGCTAAATGAATGAACATAAAATACACACATAAACAGGAAAATAGTAGACAGACATTGCACATTTCACTCTCACTATCTCGTTCTAATCAATTTAATTTTCATCAGTGAGATGAGGACGAGAGAGGCTCAGAACAAAAAAAAAATTAAACAAATGTTTGGTCAGCTTGAAGCCATGATTTTCATGATTTTAAAATTTTATTTATTCGATGTATTAAAATTTAATAGGAAAAGTAAATTTCAATCAGTTCCAATTCGTTTCATTGAACTTGACATGAGAATTTTGTGTGTGTGCAATTAAGCACGTTTAAAATTTGCATTTTACGACTAGAATAAATTTGTTTATTTGTTCAATTACAGGCCTTCTTGCCCACACATACACCAAAAAAAATTCAACCAGATGTCAAACAACTTTCAATATAATTATAATGCCAGGCTTAATTTAAATATGAATAAACATTGTGCAAATTTTTGATGCAATTCAAATTTTAATGAACTTCAATTCATATCAAATTCTTTTAATTCTGTGTTTATGAATGGAAATGCGATTGTTTGTGTAATGTGCGGGTTACAATGAATATGATGTGAAATTGGATTGAAAGTCTTTGTTGAATTTTAAAATTGTGCGAGATATTCTGACAATTTATTGCGATTTAAATTGAATTTTACATTTTTTGTGAAGGGAAATGTAAACAAACTGTTGAGGATTTTGGATTATTTTGGCATGTGTGTGGATAATATTTAATGACATTGGGGCTAAAATATGACAATTTGATGTTAAACTAAGGTTCTAAAGAATATAAACCGAATTGATGATGATTAGTTCCTATTAAACTGCTGTAACTCTTCGTTAATGATTCAATTCTAAGTGTTTGTCAGTTAGTGACATTGCATGCGTCACTTAACATATCCTTGAACTGGAAGTGGCTGCTAAAACATCTTAACATGCCTGTAAAGCCCTCTTCATTTACTCCAGTTAGACCATTTAACGGAATACACCAGGAGACGGTTGAAAATAGCCTTGAACTTGGACTTCATTCAAATTCAGGAGCTCATGCAAGAATCCCTAACAGATAATGTGTTTTAAACCCAAATTAGACATGATGGCATCACAATACACTGACTTTATGAATTCAACTTGTCTATAAGCATGTCTAAAATTAGCTTTGTAACCTCCTGACTACCAAGACTTGTCCTAATCAAGATTTAAAACATTTGTTCAAATTTTGTCCATTCTATCCTTACTCACCAACATCAAATACTTCCTACATTCTCATTCCTACCCACAAATACCCATAAAATTCCCAGAAACATATTTCATCAATTCTACTCTCATTAATGACAGCCGTGAGTAATTTATATCAACTGATAAAAATCTAAATACTTCAATTATTCTTCATCTACACAACCTACAACATCAAAAAAAAAGTCGAATGAAAATCTAATTTAAGGCAAAGTTCTTATTTTATCATCAAAAGAAATTCGTCTCCCTTTCCAATTTAATTTCCATTTCTTAATTCAATGACAGACACACCCACAAGATTCAAGTCAATGCAATTCAATGTTTGATTAGAAAAATTAAAGAAACTTAGTCTCATTTTCTTCCTCAAAAGACACGAATGAGATGGTTTATTGTGATCATTTTGTGCAATGAGATGAATGTGTCTAATTTATTTGAGTATTTTGCAGTGGCTTTAGGGGTTTTGGTGGTGGACATGAATTTTTAAGAAATTTGAAGGTAGAGTACAGCTTGAAATGGATGTAAAATCATAAGATCAAGGCTTAACAGTCGTCAGAGTCTTATTTGAGTGCTTAAACTTGCCCTAGATGCTTAAATTATACTAAATACTTGTAAATAATTGTCATAGCCTACATAAAGGAATCGAACTCATGTCTTCGCAATTTACAAGACTACAGATTGGCAATCCGACGTTTAACCATTCGGGTACAGAAGTATTTTGCTTCTAACTGACAAATTCAAGTGTAAAAGGCTCAAAACCTTAAATTTGACTCTATTCGACCTCCAAATTAACATTAACTTAGGATTGAGTCCCAAAAAATCAATCTTCAACTCTACAACTTCAATTCCACTTCCATGCATCCTCAACTTGAACCCCTAAACCATCCAGTCAGTCGACAATTTATATAAATATAACTGTATACTTAAGTAAGCTCATTGATGATGTCTGGATGCAGTGATTTTTTTATATGATCAAAATTGCTCTTTTAATTTCTATTGAGCAGCAGCAGCAAAAAAAAGAGGAAGAAAAAAAAAAGAGTCTCGCAGAAAGATTGAATTAAATTTATTTCTCGTCTTTTGCTTTTACAGCTCTTCTTGGCAGTGTTATGGCTGTTCACATAAAAAAAAAGATGCCACGATATTCAGATGAATGAATATTAAAAAAATATTATATGAGTCTTTTTTCATATTGAAAAACGGAGTAAAAAGACGACTGAGAGTGTTAATTGGATTTCCGTAAGATTGATTGAGACATTAATGAAGATGTGCAGTTTTATATGCGATGAATTTAATGACTGCTTATGCATGGATGGAAATTTTAGTTGGAGAAATTGGTTGAATGCTGATTTGTAGACTTGGTTGAGATAATATTGAAGTTGCGGGATTGTTAGTGGCAATTTTGAGGGGTTTGTAGCTTATTGAAGCTCAACTTAAAGTCAGAGCTCGAATTTGACTCGAATTTTGTATGAAAAAGTTTACTAAAGTCGATTTCGAGCTTAATTTAATGCAAATATGTTGAGAATCTACACAAATCTATCAAATCCTTCAATATCATGCAAGAAATTAACCTCCTACCCAATCTATGTCAACCTATAGCTTAGCTGACTCAAAAAATAGTGTCTTTATCCAAAATCAATCAACATTTTTAACCCAATTTTCCAAAATTAACTCAACTTCCACTTCCTTCCAAGAATTCCTCAAAATCCTCACTTCAACCCACAAAAATCCATCAATTACCCCCTAAAAAATATAAAAATTCAGTCTCACCACAAATAATATCAGTTATTAGCACACCTGAGTTGTTTACTAATCCTCAATCAAAAAAAGCTACTTTTGACAGATTTTTGAGTCAGTAAAATGACTTTATCATCATCAATACATGTCATACATTCATCTAAAAAAATCAATTTCTCGTTCACATATTTTCAATGTAATGATTGGGACACTTAAGTGAGTGTACAAAGTACTAATGGAAATATAATTCGCCAGCAAATCCTTAGAATTTTGATTGTGGATTTCTTTTGATACAGCCGTTTGACATGCCATTCTTGCCTATACATTTTTATTCAATTTAATGATGTGAAATTATATATTGGAGGAAATCTGAGAAAACCAAAAAAATAATAAAGTGAGTACTTCACATCCCGAGGGGGGTTTTTCCTCACAGTCACCACCCGCAGCAAATTACAGTGATATTGGAGATGGGGTGAATCTATATAGTCCATGATATCTAATGATGCAATAATATTTGGTTTTAATGTTCACAATATTTCTTCGTGTAATGTCTTCCTACTTTTTTTTTTCGTAACAATCTTTTGTTCAAGTAGATTTATTGATGTGTGTGGGTTGGTCTCCCCCATCAAAAAACTGCACTTTCGCTTTCTATTTTTCTATGTTTTGTGCTGTTATCGGTGAATTGTAAAGTGCACGCACACAAATGAAAAATGCTATGAAATTTATTTTAATAGAAGTTTTTTTAGAGGGGTTGAAATTTTTTGAGGTTATGTTGTTGTTTTGACTGCCTGGAAGTGAATTTTGAATTGGTTTTTGAAAGATCATACTCTTGCCACTTTTTTGAATGAGAATTGATAGAGAAAATTCAATAAAGGTGGATTTTCTGCTCAAAAATGACAAAAAACTTTTCGAGGTGGAGAAAAAAAATTCAAATTTTCGAAATATCAAACTTTTTTCATATTTATGGTTAAATATTATATCAAAATTCACCTTTTAGACTTAAATTTCCGATTAAATCACAAAATGCGCCTTAACCTTCACAACCATTCCTTTCCATTTTTAAACTTTCCATACTCTCCCTCAAATTTTTATTCCTTATTTTTAGCTATATTTTAAATCCATCGAATTTCTTGCATTTCATTCCTTTATCCTCATCTTCTTCTTATTCCCTTCGCCAAAAAAATCTGTTTATACAGCACAACACAGACATAAATTTATTGCGTTTGAGGGGCATTTTTTACATAATGTCAAGCGTAAATCATCATATCCAAGTGCGTCACATGTGCAATCCTAGAAATTTGTATTTATCTACTATTATGAATATTTTTATATCTAGCTTTTTTTTATATTTATTTATTAGTGCGTATAGCCTTTGTGTGTGAGGGGTTATTTATTTTCATTTCTATCTATGCCTTATTTGGGGGGTGCCAGTTGGACAAAACGCGAGCATAAAACATAAAGGAATAAATTTTTAATGGCAACATTGCCCTCATTTTTCAACATTAGTCGACTATAGCACAGAAATTCCGGGAATGAGGTTGAAAGGTAGGCATAACTTTAAATGGAACTTCAACATGTAAAGGAATTTACTGTTTTTGTCGTCGTCGTGGGTTGACATCTAAAAATAAGTTACAAATCTTCAGTCAGGAATGTTTTATGAATATCCTAAATTAAGTTAAATCTGACTTGACTTTATGTTCCGCATATCCAACCCACAAATTGTGGCAAAAAACGAAAGCCTTGACGTGACATCAAGTGCTTCAAACAAAAAAATCAAACTGTGATTCTCATAAATTTCCAGTCAATGAGCTTGAAGAACAGAAAAAAAATAAATGAAATTGAAACATGAAAGGAAAAATTTTTTGGTTTTGATGCCACGCAATTTTTTGAGGCGGTTTTGGCGGTTATCTTTTGTAACTGAATAGCAACTTTCTCTCTCTTATTTATTTGCATGAGGATATAGAACGAAGTGAAATTTTCTTTGATGATAAGAATATTGTGAAAAAAAGATCTGTAATGGGCGGAAGCTTGTTTAGTTAAGGTTTATGACCTTTAATTACCTTTGATGAGTTTTGGGCAATTTTCTGGGTCGAATGAGAATTTTTGAGTTTTTTGAGGCAGGTTTGGAGGTTGTTTGCGTTTTTTGGAGGCTGACTAGAGCTTGAGGCCGACTTGGAATTCCCATGAAATCTATTCCTAGCAAACAATGAGCATACTCACTTAAATGAGCGTGTTCATGAGTAGCATGCTCAATTTTGTGAGGATACTCATAAGCATGCTCGTTGTATTTTCGAGTATTCGACTCATTTCAACTCTAAATTCGAGTTGACTTTGAGCCATTGAGTCAATTTGACTTTAATACAAAATTTCGAGTCGAATTCTAGCTCTAACTGAATATTTTAGAAATTATCTAAATTTCATGTAGGATTCACCTCGAAATTCCAAAAATTCTGACTAATTCAATTCCAATCTTCTCTACTTACCTCCCAAATCCACCTCAAAAATGTCTAAAATATTGTCTATAATTTAATTACATCCAATTTACCATTCACAACCTCTAATTTCAAAGGTTTCATCCAAAAGTATTAAATTTCCTATCTTTCAACAAATTAAGCTTAATTATTCATGAAAATTACGCCTACCTTTTAATTAGTCAAACAATCCTTAGCAAAAAAATTCTCTTAAATGCCAAAACTTCCTCAACACCAGCCGATCGATTTCACATCCAAAAGTATGTAAAAAAACTTCTTTTTCCTTATCGACAAAGAAAATTATCAATTAAGGATATAAGATATGATGATGTGAAATTCAGCAGGAAGTGTGCTCAAGAAGTACCAGTAAATATTTGGATAAATTATTAATATACATACTATATAGCCTAGATATTCGATGGATGTAATTAGCTTGGAAATTTATTATGTTAGGATATTGATTAAGGTTCGATGTACTGATAAAGTTAGTGACATTGAGATGGGATATTTGGAAGGTTTGATTTGATTTATTTTGACATTTTTGGGTATTTAAAGTCATTTAATGATTTGAGTGGGATTTTTGGGTAGAAATTTGATGAATTGTCAATTTCCAGCATTAAATTTGTATGAACAGAGCTATGGCAATCCATAAGTGCTATTTTTCGATTCACAAAGTGCAAAATGACCTGAATCACCCAAACTATCCAAACTCATCAAACCACACTTCACACGACAACAACTCCAACAATCCTCATTCTATCAAAACAACTTCATGTTCAACTTGAAAAAGTCCAAGTTAATGTGAAAATTTTACAATCAGCAGAATTACTATGACCTAATTTCATGAGCATAACCAGCGGTTATCCTGAAGAAATAGAACACAATTTTCCAGTCACACGAAATGCTGAAAATACACAATTTTCATTCTTAAACCTGTGAAAAATTGGATTGAATTTGTCACAATTTAAAGCAGGTGTGGGCAACCTATGTGCTGTGGCACACGACTGTGCTGCATAAAGTTTTTGGAAATGCCGTGTGCAGCTTCTGTAGACGCTAAATGCCCAGATAAGCCTCTAAAAATAAAAGGTCACCCAACACTGCTTTAAAGCCTCTTGATGCACACTTTAAGGAAGACCTTTTGAAAATCTTTGAAACAAATTTTCTGTTTTTTGTGTGACGAAAATCCATTTATTTGTACTGCAAATGTCAGAAAATAAATAAATACACAAAAAAAAGAGAGAGACTCTTGAAGAAATATCATTTTCGAATAAGTAAACAACATGAATTGTACATTGAGAACATTCGTCAAGAAGAAGATAACAACCTTCCATTTTTCGACATCAAACCAGCAAGCAACAGCAGCGTTAGCATGAAAATATAACAAAAAAGTAAGAAGAATATGAGATATAAATGAAATCCATATAAGAAATGATTGTCGTTTATGATTGTTATATACAAAGTAAGGCACTTTCACTTTTTTTTTTCCATCCCCAAAAGATGGATGAAAAAAAAGCAGTCACAAAAAAAACTTGGGTTGAAATGTATGAAAAATCAATAAACACAATAAAAAAAGTGCTGTCAGTGTCAGTGGATTTATGTAAGCCTTAAATTGTAGAGCCTTCTGTATGTCAAATTTTTTTGAAATTTTTCTGTCATCTGCTTGAGATGACTGTGAAGTATGGATAATGGATTCGGAGAAGAAGTTACAAAACATTGAGGCATGAAAAATAAATTTAAAATTGTTTTGGATTTGACAGTCGATTTGGTGGAAGTTTTAAAGGTCATGTTTATGAATAATTGGATGTTAAAGGTTCTGACCTTTGGGATAATATGATTAAAATTTTGAAATGAGGGTTTTTGATAAGTTTTTGATGGTCAGCAACGTAGGAAGGGATTGTGGGGGATTCCAATGTTTGTTAAGCTACAGCTAGCTGCAGATAAGGTCACCGGAACCATAAGAACCACACACTGTAGCTTAGCATAAGATTCCATAAATAGAATGTGCAATAAACACGAAATAGTTTAGGATTGGGGATTCAGGAACTATCTAAAGACCTGGGGGTTGGGTGGTTTAGGGTCATATGGCAACATCCTTGCTTGGAACAAAGAACAAGGCCTTTATTAAGTTTCAATATTAGCTTAAGTCTTGAAAATCTGCCTATAAATCATCAAAACTTACTATTTTACCAACTTTTGCATCGACAGTCTTAACATGCCAACCCAAAAACACACAACTACCTAGACTACACCTCTTTACAACCTATAATCTTAACTCCATTCCAAAAATAAACCAAAAGGTATCAAAGCATATTTTCCATCTCATTTTATAACAAGATCAACAAAGAAAATTTTATGATTCATTAAGATCCTCACATTGTACCTCAAAGGTAGCTAACAAAACATCAAAAAAGGGCTTCATTAGTTGCCCAAACATTTTTTTCAAGCTGTAAATTATGCGACACTTCATTTTTGTCAAACCAGCTCCTTTCATTTAAAATGTAAATGTACAATATAAAAATATATTCACTTTCTATTTCCTGTAAGTTTGGTGATATTCATGAATATAGAGAAGGCTTTAACTACATGCTCATCTCCATGCGGGGTAATAAAATTACCATAAGAAAAATGAATTATTGACTATGAATATAGGCATGTTTTTTTGGGGGTGTGAGTTGGAAGGTTCGAGTATTACAAGGAAAATAATTTGTAAAAATGCTGCAATGGAACTGAATGTTATGTTTCTGTGCCAATCTCAAAACAATACCTAAGATGATTCCGGCAACGTTTTATTATTATTGTTACTATAAACTAAGAAAAAATTGTAAATTTTCCTTTTTATTGTCAAATGAATGTTTCAATGTTGCGCGACAGTTGTATAAAACATTATGAATGTTGTACAACAATACAGCATGAAAACATTGCAACATAAAACATTTAACAATCATTTAACTCATTCAGTCATTCACGGCGTTTCATAATACCAACAACTCATCGCGATTTATTTTATAATTTCGATAATTTTTTATGTGTTTTTTCATAATTTTTAAAATATTTTTTTGTGTTTCGGTGCAAAAAAACAATGGTTTTTAATGGATTTTTGGTTAAAAAACTTTATTGCTTGTGTACAAAAAATTTAATTATATTTTAATAATTAATTAATTATTATAGTGCTGTATGAGTTCATGTATATCCCTGTTTTTTTATATATAAAAGTTATTATCATTAATATAATTTTGTGCCTGTTTATTTTTATGTTTTGTTACAAATGCCATTGACTGTAAATTTATGTCATGAAGATACGAAAATTATGATAAGAGCAATTTGAGATTGTTGTATGTACGGGGCAGGAAATAAAGAAAGATGAATGTCATGATTTAGGGGGCATGACACCGACCTCCAAGGATTTTCATCTCTAACCTCCGGACAGATGCTTTAATGTTGCTGCTTCTGTTCCTATATCACACATACCCCCTTTTCTTCATTTTCATTTTCATTGTCATTCTTATAGTCCTCTAAACGGGTTGTTAAATTGTACCTTTTTATAGCAGATGGAGGAGCTTTTTAATGTTCAAAGCATGTCAAATTATAGTACACGAGGTAGAAAGGAAAAGAAAAGCTCCCAGGCAGTAACTAATTAAAAATTAAAATTTTTTTTTATATTTTCTTTGTTTTGCGTTTACATTTAATTTCCTTTTTGGGGAAAGGAATAATGTTACAAATTGGCAATTAAGTTGGAGTAAGAATGTATGTGAATTATTCTAAATCATGTAACATAAGAGAGTTGAGGAGTAATCGGGATAAGCAGCACAATGCGTTGTTAATTGCATATTATGGCATTAAAATTGGACAAAGCTAGACGTTACAATGCCGTCAGGGCAACTTTGTGACTTTCCGTTAAGACGGTGTCCTAACGAACACGGTGTGTTGTTTAAGTCGAGATAAAATGGAAGACTTACTTACTTACTTCCTAGGCAAAAGCGTCCGAGGGCCCATTGACGAATTTACAGTTCGTCTAAAGCTGAAGATGAATTTTGAAGGAATCGAACCTACATTTGTAGAATTAAGGAGGTCTAAAGTAGATATAATATGCAACAATTCAGCCATAAATGCTTTTTTTTACTATGACAGATTGTCTTGTAAATGTAATGGTACTTTAGGGGTTAGGAGCAGAATTGACTGTTTAATGGCTATCCTGAGGCTACATGAGCTCTTGACACACTCCTTTGACTTCCCCGAGATACATCATAATATACAGACCCAGAAAAAATCGCGTCCACACCAAAATTTAACCCAATTTCCTCCTCATTCACCTTTAAAGTATCAATAAAAATTGAATAAAAATCGAGAATATTCAAACATTTACATGAACTTACACTACAAACATAAATATCACTTCCATTTACGATTGCATATCGCATATTTAAATAAAAATTTATATCTGATACATTTCTAACTCAAACCCACGCTCACTTCACACACAAGCTTGGTTAGCTCTTCTACGAGGCAAAAAAAAAACTAAAAATGAATGTTGAGGTGAAACAAAACGATAGAATGAATAATTAAGCCCATAGAGGAAACAAACTTTTACTTCCTCGTGCTTTCTTAAACACCAATAAAAAAGGATTAAATATGTTAATTCAAGTGGAATAAATAAATGAAGAAATTCTCCTTTTTTTTCGGTTCCATTCCACATCCTATATTCGTATTCTCGTATTCAAAGCTCGAGCACATGCCGAATAATAGATATACAGCTTTCCAGATGATTAACTGTTACTACAGCTATCGGGGACTTTATCTTCATTCTTATGGATTATCTGACTATGTTTGAATTTGATTCAATGAACTAAACTATGATAGAGTTTGAATACTTTATTGGGATGTAGTTAGAAAGATAAATTTTTGTTACACAGGATTTAGTCTTCCTTCATATATATTTGGGCAGATTCATGTGACCTCTCATGAGGCTATAAAAGTTACTCCTTAAACGAAAGTTTTACAGTATTTATTGCATAATTTTTCTTCTATTTCTTTGTTATGCCAAAAAAAAAGTTTTCTTCCTCATTTACCTAATTTTCTGGCTCATGAAAATCACTTTTATTCATATGAGGATCAAGTTTTTTTGCTGTGCTGTGTGCCTTTATTAAGGCAAGAGATTATTTAAGGTATACTTTATATGATAAGCTCTAGTCTTTTAAATACAATGAAGAACTAATTTTGAAGCTATTTGAGTGCTGTTTGGATGGAAATTAGTGTTGGATGTGCTTTTTTGTGGGGAGGGAAGGGAAGCTTGTGACGGATATTTTGGTTTATGAGGTTTGAATGTGAATTACTGTAGGACTGTAAGCTTTAGATAGATCTAAAAGATCCGAAAAATTGCCTTATCTTCGTCTTACGGATAATCAAAGTTTAACTAGTGAGGACTCGCCATATCTAGACCTAGAGGCTACAATGGGATCAGAAACTACTCCTCCGATGACATTACTGTCTGTAGCCGACCTAGGGAGGCTGTAGGTCTCGTTTTTCAGAGCATATGATTCGAAAAAAGACTTATGAAAAATATTTTATGCTGAGACTCGAATTCATGATTGTTGGATCGATGAACAATGATTTAATCCCAAAGTACGTGACCACCACGTCACCCAGTCACTTCAACTCACTTGATAAACTACTCATAACCTCCATTAATCCATGACACTCTAATTTCTCCACAAAAATCACATCAATTTCATCCCACAGATTAGCTATAAATTCTTAAACATTCATCTTCTGCTGTATCTCATTTAATGCCTTTATTGGCTAATAAAATACACATATTTGCAAAATACCAAGTAAATAAGTCATTAAATTAGTAGAAAGTAAGAAATGAGTTCACTTAGCTGTTTCAACCAGTCATAAAATTTAAACAAAATAAAAATAATCATCTAGACTAAAAAATCTTTGTAACCTCTGTGCATCTTCTTGTTGATTTTCTGGTTTTCTTTTCTATGCAAATCTGTGAGTCATTTTAAGATTCTTGGAAAGAACTGGTTTTTTAAATTTATATGGATATGCAGATTGACTGGAGAAAAATTGTGCAAATATGTAGAAATTTTTGCGATAATTTACAAAGTTGCACTATATTGTGAAATATCATCTAGTTGTAGAATTTAAGAACAGTTAGGATTTGAGATGCATGCTAATTGTGGATTAGGATGTGCTGAATGAAACTGCAATTATGTGTCACATGGCTTTATGTGTCGTATGTTGAAAGGCATGTCAAGTTTGGAGCTCAAGTGGATTTTATTTGGTTGATTGTAGACACAAAGGAAGCAGTAGATGTCATATGATATACAAAGGAGATCCACTTGAACTCTGAACTTGACATGGCTTTCAACTGCTGTTACGTAAAGCCTTGTTTTAAACGGTAGCTAAGCTTATAACTGGACTAGCAATTTTTTAAGCCTAATTATCTTCAAAATTGCAATTTATATGGCAAATTAAGACATCACATCAAATCCTGCAACAGAATCACGCAAAAAAATCCAAAATCATCCAAATTTTCATTCTGTTCAAAGATCATCTCCAAAAGCCGGGGGTTGTGGCTCATTCTCATTAACGATCCCAATATCAAATCATATTCTACAAGCTGCGGTAAAAATTGACATTATTGCGGATCAAAGAAGAAGACACAAAAAACTTTTTCATTTCTCAACGAGATCTACATACAAAAAGAAGCTGTTCATCCATAATTTCCTCATATTCGTAACGTAATCTTAGGTAGGAAGAGAGACACATTCATATATCAATGAAGTAAACTTTCATTTCATTCATTATCGCTTTATGTGCCTAACTTATGCCAACAAAAAAAAATTTTTGACTTCTTTTAAGCTGATGATGATGACGATAATGTTGAAAGTACTTTGATGGCAATAAAATACCGAGAAAATATTTACCATCATGTCATAAATTTATCTGTCATCATTAAAAGCATCTCATCTATTTCCATCATGTCAAATTGAATTCAATTAAATCATAAAGTTTTGCTCATGTTATGTTTCTGCAATTGCTGCTGCTGTGATTCACATATTATAGTGCTAAAAAGTAAGGCAAAATGAGAAAACGAGAAGATGTAAAAAAAAAGTTAATTTTATCGTGCCTGGAAGGGTGGAAGGGCTCTTTATTGAAAGCATTACTTGATAATATCATCATGATGATGGCAGCATGGAGGAAAATATTTTTTTGTTCCTTGATATTGCATGGCACACGAAAACGATGACTCGCAATATTTTATGGAATTTGATAAATTCATTAGAACTAGCTCCGACAAAAAGGAAGTTTTGCCCTTTTTTAATGATTTTTTTTTCGCTTTTTTTGGGATGTAAGCAGGCGGTTTCTTGATGCTGCTTGTTCTGTAAGGGAATGAGTTTTATGAGAATAATAATTTTTGTGATTTAGGTTGCAGTCAGAAGCTTGCTGGGTGTACAGAAGTGCTTCTAATTTGGAGCTTTGCCCCTTAAATGCTGGTTATGCTTAGCGTGTGTCTCTTGATACTCATTAGTGCCATAGTAACTTTGATTTTAAAATTGCGACACTTAAGTCATTTTTGTAGTAATTTGGTATGAGGCCATAAATTCTGCGATTGATCTGAGTTATTGCAACACACCCGAGCCTTAACGATGAACTTCAGAGTCTTATTGTGCATATTACAAATACTTTATGAAGGATTGTTCCAGAACACTACCAAAAGTCATCAAAATCTGATTTTTCGAGTGTGCCTGAGCCATATTATCTCGTGCTAATTCTCTATTTTACACTCAAAGCTCTTAGTGAGGCCCTAGAAAGTCCCTTAGACACCACATGGGTCCACATGGTCCAAAAATGCCAAATTCATGCAAAAAATCGTTTAAATTTATGAAAATTTCCAAAATCACAATTCATCGCTTCCCCAAAACATCTCAATTCTTCCACCATTAAAATGCTGATTTTTTCCACACAATAGCTCATTTTCCTTATATTTCCCCCCATGATGATGATGTTTATTTTCGATATATTCGCTACTATCATCATCTCTTATTTCTTCTTTTTCATCTCGTCTTCATTTATAGATGTGTGAATCATTTCGAGGCACTGAAAAACCATAAATTACAATGCAGGAGAATTTTTCATCTTTTTTCTTATTTTTCATCTAAATTTTCAACATTTTCTTTTCACACTCGATATGTGAAGTCTTGTGCACTTTACACACAGGAAAATTAATGAAGAGAAATTGAAGAATTAAGAAAAAGAAGCGAGATGAGTAATGAAATGAGCTTCTTATTCTTATAACAAAAGTCATTTATTATGGGAATAAATAAAAAAGTATATTGAAAAATATTTTGGCGCTGTTGTTATCATGTGTGGAAATATATGCTTTTGTGCTATTTTGTAAGGGGATTTTTTACAATTTTTTTTGGGGGGATTTGCGATGAAAAGATTCATTTTTGTGGGGATTGTGTTGTGACTTGTGAGATTTTTTAATTAAAAATGTATAAGAAAATACACCCGAGCAGCACAATGCAGAAATCGGGCGATATCAAGCGTCGTGATGCTGTCGAGACAACTGTGCATCTTATCGCTTAAACAGTGATTTAACGGAGACGAACCGGTGCTCTAGCGAATGAATACAATGACACATATTGAGCCATATTCAAAGGATCCAGAGACAATCGATTAAAACCAACCTACCACCCAATACCCCACTTATGTTGCCAATCACCCATTTCAAACCTAAAATGCTCACATCCAAACAATAATTCTAATCACAAAAATCCAAATTAATTCATCAAAATCCAATCATTCCAATTGAAACAACCATCAACAACAGCTTAACAATTCAATAAAAAAATAACAAGTCAACTCAAGGAAATTCCAACAAAAAAATATTTAAGACGATTTAAATTGAACATTGAATAACAAGACGTTCCGAAAAAAAAAATATCCTCAAGACATTCCTCACTTTCAGATTTGTTTTCTCCTTAATTTTCGTCGACCTTCGTTTCTTCTCAGAACTCTTTTTTCTGGTGTCTTCGAGTGTTTTAATTCCTCTTAAATACTCTTCTGTAGCGATAGAATGACTTTAACCCGATCTTAAAGCGATTAAAATTTGAGAACAAAAGAGAAAGAAAGACTTTTGGGTATTCTTTGTTATTTCCGTAAAATCACACTTTAAATTGTTCGTTGGAGGAGAATCATCCATTGAAAATGGTTGGATTGTGGAGGGAATGTGTTGAACTTCCGGGTTTGGTTTTGGAGGTTTGTTGGATTTTGTTGAATTTTTGTAGTTTTGTTCTTGTTTAATGACATATTTGAGTTAATGTAATAGAATTGTCTGAGCGATACAAATGAAGCAAGCTCCGCTACGGAGTTGAAAGCCTTCTCCCTTAGCGGCCATGCAGGTGCCCAAATAAGACGACTTCAGGTGTTAATAAAAGAAGATTAGCTCGGGTTGATGTTATTTGGGCTAAGCATGAATTATTCTCTATTTCTGGCAATTTTTCTGATGTTGATAAAGCCTTCTAAAGCCATAGAATTTCTCTAGATGCTCAGTTATTGTTGCTTCTACTTGATACATTACATCATGCTTCAAATGACTCTACAACACCAAAAATTAAGGATTCATCATATTGACTACAGAGCAGAGCCTTAATTCTGAATAATCCTTATAAATTCCACCAGATTCTCATCCACAACACCCAAAATTTCCCACCCAGAAGTTTCAATAATCGAACAATAAAGATAAACTTTTAAGGAACTTCAACTACTTTGCAGAGATTTTCTATCCATTTCTCCATGTAATCAAATAATTTAAACAATTCAAGAAGTTCGATTGAGAAGATAGTTTAAACTTTTTTTTATTCATCTCACTTGACTTTCAAGCTATAAGAAGAAGTTGAATTTGTTCAAGGAGACTCGATAGTTTGCTGACTGCTCCTGAAGTATTTTCCACTTTTTAAGTAGCAAGAAAAAAGGAAAAAAATACTTTTGGAAGGAAATTGAAACATGCAATTATGAAAATATCTCGAAAGTACGGTGGAGCTGCTTTAATGATGCCATCCACCTCGCACAAAATTTCTCTTTCCTGTTATGCTGCTTTTCCTGTTTTTTTTTCAACTCGAAGCACTCCGTCATTTTTCATTCATTTGACAAATGCTCAAAACTACATTAGGAATTGTACAAGGAACAAAAAAAAAACAAGATGGAGCATAAATATGGGTAAAAATGGAAATAACAAGAAGACGTAGATGGATGGGAATGTTTAAAATTTTAAGTCCCTGAAGTATAGCTTCAAAACAAATGTTGCAAATTCTTCTTATTTTTATGCTTCATGTGAAAATGAAACGAGTCAGACAAAGGTCAAGATCCTGAAGGATTTAATGAAAAATAAGGGAATGAAAGAGATTTTTTTAAAGGAAAAGTTTTTAAGGCGTAGAATGAATGGGAAAAATTGCTTGGATACATTTTTAATTTTGTTGTGAGTTTGAAGGTTTGGAAATGAGGATTAGAATGAAGAATGGACGCATTTTTGGGTTTTTGAGGATGTTGGAGAAAATTTTACAGTTCTGTCGTGTATTCAGACTGATGCACAGAGGTCTTGGAGTAGCTACTGTCTAAATATAGCTAACTGCATCCTTAAACATTAGAATTCTACAAGATTAAAGGCTTGCTCTAGAACGACACAAACGAAAATGGCTCCGCCAATGAGTTTTGAAGACTTTATTGCTTTACAGTCATATGGTTGGCAAACGGAGGCATTTTCCATTTTGAATTGATAAAAAGAGGTTTAGCGGAGCCTTAAGACTCCTTAACGGAGCATTCTTCATTTGAGCCGCTCGGGTCTCCCTACTTAACTTACTAAAAATCATCAGATTACTCATATTTACAGCAATTTATTAAGTATAATCTCAATAAGCGAAACCAATCAACATGAAAGTGCGACTCAAAAGTGTTAATACGCTTGTATAATTCCATCACATCACATCACATAACATCCACACGACTCATAAGACTAAGACGATGAGTAACGCAAAAGCAAAATAAAGCAATTTTAATTGCGGCTGAACACAAAGGCACATGCAAGATTTAATTTTAAAATTGCACACATTGACCTGAAACAGTCAATAAATTATGAACATTCTCAAAATATTCCGACTATAAGTCATTCATGACAAATTAAAATTCTTCAACTCGGTTTGAGAAAATTAATTTTATGCTAAAATATATCCCAAAGATGAGTAAAATGTGTTGATGAAAATACGATTTTAATGCCTTATTTTCTCACTTTAAACTCTTTTGTCGACGTCATGGAAGGCAACATTATCATGATGTTGTCTTCTGTTTCTGAATGCTTGTTAATTTCTCAACACAACAAACTTTTTTTCTCTCTTTTTTTTTGATTCCATTAAAAGATTTATGCTGCAAACAACTTGAAAAAGGCAAAAAGAAATTAATTTTTTTGCTCCATCTTTGCAAATTTTTTTTGGGAGTTTTTCTTCGTCTTTTTGAGCAAATATTTCAATTATAAGTATTTTCAGTGAATCAGCCAAGTTTACATTCGTTTTAACGAAAAAGAATCTTTTTAATTATTCAGTATAAAAAGATCCAAACTTGTAGAAATTTTCATTTTCATTAGCGATGTAGAAAATAGCTTTTCTTGGAATGAAAATTACCGCTAAGTTGATTATTTAGCTAAAGAGAATATTTATGGATGGGGGAGAGGAGGATCTCTACTTGTATAATTGCAAGAAGACATGAAAAATTCTGATTTAGAATGAATTTAGAAATAACAAAATGTAACAAAATTTTGCTGAATATGAAGAAGAGATGGAAAAAATTTAAGGAAAATATTTTTAATAATTTTTTTCTTGTGTATACATTAGAAGTAAGTTGGATAAAAGTTACAGTAATGTAAATTGCAAGAAGTTAATGAACTAAAGATTGACGCAGTTGTGCAGATTGACAGTGATTCTGAATGTACCTTCAGATTTTGATTGAATACATGAAAATTCAATAAGATTGGGTTCAAATCTCAACGAATTTAGAGTGTTTTGATAACTAACTTGAAAGGAACCAATCTGTGATTAGTCGTCTTTAGGTCTCGTTATAAATTTGACATTTATGGAACGTGTCATGAAATATCAAGATTGTAATTAGACATACGATCGATAAATCGAAGCTTGATCAACTTGATGTAGACATCTATGTCTCAAATGGACTAAATCCATTAGATCTTGTCATTAGCTTGTCAATAATTTGGCATTACCTTGAATTTTTAATTAGTTAGTTTTGCAAGTCAATATCCATTTTAGATTCATTTTCATGGAACAAGTAGATAGACTGTTTAGCAAGATATCACTAGTTCTCCTATCTACAATGATCTGGTCATGTAGACCAAAGTTGCCAAGCCTCCAATTAGGTTTCGTGGAGGCAGAACTCGATTTTTTTGTTGAAAATTCCTCAAATTACAAGCAAAAATCTAACTTTAACTGAGAGCAATATAAAGGTGATCTTACTTCATTAGTACACTAACTACTAGTTCGGACATAGCTCCAATCAGAGCTCGAAGTCGAGTCGAGTCGACTTCAAACATATCGTCTTCGAGCTCTGACTCCAATATAATGCCAAATTGCTGCATTATTTGACTAAAATATTACCAAAATATTTCCAAAATATTTCTCAAAAATTCAAATCATCCGAAAAATTCGCATCACTCAAAAGCCATTTATTGAGCAAACAAGCTCACATACAAAGAACCACGCCAACTACTCCAAAAAAAGCGAAGTCAACACACTTTCTCAAAAAACTACATATTCTTAAAGATCACAAAAAAAATCATCTTCTTCTGACATTAAATGTGACGAGAACGACGACAAAGTTTCCTCTAGTGTTATATCTTACACAGCATACACAAAAAAAAGTGGCAGAGTCTTCATAAAATCCACTCGATTTGCACTTGAATTACTTGCCTCGCTAATTAACATATTAGCTTTCATAGAGTGTGCCAAAGAGTAATAAACATTTAACACTTGAGAGCTATTAGACTTCTTAAACAATCTTTTTTTTTAATTTTTTTGCATAGTTGTTGTTGTATGTGGAACAAGAAGTAATGATGAGGCGATAATTTCACGACGACTTTTCGACCTCATTTATATATGAGCAAGAAGAGAAATCACAAAAAATAAGAAAGAAAATAAAGAACAAGAATGCGCTTCAGAGTTGAATAAGAAGATCAGTTCAGAGTTGGGAGTTGATGGGTTGAATAAGAAGGCAATAGTGAGTGGGCAAGGAAACGTAGTAGATAGAAAATGGAAAATTTATGTTAAGTTTTAACGTTTTTTGTCCATTCAAGACTTGATGTGAAAGGAACATGCCCTAAAAATGTCGAAAAAGAGGTCTGTCTCCAGGCTAGCGTAACTCTGGTTTTGGGTCGGATTCGGTAAAATTCAGCCCTATGCTTGAGCCACGCTGGTCTATGGATGCTATTTTCAAACCGTGTGTCTTTAGGGTGACACTTTCCTTAACCTATACTTGCAATTCAATTGCTGTAAATTAACATCAGTTAACTATTAGACAGGATTCAGCTACACTGCAACATAAATGGTGATGGCCATCTTATTTGGCTGCAAGCACCGATGATACCGCATTGGAGAAATATAGTGTAGTAATATAGATTGCTCAAAATTCAGTCAAGATTCAAGCAAAACTGAACAAAATCTTCAACATTATTACAAAAACTAGCCAAAAAGTCCACACCTAGTCCATTCAAACTCTTCAAATCTAACCACAAAATGAAACCTTCATATTCATCTTACATTACATAATCATCCAATGTATTCCATAGATTAATATGCCTTAAGATGCCCAAAACTCTTCTCAATTTCTCTAATTGTTCCTGTGTCTTATATTGTCACCAGTAAGTTGTAATCTCCAATACCAAAAACCCCACCTCTGCTACTCAATGCATGCAAAAAAGCCGTCAGAATTATTTGAAATGTAAATTTTTCATTTCAATTCTAATTAAATACTTGACACCATATGTTCAACTTCAACTTTCATGCTTCGTTTCGTACTTCTTGTTTTTGTTGCTGTTGTTGTTGTATATAATGAAAAATTTCATCAAATGTTTTATTGCTGCTCACAGCAACAACACAGGCGACTTTAAAATGAAATGCCAGTTGGATTTGAATTAATTTTCTTCTTTTTCCTTTATTTTTTGCTATATTCATGTGTATTTAATAGAAATATACAACACATTTTTTAGTTTGGTTCGATAAATGCGATGGCACACGTTGTCATTATCATAAATAATAATGAGAAAGAGGATGAAACAATGTGTATTTTTTTATTTTTTGGGTATCGAAAAATAATCGCATAAAATATTGAAATAAAGAGGAAATTAATATTTTTTAGACGACGGCTTTTGTTGCCGAGCTTAAAAACTAAAAATTTTGCAGCTAAATCAATAGTTTAAAAATAAATTTAATTCAATACAGAATTAAAATTGAATATTTTATATTTTATTTTGCAAAATCACATCCGAAAGTTGATAAAATAATAATTGTGTGGACAGAGATAATATTTGTGGACTAAAAAGGCTAGTTTGTGTATTTTTATTTGGATAATTTTGGTGTTGTTTACTAGTAAATAATGGGATGTTCATTTTATTGGAATGATGATGTGGCTTCTATGGCTCGAACCAGTGATTAGTTTTGATTGAATTAATTATACAGACTCTGATGGGCACTTACAAGGCATTAGAGCAGTAGTAGCCGACCTGTTTGCCGCTGAAATGTCGGTTTCAATCGATGTTAACCACTAAGGTGTGTCGAGAGACCCACAAGGTTGCCCAGACTGTGTTAAAGTATTGAAATTGCTACAGTTGCTTTGTATGATCAGCAAAGTGTCAATAAATGCTGATAAAAAATCAAAACATGCTTAAAAATGCTCAAAACGCACCATATACGTCTCCCAAAGCTTCCTCTGTTGCTGACTTTCGTCTATCAATTTTCTTTCTTCCTTGGCTGGGTTCAGGAGAGTCTATCCTTCGAAACCTTCTCCCAGTTGGGATTATTAAGGACTCTAGCGTCCTTTTCAACACATCCGATCCAGAAATTCTTCGGTCTTCCTCGCGTCTACCAACTACCGTCACTAAATGCCATGTTATCTCTATCAACAGCTTCTCTTCATGAGTTCTTAGGTCTTTCTCTTGTTATTTTGCCACTGAAACTCTCACAAAACCTCCAACAATACTCATCCATACCCAAATACATCCAATACACTCAATTAAACTCCAACAAACAAGAACATCACACCTTATATGATTCAATCGACAAATTTATTAACACATTTTAGTCTCTCTTATTACCAGTGAACCAATTAATCTTACCAGGTGCTGTCATATTAGACACAACTTATTTTAGAATTCTTCACCTTTTAAAGGCATTTGTTCAGTATTTTTAAAGACTTGAAAATTATTTTAAAAACCCCTCGAAAAAAAAACACAAAAATTTCTCTCTTTGGTAAAAAAAGAATCATTTTTATGGCTTTATTTCTACTTAAAATTCAAGTGATGATTCACGGTATTAAAAATTGAAATATTGAAATCGTAAATATGAAAAAAGAAGAAGAAAAGAAAAAAAGTTTTGAGCTTCTGTATTTCATGTACCTTCTTCTTCTTATTCTGTTTTTTTACTCGTGTACTCTTTTGTATGCTGACAAAATTAATCAAGCATGAAGCAAGAGAATGAAGAAATTTCAGCAACAAGTGATATGATGTGCAAGGTGTTGTAAGACTTTTTTGGATAGAATAAATTGAAGATGTAATGAAAAATTTATTAAAAATTGGGGAAATTTAGAAGGTTGAATTTGTTTTTGGAGGGGTTGGAGGAGATTGTGAGGTTGTAGGTTAAGGCTGGGAACTGAGTGGCGTCCCTAAGACTTGGTTTCTACAAATTGTCTTCTTTTCATTAATTGATCTACCTTAAAATTGCTAAAATATGAACAAATACCCTCAAAATTGACAAATCAACTGCTTATCCATCAAATGCCAAAGTTCAACGTCCATAGAATTTCTACAAATCCAAAAATCTTCAAAAATTCATTTTAAAACTTCATCAACCATCTGTTGTTCCATTTCTATCAAATTCATAATTCCTTACTAAAATTTAAGTCCCCCTAGTGAGGTTATTCAACTCTTAGCTATTTATATCATCTAATGCAGTGGTGTGCAACCTTTTTCTTTTTGCGGCCTTCCAGGTGGTAAGCCTTTACTGAAATCAAACACGGCATGGTATTTTCAAGAATTTTAGACGACATTCTAGCGTGCCGCAGTACATAGGTTGCACAACACTGATTTATTCAAATAAAACAAAATTTTATGCAATAGGGAAGTGAAATTGTTCAGCTATAAAAAGCCGAAGATTAAAAATAATAAACAATTTATTATAAATTCATCAAAAATTCCATAACGCATCCAACGCGTCAAATTCATATATTTTTTTACGATTATTTATATGGCGTTTCCAGGAAGATACAAAAAGGTGCAATTCACAACTTATTTTTACTTTCTAAATAAATTTTTGTTTTATTGAAAATAATAAACTTCTTCCCTTATGAATATATATCTTTTTTTATTGTGACTATATCTCACCTGGCGCTTACAGTAAAGGGCAATCAAAATTGGATATAAAATTATGCTTGATGAAGAAGCAGTCAAAATAAATTGTGAAGGCGTTATTGGGTCGTTTAGACTCAATCTGACAATATTATAATTTATGAAGTGCTTTTGGGAGATTATTGAGGATTTTGTGGACTTGAAAATTGTGTCAGAAGTAATTTTGAATTTATGTGTGATAAATTTTGGGTTTTAAAGTATTTTTGGACTAGAAAATGCAGCAGAAGCAGTGTTGGTTTTTGGGTGCTTGTCTAGCAATGACGTATTCTGAAGATTGAGCTGTTTAGGCTTAGATTTTGTCTAGCAAAGGCATATTCTGTAGTATGAGCTGTAAAGGCTTAGATTTTGTTCTGTTAAGGCGATATTTGACCTAGATTGAATCTAATCTAGATGCTTTAACCCAAAAATCATCAAGCGAGGCTTATCATACCTTCTAAAGAAGCTTCTCATTCATCCAAAGATGTATTTAACAATATTGCAGCTTAATGTTTGATAATACAAAGGTTTAAGCTAGAATTTAACCCCAGAATCTTCAGATAACCAACCAACAACCCCTCTCTAAAGTCTAGACCCACCTCTGCACAGTGGCATTTAAGACCACTCTAAAACTTATGAAATATCTCTAAATCCATTAGTTTCCCTGTCCATCACATTTTTTCTACATATATGTCTCTTTAATTCCCGCACGTCTCGACCTGGAAAATGTTCTGTAAAACACAGAATAAAATAAAAAAAAAAGTTCTCTTGACTGTCATGTTCATATCATTTCACACTCACTTCCCTATTTCAATATAATATATTGTGATATTTTGCGTTCATCGTACACAACAAAACTCCCTGTTCATCTCATCTGTTACAATTTTGTCAAAAAAAAAAAAGTAACTGAGTTTTTTTTTATATCACATGATGAAAAATATTGTGTGTATGTGCGATTTCATATGCATCCCATCCATACAAGAATGAATTTTCTTCTTTATTATTAAATTTCGAGCACTAAAAAAAGTGAAAATTTTCACAACAACACATGCTACTGACTTATTTTTCTTCTTCATCTCGCTGGCTCTTATGCTGATTAATCATTTGAAATGTTTCATAAGATGAAATTGGATGAGGAAAATCAGATGCAGTTTTTTTTTGTATGACTTTTTTTCGTAGTTTTAGTCAGAGCTTGACATTATGCAATTAGTTGGAAGTTATTCCAGGGATACTTGGGGATACTGACTGAATATTGGGGAATTTTAGATGGGATCTTGAGAGTAAATTGATGCAGTCAACTGTAGAAAGTCACAATAAGTCATTTTGAGTAGCTATCAGCTCTATTCAGTTGCAATCTGACATTAAAAATCTGAATAATCTCCAAATAATCTCTGGATTCTTCTTAATCTCCATTAGAGTGTCTCATCCTCAACTATAAAGCCGTAGTCTACTCTAGAGAGCCACAATTGACTCTATGAAGTCTTTTTCGACCCTTGAGTGGTTCGATTGACTTTCAAGAGTTTTGATCGGCTTTAGAGAGTTTTGTTCGACCTTAGAAAGTTCTGAACGACTCTAGAGAGTTTCAATCGAGTGCAGAGAGTTTCGATTGACTCTAAAGAGCTTCGGTCGACTCTAGAGAGTTTCTATCGACAGTAAAAATACTTTATCACCTTTAAAGGATTTAATTCTACCATAAGGAGTCTCTTTTGACCCTTGAAAATCATAATCTCTTCTAGAATGCTGCAACTAAGCTGATATAGCCTCAATCAACTCTAAATCATATCACTCGATGTAAAAGAATTTTAATTGAATTAAAACAGTAAAACTATGTCCTGAACATCCTCAAAATTCCAAATATTCAGCCAAATTCCTGATATTTTCATTATCTAATCACTTCCATCAAACAGAAACAAATTGCCTAAGAAGCTTAACAGCTTTAATAACATTAATCAATACTACACCAGACTATAGACCGTAAATTTTCACAAGATCTAACAAATGTGCTCTAATTTAAAAGTCTAGTCAAAAACAACATAAATTCATCAATCACATACCGAATTTAATCTTCTTAAAAACTTCTTCATTAACCAGTTGGAATTCCAACACTCAAAAAGCCCTGAATTTATTCAACATTAAAAAGATATTTTTATTCTAAAACAAATTGCTCTTGTTATGAAATTCTTCATCTTCCTAAATACTTTCAATCTTTTACATTCTCCTAACTGTCACACCGTCGTCGATTAGACATGAAGTGATGAGTCGCTTAGCACGATGAAAATTAATATGGTTACATTAATTGAAAACTTTCTCATCGTCTGTGTTTATCTCATCGTCGTTTGTTTTCAACTTTAGTATCGTGGACGAATCTTAGTGCTTCTTCTTTTTGGAATTAAAAAAAGTGTAAAGAAAATAAGAAGACAAAGAGAATTTAAGTGAATATAATGATCCGTAGTTAAAATAAGACAAAGAATCCAGTAAATTTTCAATTCGCATCCAATAACAAAAGAAAGCAGCAGCAGCAGTAGCCAGGACAATGGGCAATACTAACTCATCCTCACAAAAACGTGATGGAAGGAAGTGTCAAAGTTTACCATGCTCGCCAGACATTCGAAGGTAAAAAAAATATTCTCGTATGAAATTCAATTTCAATGGAAATTTTAATGGACCGTGGGAGTGAGATGGATGGATATTGAAGTTTATAAGAAAAAATATATATTTTATTTAGTAAGCAATATAAAAGCGAGCATTTTTCATGTCTCTTTGCTTCAATCCTTTTGTTATTGTGATTTTTAAACCTGAAACCATATTCTTTTTAATCTCATTGCATGTCTCGAGAGAAATTAATCTTGTACGATATATATTCTTTTTTTTATTGAGATTTTTGCAATTTAAAAGTTAAATTTCTTTTGTTATTTTGTTTATTGTGAGGGATTGCAAGAGCAAGTGAAGGTTTAATTGAAATTAGATTGTGTGCAATTTATTAGAGGTGATTTAGAAGATTTTGAAGAATTATGAATATTAGGTGACAATTGGGGATTTATTGAGGTTTTTATTCAAAAAGTAATTGTAGAATTATATTCAAGAGTTTGTTTTTTTTGACCCTTTATACATTTTCAAAAACAATGACTTCAATGAACCTTAATGCTGTAATATGCAAATTTTATCTTCAGAACAAAGAAATTCGACAAAATATAAATTTATTTAGATTGATTTTATCCAGACATGGACATCGAATAATATAATGATTGTGTCAATGCCCTGGTTCAGAGCATGAGAATTGATTTTGTAGTGCAGGACTTCATCAAACATTACATTAGCCTTCATTAGTACGATGTAATCGCTTGGGCTCCTCTATGTCATCGTGTTGACAATAAGACGTGATTAAATCTTGAACGAATGGACTAGAAATACGCTATAAATAGTTGATAGCCAGTTAATTTCAAGTTGATGACTAATTTCAATGTTTTTTTGTCCAATCGGCTTGATGCAAGGCTTTGACACTCAAAATTGTTTTATCCGATGCAAGACAAATTTTCATTCGGTAGAGTCTTTCATTCACATTTCGGCAGCTTAACGCTTGTTTTTGCATTATTTTTACATCATATTGCTATTATTAAGGCTAAAGAATGCCTTTCTTTGCGCGATTCAGATCTGCTAAGACTCAAAAATACTGCTAACTAGTTACTGTGTCAGATTTTTCTTCATTTATCTGACATCTAGCACTATGATCATTGAAGTCTAGCTTTGAATAGACAGAAACTGAACAAGATTTGATTTAGGACTTTTTTTACTGGATTTCATGCTTTAATTCGCCTGAAATCACCTTAAATGTGTCCGATATTTTCCAAAATGAATGAAATTGTTATCCCAAAAGCTCGTACAAAATTCAATCTAATATCACAGACAGATTAATACCTATACAACCTGCAATAATTTGTCAATCAATACAATTTTCCACATCATTATAAAATGTCAAATAATCCGATTAAAAATTAAATCCCAGCTTAATCCCAACAACAAACTTTTAAACCAACAAAAATTCATCAGTAAAGCTTCCATTTTTTGCAAATTTTTCAACCCATTTCTCAATGTGTGTAGGTTTCATTCACCTTTAATTTATTATTATACATTCAATTTTATTATCCATCAATGCACAAAAATCCAAAGAGAAAAGCACCTCAGACGTTTGGCTAGCCAACATTTAAAATCTATTGTGTGCAGTCGTTTATTAAAAATAAATATAAATATATTGAAAAATTATTATGAAAAAGTTTAATAAAAAAATATGAAATAATAAAAATATTGCATTGTGAAAAGCAAAGCAAAGCAACTTATTGTACCTAATCTATGCACATAAAGTGCTCTCTCTTTTATATCTAATATCTAAATTCTACTTATGAGATTTTATTGTGATTTTTTTTTCTTTCTTTTTTTCTATTTCCATTCTATTCCGACGTTTTATTATTGCTGATGCTATTCAAAAAATCATAAATTTCTATTCATTTCATTTCGAATTGCATATCCACATTAAATCCTTTATTATGTAGATCTACTGCAGTCGTATACAGGAAAGAAATTTTTTTTATTATTGCTGGATATAGTTTGGATTATTTGTCTGCTGTTGGTTTAGTGGATTTTGTTGATATTTTTTCAATATTTGGCAATTTGAGGTTCAATTTTTAAGGGTTTGAGCTGATTTTTGATGTAATTTAGAGGATTAGCCTTGTTTTGAGGCACGTTTTGAGGCATAGACACGTATTGTATCCTAATTAGCAGCAAACAATCATTCCAAAGAGTATCATTCTTTTAAAAAAGCCTTTCTGTAGAATTTGAATCAGTTTTTGTCTCAGAAAAATGATTCAAACCCACGTTCAACTCACAAAACCAGTTCCAGGTGCGAAATACATTTCCAAGCTACTCAACTACAGAAACCCGAAAGCCACAATTTGGTTTCTTACTTGCATACTTACTTTGTTGCCATACAAATGAACTGTAGCCCATGGCCCTTCTCAGATATCGTCTGAAACTGACCCTATTGTTGGCTTTCATTTGCCAATTTCCAATACCGAATCTAAGACTGTCTCAGCCAACAGCTTCCTTCCATGAAATCGGTTAATCTATCAAAAATAAGCCTCCGGGCCGGCGTGCCAGATCTGGTGCTTGATGCCAGATTGGATTTAAATTAAGCAACAAGCTGACGTAACTCTGACTTGAAGCCGGATTTGATTTACATCTGTTGATATCTTGCAATATAAGTCACGCAGGCTTGGTGCTGGATTTTTGATCGATTAACCAAATTGTGCTGATTTGTAAGCAACATTCAAACTACCATAAATGCATATTCTTAATCCAACATCCTGAACCTCTCAAACTCACCACATCAAGTCTCCTAGTAAATATTATTATTATTATTTCTACCAACATCAGCAACACCAGTAGCAATAGATGAAAAATAAGATTATGGCATTTAGTAGCGTGTCTACAATTTTCGCAATAACTTGCAATATAATAATTCAAACTTACCAACTTAACTTCTAATGCTCAAATATACAGGAGACAGAAATCATGCTCAATATCAAATGCAACATACTTTCATTCGGATGTTGTGCTAAGAGAACGGAACTAAATTGTTGGAAATATCTGAATGGATTGTGGATTGTTAAGTCACTTAATTCATACTCGGAATGGATATAAAGTATAAAAAAATCCACTCACGGTTGAATATCTCTGTCTCAATGCAAGTGGATATAAACACGGCAGTAGAGTACTCAGCAACAGATGTAAAGTGCATAAATGTCGACATATCATTTCAAAATGTGCAGCATATATACCAAATAAACTTTCCTGTGATTTGTGTGAATGAATTTTACGATTTTTTTTTCTATTTTTCTGTCATTAAATTTATGGATGCGATTGCTACAAACGGCTTTTAAGATTCCTTTTGGCTTCTTCTGAAGCACATAAAAATAGAAAAAAAAAGAATCGAAAAACGATAATAAAACTTCTCGATGTAAACATTTGTGACTGCTTTTTTTGTGGGTTATTTTTTGGTGCTGAAATGGTATTGGTGAATAGATATATAAAAATTCTGATTTTTTATTCCATTATCGAAATTGTGCTTAACACAAGCTGTCATAATGGAAACAAAAATTTGTATGATGCATTAAAACTGAATGGAAAATATGAAAGAAATGATATTTTATTTGTGAGAAATCAATGAGAGTTTTGTGGGAATTTTTGTGGGGACTGAGTGGGATTGGATGGGATTTTTGGGGTATTGAAGGTATTTTGTTGGACTTATTGGTATAAATGCTCAGAATTCTTGCAAATTATGTCTTTTTATGTCTACAAACTCACTTTAGAGTTCATTCTACTCCTGAACCATACACATGCTTATTTGTATACTTTTCTGGCCGTACAGATCAATTACCATCCATGACTTCTCTTAGTTTACCTCTAAAACTGGCCCTATCACTGCCAACCGCTTCCCAATTACCTATTCCAACTGCATTACCATCTCTATCGACAGCCTGCTTCCATGAACCACACACATACCCTCCATAAACAGCAATAGCACCATCAATACGATATGTTGTAATTTCAAAATTTAATTTGCATGCAAATGCAGCTTTTGGCATCAACAAGCCATATAAAAAATTAATTGCAATCAAATTTTTATCATACAATCTGACATCATAAATAACAATTGTTTACAATATGTCGATTAAGGTAAAGCACGTACATATCTGCATATTCAATGACTTAAAGTTCTGTTTCCTATTTTTACAACTTCCAAAAATTTTTCAATTTTTGTTCAACATAAAAACAATTTTAGATATGATGTAGGTCCACTTATGATATCAAGCACGTCCAAATTGAATAATTCTTCTATAAATCTTCTTCTTCTACATCTGAATAGCTTTAAAATTTTAGACGCGTTCAAATAAATTAAACTTTTTGTAAAGCCATTAAAACTTTTCATATTGCTAATAATTTATAAGATGAGGAGTGAGAGTAGTTGAATATGGAAAGATAATTTATGGGCTGAGAAGTTGGGTGACAAAATTTTTTGGTGATAAAATTAGATGATTTAGGTGTTATGGGGGGTTAGTCTTGAAATTTGGGGGACATAGTGAGACACGGAGTGGTTCTGATCCCACTATAAACTGTAGGTCTATTGAGTGCAGTGGTCTGGCGCACCCTCATTCGTTAAACAATCATTAGCCGCGTATCGCCCTAGCGCAGCTCTGGATCTTAAAGATCTGAATAGCTAAAAGGTTTTTTTAGTGAGACAATAACCCTTTCTGAAAGACATTCTATTGTTGGACTGGTTTTTTGTCCAGTTCTAAGTTTATGTCCAATTCATATACAATAAAGATTTGGAACTTTTTAATAAAGAATCTTAAAAGAAATCCAATCCTCTCTTTTGACCCCCAAACCTTGAAATGCATCCCTGAAAGAAATACTTTTTGCAGCTCAGAACTAAACCAATTTTAGGGCCAAATTTAGTTTTATTTCGGCCAAATCCTGAGGTTTTGCAGATTGTTAAAAGCTAATTATAGTGAATTTAAGTTATGCTCCATTTATCACTTAGTATAAACTCATAAATTGTCTAAAAATTACCATTATCACCCACTAAAACCACCAACAACATAAATCACATCCAAAAAACATTTCCTTTGCTAAAATTTTCCCTCAATTAAAAATAATGTAAATTTACCTCGAAAATCAACATCTTTACTTCATCAAATGACATTCAAACTTCATATCGACGTCTGTTTTCAAGCCCAAAGGCATGTTTGTATTCAACAAAATTTTAAGCAAAAAAAATACAAAACTTTGTCTGTTTCATTTTCATTTTACTCTGTTTGCTGTTTTCGTCATCATAAAAACAAATTTAATTTGAGATAAATAAATCAACATGAGAAATGCTTTATGAGGGAATTTTTTGAGGAGTTAAAAGTATTTTGTCTGGTGCTATGACGATAATTAATTGGAATTTTTTAATGGGATTGATTGTGATGAAGTTAAAGTTGGATGATTTTTGAGGTTAGGGGTTTATTTGGGTTTGTCCAAAAATGCAAGGTTGCAGACAACAATGAAGGTCTGTAATCTTGGACAAACTTTTAGAAACAGCACGAAGCTGCAGGCCAGTGCATCTAAAATGCTGGAAATTTAAACCTGCTGTTCTCATTACATTACATTATATTTTTAGAGATTTAAATCAAGCCAATGTGGACGAAATTCTGAATTTCTCGATTTTGGCAATTTCTTGAGATCCAGAGTGACTTCATCTTGGGATTTTGACCTTTTTGAAGACACATGGCGTAAAAATGACCGAAAATCTGGTATCAAGCCAGCGTGGCTTTAATTCGATGTCAGATTTGATGAAACCAAAGTCAAGTCGATCTGTTATCAGATTTTTAGCCATTTCTACTTCGTGTACTTTCGGGGTTTGGTGCTATGATCTTTGCCTGTTATAATATCCATAATTTTACAATTATTTGTGCAAAAAATCAAGTTTCGAGACTTAATTCCCTTATTTACTTGAATTTACTCAAATTAAAAATTCATTCATTGCTGTTTATTTACACTACATCTAATTAGAATCCCAAAAACCTTCAAGGTACAAATAATTTGCACAAATTTTCTCATTAACATCCAAGATAAACACAATAAATCTCTCCCACAACAAAACTAATTAGCGATGCAGACAAATATTTATCATCAATTTCTGTCAAAATTATCTCATAAAAAGAACTAAACAGCAGTGCAAAAAACTCATGATTTATTGTTCCAAAAAAAATTTTTTAATCCCAAATCTAATAAATAAGAAGGGTTCAAGCATCTTCTCGAGAACTGATGGCATTGCGAATTTCAATATGCAAAACTACATCCAAAACTTAAACTTTTCATAATTGATGAAAGAAATCCAAAAAAAAATCTTTTTATTTCCTTCAACCTGAAATGTTCATTCACAATATCCACAATAAAGGAAGATAAATTGTGATGCCGGTTGTGAGGAGGGAGGGAAGAAAGGTATAGCTGATAAAGCACAAAAAAAGAAACTTTTAATCAGTTGATTACTGTAAATCTGAATGCTTCATCATAAGTTGCAAAAAAGAGTAAAAATTGCTTATTTCAGGCAAAAAAAAAAAAAAATAAAACAAATCCAAAAGGCTGCTGGAAATAAGAAAAAAATAAAAAGAAAGTTTATTTCACAAAAGTTAGTTCCCCTGACTGGCAATAGCATAAGAATGGAGCAAAAAAAAAGTAACATAAAGAAATGTAAAAAAATTATTCAAAGTTTGTTTGCATTTCCCGGTGCTAAGACTTTTTATTGCTTCATGGGGATAATCCAATGCTTTTGGGATTGTGATGGAAGGTAAACACATATGTGTTGGATGTTAACATGTGGAATTAGATGTGATAAAAATTTCGGTTTGAGGGATAATTTTATTTTGAAAGTCAAGGTCTTAAACAGGAGGTTTTTATGGATTTAATGTGATTTTATTGGTGATTTGGGAGATGATGGAAGGTGGTCAAGATTGGGATTAGAGTAGCTATAAGGAAATGTCGTTGAATTCAATTTTGAGTCAAGCTTTTTCAACCAAATTCAGTTAAGCTACATCAACTTCCAAAATTCTTCAAAATTCCTAAAAAAATCATCAAAATACAATTTTTTACCAAAATCTCATCAATTTCTAAATTAAAATGCTCAATAATCTCTAGTTACTCCTAAAATATCAAAACCCTAACAAATCTCAACCCATAAATCCAAAACTCTTCAAAAACCATCAAAATTCCTCAAAAATCATCAAAATACATCAATTTTCTGCAAAAATTTCATCAATTTCCAAGGTAAAATGCACAAAAATCTTGAAATATATTCCAAAAATTCAATAACTCAACAAACCCATACCTTTAAATACAAAAATCGTCAAAAATCATCAAAATTCGTTAAAAAATCATCAAAATTCCCCAGAAAATCATCAATTTCAATTCAATTTCATTCAATTTCATTCAATTTCCTCAGAAAATCTCACCAATTTCCAACTAAAAATGCACAAAAACCTCAATTTGAACCAAAAATATTAAACCATACCAAACCCCACCAATAAATCACCCAAAAAATCTCACAATCCAATCCAACCATCAAAGTTCATTGTTCACCACAAAACCCACAAACAAACCCCCAAAACTATCATTTTAAAAATTTTTATAGCTTCACACACAAAAACTTGTGACTAGAAGAATAATAAGAAAAAAAAATTTACGTAAATAATTTAAACTTACCCCGTCTCACTTCTGTTCGTCTTTTTTTTCTACTTCAACAGTTCTTAAATTGGTTTTGTTGTGAAACAATTTTTTTATTGTTCACTGTTGTTTGTACCTTTATTGTTTAAATATATTTATGTAAAACTGACTATTGAGAATCATTTTGACCAAGGAAAAAAAAGTTTCTTGTCTGTGATGCTTGAATCATTGTAGTGGAATGAGGTTTGGTGGGAGGGTCTATTGTTATAGTTGGATTGATGTTGATGGAATTACTTTGGATTTGTTTTGCTGGATAAGGTATTGTTGTGCTGAATGGTGACTAATGTTGCAAGGAGATTGGATATAAATTGTGTTGTGTTAGGCATTAGTTAGCAAAATATACTCAAGAAGCCAAACAGAAGCAAGATTGAGATGGAATAAATTAATTGCTTTGCTTTCTTGTTGCTGCCAATTAGAGCTCGTGGTCTAATCGACTCAAGTCGAGTGTTCCATACAAAATTCAAGTCAACTTCGAGTTCTGCTGCCAATTTAAGATATTTTGGAAGACAAACGACTGTCAAAAGGAGTTTTAACACCATGACGTCTTCCCTGGATACACCTAAGGGTGCTCGATGTCGAGTTCGAGGCTTTAACGAGTAGTATTTTCGGTTAGTCTCGGTCTTGATCTCCAGAATTTATCCAAAGCTACACCTTTAACTCTAAAACGTTCAAAAGGTTAATCCCCACAATTCAGCATCTTTGAAAAGGTCAGAGTGCTTCTAAGGCACCCACTCATCAACTCCTAATTGATTCCTACACTCTACAATCATGAATTGGCATTAACTGATGTCTTAGCGACCATTTTTGCATGATTTTATTTCTAAATTGCTCAGCGTCACTCTCTAAATTTGTCTTCTGACGCAAATAATCATTAATAATTCACCTGCTACATCTCATACCCACTTGCTAATAAACATACTTCTCAGAATAATGTAAAAATATACATCCAATGCTCAACTCAATTCATCAAAGCCCGTGCATTACCAAAATAAATATTTTATTATAATCATCAACATTCTTCAAATTCCACTGAAAAAGTTATGTGTGCGTAAGACAATCATTATAATGTACAGTAAAAAATCTATTTTCTGTCTACCTTCTATATCCAACATACAGTTACATTAAAATTATAATCTTAAGCATCCCACCCACGCAGTAATAAGAAAGCTTTCAATACAAAAGAGATTACAATTTTTCACATAATCATCATAAACAGCACTAATCGTATATATTATTGATGATACTCAATTCCATTAATACATTTTGAATGAAGTGCTCTCATTTATGTAGGAACGATCGAACAAAAAAAAAGTCTCATTTTGCCATCAAATGGCAGTAAATAGTATTTTTTGAAGAAGAAGACAGTAACAAGACAACGACGAAGGGAAATTGAAATTTCTTCAACTGATAAAAGAAGATGATGCTTGTTGATTTTTTTTTTTATATTTTTTTGCTTCTGCGACTGAAAGCATGTCGTTGAAATGGAAATAAAAATAATAAAAGGACTTGAATAAGAATAAAAAAATAATAATGTTTTTGAGATGTGATTTTAGCGGGTATAATGGGGATTATTGGGTTCTATTTGATAACTATTGCAATTTGATTTTGAGATTTTTTGAATTTTTTAAGATTTTTAAGATTTTCAAACTTTTAAACATTTTTGAATTTTTAAAGATTTTTGAACTTTTTAAGATTTTTAAATTTTTAAAGAATTTAAAATTTTGAAGATTTTTAAATTTTTAAGAATTTTTAAACTTTTTAAAATTTTCAAATTCTTTAAGATTTTTAAATTTTTTAAGATTTCCAAATTCTTTAAGATTTTAAATTGTTGAACGATTTTTAAATTTTTTAGGATTTTCAAACTTTTTAAGATTTTTGAATTCTTTAAAATTTTCAAGTTTTTAAAGATTTTCAAATTCTTTAAGATTTTTATTTTTTTTTAGAATTTTTAAATTTTTTGGGATTTTCAAATTTTTTAAGAATTTTATTTTTTTTAGAATTTTTAAAATTTTTGAATTTTTTAAGATTTTCAAATTTTTAAGATTTTTTAAATTGTTTTAAATTGTTTTAAAAAAATAATTCCAAAATTTCACCTTTTACTTCTTCAATAAACGCGCTCAATATCATCCAACAAGATCCCCCAAAAACATACTCGAAAAAATAATATTTAGCGATACAATAATTTGATAAAGAATAAGAAATCCTCGGCAATGCAGTTGAATGACGATATAATTGAAACATTAAATTTTTATGAGAATTGAGATTTAACTTAAATTGACTCTAAGCATCCTTATTATTATTATTACGACCAACGATAATGCTGGTGGCAATGTTGTGTCTATTATTAAAGCATTTATAAAATTGAATTAAATTAAAATATCTTATCTTGATTTTCTTTGTTTTGCAGACAATTGCCAGTGCCAACAAAACTTAATGGAAATGGAACATCAATTCCATTACCAGCGACAGTTCTTGTTGCTCGGAGGTCAACAGAGAAAGGTCGAGGTATTCCGGTCCCTAATGGACAACAAAGTATGATTAGGTATCCATCAGGTACGCCATCGTCCGAGAATAGCCGACCGAGCAGCCCACCAGATCTCAAATCTAGTGACAAATTAAGGTAAGTCGATGATTAATGAATAATTTTGATCACAGCAACCAAGAATTCTTTCATTTAATCCCAAATAGATTCCAACAAAACTCAAAAATCCCACCATCGCCTTACAACATCGCCCACGATGCATCAAATGTAAGCGAAAATGCTCAATCTACCATACAGCAGTCAAATGGAACGGTAAAGCAATCAATGCTTGACAAATTGAAGCTCTTTAACAAAGATAAAGAACGTTCAAAGTCATCAAAACGAACCAGTTCCAGTAGCGGTTTCTCATCAGCACGCAGCGATTCAAGTTTGAGTCTTAATAATGATCCAAATGCGACATCAACCACAAAGAATAAGAAAAATGATGCATTAAATAAAGTAACGTCATCATCGTCGTCGTCAACCGTCTCAACCCAAAAGTCATCAAAACTTTTAGCATCAACGAAGGGAATAAAGGAGACACCTGGACTTCCATCGGCAATTAAAATGCAATCAAAAAACGAAAATAAGAAGGAGAAAAGTATGGGACGTAATATTTCAGACGAGAATATAACAAAATTACAAAAAGTACCGACAGTAAAGTTTGTACCGCAAATTCAGCAAATTAATCAAAATGATCTCAGAATTAAGCAACCACTGCAGCCACAACAGCAACAGCAGCCGGTTTTACGAAAAATTGAAATTAGGACAGATATGAAGACAGGTCTTACACAGTCACAATTAATGCAACATCAACAACATCCAAAAGCAATCATACAACCGACACCGGTTACGACGAGCATTCCAAAGCCAATGGCTGCTATCAAGGGTACAAGTAAAATGATCCATAACGATATAAAGCGTGACGATGTTAATTTTGATGGTATGAAAATAGATAAGCAGCACATACAGCATCTAAATAATAGTAGTATGTCACTTAATAGTGAACATCATAAGATGCAAGTCGTTAATCCACTCACCATGAGTCCACTACATAATCAATTATTGATTCATGCAAAGACCAATGGTTCGTCGCAGTCAATGAGCGACAGTATACATTCAGCATCAACAAACAATCACTCAAATTCAAGTGAATCGAGTGTCATTTATCGTCCGAGTGCATCCGAATCAGGTGGATCTGAATTTTATCATTCAAATATGCCATCAATGCAACAGCATCGTAATCCCATACCAAACCGTAAAGTGGATCATTTTAATGATCCGTTACTAACAGTCGCCACGACAAATGGACATAAATTTAATACAATACCGTCAAAGATGAATGGTACAGCAATAGGAATTGGAAATAATCACATGACAACAACAATATATGAGAATGGTAAACAGCAGGGATCATCGGTCGTACCATTGCGTTCAATAATGCGAAATTACAATAACAATAATAATAATCATCATGTTACACTGCCAACTCGTGGAGCACGTGGTGGTCAGAATTTAGTAAATGGCTATTATGATGAACACAATCAGGGCTATTGTAGTGATGGTGATGCCTTACGTAAAACACAAATACGTTATACAGATATTGAAAATGGATACTTGTCTGAGGGTGGCGGAGGCGGAAGTAATGGTGTATCGAATCCACATCTCATGAGCATTTTTCGTAATCGACCGCAATTACCAATGACCATTGCTGAAGAAAGGTAAGGAAATAATTTTTCATAGACATGATTGAACAGTTTTTTTACTAGTGAGGTACGGGTGGGGAGATGAATGACTTTCGAGTGGGATTATGGGGATTTTTTTGGATGGAATAATGAGAATGGATATTTTTTGAGGTTATGGCAACTGTTGCTGAATTTTGTTATTTTTGTGATTTATTTTGACTGGATTTAGGTGGTTATTTTAGAAATTATACTAATTAGAATGGAATGGTTTATAGTCTGTTCAGGGATGTAGTTAGGAGTATACTGAGGGAAGAGGCAGAAGGTCGGTTACTCCAGCACATTGGTGCGCAACCTTCCATGTTTCGGGGGACATTCTGGTGGTTAGAATAGAACAAAACTGCACACGACATATGATACACTAGTGTGCCGCGTAGCACAGGTCGCTCAGCACTGGTCTAGCTCAAGTTATGATGACTGGTTTGCCCCAATGTACGTTTTGCTTTTTCCCAACTTTCCACGCTGCATGATCCAGGGGATATCAATTCAACGTACCTAGCCACAATTTGTGTGAAAAAGCAACTGCTCTAGCTCTAAACACTTGACCATTGGCGCTTTTTTGCTGCTTACACTGGTCTAGCAAATTAAACTGAATTTTCAAGCATTGGGTACTACATATGCTTTCTCGCTATCGGGCTCGGTGTCGGAAAAATTTCAATCCCGATCCCGATTCCGAAAATTTATCCTGACGGGGATTTTGAGAAAGCATAGTACTATATAGCCCATAAATATACCCTTGTCAGGTGTATAGCCTGGAGAGAGCCATTGGGGTAATTTATTTTAAAGTAAAATCGATCGAGCCCCCTTTCAAAATTTCCTAGTTACTCCTCTGACCCATGAATCCATCAAATCACTCCCAAACACCACAATAACCTTTAAAATTCCAATTAATAATTATCAAAAAAGCACCAAAATCCAATTCACTAAATTATAATAATAATTAGTTTCTAAATAAATTAGCCCAAAAATCATTCTCATGACGTCATTATCATGTTCATTTTCATCCCACAAAAACCATGAAAATAACAGTAATTTATTTCTTTTTGATGAATCATGCATAAAATAATATTTTTTTTTGGATGTTCACTGTAACTATGGTGGAATATCCTCTAAGGGCATTAACATTTAATTTTAATGTGCAAATTGGTGAGAGTAATTGAGAAAATTAAAGGAATCAAATCAAAAAAAAAATGTTTTGTGGTCGAAGCATAATGAGATGCGTAGTACATTAAAATTGAATATTATTGTGCTATTTATACAGGATTGCTAATGGTAAAAACCATCAAATGATGCTGCAAATGGTGAAAAAATATCATTTTTTTATTTTCAATCACAGAATGTGTTGACATGCGAATACCAAATCAAGAGGCGCTGATTTTTTTTTTCGGTGTCGACCAAAAAATGAAATTAAAATAAATGTCCTTTCCGGAGAGTTGGAAGGGATGGGGGGTCAATAGTAACACAGTCGATGAGATAATGGAATGAAAATTGTACTCGTGGACTGTCATAAAAACATGTTGACATCAGCATTCAGTGACAGCAATTTTCAAATAAACCTCAAAAATTACAAACATTTCCATTATGGAGACTGAGTTGGGGTATTTGGACTGAGAGTGTTTGGTAAATGTGACGCATTTTTAAGGATGATGCTGCATATGACATGCTTTTGGGGTTGCTCCTAAGATGTCGACTTTTGAGTTTGGTATTTTGGACAATTTTCCATTGGATATTCTGCAAAAATCTCAAAATTTTGAGATATGATCACTCAATTCCAATGTACGGTGATGGAATTGGAGAGTTGGATGTATGTGACGCATTTTGAGGGTGATTTTGGATATTACATGGATTTGGGGTTGCTGTTGAGGTAAGAATTTAGCTCAGGACATACCAATGCAATGTACCTAGTCACAATTTGACTAGAAACTGCAAAAATGCACCCGAATCCGACAAGATATTCCTATAATCAAGCCCAGATCGTTAGGGTTCGGTAGACTGACACTCTAACCACTAATCCACAGCTGCTTTTTGATTGCCAGCAACTCCAACAAGTCTTCCATCAACAATTACAATTCCCATATCCATACTCAATTTAAACATCAAATTCCCATCTTTTCTTGACACTTTAAATCCACTCAAGCAATTCAGCATGCAAGAATCCTTTTTCCTACACATTCAATCCGTTCCATTTATTGTAATTTCAGCATCAGATTTATTGAATTAGAAAATTCTGTCATGAAACTACATGACTTTACATATTTTTTTTCTTTCCAACATGTTCATACATTCTTCAGCATAAATCGCATAAAAAAATGATTTTTTTTTTCAATGTATTTATGAGAGCAACAAGCCACGCCATGCCATGCCTTAGTGTAAAATAAAATTTGTTGAGATTCTCCTTTTTTTTTTGTTTACAATTTTTACAATTTGCTGTGCATGCAAAAGATATAAAAAAATATAAAACCTTTTTTCAATGTTAACAGCAACACATGTGTGGATGATGCTAATTTCTCTTTAATCTGATAAGGCTTTTGTTGCATGGCTGCTCATTCAATTTAGTTGAGAATAAATTTTTCATGACATACAAAAAAAAAAAAGAAACGAGAGTCGTGTGGAAATTGCACAAATATTTTTCTGTTCTGTTACTTTGTTGCTGAATGTAATGTAGAGGATGTAAAAGGATTGTTTGAAAAAAGGATTATTTGAATGAGTGAGCTTTGCATTGTATGAGGCTAATAATGGACTTAAAATTGTATATAGAGAAATAAGGGATTTTAGATTGAGATGAAAATTGCTGCAATTCTTTTTGGAGTTTTAATCAAGCAAATTTGGGAGAAATTGCTTGGATTGAACGGGAAAATTAGGGATTGCAATGTATTCTGGAGTTGGGAATGGTTGATTTATGGGGAATATGCATCACTTAGGTTTTTTGGATCTGGAATATTCATGTACTCGTCATTTAGCATTGAGTTTATGTCTTTATGTCTGCATTCTTTTTACAAGTTGAGTTCAGAGAAGATAGGTGATAAGCTTTACCATTCCTATCCTGATTATAGTGATTCAGACAGGGATGTTTGGATGGGCTTCAATCTATCACTTCAAGGGCTTATCCCGTTACAGACCTCGGTTGCCAGAAGTTGTCATTTGGTCAGCTTTGAAGTCAGATTTCGGCTTTCCCAATCACCCAATTGAGTCGATATCTTTATCTGGAAAGCTTTAAAAGGAAGTGATCTTGTGTATAACATGCTTGCCAAGGCATCATAATATTGTTGACCATACTGAGAAGCACCAATTACACTTAGCAGTATCTTAAACCATCAGTGTCACAATAGAATCATCAGAGTTGTCTTAGAATCTAATTTCTTAAGAAACGTCATTTATGATTGACCCCACAGATTTAAAATAAAGCATTAAGTTCCATCCGAATCCCATCAAATCAGCAAAATCTTACAAAAATCGTACAAAATAAATCCAAAAGTATTTTTTCCTTAGTAACAATTCATAGATTCAATCCATCCATCCAACTCCTAATCCCCAAGCCTTAATTCAATACTCTCCAACAGAAAAATTGTTATCCGACTTGTTATTTTCTTATTGACAGGCTTGTTTTGAACCGAATCAAATATCAAATAAAAATGCCTTGCTTATTCAGATTTTTTTTGCTGCTTCAACTTTTGCCTTTTCACACATATCCTTTTACCCTTCAATTCAAAATAAATAAAAAAAGGAATTTCGCATGCCAATCATGTCCCTCAACAATAATGAGAAGTTCTATGGAGATGAAATCCAGAGTTTTGTGTTACATCCAACAAAAATTTTCACTCAATTTTTTCCTCATTTATTTTTTTAAATAACATTCATTGATTCATTTTGTTCATTCATGTGAGCAAATGAAAGGAATATACAGCATTGAATGACAGGCTAATCTCTGAGAAATCTTTTGATCCTTTTTCTTCTTCTTCTTATGTATTTTTTTCCTCATTGTCGAGTAATCGATTGATTTGGTAATTTTTGCTATTTTCATCGAATAAAAAAATAGAGTCGAATTGCTTCCTTCATTTGTGCTCTTTCAACACGAATGGAATAATTTTTCAATGTTTAATTTTAAAAATGGGAGAATTGGAAGATTTTGTTTTGGATGCATGGCACTGGTGGAAAATTGTTTGAGATTGTTGGGAAATTTAGGAGATATTTGAGGCAAATTTGAAGCTTGTTTAGGGTAGGGTGGCATTTTCAAGTTTTTTGCATAAGGTATGACTCCAGCATTATCAAAGGCATCAATGCTTCAAATTGAAAAGTCAGTTTTGAGTGTTTGTCATTCATATTTTGAAGCTTAGGCTCAATGATGAATTCAGATTGGAGTTTTTGGATTCGAATCTACGTTTGGCAGAACATTTTCCAATTTTGCAAGAGTTTTTAAAGAAGAACATCATCTAGACTTGTGAAAATAGACGGTCTTCTGCCAAATACTGCAAAGTATCACATTTCGTCAGCTTCAGAATCAGATCATAATTATCAAACAGTATATCTGAAAGACACACTGCGTAGAAGTTGGCGAAAATCCAGCTCCAATGATGATTTCACTCTAGTTCCAGCCCATATTCGATAAAATCCAGAATCGAGGCTTAACTTAACTAGCCAGACTCAGTGAAACCCAGACTCTGGCAAGAAATAAGTCACTCTAAGTCTGAATTTCATCGAATTTGGCCTGGGAATAGAGTTAAGTCGCCCACGGACCGGATTTTCAGCCAGTTTTACTTCGTGTTCTTTCCGGGATAATGCGATACAAAATAAATTAGCTATGAAATTGTTAAAAAAAAGCTAAATTTCATTCACAAGGCAGTTAATCAAGGAAAGGGTACGGATATTACAAATTTGTTACGGAATACTAATTTTGATTCGTAACTGTATTCCAAAGCGTTAATGTGGAGAGAATAGGGTCTGAAAAAAACTATTTTTAGCATCACATAATTCCAGATCATTCCCATTCCAGAATGATTCAAGTTAATGTAAATAAATTCACCTGACTTTGATCAATTGAAAGCGAATACTGAAGTCAGTTCAACACAAATCAACTCAAAAACCACAAAAACATGATTGACATCAAAAAACAAAATTCCTCAGCCTCACTTTCCATTTGATTCTCATTCTAATCAAATTACGCTCACCTCAAAGCATAATTCAATTTTCACAAAAAATTTTCACCACCAACGCCAATATTTTTTGTATTTTTTTGAAAACCCACACAATAAGTTAAAAGAAAATTTCTCCCCTCAGTGTACATGTAACACAAATTGCTTTGACATTGATGATTATTATGTAAACTTGCCATTTTCATGCTCGCTGCTCTCTTTTTTCTGTCATGTTTGAATCAAACAAAGGGAAAAATGAAAATTGGAAAAAAATGAAATGAAATTTATTGATTCATGTTGTGCTGTAAACGGAAGAAGGAACTGATGACAAATGTTGAAGGAATCATGACGGAGTTCGAGGGAAAATTTCAAATTGAATTTTTTTTTTGCTCATCTCAATTGCAGAATTTGATATTAATAATCGAGAATAAAGACTTTCGTCACCAATATATACCATATTTCTGGGATTAAAACAAGTGGAAGAGCTGATATGACAACAATTCATGTCATAAACAATTCAACTTAAATGCGACATTCACTAAACAATTGTTGTCTGCATCATCCCCACATATTTATAGAACTATATCACTTTATTCCTCTCATGCTCAATTTTTTATGTATTTTTCATAAATATCACAATTGTGAATCAAAATGAACTTTAAGTGCCATACCAAACAGATTAAAGTATTATTATTGTCGTTATGAGCATCGATATTATGCTCGAAAAAGTTTATTTTTTTTTTATATCCTTAAATACATTTTCTTCTTCTTATGGTTTGCCTATATTCCCCGCTCCCGTTTATCATCATCATCAACTGTCAATGATTGTGCGTAGAGATATGAACAGTTGTGAGTGCGTAATGTATAACAATTCTTAAAGTGCTACCAGAAATAAATAACAAAACTTTTACATCGTCTTCATCGTGCTGTATTTTGTCTTCTTATTGCTTCACAATATTTGCACATAAAGATGGATGTGTTTTGTTGTATAATTTTGAATTTTGGTTGGTTTAGAGGCATGGAACTCTAACGGACAATGACAATGGTGATTAAAATGTATCTGCTGATTAATATACTCACTTAAGTGAGCTTGCTTGTGAATGTACTCACTTAAATGAACCTGCTCATGAGTATTCTCAACCAACATAAGTTAGCATCTTCAATTTTGAGAGTATACTTATATGCTAGCTCCTAGTCTGCCGCTGAAGAAAGATTAAATATAAATTGGAGCTAGATTGACCTCTGACAATATACATTTGATTCCTCAATTGTAGTTTTGATGTCCTCAGAAGATCTTTTTGAGTCGTGAATGAAATTTGAAGTATTTCATCAACTAGATGACTTTGTAACGGAACTAATCTCTATTGAATTAGGATTAGGAACACTACATGTTACTTTAAGTTCTTATAACTTACTAGGGCTCGTCCAAAGATGCAGACCTCCAGCCTTGGATGAAATATTAGGTATAAATAGGGTTTTCGATCCCGGCATTGAATTGTATGTAATCCTGGGACTGAAAACTCTAGGTACAGCCGAAAACCATAGGCCTTCGAATCCAGAATGCAGGAAATGCAAGCTTATGGTTCTTTACCGTACCCTAAAACTTACTCATGTCTTTGAAATGAAGAGATTATCCAAATCAGTTGAAAAACTTAAGTTTCTGTCATTTCCAAGGCATTGACACTATTCATCCGCTTTCATCCGGCCCATACAATCTTGTATGGAGATGAAGAATCCTTTCATCCGGATAAAACGTATGTCAATGCCTTAATCATTTCCAAGCAATTTTTTTGGTACCATAAAACACCATAAATCGCCAAACTTAACGTGACATCCTCCCTAGTGCTCCAAATAAACCAAAGCAAGAAAATTCTGTCCTCCTTTTCTTGGGAGCAACAAACTTTGTCTACCCAAAAAAAAAAAAAGTAATATTTCCTATTACTCTCCAAAGACTCCAACAAGAAGAAGACACATTTTACCCTCAAATGAGAAATTTATTTTCAAATGTCGCAGCACATACGCATAATATATTACATAATATACATTTTTTTCCTATCATATTCATATTACAAGTGAAACAGCTTACCAAAAAAAAATAAACGAGGATGGAAGGAGAAGAACCATGAAAAAAAAAAGTTATTGTAATAGAAAATTGAATTGACAAAATTTATATGCTCATGTGAGATATATGGTCCATAATAATGCATGTAGAAAGTATATAAATATGGAGATTGTGAAGTGATCCCTATTATTAATCGGAAAAAAACTTTATAGCTATCGTACTTTGATGTACAGTCCTTTTTTATTAAAGTCAAATACGAAACGACAATGGGAAGTAGACGGAAAAAGCTCCTTTTGATCGATACTGCGTGAAATTGCTTTGTACATGATGATTTATTGGCAAATTGACAAAATGTTTTCTTTCGCATGCTTGTCAAGGATTTGTCGTATTTTTAGAGTAAACATAAAGGAATTTTTATGAAGATTGCCTTTTGTCAAACGATAAAGTTTGTTGATTTGATGGAGTTTCTTGCTAAATGGTTTCAACATGATGAGGATAAATTGAAAATGGTGATTAAAGTTGTCAAAGACGATGGAAAAGGCATTTATAAAAATAATATTTGGGATAAGGATGATGGAGTATTGTTGGATATTGAGTTGATTGGAAATAGCTAGTTGCTGCTGGAGATTGAGTTGATTGGAGATAATAGATAGTTGCTGCTGGTTGATTGACATGAGGAAATGAACTTTTTTGAAAGAATGAGCTTAAAAAGCTAGTTTAAAAAATGTCGATCATGAAGCTTGAAAGCTGGGAAATGAGCAAGACTATTATATCCAAAATCTACAGTTAAAGCTCTTTCCCGAGCAGAACAATTTGGCAAATTACGTTTTTGACTGTAAAAATTGGTCCAAATCAGTCATCGCGACGCGGTCAGCGCTACATTCTCTAACAGACAAAGAGACTATTTTTAGGTATCACAGTGGCATTTAGACATGCTCTTTGCCTGTTGGGGTTCACATCTTGCCGTTATTACAGCAAAGTATAGGTGTCCAAGCAAACACGTTGTGCTGTTCGGCTTCGTCAAACCTAGCAGTCCTTAGCTGACACAAAAGCTGAATCCAAACATCATCCACATCCCAATTTCCTCACAATTAATAGCAAAACTCCCCTTATAATATCTCTGAATTATTAAAACTCCATGAAACTCAATATTCAAGTCATCAACCCCAATATCTCCAATAACAACATCAATATCAATACTCCAATCATTATTCTTAAGCTCATTTCCTTATTCCATTAAAATAATGACAAGAGGAAAAAACTTTTTTTTCATTCATTATTCCGTCAGATTCCATTCAGTTTGACTCACCACACGATACAAGTGGCTCCTTAAATCTCATTGTTTCATCATTAAATTATGATTACAATCAATATTTTTCCATAAGAAAATCAATTTAGAATAATTTATTAACTTTACTTCCTTACTTGATGATCAAATAGAGAAAGAAAGTTCTCATCATGAATATCTGATGACATCAACTTTACATTAAAAATTTATGCATGACTGCTATTACTAGAAGCATTCAAAATTTGATTTAAATTTGATTATGCTTCTATCATGACATTATAATGATGAACAGATTTTCTGATGCTATAGTAAGTCAGCAAGTCATTCTTCATATTTATTGCCCGAGCAGCACACTGTGGTCGCTGTGGCATCACTTGACAGCAACTTGGGAGTCGCTGTTCATACAATAATCCCAAAGTTGCCCTGATCTCACCGGTACGACTGATTCCGACCCATTTTACAACTAAAAATGCGGTTCTCTTTGTGCCGCTCGGGTCAGATGATGTCTTTCAATGATGAAATTGAAGGAAGCTAGTTAAAGACTTCTTACTGATTTACATAAAGAGAAATTTCTTTTATCCTTGCCATTCACATGGCAAATGCAATAGCTAAGCTTTTGTTTTGCTTCCCATACAATTTTTACATTCAATGTCGGCTTCTTTGTTCCGTTTTTTTTTCTTGATAAAATTAATATCCAGCTGTGATTAGAAAATGTTACACGGTGGGATGCTGGGGCTTATTATGTTTCTGATGAGATAGAATGGAATTTCCTTATTTTGTTGAATTTTTTTGCTGGCGTTGGAAATTTAATAAAGGTTTGCAGCTTTAAAATGCATAAAAAATTGAAATTTTACTAAAAAGTCATAAATCAAATAAATCATTAAAGTCAATTGACTTAATTAAAGGGTAATTAAAATGAAAATTATTTGAAGAGAGATGCTTCATGCTCAATTAGCGTCTTTTATTTCAATGTCGAATTGTTTTTCTTTTGTAAAATCACTGAATGGTGTAAAATGTGACTCCGTTGAGGATTCTTTAATTGGTTTTGAATGGGTTTTGGTAGTTTTTGATGAATATTATGTCAATAAAAGAGATGGGCTCGTTTAAAATTTATGTGAGGCTGTCAAGATAGCTTTTTAAGGGTATGATGCGGGAGAGACGGGACATTTTATCCTTCATAAAGCTTAAATTGCTTTAAAATGTTCAATAATTTGTTTGAAATTAATTGATTTTTAAGCTTATACTTTTAATGCTTTAAATGTCACAACTTTGACAAATTCTGAGTATAATCTACTACATTCTGGAAGAACTAACACTTAAGTAACTTTCTAAATAGCTAAAATCGGTTAATTGATCAAATATCTTGCACTGACTGGCGTATCTGTATCATAGTGCTAGATTTATTGCGATAATAAACCAGATATAAACCAAATTCGTCATCAAATGTGAGTCCCGACGGTCTAGGATGAAATTGTCAATTGATAAACCAATTTATGGAATCCGGGATTGAACATGCTCTACTATACTTATCCCGAAAAGCAAATTATGCAAAAATCTCAGACAATCAGGCCCTAAGCCAGTGTGACTCAAGCGCCAAGCCAGATCAGACAAAATTCGACAACAAGCCAGAGTCAAGGCGACCTACACTGGATTTTTGTCTTTGTATCGGGTATATGTCCTCACAAACTCAAAAAAAGACCAAAAATTTGATAAAATTGCTTGAAAAATTCCAAAAAACCTTCATTAAACTTCAATTTGACCTTCTATGTCCATTCTATGTCTAAAAATACCCCACATCAACTCATTGAATTAACTTTACAACCAAAAAAAGTCTTCTTGAAAAAAAAAAACTTTTTAATGGACGATTAATCCAATTACTCTAGATACAAGCTTTAAATCTTTACAAAAATGTCAAACTTTCTGCAAGATTTCCTATTCTTCCTTTTTACCTTCCATAAAATGTCCTCTTTAATAACATTTTAATGTTGCGACCACTAAAATCTCATAAATTTCTAAAGTCAAAAAGAATTTCATCATTCCTTAATTTTCCACCAAACCATTTGACATTTTGAAAATTTATGTCTTTACATACACACATACAGCATATTTTCCATTCATGTTAAATTTCCGTTTATTGATCACAATAGCGTAATTATACTGAAACGTTTATTATGTGATGAATGTGGAAGTAAAATTTATGGGCTGATGCTTCATAATTTATTCCATGCCTTTGATGGAAATAAAAGTGTGAAAATCTTTGCATATAAAAATGCTTTTTTTATGTCTATCAAAATGTACACACATGTTGGATGTAAATGTTTTATTGAATACATATTGAGTATGTGGAACTCCAAAAAATGAGATGAATTTTGGGTTATAAAAATTGAAAATTGAAAATTGAATTTTATTCTCAATTCCAACTTTTATGGACGTTAGGATTTGAAATTTTGATGAGATTGTGAGCTTTCCACCATGACATTTGGTGGACTTCCAGTTCAACATGAGTGAGATTCTCACCACAATACTTTAGATTCTCAGCAATTCTCTTCAAAAATTCACCAAAATGAGAGAAACATTTGAAACTCATTCAAGAGAATTTCCAGTGAGAGCCGCACTTCCAACGGAACAACAGACTCACTGAAACACTTTTCAGTTCCATTTCCATTCCATCTCACTGGAACACCCTTAAATATTCACCACATACTCAATATCTACATAAATTTTAATTCATAAATTTTTCTGATGAATTTTTTTCATTCAAATTAATTTTTTCGGAAGTAAAATTTTATATTCATCACCAAAATTTATTGGAGCCAGCTCAGGAATTCAAATTCACAATCAACATCTCATCAAATATTCAATTGTTGTAAAAGTAAGCAACAGTTGTCATACTGCAAAAAAGGAAAAAAAGTCACACTGATCCATATCGATGATTATTAAATTTTTAACCCCAAAGATATCACGAACGAGACTCGTGTGTAACCTAATCCTTGTATCGATTTCTTGTCTTCTCACAAAATAAAGTCAATGCAAAGAAGTCGAAACGGAAGTGTGTGTAACAAGCAATAAAAAAAAGAGAATGTTTGCTTAGTTCTTGTGTATCTTCCGACACACATATTACTTACATTGGGGGTAAAATACCTTAAGGAAATGCATGCATGAAGATCTTGAATCTAAACATAAAGCACAGACATTGGATGAACGAAATGGGTCATGAATATAAAGTAAAATGAAGTAAAATGCAGATAACGAAGATGGAAAACTTTTCTTGATGATGATGATGATGATGATGCTATTCACAGCTCAGTATATCTCAGCAGCACTATATATTGATTACACGTGAAAAAAGGGATGTTATATGAGCATGTCGACAGTAAATTTGAATAAGTTGTAAAGTTATTGTATCTGGGTGATTAAATGGGAATTTTATTTTATTTTTTTCTTTATTCATGCTTGAGCTTTTGTTAAGAACAAAGGAGTGAAGCTAGCATAGAATTTTTATAGAATATGTGAATGTTATTGCCAAGTTACTGCAGTAAATTTTCTTGGATTTTTTTATTACTCTGAAATTTGTTGGATTTTATGGATGGAAGCTTAGTTAAATAGCTGTGATCTTCTTCGGATATTAAGGATGGTTTATGTTATGGGTTGATCTGTTAAATATTCTTTAAATCTACCTATGGATGTTGTAATTTGGAGCTTGGAGTTGAGTAATACTTACTTAATACTTACTTACTTACTTGCTTGCTTACTTCACTGGCCATACAGATCAATTGTGGTGATCCATGGATCCATGGTGATAGAGGTATAATTGGGATGGGAAAGTAGAGCATTTTTACGGGGAACCAAGATTTATGGGCCTGCCCATGGTTGAGATCTAGAAGAAAAAGACATCCTGGTGCTCCAAAAGCAACATGTCGTAAGACGGGAATGAAGGAATGCCAGTTAGATGTTAAAACTGAGAATTTGTACACTTTTTTTGATTCAGCCAGCAATAGCGTCAGATAGAAAGCCTTTTGTAGTAACCTAGACTCTAAGTCTGAGCGTATTTCCAGTAAATAAGATTTGGGGGCACAAAATTGGTCATTTTAAACATTTTCTTCAGTCGCTAAGAAACGTCGCTGCATCAATTATCAAAAATAAGCCTGGAATGTCATTTACAATTGAATGACTACATTTGAGTCCTTTAGATCTCAGTCAGTCAAACTAAAAACTCCAACTCCTTCAAATATCCATAATAAGCACTATAAAGTGTGGGAAAATATTCATCTCCTTACTTCGTTCACCCTCCTCACTCTATTTTATATACTCACTCATGTAATCAGTCAACATGATCTGAATAAAAATTTTCTCATAACATCTTCTTGTAATTCATGTATGTAGATGTAGAACGAGTAAAGATGGAAACTTAGAAAGTCCCGAGATGGATGTAAATGCTGAGAATTGGAATCAAAGGGTATGTAGAAATTTCAATTTACAACATTTATCTTTTTTTTTACATTTTTAATCCCTTCCCACCAGCAAAAGCAATCAATTGCAATGAAAAATGCCAACAATCCAAAGTCACGTGTCAAAAGTGTTCCACAAAATTTCGGCTATACGAAAAAAAGTAACGGAAGTGCAACAGCAATGGAGGTATCAACAAATGGTATGGCATCAAGAACGGCAGCTGTCTCTGCCGTTCCACGAACAAATAAACTTGGTAAAGTGTCAGGTGGTACACAGACAACGACAAACGATTTTCAACAGAGTGAGTTTCGTGAGATTTTCGTCACATACCCAAAAAAATGTGTTGCTGTTCACACGAATGACTCTCTTTTCTATGTCTTTTTTTAGAAGCAATGCAGTACAAGAGTTACTCGCTGAATGGCCCCGGAGCAGCACAACTTAGTCAATCAGTTAAAGACAGGTTTGCATCGGGAACAAATAGTTTGCCAAAATCCGGTTTAGATATGCATGCTTTTCATGCTAGGTTAGCCATAAAAAATTAAACAAAAAAGATTTTTTTATTTTCTTTGCAAAAAATTTTTTCATTTTACTAACAAAAAAAATATTTTTTTACTTAATTCCTAAACTTTATCCTTCTTATTAACCATAAAAATCATCAATTTTTTTGCTATCTGTAATCTGTATTAAAACAAAAAAATTTAGAATGGCTGCTAGTCGTGCATCATCAAAAATTAATGATGGTAGTCTATCCGATACGTATTCCGATATAAAAGATTATAGTTCCTATTCGATGTGGTTAAGGCATAGTAATACATCAAGTAGATTATCAGATGGTGGTGAATCAATCGATAGTAGCATGTCTTTATTGACAAGAAATCATAGATTGATTCAACATCGAAATTCAACGCAGTCGCCTGGATTAAAGCTTAATAGAAGCAACAGTATAAGGTATTAAATATTGAGTTTTTACTTCCATCATCCTTATTTTTTATATTTTGTGAAGTATTCGGAAATATTGGAAAGTTTTGAATCATTTTTTGATGTGGTTTTTTTTTTCTCGGAATAGAATGAGAGAATATGAAATATTTGTGGGAAGTATGGAGGCTTGTGGTGTGGAATCAAAAGTGAATGTTTTTATTATAAAGCTTTTGTAATGTTATAGGGATGGGGATGCTTGACATATCCATATTTGCTGATATATTCATATTTCCTGTGGTTTTTTTTCATAAAAATTCTTTAAGAAACCGGAAAAAAATTGAAGATTTTTAGGCTTGTATGAGATAAATGTAAGAGATAAGCGAGTAACTTGTTATACTATATAAAATGTGTCTGATTCATGACATTGTCAGTCAGTTGACAGTTTTGAGGCCTAATCAACATGATGTTAAAATACATTTTGATCACTTCTTAGTCAATCAAAGTGTATATGTATTTTGAGAGTCATATTTACTTACTGTAACCAAGCTACAACATATATGGAAGTTAGGTTACAACAAAATGCTTTACACTTGACTATGTTGCTTGCTCTGTGATTTAGTTGTAAAAATTCTCTGCCCGAAAGTTAAAGTTGACATTCTTTAATCACTGTTCTGTGCCATGTAGCTTTTGAAGCTCCTGGACATTTATTTTGCCGATCCCAATCAAGGACGGTGTGACAAACTTGTGTTTCTGTCCCAGAGTTGACATTTTCTCTTAGACAATCAATGGTAAAGCAAACGACATTGTAAGACAAACTTTCTCAAATTAAGCTACGCGATACAATTGTATATCGGTAAAGCGTTAAAGCACTCAGATGGGTCGCAAAATTAATGGCGACATCCCTTACTTACCTCTTTCTTACTTGCCTAACTAGACAGATCAATTGTGACCCATGAGCTCCCATATATGTCGCCTAAAACTAGCTCTAATGCCTCTGTTTGCCAATTCCAAGTCATGACAGACGTAAATTGCATTCCAGTATAATAATGCTCGAAAAAGTTTGAAAAACACTAAAATAAGGCTATGCGAGTAAATGAACACATTTATCATCATTTTGCCACAAATGCCATTTCGTCCATGTTCAGAAAATGACAAAATATAGCCTAATATCTCATCTTAAGAATGGTTCTGTCTATAACCCTTCAGTCTTGTCTGAATATTCTCAAACATTCAAATCACACCATGAATCTTCCCAGACACATCAAGCCACCTATCCCTCTTCAAATTCTCTTAATTCAATTCAATTCAAAATTTCTTATTAAATTTTTGGTTTAATCAAAAATTCATCATAATTTTGAATGTGTCAAAAGTTTTTTTAATTCGTCTTATAATTTTTAATTTTTGTGAATTTTTTAAACAATATTTCTAACACCAATTTTTAATCAAAATAAACAATAACAACACAATGAACGACAATAGCTATCTGCAAGGAATCCGGACATATCCAAGGTATTTTCATTCATTACATGCCAAAAATATATATAATGCATATGCTTCATGCTGAGCTTCAAAAAAAGTACAAAAGACTGACTGCCAAAAAAGCATATAATTTGCACGCCACCATACAAATATTCGGCCTACAACTCACACGCTACTTACTATTAGTTAACTAAACGATTCTATTATAACTTGTTATATCCAATTAGTTCTTTATTGTGCTTGAGCTTTATAGTTTGCAGAAAATGTTTTATAATATAGAATTTATTGCATGCGATATATTTTTTTCCGTTCTCATGACCTTTCAACTTCCTATTTAATGCATGATGTCTGAGAATTATTCTCAATCATTTTTCTTGTCCAAATCAGCACAAAAAAAGAAATTTTTCCATCCATTCTTATAAAAAATGATTTTTCATTTGTCATGTAGATCTACAAAATCAGAAAAAACATATCCATCAATGTTGAGTCGTGCTATAATGCCATCAGCATCGAATGAGATAGAAACTGAACCATATTACTGCTTACCCGTCAATGGTAATGTACCATGGAGTCAACCCACGTCACCGACGCCACGCAATTTAACGGGTCTCATATCGCCAACGCAGACAAATTCCCATAGACTTGTTTATCATAACAAGAAAAATGATGAAGGTAAGATATGAATGAACTAGTGTATCGGGTAGAAACCCAATGCGGATATATTCACACCGTTCCATAAAAAGTCTCGCGGGTAGGCCAAGCTTCGCTTGGCAAAAGTTTGAGGGATCAAGCTCCAGCGGGTAGGCCAAGCTTCGCTTGGCAAATGTTTGAGGGATCAAGCTCCAGCGGGCAGGCCAAGCTTCGCTTGGCAAATGTTTGAGGGATCAAGCTCCAGCGGGTAGGCCAAGCTTCGCTTGGCAAATGTTTGAGGGATCAAGCTCCAGCAGGTAGGCCAAGCTTCGCTTGGCAAATGTTTGAGGGATCAAGCTCCAGCGGGTAGGCCAAGCTTCGCTTGGCAAATGTTTGAGGGATCAAGCTCCAGCGGGTAGGCAAAGCTTCGCTTGGCAAATGTTTGAGGGATCAAGCTCCAGCGGGTAGGCCAAGCTTCGCTTGGCAAATGTTTGAGGGATCAAGCTCCAGCGGGTAGGCCAAGCTTCGCTTGGCAAATGTTTGAGGGATCAAGCTCCAGCGGGTAGGCCAAGCTTCGCTTGGCAAATGATTGAGGGATCAAGCTCCAGTGGGTAAGCCAAGCTTCGCTTGGCAAATGTTTGAGGGATCAGGCTCCAGCGGGTAGGCCAAGCTTCGCTTGGCAAATGTTTGAGGGATCAAGCTTCAGCGGGTAGGCCAAGCTTCGCTTGGCAAATGTTTGAGGGATCAAGCTCCAGCGGGTAGGCCAAGCTTCGCTTGGCAAATGTTTGAGGGATCAAGCTCCAGCGGGTAGGCCAAGCTTCGCTTGGCAAATGTTTGATACTTTTCATACAATGTTAAATGTTTCAAAAAATCATAATAACCATTGATTTTGAATTTTTGTATGAAAAAAGTTTTTTGCTTTTTTAGAAGCAATGGCTGTTCCTGCCATGCCCAAAATCTAATCAGCTCTTCCTTGGTATAACACCGATCAAATGCAAAAAACCAGAAGTTTCTACGATGTCGCGTTTTTGAGTTATCGTGTACATTAACTTGCTTGTTTACAGAAAGCGAATTTTTCGATTTTCTCGGCAATGCCTCAACCAATTTCAAATCTGTTTTTTGATTATGGTGAAGAATTCCAGGCACAAACTTTTTGCCATAGAACGTAACTTGCCATTGTGCTTAGTTTTGCTGGAAAATCCAAAAAACTGGTTTTTCAATCTGAACAAATTCAATACATTCACACGTGAAAACGGTGTGAATATAATAATTTTTTTTAATAAATATGTTGGGGAATTTGGTGGCAATAGAATAGATGTTGGAGATTTTTGTGGCGCATTTTCAGAGGAATATTGGAAAACTTTTGGAGATTTGTGGATTTTTGGGTAGCTTTTATCAGAAATTAGACAGGAATGAGTGGAAAACAGCTTAAAAGACATCAATTTGATGCTTTTTATAGCCATAGCACTTCATAGACAGTAGTTTCAAGGATGCTAGTAACTTAGTCACTTAAAAATGGTATTCCTGTGATTTAACATTGATTAAAGCTCGGGGAGATTGCTGATATGCTTATTTTTGATCAAAAATCTCTACCTATTCCCCAATTTCATGATAAATGCTGTGCAAAAGTCATAAAATTGTCAAAAAATAGTAAACAGCAATCTTGAAATTCATCAAATCATCAAGTCATGCCTTTTATAATCCACAATCCTAATTATAGCGATTTAAGACTTCTTACTGAACTTGTCAGCTAAATTCAAATTCCTTATCATTCTCCTAACACACAGACCCCCAAAAACATCAACTTCTGTCCAATTCCAATTCACTCTACCACTAATAATCCCCAAACAACGCTCTTTTTCCACCTCATTGCCTCCAAAACACATGCTAACATAAAAATTTATGAATATCTTGCTTAATTAAAAGAAACATGCAATGAATTAATAAATTCAACATTTATTTCAGTACATGGAAGTCAAATATCACTCATGTCTGGCGGTTCATCAATGTATGGCTCAACAACCGAAGAACAACGACAAGCAAATGAAGTACGACGCTTAAAACGTGAATTGACTGAAGCACGTGAACAAGTTATGAGCTTATCGAGTCAATTGTCAACGAATGTAAGTAGAAAAGCCTTTAAGTGTTTACCACTCGTCTGTCAATCTTTGTTTTTGAGGACAGAAAACAACAAAATGTTTGTTATGTCATGTTATTATTCCTAGATCTCGAGAACTAACAAAATATACATAACAATTTTAATCGGATCAGTTTTATTTTTCACGAGTGGGAAATGGAAGCTTCCACTTAAAGCTTTCGACGATTGTAAAACAATATTGTTCTTGTAAGGGTGGACTTGGATGTTTACACAAATGCCAAGCTTTTGCCCGATTCATAAATCATATCAAATGATACATAAAATGATATTGAATAGTTCGTATTGAATCAATATTTGCCATAGAAATAGAATGAATAAACGAAAGAGACGAGTTGATGGATGATAAATATTATTTCTTTTAGTTATATACAGTTTTGTAATCTATCATTGACTTGGTTATGTAGGGAGTCATCGATTAAAAAAAGTGGGAAGGGGGAATGAACTGATAACTGTTGTGTAATGTTTGAGTTATGATTAAATTGATAAGAAACTTTTTGGAGTGGTTTGTTTAGTGATTTTTTTTAGATTTTATCAGATATGAGCTTGACAGTGTAAGAACTGACAGGTAATATTGTAAAATTTATGTAGTACTGATGACCATTTCATGCTTAATTTGAGTTTAATGATTTAAAGACGTACCTACTTACTTGGCTGGGGCGCACGAGGCATTGTCGCGTTTAAAGAACGTCTGTAGATAGCTCGATCTTTCGATTACTTCTGCTAATTTGGGATATTGAGAAAAGACGTTCTATTGAATTAATAAACATCTTGACAAACAATGATCATGTTCAGTGGGATCTCCGGGAAACATAATATGAAATTCCGGACCAAGACAAGTATGCGTATCTCTAGCTCCAGGCCAAGGCTTGATTCGATTACATCAGACTTCATTCCAAAGTCTAGTCGTCCTGATGATGGATTTTCGTGATTCTGACCTCAAGCTCAAACTACATTCAATAAAATCTAGCTTCATGTCACAATCAAGTCATCTCATTTTCGGTCATTTCTATGCCGTGTGCTTTCCGAGACTGAAGTGTTCTCTAGAGCTTAATACGTGAATTTATCATACCGTTGACATATTTTAACAGTATCATTGTGTATTTAAGTAGTTTTGGGAGTCCTTCTTTAACCAAAATGATCAAAATTATTATATTCATTCTTTGTGGCATTATAATAAGGATTATCTTCCAAGTCGTCGACATTATTACTACATAATTCCACATTATGATCTTAATAACCATGATTTAAGTCTATTTGATAAACTTGGTTAAATTAAGACCTCAATAATCTCTTAATATGCAAATAAACAAAGTAAATCCAATTATTCATTCACCTAGAGTTAACCAAGAGTAAATTACAAATATTTTCTTCCATAATTAACCGCAATTATGCAAAATTTTCCACTCAATTATGAGTCATTAACCTCATTAAAACTCATACTTTTTTCATCTTCAATATGCAATAAGAAGGAAATTCTTAATTAAATTTTCAATAAATTTTCTCAATTTAATTGCATCAAAAATTAAAAAAATTTACCCATAAAATGTTTCAAACTCCATTAACATTCAATTTATAGGAACATTAAAATAAATAAAATTGTCTTAATTTCCACTTTAAAAAAGAGAATTCTCGATGATTAAAGAACTTTGTCGCTGCAAAGTTGAATTTTATGTCTGCAAAAAAAAAAATCGGCGAGAATTATAAAATGCAATAAATGTCACGTTAGTGCATCTATAAATCATTCCAAATTCGTGTGATGTATTCACAACACATCTTTAAGTTTACTTTAAAATCGCATTAAATAATTTCGCATGTTCGTAAAAATTGAGCTTTACTCGTGCATTAAAGCGATTATGGCAATTTATTCTTCGTACCAAAAAATAAGAAGGCAAGAAGGAATCGATATTTTATTGAGACAAGAAAATTCTTGGTTCATTTGCCATTACCCAATATATCTTTTATTTTTATTATATATTTTCATTGTCATTGATAAAAATAAGACAAGCTTGAATGGGTTCACGAAGTTACATCTGAAATCTCGACATGTGCCATCGACACACATTCTCGGAGTTGTCTTACAAGCTTACATGCATCAAAAAAATTATTTTTTAATGATTTTTGTATTTTTGTTGTATCTCGATGGAGACGAAACGTGAGGAAGGTTGGGCTTTTTGTTGATGGTTTGACTATGTGACTGGAGGATTTTTTGTGGGACATAATTCAATATTGTCAACATGATATGAGTTGCAACACTAATGTAATTTGAAAATACTATTAAATTTTTAAGAACCGAGTAAGCAACTTGACACAATGTCTAGTAAATGACTGGATTTACGGTCGACAAATGACATTTTCTCTGGACTATTCCCAAAAAAATTGCCTTTAATTGATCGTAGGTCTAGTTATTGACTAGAAAATATGTCAAGTTGTATAAAGTGCCCCACTTTGGGCACTTTGAAGGACGTAAGGACAATTACACCTTAGAAGCAATCCAGACCAGTGTTTGGAAGGTTTTTGAATGAGCATAGTTGAATTTTGTCCATAAATACATGACAATCTAAAAAATTTCAGTATTAGGGCTTTCTCCTGGCTTTCTCAAATACCAATTGATTACCCGAAGAGCACAAATCGATTAATAAAAAAAATTCGAATCTAGGCTGATGTGACGCTAACTTGGTTCCGGATTTGATTTAAAACCGCCTGTATACCAGAGTCACACCGATTTGGAAAGCTATGCTATTTGTAAGCTATTTGTGCTACAAGTGCTTCAAATTTCCGATAGTCATCCAAAAAAGGCTAACTTGACAATTCCACAAACTCTAAAAAATGCGCCTCAAACTCTCAAAACTCACAAAAAACCCTTTTATCAATTTATTTTTTTTATCATTCTTCCTCTGTGTTACCATTGACAAATACCCTTGAAATGCATCTCTGATCTAAGTTGAAATAATCTTCATTCATTGATCTTTTCGTCTGATTTTTTTTAATTTTCAATTCTCGGTCTTTTCATTCTCTTGTCTCTCCTCCATGGAGTATAATAAATAATACTTTAATACTGAAATTAGAACTCGACTTACAAACATTTACCCACGTCTCACATGAAACTACATGAAAAATGTCAGCGGAGTGTATCAAATTAATTCGATTATGTTAAAGTCATAAATGAAATTAGCTTCTAAGGTAGCGAAGCGATGGGAACAAATAAGACGAAAAAAATTCTCGATTCACCTTTCATTATAATTTTATTTTTTATCGTCTTTCCTTTTACTTCTCATCGTTCATCCCCTTTTTTTATTATCGAGTGTAACGTAATTATCAATTTCGATCTCTTCTTCATTCTCATTCTATTTGTTTGAAGAAAAGGAAAGTAAAAAATAAATTATTTGAGGACATTGAAGGCACACAATCAACAAGTTTTCAATGTATGGTTTATGTGTATTGGGAGGGCTTCATAACGGACAATAGACAACAATTTCATAGACCTGTATTGATGATGATCTTTTTATGGATTGATATGGATGTTATCCTTTGTTGGGTAGATCGCAGGCAGTTCTTTATAGTGGTGTAGATTTTTTTTTATTTGTTGAGAAATATTTGGGCGAAGATTTTGAAATGAGATACTTGGATTTTTGAGTTAAAAGGTCTTTTGTAGGTTGCATGATGCTTATGAGTTGATTTGAAGTTGGCTCAACTCCATATTCCGAATATTCTGGTCAACTTCAAGCTCTGCTTAGCGCTAGTTAACGTTCTATCTATTCATAATTGCTAAATATGCTACTTGAGCTAGAATCATGCTCCTATGGACTCCTGCACTATTTTTAAACAATAGTCTCAAACCATACATTCAACTTACAGATTCTTGTAAGGATCCCAACACACATCCATACACAATAACTAAAAAATCATCTTTTCAAAAGCCATTATTCAACATCTCGCAATTAATCAATGAAATTGTTGTTCAAAATATTTAAAACATGAGCTCACTTCTTTTAATATCTTGATAAATGTCCTCTCAATAAGTGTATTTTGACTTGTTACGTGTAGCTATTGACTCTTCGTCTAGAAGAAAAGAGGATTAAAAGTATAAAAAAAATATATAAAATCTTTTGAAGAATGTGAAGTGAGTAAGGGTTGAGAATGTAGAAGATTTTCAAGACTTTATTATTATTTGAATTAATAATGCATTTTTTATAGTCTGGAAGATACTTATTGAAGGGATTGTCTTTGTATTCTATTTCTAGTTCTCTTTGTTGCATTGATTGAATATTTATGATTCATATTAGATTAATTTTTAGTTCTGGATATTAAATGTTTATTGGAAATGCATCAGAATTTTATGGAGACTTAGAGCAACTTTGAAACTGTCTGAATGTGAGTTTTGTAGCTTCTTATTGTCTTTTATGATATGCAAAATCAAAATTTGAGTTTCAAATTTCATTAAATTGTTCTGAAGTTATCGATTCAGATTCTGAATCAATTTTACAATCAATTTATTCAAGTATAATGCCAAAAAATCACAAATCTTCAGCATTATCCAATAAAATATTCCATTTATCATTTCTAGTTCCAAAACTCCACCCCATAAATCCAATCCAACCAAAACTAAAATCCGCAAAACATATTTTCCACTTAAAATTTTCCCCTACCTAATTTAAATTCACCAAAAAAACCGCTTCATAAATGTCTGCATTTAATTGCTTTAAATGTATATCTAAAATCCCTCTAGAGCATGCAATCATCCACAAACATTGAATCCATTTATCACTAAAATTTGATAATATTCTCTCACAGACCCTTCTATTACATCCATTTCAATTTGACATTTTCCATATCAATTTAATTAATATTAATTACGCATTAGACCGATTAATGTCATTTTAGTTGAAACATAAAGTGATGAACTTTATCTCTTTAATTTCGTTCATTAGCGTCTTTTTTTTGGGGACGAACATCTTTGATGGATATTCGTTGTCCTTCTTAATTAATTACGTTGTTTAGATTTTAAGACATTAAATAATGGTTGTTATGGGAAAGAAGTCTGTAGCTTGACTGTAGCGATTTAATATTGAACGAAAAAGGATAGAGGATGTGTAGAGGTTAAGATTGTTGGTAAAGATAAGAACTGAGGTAGTTTAAAGGATGTTCAATGATTTTCTGAGACAGATTCTGGTGAAATCGGGTATTTTTGACTTGATATGGCTTCATTTTCTTGTGTTGATACTTAAATGACCTTCCTAAGCAGTGAAATCAGCCTTACTTAAAGCCAAGCCAAGGCGAAAACAACCGGATTTGCCAATGGCAGCCACTTGGCTTTAAGTATACTGCCACCTCGTAGCCGTGGTGGAAACATTTCAATATGTGCCGATCGGGTTAGTGTCTTCTGTTAATACGGTAACAGGGTGAGCTGCCTTAGCGAACATGTTGTGCTGATCGGGCTCAATATTGATCCTTAAAGTCAACCTTGCAGTGGTTTTAATACTAATATTGTGCACTACAGCAGTTACAACACTCCTAATCAGTACCAGATTCAAATTTACACTCAGAATACCAATTATAGATCTCTAAATTACCTTTACGTCCCAAAAATTCCCAATCTAACTCATCATGTGCAACCAATTCAAATTTCCAATGACTCTATCTCATTCTACGTCAATTCTACGTCAATTTCATTTAATTTACACAACAACCTGTAAAACTACTCAAAAAATTTCTTATCCAAACAAATTTAAAGGTCTGGTATTTAAAAAATTATCAAAGCATTTCTGCGTAACATTTTCATTGTCAATTCACAACTCAGAAAACATAATTTGTAGTTAAAATATTACGACACAATTCACAAAAAGAATTAGTTGCGAATTTCGCTAATAGATTCGCTAATCAACATTTCAAACATCCATAAATATTCATAGACGCGTTGAAAGAATAATTAAATTAAATTAAAATGAAGACATAAATTAATTAAAAATTATAAATTGAGTCTTGAAAGAAGTCTTCCTTAATGAACTATTTATCCTTTCTATTATTCAAATTCTAAGTAGCAACAGAGGAAGTTTATTGTATCTCAAAACTTACTTTATTGTTTGCTAATGTCTGAAGTTTTTATGAAAATCAAACAGTCAACAAAACTTTATTTTTTTACTGGAAATGCATTCAATAATTGAGATAAAATAAACAAATATCTTAACACCTTTTTAAAAGAAGATGTGCTGCTTATTCATCTTGGATGTCGAATGAGACCTGTTGATGAATGAGTAGATGTGAAATAAATTCAATTAACACTATAAAAATGCAGAATTGTTGATTTAATACCTGAGAAATGTTTTAATTTTCGTCTAAATTTAGAGACTTATTCACAATAGCGATCAACAACTCTGACAACTTAGATGTAATACTGTTCCCAAAGAAAGTATTTAATTGATGCTGAAATTAACAAGTACAAATTGTATTTTCAATAGAAAGATGTCACTTAGTTTCTAGTAAAGTGCTGTCAATTGTTTAATGAATTTTCTCATCATTCATTTTTCATGATTAGGTTGATTGAAAATCAGATAAGCATCGTGAAACGTTAATAAGACACTAAGTGTGAATGATACTGAATTATAGTCAAGTTGCTAATGGATTGGGATGAGCTCAAGATGAGGTTTGATCTAGTAGATGCTGAATCATGTTCAGAATGTTTGAAATTTGATGAAATTGTAGTCAATTGTATTTGGAATTAAGGAAGGCAATCGAGAAATTGGGGAAAGTTAAGATCAATTTTGGAATATTCTAGTGCCTTGCTACATGGCAAACGTAGCATTTGAAAAGAGACTGTTGATAAAGACCACAATGCAGTTTTATTAGAAATTGTCTGACAAAATTCAACAATAGAGCCAACTTCAGACGACATCTGTTGAATTCCTTGAATCACAATTGATCTGCTTGACTAGCGAAATAAGTAAGTTTGTGCCTTGCTGCGACATACTGATTAAAACTGACTAATTAAATGTCATTCATCAAATCTTACTAATTGATCTACATTCCAATTTGAAACAACTTATTTAATTATATGAACATATGGATATCTAAATACATAAGGTAATTAATGTAATAAATACAGTATATCTGTGTAATTTGCAGCAGCAACTCAACAAACTGCATTCTAGAACTTTACAAAGAGACAAAATTGTCGTCATTGTCATTGAAAAGAAGGAAGTAACTGGACATGAAGTATTTTCTCTTTAACTGATCGTAAAAAGTTGTCGTTAAATCCATAGTCGTCCTTAATTCCAGTTCAATGGTCATCCATTCACATGTTTTCCTGTAAAATTTTATCAGGATTTTATTGTCAACAATTTATTTGATTTTTCAAGAGCTTAGAATCGTTTTGTTTGTAATTTTTAAGAGGTTAAGCCTTTAAAACGTTATCCTTCTCTACAAACACAACCTTACATACTCTGTGTTTGCATGTTGCTGTCTAAAAACAACAAAACATCCATTGACATATCGGAAATAAATTACTAGAAATTTCTTCAATATTTGGGTCAAAAATATCTTCATCACCTTTCCAAAAATTCATTAAGTCATAAAAATTGCGTGACTTCTTCAAGTCTCCCTCAAAAAATGCATTTTCAATATTTTTTATTAGTCAATTCCTTTACTTTCTTTCCAAAAAATGAGTCCCAAAAAAAATATGATTATTATCACGAAGGAAGCATAAATAAGAAGGACATTGACTAATGTGTGCAGGCTAACTAACTAACAAAATATGTGTGTGGAACAAGAGCTGTAAAAGAAAGAGAATTAAATAAGAGAGCGAGAAATTATTACCTGCTGACAGAATCGATTCCTGTAAAATAGAAGAAGAAGAAAGAAGAACAAGAAGTAAGAAAATAATTTTTTTTGGAGAAGTCCAACACCTGAAGAATAAATTAAAGATTGAATGAGCGGGAGAAAGAAGTAAAAAAAGTGGAGATGGATTGTAAGTGATGTCTAGCATTTATGAGTGGATATAACTAACAGCCGTTGCCATTTATTAGGAGTATAAGTGTAATAATTAAGTGTAAATTAAATTATATTACCAAAAAGGCTCAAATCAATTCGCTGGCTGTACTGATCAATCCAAGGTCCCTCTCTCAGATGTAGCCTGTAACTGACCCTTTTGCTGGCTACTGCTTGTCAATTTCCAATACACAAATCAGTTAATCTATCGAAAACCTGCCTTTGAACCAGCTTTTGGACCGACTAATCGAATTATCCTATTCGGGTATGCAGCTTATATATCTGAAACTAGCTATGGACCTCGAACGATTGAATCAGTATCAAACGTTTCCTATTGAAGACAACTGACAAAGGTTTTTCCCATGAATGAAAATCATTACAACAGTTAGTAATGATTTTTAAATGATCAGCTAGATTTTGAACTCACAGATGCTTCCTTGGACTTAACAAACTACCTTAACTTCTGATCTTCCTAATCCTGACACAAATAAATTACATAATTTATCAACACCCCCCTTAAAACTCCATTGATTATCCAATTTTGACAGTATAAAAATATCTTTTTATTATTTTGTACATCATGACGTACCTTTATGTCTTCAACATGTGAGAATAATGTCCGTAGCTGTTAGTTTTTTGAGTTATGGAAATCAGATGATCAATTTACATACATTCATCATGTTTCTCGTGTTTATTATTCTAGCATAACCTTTATTTACTTACACATATGTGGAGCTGTAAAAGACATACACAAGGTTCTTATTAAGAGACATAAAACAGATGAGAAACGACCTCAAAAAAGGACAAACAGTAAAAAATAATCTAAAAATATATACACAATAATGTGCAGCATAAACTATATTTTTTTGTTATTTCTATTCCTTCTTCTTCAATTTCGTTAATTAAAATTGAGTCAATGAAAGAAAAACAACTTTAGTTCTTCCCTTGTTAGCTGTACATCGCTCACAGTCGAGGGAAAAAAATAAATGGCAATAAAACTATCACTCCGGCATAAATGTATCAATTTAACAACTTTATCGATTTCCAACAGTTTTTCCTCTTCTTTCACAACTTTTTCATACGAAGCATAAACATAAAAATTTATTTCAACAACTTTTTTTGTGTTGTTTACGGCAAAAAAAGAAGTTGTAAGAGATGGAACCCACACATTGATGAATATTTTCGCTCTTTGTTTGGTCTTTTTAGCGGGATTTGTTGGAGGATAATGATGGGATGTTTTGTGGGATGGATGCATTTTGTCTTGAAGGATTTATGGTGGAAAATGAAAAAAAAAAAAAAAAAAATTATTTCCAACAAAAAAAATAGACAAAAAAACTTTTAATAGACGCCAGATTAGATACTTGAATAATTTTGGAATTTTAGGATTTGAACCAGTAAACCTTCAACAATTCTTATGTTGATTTATTCTCTTTATAGTGATTTCTTAATGGATTTTCTTATTGAATTAAAATTTTAAAATTTCTATAAAAAAAACTCATTTAAAACGTCATTTCAGAGTGTGGCTGTCTCAAAAACTATGTTGAGTTCGGACTGTTCAAATTTTTCGACAATCTAATGTTTTCAAATCAAATTTGCTATTTGTGCTTGCCAGGATGCTTCTTTTAATTATTTACATCAAATCTGTATAGAGTGACAAAAATGAAAAAGACTCCGACTTGGAGCTTATAAGGCTCCTTTAAACCTAATTTGTTAACTTTTAAAAGAAATCTTCTATCTTTGGTAGTCTTATGGACGTCAATTGAAAGTTGCTTCCATTTGATGTTGATAAAAAGCCTCAAAAACTCCATGGTTCGGCCTTCTTCATTTGAGTTGCCCATATGTCCACCCCAATAATCAAACTCAATAATAATCATGTCAAATGCGCCCAATAAAAACTCTGCACCACAATTCCAATCCACAAACTCACAACTCTCCTTATTATTCCTTAACATTGTCATACAAAACTACCATGATCGTAATTGCTTACATTTCAATGTTCGCATTCAGAACATGACAAAAAAAAAGAATTTTTTATTAAGCCAGAATAAGAATTGTTGGCGACAAATTTTCAAGGATTTTTATTATATTATTTTCTCTTTCAATCCAATTACACAATAAAGCAACTCCTCAGCACCATTCAGATCGCATCCCTGCCTATTAAAAAATTCTACATTTGTGTGCAGCACACAATCATAAAGGAGAGAAAGAAAAAAAAAAAAACATAAAATTGTTATGAAGTTTTTAAAAGAAATTTGAGAGTTAAAGTTTGCTCAGAGAGTTTATTAGGCTCTTTACGCTCACAAGAATTGAACAACAGAGGAGAAGAATAACAAAAAAAAAAGTAAACGATCAGTTTAGTTTGGTTTGAGGAATCGAATTAACTGTTGTGCTGCGGGAAAAAAAATATTTCAAGTCGTTCCGGGATCGCAGTTGAATATTATCGGAATAAAAACACTCAATTGTGCTGAACGGTAGCATTAATCCCATACTGGATAGTTTATACACGAATATTGGAATATAAATTAAAATGTTAATAGCTTTATAAGCTACAGTGCTGAATATTTAGTGATGCAAAATAAAAAAAATTAATAAAAATGAAAGGAAAAATTAAAAAAGTTTAATTAACACACAAAAAAAATAATATAAATCGGAATATTAAAGTGAAGATCGCAATCAGTTCCAAAAAGAATCGCAAATGAATATAAAGTAATGCAAATTTTGTGTTTACAACAGCAGCTTTTATTTTTGTTAATTTATTTGTGCATGCAATTCTATAAAGATTCATTGTGCATATATAAAATATATTATTTCTCTTCTGTTGGATATGCCGAGTGTTGCATTTTGATCCATTAGTTGAATTTTTTGATGATCCATCATTTATTCATTCAAGTGAGAAATGAAATATTAAAAAACAGAAGAAGAAATGGAAATAAAAATATTAAAAAAATACAGTCTGGGGTCTGTTTTGAGTCAAATTATTATTGAACCCTCGATTTAGATCACTAAAATGCTTTTTGTATGGTAAATTATCATGAAGATCGATTGAATGATTTCAATACAGTTGAATATTGCGATTCATCCTGTTGTTCCCTACAGAACATGAATATAGAAATAATTATTGAAGGCCAAATAGCAGCTGCTGACAAAGATTATCTAATAATTCTTTGATGCTTAACAGATGATTCTGAAAAATAAAATATGAATTTTCGAGTGGATGACTGCCATTAAGAAACTGTATTTTGAAACTTATGTTAAGCAATAGAGTGCTAGAAAATTGAAATTCGGAAGCTACAAGTCGTTGGTGGTTTTAGTGCCTTTTGGTTAGCAGCTGAATATAACTACAGTCGGTGTTGGTATAGCAATTGAATATAGTCACAATCAGCTTTAATCAGCTGCTATCCCAACACCACTAAATCATCCTCCTTAATTGCAATATTACCAAAACTAAAAGCCATCAACGTCAACCTAATATCCCATACAAAAGTTCCTTTAATGATCTAAAACATCTAACCAAGGGTTAGACTCAAAACTGACATACCCGCCCCAGAATGCTATAAAATAATTTTGATATGTGATGAATAAAGAACCATTCATAAAACTGAAATCCTTAATGCATTTAAAGAATAATCAAAAAAAAAAATTGAAAAGAAGAAGAAAAATTGTGATTAATGAAGTGCATTTCCTTATGTCAAATACTCATGCAACATAGCTTTACATAACGTTTTATTGTACATGATAGTTTTCTTATAAATTGGAATGAAAGAATTCCTTTTGTTCTCAATTCTCTAAACTATTCTCATAATTGACATACAAATAAATACGACCGAGATATGTGAGAGGAGCGATATTGATATTGATGATGAATACTTAATTTCTATTGTACATATGAACATAAATAAATTCATGAGGATGAGATGTAGAAGAAGAAAATAAATATTATAAAATCTGATGACTCGCGATTTGGTGTATTTTAATGGATATTGTATAAGTTGAATATGAAACAATGGGATTGTTAATGGTCGTCCCTTGGGAGAGTTTTGGATTGGATGTTTGGAATTTTGATATGATATAGACCCGGAAGACACACGTCGGAGAAATTGCTGAAAATTCGGTTTCAGATCGACATGGCTTTGATTTGAGACCAGATTTCATATAATCTGAACTAAGGTCAGTGCTACGCTGGCCTGGGGCCTAATTTTAAGCCTTGTCAATGCCATGTGCATTCCAGAAGTGCAATAACAATGGACATTATGCTAAGCAATTACTGAAGAATTTTAATCAAGCATTATGCTGGGTTTATGATTGCTGAAGAGTATTCTAATAGTGAAATTGGTGATGTAAGTCAATAGCTCGATGTTGACTTGAATTGCGAATTCCGTCCGAAGTAGAGCCGACCCTTCCATTCAAAATCAATGTTGTATGTATTCAAGCTCTGTCTTCAAGTCATAAACAGCTCCCTTTTAGAAACAAGCAGAAATAAGTTCAAAATTGCGATAAAACCTCAAAATTAATACTAAATTTTCTAAATCTCAACACCAAGTCCCATAAAGTTCAGCACAAAATGTCTCCAATTTCTTCACAATTTCTATCTCAAAAAGAGATGCAAATTTCATCCCAACAACCATATAGCTTCATATTATCATCATTATTTCATATTTTTCATTCTCTTTCGCACCGCAAACACCAACAACAGCAGAAAAAAATCTCACGAGAAACAGCTTGAAAGTTATTTTATTTGCATTACTGGCATACCTAAATAAACAACAAATAATCCACACACAGAAGTGCATCATCGTATTAAAAATATGATATTTAATGAGGGATATGGATAATATTTTTAACATCCAAATTGTGTCTTGTTCTAAATGCATTTTTTGCACTTTCGAGTTTCTCTACCCTAACTGATTATTTTTGTATCCTCTCATGTGCGTCGTAAATTTCGCTACAAACAATTTCTATGCTGGTGTTTTTTTTTTTTTGTTGTTGTTCCCGGAGTTGAGTGCAGCAAATTAAAAACATCTGGTTGCCAAAATAAAAATGTAAAAAAAATTATGCCAGCCAGCATTAATGCTTCACACTCGTCTCGAAATTCATAAATTTTTATGGGAGGGGGGATCATCAGAATGTAAAGAATTTTACTTTGTGTACATTTCAACAAGAAAGGTACTTAATGCTGATCTATGCTGAAGATAACAAGCATAAATGTATAGCGAAACTAATTTATTCCATATTTAAAAAGTATTTCTTAATTTTTTGTGTACGAGAATCGAAAATTATTCTTTAAGAACCGTAAAATTTTCAACTTCTTCACAGTCCTACTTGAGTGACTCTTTTTTGGCTGACTGAAAGTGCTCGTGTAGATTATTTTTAATGGGCAAAATTTCATGCTGTAAATTCTTTGATTTTTTCAACTGTGTCTGCATCGTCTTTATGGGCTCTTGAAAATTATAACAGAACTTTTTTTTATGGGGGTAACTTGAGGTTGCTTTAGGAAATTACAGAACAGATGTAATGGATATTTGGAAGAAGAAATGAGTCAATTAAGAAAGTTTGAGATTGTTGTGTGAATTTGTGTGATTTTAAGGGTTTAATGGGGTGTTTTTGGGGGTTGCTAAGCTTAGATTATGGCTATGGATGGCAATTTTGTGTCATTAATGCTTGAAATTGAAGAACCATGTCAAACTTATTAAGTTGACCTTCCAATCTCAAAACCAAAATCCAAAAGACCTGCCCCATTCAACTATATCACATGACACAATCTACAAAATCAACCTTTAAAATCCACATCATTTTCAATCTTTTTAATCAACTATTTTTGGCTTTTTCAATCAAAAAATCTCACTTTCATCAACAGTCATCGACACACAATCTATATGCAAATGTTTCATGTCTTTAAATGATCATTAACTTATTAGACATTCAAAAAAAAACTTATTTACTAATTTCTCATGCAAATCTACCTTCAAAATAAATCAATTTACTTAACACTTTGCATAAATCATAGGCAATGTTTACAATAATCTATCCGATTTGATCAATAATTTTTATGTATAAGAAATCATACATGTGATTGAGGATTTTGTTAATGTTTCAAAATGAGCGAGAAATGAAATTAATAAAATAGTAATTTTAGAGATTTAAGATAATTTTTTGGATGGGGGGGGATTTGTCAGTGATGTGTGTTGGAAATTGTATTTTGATCCATTTATGAGGTCATGCTTATTCTGTGTCGATTGGTTCTAAGAAATGGAACTTGGACTCTAAAGGAAAGTGGACTAGTGGAGCCGTATGCACATTGGAATCTAGCCACGTCTGGTTTTGTAGATCAGGGATATGAAACTGATCTTAAAGCCTGAAAAAATTGCCAAAAATCCCAAAAATTTATAAAAATTGAACAAAAATGATCAAAAATTGCCAAATCAGCTCAAAAAATCCCGTTCAGCAACCTTGACTATTCGTCAAGTGTCAAACATCATACCCAAACGACCCCAAAGGATTATACGTGTTTCGTTTGAAATATTTATTGAGTAATGTTTTGATTTATCATTCATCACATTGGATGTAAAAAAAGAGTGGCTAATTTTAGGTTGTGTCATTAATTTGTTGATTTTTTCAATAAATATTTCAATTCATTAAGACAAAATCAGATTGGTCGCGAGTGGAAGTTACGTAGTCGATCATTAAGTTGTCAAAATATGAATATTCAATGAATTATTTTGATTTATAATTTGAGGATTAGGAGCAGACTGCAGAAATTGGTTGAGTTTTGAGTATAATTTATGCTGGGGCAATTACGAAATTCTTGTGCTTATTCGTGTAAAATTACAGAAGATTTTATAATTATTCTCATTCCTAAATCATCGCAATAATTTTTCTTAAAACTTCACATTTCTATACTAAAAACATGAATCAAAATCTCAACCAATTACGAGTCCAATCTCTGAAGTAGCGAATAATGAAATAAAATATGTGTATCATCTCAGAATAAATTATTAGACGAGCAGTAAAGACGTAGAAACAGCAAAGATGAATAATAATTATAATTTTTTTTTAATTATTTACATACGATGAAAGTCAGTTGGAAAATAATGACGATGATTTATGTGAATTTACAAGATGTGTAGCAGAAAACAATTGTCATGTGCGAAATTTTCAAATGCTTGATGCTATTTTAGAACAAAGAAAGATATTTGCATGATGGAATGATGTTGGGGGGAATGGAATGAGTCAGATTATGATTGTAGAACATCTTTGCTGACTGACATTCCTTAGATGAAGCATAGAATAAAGAATTTTTATATAAAGTTAGTTTTTAGTCCAGCAAATCTTAGAAATTCATTAAAACACCAAATTTCTTATCAAAATTGGAATGTCCCAACCCCTTTCCGCCAGGAAGTTGACCAAAAAATGCTCAAAAGTCATTAAAGCTAGTTTTTAGTCCATCAAACCCTAAAATTATACAAAAGTACCAAATTTCTCAACAAAATAGGAATGTCTCAACCCCCTTCCACCAGGAAGTTGACCAAAAACTTCTCAAAAGTCATTAAAAAGCGACCAAAAACAATGGTGAAATTTAAAAACATACAAAAAGTGAATTTTCATCGTAAAAAACCAACATAAAAATCCGAGAATATTAAGAAACGAGGCGGAACTGAGAATGCAAATCATGCATAAGTACAAAAAAAATTCGCATTTTGCTGTCATTCAATATTTCAAAATTGCATTCAAAATGCAACGACACACATAGAGTCACAGTTGAACAATTGATGATTTAATTTAACGCTTTTTGCCACAATTACAGCTAGTTAAAGCCCATTAATCAAGTTGCAAACAGCCAGCAATTTAATTTATTTATGTCAATCAATTTTTTTATTCTCTATTTTTAATCAATGTTGGCTGGAACTACTGTTGTTTATTGCTGCTCCTAGTTAATGCATTTTCGCATTTTTTTCATTACGTAATTCAATGTTTAACAACAATTAAAGTTAATTTTGCATCGAAAAAAAATAAAGCAATTCAAACCACGCACTCAACATATATGTCAGAAATCTATGGTCATTTGCAACAATTGAGTTGCATTAGATTGCACAAAATTGGATTTTTTTTTTATTCAATCTTTTTTTTATTGAGCTTTTCTTGTGATTTGTCATATTCGCATTACATTGTGATCAATTTTTTTAAGGTCGCCCCTTGTGAGGGGTTTTGTGGGGAAGTTCCTTACTTACTTGCTTGGCTTGCGAGACAAAGGAGCCCATTGCCGGGCGTAGGAAATGTCTAAAGACAGCTCTATCCTTCGAAACCTTCTGCCAGTTCGGGATATTAAGGACTCTAGCGTCCTTTTCAACAAATCTAATCCTGGAATTCTTCGAGTTGAGTTTTGAGCACCCTAATGAAACAGATTGTGAGGAAAATGCTGTTAATCGTTGATTTAACCTCTTTCTGGTGTGCTCCTGGCCATAACAATCAATTTAAGCTATTCTGTGTCACACTATGTGTCATTAGCTAACGTAGTCTATTCGTGCAATTGCTTGGCTAGTTTGCAACTATTTGCTGCAAGTTAGCAAGACTTTGCATTGCCAATTAACGTTTTTACGAACTTTTCACTCTGGATTTGAAACTTATTACCTTTTACTGTAAAATCCAGGCTAAAAAGCAATAAAAATGAACAATTCAGAGCTATTGCCTTCAAACCCTGTACTCTATAGAATCATCCATACCCAACAACTCTCAATACCTATTCCAAGAATCTCACGTTCAGGTCCCACCCATAAAACAACTTCTGACAAAACATTTTACAAGGGGACATCTATTAAACGTGCAACAAAAACACATATTTGTGTCACCATAAACCGACATTAAAGTCCATAACACTTCAGACCCCTTAAGTTATTCATAACATAAAGAGAAGCTGAAGAAAAATTATGACGATAATAATAAAAATGTATTAAATGACTGCAAAAGATCATGAATTTTTATGGTCTAGTTGAAGTTCAAAAGCCCTTTTCAAGTAAACTGATGTAGGCACATGCTGTATTGTTAAAAATATTTATTAGAATTGTGACAAGAAAAAATTTCTTTGTTATAAAATATTTTAGTTCTCTCAATTCAGCACCAGTCGACCATAAAAGGGTAAATGATTTGGATAGATTCTATACACAGCCAAGACAGCACAAGTCGTAAATATTTCCATCGAATACCTTTTTTTCTTAATGTCAAAATTGTCATAAATCAAATCATCTTATTTATTCATCAATGCGTGCGGTTTGCCTTCAATATGTCTTAAAAATATGAAAATCTTCAAGTATTTTGTCTCTCGGATGAGTTTGATACAATCACAAGTGCGTAGTTTGCCCTACAAAGTAATTGAGAGTAAAAAAGTCATCAAATTACAAATTACACAACGACTTATTTTTACTGTGTAAACATTTAGTCACCACATGTTGTGATAAGTCATATAATATAGTGTCTTATGTGTTTGGCAATTCGTTCATACGCTTTTTAAGTAATTAACATAGAAACATATAGATTGAGTGAACGAGCGGGAGAGTGAAATAACAAAAACAACACAAAAAACGATCGAGACAACGACCTTGGCTTGATCAATTCTATTTTCCACGGTTATTATTCATTGAATCTTGCTTTTTTTCTATTTTATTTTATCAATTGATTATAGATTTAATGCTCTTATGTAATGTGAACATTAATTATATTTGCATCGTGAGATTTTAATTCAATAACGATAGATTACGGTTTAGGGGAACTCATTGCAATTTGTGAGAGCACTTAATTGAGTATTTAGTGGGATTTGGATGAGAATTGAGGTTAATGATCTCCACGCTTCTCACAAATTATAGCAAATTTGTTAGTTTTAGAGAGTCATTAGTGTTTTTTATTAATTTGACACTTAATCATGATCAATATTTGCACAATTAGTGATTATTATTAATTAATATTGTGAAATAAGTTGATGGAATGAAGTCATTTTAATCCTTGATCATATTTCGTGAATGTAAATATTTAGTCATTAAAGCAGTGTCAACTTCAATAGTTTATATGTGATTTTGAAGATTCTGGGATTGTTATTGGATCCTGACGTCGTCAAATGTCATTTGATCTCTGGCGCTGATTATCAAGGCGTCGGTTTGATGAATTGTTAGTGAAATTATGCAAAATTTGAGACTTTGAGATTAAAAGTCGATGACTTAGGACAGCTTATGGTATGTGGGATGTTGACTAAGGATTCTCTAAGACTAAATAGCCTGTAGCTTAAAGACGCTGCAAGCTATACACTTGAATGCAATTTAAACCATAATCTTAGCTTTACCTTAGGTCAGAGCTCTAGTTTGACCCAAATTACATATTTGTCGAGTCGCCTTAAGTCGACTATTGCATACAAGAGCGGCTTTGAGCTTTATTATAAGCTATACCCCGCTATACCCTAGAATAATTGATACTTAAGTCTCTCATTCTAAATAAAAATCCATAAAAGCTGCTGCATCACCACAGCAAATTTCTCACAACAAACCTAACTAAACTCGATGCATTTTCCATCCCGCTACTTACTATCTTTATCTCATTGAAACCTCTAGTCACGATTTTTGCAAAAAAAAGTTGTGTGCAATAAATTTTCAATCTACAAATCGTTTTGTTGCTTTGTACTCGCTCTATTAAAGTGTTGCATTATTAAATTAATGATGATTTTTTTATATGGTTGAATTGCAATTAGAAATCAAGTTTGTTTGTAACATAAAAATGTTCCCGCAAGATGTGCACCTTACTTAACTGCACTTATGGACGAGAATAATAATAATAATACAAATATTTACAATTTAATTTAATTCTTGAAAAAATTTCAAACCTCTTCATTGAATGAATATCTCATATGGGAAACTGGTTTGATGAGCTCGTGGCGACAAAAATGCCAAACATAAAGAAATACGTTGTTTTGTGTATTTCTTCTTCTTGATGGAACTGGCAAGAATGCCAATAATATCGAAACAAGTCTCAATTTTTCAGTGTAATTTGACATTCATTAGCCAAAAAAAAAGGCGAAAAACGCCAACGATTTACAAAAAAATATAATAATTATTTTTATAGAACCTGCTGTACAGGCAACAATATTTATTTTAGTTTTAACTGCTCAATTTTTAATGCATCGAAATTTAATATTTACCTTCATGGTCAAAATGTAATAATTTTTTTTGAGCTTTAATTTATAGAAATGTATTTAAAATTAATGACATCAAAATAATATTGTGCTGGATGTTTGGAAGTATTAATAAATATCAATAACTGATGTATTTACAGTTTTATTAATTCCATGTAATATGGCAAGATTTTTCAAATTTTTATGGCACAAAAAGTTATAAAAAAGGAATTAAGTGACTCAACAGGAGACGATGACATAAATTGTAAATTCTTCCGGGATTTTGGCAAATTGTGGTCAATAAATTTTTGTCACTTACGATTTTGTGGTGAATTTATTTTGATTGTTGATACTAAATTGGGTATTGAATTTTTTGTTATTGGAGATTATAATATTTATTCTGAATTATGTTGAGCTGTAAGCTTGCTAAATATGGTATATATTGTGACTTTTTTTGGAATTATTAGTTGAGCTTAGTTGATATTTTATTAGTGTGACCCTCTCACTTTTGTTTTAAAAATATTTAGATGACATAATCTATTTTAATCTTTAAACTCTGAATTAATCAGTTTTTGGAATTACTTAGAAATTGTAGCTGTCTAAAAATGGTGTTTGACGATCATTTCGTCCTCGAATCAAGTCTAATCAACTTGTATATTGCGTCTCAAAGTCTAATACCTCTTTATAGCTAAATGAACCTAAGCACATGCTCAATCAAAGTCATAAATCTCCACAAACTCTCTCACATTCTCTCAAAAAAACATCATCGACCAAAATAATCAACAATACCCAAAAGGTTCCCATCATAATATTCAAACTAGCTAAAGCTTACGACTTAACTCATTAAAAATCATCTGATTGCTTCAAGCTTCACTGAACCTTTTATAGCTGATATCAATTTTATAGTCTTATAATCGTAAAGTCTATCAAAGAAAAGTTTCTATTCATCATCGATGATAATCATAGGCTTTAAATTCGATAATCTCATCTCATAGACTTCAAGTCATAATAAGTCAGTGTTGCTGCTGTAATTCCATATTATTTTATTGTGGTTTTATAAACGATAGTAAATTTGTGAACTTAAATAATCCACGAGACATTCTGTGCTTGATCTTTTTGGGCTAATCGTTTAAAAATCGATTTTTATGACTTTTTCCTAAGAAATATTCGAATTTATTAATATTTTTTGGAAGTTTTTCACAGTTCATTTAAATGCGACGCTTGTCGATTAAGATAGGTTAATAACATACGACATAATTGGTTTCCCCATTTACGGATATGGTCGTTAATTGCCAGCAATAACATGTCACGTCAAGTATATATTAAAACTAGGAATCCATTGTTATTATATACTTTTATGACACCATCCACCATTTAATTGCGAAACAGGTAGCAATCTCCCGCTGATTATTTTGTAGTGACGGCTACTTAGATGAGTCGTATCATGTGACATAGTGGAATTCTTGGTAATTTGAGATGATGCTGATTGAGAATTTTAAATCAGATCCGGATTCTAGAGGTTGAGGTCTGAAATCAGATATATAAGACATTGGATGCTTTGAGTTCCATTGACATTTATTTCTACAAACTATTCCAACACATAACCTCAAAATCACATCCCAGCCCATTAAATCCATTAAATGTGCATTCAATTACATACAAATAAAAATCATAGACAACTTAGCAAAAGTTCAATGAGTTTAAAATCACTATATGTAATTTCCAGAAGCAATTTAGTTCAATTAATTGAATTTATATGGAAGTAATTCAGAATTAAAGTGACTCATTCATGATCATGCACATACATACCGATAACATTGTCAATTAATACAGATTGCAATCAATATAAGGTCAATTGGAATCCTTAGTTCAAGCTAAAACATGTATGTTTACTTACTTTAATGAATTATTATTGCCAATAATTTGTTATTATTGAAAATTTCTGCTAATGTGGCAGGAATGTCACGACTTTTTTGCTAGTTATGTGAATTTTATGGTTAAGAAATGACTCTTGAGGCTGGAAATGTCATGAATTGTTTCAAATTTGGAAACCTAATTACAAGTTTGACTTCCATCCAGTAATTTTCCATCTACAACTTCCTAAATGTCAATCAATATTAAGTTTATTTACACAACAACAATCGATTTATTCATGCCTTTATATCATCAATTAATCACTATCAAGGCTAAATCATTCACTTTTTTGTGACGACAAACGCGACCTGATGCACCTTGATAACGTCAATAAAAGAATTTTAGCATGTGCTGCTCGCAATCTTCAATAAAAAGCAAGCATACATAACAAAGCATTAAGCATTAGGAAATGAAATATTTGCACAACTTTAGCAAGGTCGGAACGTCTTTGTATGTCGATTTTAAGATCAATAAATCTGCTTTTTGGCATTTATGGCTGGTTTTAAAAATATTGGCTATTGAGAATTGAGATTTTTTGTGTCTTAAAGCTTCTGAATTGACATCATTGAGCTAATTGACGTCATTCATGAATGTCCCCAAACATTAAATGATTATTGAACAAAACATTTGCCACATTACTCGCAAATTATCTATTGTATTGTAGAATTGTGTGTAATCACGTATATAAGTCCATTCATGCTGGAAACAATGAAAATTGATAATGAAAAAAAAATTTATTTTTCACTTCCTTTGCAATTTTAAATAATTAAATATTGCAATTTATTATCACCAATTTCCCATAACAATTAAAAGGCGTCGTAAATTGCCTCTTATCGCTCCTCGAAAAAAAACGACCTCACTTTAATTAAACGTCCATGAAACCCGCTCCACTCTCTCACACACGTTGTCACACACATATGATAAGATTAATCACTGGAAGAGCTGAACAGAGAAAAAGAAAATAACAATTTTTAAATAAGAAACAGAGAAACATCAAGTAATGCCGCAACAATATGCGATGTTGTTTACATTTCGTGGAAATGAGAAAGAAAAAAAATAATAAAATAAAAATTTATGCTGTACAACATTAATAATTCATGATGCAGCACAATTGTTTGTGAGATTTCATCCTCATTAATTCCATTTTTCTTTCTAAATAATATATTTGTTTATTTAATACAATAACGTGTAAAGTCATCATCGACAAGTGATCTCGTACAAGCCGAGTTGAACAGCTTGAACCCTTTAAACTCTAAACATCCATTCCACTCTCTCTGTGCTGTATTGATTTTAAATAAATACGAATTTAATTTAATTTAATTTTCATCTCAATAAATTACAATTTTTTTTTCTTCTCTTGGTGATAAGAAACTTTTGCTGCCGATGCTGATGAGTAGCTCGTATTTTTTTAATAATAAAAAGTAAACACCGCACAGACATTTTGGAATCGCTTTTTTATTGTTCATAATGTTTTTTTTTTTCTTCATTTCGTTATCTAATCAATATTTTTAGCGCTTGTTATGTCAGCCTGAATGGCTCTTGATTATTCATTTTGTCTTCCTTGTTGGAATGCTCTTGTTAATAAAATATATGTCCATAGATGAGGAAAATAATGAATGAATTTTGCGGACAATCACATACAATGTTTATGATTCTTGTCACATTTCGGAGAAACAAGAAACGATTCATTAAATTTGGAATTTTTTTGGGTTTTAAGAGTTGTTTGGTTTAAGATGAAGTTTGTATGTCAAATGTGAATCTGTTGTCATTGAATTGAGATGGAATATGCGAGAATTTTTGCGGATGACATAATGGTTTAAATGCTAAATTGTTTGTTGAGCAGCTTTTATGCAGATTTTAAGTGGATTTAAGAGTTTCCTGGCTACTTTTATGTCCTAAATGTTAGCTTTTCTGGAGTATTTAAAGATGTAGCTTAGGTTTTTGTATGACATCAATGAAATTCAGATCAACTTCACATTTTATCATGTTTAGAGTCTTTTAGGGCATTGATAGAGTCATGACAGGTGCTGAGCCTTACAAACAGCAATAATCTCTACAATACCTAATCTTGCAGCATCAGAATCACTCTAGATTGCAAATTAATCTCAAATGCTTCTTCATTAGAATAAAATCACAATTTCTTCACATCTTTTCAACTTCGAAACTTATCATTTTTCATTCCACTGATGATTGAAATGTGTACAATAAATTTTATATGGGTCGACACCCATCACATCATCAGTTCAATATCGAATGTGCTCTTTATTCATCTCATATCGCTTCCATCACACGATGTGTGTGAGTTATGTGCGTATTAATGTCAAATTTCTTATTCTTTTATTCAGCTTGTGATGTCAGATTTAAATGAAACTTTTGGCTTGTGAACAAAAAAACACAAAAAAAAATTAGACATAAATCAGAATTTGAATTTGTGACTGTGAAAAATTTATTATCCCAAAAAAATAAATAAGCGTATAAAAAAATTAAAGAATGGCAATGGTCAAAGCCCAAATACCAGAGGGCTATGCCACAATCCGTCGGAGCAAGAGTCGTGCAAAAAAATTTCGCTGTACATCAACGTCCTCAAACGAGACAACCATATCGTCCACGACAACGACATCAAATCATCAACAGCCGCAACACTTTGAGATGATTGATATGAATGAACGGGATTCAATTAACCGAAAATTTGAGTCGGATATAGTGTATAGTAATGGTAACATAAAGAATAAAAATAATGATATATTCAATGATGACGATGAAGGCGTAATAAATGACATTGAGACAGATGGTGATGTCTTTTTAAGAAATAATATTGAAAATGAGAATGATGATGATGATATTTATGGAACTAACAATAACCGAAGAACATTTCAAACATTTAAGCCTAAAGAGAATATCGGGAGTAATGTTGATGTCAGTCAACGGATTAGAAATAATATCATCAGTAAAAGTAGTAGGGATTTAAGTCAGTCAAATGATTACATTCAATCATTACCATATGACTTGCTTATGTCACCACTCAAATCACCACAGTACATTAATCAATTAAATGCAATGCGCAATAATAATAATAATATAATAAACAATAATAATAACAACACGAATAAAGCGATAGTGAATGGAAATGATGCAGCTGTACGTCAGCAACAATTTCCGCTTTATTCACGACCAGATAGTCCAAAATATATTAAGTTATTTAATAATAATCGTTCGACATCACCATCAGCCGATAGCATGGATAATTGCTCATCAAACTCATCCACAACATACTCACCAGCATACCTGACCAATCAACAATTACAAACGATAACAACAACACAAATAACGTCATTCATGAGTCAAGATGATGATAATTTGATATTAATCGATAATCGAAAGCCACCGACTGTGAAGAGTAACAGCAGTTTGGGATATCGAAAGTCATTTAGTCATATAAATCGTGCTCATCATCAGCAACAATACACGAATGGAAATGGAGAAAATAATATCAACAATAGACGATATAATGGAAGTTTTATGAGCTGTAAAGCGACTAATAGTCAAGAATTCATAAATGGCTTTGAAAAGCCATCAATTAGTACATTAACAATGACAAAATCACTTGCCATGCCTTCAATATCAACATCAAATTTATACACAAGACAGCGTTTTGCGACTCTTGCTCATCCCAAAGAAAAGTCATTGCATGGTGCCAACACGAAATCAACATCATCATTGAATGAGAGTCACGTTTATTGGGATCCCGTATTGGATAGTAAAATTGGTTCTCAAACAACATTAAGACACAAACCAGCTATACCATGGTGGGAAATTGCATGCAAAAAGGAATATCGACAGAGCTGTCCACCAATGCAGGTCAATATTAATATTTATTTTATTTTTTTTGATAATTTTTTTACGTCGAAATATTCTGTATTCACAACCAGTTTCGTGTCTCATTCTCAGAGAAACAAATTGATTCTTATCGAATATAAAAATATATACTTTATCTTAAAGTCTTCTTTTTTATGGAAGGAGCCATAAAAATGAGAAACACACATATCTTGAACACTTGTGTGCCCAAAACATCCAATTTACCATCTTTTTAAAAATGATGATATTCTAAAATAAGCAAATACACGCATACATGCACGGTGCTATGAGATAATATACTTCTTCGTGTCTAGTCTGTTTTAATCCTCATTACTACTTCCATCCATTTTTTTCTATATTTTACATTATTATATTTTGTTAAAAATTGAATATCCATCACCATTAGGTGTCTATAAGTAGAATAAAGTAGTGAAATGGAAGAGAAAAATCAGAAAATTTAGAATTATTGATTGATTCTATTTTAGAGCGCATTTGACAGGCCTTTTTTGTTGATAACATTTACTAATTAGGGTTGATTAGATAAAGAACAAACATAAAATAGAAGCGTGTAAGATGATAATCTCTTGATTATGATTAAAAATAATTTAGAATTCATATCTTTGTGTTTAATCCTAGTTTTTACAGTAATTATGGGGATCAAGGGTGGATGTCTTATCAAATGTTGAGACTAATTTATCAGACTGCTTGACAGGTTCTAATATTATTCAATTTTATGGCGCACTTTGAGTTTCAAGTCATTTTTTTGGGAATTAAAGCAAGTTTTAAGTCTCAACAATCGATAATGAACCCGGAAGGCTCACGACTTCCACAATCCGACCTCAGGCCAGCATTTTCTGTCCTCAAAAATCAAACTAGATTCCAAATTAATCCACATCGACAACCAAATCTCCTTCAAACTTTCAAACTTCTTTTCTAATTACCCCCACACCCATTCTAACAGCGCCACTCATTCGATGCATTAGTCACCAACATAAAATGAAAACAGAAGCAGACTTGATGCTGATTTTAATTAATTTATTGTAAAAATACGGGTTTCTTGTATCATTAGCATCCAAATTAATAATTAATCAAATGATTAATGAGAAATTAATCATTAAATTAAATTCCCAATTAATTAATAAGACATGCAAAGAGGATTTTGAAAATTTGCGTTAATTGAGAGTGATGTCATGTGTCAAATTAAGAGGGAATTAAGTGGAGTTGGTGAGGTGATTAGGAAATTAGAATTTGTGACTAGAAATTGAATAAATCATCAGAATTTGACAATAATTTTTGATGAAATCAAAAGATCCCTTACAAATTTCAACAAACAGTCACTAAATCCAAAAAACTACAAAATCAAGACAAACTGAGGCACGCCAACCATCAATTATTCTTCCACACTTCATAATTCTCGTACCTCTTCATTACTCATTTCATTCTACATTCTCAATCATTTATAAAAGTGCTTCACCCAACAGTACATCATGTAATGGAATAAAAGCATATCAGTAGACCTCAACTAGTGACTCGACTAGTGAGAAAAAGATACAAAAAAAAGTATATAATGAAAATCAAATAATAAAGGCATAGAACACATTTCTGTTGTTATTTGAATGCTAAACACATGTTATCAATTTCTTTTCGTCATCGTCTTCGTTCAAGGCATATAAGCATATGCTACATGTGTTTGTCGTTTAAGCAGCTCAACTCTCAGCCCTTTTTCGACTCCCTTTCATGTCACGATGAAATATTTTTTCGTAGGAATACTTCAGTAAACAACTTTTTTTTTGTGTATGTCATGTGATTTCATGCTTGAAAAAATATAAATTTTTATGCTCTCGCTGCTGCTACTGCTTGCTTGCTTTGTCGAGGGAATAACAAAAGTCACGGGTCAAATCGATGTGAGAACCTTCATTGCAGTCAAATGAACCTTTTAAAAAACAATTTTTAACTTGCCAAATTCACAGAAAAACTTTTTTTGTTGGAAATAAAATCCCCAAAAAAACTTTTTTCAACGATTTTTTAAAAAAACGAGTTTTCATGTATCAGATTACGTTTTTTTTTATGAGTCAGTATTTGCAGAAAAAAAGCAGATGAAGTTCTGTTTTCATTTTCGCGAATTGTGTGGAAAAAAAAAATAAAGTTGATTGACTTTATGAAGCTTGAGAATTTTGTTATGATGTTGAATGGATTCTGTGGAGCAGGAAATTCTGATCGTATTACTTTTTATTGACGCCTGGGTGCTCGGTTATGTTTGGATTAACACTTTGAGAAAATATTTTGAATTGAGGGAATCAAATTATTGTTGAAGAAGTAATTTATTGGATCATATGGAGCAGTGAGCTGCATCATATGATGAATTGAAGTGCAGAGACTTAAATAACAAGCATATTGTCAATATATGCCTAAAATTCATGCAATTTGAGTGTTTAAATTCTCCAAACGTCAAGCAACATTTCAACTTCCTCCCAAATTCTCGAAATATCCAACAAAATCTCTCAACACCCCCATAAAAATACCTCAATCCTCCTCCATCCCCCCAAAAAAAATTCATTTGAATATCTCAATCATCAATTTTATGTTCTTAAAACTTCAAATAAATCGACAATCATGTCAAATCTTTTCGATTTCCTCTCGAAAATTTCAAACAAAAAAAAAAAAAGCGTAAATCTGCTGACTAATGAAGCCCAAACATCTCACAAGTGCTTATTTGCAAAACGCTAATTGACTCAACTGTGTATGAGTGTGTAAATGTGTGTAATTAGACTGTACGCGATATAATTTCGCAGGTGAAGCTTAAAAAAAAGTTATTTTATCTCTCACATGAATCAAACGAGAGAGTTGTACACAAATAAGAGTCACGTTTCACTGTCAAGGTCTGAAAAGAAATAAAAAAAATACAAAGTATTGCCAATTTGCTATTAAGAATATCTTGTAAGTCTCACTGCAAAATATATACAAAAAAAGAGACATAGAAACATTTTAATGACGCCAGGAAGCACATGGTCGACCAGTTTAATTATCACATAAGAAGTAGAAAATTATTCACAAGCAATTAACAATATTCGATTTATTTCAACCGTCTGTACAGCCCACATAACCAAAAAAGTATAAAAATATAAATATAAATATATATCGGCGACTTGTTGACTTGTTATGATGTCCATTGATGTCAGCATTTTGTAGAGAATTTAAGAAATATTTTGTGTCCAAAGACAAATTTAACACTCTTTTATTCTGCTAGTAGTGGCAACGGATGAATGGTGAATCAATAGACACAAGAATGAATTTTTTATGTTCTATAAGATGAAGAAGAATTTAAAGTTTTTTGTGTGTGTTTCGGATGGGTTTTTGGAATATTTTTTATATAAATATTTATTTTTGAAAAATGTCTTATGTTTCGGATTGCAGAGTTGGGGATCTTGGTTAGTATTTTTTGACAGACAATGAGAACATTCACTTAAATGAACGGGATTTGTGGTAAAATCACCAATTCTCGAGTGTGTGACTGGAAATTAACTTGCCATTAACTGGCTGTGACGTTTATTTGTCCACTCGGAATTATTGCTTATTTTTAAATCAAATCTACACTCAAATGTCCAAACTACATCAATAATAACACCTTCTTGTCCATTTTTCATGAAACATTGCAGTCATTCAGATTGACTTGGCTATTAACATCCTAATTACTTCCTATAATCCTCCAAAATTAACCAACTCTGAGCAACAACCAAGCCACAAACACAAAATTCTATTTTTCCTCTCTTTCATCGATTCCAAATACCTAAATGGCATGTAAATAAATATTGTGCGAACTTATAAACACTAATGGTAATCCTGTATCATTTTCATAATATGCAAACTAGCACCAGATTGCCTTAAACAAAATCTGTGAGATATTTTTGGTCGTTTCTTATCTCAATATTTTTCATAACATCTAAAAGCTTGACGTTTTATCGATTCATAAATGATCGTCTATTTATAATGGTCATCTATATACAATAATAATCTAAAGATGTGACAAGAAAAAGTCGTTTTAAGGGAAAATGTTAGCAAATTCGACACTTTTTTTTTTGTTGTATCAAAAATGGACATGAATGTGATTTTAAATGTTCTAGTTCATTAATAATGAGGATCATAAATTTTAATTTAGCACAAAATGCTGAAATCATGTCGAAATAAGCTTCTGATTTAAATGAAATATTCATTAGTTAATCATGTTAAATTTAAATTGATTACCTGAACTGGATCCGCTTTGTGAACTGAATGTAGATCGATATTGGTGAGATATTAAAGGTATTTTGTATGAATTTGATGTTTTTGGGGTTTTGGAGATGTTATAGGGTCAATAAACAATTCAATCATTAAGAAAGATGCAATATATTGAAGCTCGTACGGCTAGATGAGTTCAACTAGTCCTGTTCTTCAATAAACAAGGCAAATAACCTCAAAAATCCCATTTAAAAGTCAAAATAACCCAATTTTACTCTCAAAAACCACAATTATCCCGAAAACATCATCAATGAATTCCCAATCAACAGAACTTCCTTAAAATCCCAAGCCCATAAATTCCAGATTAAAATGCTGTCATTTGATTCATAAAAATTACCGTTGAATTAATCTCCTCATCACAAAGAGATCACGATCTTAACTTTCTCGTCGATTGCTCTTATAAAAATGCTGTTATAAATGGCACAAAAATAAAGTTAATGCAAATATTAAGGCTTAATGTCATTAAAAAAATATATTTTGAGGATAATGACTTTACGACCACACAAAATGATTTCCTGAAAATTTTTTGAGTTGTTTATTGCTGAAATTATGAATGAATTTAATAAAGAGTCATCCAGGTTATAATTATATTTTCAAAAACAATTTTATGAAGATTGACATGAAATACATGTCTAATAGGTTGGCTGTTGAGGATTGTTTCAGGTGTTCTTAGGGGTTGTACGCAGTTTACATAACGTGATACTAAGATCATTCAAATATTCTTATAAATTTGACACTGAGAATTGAGATTAGAAGTTCTTAAAAGGTTTAGTACTGCGAATTGTTCAAATGACCATCCAATTTTTTATAAATCCATCAGAAATACAAAATCTCACTCTCTACGACTTCACTAACAATTCTAGTCAACTAGAAGCAATTTAAAACACAACAAAAATTCTAAAATTGCCCGTTTATCGAAAATTAAAGCAATCAAGTAATTTTGTCAATGATTGAATACTTTATTTTAGCAATTCCTCAACAAATTGCTAAGCTTCTACCCAAACAAAGTCCATTTTTCTACAACTTATATGTCTGTAAGGTCAAACAATCGCATGTTAACATAATATTAATTTCCTCGACTAAGAAATCCTTCCATTTCTATTTTTCTAGTTCAAACAAGTCTTAAAAATATTAAAAGTTCCATTTTTCACTTCAACTGACTTCATCCACTTATTGAATTGAACAAAATTACTCATTCACTTTAATCGGCCACTTCTTGGCACAATCATTTCCATATGAATATGTGTGGCCTTTTTTCTCTCTTTCTACACAGCTGTTTTAGCTTATTGTCGTTATTTAAATTGCTGCACTTTAACGTCACGCAATAGACAACTAGCCTTGAATTATATTTGCCACTTGCTTTAGAAAGAAGAGAATTTATAATTGAAAGACTTACCCATAAAGAGCTTAAACAGTTCCTTTTTAGTTTAATTCTATTTATTATTCACTATGAATGCAATTTAATGAGATTTTATTATTTTCTTTGTGTCATGACATTGTGTTAAATAAATAAAATTATGGAAGAGCTAATTAGATTTTTAAAGTGTTAGGAATGTTGAGGTAGGATGTTTTTGAGGTTATGAAGGGTTTTTAGCGAACTGGAATTTCTATTTTTTATTAAAATGCAATGAATTTTCAATGTTTTTTCTGTCAAAATTTGAATTATAGTTTCATTCAACGGAAGTTTGAATTTTGAAATTTTAAAAATTTTGTCCACCTCAAAAAGTTTTTTCGAGATAAATTCTGAACCAAATCAGATTTTAATGAGATTTTTGTATGTTTGAACTCAAAAAAGTGGCAAAAGCCAGTTGAAAACTCAAAAGAAAGTAACTTTAGTTCAATCACGTTCAAAAATAAACAAAACTTTGAGTCAGTCGATCAAACTTACAATATTATAATCACACATATTTCAAGAAATCCTGCCTCTTTTTCCCAGTACATGTTTTTAATTCATTTATATGTATATTCATACAATTTTGCAACGACATGACCCTAATTAAATAGAATTCATCAACTTATAAAAGGAATGACCGAGTCTACCCATAGACAATTACATGACAATAACATATAATTTAATATTTATTCCGAAGACATAAGCAGATCTCCCATTAAAGTGTCGCAAATTCTCCTTTTAATTCAACAAATGATAATAAATTTAATTAATTTTAATTGAGATATCGAGTATCATACATGGAGTCTACTTGAGAGTGAATTTTCATTGATTCCGATAATGGAACAAGTTTTTCTATAATATTTCTTCTTATTTAACTTAAGTGAGTTAGCTTATCGGGAACAGTAAAACATCTTTAATGCTGTTTCAATTCAACTTGTCAGTTTTTGAGCTGTTTGGAACGGAAAAGTTGAGAAATTGATTTTGTTATGGCTGAGTGACTGGATGATAATGAGTTTTTTGAGGGCATTGCTGGAAGTTTCATCGGCAATATAGCTGATTTTGCTAGTTTTAAGAGAATTTGCACTAGAATATTTAGAATTAAGTAATCACTCAACAAGACTCAATCCAGTTCCTCTAATATAGTCATTCTATATAAACTACAAATTGCATTACTTAATCAACATCAAATATTCATTAAAATCTAACTAGCTTCCAGTCAAATCACTTAATAAACAACACAAAAATGCACTTTATCCACCCAACTTCCGTAATTCTTTCAACCAGTTCTCGTACGTCCTCATCAACATTATTTATTGAACTGAACATTTATTATTGGCATTGAAATACGCGAACACACAGAAACACGTGTTGAATGTGATATGTGATATATACAGACATGAATAATTGGGTCTTTATAATTTGCCGATCGAAAAATTACTTGCACTACCGGTATCATCATTCTTTCATTCTACACTCATTTTTATTTTTGTGGTTCGTTACGAAAGCAGGCACAAAGAGGGCCTCTTAAATTACTTTTTATAATCCATAAAGTAATCCATAAAAAAAAGAAGTGTAGAGTAATAAGAAGGAAATGAGATAAGAGAAGTTATTAATAAGTTCAAAAAAAAATTATTATTGTTATTTTCTTTCTTTATTTTATGTCTGTACACTTCCTTAAGCGATATCTCTTTCCGTAATGAATCACTTTTTTCAGCGCTTTACATGTACAAGTGGAAGAACTGTAATGTATATATGTGTATATTGTTATTAGTAGTTTACCAGCATTGTTTACAATTCATTAATGTCTTTATTAAAACATGTATTATTTGTTCATTGTCGATAAATTGCCCTCGAGATGCTTCACATTTTCGGCGTCTTCTTTTTGGATTCATAGAAATTTTAATTTATCCATTACGATTGGATGGGCTAGGTGAAATGATTCATTTTTGATGTTAAGTAATGAAAATTGTTTGAATTAGACTTCGAATGCAATAATGCAGTGATGGGCAACCTGTGTGCCGTCAAAAAATGTCCAAAATACCATAAGTCGTATGCGGTGTGTGGCTTCTATCAAAGCATATGACAAAGTGGCCGTTCACGAACGTAATAAGTGAACGGCCCCAAAGGTGTGTCGCAATAAATTAAAGGTTGTCCACCAATGCAATAATATGTCGGATGATACATGATACTTGATTTAGGTGGAATGATGTTGTTGTGTAATATCCAATTAAGGGTAATACTGACTTGTGAATGTAAAGTGTTGCGGCTTATTAGTAATAAACTTGTGCAACAATGTTCATTATCGGTGGAAGTACCTGTACGACTAATTGTCCTTGGATTTATCAGTTGGATGGGCTTAAGTTTCTAATTTTGTAGGAAATTGTTCAGCTTTTTAAAGATAAATTAACTTGAAGGTCATTTAAAATGATAACTATTGGACTTAGTGGCTTAATCATTACTTAACTAAGCCTCTAATGCTGCAGCTACATACATGAACACCACAAACAATCCAAAAGCTTCAGAACCTCATAAATCATTATACGCCATACTTGTACAACCCATTTCTGACATCAACAGTAAATTTTTCAACAAAAATACAAACATTTTCAGTCCACATGTCAATATTGTCCATAAATTCATAATTTTCTTGTTATAAAAAATGGCAGCACACGACATTTTCTTCGAAATTCCTACAAAGTAAGCGAGAAAAAAAAATGCTTTAATTACTATAAATTTGCTAGAACATGATCTGTTCACTTGTCTAATATTCATAGCAAATTATCACGTAGTCACACATGTCTTACAAAAAATATATTTTCTACTTCTTCTGGGAAATTGTCTGTGAATTTTATAATTTGTTTAGCAAGTATGTTAGAGGAAGCTATTCGTCTCGTAAGGGTTATTGTTCTGTTTATGAGACATAGCGGATCGTTATGTAGCTAACGTGATGAAACTCACACCTTTGAACATAAATGAACTCTAGAATTTTGAAGCAAGTCGAGACTTACAAAAACTTCAAATCTCTAGCGATCAAATTTACTCCAATAATCCTGATTGACATTCTAATTTCTCAAGACATGCAATTGACGCTTTCCAAAGTCATGCAACCAATTAAATAAATCCATTCAACTGTAATAGAATCCACAATTAAGACTATTAGATCTCCCCATGCCCATTGACTCCAATGAAAACCCAATCACCATTTCCAATCAATTCAATCTGGCCTATTGTATTTTATAATGAAGAAAGCATCTCAAGTCAAAAAGATAAATAAACATCGTTCGAACGATACCACAAACAAAGGCTGCTTGTTGCTATTACTCACTCGAGTGAGTCGTTTGGATTCATTAGCCGAATGCATTTTCAATTGAAGATTAAGATATTGGAGTTGAAGACGAGGAAGGCAAGGCAAAATGAAAAAATTGTCGATTAAGACCAACTGCAATCTGTGTGCTGTTAATATCGAAATGAAATGTTTATTCATCTTCAAAAAAAAATTAATAATAATTCGAGAGAGAAATCGATGAAGAAAGAATGAGAAGAAAAAAATAATAAAATTGTACGTAAGAAATGTAAATACAATGCAGTTATGTGTCTTTCATTCTACATGAAAAAAGGTGTGAGTAAGACAGTAATTGGAGTGAACTGTTTAAAGCGCATTTTTGAGGAATTGCTGATTTTTGTGGTTGTTAGGCTATAAAATAGTTCAAACATTATGCCTGGTGTAATTTCTCTTGTTTATTTAGTGTTACTTGGAAGTTCATCAGAAAATCATTGATTTGTGTCCACCTCGAAAAGTTTTTGGTTAAAAATTCAATCTTATTCTTGATTTCACTATCAAAATGTTACATAAATTAGTTCAACAAAGTGGCAAGCATCAAACAAAATCAACTTTAACTCCATATCCTGCTCATTTTTCATTTAATTTAAATTCAAAAACTTTCATGTCCGCCATTTTGAAAACTAATATTGCGTCGCCAAAATCATGCTAAAATAAATGTATGAATGCATGGCATGCCCACTCAATTTGTTTCTTTTGCATGCCAACGAAAAATAATAATGAAATTCACCAAGAAGTTTGAGCAACAGACACAAAAAAGTATAAAAAAATTCTTTAAATATTAATAATTTATGGTCCTATTTATGCATTACTCGCAATGAATTGTTTGTTTATTGTTCATAATTATTTCTGTGCCCCGCATTTCTTCATGCACATATGAATGCATGCTTACAACATGAAAAAGACATTTGTATCATGTGGAATAATACATTTATTTTTGAGGGTCAATTAGAATACAATTCGAGATGAAAAAAAAAAGAGAAAATAATTTGTATGCATTGAGACATGAATTGAGTAATGCTTAAAGAAAGCGAGCACGTGGTAGGTCATAAGCATTTAAATTTTAAAATTTTCCAGATCATTACAATGTTTCAAACTCTAAATAAAGTTATGGAACTGAGACGAAGTCGAGTCCACTTGAATTAATTTAATTTGCTAATTTATGGGCAGCAGCATGTATGATAATCGATTGAGGGGAAAGCGCGAGGCTAGAATACTTTTGATATTGGCTGTTTTTGAATGAATTTCAAATATTTCATGCCAATTCCATTTATGTTAATGTCTTGGCATTTTTTATTACTTTATTTCTATCCGTTTGGATCTAAAAATTTAGTATTTTTTTTTGTGATATTTATTCAATATTTTCTACAGCTATGAACAGAATTAGATAAGACATGTGTCATAAATTTTACTTCATATGACTTGACATTTATATGTTTCACAAAACATTACTAACAGACACATTGTCTTGTTATGTCTCACACGACGAAAGAGATTTTTATGTCTAATTGGTGGATTTTGCATAAAATTTTTCAACATTAGCGAAAATTGAATGATATTTTATTAAGTTACACAACAATCGTGGATGGAATTTATGTAAAATAACCACAAGAAATTCATCTCATCTGAATCATTCAAATTGAGCCGTTTAAGCCACACATAAGTGTCGATAGCGATTGGAGAAGTTGATAGAAAATTCCATTTGAATCTTAATCGTTTTTGGGGTCTGGTTTTGATGTATGTATGTTAAGTAGTTGGTTTTTTTGGAAGAAATATGTGGATTAACTTTAAATAACAGGAAGTCTCGAATTGATTTTTTTTTTTTTTTTTGAAAAAATTGTGAATTTTATGGAAATTCAAACGGACAGTTTTATTATGTTTTGTTAACATTTTTTAGTAGAAAATTTGAATTTTTTATGTTTTTGATGATTTTAAGATTTATGTTGGTTGTAAAGTTTTATTTTTGGAAGGTTAGGGACATTAATTGGGTATGAGTTTGGATGTTTTTGTTAATTATAATACAATGTTTTAAAAGTGTGAATAAATAAATGGATGAACTTGAGCTTTTGGAGCTGATAACCTTAACAGGCAAATAGACAGCTTTTAGGTACTTTAGTGGCAATTCTGTATCATTAAAGCGTGCTCCTTACATGTTTGGATATGATTTTGTTTGTAGATATATTGATAACATCCATTGGTCATTACGTTACTAAGTAACTGTATAGTTGAGGTCATTTATTCTAATTCCTTCTATCTGAAGAAAGAAGTTGTAGGTTCGAATCCTATAATTTAAAAAAAAATTCTAAATTTTGAACATCTTCCAAACTAATTTTTTTAAGTTTTATTTTGAATATTTTAACTTAAAACTATCCCAAACAGGCAATGAGCATGCTTTTTTGGTACAGAAATACCATTACAGCACCTAAAAGTAGGCTCTTTGTCTATTTAGATTACCAACCTTTAACAGTACTCCAAAATATATCTCTTAACTTTCAAGAGATTCTCTCAACATTTTCCATAAAAATAAAATTATTTAAATGACTCCAAATTTCTAATAAATTAAAAAACCTTAATTTAATCAATAATAATTCAGTCTTTTTTTGATAGCATCGATATTAAAATTGACATCACTATTAATTTAGCCTCTATAATTTCCTGCTAATGACATAAAAGCTCTAAAAAATTTAACGATCAATAAACCCTATTTTTACAAGATCATTTGCCTTCTTTCTTCTTTTATTTACATCAAAGGCATCAAAAAAATTAGAATTTGGACATAAAAATTTCTTATCAATTCCCAACACAAACTTGTTTGAAGTTATTTAAAAATTGAAGAGAATCATATTTTGCAAGACAATTAAATGAAAATATTTTTGGCTTTGATAAGTCCGAAATGATCGTAAAAACTAAAACATTATGTATGCCATAAAAAAGGTCTATTTACCATAAAACTGACATATTTCTTAGATTGGAATGCAAAATGTTTGATGGGAAATGTGAAGTGGAATTTGAGTTTACCAAAAATTGTTGAGGAATCTAGTCCGGAAGTATGGATGATATGGATGAAGAATGTCTATGGATTTTAAGGAGGTATGCTGAATATTTGTGATGTGAGACATTATATGGCAGTTAGGGATCTGATGGATGCAATTGTGAAGTTGTTATGTTATCCGGTTGTTTAGTAAAGTTGCTAAGTGCGTTGGTCTGCATAGAAGAGGTTGGAAAGGAATTATAGTTCGATTCCTATGAAACAGCTCAAACAGCTTACTTGATACTACAATAATTCATTAAAAATATCCAAGAACCATCAAAAAATCCACAAAAATTCCAAACAAAAACACAAATTCCATTCCAAAACCAAAACAGCTTGCAAAAAAATCCCAAGAATCAGAAAAAGGAGGTACAAAACATTTCGACAACAAACAAAATTATTCATAGATATGTGGGCGATTACACACATCAGTTGTGTAGCCAAACCGACATATGAATGTGAAAAAATCCTCACCATTCACTTCCATGTCATGAAAATCAATTTCACATATTTCAATTAAAGCATATGATGATGATGACAGGCTGCTTATTGATACGAAACAAATTTCTCTGTGCATACACAAGCTTAGTTAATGAGTTGCTATGAAAACTATTAAGTAAAAGTGTTGTACACAACATAATGCTGCATAAAGTACTTTGAAAGCCATTAATTAGTAATAATCGTTGATGGTTTCTCGACACTAACAAAAACATACAAAATGCAGGTCAACTGTGAGTGCATAAATAATTGATAATTACCATATAAAGCACTCAAAGTCTTTAGAGAGACATGGAAATTATAATTATCCGCCCAACACACGTTTTCAAAGTAAAAAATCCAACAATGTCAAGTGAAAATGAAATTATTTTATGTATAGTGCAATATTTTATAATTTTTTATCGTCGGCAATGCAGTTTATGGCTGCGACTGAACTTCCTACGATAAATAAAAATAATTTTCATAATAATAGGCTGCAAAAAATATTTTTTCATAATTTTATTATGAAAAAAACAACAATTTTATAGAAAAATGAAAATTAATCAAACAATTGCCGACCATAAATTCCTCAAATGTCCAAAAACAATGTCTGTCGGCACTTAATCACATAGAAATAGCAATTTTGCAATCAACATTCTTAAAAATTATTTCCTTTGCATTCTCAGAGACCATTCAGAGATTTTATAGACTTCTCTAGTGTGGATAATTGCCTATAAACTTTTGCTTATTAACCTCGCTTCTGAATTACTTCGTGCCAGTTACTCCGTCAACCTGGAATTCTCAATTAATATTTTATCACTCAGTCTGATATGCTGAGTGCATTAGGTAGAGAAAATCAACATCCGTAGTACATAAATCATTTGACTTTATGAGACTCGGAAAAGAAATCCGTTTGTTTTCATCTGGAAGAACTGGCTTGTTAAGAGCAGCCACGATGATTCTGATACTGATATATAAAATTATTTCCAATGCATAATAAGAAGGGGATTTTTTTTTGAAGACTGAACCTACAACTAGACATGTGGATAAAAATTTCAATTTATTTTCTTTATCTTCTAAATTGCCCGCATTGTGAGGAAGTAAGAAAAATCAATAACATTTGAAATTGAGCGCATTAAATATTCTTTAACATATTTTAACGATCTCTTTAAATTTGAAATTTTAAAATGACAAAAATGTTCTCACTTCGAAAAGTTTTTTGCAATTATTTTCTTATTTAAGACTTTTTAGAGCTAAGATTCAACTAAAATCTGTTGAAAAAAGTGGCAAAATTATTTTAGACATAAAGTGAAACTTTAAGCATTACAAAAATTCAATTTACAACCAAAAATGTTCATATGGACAAACCAATAACCTCAAATTACTCATCATATTGAGACACATTCTTCAAAATTGTTAATTTTCATTCTTTACATATTATTTTCGTTCAAATAAAGCAGCATGAGATATATATATAAAAATACATTTTTGATTGAAACTAACGGTAGTCAGTTAAGTAACCATGCATATATATACCATTTAATGTACATGATGGAATCTCGCTCATTTACCGTATTTATGTAGATTGACTATCAGATTTCAGTATAATTCTCTATTTTTTTGAAATGTATATCATGCTGTCTTTTTATTGCAATTTTTCTACGATTCTATGATGGTGGCACATACTCTACATTTCCATATGCCCTTACATGAATGAAAAATGAGTGTGAAAGAATATGCAGGAGGAAGAAATAAAACTAAGCGCACCGCAATTAATTATGCAAATTAATACGGACGTTATCGACATGAAGGAATCGATGTATTTTTGAAAGATGAGAAAAGCTATATCTTTATTAGAGAGCATCAGACATTTTTTTATGTTTCCTTCTGCTTCTTTTCATAGAAATTCTCTATTATTAGTTATCGACGAGTTAATTAGAAAGAGAAAATGATATATCAATAAACAATATTTCATTTAGTGGGGTTATTCCATTAGTGATGTACATGCTCATTTGTGACACAATCTAGACAGCTGCAACCATGATTGTATGGACTCTGTGGGGCATCAAGTACCTTGATCTATGGGACGGCATGTCCCATATGTCCTATATGACAGCCATGACTTTATATTATGTATTGCAAACTATAAAGCTATAAATTGACATTGACGTCACTTTTAAATTACCCCCTTCGAATTAATTTTACTGGATTCCCATTGTCATTAATTTAGATTATGATGAGTTGGTATAGATATTTATCTGCAGTGGATTATGATAGCTGGAAAAGTTTTGTCATTAAAATTTGAATTGTAAATGCTTTATTTTAATCGTTTGGTATTATCTCCTAATTAATTTTGATTTAGTGAGTTAGGATAGATATTATTGGATGGGAATAAATTGGATTTGAATTGGAATTGATTGAAATTTGTTGGATATTTTGTAGTTGAGTAAGAATTCAAGCTGTTTGGAGTATTTTAATCATCTTTTTAGGTGCGATTCAAAATAAATCCATCAAAGCTGCCTCAACCATTGCATAAAAATGCACAATCAACTCTACAATTCAAATCTATTCAATCATCAACACAACATAACCTCAATCCTTATTCACTAGCCCATAAAATTAAAAAATAATTTAAATTTCCTGTCATACAATCCATCCATAAAATATATTCAGACACTTTCGCGTGTGGCTTCCATATCTCAAAAATAGATTTTAACGTCATTTAATAAAATTTCAGCAAATTTATGCAACATCAATTCCATTGGAACTTATCACGATGACATATTTGCATAGTTGAGATCATAAAAGCTATTTTCAAGAATCTTAAATTTCAAATGAATTTTAACAGTATGAACACCTGGAGTGACTAGATATGATCGCACATCGATGGTTCAAGCTATTTGTCACATTTGTATTTCTCTTTGAAGCTCAAGACTATTTTGAAATATGAATCCATACAAATGTTATTTAATATAAATAGAATGTCATTCTGTGGTTACAGTTGGAACAATATTATAAAGTTATTAAATTAATGACATTTGAATGGCAAAATAATTTAATTGAATTAAATATTCTTCACGGCTTTTGAATTGATTTCAATTAAAAAATTTGCATATAATTTAAGACAATTGAAGAAATTCAGATCGTGGTTGAAGGAAGCGTGCAAAAAATACTAGTGCAAAAAATATGGTTATTAATAGGATATCAATTGGTATCAATTTATTGGGGGTTAAAGGGGTTAAGTGGCTCATTGAGGTCATTGTTGATTTTTTTAGTTTATAGATGGTAAAATTAAAAAAAAAAACACACTCTAATGTTGCAGATTAATAATAATTAGTTAAAGGTTTCGAACCTGTGCTGTGATCTCAAGCGCATATGTTGAGTATGATTCAACTTAAGGTCATACTCTATTAGACTTTATCGACTTATATTATAAAGTTAACAAATAGCAAATTTAACCCTCGAACTGTGTATAAGTTCGAAGACTACATGAAGATGGAGATGATTTGTCGAATGGACGTTTTGCTTTCCCCAACTCTGCACGCAGCATGACCCAGGGTTTATCAATGCAACGTACCTAGCCACAATTTGTGTGTCGCGAAATCACACAAACCGAGTTGGTATGACTAGAACAGAAAAAAAGCGTCCGAATCCAACTAGACTTTCAATTGGATTGAACCCGGGTCGTTAGAACGGAAGTCCGACGCTCTAACCACTTGACCATTGCCGCTTTTTTGCTGCTTTCTGTAGATGATCATGTTTGTGAGCGTTGTTGCTTACTTACTCTGCTCTTGCACGATCTTTGCCTAACTCTAGAGTGAAGCTGACTCCATCGCTGACTACCGTCTGTCTGCCAATTCATTAATCCACTCTAATTCTTCTGCAACAATAATAAATTTCCCAGACATCCAATAATATTCCACATCAAACTCTTCATCCAAAAGTCAATAACCCTTAATTGCCAAAAATAATAAAACTTTAAAATTCACCAATTGATTAACAAATTAATCTTTCATCATACATAATTGAGATTTACGAATATTCATTGAATCATTTTCATTTCTCAATTGATATTCCTTTGATTCTCATTTTTGTTCAATTTGTGTCTGAATGCCTGTATAAACTTCATGTTGAAAAAAATCAAATAAATAAAATAAGAAAATAATTTTTCAACTCGTTATTATTCGAACAAGACCCGAGAGAGTAAGAATAATAATAAATGAAACTGAAAATACAGCAACTATATATGTAAAGGCAGAGAGATTAAATAACAAAGATTAGATGCTTCATATTTAAATTAAGTCATTTCGATTCATTGAATTGCGATTGCTTTTATGAAAGCTTTCAAAGCGAGCAGTGAAGTTGAAAAAAAGAGCATTTTATTTTAGACAATACAATTAAGTTAAACTGGATTATTAGCATTCGGTCAGATAGAGATGGAAATTTGTTATTAATAGTCCATTTTAAGGCAAACGTAGAGGAAGATGAAACACACTTTTTTCCTAGTAAAAATCAAATTATCACAAAATTTAATGTCTCTATCGCCTTCGTCACTCAACCAACATCCAAAACTTGATACGTAGATTCTGTTTATTTAAGGTAAATAGATGTATCGACCTATATCTTTATGCTAATTTCGTATGTGTAGAGTCGGTTCCAATAAGTGTCAGATTATTTCAATAATTTTAATATCTAATTGACATTCGTCGTAAATATTTTTTCTCAATTCACACGGCTAAGTAATTCTTACAGTTTCCCATTATTTTATGAGCTTAATACTGTTAGAATGCCTACTGCTACATAAATACGTGAGCGATGAAATCAATTTGTTGAATAGGTAATAAGGTTGGATGTTTTGATTTGATTTAAGCAGGAAATACATAGATTAAGGTGCCTTCACACTAGATTTACATGTTCAGGCGTCTTCGAACTAGATTGACATGTTCAGGTGTCTTCACACTAGATTGGCATGTTCAGGTGTCTTCACACTAGAATCTCATAATCAGATGCCTTCACACTAAATTGGCATGTTCAGATGTCTTCACACTAGAATCTCGCGTCTGAATGCCATCAAACTAGTGTTCTAGATTCAATTATCTTCACTAAACTTAAAAAACACAACATTCTCAACCCTGTAAGTTCCATTAAAATCCATACACTCAACCGTAAAATGATTAAGTGCAGCATATGCACATATATTTATCATATGTCTCAAATTCTTCCATATTCAATGTCTAATTTTATATTCTTCACGCAATCATCCTCGTACGTACTCAGCTAGAGAAGGTTAATTGAAAATTCAGATTATTTTACGTATTTGTTACCCCTCCTCCGTTCCCATCCAATCATTACAAAATGATAAATTGCACGATGAAATCGCACACGCGATACTTAAAAGCTTTTTTTCATTCTCGTAAACATTCGAATGATGTTTTCAATTTAAATTAGTCAGACGGCGATAAAGAGGCACCCGACATAAAAGAAATGTAATAAAGATGAATGTTAAAGAATAAAAATTTCCTCACGAGGTCAAGGTGTTAAAATGCTTTTATTTTTCGAATCACATACACAATTCACAAGTCTTGTGTGTATATTAATTCAATTAAATAATGGAATTTCGATTTGAATTAATTCATAATTCATCATTTGAGGCCTTGTATATAGAAATGAGAAAACTCCAAATTTCAATCTTTCATCGATATATTTAAAAGCTTACATTAAAGGTATGACATGTTATACATTTTTGGAAAGGTCTTTCTTCTGAGTATTCAAAAAAATTAGTTATAGTTTGTAAAATCATCCAGGGTTGGAACACAGGAGCTCTGAATCATGAGAAAACCATACTTTTTTATCGCCCTGGTTTGGCATGTTCCAATAACTTAAAAATTTAGTTCTTATACTTTTATATTAGAGCATCCAGCATACTAAAATGCAATGTAGAGATAATTTGGATTCAACTCTGTACAACTGAAAAATCGATATTTCAACTCTGCCTATTTTTACATGACATTTTCACAAAAATCAGCATAAGTAATCACAGGAAACGATTTTTTGAATGCTCTAAACGGATTCTGATAGACAATTTAAAGCATAATTTTATGAGCATAAAAATTTTTTGATTACATAAATTTTGAATTTATAAAATACGTTAAATGTAATTTCTAGGCATTATTCAGTTTTCATTTATGTTTCACCTTTTTTTATTATTTATTGATTAAACCATTTTAAATATGTTTATTTTATTGCTATGATTTTTATTTTTATAAATTAAATAAGATATTCAACTAAAGCTTAATTTATGATAATATTTGGGTAGAAACTAAAAAATGCCTAGAAATTACATTTAACGTATTTTATAAATTCAAAATTTATGTAATCAAAAAATTTTTATGCTCATAAAATTATGCTTTAAATTGTCTATCAGAATCCGTTTAGAGCATTCAAAAAATCGTTTCCTGTGATTACTTATGCTGATTTTTGTAAAAATGTCATGTAAAAATAGACAGAGTTGAAATATAGATTTTTCAGTTATACAGAGTTGAATCCAAATTATCTCTACATTGCATTTTAGTATACTGGATGTTCTAACATAAAAGTATATCAACTAAATTTTTAAGTTATTGGAACATGCCAAACTAAGGCGATAAAAAAGTATGGTTTTCACATGATTCAGAGCTCTTGTTTTCCAACCCTGGAAGATTTCTCAAACTATAACTAATTTTTTTGAATACCCAGAAAAAAGACCTTTCCAAAAATGTATAACATGTCATATCTTTAATGTAAACTTTTAAATATATCGATGAAAGATTGAAATTTGGAGTTTTCTCATTTCTATATACAAGGCCTCATTTGGAGAATTGCGTGGGATTTTTAGCAAGTTTCTTATTTATTTCTCATTCTTCAATTATCCGCCAACTGGCACTAAACTTATTTGTGCTATATGGTGTGTAGATTATGAAATTATTGAGTAAATGAGCAATTTTTAGCTGGAGGTTTACATTGATTTTGTGGAAAGAAAACTTCAGTTTGGATTGGGGATTTTTTGGGGAGTTACAATTGGAAATAGCGGAGACAGAAGCAAAGCTCGAAGTCGACTAGGATTTTGTATGAAAAGTCTAATTAGGTCGACTCGACTCCATATAAATTTCAAGTGGACTTCGAGTTCTGGACAGAACGTGAGGTGCAGTCGAGAGTGAAGTGTAACTAGGTCAATAAAATTTTTTAATTTTTCATAATAGTAAACAAAGTAACAAATAATTTGAAGTAGGTTGCTGGATTCTACATTTACATCTTCGACTTGTGTGATTTTGATCAGCAAATAATTGACTAATTGCCAAAAATAACGTAAAATGTTAAAAGTCACGAAAACTAAAGCAAGAAAAGTTTCTTAATAATTTCAATAAATTAGAGAAATAGCTAAGATTTGGGTTCAAATCCTATTCAATTGTAAACAAAAAGATGATTTTAATTCATAAGTTAGATCAATCTTTTTTTATTTGAATTTTTTCCATAAAAAATTACAGAAGTCCTCGTGTTATTGATCGAGGGACTTAAGCGCATTTTTGTCCTAGCGATCAGTAATTGATTAATAAGTCACTTCCAGACCCACAAAAATGAGATCCAGTAAGATCGTGGTCACGTCCTAAAAACCTAGATCCAGGTTACTTCCAGACCTAAAACACAAGATCCAGTAAGATCCAGGTCACTTCCAGACCTAAAACACAAGATCTAGTAAGATCCAGGTCACTTCCAAACCTAAAACACAAGATCTAGTAAGATCCAGTTCACTTAAAGACCTAAAACCAAGATCCAGTAAGATCCAGTTCACTTCCAGATCTAAAAACCAAGATCCAGTAAGATCCAGTTCACTTCCAGACCTAAAACACAAGATCTAGTAAGATCCAGGTCACTTCCAGACCTAAAACACAAGATCCAATAAGATCCAGTTCACTTCCAGACCAAAAACACAAGATCCATATAAAACTTCCACAAATTTAAGAACTTAATCATTTAACGGATTTTCATAATTCAAACCTCATAACGGTCAAAAAATTCAAACATTGTTCAGTAAACACTGTAAAAACATCGACAAACATTGAAAAACACTGTAAAACAATGAAAAAACGTGTTGTTGTTTTTGTTGTTGTTGTATATGAAAATGAAAAATTGTTAATTATAGTATTTATGCTTTGATTTGAAACTTTTAAATGCCCGGGGCGCCAATAACTTTATGGAACTGATCTTTTAAAACCATTCCGAGCTCTCTGCGATGTCTAGATAAAAAGTTTTTAATGACAGCCGAACGAACGAACGACCGAACGAACGACCGAACGAACGAACGACCGAACATTGTGTCTTATTAAGCTACCTTTTTGAAAAAAATTTCAAAAATGCGCTAAAAATCAGCAAAACTCTTTACGACTATGATATCAAATAGATTATAGTACACTAAAGTCACCTCAACTATCAACACAATTCTAATCAACATCCAGTTCCACTAATAATTCAAAAAATTTCCAATGCGTTTCCACTCATTCTCACTCTTCTTACCCTCATCACTTGTTCTGTATTTACTTACTATGCAATATGAATTATGTGCAATTGCACTTTATAGCTATAATTTAATTTTCAATTGTATTATGTGCATACAAGTTCAAAAATAAATCGATGTCATTCTTCAAGCTACAATATCAAAGAGAAAATTCAATAAAAATTACAATACATATTTTTTTTTGTGCTGTATGTAAAGGCATAGCAACAAAAACATGTTTATCTACACACATATTTTAAATATATGTAAATGGAAATATGAGATGTGTAACAAACTATTCATAAACAATGTCAGGAGCAATGATTTTTTATGCTTGACTGAAGATTTGTTGCCAACATCGGATATTGGATGTAATATTCGTGAATTTAATATTTTTTTCTCATAGTCAAATGCTTGAATACCAAATTGAGCATGCAATTCAAGTGGCTTTTTTTTATCGTGATTTAATTTTTATATGCTACCGAGGAAATCTAATATGTATGAATAATTTATGCCTTCTTTTTATTACCCACTTACTTATGTTTACTTGTTTTTATGGCAGTTCTTGTAAAAAAAAAGTAATTCTTTTGGGAGAATTTGATTGATGGAAACGTGATTCGAATAGCTGGAGAAATTCTCGAGAATTGTTTATTTAGCTCAATACCTTCAATGAAGTGCGATGAACTTAAAGGAAATCAATAAAAAAATAAAGTTGTGGATCTCTTGCGACACACAGAATAAGAAGATGAATCGATTACAGAAAGGCATTAAAATATTTATTCAATAAATTTTCCATTTAGCCATAATAAAAAAAAGAATCTCTTAATTTTTATGTCCATAATAAATTAATGTAGTCGAAAATAAAAAGTTCCAACTGTGAAGATGATGATGAAATTGCATTGTGAATGTCAAAAAATTGATGATGCTCAGCCAGCGATAAAGAAAACGAGAGAAAATGACTTTAATATCACTTGATTCCGGGAAGTACTTTTTTTTTTAGCAAAACGCAAGTTTGAAAGTCACTCAAAGATTGGTGCATAAAGCGGATTTCCTTGCAAATTTTCATAATTAAGCTTACATTTCCAAAAGAAAAGCAGAAAGTCAAAGAATTTAAATTTTAAGCAATTTAACGGCTTTTAAAAATTTAAATTATAATCCACGTGTTTTTCCTCTCACTTCAAAAAGTAATTCCGAAATATTTACTCAGTTATCCAATTACATGCTTCCGAATTTCATATTTCTTAATCAACTAAGTGGCAACAATTGATTGACATACAGACAGAAACAAATCCAATCAGAAAAAGTGCTCAAAATCAATTTCCTCTTCAAATTTTATAAATCTGCATGCAAAATTCATAATTCAACGCTGATCAAAGAAATCAGCATGAAAATTAATTTAAGCTAGATGAAACCTTTTCTCTGACCATCTTTTTGCCAAAATCTTAGAAGCACCTTGCTGTTTCATTGTCAATATTTAGTGAAAAATTTCATTCATAAAAATAAACAGCAGCAAACCACGACAGTTAGACAACATTTCTTACCGACAGTGGAATCCGAGATTTGATTGAAAATCATATTCATTTTAAGCGGGCGTCGATTATGGTTAAATGGATATTTTGATATTTCTTTATTTTTTATTATGTGTACGTTTGGTCGCATTTACGAATGACATTGAAAATACTATGAATTTATATAAAAGGAAATAAGAACAGATCATCGCAGCTGTGTGTCAAAGATTTGATTTAGAATTTATTAATAGACGTCGTTTAAACCTTGACATTCTAACATCCAACCCCACACAATTATCTTAATGCATTCAAACACAAATGCATTTTATTATGAATTAAACAAAAGTCAAAGCATTTGACAGGAAGTTTCTTGTATAATTAATGAGAAGACCCATAAACCTCTAACCGTGAGTCCACTCATTTTAACATTTTTAATGATCTACTGCTCAATAATTCTTTGTTTGGAGTCAAGTTGCGAAATATGTGCTGAAGGGTTTGTTTATTAGTGATGTTTAAGGTTGAGTCAAGTGCTGTATTGGCTTTAAAATTCAATTCAAAACACACAACCTGCAATCGTCCCCAAAAACCCAAATGTGATTATTGTTGTGTGAAAAGTCACAATTATTGTTATTAATAATTAATCAACCACAATTTCGGCGTGCCTTTTTGCTCAATTCGTAATATATCCGAACATTTATTAGGAAATAACAGCTGTTTAAATGGTCTAATGAATTCGTAAAATGATACTTGTTGAAAATTCAAAGCTAATTTTACGTCCGACTTGATATGTTTATGTAAATCTAATAAATTGTGAAGTAAATTTTATTGTCTCACAGGTAGCATATTAATGAGCCCGTTTCTTTTCTGGATAATTTCTCTCGATTTTGTGTCTATTTATAGACTTTTATGAGAATTCTTTTTACAATAAACAATAGTGCAGCTTGTGGTGATCATTAGCACATAATGGTTCGACAAAAGTACCTTATTAAGTTTTATCACTCAATATTTATGCGATAAACTAGAATATTGCAATTAAATATTCATAATTACAAGTTTATTCCCACTTAAAATTGAAAATTGGATATAAAATTTTTAACGTATATTATGTATTTGAATTTTATTGGCGCAATTAAATGAAGTGGTGGAAATTATTGTCAAAGGGGCTTGCAACTATGAAGTTTTAGTTGTTTTGAAAACAGTAATTTAAAATTGTTATTTTTAATTGCGAAAAATCTATAAATATCGTTGGATATTGACCCAGTAAGTTAGTTAATAACTATAATTGTAATCTATTCATCATTGTAGGAGTCTAAGCAAGACAATGACATCAAATTCGAAGAATTTTAAATAATTTTCAAATTTAAAATTTTAAACACTTCAAAACATAAACAAAGGAACTTCATAATTATGCCATATAATTTCAAAGCAATCCACCGCCTGAACTAGCTGCGAATTTAAATAACAATGAAACTTTAATTTCAATAACTCGTCCCGAAGTCAAAATTGATAATCAAACGAATTTGTCAATAAAATATTAATAAGTGCATTAAAAATGGACATTATATCTCACAATAAATAACAGTCGTAAAGACATACCTGAGAGAATTAATATTCTTCATTTGATTTGGGTAATCAAAATATTTTCAAACTTTTAAGATCTTTTAGATGTCAATACTAGTTATAAAGCAAATTAGTCATTAAATTACAAATAAATTAAGCTTTTCGTCAAGTTTTTATGAAGGTTTTAACTAGTCTTATCTAAATGTCATTAAAAAAATTGAAAATAAAACGAACAAACCTATAAAAAAAGATCCAGAAATTAATTCTAGCTTTATTTACTAAAACTGTTGTGTATCAAGCAAGCGGATGAGTATTGAGAGCGTGGAAATAGATCAGGGGTGGGCAACCTGTGAGCCGCGACACAGCAGTGTGATCGGAAATGCCTTGAACCATGTGTAGTGCGCGGTTTCGCTAGAGACTAATAGTCAAGGTGTGGCACAATAAATAAAAGGTTGCCCACCACTGCAATAAACAACATTTTTATGGAAATTCCTCTCTGGCTTCACGTTGAAAATAATTTAAAATTGAGGATGTTGTGACTGAATTTGATAGATTCAATCACGTGTGAACAAAATTTGAAATGAAAAATAAAACTGATCAATTCCTTCCGATACTTTTTTTTTCGTGTGGATTAACACATCAATTTCCAATAACATGACAATAAACATGATTGAGTGCCATTTTTTTTGATTAACTGCTAACAAAAGTTTTTCCTATTTTTTCTTTCTTCTATTTACTCACAAATAACCAATTGAATTAAATAAATACAGGCGCATGTCGTGAATGCATTTGAAAAATCACTTGCAACAATGACAAATCGGCTACAATCACTGACTGCTGCAACCGAGAAGAAGGTTTGTCAATTAATTCTAATAAAAATAAATAAATTCTAGGCATGCTGGCTTTTTTGAATACAGAATATTAAACCTTGATTGAAATATACAATTCAACATGCTGATCTAATTCTATTATATAACTTATTTATCGTCCTACAGGAATCAGAAATCACGGAGATGCGGCAAACAATAGAATTACTCAAGAAGCAATCAATTCAAGCCGGTTTAACATCAGCTCATATCGAGAGTATGGGCGTGCAAATGAATGTTAATGGTAATGGAAGTCCTACAAAGAAGTCCATCAATGGATCCCATGAATCGGGATTACAGAATGGTAATGGAACGATGCAAAGGCAATTAAGTACAGATTCAGTTTGCTCAATTAACTCATTAAGTTCTAATTGCTCAACGCAAGATAAGAAAAAGAAGAAAGGATGGGTAAGTTAATACTTTATTGTTGCCTTTATTGTATAGCGTGGGAACTAACATTTCTCTTTTCATCTTTTAAACAGCTCCGAAGTTCATTCACAAAAGCATTCTCAAGAAATGCAAAAATATCCAAGACAAATCGTCAGATGAGCTTGAATGGAAATTTATCGGAATCAAAGGCATCTTTACCACCACCGACGCCGCAAAAGACGATACCAAAATTACCGACAGCCAATACAGTTCCAGACTTGGGAAAACCACCAATTTCACCGACAAAATTGTCGAATCGTCAAGTTACGTTAATTGAAAATGGTAAGTTATGCTGCAGACATGCTGATTAAATTTTGAACTAATGAGAACATTTCTTTAATTAAATACAGCCAAACCATTTGACTCAATAGAAGTAGAAAATCATCCGATTGTTGAGGAATTAAAGAAGCAGTTACGTGAAAAAGACATGGTACTCACCGACATCCGATTAGAGGCACTCACTCAAGCATCTCAGATGGAAACATTGAAAGAAACTGTCAAGGCAATGCGACAAGAAATGATGTCATTGAGACACAACAATGATAGACTTCAGAAAATGGTTACGAGTCGATCACTTGCCGGTTCAGAAACATCAATTGGATGCCCAGCCTCGCCATGTTCTGCTGGTGATTCTAGAAGATATAGTTTCGCAACAGATTCAGGACATTCTCGACCACCACTTGATCTTCCTGATAATTTAGACGAAACTGAGGAAGAAGATGAAGTTCCAACACCAGCACCTGCACCACTATCACCTCATTTAATGCACGACATATCACCAACATTAGAAAGAATCTCATTATCAAATGACATCTTAGCGACACCCGGCGAAGAAGCACCCGACTCAGGTGACGGAAAACGAATCTCAATAGCTGTTTATCTCGGACAAGCTGAAAGATATTCAAAATATATGGAAGAGTTAAGTGAATGTGAACATTTCAATGATGTTGAAGATGGCTTACAGCATAATGGAAATAACTTGAAATACTATAATCACTTCAATCACTCAATTGATGATCCAAAGAATTGCGAAATGATTATTGCATGCACATATATATCTGGCAAGACTACATGGCAGAATCTCGATTATATTGTTCGAAAGACATTTAAGGATTATCTTTCGCGCGTTGATCCGGGTACAAATTTGGGTCTTAATACTGACTCAATTACATCATATCATTTGGGTGAAGCAAAGCGTGGACCTGAAATGGGCTTTCCAGAATTATTACCATGTGGATATATTATCGGTAATGTTAAGTCATTGTATATATGCTTACAAGGAGTTGGCAGCTTAGCATTTGATACGCTGATTCCAAGATCTATTGTTCATCGTTATATTAATTTGTTAACTGAGCATCGACGGTTGATTTTATGTGGACCAAAGGGAACTGGCAAGAGTCATTTAGCAAGAAAATTAGCTGAATTTTTAGTCGCTAAATCAAATCGTAGTCCAGCTGAATCTATTGCCACATTCAAGTGAGTTCATTGACTTGTCAATTTTAATAAACATATTTTAATTTATCTATCAATCCACAGTGTCGACCACAAGTCATCAAAGGACTTGCAACATTATTTAAGCCAAATTGCTGAGCAAGCTTCAATTAATTGTTCAATGGAAGAGCTTCCAGCCGTAATTATACTCGATAATCTTCACCACGCTTCAGAATTAGGTGATGTGTTCTCATGCTTATTAAGTGCTGGCCCAGCAACTAAACTACCATGTATTATTGGCACAATGTCACAAGCGACATGCAACACGACAAATTTACAGTTGCATCACAACTTCCGATGGGTAAGTCAAGATGTTAGTCTAATTTTGAGCATATCTAATAAAATTTCTCATCTAAATAGGTATTGACTGCAAACCATATGGAACCAGTCAAAGGATTCTTGGGTAGATTCCTTCGTCGTCGACTTTACGACATCGAATTATTGAATGGATCACCCCAAGTTCAAATGGAAAAGATTTTCCGATGGTTGCCAACACTCGTTCAACATATCAATTCATTTTTGGAAACACATAGCTCTAGCGATGTAACTATTGGACCACAATTATTCCTAGAATGTCCAATTGATGTAAATGATTCACAAAAATGGTTCCTAGATTTATGGAATAATACATTAGCTCCATACATGATTAATGCAATTAAAGAAGGTGTTCAATTATACGGTAGACGAGGAAATGCATGGACTGATCCATGTCTATATATTCGTGAAACTTATCCATGGCCAATTACTCCATCGACAGTACCAAAATTGAAAACAATAACAGCTCAGGACGTAGGATTAGAAGAAGCGGAATTATTAGGTAATAAGGAAGATCCGCTATTAAATATGCTGAATCAATTGAAGGAAGCAGCAAGTTGGAATGAAATTCAACAAGACGACTCCGATTGTGTTAGTCTCGATTCAAATTTCACACACGACAGTTCAGTAGCTGAAAATTAAGATGAAGAAATTTAACACCAACTGTAATTAATTATTTTAATATCCGACAATTCATGTGCATTTTTGTGCAATGGATATGATTTCATAGAGTAACATAAACCCATATTGTGTATAAGATGAATATAATAAATTTATAATTAATTAATATCATTTTTAATTAAATAATTGCGAAAATTTCCTGTGATATTATACAAAAATCAACTAAACCAATTTCATTTTAACGAAATATAATATTGTTCCATATTATGCTTCGATTTTTGCAACATAAAATAATATAAATTACGTATATAAATATGAATATATATCTATATTTAGATGTGGCTCGCAATTTCCTTTTATAGGTTTTTAATCGACATCCTCAATTATATTAAAAAGAATCGAAATCGTTTTTAGCTTTGTATTAAACAGAATGAAAATACACACAAAATTATCTATTGACGATTAACATGAAAAGCCATTTACACAACAAGAAAAAATTATTATACATTAAATAAATTAAATGCTGAAATAAAGGATGAAAACATTTTATAAAAATTAAGATTTTTGACATTATTTTATTTGATTTTTTCAGAATTTTTGAAGATTTGCTCGATACTTTTATGGATTTTCATTCAAAACAGACTTAGCAGGACTCTTAGAGTAGGAATTCACTTCAAAATGGATTCCCGCCCACTCTGATTTGAACTTTTTCATTTTTCATTTTAAAATTTCAATTTTGAAGTCAAAAATTTGAATATTTTTTGAAATTTCAAGGAATTTTTAATCAAAGCAGTCATTGAAAAGTTTTCAAAATTAACCAAAATTTTATATTATTAAACCTTCGCAGCCAGAACTTGAATCTAGCATAGAAAAGTCAACTTCAAGCTCAGCAATACTAAATCTTCATTTCCAACAATTTCCATAAATAATTTTACAATCATATAAAACAGTTAATCTCCATCTCATTTCTTCATGCAGTATTTCTGCCATAAGTCTATAGATTTGTTGATAATCACTTCCGATTTCTGACTATCGTCTTCAACAGCATAGCTTTCAATAATTTTTATTACTTCCTCTGTGTCGATCTTTGGATTTTTCAGTTGAAATCTTGTATAGGAACAGATGACAACGAATACAAATACAACTATGCTAATGGAACCTGATGCTACTTTGTCGAAAATTCTAATTAGTGCTAGTCTGTCAAGGATTGATGAGAATATTGATGGATACCAAAAGTCGAATGGTAGTTTGTCGATTATGTTTCTTGAACTTAGGTGTCTGTGGAATTGGATGATATTATTATATTGAGGAATTAGTCTTAATATTTGAAGTTCTATACCTGTAAATTTCCTCTTCCTCCTTTTCAAGATAGAAGCAAGTCTGTTGTTTTAATTTAGGAACTTCATTTGAAATATCTTCGCTAAATCGATAAAAGCTCTTTGTGATAAAATAAGACTCCACTGGATCCACTTCCAATCCTTCGAGAATAACTTCAGCTAGCAGCGAAAACACAGAATCTCTCTGAAAAATGAAATTCTAATGTCATCAACAAGATCCAGTAAAAATTGTCAACTTGACTTACATAAAGATTAACAGAACTGTTCAGCTTTTTTGTTTCTAATAAATACATGGCGTAAAAAACTCTGCATTTAGGTGTTCTGTCATCAATATATCTCATCACTTCCAGTGCTCTTGTCAGATCTTCATATGTATCTTTTTTCTGCTGCATAACAAATTCCTTTGATTCCATGTAAATTGGATAGACGTCTAATGCTAAGTTATACAATAAGCCACGGTGAACTGATGGAACCTGTTAGAAACAGCATTAATTAGCTATTTACCGAGAATCACAGGAAGTCTAAACTTACCGAAAACAATTTTAGGAACTGCAATAATTTAGCTTTAAATACAGGATTTTCCTTGAGGAGAATTTCCAAACTTTTCTTTTCCTCTACACTGCGACATCCTACTTTTTCATAATAAATAGATCTGAAGTTCCTACCGTCATCCATTCTCGTGAAATTTAATTAATTATCCTTTTGTTTACTTCTGAATTAAGATCACCAAAATTCACCCAAAAATATTTGAATTTTTTTCGACCGTTTGAATATTACCCACTTTCAAATTGTCTAATGTTTTCAATTATTCGACGACTCATAACTCAGTGTAACATCACAAAAATCATAAAATTTATTGAAAATACACCAAAAGTAATAAATTTTAAAGAAAATCAAATTAGTATGACTATAAAAAAGTATTTTAATAAAAATTTTAATCAAGTTGCTGTGAATTATGTGAATTAAATTAATAAAATTAAGCCAAGCAAATCAAAACGCGTAAAAAAGTTTTTTGCACAGCGAAAAAATCAAATTTTAATCATGATTAATGTTAATTAAGTTCCGAAAATCTGATAAAGCTTATTGAAAAAATCAAAATTACAAAATCGACAAAGGTAATTACAGTCAAGTGCAGCAGTACTGTATATAATTGTGATAATCACTTTTCATACAGCAAATTGCAATTTGATCTCAAATATTTTGTTTATTTATCCACTTATTCCTTATTATCATGCTTAATATCTACATTCTTTACACAACAGATTCAATCAACCGTTTAAATGATTAAAGAAATGGACATACTACTTGACACCAACTGCTCGCCAGCAAGATTATCACATATATCGGAAAAACATCCAAAAATTACACTGGCAGAACTAAATGTCCTACGTCGACACAGAGAGTTATGTGATGTTGTGTTAAATGTTGGAAGTCGTAAGATTTTTGCACATCGTGTCATTTTATCAGCTTGTTCTGCCTATTTTAAAGCAATGTTTACCGGAGAATTAGAAGAAAGTAGACAGACTGAAGTCACAATCAGAGATATAGACGAAAATGCTATGGAACTGCTAATTGATTTTTGTTATACATCGCATATTGTTGTTGAAGAATCAAATGTTCAATCATTACTTCCCGCCGCTTGCTTATTACAATTATCTGAAATTCAAGACATTTGCTGTGAATTCCTGAAACGTCAATTGGATCCAACAAATTGTCTTGGAATTCGTGCATTTGCTGACACACATTCGTGTCGCGAGCTTTTACGAATAGCTGACAAATTTACACAACATAACTTCCAAGAAGTTATGGAATCAGAAGAATTTCTCTTACTTCCCGTTGGTCAATTAGTCGACATCATCTGCAGTGATGAATTGAACGTGAGAAATGAGGAACAAGTATACAATTCAGTCATGTTATGGCTTAAGTATAATGTTGCCGAACGAAGACAGCATTTAGCTCAAGTATTACAGCACGTTCGAATGCCTTTACTCAGTCCAAAATTTCTAGTCGGGACTGTTGGCAGTGATCTCCTTATCAGAAGCGATGATGCATGTCGCGATCTAGTTGATGAAGCTAAAAATTATTTACTTTTACCTCAAGAACGTCCTTTAATGCAAGGTATGAATCAGTTTCCTTGCTTTATGTCCAATGCTGATTTTTGAAATATTTCAGGACCTCGAACAAGGCCAAGAAGACCAACGAAACGTGGTGAAGTGCTTTATAGTGTTGGTGGTTGGTGCTCAGGTGATGCTATAGCATCTGTTGAACGTTTTGATCCAAATACATTGGAATGGAAGATGGTGGCTCCAATGAACAAACGAAGGTATGTCCAACAATTCTTAAATTCCGAATGTCTTTATTAAATTATGAATAAAATTGTAGATGCGGCGTTGGTGTAGCCGTTTGTGCTGATCTTTTGTATGCTGTTGGTGGACATGATGGTAAGGAACTTGAATATTTTGGAAATGGAAGTGGATAATGTAAACAATTTTGATTTTTAGGTCAAAGCTATCTCAATTCTATTGAGAGATATGATCCACAGACTAATCAATGGAGTTGTGATGTAAGTCCAACGACCAGTTGCAGAACTTCTGTTGGTGTTGCTGTTTTAGGTGAGAATTGTCTTTCCTTGAAGGAAGCCGAGTTTACAAAATTCTGTTATATTTTAGATGGCTACCTCTACGCTGTTGGAGGTCAAGACGGTGTCCAATGCCTGAATCATGTCGAAAGATACTGTCCAAAGGAGAATAAAGTATGTTGCAATTTTCATTTGATTCCTGCATGACTTAATATCTATTTTATAATTTTTAGTGGACAAAAGTAGCTCCGATGGTTAGTCGCAGACTGGGAGTTGCTGTTGCAGTTCTTGGGGGATTTTTGGTAAATTTCTATAATTTTCATGCCTAGTCAACATCTCTTAATTCTAATTTATCAACAGTACGCAATAGGTGGAAGTGATGGACAAACACCATTAAACACTGTTGAACGATATGACCCAAGACAGGTAAGCATCTCTTAAATTTTTTGCAATATTCAACTCAATAGCATCCTTTATCCTCAGAACAAATGGTCACTAGTAGCACCAATGTCAACAAGACGAAAGCATCTTGGCTGTGCAGTTTATAACAATTTTATTTATGCAGGTATGTCAAGCATAGAATATAAAATTTCAAGCATGCCTTAACATTCTAATAATTATTTCAGTCGGTGGACGAGATGACTGTATGGAACTGAGCTCTGCTGAACGATACAATCCACACACAAATTCATGGTCACCAATTGTTGCTATGACATCCAGAAGATCTGGCGTTGGTCTAGCAGTTGTCAATGGCGCTCTTTATGCTGTAAGGCTTTACATTCTTAACATTGCATTATTCAGTTACAATTTTATCATTTCCATTTTTAGGTCGGTGGCTTTGATGGAACTGCATACTTAAAGACAATTGAAGTTTATGATCCAGACGCAAATCAATGGCGTCTGTGTGGCTGTATGAATTACAGAAGACTTGGTGGTGGTGTTGGTGTGATGAAGGCACACAGAAGTGAAACTGAGAATAATTACATGTGGTGAGTCAGGGACGATTCATCACAAAAGCTTATTGTTCGTGATGAAAGGATAAAATACAAGAATGCGTATGACAAAGTCGTATTCAAATGATAATCTAGATGATCTTTAAAATTTTTGTTGGACAAATACAGTCATTATACTTATTTTTTTAAAAAAGAGAAAACTTGATAGTTATGGACTTCCTTAAATAATGTATAAAAGTCAAATAATATACATCAAATTTTAACCACAATAACTAATCATTTTAGACTTTAAAAGGACATATTATAATTAAATTTAAATGCACGCATATATATCATTGTATATATCATACAGCTTTATTAGCTATGTTGATTAATAAATCAGCTTTAAATTCTTGTTTTGATCAAAATTGTAATTATGCTTCAGAATATTAGAAACTAAGAGATTTCAAATATATTCTATCTATTATATCACTAAAATGTATTGATTTTTATTTGAGAATGACATTTATTTCAGGTAGTATTGCTAATTTAATTAATTCAGTCGATTTATCATTCAACATCCAGCTCTGGATGTCTCAGATTTCAACAACATAAGACATTTGCTGAATTCAGCTGAGTGCAGACAAGTATTGAATGTTAAGGGCTACATATAGCATATTGCGCATTATTGAATGATTTGTGATAGTCTTAATGACTGATAATGTCGAATTTTAATTACTTTATTTTTGTAAAAAATGTAAACATAAATTAACGGCTTTTCGAAATTTGAATTTTCATACAATCCATGGTCAGTCACGTGGAAATTTTAAATCGCCAATAAAATGCTTAAGAAGCCTTTTTATTACAAACTGATAAGCTAATTAAGTTTGCCACATCATCGTTCTTAATGTAATAATCTAATCAGCCACTCTACATAGCAGACAAAATGACAAACTATAAGCAACATTTCATTTTTCCGTGTACACATTTAGAGAAAAAATCGTGATAATTTAATTTAATCATAAAATTCTAAATTAAACTAACTTAAAATGGCTAGCAAACAAAGTACAGTTGATAAATCTAAGCCAATCAATGTCAGCTTCTCAGCACTCATGAAAATGGGACTGTCATCAAAGACTGAATGGCCAGGTAAGATGAAAAAAACATTAATTTACACACAATTGAGGTCATTTACGAACAATTTATTATCACTTTAGATACGGAAATCTTTCTTGATTGGATATACTGGAGTCGTCAAATTGTTGGCCTATTTCTCGGTCTCATTTGGGGAGTTATTCCATTGACTGGATTCATTGGTCTCATAGCTTTCGGATTATGTTCAAGTGGCTATGTCTATTTATATTGTACAACACATAATATCGATGATGAGGAACACGGTGGCATTTGGGAGATAGTTAAGGAAGGATTTATGACTAATTTTGCGAGCTTCTTAGTTACCTGGATCATTACATATTCCTGTATGCATTTTGATGAGTCGTTAACAGCTCAACAACTTTAATAATTAATACAATATGTTAATTAATTAATTCTCATTTGATCGTCATTTTTATTTGTTAAAAATGTAACCCGTAAAAAATATAAAACATAAAAATTGTCACGAAACAAAAAATTAAATGCATTTTAATCATCAAAAGCGGAATGAACAGCTTCAACGAATGTTGTCATGCTCACAATTGGTGTTTGTGGTGTGATACCATGTCCAAGATTTGCAATGTATCGATCCTTTCCGAATTTTCTGACCATTGTCTTTGTTAATTGAGCGATTTCTTCAGGTGTCTTGTACAAATCTTGTGGATCGAGATTACCTTGAAGAGTCACATTTGGTCCAACAATCTTTCTTGCTTCCTCTGGATCGATTGACCAATCGAGACCAATTACGTCATATCCAAGTTCAACCATTTCAGCGAGTGAGTGCATTGCACCTTTAGCGAACACAACCAATGGAACCTTTTCAAGTCCTTCCTTTTCAATCTTTTCATGAATCTTGACACGAATGTGCTTCAAGTATGGCAAGGCAAATTCAATAAATTCCTCTTTTGTAATATATTCGGCACTAGATTCGAAGACTTGTAAAATTTGAGCACCATTTTTAATCTGCATGATCAAGTAATCAACACATACATCAGCAAGAAGATTCAAAAGTTTACGAGATTCATCGGAATGATCTTTAAGCCATGCTCTTGATTTTGACATTGTTTTACTTCCACCACCTTCAATCATATAACCCATCAATGTCCATGGTGCACCTGTAAATCCGAAAAGTGGAACTTTTCCTTCTAATGTATGTCTCATAAGGGTAAGTGCATCTCCAACATATTGAAGACGTTCAACGGCACCATCTGGGGTTAATTTGGAAATGTCTTGTGTAGATTCGAGTGGTTCTGGAAAAACTGGACCTTGTCCAGGTCTCATCTCAACGGTCATACCGAGAGCTTGTGGAATGACAAGAATATCAGAGAAGATAATCGATGCATCGAGATCAAATCTCCTTAATGGTTGCATGGTTACCTCAACAGCCAATTCGGGGGTACGGCAAACTTTAAAAAAGTCAGCTTCGGCACGTACTTCCTTAAATTCCGGTAAATATCTGCCAGCTTGTCGCATCACCCATACCGGAACTCTGTCGACAGCTTCACCACGAGCCGCACGCAATAAATTATCATTTTTAAGGGCTGGAAAGTTCTAAATGTGTTCGTGGACATGATTAGCGAGAGAAAAAATTCAAGGTTAATAAGAATCTTGTCAGACTTTTGATAAGAATTTAAGTAAATTAATAAAATCTTATGAAATCGGAATTGTTTAGTATGCAAAATTGTCATAACTTGACAATGATCAACTTACCTTTGCCTGATATTGCATTTTAGTATAAATCACTCGATATTTCACAACAAAATTGAGGTAAAATTTAATTAATTATAGTTTGCGTGCGGACTCTCTTCTACGTGCTTAATGATAAGAGAAATTTGTGCAAAATACGGCTATTCAGCTGTTAATTTTATGCCAGCTGATTGGTGCTTTGAATGTGTGTGTTTACCGCATACTGAAAAGTTTGAAAAAGTTCTGACCGTTAAACAATTTGTATATTCCTAAATATTAATGCAGTGCAATTAGAATGAAAATAATCAAAGAAATTGTCAAGCGTATCAAATGGACACTTGACATTAAACCTTTGTGATGCAAGAGAGTTCTTTGTCAGCAGTCGGAGAAATATGTAAAACAGAGACGACAAGCATCATAACAAGTGCACACAAATTGCGAGTCATTTCGTAAAATCGTAATTAAGATAAGTATTGCATATCATAGTCGAAGAAATATATTAAAAGCAGAGAAATATTCAAAGTACATGCAAGAACATTGAGGACTCTCGAGTCATTCATTTTTCAGATTTTAATTATTGCTTTCCATAATCTCAGTAATGCATAAAATTTTAATTTTAGTGCTGCAATTATAATGAATAATAACGAAATGATGCTGGAATAGTTTTTGATTTAATTGTTTGATCCTGAAAAAGTGTTGGTCGAGTTTTATGGAGTGGATTTATGTCGTGGCAAATGTTTATCAAACGGAAATTTCAAATTGAAAAGTCTTTTTATAGTTTAAAGCCCTGCAAGTGATTTTGGCGTAGTTTTTGTGGAAAATAATGAGGTGAGTTGTTGTTAAATTCATTTAATTTGATTATTTCGTTTATTTTTCAGGCTTAAGGTTAGTGAAACTCATGAATAACTATAAGAATATTGTAAAAGGAGTGCGTGTAGACAAAAAGAGATCAAATTCCTGATAATCCCAGATAAATTGATGAAAATTTATGTTGAACTGCATACAGGATGCTTTGAAATTTGCATACAATCACAAATAGGAATCTCAAAATTAATTGCAATGTATAGCATACAAGATTTAGAGGAAAAATGACTAATTTGAAAGGAGAAAGAACAAAAACTCGTTTTCTAAAGAAACATTTCAACAGTTTATCATTACACCAGACAAATTTGTGCAACTAATAATTATAGAATGCTTTGCAATTCATGAATGAGATGAATTCAGTATTGAGAGAACATTCGAAATCCTAAATTCGGATTAAATTAACATTGCTGTATTAAGTATCAAAGAGTTCAGTTCAATTTCACCATTAAAACTACCAAGTTGACATATTCTCAAACTTAATTAAAGATACAGTCGACAATTCAAAACCTCATCATTCTAATTGTTCCACGTTACAAACAACTGACGCAAATCATAACAGCAAAATAAACAAGTAAGTAGACATAAAAAATACGTAACTACAGACCATACAAAATTCACAAACTTGATCAGATAAACACTCAACCGTTAAAATTCAAACAAGAGCTTTTACCTCTCAGATAAAAGCTCCACAAAGAATTCTTAATTGCATTTTTTTATTTCTACGATCTCATTTACAAAAAAAGCTCAACACTTTTATATTTCGATGATCAACGTTATTATATATTTTTCATTTTCGTTTATTTTATTTTGGATGTTAATTCTCGCTCGCTTTTTATTGTGGATCGATCAGTTGAATCGCTCACTTGGTTGCAATCGGACACAAAAGAAAAAAGTTGTCTTTGTGAAGTGATAAAAGAAATTTTTCGCGCATAAAAAAAAATAAAACTCAATGAAAATAAATAAAATAAAGGGACGATAAAAATTAAGAACATAAAATTTTTTTTTACAGTCGATCCATAAAGTGCATAAGACCATAAATTGATAAACATAAAGATTTTGATCCAATTCAATACATTAGAGAGATTTTTTTATCGGGTGAGTCTGAAATAAATTTTTTTTTTCTTCTAATATTGTCACATTGAGATGACATAAAATTGACGGGCGTTCGAAACGCTCTCATCGACATAATTGGAATTGATTGATGTGTGCAATAAAAAATAAGGCAAATTATGTGTGAGATAAATATGCGTAAATTGTGCGAATCTTAAACTCTAATCGAGAGCAAAAAAAGAATTATTTTAGGAATTTATTTAGTTGAAGGCAATTGGATGCGTCGAAGCACTTCATTATGTTACTTCGTACAATGTAAAACTCAAAGACCTTAGACAATAAATATTTGCGGAGTGAAATATATCTGACAAAAAAAGTGTGCGAGTAACACATGTACTTAAGGTGATTAATAATGAGGAATATTTACTTTTTATTCTGATTTAAATTCAACAGTGTGGTTTGATATTTGAAATTTTATGACAATTTAGTTTTCGTTGTTTTGTTGAGTTTTTAAACTACGCAAATATTCGAATAAAATTAAATTGATTTGAAGTTTTTTATCAAAAGTTTAAGTTAAAAATGATCGAAATTTAATAGAAGTTTTTTGAAAATAATTAAGTTCAGTTTTATAAATAATGAGAGTTATTAGGATAGGGCCAAGATTTTTGTGGATTAGAATTTAAATTTTTGTAAGATTAAAAATGGTTTTTAAAACTTAAAAATTAAAATTGAAATTTAAAAACTTCAATTTTTAAAATTCAAATTTTAATAAAATTCTTTTAAATGAAAACCTTTTAAAATCAAACTAAAAATAATAACAATTTTTCAAGTTCAAAAAAAAAATAAAATTATTATTTTGAAAGAAATTATTCAAAAAATATGACAAATCGGAAATACCTACCCACTTCTACGAAATTCAAAATAATCACATCATGTATTAGAAAAGATTACGGTAATAAGTTGTTTGCTTAGAAAAAAAATACTTCCGAAAATAAAGATTATTTCTTATTATACGAAAATGAGTGTTGAAACCTTGAAAATATTTGATAAGAAAAATGTTCTCGCATCATTTGGGTGACAGTGAATTAATTTTTAAAAATAAACAGTTATGCTCAGAATTTTGTAGGTTCATAAGTAATGTTGAGGATCACTAGGGATATAGCTGTTTTATTTCTAGAAAGTGGACTGTAGTGCTCGTAGTTGATTGACATCATTAATATAAAGTTTTACGATAATAAACGTAAATAATAAAAAAGAACCATCACTTTTACTATTAGGACATAAAAAATCAATCGAATCATTCATTAAATAGCACACCTAAATCTCCAATCAACTGATTCATCTCACTTCAAATTACATTCCTAGAAAATAACTCACCAAATCACTTACAAGGTGCAATAACCGTTTAACACGATAATTAAATTTAATTGAACGACAATATCAACTGCGTACAATGTGAATCTAAATCATCAGCTGCGATTTACTTAAAATCACTTTACTAAAAAATATTGAATGACGCACATTTTTTGAATTTTAAAACATTTTTAAATCGAAACTCCGATATTTTTTTCGCAAATAACTTACACGAAACACAAAAAAAAGTTACACACGACAGTTAAGTGCAAAAAGAAGACAGAAAAAAATTTTCTAGCTAAATAATTTATATGCATAAAGCGGTTCCGACACTCATACGTCGATGACTAAAAAAATAATTAAGAAAGACTTTGACTTTCAATTCTTAAATGGAACAATTGTGAATTTTGGAGGGTTTTCGTTTTCATTTTTTTAATGTGCAGACCCGGCATAAACCAAAAATTTTTAAGTTTTTTTTTATTGACATTAAAAAATTTCTCTTCGTGATAAATGAAAATTTATGATAAGCACCGAATTATGTCGAAAGGTCAAAATTATTTAATCGTAAGGCTGTGAGATGAGATAAGAATGAGGCTGTTGAGGAGAAAAAATTGTGATAAATTATCCTTTTGTCGATAAAGGAATGTCCAGTAATGATGTGGTTGGATTGGGTTTGGAAGGGTTTAATAGACTTGAAGTTAAAATATATCCAAGAATCTGGATCGCGTTGTCAAAAATCGAGGATTATCGAATTTGGCAAGATCATCCCGAACCCAAGAGTCCGTAACAAGCAAACGTAACGCTTTTAGACATACTGTCCAGTTAGATAATATTTGATAAACTGGTATTAAAAATTTAGAAACAAGAAGAACAAGGTACCTTAAAAAGTAGAAATTCACATCATTTATGTCCTTCCCTTAAGGATATTTATGGCTCATCGTTTACTAACCGTCACGTTCCCTTAATTTGGTCTCTGATACTCTCGAGTTTGTCATTTAAATCATATAAAAAAAGTAGCAGATGATTAAAGTATGATGACGAGCTTATTAAAGTCCATTAAATGCAGAAGCAAGTGAAGCAATGGGTGTCAAACTCATTCGGAATAATAATCACGACAATTCAATTCAAAATATACATTTTTTTTTTTTTTTTTGCTTATTTATCTTTCAAAATATAAAAGGAGAGTAATAAAAGTCGTTAAATAAACAAAACTTTTTCTGTCATGTGGTAGCAGTGAACAATCATTATGTTCAATTAATCACGTTTTTTTGACTCTTATTGCGCTTATATCGTGAACATGAAAATATTTTTTACAACTTTATTGTGTAGACTCGTCTTGAATGATATGTTCTTGAATGTTTTGGCCATTTACGGCACATGATACACGTTTAAAGGATAAAATATTGTCAAATTTGTAAGGAACTTGTTAGTTATTGTGGGGAAATTTGCATTTTAATGGTTTTTAGGGTGTGTTTTGAAATTTTGAGTGATTTAAAATTGAAAATTTGAATTTTAAACGTTAAAGTTCAAATTTTGATAAAAAAAACTTGAAACTTTGTTCAAAAAACATAAAAATTTGATCAAAAATTTTCAAATTTCTTAAAATTTCATCCTAAAAACTTCAATTTCATTAACATTTTGTATCCAACACTCTACCCCTCATTTCACAGCATCTAAGACATTCCCCTCCAATCAGATAATTATAACAAATGTCCACGTCGATATTAAGCGATTCAATAATGAATATTCCAGTCCTAATTTATGAGCAAACTAATAATAAGCATTGTGAGAATCGATTTTTTTTTTGCTCCCTAAAAAATCCAGATTTTGTGAAAATGTCAACAAAAGTTTAAAATTGTCGCGTTGTTAAAAATAATTTACTGACCATACACGAAAATGATATCTACAGAAGTTTAAGGTTACATGTTATTACGTTTTCATTTTCAATTTAATGAAAAAGAACTTTTTTATTAAACATCGTTTGGGATCATTTTGTATGTTAATTATTCGTTATTAAAGTGGAGAAATGCGCAATCGTTTGATGACTTTAAATTTTATTTTATTTTTTTGCCTCAAAATTGCGCAGATTTGAATGCATTCTTCATAAAGCTTGCAAAAATTCCCGATTAATACGTTTCAAAACACCATTTAAGAATATTTTCGTGTCGTTGGCATTTGACGATGACTGAATTAAATGATTTTAGGGTTTTTGGAAATTGTTGAAATTTTTTTAAATTATTTTTTTTTTGTTGCTGTAAAAGTTATCGTTGGAATCTTTGGATAATTAAACTGAGATTAAGTGATGTTTGTCTGAGCTAAAAATAACTTTTAAAGTCAATAAAATTTAAGAATGTTTTGGGATTGTTCATCAATGTCGTTCAATGTCGGCTATTGGAGTTCATCTACAGCAAGATAGGATTTGAGTCAAACACAGGATTTGAGACGAGTAGGGCCGTAGAACTGGAAATTTCTAGTGGGTCAGAAGAAAACAACTTAGTTTCATGAATTCAAATTGCTATAGATGCTCTTTAAGACATCGATCATCCAGACTTTAAGTCTTTAGTGGACTCTAAACTAAATTTGATTCTTTTCTAGTTTAAAAAATTAAGTTCCAAGTTTAAACCCATTTGATAAGATGTTATTTGAATCTTTGTATCAGAAAATTCCCAGTATACGTCACTTACAAACTCACCCCACTCTACATTGCACAAAAATTCAATCAAGAATCTCCTCAAAAATTAAATCAATTTTTCTTTCCTTTCTCCATAAAAAAGGTATTAAAAAATTTAACAGACTTCATTAGTTCTCAGTTATGGATATTATTCTATTCAACTTTGTAGAATTAAGCTCAAGAATCCACTACTAACTTCTAACACATGCATGAGAAGAGAATGTTTAAAAAATATTTTTGAGAACCAACAACTTTTTTTTTGCTCTGTTCTCGAAAAGATGTCGATTCTTTAAGTGCCGATCTGAGAAATGAGCCAGAAAAAAAGTAAAGAAATAGAAAAATAAAAGAAATAGAAAAGGAAGGAATACAGTCTTAGGTCATGCGGCATTAATTTTACAGAGTGTGTCTCAAATACTCAATAATGTGATTATTTATGAATGAGCGAAAAAAAAAGTATCTATCCGTATTGATCGGTCTTTCTCCATTTTTTTTTTTTTTTTTATTTTATTGGACAGGTTCCTGAAAAGAAAGACTTTTATTGTACGTGATTTGTCTGACTGATTTTTTCAAAAAAACATCTTGTCTCGCTGTTAAAAGTTCGTTGAACTTGCATTTTTAGTTTCGTTTGATTGTCGTGGCATGGCCATGAGATGATTTTCGGAAGTGAATTAATCTGTTTTGATGACTTTTGATGCTGTTGGGGATTTTGTTGATTTAGAGGTGATTTGACTGATGTTTGAGATGCAGGTTGAATGTTTCAATTAAATTGCTTAAGTCACCGCAATGACAATGACAAAACTGAATGTTTATTTAAATTTTTAATTAAATTGAGATTTTACCCTTAATGTTCTCAAGCTTAACACCTCACTAATTGAATATTCTCGACATTCCTCACTTTATTACTCCAAATGTCTCCTTTAACGATTCAAAAACTGCAACCGACAGCGAAAATATGACATTTTATTACAGATTTTACACCCAAAATCTCCTAAAATCTGGTAGCTATCTCATACATCCAGCTAAAGTCATCACTTTTAATTCCTTATGACACATCCACACCAAAAAAATAAATATTTTATGATTTAAAAAATTAAATGCGTTGTTATTCTTCATTTGAAGCTGACATTTTATCACATTCTTAAAATGCTTCGTTGCTTTATCCCGCTTCCTTTTATGTAGCCACAGTGTATACACCAATGTACACTAATCTTTAGCACATTACACAATACCATAAATTTTTTTTTTTGATAATTTTTCTTTATTCCTTTTAACCACATTGCAGAAAGTTCCTATTCTTTTATATTATATTTTCTCTTTCACTTGACAAAGCACATTCATGCACACACACACAAATAATGCCATACCACGGGTTGACGGCGATAAAAATAAATCAAAGGATTTGTATGGACGACGATCCCAATCGATTTGTTTTGTCAATAACATGGTTTTTTGCTGCTGCCTCTCGTCTTTCAAATATTCTTCTTTTGTTGCCTGCCATTTCCATCCCTCCCCCATCCCCGAAAAATAAGAAGCATTCTTTTATTTCCATTTGTTCCTCTTATTCTGATTGCTGATTGACTAAGTGAAAACATAAGTAGAGTACACAATAAAAAAAAATTTATATGTGTATATAAATATAAAAATAATAAAAAGACGACAAAGTAGTACGACAAATGTTGGGTACCGGAGAATCAAATTTATGGCATCAAGTGCAAATGGCATGGTCATGAAAAAGACGGCGTTGAAAGGCTCTCAAAAAGGAAAAGGTTGAAAGTAATGTTGTTTACGGTCGATATGTAGCATGAGAAAAAAGTCTTGTTGTCCACTTCTCGCAAGCTGGCAGGGGGGGTAGCAAGTGAATAAAGAGACTTATGGATGGTTATCAGATTGGGTGGATTTGGCTTAGTCAGGAAAAGGCAAGTGGTTGTCATTATGAATTAGGAGGTCTGTGTTTGCATACAATTTCTCTAGATCCAACTTGACATTTCATTAATTGACGATTATTGCATCAAAATTAATCAAATACCCGAAAATTGCTAGTTGACTCTCTAGTTCCATCTCTGACAATTAAGAGCCTCCAAAAGACTTATTTGCTCCTCTTACTTTTTTTGGGTACAAATTTGATACTTTTTTATTCCACAATAATGTATTAAAAATTCTTTTTCGTGATACTGGCATATGGGTGCCTTTATTGTCACACAAAAAAGGTTAAAGACAACAGTCGGTTGATATTATTTCCATTAGAATGTTTAAAGAGCCACATGCATGAAAATACATCTCGAGATAACTTTTTTTTTTTGGTGTTTTATAATTTCCTGAAAAGGATTCATTAAAGACTGAGATCTTAATTCTTGGAACAGGCTTTTTAATCCTATAAGAGGCATCCAATTCCCCTCTTGATTATTTTTAAATTCAACTCGAGACGAAATATTGAGTAAAATAAACATTTAAGGTCAAATGACATTAAAAGATTAGACAGATTCCTTAATGTCTGATGAATTTGTAAGCTTCTGAGAAGAAGATGAAACCAAAGTTATGTATAAAGAATTTTTTCTATTTTGGGTAAATTAAGCATTAAAAGCTTTCATTGATAAAATATTCTTGTGATGTCCGATGTAAATCTGATATCTGGGTAAATTTGAATGTTGCTGTGGTGATTATTATCATGATGGGGACTTTAAAGGTGGTCTTCATAAAGTTACTTACAATTTTTATCAAAAGACATGATCTTTGTTCTATAAAATAAGGTGATTTGATATCAAAGGTACGGACCGGTCTTGAAACGTAACAGTCAAATATTTTACTTGATTTTAATGTTAAAGATTTGAAGATGTCCAACTGTGAGACTTTTTTTGTATTTTTATTACCATTTGACCTCTTGGGCAGGGATTGATACTTTTCTTATATTCAATACTTGTGTTACTCAATGTCTTTTAAAACAGTCAAACCTCAATGCTCGACTGCAATGAAACCAAACGAGGATCAATCTCTTTGTAGCTATATGCAAATGTCATCTTTCAATATTAAGGAATTTTGACTGTATTTCTACTTTCATAAACATTTTAAATGTCACATGCACCTAATTTCCCCAATAACACAAGTCAGTTAATCGATTCGACTTTAGATCGGCGTGAATCTTGCATGATTCTCATCAGCATATCTTGTTCCAAGAGAATCTTCACCCCAAAAGTTCAATGAACAATTCCTAAATGATTCAATCCAAAGTTACAATTATAAAATCAAAGATCAGTAGCTTGATAATCTCACATAACCTCAAAATTTAAACTCTTTCTTTTTTGAATATTCTTATCTTCAATCTAAAAGCTTCTGTTTAATTTAAAATCCCCAAAAAAAAAAATGATAATCTTAATTTTTCTGTAACTTGATATAGCTTTAGACATCCTTTGTTAATTAGACAAGCTTAATTTCGGTGGCATGCAAAGGATTTTGAGTGTTTTCATATTATTATCAAAATGTTGAATATTAAAATCAACAATTAAATTTCTGTATAATTATCTATAAATTCTATATGATATTGGTCTGTGCTAAAAGTTTTTTAAATGGTTGAAGCTTACATAAAAATGAAATTAGAGTCTTTTACTAATTTGAAGCTTACTCTCACGGGAAAATTTATTTCGATTAAGAAATTAATTTTTATGATAATTTTTTGATTTTTAATTTAAAATTTGAATTTAAATTATAATTCAAATTGAAATTTGTAGCTATTCTGGACATGACAATTCAATATTTGTGCATTATACCGTGAGAATCAGCCAGTGCAGCTTGTTCTTCCCCATTTTTCCAGCCAATTAGCCAAGCTTAATTAACAAAAATAAATCAATTAGTAGAAATCGATATAACTTTAAGGTCATCTATCGAAAATTAGATGCAAATCACTGCCTCAATATCTTTCTCATTAAAGCCATTTTCTAAAATTAAAGATATTAATCAGAATTATCTCATTAGAATAATCTCATGTCACATTTGACACTAAACAAATTGATGCTTTTGCACATCAAGAGATTTTAATCTGCACACAAAATATACAAAAACTGCAGTGTTTTTAAAATATCAATGATTCATCATCAAACCACTCGTCATTTTCTGCAGACTATCAATTTGTTGTCGTTCAGATTATTTTTAGTATTTTTTTCTGTGAAAAGTGGGTTAGTCTGTGCTGATATTGATTTTTGTTTAATTTAGATGATCTGATGGATGTAATTTATTAGATTTTTAAAAGCTGTGAATTGTCGAACATTGTGGATTATATCAGGATATTGATACTGCTGTCTATTGTCAGATACAAATGGATTAAATTAATTTGAATTTCGAGGGAAAAATTTAAAATTTATTTTATGCAAATGCAATGTAGTGTTGCTAGCTCGACAATTGGACAATCAATCAATAATTCGGCACCGTACTGACATGATGTATGGTGCCTTATTTAAACAGAATTTGACACCAAGTCAGAATTACGATGGTCTGAGGGAGGTCAGATTTTGTGCAACTTGTGCTATTCTGGGTTACTAAATTGAATGCTTGTACAGGATAACCTGATATAGATTGTGCTTTTATTGATCCTGTATTAATAATCAAATACAATCTGAATTTAATCAAGCCATAACTTTGTTATTGACATAACTGTCTTAGATCTGGTTCGACAAGGGTCTGCTCCACACTCAACCAGTCAACAACACTTTCCAAAATCTTCACATGACACAAAAAACTGCACACCCATAAATAATAACAAGAATCTCACCAGTCTTGATCTGATAAGGTCGTTATAACTACTGGAACAGGTCGTTTGATATTTAAAATTAAACCAGATTTTACTCTAAAAAACTCAAACAATTTTAAAGTCAAGATTTCCAGGGAACAACATGTTTCGATCCTCATAAATTTCCAATTCGATTATATTTATTATTAATAAATTTGGAATCGGTTAGTTTACCGCTCACCGTAAACCAAATCATTTCGATAATTAAGATTTTATTCAATTTTCGACAGACAAAACAAAATAATTTTGAAATTAATGAATTTCGAGTTTATTGTTTATATTAATTTCAATTAAATCCTTTAAACAACCGGAATACATGCAATGCAAATTAATAATTTTGATCAACCACGCATAACATATAAATCCGCAAAACTGTCACTGTATGTCTCATTCGATATGTTAATCATAAAATGTCATCGATGCTTAACTACCACAATCGGATAATTATTATATCAGACGATGTTGTTTAAAATTCTCATTATTTACTGTAAATGCCACTTTATAATAATTTACATGGATTTTGGGGTTGGAATGGACCTGACAGGCTTGATTGACAAATTTCGTCTCATAACTCACGATTGACTGTGTCTTCAGCCTTCTGGTTATGAATGTTTATTATTTAACGATTGAGTAAGGAGACAATCAACTCGATTTTATGCCTGCTTGTATGTATTAGCATTAAATTTATTAAAATTGAAAGAAAGACGGAATGTTGAAAAGCCATTTCGTGATGTAAGGCTTAATCTTAACCCTTCTGCAAGGTCTTTATTGTTCTCATTTCTGTGTCAATCAGGAGCGATTAATGACATTGTAAATAGACATGAAATTGAGAGTGCTAATGAGAATGTTTCATTCTCACACAAGCAATTCCGGTTAATGAGAATTATTTTTAGACATGGTTAAAGCGAAATGAAGGAAAACAGTTGACATTTTTGGTGGTATTGTGTGGATAGTCATGGTAATGTTGCTGTTTTTGACTTTCCTTCCGTAGTTTCTGGCATGTTTGATGGATTTGTTTAGGTGATGGTTGGATTGAATTTCAATAGAATGAATGTGTTATGCAATTGGAAGTTGATTTTAAAGAGTTTGGATTGAATTTCGATGGATTGTTGACTTAACATGCAGAATTTATAGGTTTTATGGTTCCACCGTGTTCGCTAGGGTATTGCTATGTCGCCATATTATGGAGCAAACAATAAGATTCGTCATATTATGCAGCTCGGCACAGATATTTGATAAAAAGTCATGACATTTATAATTTCACTCTTAACTTAAGAATTTTAATCAAGATTCAATTTTAAATGATTTCTCGACAATGTATTCCTTAACTTAACTCAGAATCTACATCGCAAAAAACACTAAAGAAACCAATTCCTTCACAATTAAGCGACACATTCCCAAATCTTACTAAATGTTCACTTAAAACGTCTACAAGAAATTAAATCGGCTCATAAACTATCAGATTAAGATTTTAAATACCGTTAAGGAATCTGCCAAAAAAATATATATAAAGGAATTGAAAATGTTAAGAAATTGAAAACAAAATTATTATTATTTATTTGACAAAACAATTTCTTATCTAATATCAGGCAATTTTAAGCAAAATTTTTGAAATCGTAATTTAATCTTAAAAGGCCAATTGGATGAGTGAGCAGGAATGGTTTAGTGTTATTTATTGAACTGTTAGTTTTATGGTCGAAAAAAACAGTCTGACTGATAAAAACTTGAATTTAAATCTTCATTTCGATTACACCATCCAGATGCAAATATCATCCACTTAAAGCTGCAAAAATTTACACTTTTGTGCATTTAAAATTAAATTCTTAAATATCAGACAAATTCGAACCAGTTTGCAATATTTTATTTGCTACAACAAAAGGTCCTGGAGCTCGAAAAATTCCAAGCATGTGGCACATGATTGCATTGACCTCACAGTCAAGCATTAGATGCTCTCCTTACTCGAATCAAATACATCAATCTTCCTTATTTAATTCCATTTATTCTTGTACTATAAATCGTTTAAATTTCAATTAAATTTTTTTATATTTGCATCAACAGCGGGAGCAAATGCGAGTATCAAGATATGCAAAAGACAACGCATTAAGTGATTTCAAAAAACCATTAATTTTCTTGCTTCTTTTACAATTTTACAATAACATTCAATGATTCTTCTTTATTGCAAGTCAAATTAGATAAGGAAAAAAATCTCCTCAATTACTTTCGTTTATTGGAATCGCTTACATCCCTTCAATGATGATTTATTGAAATTGATTGTAAAGATTGTTTCTTTTTCGGGTGTTGCTTTAAGCAATTAAGCTTTATATTGATGATCATTTTTTTTTTGTTAAAGAGTTTAAGAATTGATGGTAATATTAAATTTTTGGAGGTTCTTTTGAAAATTGAATTGAGGTCTTGTTGGAATTTTAGTCTTAACATTGTATAGTGAATTGGATGTGATTAAGAGATTTAATTTATTAAGGAATTTTTCGCAGATATTTTTGGAATGTGTGAAATTTTATTATTGGTGATTTCAAGGTCAGGAGCGTGACAAGAGATATAAGTGGGATAAAAGGGCTTTTGTTGGACGGTGCAGTCTTTTATATGCCCGTTCCCAATTAACATAGTCAACTAAATGAGGGCTTTCATGAGGATGATCAATCGATGTCTGCTTTATTTTTAACTCGAAATATCCTTGACATATCCTCGTTCTTCAAGATCTAGATATACTTTACGCTACAACTCTTGATATGAGATCCTCCATAATTCCAAAGATAGCATTTTCAGTAATTTAAAGCCCCCAAAAATTCCATAAATTCATCACCTACACAGCTTGAATTCCAATCACCTTTCACTACTCTTGTTTCACTCGTCCTTAGCAAAAATCTCAACAATAGCTTTAACTACAGGAAATGCGATTCATTTTCACTGCAAATTTTTATTACTTTTCCATAATATTTGATTTTATTTGATCTGAATCTTCATAAACAAAACTTTTTTCATGTCGAGATAAAAATAAAATTGCGTCGTGAATTTTTTTGTTCCTTATATTTGCATATTAAAGTGATTTCAGTCAAGATAAAGTTAATAAGAGATAAATTCCTTAAATGTTAATGACCATCACCGCACTGTCTGCTATCAATATCCCTAGCCACAATTCTTCTTACCCAACAAAATTTATTGATACTCGTAAACACTTAATTAAATGCTGTTAATAATGTATTAGTCTTGTAAATGTGAGATAAATATGGTCAACAATTAAAGTATATGCAATAAGATTAGTTTGGATGAAGACTATTGAGTCATAAAACCCCCGAAACTTGAGTAAATGCAAACAAAAGGATTAGATGCTTGGATAAACAACATTTTCAGGCATTCTAATTGGACGGCATCAAATTGCATTTGAGATGACCGACATGTGTAATTGCTGTGACATTAATCTTGAGATAATAATGTTTTTGGAATAATTTATTGAGGGCTATTTAAGGATTTAAATTGTTTTGTGGTTCTACAATGGGATTAGAATTTATTGATTTTTGAAGTTTATAAAAATAGTTTGTACAGGTTGGGTTAAATGGGGTCATTCACATTTGTAGTTTGATTTTAAGATGCTTTCTTACAAGAATTGCTAACTTTAAAATTGGCCCGAATAGCACAAATCGGTTGATCGATCTTAAATCCGGCACCAGTTAAATGTGACTCTGGCGTGGTATCGGAAATGAACCAAACAGATAACCAAGTCAGAGTCAAGCCAGCCTGTTGCAGGATTTTTGATCAATTTACCGATTTGTACTGTTCAAAAGGAATCAGTTTCTCAGATTTGCTTGATTTCGGGAATTTAGAAGTGACTTAAACAAGAAACCGACCCCAGACACTCAGTATTGTGAATCTATTGATGTAATTCAAGCTTCATCTCCTAAAACTTCTCTCAACAATACCCAAAAAATTCCAATTATTCTCTTCAGAACTTCATTCTTAAATGACCTCAAACGAAACTTGAGAATTGCTTTAATTTACTTTTACGAGCAAAAAATTCGTTCTGCTTCTTGAAAAAACAGCAATATCCAGAAAAAGTTACAATAATCGTTGTTATTTTTTTATTGGTCCAGCTTATCAAATGAATTTTATTGAAATGTCGACTAAGAAAATATAAAATTTTTTTTGGATGCAACTGCGGGAGTTTTTGATGACAATAAACTCTGATTCAGCACTTTTTTTGGTCCACTCGTGGGTTAATAAATTAATTAATCAGATATATTTATGTAATTGAGGTGATTCAGAGGGTCGTGGACAAAGAACATTTACATTTTTATAAAAAGCTGTTTCATTCTGGAAATTGCACCTGTTTTTGACTGAAATTCTTTAGAATCAGTCTAAATACTCAAATATTCATAAAATTATTAACATGTTTTGACTCCTTTCACCACTCGATAGTTCCAATGCATTTTCATTACCATAATCGTTCCAATTTTAAAAAGAGCAACAAATTTCCATATTAATAATAATAAATTGTGCTGAAAAATGTTCTTTAATTACTTTGCAGCTGAATTAGATAACCCATATTATAAGAGTGTTAATTAAGATTAACAGCATAGTGAGATTTGCTTGCTGCTAAAATTGACATTTCATAAATCATGATTAAGATTATTAATTTGATATTAATCCTAATGTCTTCTGCAGTTTTTTGGTTCACATGCCATTTACTGAATGTTCTACTTTTGGACTTTTGAATTGTCATAAATTGGATATCAATATCGAGCTAATTTGTTTTTTGGATATGACAAAAAAACAAAGCCTTTAATTGGTTAAGTAGAAGACAGAGAGGATGTTTGGATTATTTTGGTGCTACAAGTTAAGTAGATCTAAATTGAGGAACTTGTTTTGCAATTTTTAAGAGTTTAAAGCAGATATGGTTGAACTTCGAGAGCCTAGACCAGTGATGGGCAACTTATGTGCCGCGGAACTAGTGTTCCACCAAAAATGTGTGTCGATAATAATTCCTCAGTGTGCCAGGAATAATAAAAGGCTGCAAATCACCGATCTAGACTCAACATCTTCAAAAATGCGTCTCCAATATGAAACCAGAATGTCAACTCTTACTTTAAGCATCCAACTGTGTCAATTAAGACGAAAAACCCCTTATCACGTCTCATGCCAAACTTAAGCTTTCAATTAAGCTACCCAAAAGTCTTTAATTTCTTGTCCGAATTTTTTTTTTCATCATCTAATCCTATCAATAACTCATTTTGGATATCAGGAACAGATTTGTTTTTAATTTATATTGCTTCTAAAATTCCATTAATTTTCCTTCAGTCCGGATTAATAACAACAAAATCGTGCCAGAATATTATTAAAATGTGGAACAATGTTGCATGCTCAAAGGCATTAAAATAATACAAAACTTCCTTTATTCGTGCTCATAGCATTAAGGATATACAAGGAATTGTGTTGGATGCATGTTATAAGTAAATTGTAAAGTGTTATTATTTATCTAACACAATCATTTACCATTCTCACATGCTGGATGTAAAAATAAAAGCTCCGCACAGATGTGGTACAACAGAAAAAAGTCTTATTTAGTCTCTAAAAATTACATGTTTGGAATGCAGATTAAAATATCGGGATGAAAATTTTTGTCACATTTTGTGTGGATTTAATCCTGTTAGAGAAATCTCTTGAAAATTTTTCGGTACTGTAAATATTTTCATACATTGTCGGAATCACATCATATACACAATGAAGAATTTTTTAATCCTCTTGTCATATATGCAGCAGCACATAAGTGTTTTGGCTTTGAAAGAGGCATTTTTGGGGAAAAAGGTGAATTTAATATTGTTCGTTTTGGCCTTTAACTTGTTGTTCTGTTTTGTGAAGGAATTTTGGGGTTAGGATTGATTTGTGAGGAAGTTGATGTGCTATTTCGGAATGTATATGTAATAGACATTAGGATCTATTGATGAGAATGTAGTCTAAGACTGTAATGATTCACAATTGATGGGTTTTGACCTAGAACTTGCAAAAAAGCATGATTTTTGAACGTGTTAGCATTTAATTCTTATCATAAGGCAATGTCTGGCCAAGAAGGTGCTAACATCAATTGAGGATCTAGTCTTGTTCACATATAAATCAAAAACATGTTTAAATCCTCTACAAAGAAGCAATTTGTTCTTAAACTTGAATTAAACCTAGCGGTTGTACTGCTGTCAATTCAACAATATTCCATACAGAATCTGACATAATTCCTTTAAAATAATCAACACAACAATGTCTAAAATCTCATTTTCTACTCAGTCAACCCATCCATAAATAGCAAAAGCTTCTCAATTTTATGCTTTTCAAAATCACACTTCATACCTATCATTGGCATGAACACATTTCTATGTGTCCAAAATCGAACTTAACCCATTTAATTCACCCACATCTGCTGACCTTTCGGACTATTTTAATCCACAACATATGTAATGATGACAAAATACTGACACATTCACATTATCGATTGCACTTCTAGACCTTCAAAAAACAAAGTTAATTTTTTTTTTTATCGAATCAACACTAACACAGATAGAGCTGTATATAGACAAATCAGGCTACAATGTCACGGTCGCAGATGTAAAACATAATGTTAGTTTTCAGATGCTGACTTTTATGTTGCTACCGTGTCTATTCTTTCTCTCTTATTCCCTTCCATTTCTATTTCGTTCCAAAAACTTACTTCTACATATATTCTTCTTCGAATCATTTTGGATGTGTCATTATATGAACTACATGTCGTTAACGAGAGAAAGAATCTGGTCTATAGAGACAGCATATAAATAGACAGTTAAAGCAAGAATGAATGAGTGAATGAAAGACACATTTTCAATGGAAATATACGAAATGTACATGTACGTACAGCTGTGATTTCTTCTGTATGATAGGGATTGGGAGACGATTGTTGGGGAGTTTGGGGATTGATGCGCATTTTGATGCATTGTCTTTGGTTTATAATGATGATTGTGCACTTTCATGTGTGACTAGGGTAGAGGAACTGAGAACTTTGAGTTTTATTTGATCTTAGAAGGTTCTTGTAGGTTAAGGCAGGTTCTAGTGAGTATGGCAAGGATTTTTAGTATGTTTTATGGTTGATTCTTAAATTTAGTGCAGTTTGACAACCTTAAAGTCCCATTTGATCATCCCATGCCTAAATAACCCATTTTTGACACAATTTAGACCAAGAATCTTAAATATTCCATTGTTCCTCCATCACTATACCCAAAATGCTCAACATACATCCAAAAAAATTGCTTCATCAAATCAACAAAAAGCAGGAAACGAGAATTTTCGATAAAATATTTTTTCGACTGATTGAGAGACTATAGAGTCGATAGAATCAGATGATGAAAAAGATGAATGGTTTTGAGGCTTGACATCTGATAAAGCATGTTTCATTCCACTTCAAGATCATTATTAGTCATTCGATTGATCAAGCCTAAAAAACTTTTTCCTAAAAAAAATCTATGATTGTAGATTGTATTCAGACTCATCTGACCGAATGTGCATTGAACTGAATTCCAAAATGTGTCATTAAGCTCTTATGAGTCGAAGTGGAATGAAGGGAAGTGGGGAGAGAACATATTTCAATTATGGTCATGTATACGCTTTATAGATGCATACACATTTTTTGATAGATTAGATGGAAATGAGAAGAAAATTTAGGACAATTATTGACATAACTGTGCTGCATTTTTTTTTTTTTTTTGGACATGAAATCTACATTTATGAATGATTGGAACCAAAGTGTCGTCTAATAGACACAAATGCTAGGTGTGGAATTTTCGGTTCCAATCTCTTTACCGATTAGAATTCATTGATCTTTGAAACTTTATACTGTGCTGTGAGGCAAATGTTAATTTATTGTCTTTGGTTGTGTATTTTTTTGGAATAATAAATTGAGATTTTCTCGGCTTCTTTCGTTCTGGTCTTGCCTGGAGATTAAGAGAAGATTTTTAATGTCACTGTACTGATAATATTGGATGGGTGATGAAATAATAGGGAGAATGGGATGTAAGTTTCTTATTAAGAAAGCATTTAAGCTTCGAGTTGAGCAATTTAAGTTAAGGTCAAGGTCACCCTAACAGACAATAAGCATAATCGCTCAAATGAGCGTGTTCCTTGGTAAACTTAATCAATACAAATAAGCATACTCAATTTTATGAGCATACCGATGATCATGCTCCTTATCCATTCGGGTCAGTGAACATAAAACTCCAGAAGTAACTACTAATCGTCATTTAATACATTTAATAAGCATCTGACTCATTTCCAACAGCACCTGACAATTCCAGCCACTAATTTACAACTATATTTACATATTTAATCAAATTATCTTTATCACAGCTACATCAGCAATTCTGCGTTGTAAAATCTACAATCCCAGACTAATTACCTATGTAAATACGATTTTTAACTGAATTATCACCGCACTCAGACTGAAAATCAACTTTATCCCATGCTGATTAATTTATTATCCATCCACCAACTTGTCACAATCTCTCAGCTCCATACATTCTAACCCATGAGATAAGAATATATAGAAATTACATTTAAAATTTTAAAAACTTGTCCACCAGGTGCGAGAACTTAAAAATAGAAATGAAAGAATTTTTGCTCCATTTAATTCGCATTAACGTCTATAAAAATAAAATTGTAATTTATTAGACTTATCTTAATTAAATGCTTATTGAATATTCGAATTGATGTTGCATTATTCATTAAGGAATCGAGCCGAACTTCCATTCTAAATTAAGTTGTGTGCAATTTGTTTCATTTCGCGACATTATCAGTTCTCAGCTTGCTCTCTACCCGAAATGTAAATTGTATTTATGATCGAAATCCATCGTCACGTTGCCGTCAAGTCAACTTCACGTCCGACCATTGATATGGTTACCCAGCAGTGTCTTAGCCAATACAATGTGCTGCTCGGGCATATCATAACATGATATTTATTTTAGCATTAATGGAATACAGAACAAGAAACTGATAAAAGCTGTGACATCTTATTCAGCAGACGTAACTGTTATTATTGCCAAAACAGCAACTTGACCGTTCTTCTTCCACACCTTTTTCATAAAAAATTCTTCTTTAATCTGCCAACAAAAATTCGGTGGACATAAAAATATTATTTTTTAGTAGGCTGCGTTGATCAAATAAAAATTGACAATATGACAATAAATTGGAAGATAAGTCTGTGATGAATGCACAAAGAGCAATGAAATGAGAGAAATTTATTGCAATTTTGTATCATTAAATGACAATTTTAATTAATTTTGCATTAGCAACTTTACAACTAGCTTATCAGATCTGCTAGTAAAATGGAATTTAAATGAGTCTTTAAAAAGCAATAATGTCATTTAATGGGATTTATTGTGCGGTGAGGCTTAACTACTCGAGGTGATGGTTTTAGAGGTGAGATTTGTGTGGGGAAATTGATTTTGAAGTGGGTAATTTGATTTTTTGGTGATAAACTCTATCTGAACAGTACAGAATGTAAGCTAGGGTACAACTAGGACACCCTGACAGCACCGTGCTTTTGAACCATTTTTAAAAGAGCTTTAATTCAAACTAGACAGAATTTTGAGAGTCCAAACCCCAAAAATACCAAACTGCACCCGAACTTGACTTCCGACTCCTTTAGATTAAGCTATAAAGTAGATTAATGCTCAAACTTTAACTCATATCATCAACTTAAACTCAAGTGTCCTGACATGATTCCAACACAATAATACCAAACAGATAAATCTTAAGGATTTCTCCTATTATAGATGTAATATTAATCACAAGTGTCATCTTGTCATTTAATTGATGTGATATTGCACAAAGTAATTGTTTTTGCAACACGTACTGATTCTCTGATATAATCTTTTTTGTTGCTATATGCTGTATATTTTTTTTTATAATGAAAATTCCTCATATTTCAATCCTCTATTGATGTCATGTGAGGTCAAGTGTGAGCGATAACAATTTTTTTTATCTCATATCCCTTTTATCCGATGTAATGCTGAAATAATGATAACGGCAAACATTGAGCTCTATTGACTTTATAACGCCCTTTCATCAGACGATTCGATTGCTTTAATTATTAAACTTTTTTATGCTGTGTACGAATTATTGAGCATTTTTTAAGTGATTTAAAATTCAGTTTTTACTCTTACTTATCGATTATGCATTTTAATTATGCTTAATCGCTTTAATGAGAGTTCAATGGATAGCAAGTGGGTTAATAAAGTGTTAAGAAGTTTATCAATGTGGGATGTATGTTGTTTTGAAGCTGAATTATGAATTTAACGCATATTATTATCTGATTTTTTAAGATTTGAATGCACCAATGTATTTAGGTCACAAATTCTTTAATTTGTGTGCTGCCTGTATGTTCATATTTAACGTAGGTATTTAAAGCCCAATAATATTCAAAAAATTAAGGTCTGGAAATAACTGGAATGAGCTAGATAAGAGAATTGAGAATGTAATTTTGTATATTTCTCATACAAACTGGATTTGATGTTGGGAATGCGGAATGCATTCAGTCAAAAATTGAAATTTTGAAAATCGTTCAATGACCTAATTAATTTTCTGTGCATTTCTGGAGATGGAAATTGGTAGAATGTTAGATATATGTTTAATTTATCATATTTCTATGAGGTTAATCATTTTTGATGACTTGTAGTTTTGGATAGATGGATATACACTCAATAATGGGAGCTGAAAAGTGTTTTAGCGATGTGAGGTGCTTTCAAGTGATGAAATGAGTCAGTGGAACTGCGATTCTGATTCTATAGGCAATACTTACTTACTTAATTACTAGAACCATGCTCCAATGTGGCTTTCCTAACAGACAAATAGCATGATCTCAAGAGCTCGCTCATCTTGATTATTCTACATGTGCATACTCATGAGCGTTGTTCATAGCTTTCTATACTCTTGAGAAGACGCTCTTTGCCTTTTAAGGCTTATTACATAATTTGTACATTCTCTTACTTGACCGTCCTGACGGTGCTACTCCATGTTGCTTTTGAAACTTAACGTCTTTCCTTTTGTGGATTCTATCCTAGGGTGGTAGAACAAAATTGTCTTTCTGCTCCTGCATTAACAATTGTATTCTATACCCAATATCACGAGTAATTCATCTAACAGACTTAAATCATAATCACATATTACAACAGAAATTTCATAAAAAAAAACTCTACATTATCACCAATCCAATAACAATCTCGAAAATACTCGAAAGATTTATCGAACAATCGCATTAACCGACTACCAATCACCCATAACATAAGCCAATAAAAAAACACCCATAAAAAAAAACAACATCACATTTATAAAATTAAATCAGATGTGTGCATAAATCTCATCCACATGTCAAAAAATAAAATCAATCAAAAACTTTTTCATACGTATCATTCACGTCCTGAAGAAAAGCCATTCATCTTTTTTGTTGTACAAATCTCATAAACAAGGCCGATATGTACATAGATATACATTAATATAATCTGAAAATTTCATACGAAAAAGAAGTGAGTAAGACGTAAATACTTGACTTTAATTTAATTCATTTATGACTTCCTTTTGCCATAATTTTTCGCCAAATGTTGTTGTCATTCATGCTATAAAGGCACAACCAATAAATACTTTTATTCAATTATCCAGACAATAAATCATTTTTTGCCATTTTACGTAGTAACAAACGGCAGTAATGTCAAAATGAGCGTATAACTTACAAGATGGGATTTTGATATTTACAACAACAGGCAGTAACAAATTTTTGGTCGGTATGCTAAAATAGAAATTCATGATGTAGAAGGTGGAAAGAGACAATAATAAAATATATAGAGGAACAAGAGCATTCGCATTAGGTGCTTGTGTATGAGAAATGATTTATATATTTTCCGAAAAATGCAAATTCTCATTCACAGTCTTGAATTGTTTTATACACTCGACACACATAAGTAGTACTGAAGTATTGTGTATTGTATATGAAAATACTGAGGATAGTTAAGAATGAAGGAGGAAGTTTGGGAATGGGTTTGGCAAGGGTTTGGTTTAAATTATGAGTGTATAGCGTATTTGAGATTGTTGGAATCTCTTACTTATGTTACAAGGAGATTTATGCAATTGCTTCTAGTTTCTACACAGCTTTGAACCTACACATGATTGGGTCAACTCAAATATCGCTCACAATTGGTACATAATGATCAAAGAGACCTCATTAAGGTATCGCGTGATCTTTCTGTACCATAAAGTCATACTCTTCTCCTGTTAAAATTGTTACTAAGCGGTCAATTAAATTTGAAAAATTATGGATGCATTTGCATTTAGTATTAGATATTGACAACTGTTAGCAAGCGATAGAAACCGAATCATACACGCCGGAGTCTTCTTCGAACTACAAACCTTTGGCTGATAGCGTCTTCTCAGCAAGACAAAGATCAATTGCCTAACTCAGCTCTATGTTGACTCCATACAATCCCAAACCAACAGCATCACTGACCAGTTGATCTCCCAGACAAACTTCAATCCACAGAACCTAAATTCCCTCAAGAGACTATCCCTTCGATTTCAAAACTTCAGATAGAGGAACAGTTCGAATAAAATAGAAGAATAGAAGCAGAATAGAAATGTGAGATAATTTATTTTTCATATTAAGTGTAAAGTACACACAAGAAAAAGGAAAAGCAATAGCAATAAATAAATTCCTTCAAACAACCATCGGGAGGATAGGAACTAAAGATGAATACGAAAAAGAGGAAGCTTTTTTGCAATTTTCCCTCTTTTTTTGGATAAAAATAAACAGCAAAACAGGAATAAAGCATCAGACGAAGAATATGTATTTTATAGATATAGTAAAAGAAGCATTTTTGAAAGGAAATAGAAATTGTGAGGAAGAGATTTTTTTTTTCGTAAATACGATGAATCTACATTAACTAATGGATTTCCTTGAACAAATAAATCATTCATGTGTGACTGCATAATATTTTGAACGTCTGTTATGATTTATGTGGGAATATAGATCAATATAAATTTTATTTTTACTTTTTTTTTGCTATCAAAACGGAGGCAAAGAAGCAAGTGAGACATGAAAAAATTTTGTGGAAAATCATTTGCAAGCAGACGGCAGTGGAAGCAGAAAATTGAAAAGAAGAAAAAGTTTGCGATTTATTTAAGGATGAAGAACATACTTCCGGTACAACCTGCAACAGCCATGTATTTTTTGGCACTGTGTCGTTAGAGAGATGTCTGGGAGTGGAATGTTTGTGGATATTTTGATGCGTTTGGGTTTATGTAGAGCGTTGCTGAATTGGATGTAGTTTCTTCAATTCAATACTATTTTCTGAAAGATTAGAATCATTTCTGAAAAGCACAGTAGGCAAATCGGTCAATAAATCCAAAATCTGACTCCAGAATGTTGATGCATGATTCAGTTAGAATTCGGATCCATATCATAGTCAAGCCTGCCTGCTTTCCGATTTTGAAAAGATTAACTAATTTGTGCTATTTGGAATTGTTTTCTATGAGTAAGTTTCTAATTTCAAGTTCACGAATTAGGATAGTTATTCCTTAAAAGCGTTACATGCTCTTCAAGTGCCAACAATTGGCTACAGATTTATTTCCTTAGTGAGAAATGTTGGTGTCCATAGTTGGTATCAGCAATCAGTTTCTAGAAAGATTTGTGAGTTTCCAGTTTGACATGTCTAGTCCAGAACTTCCAACACTCATCTAGAGCTTATCTGAAAATCTGGACTCTTTATCCTTTTCCTGTTAGTTACCAGAAAACCAAACTTTAAACATCATCAAAATTGATGCATCTCCCTTGACTCCATTTTTTTCCATGAACCATAGACACATTAATATCCATAGATTTATTAATTTGGCTCCATGTGCATTGCACTGAAAATTTATGTCCATTAAAAAATTGATACTTTTTTATTCTAAATTAACTTTAATTTAAATTTATCGAGCAAACAGTCATATAAATTCTATGACCAAGCCTTATTGGCATCGAGTTCAATATTTGTTGAAAATGTCATTCGATAAAGTAAATTGAATATTGAAATGAGATTTTATCAGTTGGTCATTTGATGAGTTTTGGCTTTTTGAGGATGAAAATATATCATTTATTGGATTTGCTTTGATACTAAATTAGTCGTATTAAGTTTCAAATGCATCAGTATATTTAGCGGTGATTCTTTATCCACAACAAAAAAACAAACAAATGTGTCGTTTTATTGCATTATTTTTTTGCTGATATGTCGCGTCTCGATATTTCCATTTTTATTGACGATTTTCGGTCATTTATTGTTGTTAACATTTTTAAACTGTGATTTAGTCACATCAATTTCACAATATTTCATCCCGTAGCTTAACTAAAAAGGTGAAAATACAAAATTATTTCTCATATTTTTCATCTCGTCTGACTCACAACTGAATGTCACCATATGCAATGACAATAATTTTTGGTTAAGTCCAACGTTTTAATATGATCATCACGAGAGCAAGCTAAATGAATAATATTATTATCACGAGAGTCAAATCTCATCATATGTGGACAATAAATTACTTTAATAAAGTTCTACGATTCCTGTTTAGGAATTATGGCTGGAAAAAGTCAAATGTTAGTTCTGGTTAATTTTATGGAATTCTGAGGAAAGATTAACATTTAGAGTTAACAGTAAAGAAGAAGATGACGAAATGTTAAGGGATGTTGGACAACAAGCGCAATTTGTTGGTAATTTGAGCTTTATTTCTAAATCTTAATTCATAACGATCTTTTAAAATTCAAATTTTAAATTTTTTCTTCACCTCACAATTAAATATCAGTTTTATTCATCCTTAAAAGCATGTCCGTTGATCCAATAACTCCATAAATCTTCAAATAAGTGGCAAAAAACGATTGAACAATCCCAAAAAATTTACATTTTAATTTTTGTCAATTTAAAATCATTCCTTACAAATTGATCGCATAAAATTCATCCACATGACATTATTATCCCCAAAAATATAGTCCTATTGTGTGATAATCTGAAAATATTCTTGGATCAGCAGACCGCAAAGACTGAAAATCTTAGTTGCAAATAAATTGAAAGGGAATTAAAAAGCGATAAGCTTATTTTATTAGAATTGCAGTTAATAAGGTTAGTTATGATTTGGGTGGCTATGAAGTTTTGGTCTAAAAGGTACAGCTTGTAGTTGAGGATATGAAATTGACAGTAAATGAATCTATTAAGGTCTCAAATGGCAAGAATTGTGGTTCCAAATACGAAATTTCTGACTTGATTTCAAAAAGTTGTGATTATAACTTGGTGCCTGACGCGGTTTAAATCTGGCATTGATAAAAATTTTTGTTGCTTTTATTGCATTTTTGTTCGTTTCACGCAACAAAAATTTTTCATATGTAAAAAAATTTTTTCATATGTAAAAAGAAAAAATGAAATTTTTTCTTTTACAACGGCCATTTACTTTTTGAATATCTTTCGTTAAAATTTATTGAAGAAGAAAAAAGAGGGAGAAAAGCTGCGAACTTGAAAAAATTACAAAAGTACTCGTTCTTATCGAGTTACTTCAGCGCATTTTTGTCCCAGCGATCAGTAATTGATTTTTAAATCAGTTCCCTGTCTATAAAACAAGATCCAGTAGGATCCTTATAACTCCCAGATCCACAAAAACAAGATCCAGTAGGATCCAGGTTACTTCCAGATTCACAAAACAAGATCCAGTAGGATCCAGGTCACTTCCAGATCCACAAAAACATGATCCAGTAGGATCCAGGTCACTTCCAGACCAATACAACAAGATCCAGTAGGATCCAGGTCACTTCCAGATCTGAAAAACAAGATCCAGTAGGATCCAGGTTACTTCCAGATTCACAAAACAAGATCCAGTAGGATCCATACAACTTCCAGACCAACAAAACAAGATCCAGTAGGATCCAGGTCACTTCCAGATCCGAAAAACAAGATCCAGTAGGATCCAGGTCACTTCCAGATCCACAAAACAACATCCAGTAGGATCCAGGTCACTTCCAGACCAACAAAACAAGATCCAGTTAATTCTAAGTCACCATACTTGGAATTTAGGAATTTCATCATTTAACGGATTTTCATAATTTAAACCACATAGCGGTCCAAAAAAATTCAAACATTGTTCAGCAAACACTGATAAAACATCGACAAACATTGAAAAACACTGTAAAACAATGAAAAAACGTGTTGTTGTTTTTGTTGTTGTTGTATATGAAAATGAAAAATTGTTAATTATAGTATTTATGCTTTGATTTGAAACTTTTAAATGCCCGGGGCGCCAATAACTTTATGGAACTGATCTTTTAAAACCATTCCGAGCTCTCTACGATGTCTAGTTTCCGAGATCTCGCGTTCCAGCCGACCGACCGACCGACCGACCGACCGACCGACCGAACAAAGTGTCTTATTAAGCTACCTTTTTGAAAAAAATTTCAAAAATGCGCTAAAAAGGTAGATAAGGTGAAATTGTTGAAAAGGCAGATAAGGTGAAATTGTTGAAAAGGCAAAAGGATTAAAAGAAGTGAAAAGTTTTAAATTTAATTTAAGAGAAGAAAGAAGATTTAAGTGCTGGAACTTAGGCTTGAGAGAAAAAGAGTAAGAAGATTGAATTAAATATTAAGGAATTTAAAATTAAGATATTTTTTTACAATTTTAAGGTTTTGAATTTTAAGTAAAGATAAGTGCATGTCTAAGAGATAAGGAAACTAAAGGCATAGAAATAAGGGATTTTCTAAACTCGAAGATTTAATAAAGAACTAAGAAATAAGGAAAATTTGGTGAGTCTTTATTTATTGAAAGTATAAGCTAAGTCTAAGTATCTCGCAAGACTATTGAAAAGTCGAATCAGGCATCATGCCAGAGTCAAGCTGGGCTGGAACTGAATTTAGGATCAATTACCGACTTGTAATATTCAGGGTAGACCTTATTTACTAGCTCTGAGATGTCAAGGACGTTGTTTAAATTTGCTTTTGTGGATTAAGCATTTGCTGGCTGGACACCCAATTTTGGATATAACAAAAAAATGTGCAGCATCTCTACCAAATTCTAAAGTTGCCAATAACAATCTCACACTGATATCTTCTTGGAATATTATTTATTTATGTACAGTTGACTAAACTTTAAAAGCCAAAAACTGTTTCTTTGTCTTTACCACACAAAGACCATCAATTGACCTATCCAGAAAAGCTATAAAAATAATGCTAATTTTATCCATCCCGACTCCAATATTTCCTGTTGCTCAACAACTTTTTCGATTACTTTAAAATTCAATCAGATTTCGGCAATAAAATTATTTTTTTGTATTTTTTCGTTGTGTTATTTTTAGTTGCTGTTCATGGCTGGTCTTTGATATTAAACAGGAACGGAAATTTGTAGTAACTGACTAAATATCAAAAGTGGCAATTCTCAATTATAAAAAAAGCTAATTTTAATTTTGTTTTAAGGGCAAATCTTTTTAAGGTTTTTTTTTGACATTTTAATTTTTTAAGAAAAAAACTCAAAATTTGTTGAGCACGTCGCAATTTTTGGTTTTTTTATGATAAAGGCTACTTTTCGCTACGTTACTATATCAAATTGATCAACACAGCTGCTTCCTTTAAAAAGTTATTAGCCTTGGAGAGTGTTTCTGAGTTAAATTTACGAAATTTGAAACTTTTAAACTTAATTTTTTCAATAAACCTGAGCATTTTTGAAAAATTTAAATGATACCATAGCATTTTCCCTCATTGGATAACTATATTTTTGCTATTTATGATTTAAATTAGTGCCTAATTAAGAAGATATTTAACAAAAATAGCGTTTCTGAGTTAAAATTCTCCAAATTTTCAAAGCAAAAAAAAGTATACAAAATGTTTGAAATCTAAATTTCCGTTAGATTAATTCTCCGAAAAATCATTTATTTTAGTTTTTCAAACCCAAAAAAACATTTTACAGCACGTTTTTGAGATATTACATCTTTGTGATGTTTTTTACATCCATATTTATAGTTTTATTAGTATTTAAATTCATAAAACCAAATCAAATTATAGAATTTTTAGCAGCTAGAAAAAAATTTGAAAAAAACAAGTTGAGAAAAATTTTAAGTCGATTTTTTGCAGTTCCCTTTTTCTGTAGATATGGCCTTAAAAGCTATAAATTCATTAATGAAAAGTTTATGATAAGCTGCTCGTGGTTAAGAGATTAAAATCTCGAATAAAAAGTGAAAGGCAGAAAAGAACAAAGAATTATGTCAAAACTTCTTTATTGGCTGGATAGAATTATGCATAATTGATTTAATTCTGCAAATTAGTTTGATTAATTTTTGCAAAAATTTATTGATCAAAGGCTTTTAAACTTTTAATCATCTTTTGCTGTTTTTTCGATAATTTTGATAGGCTTTATGGACAAATTTTCATCCTCTCATGGATATCATCCCCAGCGACACAAATGAAGAAGTTTCTGTCACTGAACTGTAAAGGCTCCGTTATAACCCGAAGTCGACACTAATTTTATATGAAGTTGAGTTGACTCAAGTCGATTTTTCAAACTTCGACTCAAGTCTAGGTTAACTTCTTCTAATAATACCAAATTGAAGCTGCCTCTGTTTGACGTTCACATGACTGTCAAATTTAGACGGCCTTTCTGTACAAGATTGGTTTACTTGCCTGCCTATGCTTTTTGCTTGTTAGGACCACCATTTGGTGTTGATCAAAGAGATTAAGCGGATACTTTAAAGTTAAATGACGGAGCTTCCTTCATTTGTCTCGCTCGTGTATTTCTGATAAATTCAGGCCACAATCTCATAGAATCCAACCATTTCTCAAACATATCCAGCGACGATAATTCTCAATAAATCCCGTAAAAAAATCGACAATGATTAATGAAAATGTTAATGAACTCACCATCGAAAAAATGTATGAATTCCATTTCCATTTCCAATACCCCCTACATTCCTCGCAATAGCCAACACCAAATTGATGTCATTGTCCTCCCCCCAAAGATTAATTAGATCTAATAAAACTGAGAATTTTATGTGCAAGCATCTTCGACATCTGAATGTAAAATTCGTATTGAAGATGAAGGAGAAGAAGTTCTTTAAAATAAGAAATTCCAGTCATTTATTACAGTGAAATTCTTTCATGAAAAATAACACATGATATTAAATTTTTTTATAGTTTCTTATATGATACTGTACAGCACAACGACAGCAAAAATTCTGAACGGTTGGAAGTCATTCGTCACATTTTTCGAAAAAATATTTTCTATTGTAAATTTTTTTCAAAAGACATTGGTAGTTTTATCTATGTGAGTAAGTCTTTGTGTCTATGACATCGTTTTTCTTTTTATAGCACCAGCTTGACACTTCAATAGCTTTTGGATAAAAAATATCTTTTTTAATAATATTTGAAATTTGTTTTAAAACGAGTTGAAAGTTTTGTAGGAAAAGGATGATTTTAGGGATGGGAATGACTATTTTTGCTTTTTCAATGCACTTACTATCTTCGCAGTCATTTTGGAACGAGTTCAAAATTGTCGTTAGTTCCACGAAATTGGCAAAATTTCTGCAAATTTCAATCGAATCTACCAAAAATTTCCTAAACAAAATCACATAAATTGATCCAAAATCCGACACCTGGCCAACGTGAGTCTGAAAGTATGCCAGGTTCAAACCGAATCAGAGACACGCAGGCCAAGGGCTGGATTTTTGATCGATTAACCAATTTGTGCTATTCGGGAATGAGTTTGATTGGTAATTTTCCTAGTCCATGATCGATCAATGGTTGGGTCAACTCTGTTGCACTACCTTATCATTCCTGTTTTGAAGCTTTACTTATCATGCTTTGCTGAGGGTCCCTTACCCTTATTGTGACTTTAATATGTTATAATCTAGACAATTTAGTCACAACTTGCTTTATATCACATACACTCTAGATTCTTCATCATTTTAAGTATCTCCATAATGCATCAAAACCATATGCACTTGATACTTACTCACTTTTTTGCAGCATAAAGTGCAGAAAAACGTGTTAAAGATTATTCATATCCAACTCATGCGGCACATGTTAGTATTTTATTATATCTAGAACTTCCATGTTCCATAATTCACACATGACGTCTGCAAATAGTTCACAATCATCTCAGCAACAAAAATTCTTCCACGAGTTCACTTAAGAAGAGCAAATATTGTCAGACCATAAAATTAACAGCTTATACCAAAAGAAAGTCAAATATATCACACACATGGACTGTTTTTTTCTCATTTTATTTTTATGTAAATCTCAGCTTTCATTACAAGACCTAACTGAGTTTATGACATTGCGTGTATACCCCAAAAAATATACATTTAATATGCCAAACCGAATGAGAAATGTTAAAGACACTGAAATGTACCGTAACAGCTTTTATTTTTTCGGTTTTGCTATAATAACCAGATAGCCAGCTTAATGGTCAAGGTCGAGAAGCAATAAAGTGAAGAAAGCGAAGATAAATAAAGGAGGAACAAGATTACATAAAGCAAAGAAGAATATTATGTGAAGATGAAAATGGTTACATAAAGATTTTGGAATTAAATACTTTTTCTTGTTGTTTACATTTTCTGTCCTTTATCTAAGATCGCTAGCGGAATAATAATGTCCAGAGAATTGTGTCAGAGAAGATGATTTGCACACGCGGTGGAATTCAATGAACTTTGATGGTTTAAGGAATGTAGAAAGATAGATAGGAATTAGGAAATTCGGTAAATGAGATGTAATGTCAGGAGATGAAGTGGTTTTGGGTTGATACTTCTAATGTCCTTCATTTATAGAGGAAATCCTGTTCCTCTTTATAAAGCTTTGATTAGGATTAAAACTGTAAAGTTTTTATTGAGTGAATGACGTAATGCTGCATTATTAAAACGATATTCCAGCTATATGGTTGTTGTTAATACATTTTTATTGGACTACTCAAGCAAAGCGATGTGACTTTAATGGCGCCACTCAACAATGTGACACATGATTCTACAGAAGAGTCAAAAGAAAGATATGCTCAATAGGCTTCATATCATTTGTAATTTACTAATTGAGTAGTTCAAAACTAAAAGTTGACATGAATTTTGAAAGAAGTTGAGTCAACTTTAGTCAACTAATCCATACAAAATGATAATCAATTTAAGCTGTGTTTAATTGTAAAGGCAAATAGTCATCGAAGGCAATGACTTTGACAAAAACTTAGACAATTACTAAAGATATGCAGACACACTTCTAAGACCACCTAACTGAGCAATTCATCATTATAAACCTCAATCGAATCTACATGAATTCTCAAATATAAAATTCTAACCTAAAAATACCACAAATTATCACTCAAGTTTCATTTTTTTGATGACTTTGAGAATCAAATTCCACAAAACTATAAAAGACAACTCAATAACAAAATTTCCCATGTAAATTTGACACATTGATGATTCAAAATAACCAATAACCAACAAAGCAACAACCAGTCAATGTAACATGACACCTCAATACATTTTATTACATCTCCAAAAAAATTCAGCACCTCTAATATTGTTGCAAACTCTTTCCGTCTAAGATTAGCAATCGTTGTCATCATTTTTTGTCAAGTCTACTCATCCGTTTGTTTATAGACAAAGTCATTCAACTTTAGTTTCTTCTCTCAGTTTCTTAAAAATCCGCATCAGCATCAAAAATACTGCCGAATTTGCTTATTTAAATTTTTTCTCCTTTCCTATCCAAAAAACTAAGTTTTTTTTTTTTGCAAATTAGCAGAAACAGAAAGAGATAAAAATATAAATAAGACAGATATCAGCAGAGTGCATTGAACCTGCAGACAAAAACTCTGTTTTTTTTTTTTGTTGCTGCTCTGCTGGAATCTTATCTCGTCTTTCATTTTGATTCTTTAGACAAAACAATCCACCTACAGCTTATGCTGGGGCTATCAATACCCTTTTTTCTATTTGTTACAAAGTATGGAAATTCTATCCTTCTGTTTCCATACATCAAAAGACTGAATTGTGCTTTTGTAAGACAGAAACACAAGAAGCTTTGGGAGATTAATTTATATACAAAAAGACAAAGAGAATTTCTCGAAAGCTCACTGTCGTTATAGATCCAAAAATATCACACAAAAGAATTTCTCATTAAATCTCGTCAATTTTTTTTTTGGTATTTCTGAGTGGGATGAAAAATAAATTTTTTAAAGACCTGCCAAAAAATTATTGTCATCAAAATTTTTGTTAACATTTTTTTATGATTATGGAATATTTTTATTGCCATCAAAAGCCTTCAATGTAGAGTTGGTGCTCTGTTGAGTTTGGCACTCGTTCATTGATAAGGAAGTGAGTCGAAGTGGTTCGGTGGCTTAATGGCTTCGGTCTTAGGGACTAAATCGTTGTGCACATCGAACTAGAGAGCATGGGTTCGATACCTTTGTAGGATTTACGCTGTAATGTGAAATAAGGAATTGGAATCTCATTGAAACTTGTTAGTCAAGGCTTAAGTGCTGTGTCCCTCGTTCATTAAACTGTCATTAACCTTTAGATGAATACAACGCGAAACTCTGGATCTTTAAGATCTTAATAATCTAATTCTCGGAACTTCGCAATATCCAAACGATCTCCAATCCACGCTCCTAAATCCTTTTGGCATTCACAATACTTTTATGTCCCCATTTCATCGACTGGAATATTTGAGAATTATCGCAACGAAAATCGCTTTAGTTTTACGATATTGTGTCACTTAAAAGATTTTTAAGAATTCTAATTCTGCAATATTTTGATGTGATATGCAGATTTTCAAGTTAAAGAACTCCTATAAAAACAGCATCCAATAATCGCTGCAGAATGAATCGCGATAAAGAAAATTTACGGTAGTTTAAATTTTAAGTCTACAAAGAGTGTGTTGACATTTAATAAATCTTTATGATATGAGGAATAATGTCTTTGTTATTGATTGATATTTATTGCAGTTTTGGAGATTAATTTGATGAGTTTATGTGGGATAACAGGTTTGGGAACATGTCTGAGTATTTTTATTGAATTTCTTGCAATACTGTCTCCATAGACAGTTTCCCTCCAAAAGTTATTTGGTTGTCCAAAAGCTCTTTAGCTTTAAAAATGATAATTGATGCTGCAGAAAAAAGGAAATGCCAATGACTCGTGGCATTTTAACCTTGTTGATCTTTGAATTAAATGCCTTTCATAATCTTTTTATCATATAATGTTAAGTTAAAGATAAATCAGTGGGGAAATCAGGAGAAACTATAATTTTTGATAATTATACAGCTATCATAAGCAGTTATGGGTTCTTGGATGATTAATAATAATCCCGAAAAGCAGAAGTGGAAGAAAAAAGCAATAAATTAGAGTAAAATTGATTTTTGGGTGCAAATGGTACTAAGTCAGCACGGTGCTATTTCCTTGTCATGATTTTAGCTATTTGTGTCATTAAGGTGACATCCAGTGTGACAGGAAGATCCCTCAAATAGCCGGTTGCAAGTCAAACTATTTGAATTTCGAACCAACTCTACATTGGCCCCTTACAGACTGAGAACATGCTTTCATGACACATAAAGACCACTACGGTACTTAAAATAGTGTTTTTGTCTGTTAAAGTACTTACCAATTTTGTGTTTCTCGGGTATACCAAACTAGTTTAGAGAATATTATTATAATTTTTTTTTATTTTTAGCATCAAACTAGATTTAAATTGCTAATATATTCAAAAATAACAATTTTTATTATTATCAGACTATTTATAAGACTATAGAAAGGAATTAAGTTGAATCTACTTGATTTTTCACCAATATTTAAATATCTTGACCTCTAGATTCTCTTTTAATAATCATTAAGTAAATATTTTTCCATAAGAATCTTCACCAACCTCACAGCATCTTCAACAAATGACCGAAAACCAAATGAAAAGGAAGAAGCCAAACTCATTAAAAAGAAATCCCTTTGATATTTTATGCAATTAAGACCGAAACCTTCTTCAAATGTTTACATTAATTTCATTTAAACATTCTTTTAATTATTATTTTTATTGCCTTTACAACTTTGCCATTTTCATTCTCGACCACAATTCTCTGTTACATTTTATATTTTCATTCGTTGACCACTGATTAATTGATGAATAATGAAGTAGATATTGTAACCACATTCTCGAAATTCCTTTTTTTGTTTCTTATTCCACTTTTTGCATCTTCCTTTCTTATACAAACTTACAAATGAGAGGAAAAACCAGTAAAATAATTTAAATAATTTGTAATTTAAAATGAAATTTTTAATGCCACAGGCAGAGGCTACATATGAGTTTAAGTATAATGGAAATAAAATTCATTAAATATTTTATGAGATATTTCGGTATTTAACCTCATCATCAAATGAGAGAATGAGAGATTCAGAATATTGAGCAATTTTTGGATGGTGCTTATTTGCAGTCAGAGTTGTTGCATTTTATAATGACATACTTACTTTGCTGGGCGTACAGAACAATTGCTATCCATGGCTTCAGTCAGTTGTCGCTTGAAACTTGCCCTAACGCTAGCTTCCGCTTGCCGATTTCCAATATAAAATGCAATACTGTTTCTGTCAACTGCCTTCTTCCATAAAATGCATTTTAATGCGGTTCATGGCATTCCAAACATTTTTGGTTGCACATTAGAGTACCGCGGCACTCAAACTGCCCAGCATTGAACTAGTTAATGCCTAGTTAATAACTGGTTCTAACGGTTTTTGTTCATTTGGGTATATGCAAGATATATGTAGACAATTGTGCCAATTTACCTAAAATTCAATTTGTTTGAGTACATTGAATCCAACTTCTGTCTTCTTACTTCCTCACCACACTCCAAACTTTAAATTGTTTACCATACGTCTCCAATTCCCTTAACTGCAATCCAACTTCAAAAAAAAACAAACGACCAACTTCATCCATTCCTTATTATGTGTCTTACAGTTTGATAAATATCTATTGATATTACAGCACATTGCAAGCACCGACAAATGTTTAACGGTTCATCTGAGCTCAAAAGGAATTTTCTTTTTTGGCAACAAACAGTATGAAAATATATCTGCATACGGCGATAAATTTTAATGGCACCAAAATCTCTGTCGATAAATTTTTTTTTTGTGTGTGTATTTTTCACTAGACTGAATTTGCACAGGAACGATAAGGAAGGCAGAAGTTCAATATGGAACAAAAGAATGTAAATGAATAGGATCAAGGCTGAATAATTTGTCTATGCATACCTAAATGGGTCAATTAAATTAAATGAATCAAATGATTGTTTTTATATCTGAAGACATTTAATGATTTGTCAGTAAAACATTAAATCCAGAAAAGTGCCCCATCCTCGACCTTGATCTCGATTTTTCTGTACATCCTTCCCACACTACCCACAACATCGAGAGAAAAAAAAATAATCTCATTCATTTTCGTTGTGTCCTTGATGTGATTTATTTATAGCTTGTGATATTTTATTATATTGCCTTTGTACTACATAGATATTGTATGAGCAGGAGCATCATGTACTTTAATCTAGAAGACAAAAAATTGACATAAAAAAGTAAAATATTTTTCAAGTCTAATCGATACGAAAATTTGCCAGAAATTACTTTGTCTCACATTTTTATGTTCTCAAGATGCTTTTATGCTTAGTTTGTACAGCTCATTGTGTAAACTTTGGCTAAATTATCGATTTTGTAGCTCCATAAATCTTCATGATATAATTTTTATTTAATCCATGTTATGCTCTGTTTGGGGTAGATTTAAATGGGATGATGTGAAGTAAAGCTTTAATTTTGGTAGACTGGCTATCAGTTGAGCTGCTGGATTTGGATGAGTCGTATTATCTTGATAATTAAGACTTAGAATCAAATTTATAAGGCTAGTAAGTGAGTCCAAGGAAGAATGATAAAGTTTCATGTTAGAAATTGAAGAATTAAGATGCAAAACTTGACATTTTAGACCAAAATGTCTGCAAAATAGTAGATAAGCTCTAAATCGTCAATTTACTGTAAAAACTGAATGTTTGTTGAATTATCGCGTACACTAAAGTCTATACAATAAGACCGAGAGGTACGTGATGTCAAAGTTCATTTCTCGACTTAAAAATTAGCCAAGTACAGCCATTACGATGGCATCTAGGCCTTAGCAGACATCTTGGCCTAGCAGACATCTTTACGTCTACTTGTGTATACGGAGACAAGGCGGTGTCCCAATTCAGAACGAATGATTCACCCACAATGCACTTCATACCTTAATCGACCATTTAAAATCTTCTAACTTGCTTAAAACAGCACAATACACTTGTGATATTTTACAATTAACGGCAATTAACGCGAAATAAAAATATACATTTAATTGCAAATAATCCGTTTTAATGTTGATCATTAAATCAATTGAGAATTAATGTCGGATAAGCAGCATCTGTATCAATATTGACAGATGCATGCTTGCTCCTATAAATATACATAATAATCAATAAGTACACAAGCTAACTGATGATGCTTAATTATGAGATTTGCTGTATAGATTAAGATGGTGATTATTATTAGGAAGCATATGTAGTTTTTATTTGGATTATGGATTAATTTAGTATCAATTTTTAAAGGGTTTATCAAGGTCGAGACAACAAGTTTGGATAATTTGGAAGGATCAGTGATCATTCCGAAGGGATTCATGAATATCATGCAAAAGCTCATTCTGATTGAAATAGGCTGCAATGAGTTACTTTGAAATTACGTCGTAAATCACCTATAATCGCCCTGAAGACACCGCAATGGTTGATTTCGACTCAATTTTGACCCACTCATGTCCACTCTCTATTAAAGCAAATCAAATTTGTACAGCACATATTCCATGTGCTACTTCAGTATCTCATCACCTAACACAAAAACATGCCACACACAAAACAACACGTAAAGCTTCCAAGAAAAACTTATTCAAAGATCGTGAAGAAAGCATTAAGACGATCCATCAAAAAGATTAAAGGAAAGGAAAATTTATTTGTTAGCTTAAAAATTGATAAAATTTACAAACTGAAATCATGCAAATTTAGATAACTATAATAATTTCGACATTTGTTGATAAGTAGTTTCAGGATTAGACACAAAATAAATGGGCTGCAATAAAAATAGAACTGATAAAGAATAAATAACATGAGGATTTGAAAGTTTTTGTAATTTATCAAGATTATATACGGTTGCCATGAAGAATTTGTTGAACATTAAGTTATTAGTGGTAGGTTGTGATAAAAATGGAAATTAATGATTGTTTTTGAGATGATGGGTTGCTGATATGAGGAAGGAATTACGAATTTTTAGGTGATTTTGTGAAATTATGAGCTGTTCCTAATAACACAAAGCTACGAACCTCATTATTCGGCTAAATACTGGGTCAGAATCAGCCGTCATAGTGCTGTTAAGGTAACTTTACGTCTTACCATCAATACAGTGACGGAGAGGTGCTTTTGCACCGACTTTGTCCTGTTTGGGTGGCCAACTGGTCGAATCAATTCTTTACTTGCTTACTTCACTGATCATGGTCTTACAGATCAGTTTTGAACAATAATCTTCACTAGATTACATCTAAAGTTGATTCTATTGCTGACTACGAGTTGCAAATTTCGAATATCAATTATATTACATCCTCTAACAGAGCGGCACTATCAAGGTTACTTGCCGTTAGTAGAATGACGAAATGGTGCCCAAGAGAACCCTTTGTGCTGTAAAAGTTATCCAAAATGCACACAACGTAAGAATTGTTTGAAATTGTGCCTCTGGCTTGACGTTTAACATACCATACTCTAACATGGAGTTGGAATCAACAAATTTCGGAATCAAATCTCTTAAAAGTTTCTAAGAAATCTCATAATTTCCTTTCAAAAAATGTTAATAGCTTGTTTTCGTAGTGATTTGATAAAATAACAACACTAATGCTTCTTTAACATCACCAGCCATTCCCCCTTCCATTCACAGGAACTGTCGACACAAAAAAAATTCCCTTTGAAGCCATCAAGTTGAATTTTCTTCCATCATTTTGAGCACATTCCCTAGTAATAACTCATTATAAATTTAAATCATCTTTTGCTTCCTCCATTCTATTCATCAGTGCAAAAAAATAATAATAATAATTCTTTAATGGAATTTGTGAGCACATTAATGTAGATAGATTGTGAAACATGAGAATAGGGCTAAGTAACTTCATTTTTTGCTGGTGTTAAGAAGCTTTTGTAAAATGGTATAATTAATTTTAGGATTTTCTTTTGCTATAACAAAAAGCTTTTTAATTTTTGAATTATTATAATATAAAGGTAGTGATGAGTGGCTGTAAAGGGAGCACAAAAAGTAATTTAACCGGTCCAGAATTCTGTAAAATAAATTTTATGATAATTTATAAAGCAAAAATCAATCTTTCATGCTGATCCCAGCTGTAGAAAGATTTCTTATCTAAAAAAACACTTAAAAATTCTGCTTTTAGGTATAATAATCAGCAACTACCTTAATTATTAATGAAAAAATATGAATACAAAAAGTTTGACTTGAAAGAAGGTTTTTAATGAAAATATTCACACTTAGGATAGAAAGAAAAAGACGTTTGAGTGAAAATTGATGCAAATATTTACTAAAAAGAAACTTTTTTAAGTTATTTTATGAAGAAAAAGATGGAAAGTCTTAGAATTTTCATATCTATTGCGCATTTTGGGCATGTTTGAGTCCACCTGTACTCAATTACTGATTACAATAATGTTTTACTTGTGATGAACAAAAGTGTCAACCAACCACCACTGGTAGCTTGATATTGATCTTATGGAAATTCTAGTCGAATTAAGAGTATTTTCGCTGTTTTAGCCAAGAGTGATTGACAATCGAGCTGACAGTTTGTATATTCATCTACCTTAATTGTAGCTAACTGCATTCCCAGATGATACAAAACTCTATGTTGCAGCTACATATTTTGTATCGAAACCAAATGTTAAGTTCATGTAGATTACATAACAAATTCTTTTACTTCGAAAGTGTCACGGGAGAATACATCAACTAACTTTTCAATCAGGTGGCAGGTGACATATGTATAGGTGACATCGGTATACTTAACAAACACAGCCAATTCTGGTTCTCTTGGTTCTAAATGCTCCGTCGACTCGGCGTCATGGTAGTTTGAGATTCTGAGATTGAAAATCTTAGCATTATTGAGCGACGCTTACTTTATCTATGAATGTAACTAGAAATAATTCGTTGATTCTGATTCTATAGTTGAAATCCCTAATATCGACATATTTCAGTCAAAAATCACGTAGATTTAGAAGTTTTCAAACATTAAGGATATTAGGCTTCTACCTTCTAATAATTTTATCACAGTTCAATTATCTCCATGAATTCCTGATCCCAATCATCACAGAAGGCATCTCAATTCTTAATTTAAGCTGTTCATCAGGCACCCCTTTTTACAATTCTTCCCTTTTTCCTCTAAAATTATTGCTGCAAAAGAATCTCTTTTTTTATTTAAAATCGTTGATGAAGAAGCATTTAGAAAACTTTTCATAACATCATAAATTTCTATCGCCTTTGGAAGAAGTGGAAAAAACAAGAAAAGAAAAGATGAAAAAGTTTGTCGAAAAAAAATTAATTTTTATTTTACTGAAAAAATTAAGGGACAAAGTTTGGAGAGGAACTTAAGAAAAATATTCGAAAAATGAAAAGAAAGGCATGAAAAGTTTTTATTTTTGTTCCTTTTCTGATCCTTCTTGGAATTGAAAACATAATCATGACATAATAAGTACTTCTCGTACATTAACCTGTTTATCTGACTCGCTTGTGTTGGAATTAGTACTTGAACCATTTATTAATTTAAATAAAAATTAGTCAATAGTCAAAGATCTTAAGTAAAAGTTTCTGCTGAGAAGCACAAAAAAAACTTAAAATTGTTGGATAAATTAATGAAAAAGTTTGTCCTTTGAGTAATCACGTAAACAGCATGAAAGGCAAATTAATGTCTATTGAGGATTGGGTAGATTCTTTGAAAATATTATTTTTTTTATTTTTCAAAATATTTGCAAATTGAATTATGGCTGAAAATAAAAACTTTTCAGACTGAAGAAAATGAAGACATTTAGTCTTGTGGGATTGGGATGGCGACTAGCTATTTTTGACACGAGGCTTATTGAATTAATTTTGTAAATTTTGAATTTATTGGTCGTCTTTAAATGACGTCCAGTGCCGTTGTGATTTGAATCTGAATTATTATTGTAGAAAATTTGCAATTTGATGAATTTTTAATGAAAGGAAGCTGTGCATTTGCCATCGGAACTACTCTCCTCTTAAGTTTTACGTAATTTCCGACCGTTCCCTTACCAACAAAGGACACAATACACTCAACTTAAGACTCTGTAAATTCCTTAAAATTTTCATACACAGACAGATAATCTAATCCTTGTCATGTGAGCTACGTAGACGTTAGTAATAAGATTTATGTAAAAAATCATCTAATTATGGAAAGAAAATGTATAGGAAATTGTAAAAGTTAGGATTTTTTTCTCAGAATTATTTATTGAGTTATCAATCAAGATTCTATTCTTGTACATCTTCAATGATTCTTCTTTGCCTTTGAGGATAATCATACAATTCGAGTTAGATGCGTATAGCATGAACTTATGTTCTTAAAATAAGTCTGAATATGGAATGAAGGCTATTTTTGTAATGATAATAAAATGAAGGTTAACTTTATAGAGCAAAGCTTGAAGTTGACTTGAATTTTGAATGAAAAATTCGACTTGGTCCATACCAAAAATGTCCTGGATTGGATGTGTTGATAAGGACGCTAGAGTTCACAATACCGCAAATTGGCAGAAGTCATCGAAAGATAGAGCTCTACGGACGTTCTTTAAATGTTACAATGGGCCTCGTGCTTCCCAGCTTAGGAAGTAAGTAAGTAGATCCATTTAAAATTCGACTCGACTTCGACCTATGGTTCAGACCTTAAGATCCATTTCTTCACGTATTTTCAATATGCTGTGCTTGTAAATATTCAGATTAGACTATAAACTGTAGTTTTAAAAGGTACGCATCAATAGATTACGATTTGATTACGATATAATTTGAATTAAAGAGCCTGAAGCTCATAAGAATGCATTATTATAATTGTGTATCATCCGAACTATGATCTATATTTGAACTTAATTACTATATTAGAGTAAGCAGTAAGAATGTATCCAAAATTTGTCAGAAAACATTTTTCAAGTAACTAAATTCATTTCTGTAATCAATTTTAAGAATAAGTTGCATCAAGACTTTTCGAATTCTCAGTAGTTGCTTCTATAAATGTTCTAGTATAAACTTTTACCATCTCGATTCATTTCATCTCAAAATTCCAATTTAAAAGTTCAATAACAGCATCAAATAACTAACTTTATTATTATTAAAAAGAAAGTTCTTAAAAAATTCTTTTAAACATTTTTTTGCTTACATTCTAACGGATCTGTTCAAAATAACATGACAATAAAGAAGACCAAGTTAATTCTGTATCTATCTTTAATCTTACAATATTAAGAGAAAATATATATACAAAAAAAATGTTTTACTTTCATACGAGCGATGATAACACATTCAGCACAAAAAAAAAGAGAAGGAAGAGAAGTGAGAAGAAGAAATCGAAAAGATATGCGATGAGAGTTCATTGCCTCTGGATTTTTTCTTTTGGAGGCTCACCACGAAAATATAAATATTTTATTATTCAAATTTTTTTTTATTTTTTTTTCATGAACGCGGCTCCAAATACTTTGAGATTAGTTAATTGCAAAACAAAAAAGTTTCGACATGAAACAATTTTTTCAGTTCATTTGCTCAGCGTCTTATTGAATTTTAATCAAATGCTGTCTAGATGAATGTAAATTTAGAATGTTGAGAATGTTTTGTGATTTGAAATAAATTGTTCTTGTGAGGTTGGAAAGACTTGATTTGATGTTGGAGAAATTTGTTCTTGCGGTGATGGACTTGAGTTGGAATTTAATTGATTATTTTGGGGAATTAACGGTTTAGTGACTTGAATTTTGATTTATTATCTAGAATTAGACTTAAATATATTCAAATAATGTTGAAAAGACTCAGAAGTAAAGGTTGAAGTCAATTCGTATTGTGTATCGATTTAAAGCAACTTTTCGACACAAAATCCAATTTTTGATCGACTCAACTTCATTAAAAGCTCGAGTCAAATACGAGCTCTGCCTAGAAGTCGAGAAACTCAAGCCAGAGCTTGAAATCGACTCGAATTTTGTTGAAAAAGTCGACATGGAGTCACCATACAAAATTTGAGTCGATTTCAAGCTCTAACTCAAGCTTATTGCACTTAAAATCCAATTAATTTTCATAATTCCTTCAAAATTGCCATACAAAGCATCTACAATCTTTGATTATCGCTCCAAAATGAGCTCATACTTCTAATTTAGGGTGAACATCAAGACATTTTTTGCCAAAACTTCAAGCCAATTTTCAAAATTCTAAAATATTTAATAATTAAAACCACAAAACCATCAAAAACCCCTAATTTACCCCACGACAATAATCCACAATCTAGTCACCCAAACTTCAAAAAATCTCAAGAATTTTAAAAGCTACATAACTTTCCCACTAACATTCTTAACTAAACTGTCAATGCTTAGATTTTTATGATGTGAATTTAGCAGCAGGTGTTTCTACCGTAACACAAACTCAACTCCCATTAATAATGAAATAATATTTAAGTACCTTTAAGTGAGTCGAGAAGAAATCTATTAAAAATTATGATGTTGCTAATGTGAATGGAGGAGGGTTTTTGCTTTCTGGTGATGATTTAATGATTTTGTTACACTTTGTGGTGAAATTTAATTTAGTTTTCGAAGAATTTTTGAGGAAGTGGAATTTGGATTTAAAGGTGATTTAGAGATTTAAGATAAGAATTTTGGAAAAATGATTTAAATTTGTAATCCGAATAGCAAATTTAGGTCGGTTAATGGATCTAATATTTGGCATCAAGTCGGCATGACTCTGACATGGTACTAGATATAAACTGAAACTCTCTGAAACTCTAATCAGTGAAAAAAGTCAAGTTAATGATCGATTTGTTGGATTTGTCTTGAAATATTTGTTGTATGTCGGTACAATTAGTTCCCTGACCATAAAGATCAATTGTGATCCAGATGGCACTTGAAGTTAGTTATATCGCAAACCAATTCTACCCAATCCTAGCTAATGTAGATAATACACAATAGAATCAAATAGATTCTATCACTACTTACAGAGAACACTGATAAATGCCTCCAAAAACTGCTGAATCTTCAAAAAAAATCTCCATTCATTCATTTAATCCCTAAAAAAACACACAACCAACAGAAGCTTAACTCAATTTTACATTTATTCCAGCGAACTTTCTTAATAAATACATTTTATATTCCCCAACTCGTGATGTAATTTTAGTAAAATTTTATTCTCAATTCACTTTGCTGTTTGCAATAATATTATATTCACAATAACATTGTTTCTGCTGCTTCCACCGTTGTCGGAAATATTCTGATAATTTTATGCAAATGCTGGAGATACATGATGGAATATAAGAAAAATAAATAAAAATACATTTTCTCTCGATTTAATGTAATTTGATGCGATGTTCTCCTCAATGAATAATTCATAATATCCACACGAAAAAAAATGATGAGTAAGAAGAAAAAATCCTCTCAAACATGCCAGAAAAAATTTTTTTGAAGCTCTTTTTATATAAAATTTTTAAGAATGCTTTTTACGGCTCAATTCCTCTTCGCACAATCTTGTGTAAATGTGAAAATGTCTGTGAATCTAAATTGGAATTTGATAGAAAATCAATAAAATTTGCTTTTTATTGCTGTGAATTATTTTTTTTATTAAGTCTTACTATATGTCCATTAATGTCACATATAAATACGCGTGTCACTTAAAGAAAATAATTTTCTGTTCAAATGCTTTGCGAGATTCGTGTCTTTGGAATTATGTGGAAAGGTTTTGGGTGGCTTTTAAGGTAAAAAGACTTTTAAGCGCATTTCATACGCAATTTTGGAATTTATTCAAATTTTATTATTCAGCTTATTTCATAGTGTGCTTAAGAGTATTCCAAGCGACCACCCAAGGGGACAACATGATTAATATGTCTAGTTAATAACTATATTTTGTGGAACGTTATGGATTAATATATTATTAATCGACTGCAGGTCTAATTACTAACAGATATTATGTCAAGTTGTCCACTCGGGTCCAGAAAGTACTTGGAAAGCTCACAGCGTAGAAATATTCCAAAAATTCAGCACCAGTCTAGCTTGACTCTGGTCTAGTGCTGGATTTCATATAATCTGGCCTGGAGCCAAATTCACGCTGCCCTGGGGTCAGATTTTCAGTCATTTCCACGACATGTTACTTCCGAGGACACAAATGAAGAAGCCAAATTGCCTCATTTTGATGAGCATGCTGTTCTTCAAAATGTTGAGCTTTTGTCATTCAAAATATAGTTTAATTTAGCAAAATTTTAATTAAATTTTAATTTAAATTAAAGAATTCAAATTTGTCTAAAAATTCATATTCATTCATGCCTTAAAATACAATTCCACCCACAATCTTAAATAATTCATTCTCAACATCTAATTCCTACTTTAAAATTACCACAAACCTAATTTAACATCCGAATTTTCAATTAAAACATTTCAATTTAATAATTCTGCCACAGCTATAAACCATAATTCACTAATTCTACCTCATCTTATAAAAATGTTCCCCATTTCTCAACAAATTAAAATGTAATAAGCATGTAGACCACTTTAAAAATGTTTCCATCATCGTCTCAAAAAAGTGTGTGCTAAAATATTATAAAAACAGATACAAAAAGACGGAAATGCTTGTAAGATGAGACAAAATGTAAAGTTGCTGAGTGAGGCGCTTCAGCAAATTTGCAATTCTGTCACCGAAAAGAAAAAATATACGAACAGCAGATGGCTGTGGTTGTTTGTAATGTCATCATCTCGTCTACCACTCACACTTCCTATGTTAATCTCCCACTCGACTGACGGACGCTTGAGCTGCTTTTAATACTGTTAAGAATCTTCTTTGTTTCTCATACTCAAGTGGATTCCTTTAAAAGTGCACGAAAAAAAAAAAAATGTTAATATTGTTCATGATCTGTGTCTTGTTGGGGTATCTTGTAAGATGAACAATAATTAAAATAATGAATTTATTGAAAGGATAAAAATGGAATCAAGTGTTGAGCGCAATTTTCTCGTTGATGATAATCAAGTTACACAATTTATGGATATTTAAGTAGTTTCGCTTTATCTCAGAGTGTCTTGAATTAGCAGCAAAATTACCCAAGTTAATGATTTGCCGTTAAGACTATTCAAGTCATTTCAGATGATTAGTTGAGCCATTAAACAATCTGATACTTTAAAAGCCCTCGAACCTCCAACCAATCTTCACAAAATGCCCTAAAATGGGTTAAAAAAAGTAACGAAACTTTATGGATGTAACAAGAGACGAGGATGCAAAAAAAATATTAAATTTTCTTTTACATCATTCGGAAAACTTCTTAAATTTCATCATCGTCTTTTGTGGAATATTCTTAAGTTATGGATCGGTAAATTGAGGTTTTTTTGACTCTGGCTTGGAAATAAGACGGGATACTGCCAAACATCATGAATAAGAGAATCAAATGTTTAAATTTCTGGATTATCATCATAATTACTTTATTTGGTCTTATGTGGAGCTCCTGAGTACGTTGCTTGCTCTTTCACCTTAAGTGCACAATTTCCTGTCCAAACTAAGTCTACACATCCAGCTGACATTGTTACTCGGATTACAGTCTAATTATACAGTATCAGAACAGCATAGTGTCAGATCAATACTAAATTCGACTTAAAACGGGTCTGACACTAGATTACTGACTTGAAGAGCAGAATCTGAATCAAGACTACAATGTGTAGACGCCTTCTCTGCAGTTCGGGCTGTAAAAGAGGCATTCTTTAAGACTTCTGGAGTCCAGACTCCCAAAGTTCTACTTACTTTGTTGTAGAATATGTTGAATCTTTCTACAACTCCCTAAAAAATCATGTTTCAAAGTCTTAATGAGTCTAAATTGCATTTATGGAATATACATCACTTACAAACTATACCCATAATTTCTCCATAAACATAGCAGTGAAAAAAAAATTCATTTAAAACTTTTAAACAAAAGAAAAAAGGAAAAAGGGATTATCTGCTTATGGGATATTTTCAATTATGATGCGAATATTGCGATGAAAAGTTTTGTATTTTCTTGCAAGGAATGAAAATCTTAATATGATAATATCTCTTGTTCATCGTAAATTATGGAAATATTAAAATATTTTTCTTGTGTTCCTCTTTACTCCTTTTATTGGAGAAATTTTCATGCTCAATTATAATCCCTATTAGCATTAAAGATTTTATTGAAAGAAAAAATAAATTGAGGGCATTATATCGGAATAATGGCTAGGTTGGGGTACTCATTGAGATATTTTTTGTTGATTTAGTAATTATTGTGAATTATATTCAGGAGGTTAAGATGGTGAATTGGGTCAAGATGTCTATGACATGATTAGAATGAAATAATTCAAAGATTTGATAAATAAAGCTCTATTTGATTATTATGGATGATCAGGTGTTCAAATAGGTCTAATTTCTGGATTATTTGACTTAAAGAATGTCTAAAAATTCCTAAAATCCTTAAATCTGAGCAGCACAATGTTGCAAACCGAATTTTTAGCCTTGAAAATCGATCAAAATTAGCCGTTACGGTGACGTCAGACATCGAATACTCTGTGCTGTTAGGAGAATGGATAGAGAGGAATAGAGTCATATCGGTGCTGAAATCGATGGTCTGTAGGGCCATCTAAAGCCTATAAAAAGTGGCTACTTAAAACTCAGCTCAAACCAAAGTGAAACACGCTGCCTTTAGTTGACCGTACATCTAGTCACAAACTAGAGCAACTTACAGTAATATCAAGCTTATAACTAGACATATGGTCAACCAATCGCAGCCTATTCCACTCAGGAAATCATAAAACTTCCCCCTTATAAACCACAAATCATCCAATTATCAAATAACTCACATTAAAGTCTCAAACAAGCTTTACCCACCTTGCTTTTTTTTTTTTTTTTTTTTTTAAATAAACTTTTTATTCATTGAATTTTTAACTTAATTATGTACAAAGTTTGGATACATTTTATTTGTATTTAAATTTTTAAAGGATTCTGGCTTATCGCATTCATCACTTAGTTTTTGATTTTATTTTGAAATTGTTTTGCTTTAATTTATGTTGTGGTTTATTCGGTGTTTCGCGACGCAAGACGAGTGTTGAAATTCGCTTGCAACTTTCCGACGTAGTCCTCAATAGAGGGTATTTTTGCTTCAGTATGTAGATCTGATATCCTTTCATATCTTGTTTTGTTGAGAACAATTCTCAAGAATTTGTTTTGTAGTACTTGTAGTTTTTGTAGATGTGTTTTTGCCATCCGTTCAAATGCTGGACAGCCGTATGTGAAGATGGGTCTCACGGCTAGCTTGTAGATGAGAAGTTTGTTTCGAACGTCGAGATGTGAGTTCCTGCTGATGAGGGGATAAAGTAGTCTTAGTGCAGTGTGAGCTCTGTTGGTCACATATTCTACATGCTGCTTTAATGTCACTCTCTTGTCGATTATCATTCCCAGATATTTAGCTTCGGTTTCCCATTTGATGTTTTCGTTGAGGAATTTGATGTTGTCTCTAGGAAGTTGCCTGGAGTACCTACTTGTGATGAATAAGGCTTGAGTCTTCTGTTTGTTGAGATTTATTTTCCATTTGTTCATGTATTGTTGTACTTTTCTTCCAGTGTGTTGTAGATGTGTTACAATATCGGCTGAGTTTTCTGCAGAATGATACAATGCAGTATCATCTGCGAAGAGTGCGATATTCTTAGTTGTTTCTCTTACAATATCATATGTGTAGATGTTGTAGAGAGTTGGTGAAAGCACTGCTCCTTGTGGTACTCCAAATTTGATTTCATTGGTTTCTGAGAACTGACCTTTAATAAAAACTGAGAAAGTTCTTTCACTTAGGAAAGATCTTACAGTTTTTATAAGTGGTAGTGGAAACCCTAATTTGATCATTTTAAACAAGAGTCCGTTATGCCAGACTCTGTCAAATGCTTTCTCCACATCTAGGAAGATCATTCCTGTTGATTTCTTCCTGCTTATGTTTTCCTTTGCTGTTTTGATTACTTTGATGAGTTGGTGAGATGTTGATCGTCCTGTGCGAAAGCCACACTGTTGAGTCGGAATGATGTTGTTATCCTCCAGATGCTCGTTTATTCTATTCAGCAATACTCTCTCCAAGATTTTGCTTAGGGAACTAAGCAAGCTTATTGGCCTATAGCTGCTCACTTCGTTTGCTGGTTTGCCAGGTTTTGGGATCGGGATTACTTTAGCTTTTTTCCAAACTTTCGGAAAATAGTTAAGTTTGAGACACGTGTTGATGATGAACTTCAAATATTCGAAGCCTTTTGGTGGAAGATTTTTGAGGAGTATGTTGTTGACATCGTCTAATCCTGGTGCTTTAGGATTTTTCAGATTTCTTACAATGTATGAGATTTCCTCTACATTTGTAAGTTCTGTGCAGTCACTATTTTCTCCTTCCAATGCTTCCTTCACTGCGTTGTCTACTTCCTGGGTATGTACTGGGTTGTCGTCCTCAAGTGGATTTTCGTGAGCTTTACGAAAATAGTCACTGAGAACGCTGGCCTTTTCCTTATTAGTGATGAATGTTCTATCTGCATCAATCAACGGTGGCATCGATTTTGAACCTTTCTTGCAATGCTTTGCAATCCTCCAGACTGTTTGGTTTGATGGTTGGATTTCTGAAAGCCGCTTATTCCAGTTTGTATTTTTGAGTTCCTTAATTTTGTCTTTGATGACTTTCTGTAGAATGTTTAATTCAGTTTTGATTTGATTATCTCTGCTACGTTGCCATCTTCGTCGAAGACTTCTTTTCGTCCTGATTAAGTCTTTGATTTCTGGTGTGAGCTTTGTCGATTCAAAGTTGATCTTTTTCTTCTTCACAGTTTTGTTTCTGGAATCCATGATGAGTTCTGAGAATACTTCGATATGATGTTCTATCTCCTCTACGGTGTTGCATGGGTTTTCCAGAGTGCTGTCTTCGATGCGACGAGTTATATACGATTTGAATTTTTTCCAGTTGGCATTTCTGTAGTCATATCTGTAAACTGTGTTGTCTGTTCTGTCAACTTTGGATGTCCTGATTTGAAAATACACAGCGCAATGGTCACTCATTGCCTCTGTGCATTTTAGTTCTGTAGTGTTCAGACTGGAATTTGAGAGCATCAGGTCGATTGTTGATACAGATTTCGTCGGATCTTCTGGATAATACGTTGGTGAATCGGGGTAGTAGATCATGAACTCCCCGGACATATCCTGTAGTATTGTCCCAGCTTTGTTTGCTACGTTGCAATTCCACTCTCGATGTTTTGCATTGAAGTCTCCGCAGATGTAGTAGTTTCCTCTGATGTTTGTTATTTTGTTGATGTCATCTCTTAGATGATCGTCTATTTCCTTCCTTTGCTTCCTCCTGGAAGATAGACGGAGAGGATGTGGCAGCTTATTGATTCGTTGATGAAGACTTTTATTCCGATGCATTCTATTAGCTTTGTGTTGTAACTTGGTTGAAGCTGATGTTTTAGATTTCTTTTGACAATGATCGCAACACCGCCTTTTGGTCTATCAATGCGATCAAATCGATGAATTACGTAGTCAGGATGCGAGTCTACTTTGGAGTTTGGTTTTAGGAATGTTTCCGATATGCACGCAACATCAACGTTTTGCATGCTGAGGTAGTCGAGAAATGCTAACATCTTATCTGCAAGGCTGTTAGCATTCCAGTAAATTACGTTGATTCTTTGGTGACTACAATCCATGTTGACTCATGTAGATTTTGGCAACTTTTTGGCCGATGGCTTGTTGTACCTGTTCCTCTTTTAGGTACTCTGGCTTTTTGGTGATGATTTCGATGAATGAGTTGATGAAGAACATGCATTCATCGATTGTGCCTTGGGCTGGTGAAATTTGTTCCTTTGTATTACCACTGGATGAAGGTTCAGGATCGACCTTGTTTGTTTCCAAGGTTAGTGAATTGAAGTCTAGGTCCATAATTTCTACAACCTGCGTTGAGTTCTGTTGATGATTGTTATTGGTCTTTGGCTTTGACCTGTTGTTATTTCCATTCCTTCCCCTTCTCCTGTTTCTTCGTGTTTTGTTTTGATTTCCCTGATTTGAGGGTTTCTGTTGTGGATGATTATTTTGCGATTTTATGGTGACTGGTGCGGAGGTTTCAGAAGCTGGTTTTCTAGATGTTGTTGGTACCGGTTCTGGGATACTCCTAGCTGGTCTTTGTGATGTAAATTGATCAGATCCGCCTGATCGTTCACCTGCTTTTGATGTTGGTGGAGCATTCCTTTGTCCAGCAGGATTTCGTGGAATCCTTTGTTGTTCACCTGATGGTCTGTTTTGATTTCGGTTGTTGTCGTTCGTTGATTTAGCTTTCCACTTCTCGATTATTTGTTTCCTGATGTTGCATTCTTGTGAGATTGCTGTATGTTTCTCGCCGCAGAAGTGACACTTTAGTTTTTCGATTGGGACCTTGTTGGTTTCAATCGAAATGTAAGGACAGGTTTTTGAATCATGCTGTTCAGAGCATCTGAAACAGATTAGTGGTTTGTTACAACCACGTTGTCCATGACCAAACTGCAAACATTTCGAACAGAAAGAAGGTCCGTTACGCCTGTTGTTGTATTTAGCCCATTTTACTTTGAAGCCGTAGACACAGTTAACCTTTCGAAGGTTTTCCAAAATGTTACCTTCCTGTACTTTATTAAAATACAGAAGGTAGTTCTGGTCGTCGTCGTTTTCGTGTCTCCTTTGTTTCATTGTCATTTTGACAATTTTAACTGGTGATATGTTTTCCGTTTTCAACTCCTTTTCCAAGTCTACGATCTCCATCATTGGAAGTCCGTAGAGCACGAATTTCATCTGTGGTTCCTGGTTTGCATAGGTGTGAAAGTGGTGTTGTTTTTCTCTGAGGAGTTTGATGAATCTGTCGTAGTCGTCCCAACTCTCCGTTGATACAACTTTTGTTTTGAGTTTATCCTTTTTGACGTTGATCATAAAACTCCTGGGTTGGTTGTTGATCTGGTTCATCAACCTTCTGATCTCCTGTCCTCCACCACTAGTTATATGGATCGGTGGTGGTTTTGGTTTCTGCTGTGATGTTAGGTTGTTGTCTTTCGATGATGATGATATTTCACTTTGTTTTGGTTGTTCTGGTGCTTTGCTGTTATCTCCGCTGAAGTTGAAAAATCTGTCATCGTACAGATTCGTCCTGGCATTTGAGAAGTCAAATTGTTTTTTGTTGTCATCTTTCTTTTTGCTAGCACTAGATATCTTTTTGGCTGGCGCACTGAAGATTTCAAGTTGGCTGCGACGTTTTTCTGCCCTTAATGGTTGGACGAATTGATCCATTGTTGTCTGTTTTGTTTTGAGATTTTCCATCTCAATGTCATGTTGCTTTTCGTTGTTTATATCCTCGGTGATGAGAGTTGTCACGGGTGCTGAATCTTGTTGTTGAGATTCAGGTTGTTTTTCCGAAAGTTTTTGGTTACTTTCCTCGTTTTTGAGATTTGTTGTTGTTTCTACCATTTTGCCGAACAAGTCAAAACACGTTTGAACAAGTTGAACTGAGATTCGAAACTTTAATCTCTGTTGTTGTTATCTGGAGCTTTTGAGAATTTTGAATTAATTGCGGAGCGAATTAAAAACACGTCTGTTCCCTTTGGCGGACCGATGTGAACTGTATGATTACCCACCTTGCAAAAGAAAGAAAAAAATCTTCTCAACAAAGTCAATATAAACAAAGCTTATCGATGAACAGCGCGGCAAGTGATACAGCAATTATGAAGATAATATTATTATTGTTAATAACTGATATCATAACATCAGAAATAACAGCTTATAGGGAAAAATAACAAGCAAAATCGCAGGTGTTTGAGTGGCATTTTCATTTACTTTAACACTTTGCGTCAACTCTTCTGATTGCATTAAGAACCTAAAGATATGTGTATGAATGGAATGTTTGTGTTACAATTGACATTAAGTTAGTCGAGATATTGTAAATTGTTGGATCAAATTTGTGGTATAAATACTGAATTTATAGTGACATAAAATAACTAATTAGTTGAATATTTAAATGTGCAGTAAAAAATTAATGAGGATCAATTTTTTTGAGAGCTAAATTTGGAAATGTCCTGAATAAATTAGAGCTCATAATCCAAAAAACTAATAAAATGTGATATTTACAAATGCTTACAAATTAGATTCATTATTTTGTTATTGCATTTTTGTGAAAATTAATGCCTAACTAAATTGGCAAAATTTTATATTCTCGCATTTTTGGGTTAATCGCCTTTGAATGTTTGTCTGGAATCTAAAACGAATGTATGGAAAATCTGCAACAATGCTAGAATTATGATAGTTCAATTAGATGTTGTGTAATGTTAAAGCAGTGTTGTCAAAGCTTTATTTTGTCATGGCACACCTGGGTGGGAAGCTACAACCGAAATCAAACGCCGTATGCTACTCATGATCTTAACAGGCAAATGGGATTCTTTCACGTTACAGGAAGAACACTACGGTTCCTAAATGCGGTCTCTTTGTCTGTTAGGGTAACATTTCCAGGAATTTTGGCAGTACACAAGCATGCCGCGACACACAGCTTATACAACACTGCATAACAGTGTCCACAGACTACAATTCAATAATATTCATTAATAAATTCAATTCCATCCAACTAAAAGAGCCTAAAATAACCATTCCCAACGTTACACAACATCCCCACGACCCTCAACCTCATTTCACAATTATTACATCCACCGCACACAGCAAAATACAATTTTTCAATTCATTATTAATATAAAATTTATTACAACATAATCAACAATGTAAAGCACTCACGGGCTTCTTTATTAAACAATTTGAATGTTAATCTTCAGCAATTTAATTTTTGTCATCCAATATTTTATAGCTTTTAGTGCCAAATCCCTTATCCATGTCACAGACAATAGTTATACAACTAAGTTGCTGAAAAAAAATTTCAAATGATTGAATTTACGACTGAAATAAATTTCATTATTAAACTTAATAAGACTTTATATGCAGTCGAAGCTTCACGTCATGTCAAGAAATAATCCAAAATTGAATAAAAATTTTCTCAATTAAATTTGTCATGTCAAACCTTCAAGTTCACATGACACTTTTGCCAAGCATGCATCAGGAGAGAGAAAAAAAGTTTTTTTTTCAATTTCCATATTGAACCTTCAATTACACTTCTGAATGGAGTAAAATTTCCATCATGTAATGCATAAGATGACACTTTTCATCTGGCTCAGCTGTCGACATTCCCCAAAGTTAACTTGACATTACTTACTGTGCACTCAAATGCAAATGAGACATTACTTCCATTTGTCTTGATGTATTGTAGATTTGTGGAGGTTTGTGCTTGAATTAGGTCTTGTGAAATACTCGATGTTTTGTGGCTAAGTCGGTGATTTTGTCTTACAAATGCAATATAGCCACAATTTGTGTGTCGCGAATACAAAAATTGAGTTGAAGTGACTAGAAACAGCGAAAAAGCACTCGAATCCGACGAGAGTCTCTGGGATCGAACTCAGAAACCCGGTGTCGGTATCCCGACACTCTATAAACTAAGCCACTCTTGCCTCTTTTGCTTCTAATTCCTTTTAGCTCCCCATCTTCATAAATTACACGTAATTTCCAAAACAATCCCCCTCAGGATGTCAAGCTAATGTGATTATAGCTGATATTTCATCTGGTAAATCAATACCTGTGTCGACGTTAGAGTACTCAACATATTTGTTTATAAATGTGAATCTCAAGTTACACATACACAAAAAAATTTCATTGTTGACATATATTTTGGAGAAAATGGGGGACATTATGTGTTTGTTTTGACTCAGGATGTTTACTGATTGTTGAATATGATAGGGACAGACGTTGTTTGTTGATCAAACTATAAGATTAAATGATAATTATGAGCTTGTGGAGACGCTTTTGTTGTTTAAAAAATGAAATTTTTTGTGTGATAATTTTTGAGGTTTTGAGGGGGGTTAGTTTGTTGGGGTGATTAAAAATTTAAGAAATTGTTTATTTAAATTGTTATGCTTGTGTACAGCTGCAATATGCTACTTACTTAATTTGGTGGCCGGACAAATCAACTATGGCTTTCCTCAGAATGGCTACCGTCTATCAATTGCCAAAACCACTTGCAAAACTGTCAATTTCGACAGCTTCCTTCAAGGAGTTTCAAGAATAAAAATTTGGGTATGAAAAATTTCCTGAAAATCGATATTTATTTATGCCTTGCTTACTTCATTCTTCCTTGACTGGGAAGCAGCATTTAGAGAACGTCTGTTAAAGGTAGTGACGCCCAATAAAGGTTTTCAAGGCCCTTTAGTCTGTCCTACTCAAGTACCTACATTCACCATCCTGTGGTGCATTCCTGGCAATGCTAAACCGCTCAAGTGGTGCGGTAATAATGGAGCAGGTTAAGTTTGAGCGTGAGGCCTAGCGAGTCCACCCTCCTAACCAACCTTTAGCTAAAGAATATAATTTATGCTTAATCAACAAAAAATAGCAAGCAAATATCTGAATTCAAGCTAGAAACTTGAGCAAGTCTAAATCCTTAATCTTTGACCTTATCCATCATCAAAATTCCAACCCCATTCTTAATGATTCTCACTTTCAAAACAGTCGAAAAATTCCAAAACTGCGTCCACATTCCAACCATAATTCCCACATCCACCAGTTCCATAATGACACTACCTTAAAATTCATCACCCTTCAAAAATAACCACAAATTTTTTTTGCGCATAAACCATTTCCATACCCAACCCCCAAGAAGTGTCACTTTAACTCATCTTATCAAAACTCTTGTTTCACTTCTTTTTTATGATTGGCGTCAATGCCAAACTCATCTAGACACATATTTATTTACGTCTAATATTGCCATGCTGCCATGATGGTTGTAAGTAAGTGGAGCATAGTAAAGACAAGTATCTGATAAGAAGGAAAACAGAACAGCTCATCATTCCTAGCTTCTTATTTTTTCTCTTTTTTATTGTGTTTGCTTTAAAGCTTAAAAAAAATGTTAAAGGAGACATTTAGTAAGTATCATATGACGATAAAAATTCATTCTTGTCACATACTTTCCTGTACGCTTTAATAAAAAAGCATTTTTCTATGCTGTACGTTAAGCATAAACGAGAGAAGTGAGGCCTTGAATGAAAACATTTTGTTCATCGTGTAAACTTTCATGACGACTCAGACAAAGCTGTAAGAGGACGACGGTTCTCCTATTAAGATGTAGGATGGAAAATGGATTATACTGATACATTATACTGATGTGTAGCATGAAATTTCAATTTTTTTTTGTGCGTATTATTTCACTCAGAATCACCAGTCTTTTTTTATGATTTGTTCCTAAACAGTTCTTAAATAGAGGCATATGAACCCCAATCACATACACTCGAGTGTGGAGAAAAAAAAAATGTAAATTTTGAATAAACAATGGAAGAAGAGGCAGAAAGCAAATGAGAAAGTAAGGATGTTTGAGTGATTGGAAGTTGCTTTTGGATATGACGCAGTTTTAAGGGGGGATGAGAATATAAGCTTTAGCATAAAAGCTCTGGTTTGGGAGAATTTTTTGTGATTTTTACTGATTTTGAGGTAGGTTGATGGAAGATTGTATCATTATCAGCACTTACTTACTAACTGGAACCATGCTCCGACTTGGAGCCTTGGTTGCTTTAAAAGATTGCGTAGGTTGCTTTCCATTTGAACTATGATCAGTACAGTGAGGTCTTAAGCTAGTGGTTAATAGTGAATAAATGCACGATATAAAGTTTCGCTTACTTTTTTTACTTCTAATGGAAGAGAACTGTAAATAGAAGCAGTATTGCGCTTAGGAATGCAAATTTGTAAGTGCTAGTCATCGATAGAGTCAGATTCAACACAGATCTAAGTGAGATCATGAATCACAATTGATCACAAGGGCCAGCAACCTTGGCAGCATAGTATTTTCTTAGATAAAAGTGAACATTGGCTCATTCAACGAATAAAATGTGCATTTGATTCTAATTCATTGAATTTATCGATTTAATCTTAGATTTTTGGTTCAAGATTAATCCATCAATATTCCAATTAAGATAATACCTAAGTTAGGCTTTGACTAAGGGTTTTGGGAGGATTCTAACAAATTCTTTGAATAATTCTCTTTTAGTGTCAGTTTTGGTCTCGGTCTCTGCACCGAAAATTCGTCAAAACCGAGACTTCAGAGAACTCCTAAATCCATCAAGCTATCCACCTAGCCATTATTCTAGCACCCAATTTCGTCTAATATCCATAAATACTCTCCTGGACAAAATGACATTAATTCTCCTCATAACCCACATATCCCTCAATTTATGCTAATAAAAAAAATAAAATATATGTCTGAAATAGGGTTTTCAATACCGAACCGACTTTTCAATACCGGTATTTCGGTAATGAAAAATCTCAATACCGGTATACCGGTATCATACCGGTATTCAAAATTCAGCCAAAATTGCTGTCTCAGGTAACGAAATTGGTGAAATTTTGCTTTTCTGACATTTTTCCGTTTATTAAAATCTTTAATAAATCTTCAAACCGTTTCAAAATATCATTTTAAGTATGTAAAAAACCTTAATAAATTGTTTCCTTTCTAGAAAAAATTTAAAGTTTTCCACATGAAAGGACAAATTTTTCTATATTATTGAAACTATTTTTCACATGTTCATGTGAATGGGTTTATAATTGCAAAAAAATTAACCAACCCTAAGCAGACAAAAATTCGTTATAACTAATAGCAAGTTATTGTGCACTCGATGACTAGTTTTAACTTATCAGAAATAACACTCAGAAATAATATTACGAATCATTTTTTAATAATGAAAACTAAAATTAGTTAAAACAATTTTTCAAATAATGGTTCAATATAAAATTCATATGTTAAGTTTAACACGTAATTTGACAATAATCGAGTGTAAATAATTTTTTTTTGCGATTTTTTATGAACTCCAAATACTCAACGTTTCATTTAAAAGAAAATTTTTGAAAAATTACCTGAAATTTACTAAAAATATTAAAATTTTCCCTACGTTTTTCTATACCGAGAATACCGGTAATCAAAAATCTTTAATACCGGTATTTCGGTTTTCAAAAAATTCCGGTATACCGGTATTTCGATACCGGTATTGAAAACCCTAGTCTGAAACATACAAAAAATTCTGTGTAATGATGATGATGACGATGATGATAATGAAATATGAGGGTGGTAAAAAAGAAGTGAATTGAAAATATGCTGTAAATATTATGTAGTAAATTCATTTCAAATTAAGTTCCGTTTGATGTTCACGAGTGAAAAAGTTGTATTAGCAATTTTAAATTGATTGCTTTTTTTTGGGAAGATACAAAGAGAATTTCATTTTTTTTCATCATCAACGAGTATATGCACACATCCGTTTCTGTTATTTTTCCTCTTCTCAAAATTTATCTCGATGAAATTTCATTAAAAATGAGTTTTTTTCAAAAAAGTAAGGCTTTCTCACTTCATCAATATTTAATGATGTGATGATGATTAATGTTCTTTGGGGTGCTTATGGTTTTGTAATGGATATGAAGAATATTTGATGATAAAAGAATATGAACCATTGAATGGTCTGTTGGGGATTGAAAATTCGGAAGTGGAAACTTGACCTTAGCTTAGCAAGATTCTTTTTTTTTGTGGAATATCTAGAGATTATCGTCCTTTTTGCAGGGTTAATATTTAAAGGGCTGACTAGCCTCTGTATTGGAATTTGACAGAAAGATTGTGAATATCAGAAAATAAGGAAGCGTAGTCAGAGACCGTGACCGAGACTGATACTGAGACTGAGACACTGAGACACTGAGACACTGAAGCACTGAGACACTGAGACACTGAGATACTGAGATACTGAGATACTGAGACACTGAACAACTGAGACACTGAGACACAGAGACACTGAAGCACTGAGACACTGAGACACTGAGACACTGAGACACTGAGACATTAAGACACTGAGACACTGAGACGCTGAGACACTGAGACACTGAGACACTGAGACACTGAGACACTGAGACACTGAGACACTGAGACATTAAGACACTGAGACACTGAAAGACACTGAGAGATACTGAGACACTGCGACATTGAGACACTGAGACACTGAGAGACACTGAGACACTGAGACACTGAGACACTGAGACACTGAGACACTGAGACACTGAGACACTGCGACACTGAGACATTGAGACCAGTTCTGATTCAAAGATCAATTTTCTCACAAAATCACTCAAAATAGTTCCAAAAGGAAGTCAATCTCCATCACTCATTCCAAATTTATTGAAAGTCACCAATTAAACCCCTTTGACTGCCATCTGAATAATTAAATTAATTGAACAATTTAATATAAAAAAAAAATATTTCAATTTCACCACATCAAAGCGATTCATGTCTTCATTTATTCCTACAGAGCATGTACAGTCCTCAATCAAACCAATAAAAACACAATCACGGCAGTTAATTAGCAACAATTTGTGCCAATCAATTTGGAACCAATGAAAATCAAATTAGTTCCAGCTATTGAGCTTACTATTTCGTATAATCACTAATGGCTTGTATTGAATCTTTTGGTATTAATTCCTTAATTAGTACATTCCTTAATGAATTTATGTGAGATTGAAAAATTTTTGCTTTGAAATTAATTAGAATAAAAGGCTTTTGTGAGAGACGTGAATCAGTGAATGTATTGGATGGAATTAATTGAATGGTAATTAGATTGGATGCTGGCTAAGGTGTAGGATATTTGATACATTTGATTAGAGACAATAGCGAGACACCCGAGCGATATAAGCGAAGAAAGCTCCACCAGAGAGCTTTTAAGGCAAGCTTTTGCAGTCATCAGGCACCAAACGAAAGCGGTTTCCATTTAGTGTCGATAAAAGAGGTTTAGCAGAGCCTAAGGAGCTCCGTGGGGAAAACTTCATTTTTTGTGTCCCTCGGGACAGAGTTTAGATGTTCATCTTGTAATTAATACCTATTTTTAGTCAAAATAACCGAAATGTAGCGTTACATCCTATTGTACTCAATTACCACAGTGATACATCCTGTCACAAATTGTCTAGCTTCAAAAATTGAGTAAATAAATCAAGTTCCTTTGATACACTTTTCAACTCTGATTAAATTTAATTTAAAATTTCAAATGCATTTCACATAAGTCAGTGCTGTTCAACCTTTTTTGTGTTGTGACACATTTTCGTGGTAGCAACATGACGTGGGGTAGTAAAAAAGGAATGCCAGTTAGATGTCTTACTTAGTTACTTACTTCCTTGGCGAAAGTGCATCGAGCCCATTGCCGCATTTAGAATTCATCGAAAGTTGGATCTGTCAAAAAAGTTAGATGCAAAAATTGAGAATTTGTACAAGTTTTGTGATTGGGACAGTAAAAGAGTCAGATTGATGGCCTTTTGTAGCAACCTTAGCACTTCAAGTCGGAGCATGGTTCCAGTAAGTAAGTAAGTAAATAAATAACATCTTGGTGGAAAGCGTCGACCAAAACTTTGCACGGCTTAAGGTTCATGACAGTTCTAAAACATTTCGAGCGACACAGATGAAGAAGAATCTGCCAAAGAGCATTTCAGACTCCAAATGGCATTCATATTGCTACCAAACGGAGACAACTTCCACATGGTATTAGTAAAAGTGGTTTAGCGGAACCCTAAAATCTCCGTAACGGAGCCTTCTTCATTTGTGTCGTTCGTGCACAATAGTGTGTCCCACAGCACACAGTTTGAACTCCACTGACATAGACACTCAAAAGAATTTCTGATTTATTAGAGGAACAGAATAAAAAGCACACATATTGGAACTGAAACAGCGAGATAGAAAATTTAATTACATTGCAGTCAAAGAGATAAATTCATCCATTCCAAAAAAAGGAACAAAAATGAAATAAATTGAATTATTATAAAATATATAAAAAAGGAAGTGTAATATCGAATTGGAAGCTCATAAAGCTGAAATGAATTAATTGAATTGTTCAAAAAAAATAAAAAATCAATAAATTTACTCTCAGCGCTGCTCGTTGCCAGCTTTTTTGTTATAGTTGAATGCTGTTAATATGAATAGCTGTTAATTGCAAAAAAAAATTTAATTAAAAAATCCTCATTGTATTACATTTTATTTTACAGCATTCTTTAGTCCTGCTTCATTTTTCTTTTTCCTCCGTTCTTATTGCTATACATTGTATGTGTGGAGCATAACGCCTTGATAAATTAAATCAAACATGGATGATGACGTTGGAGAAAGTGGATGGAAAATTATTATCATTTAAAGGATATGGCGAGGGATGGCGGGGGTGAAAATTGAATGGAAGAGCTGGAAGTCGGCTTGGGTTTTGTATGAAAAAGTCGATTCAAGTCGACTTGACTTCATATGAAATTCGCGTCGATTTCGAGCTCTGCTGAATGGTTATTTGATTTATTGGAGTATTTTGAGCTGTTTTCTCACAAAATTGTGTCCAATTTCCCAAATGTATAAAGACTATCCTCACTATTGTGCGATAGATGGCATATAGTAATGGGTTCATTCAAGCTTGGACCCCAAATACCTCCTTATTAAATTTCCAAATATTCACCAATTATCCATCCCAACTACCACTACATACCCAAAAAAATCACATCAAAAAATTAATAAAACCACTTTAGCATAACCGACAAGCACTCAAAACATTCTTAACTGTTAAAAGTTTTTGTAAAAACAAAGTAATTTTCCATAAATTTTTGCTTGTTTTTCAATTTTTGTTTGGGTTTTAAATTTCAATAGCGGTTTGTAAAATGCTGTAGCACATTTAATGCAGACAAAATTTTGATAACGGAAGCAAACAAGCACAATTTCCACCTCATTTATCTAGGTTTTTAGTGGAAAAATTCTTTAAATTCTTGATGTTTTGTGAGTTAGGGGTAGGAACTCGTGGAAAATTAGTTGAAGAATGAGGAATTGTTCTGTAGTTGCCTGGAATTAAGCTATTATAGGCAGTGGGGATGCTAAGAGTATTGAAGCACTTATTCATGGGCCTATACTCATAGTGTGATCTCAAAGACCATCTTATGGTCGATAAAATTTATTGAAAAATGAGGAATTCCTCTACAGCAGTCGGGAATTAAACCTTATCAGATGGTGAACATACTTGGAACATTGAAGCATTTATTCCTGAATTTGCCTTACACCAATAAAATGTAGAAAAAAATTTAGAACTCTAGTTTTCAATCCTGAAATTCATCTCATGAGCCTACAGCATCATAAACCACTCATCAGTTCCAGAAGCTCAATGAAAATGTCATGAAAATTATAATTTTCTCCATTTTTTCAACCCTTTAATTTCCTTATCGAATTTCCTTTAAATTTTTCAAGCTGTTGTAAGCAGCACAACACTTTTCAAAGAATTTAAAATTTAAATTATTCAGTCATGCTTTAATTAATTCAAACTCAGAGTCCCAGTGAACTCAAGATAAAAAAAAATTCTATAAAGTTTGTGTCTTTAATGCCTTTAGAGAATCTCAGAAAATTTTCAATTAAATTCCAATGCGAACGCCTCCTGTATCTGGAAGCATCCTCCTTCGTCATTCATAGCCCATGTCTATTAAACATATTTTCTCAATATTTAAATTAATTTAAATGAGAGTTAGATTGTGTGCAGGTTCTTGAATATCTAGAGTAGATAATTACAATTTTATCATCATATGAAGCACAAACATGAGTGTGTGTATTTATCTTTGTTTGTTTGAAGCACATCAAATGAAAGAACCGAGCTGCACAGTATGTCTAACTCGTTGCGCATGAGCATTGCTGCGTCGCCGTAATAACAGTAAGACGCTAACTCTTACAGGCAAAGACCAAGCTTTCATGATACAAAAAGACCACTACAGTACCAAAATCATTCTCTTTGGGACTTAGGGGAAGTTGCCCTGACGACATCCTGAAGGTGGATTCACTGTATTGTGCTGCTCGGAGTATTCCGTATGTCAATTTGGAAATAAGAACAAAAAAATGCTGAAAGGAAATTGAAATTAAATTTATTTTCGACTCTTCATTTTTGGCTGGCAGCTGTGACTGAAGAATGATGTCGGTTCTCATGGAGATTTTTAAAGTTAATTTGAAAATTATGACTGGAGTAGGTTGCCTGTTTGAAGTTGTCGAATTTGAATTTTTGGAAAGAAGTTAATTACTAATGAAATCTATAAGATTCCAAAAATGCACTTAAAGTATCCCTAGCTTGGGTTTTTGGTGCCGACACTGACGTTAAGGCCTGGATACTTAATTTGCTGGCAGTACAAATCAATTGTGACCCGTGGCCTCCCTTGGGACTCTTAGCTAATATTTAAGGATAATAACCTGCTTGGTCAATGTACCCTGTATTAACCAGAGTCTCGCACAACTCCATCCTAATACTTACTTTGGATTGACGTGTGCTATGACAGTCTCCCCTTCGAGAAGGTGAGGTTGGTCCAATCTGTGGTTATAGAGATAAAGCTAGTATTCCGATTGGCATTAGTGACAACTAAACAATAGAGCCAAATTCAAGAGATTTTTAATGAAACAACGGATTTTACGGAAGTGAATAGCCCATGTCTAGCAATACGTGGCGTGACAGTGGTTAGTAGCCTGATTCTTCGTCTTTTGTATTCCATATGCCTTTCGGGTAAATTACGCTTCATGCCTATAATAAGCAGATGCATTTAAAATACTGTCATTAAAGATCCAACTTCCTACTTAAAGCTTTCCTGACTTAAATATTCCCTTTCATCTTCTATTTATTCCATCACTTCATTATGATTCAACAAATTTTTCATTCCATTCTTTTTTGTACCTTATTTCACATCATCGTTCATTGTCAATGCAGCAAAAAAAAATCTGAAAAAAATTAAAATGCACATTTTTATTATTATTTTTTTCTTGCCTTTCCTTTTCACCCGTGGAAGAATTGCAAGGAATAATTTTGAAGCCATTATGCTGATTTAATTTTCCGCTATTACGTTTTCTTATTTAATTTCTTATTTCTCTATGTCTGTAGCTCAAACTATTGAATACGATGATTGAAACGTAATGATAATTGCCATCATTGCTGCATTCATTTTCATCTGCACTTGAAATAGTTCACTTACATTGATAATTTGAATAATGTTAGACTCTGTCTGTTTGAATTCATTTTATAGTGCAAATAGAGTAATGCAAGTAGTTCATTAGATGATAAAGGAATGTAGTTGGAGATTGATTTGGGATTGTGAAGGGAATTGAGCGCATTTTTGGGATGGGTATTGACAATAGGATTCAATATAGAGCTTATGATATTGATCCTAATGGTACTTGTCTTATAGTTACTTAGGACGTTGATTATAAGCTAAGTACACCTCTAGTAAACCACATTCTGATGCCAAAAGGGATCCTTAATACCTATATTGTGTAAGATAATCTTACAGGCAATTAGCATGCTCTCGAGAACTAACTAACCCTAAATATAATAGATAAGCATGGACTTGAGCATTGTATTAAGCTTACTATACACATGAGTCCACGTTCTTTGCCTGCTAAGTGCTTAATGCCATCACAAAGAAGTCATCTCGTTGATCAATAACTCGTCTATAATTCTTGTCAAAACAGACAGTCAGAAAGTCTAAAATTCTTATCAAGACAGACAGCCAGAAAATCCACCAACAATCATCCCCAACTTCCTCAATTTCATGCATGAAAAACTAAGTAAATTGATACTTTGACTCAGTTTTTGCATTCAATTTTTCGCTCTTCATACTTTGCATTTATGGAAATTAAATTAATGGAATTTATTGAAGTATTTTCTGATGATTGTTAAAGGTTCTACCTTATTTTTCACTTACATTGTATTCATGACACTTTATTTATAGCACATTCTTACACGAAATGACGGAGAATTTTGATTGTTATTTCACGAAATATTTAAATTTTTTTGTTAAGTCTGATTTGAATGACTTCCAAATTGAAAATAAACAGATTTGTTTTGTTGTTGTTGTTTGACGGATATAGATTTTATTTTTGGGGAAAATACAACAAGATTCGTGAATAAAATTTAATTTTACATAAAAAGTTATTTACGGATGGAAATGTGAACTTTTGGTTTTGGATTTGAAAGAAATCTTTGAAATTAAATTGAGATGGGGAAATTGTATCCAAAAATAGGACTCAAGATGAAACAATGAAGCTTATGAACCGTTTGGTGTGATTTACTGATTGTTTGGGAATGGATTGGACATTTTGATGTTCAGTTTTCTTGTATTGTATATTTAAGGTGGAGGAGGGATGTTGGATTGAGGATCAAGCCTCACCCTCTCATTCTCCCTCCAAAATCATTCAATTTTCTCAATTTTTGAGTTAAATACGAAGCTCAAGTAGGCAGCCAAAAAGAAGCAGTGGCGTAGTTGTTAGATTGTCGGTCTACCGACCCTAACCATCCGGGTAAGATCTTAAGGAATGCCTAGTCAGATTCAGGCGCTTTTTCACTGTTTTAGTCGCACCAACTCGATATGTGCATTCGAGACACACAAATTGTGGCCAGGTACATTTTATTGGTATACTCTGGGCCATTCAGCTGTGCAGAATTATAAGTCATAACACTGCAAACTCTAATGTCATATAATCAATTCCAATTTATAGTTTTTAACTTAAAATATCACTAAAATTCATCAGAAATAATAATCAAATCAATTTATTCCTATCATTCCAGCAAGCACTCATCAATAAAATAAATTCATCAACTAGATCCAATTGGTAAGTCCCAAACATAATTATTCCTAGACATACCGCAACTATTTCCTCATCACCCCAATTTAATTTAAAATAAAACATTGAATATTCCCCAAAAATCGACCCAAACCAAAAACAATTTGTTTCCATTTTTTTCTAATTTAAAATTGAAAATCCTCGGGATTTTAAAAATAAATTCATCCAATCCGACATAACAAGCTTAGAGGATGTGGTATTTTAGGAGAAAATTTCCCTCCAAAAATGTCCACAATTTCATTAACAATATCGATCAAATTCTAATCCATCGAGGAAAAATTCCATTCCGGGGTTTTATAATTCAGCCTGTTTTGGATATACCCGAATTCGCTTTCGTAATTTAATTAAAATTTTGACATCAACCGCACTAAATAACAATGAAAAATACAGACATAAACGATAATAATTGAAGTTCAATGCTGTATAAACATCAGCAAAAGGCAATAACAGTAACTGTGTCATAAATTTTAATCCATATTCCAAAGCTCAACTCTCGCTTTCCTTTATTTCCTTCTTTCTTTTCTTCACTTTATTTATTTCTTTTCAACCAACGCGTTTATTATTTCAACAATCTCGTAATGTAATTGATACACAAAAATATTTAATGTATATACATCAGTGGTGGACAACCTTTTATTTTTCGTGGCACACCATGGTTGTAAGCCTCGACCGGAGCCACATACTTCATTCGATTCTTGAAAATTTTCAAAAAATTTAGAAACACAATTGTGTGCCGAAGCACATAGGTTGCCCACAACTCATATAAATGTATGTAATATATAGGACGATGTACGACACATTCTACGTTGACTTACAATGTGTTATATTGCACGATAAATGTTTTATAAAAACTTGTTTTGGCTCTGTTGATATTGAATTGAGCAGGCGAATTGGCGCCTTTTTTGAGGGGCTTTATAGCATTCTATTGTCGTTTGCGTTGGGTCGTCATTGTTATGCTTTCTCGCTATCGGGATTGGGATCGGGAAATCCCGAAAATTTCAATCCCGATCCCGATCCCGAAAATTTATCGGGACCGGGTTAGTACAATTCTGTTTGGGTTCTGTTGGTTTCTTTGTATATGTTGGACTCGGAGACGGGAGGTTGTAAACCTTACCATTCCAATCCTGATTGTCGCCCGATTGATTGATACCCTTCAGGACGGGTTTGGATAGGCTTTTAATCTATCTTTTCAATATTTCGGCACAGGGCTCGGTCGTCAGCGGTGCAGTTACTGAAAACAGTAAATACCACGAGATGGTATACTTTTGACATTTAGTCAGCTTCGGAGTTAGATTTCGGCTTCCCTAATTCATCAAGCATGAACATGCTTTATAACATGAAAATGGCTGAAAATAGACAAAAAAACTAATTAAACTAATTATAAAATTGATCAAAAATCATCAAAAAAATGAATAATTTCGAGAGAACATTTTCGATATGTAAAGGAATCGACCATTTTACATTTATTTGGAAATCGAACCCATTTCATTATTATTAATACCAATTTTAGATGCACACAAATGTACACTATTGACACAACTTCACTACATCCTCAAATTTAACAAACTCACTTAATTACTTACTTCTAGTCGTACAGAACAATTGTTATCCAAGACCTTCAACAAATGTCACTTGAAGCTGATTCTATCGCATACTTCCACTTGCCAATTTCCGATACCAAGTACATCACTATCTCTGTCAACGGTTCTATCAAGCTTTAAACATAAACAGACAAAATCAATGCCAATCCCTCAAATTCCATCAAAACAAGCTAACCAGAACACAGTATAAGAGTGAAAACAAGACAAGTCAGAGACAGGCATGCAAGTAAAGTGAAATAAAGAACGGCAGTTACAACAGCAAAAAAATGTAATAATACAATGACGACGAATTATTTATTACAGTTAATATAGAAGGAATAAAAGTGCAAAAGAAGGAACGCGAAAAATATTTTTCGATACTTAATCTTTTTTATTGTACAGCAATGTGACATTTATGAAGTTCAAGATGTTACTATCCTCAACAATTACGATTGTATAAATTGATTGCCGTCAATTTTCATTTCTTGTCCAATAAAGGCCAAAAAAGATGTTTAATGTCATGCGAATGAAGCTATTGACCGTAATATAATCTACGAAAGTTATCAAACTCGCGTAAAGTTAAATAAGCGAATGACTACTTCAAGCATTATTAATTATTATGGCATCAATTTTCGATTACTTAATAGCACTCGATTTCCCCACCATTATCATCGTAGTTGAGCTTCCCATAGCAAAAATGGATAGGAAATTGTTAATTTTTAAGGGCCATAAAAAGCTACGCAAAATATTTTTACGCGTTGGAAAATTTTCCAATCAATTGGCAAGAGACTCTAATGAGGCTCGACTCATAACCACTGAGTTTTAATAGGTAAATTTAATTAAACGGTAAATGGAAGGAAAATTCGATTTTTGTTCGAAAATGCTGCTGAGTTTGTATTTAATGTTGGATGATGATGGTGCTTGTTCTGTTCTATTTCGTTGTGGAATATTTTGGATTTGTTGAGTTATTTGAGAGGTGCTTAAGTGATGCGTTATTATCAGATATTCAAAGTTACTTACTTGGTTTACTGATCATACAGATCAGGTGTGATACATGAGCTAGAGACTGTCTCTAGCAACAGCTTCTTACCAAGAATTGTTTGAGCACATGATATTCTTAGCTATGGTATACGATGAGACCTACCAAAGCCTATAATTGAGTCAAGACTGAGACTAAGTTCCGAAAGGATTCTTCGAAGTCTTGATAAATTTATAAACCGAGAATGGGAATCCTTGCGATACAAATGAAGAAGGCTCCGCCATGCAGCTCTGTAGGTACCAATAAACCTCTTGACAGCCCGCTCTAAGCAGCTGGCTTCAGTTGGTATCAATAATCATCTGATCATATAATTTACTGTATTTTTTATTTCCTATCTACATAACAATAATAATTGTCATCAATTTCATCCACAAAATCACGATATCAAAATAAATCAATAAGAACCATCATTGTACATCCCATAAAAGCTCATCCACAAAATTGTCAATATGAATCCCAATCTAGAAACGTCGAGCTAATTTCCCCATCAAATTCATCCTGCACATTCGCAAAAACTTTTTTCCTATTCATATTAAAATTGTGCAAAATGAATACTTTATAGCATCAAGTATCATATGAGCATTAATTTTAGATATAAAATTGTAGATTTTCACATTAAAATGCAAATTCATGAATTTTAATTTGAAATTTTCCTTCATTGCTTCATCCTTTGAAGTATAAAATGACGTCTATTGTCGTTTATAATGCTTTTGGGGACAAAATTGAACTGTGGAACTGAATTAGAGTTTGAAGTAGAGTCGGAATTGCAATGGAAAAGTTTGATGATAGTCGCAAGCAGCACAATACGGCGAGCCTAATTTTTTAACATAAAACTTGGTCTAAATCAGCCGTCACGTTGCTTTCAGGCCAAATTCGCGTCATACTGCTAATACAGATCTAATGCTTAGGAGTAGACTCGAGCCTTCTTAAATACCCACAAATTTTGCGTCTTACTGTTAATACAGTGACTAAGCCAAAAAGTCCAAAAGTCCAATAAATTCAATCATGGACGTCATTGTCAAACAATCTCTAACAAGATCACATCAATTCCATAATTTTCATACATTTCAACTGCACACAAGAGGCATGAGCTACACAACATATAGGAATAATTTAAATTGAGTGAAATTAATTAAGAATTGTTGAATAAATATCAAGTCAGGAGCCATTAAAAGCCATCTGAGATCTCCCACAATTCTTGTTAATTTTACAAAAAAAAAAAAATAATGCATTTATTATCGACAATAAAGCACAGATTGACATGGAATTTCAATTGATGAATATTTTTAATAAACATATATTGTGTCAATAAATTTTTTTTAATACCTCAAGTGATACATACAGCAACAAACAATTTTTTTTGTCGATTTTAATGGGATTTATCGGCAAACATAACACAAGTGCAAAATGTATGTATGATTAATGAGACATTAAATTTATGGATTTTTGTCCCTTCCGGATATTTTTACCACCATAGTATATGAATTTAATAATAAATTGAATACAATCAATATTATAGTTATCAGGAATGTATGTTCTGTTAGTATTGGATATGTGATATATTTAGTTTCAATTTAGAGAACCTTTTTGCTGATGATAAATAATTTTTAAAATGGACTTTAGTGATTGGATGTAATATAATTTTATTGTCAGAGGCCTTTGTTGACTTGTTTGAGATTTTGATGGAATTTGCTTTACTCAAGCTTTACTTCCCGAGTAATAGAAATGAATTAGGTCCACAACGAAGCTTCATAGACACTTCATCTCTTTTGCTAACTCCAAATGGATATGACTGCCAAAAATAGGCAGAGTCTTAAAAATTTCGTGACGGAGCCTTCTTCAGTTGTGTCGCTCGGGCTCTTTGATGAAATATTGAACAAAAGGTTATATTGGGCTAAGAATACTGCATTAAACATTGATTGATGCTAGGTAAATTCTCATTTTGTGTGATATTGGCTTATAAGGTTTTGATAAATGACATCAAAGTGTATTAAAATCTTAAATAAATCTTTAAATTAGCTAAAAGCTTGAACATTCGACCGGAAAGACTTTATGAATCTTAGATGCCTCCACTGAAGTCCGAGCATTACCAAAATGCCTAGATCTCGTGTCAAATAATTAAATCTACCAAATTATACCAAATTATAACATTACCAAATAATTAGCCAACCTTCAAAAGGCTCAATACTGATAAAAAGTATCAAATTTCATCAAATTCACAAAACACAGAAGCTTCAATCTTTTTTCAATCAAAAATTTCAACCCGGTGGTCCAATTTGTTTATCCATCAACACAAAAAACATCGTCAATTGAATATAAATGGTCAATCATCAGTTCCTTAATGATCCAATCTTGATTCTTATTTTATTAACAAATTGAATTGAATTTTTAAAGTAATTCTGATGCAAACATTTGATGCAAAATTATTTAATTAACAAGAAAAAGTCAAAGAATATTTAAATAAAATTGAAATTTTTGTGTGAGAATGATAATAGCTGCAATATCTGTCAATAAGCCATAAGTAATTTAATCACAAAATTCAATTTTAAAAGCAGTAACATGTCAAGTTTATGGATGCATTTCAATTTAAAAAAATCAAATTTTCATCCCACAAAAAATTCATTAAATCCAAATTTAACGAGTCATGAGTTCTAGTACGACAAAGCTTAATTTCATCTCCATAATTTGCACATAACGCTACATTTTCGATAACATCGCATTTACTCAACATTTATATTCTATTTCCAAAAATCTATCATTGTTGTTATTGCCAAACATTTTGTCATGATTTGCCTATGAGTGAATCATAAACTATATATGTGATATTTATCTATAAACTCATTAAATTCATTAACAGATTTTTCGTTGCCGCCTTTTTGCTTTCGGGCGTCATCATCAATAATAAACAGTGAAAGATTGTTGATGAGATGCTGGGAGGAACCGAAGAGTAAGAAATAAAAAATAAATTTATTTCTGTATGAAGAAATTTTCGATTAAACTTGATGACATTTTGATCGAATAATCGATAAATTTTTCCTATTAATCATGATCGCTGGGTCCTAAAAAATATCTCATTGTGTATTGTGTTCTCGAAATAATGATTTTTTTAGAGTGTACTTTTCTGGTAGTTTTGAGAAAAAATTGGTGGATGATTTATTTGGTCTGAATTTGACTTGATGTCTCTTAACTTGAGACATCTTAGTATGAAAATTGTAGGATTATACTCGAGTGGAACAGGCTGCGTTGCTTTGGATCTCAATGATTCTCGGCTAGTTCTCATAAGATACTAATATTATCCCAAATAGAACAAGCTGTCATTAGTCGATCTTATATCTAGTAAAGAACTTGACATTTATGGAACTTACCTTAAAATGTCATGTTAATTACTAGACATAGTGTCGACTAATAGCCCCTGTTCCACTCGGGATAAGATTAGGATCTTTTGGGTATAAGTCAGATTATCATTGAGATCCTAAGCTGTACTAGGGTGATTCGTGGCTAATAATTGTTTAACGAGTAAGGATATGCCAGACCTCTGCACTCAGTGGACCTATAGTTTATTGCGGGATCATAATCACTTATTTGATGACAGATACTATATTTAGTAGAAGCCACCATTGGAAGGCTATAAGCGACATTTTCACTGCATATGATTCCAAAAGGACAAGTGAAATTTTTTTCCTGCCCAGTCTTGATCACTGAGTTGATGATGCAAATTGGGTATCGCTTTACTAAGTCATTTCGTCGTCGAGCCATTTCGACTCACCAGAAGTCCTATTTCTTCTAGACTCAACGATTTTTAAGCTCTTTACTGATTGGAACAACGGTAATTAGCAAGTAGTTGCCAGCGAAAGAGACATCTTCAGACGCAAACTACGAGAAGACATAGATCTAATGCAAAAATGCACTATATGTCTCATGAAGTGAGCCTGAACTAGAAAATCATCCCACAAAACATTCAAAAATTAAAATCCACATCAACATCAAAAATGCGCCCAAACATCACATCCAGTCACATTTCATAATCCTCATCCTCTCAGAACGAACAAAAAAAAATCATTTCAGCGCTTCAAAATTTTCCCATTGACTTCCAAACACATCAACTTTTTTTATTTTCAAGTACACTTATCGTTCATCATCGTCAATATAATCTCGATAAACATAAATTATAGCATGCGTATGTTCGTTGAAAAGAGCTTTTTAATCACATTCACATACAATTTATGCTGTGATGCGAGAGGAGAAAAAAAAATTATTTTTTTGGTGTTGAAAAATCTCAAGTTTTAATTTTCTATGGCAGATGAGTTGTGTATGAAGTAGAAAGTATAGCACATAAAAAACATTCAACTCATCATCATTAATACACAACATGAATTGCAGACATTCATTCGCTCGTTTGTTATACTTATGTTAAAAGCTATTAAATGAATGCTTTTAAAAAAGCAGCAGCACCATTTATAATAAATGAGAATATCTCGCAAAATTTCACTTATGATTAAAATATTATGCACATTTGGGAACTGGGATGTGGATGTGGAATGAGATGGAACATTGTAAGTAATTTTAAGCTTAATACAATGTGTAATCATCGGGAATTTAAAAATATAAATTTTCAGCTTTGTTGATACTCAAGAACGTGAATTAAACGGTTTGTCAGCAGGAAAAAAATTGATTGACGGCCAATTGACTTCCACTTCGACAAGAAAAATTTTAATAAAAAATCAATTGTTTGTGAAATATTTTAATTCTTGGTAAAATTCTTGATTCTTATTGCATTTAAATGCGGCGCAGATTACGAAAAAAGTAAACAGCATTAAGCTAATGCACATATGAAGAGTTTTAATGGCTGTGGTGATCATTCGGTAATGATGTTTTTCTAACTTCACCTAAGTGGCAAAGAGATTGCTTTTAGGTACCATAGTGGTCTTTCTGTAATATGGAAGCATACTGTTACATGCCTGTTCATGTTCCACCTTCCCGAGTTGTCTGGCTTCAATTTTGCTGGTTTCTTAGCTTCATTTTTATTGGCCACAAATCGGTTAATCGATCAAAAATCCATGCCGGATACAATCCAAATTCATGCTAGAGTCAGGTCAGTCTGCTACAGGATCGATTTGTGGTTTGAGCTGGATCATGTTTGTTAATCTAGTCCTGCTAAGCTTAAGTTGCTATCTTTGTACAAGATGCTTTCGGAAATGATCGGTTGTAAGCCTTACTATACCTAGTCAGATTGTGGATGCTTGATTAAAGATGCCACCCTTCACACAAGGTGTTTTGGATAGAGTTTAACTCTATTATTTAATGTATTTATCCCGGGACATGGATCTGTATTTAGAGACATCAGGATATATCATAAGAAGATATGTACATGATTAACTGACTTGAGCTATTCAGGATTGTATATCTTCAGGTTGAGGACGCAGAAATGCCGTCGTGATGTGATTTGTCGTCTCTAAGACTAGACATACAACCAGTCAATTAAAAAATCATTCTACTCAAGTTCCGAAATCCCCAGACCACAATCTTCCCCCTAAAGCATTAAACATCATCCACGAATGAGTCCTAATATCCCAACAAAATCAAGTGTGCTACTTTATGGCCAATAAAATATTTAAAATTCTTTTAATTTTTCTCTTGACAAATCAAGCACTTATCAAAATTGCCTGTCGCTGAGGTCTATCGACCCACACACACAATTTGTATACTATACGAGAATTGCAAATTTGTTCTAATTTACATTTTTCGAGATATCGCTGTATCATCGGAAGAAGCTCAAACACTTATGGTGCTGAAATTAATTTTATGCACATAATTTTGGCATTAACGCAAAAGTGCATAAATTTTCGGCATTAAAATTTGTATTTAAACTCTCATATTTATTATGTTTGCTGAATTTATGGTGTGTAATTAAAATTTTTAATTAAAAAATGCAGTTTTGTGGATATGAGTTAATGTGATGATGCTGGTTGGTGTTTCAATTTGAATTTAATTTTATTTAATGAAATGAAATTTTCAAATCAGTTGTATTTTGGTATGTCTAGGGGTGTCATGTCATTAAAATGCATTAGTAAATTGCATTAGTAGCAATCTGGATGCAGATTAGAGTGATTGGTGATATTATTATGGATGCACAAATTGTTGATTTTGTTGTACAAATAAAGCGAGTAAATTAAGAAAAATATTTTGCGTAGCGTAATTAGTCGAAATGACGGACTATTGTGGAGTTTTATTTGTCAAGCATTTAACACTGCGGTAGGATATAAAGTTAATGGCATTAGATAGTAATGAATGACATGATATGGAGAATTACTCATTACTCGACGTAAAAATGTGCTAAAAAGAGACGTCATCATGTCATTAGAGCACTAATACGTCTTACCGTTAACGTGATGATTTAGTGACTAAATGGTGCTGCTCGGGAATGATTGTCTGATTTTAGACTTGGAAAGTAGATCGGATCCCACTATACTGTAGGTCTAAAGGGTGTGAAATAACAGATTTAAATTACAGTGGCTCCAGCTCATAAGGCTGAGCCCTTCAAGCATTTTATGCATATACACTTGGCACTCTGATTGAATCATTGTTAATAAAGGTTTTTTAGATACTTAGAAGCTAAAATCAATTCTTAGAAAAAGGTTGTTGATAGATACCGTGAATAAATTAGAATTAGCAATTGGCAGAGCGCAGCCAGCTTTAAATCCAGTTAAAGACTTCAACTGAGTCTTAATTCTGACTGTATTAAGTATATGCCTGCAACTTACCTATCTTATGATCAATACGTATGTACATTATACTTATATTTACAATTATCTAACCTAATTTCATCAAATTCTCAATCAGCCTCCTCAAACAAAACCATCTGATTAAATCAATATTCAAAATCATCGACCACAAAATGCAAATACACCTCAAAATGAACAACTCAGCCACATTCTAAATTCTCTACATCATTACAATTCAATAATTTAAAGCTTCTTCAATAGAAACTCTAATTTTCACTTCCTTAATCAATTTCAATGACAATTCCTTACAGAATTGATAAAAGACATGATGAATGTTCATTCATATACATACTCATTCATGTTGAAAGTTTGATAAGAGTCCAGGCAGTCTCATTTACTTTTCATTCTAATCTATCAATAGACACTCATCATTTAATGCAATTTTCATGTACTTAAGAACAACCAGACTTAACAAATTTATTCATTATCATTGTATGATTAATGCAAGACTTGTTATTTACCGATATCATATCCATTAACAGCAAAACAGCCACAAAATGTGAAATTCAATTAATTCCTAAAAAAAAATTAATTTTTATTCTGTCAAATATTAAATTAACTCGGATTATCGTCTCTAAAAAATCAATCAATGTCCACATCCATTTCGTTTCATATTCCTTAATGACTCCCATTTTTATTTGTATCTTGTACGATCTTAAGCTTCTGCCATATGATAATATGAATGATACAGCCATACACAAAATATTTTCATGTTCTACAAGACTTTTTATCTCGAAAGATGGATTAAGTGAGAATGAATGATGTTCATTTGATGATGTGATGGGCATTTACCGGTCGAATGAGATTGGCAAAAGATTAAAGACTGGCTTGACTAAAATGTTTTGGATGAGTAAGAAGTTAAGGAGATATAATAAGATAATTTTTTAAAAAGTTGGGGTTTTTGTGATGTGTTTTGGTTTGGAGATTGTCTAAAATTGGTAATCTGCAGTCTTGAATGGACTAAACAGTCGAGAACTTCTGGATGTCCAAGCTGACAATGCGCCAACTCACCTAAATGAGAGAGTTCATGAGTATTATTGAGAATACTCAATTCTGTGACCATACTCATCAGCATGCTCAATGTCTGTTCGAAAATATGCATCTAAAAGGCAGGATATGCAGCACTGTGGTTTCTTGACCAAAACCTAGTTTAGATATCAATAATCAGCAAGTTTAGCCCTGATACCACATTTAGAGCATCATTTTAGTGTCTTAGATGCCATAGCAGAGTGAAATCAATCTGAATCCAAATCAGTCACTGCCAAATTGACACCAACAGACTTCCAATCCATCCTCTAATTATTCACTGACCATATCACACATCTGCTTAGATTTTAACTTAAAAAATGACCACAAAACATGACATTTATTTTCACAATGATTATGCAAAGTAAATATATACATTTACTGACACTTTCAAGCGTAGCCATTAATTATCTCCTCTTTACATGATACGTTCTCTTAACTCATGAATTGTCTCATAAGATTAATTGTCGTCCAATATAATTAATTAAACATGATGATGATGATAAAAGTTAGTGAAAACGCCTTTAGTGATGTTAAAGTTGTTGGTCCACAATACACCAGAGGAACTGCTTGCTACACCTCATGGAATCTTGATGGAATCATAGGAATTGAACCTTTCCCAGAATTATTCATATCGCCAATCATACCAAAGTGCAAATTCCCTTTACAAATTCTCAAATTCCACAATTCCATTTCTTACCAATTAGAGCTTAAAAGCATCTTCATTGATAGGTCAGCAACAGAAGTTTCAGCAATTCAGTACAGCATCTACTAAGACTCTTATTCCTTCCGTATGGTTTCTGTAGAACTGAATGAATTATTAAGCACATGAAGAGCACATTAAGCTCTGAAATCATCAAAACATTCATCCATTATGAAAATTTTCCATCTCCATGTTAAAACAGCTCCTTCATCTACAAACTCTCACAATCATATTCAATTTCCATTTTCATGTGCAATTTAACAGACCAACATCAAAAGAAATGTTCAGTCAAGGAAGGCAGATTTTTTTCATGCATCATGTAAAGTAATTAGAGTTAATGGAGTTGTAAAGACATTAATATGTATTGAGATATAAGCATTTATATCGAGCAGGCATTATCTTGACAACATATATCAGAATGAACATGTAATTTGTTAGTTGGCAATGAAGAATAAGGATAGAGTTAAACGATATATCTATAAAACCTCCCGCCCATAGACGTAACATATCAATCGATATTCCTTCCTTTCTTTTTGTTTTCTTCATCAGAAAATTGAATAAAAATGTCAGTTTGCTACTTTACAATCTCATATTATGGTTCAATAGACTTCCAAATAAACGTTTTGTTTTGGGAGATTTAAGAGTGATTAAGGTGTGATGTGAGCAGTTTGACGGACTGGAATTTTGATGGGTTGGCGGTTGATTGAGGATGATTTTCTTGGGATGTATCGATTTTTTTGGAAAAGGCATTCACCTTTAACGGCTTTAAGTGAATTTGTTTCCTTAAGAGGCAAAGATGAAGGTTTCGAGAGTTTGCTTATCTCAAATATACCAGATGAGCATGTTCGTAAGCGTTGCTTTGCTCGTGAGACCAGAATCTTTAGGGTTTGTCGTTCAAGAGTTAAAAATGAACCAATAATTTGAAAGTCAGGGTGATTCTCAGTTTTATTGCTATATTTCTAATGTCTTACGTCAACTTTCAATGTGACTCACTTAAACGGAAGGCATACAGCTTAAAACAGACGAATAATCAAGGATCGGCGTGACTCTGGCATAAAGCTTAATTTCATCGAAATCGTGTGCTTAATGCTGTGTGCTCTCAACGTTACTTACACATCGATTTTGACTCATTACCTACTTTAGATAAGCATTTTGCTGCTTACTAATTGCTATACTGGCTCCAGGAGATGAAAATTGACCAAAAATGCGTCACAAGTCCAATCTAACCTCAAAATCGTTTAACTCTTTCATGACCTCCATTAGGTTAGCTCTATCACTGGCTACTAATTGCAATACAGGCCCCAGAAGATGACAATTGACCAAAAATGCGCCACAAATTCCTCCTAACCTCAAATAATTCCGAACTCTTCCACTTCTCCATTCATTCACTCATCATTTTTCTTCTTGATTATGTCTTTATAATGGTAAAGATATGAAGGATGGCACGAGAAGAACCGACCATCACAATAACTTTTCCTCTCTTTTACGTGAGAAAACAATAAATCTTGTGCTGAATAAAAAGTATTTTTTTTATTCAAACAGCAAACTACACATAGATAATTTAATAGTAACATTAAAAATTCCCTCTTGACATTGAAAAAAGAGTTTTGTTCTTTTCCATTTTACCATTTCTTCTGTATATTCACTTCATTAATCATTTAAAACTTGATGTGAGCTTAAGGTTGGCTCGTATATTTTATATAGATAGACGTGTCTCATTCACGAGGAAAAATAGTTTAGTTTACTTTTGTGATGGAATCTTGTTGGGGGAGTCAAAATAAAATGTATTTTTATAGTTGTGAAAATTTTTGGAAATGGGATGTTTATCAGTGATGTGGAGGTTATTGAGGAATGATTGGTAGGAGCATTGATAAGATTTTTGTTAAGAATAGGAAGTATGATGAGGAATTTAGACCTATTTGGAAATATAAACGTGATTTTTTATTGGTTACACTTCGACCAACCCATTTTGGGGTTAAGTAAGGGACGAGGGGTTCACTAAGAACAATCTTAAACTGACCGTTTGAGTTTAGGGGTTTTCAATATTTTAGGGCGGAAATTCCTTCTAATTTGCAACAAAATTCTTGTCTGACCCCAAATAAACCCTTTCTAGCTACCCTCCTGGATATAATCCTGCTCTTTTCATCTTATAGTAACGCTTCTGAAGCTACATGATACATGAAACAGAAGATTAAATCAATTGATAATTTTCCACAAGACCAAACTGGCATTAAAAGCATGACAAGCTTAAAAACTATTTTCTAACATTACAAAACATCCAAATAACCCCTAATGGAATTTAGTGATTAACTTTATAACCTAAATTTAATATAAAAATTATGCATTTAAGTATTTTTGGAGATTTTTGTTCCTTCTCATTTTATTATTTAGGACATTTGGTAATAAAATCTTCCATACTGTTTTTCGTCTCTTAGGGATTATGAAAGGAAAACTTTTCAATGCTTAATCGTCTAGAGAAGTTAGTCACGAGTAATTCAAGCAAAAAGCTTATCAAATTACAAATGTATTATAAGTTTTAAGACGTAGATTATTTTGTAATAAGAATTCTGTCTTGTGAACTTATTGGCATAGACATAATTTACTGAAGAGGGTCGGTTTTGTTGTCTCAGAGGATGGATTTATCATTTCAATTCTTATTGCTTATTATATCTTTTATTTTTAGATATAAATTAAGTGGATATTAGAGTTTTGTGTTGAATGAGTAATTTTGGAAATGTAGATTAATTCTGGCGAATTTTGTGAGCTTTTAGAAGGAACAATGTCGAAGCTTTGCGAGCATTTAGTGGTAAAACTGGGCAACTGTTCCTTTTTGCTATTTTGACTATAGCAGAACTTGAAGTCGACTCGTTTTTTGTAGAGATAAGTCGGCTTAAATCGACTCGACTAGACACAATATGCGAGTTGACTTGCGCTCTGGACAAAACTCTGGATTATCCTCAATCCGCATACAATTCATCAAAATTATTAATTAAAAATTCATTAATATATTAAATAAAATAACACAAAATGAATATTTAAACCAATAAAACCCAACAAATAAAAGAATTCCACAAATAAATAAAATTATTGACATAAATACTTCCCAATAAATATTAACAGTCATTGTACTTGGAATTAAAATTTTATTTAAATATTTAATTAGCATTAAAACAACACAAATGTCATTTTATGAGATCATAACAATTTAATTTGGGTGATAACATGATAATTTAAATGGAAATTGATTTTTTTAACAATTTAATTGTGTAATAAATTTTATTATAAAATAGGAAATTTGTAGATTGGAATTACGATTAATAATGAATTGGAATAGCAATTAGGAAAATGTGTTTTAATAGAAACTTTTTTGTATATTTATTTCACTATTTAAAAAATCAAATGCTTTAATATGGCACAGAATTGATTGCTTTTTAGGAATAATAAGCTCTTTCCAAGAAGCTTTTAACGCAAAACTTCTTAGAATTCTTTCAAATCTTTGATGTTTATTCTTTGGAGTTCAAAAAGAGATTGAACTTTTGTATGAAAAAGGGGTTTTCAACTATGAACAATAAATTTTATTCAAATCTTAAATGAACGTTATAACGAATTCTATTTCTGAAAGTCGTAATATGATTATTTATCAAATTCATGATCATTTCCTGATACTTTTCAAAGAAAAAGGAGTGGAAGTAAAGGTCAAATTTAGAAAATAGTTGTAGGAGTCGATTAAATGTGGGTTGTTTCCTTTTTATTACAAATTTTAAGATGCAAAACTGGAAATTGGCTCTTCATTTGAAGTCATTTGCTAGCGATATAATGGAAATTGAGACTTAATTAGACTAACCTGGTTTAAACTCATTTTAACATCGCGGAATTCGACAAAAAATTGTTTCTCGAAGTTTCGGTCTAGACAAATCTCGAGATCCCTTACAGAGAACCGTTACAGCTCCAAAATAACATGCACATGCCTACAGTTTTTGAAAAAATTCTAAAACTGTGATTCTATATTGAAATAATTGGAATTAAGTTAGAACAAAAGAGAAAATTTGTTCATTTTTGCTAAGCGGATCATTAAATTGAAATAAAATGCAGCAAAAGCATCATAGTAACAGCATCCAAAGTGTTCAATCGAGTAATATTGTAAGCTTAAGCATCATTCAATTGCCCCAAGCCTTTTCCATGTAAAAACATTTCAAAAATCGCCCCAAAAAATTTCCAAGAAGCTTTTTATCTAGAATTTTCTAAAAGAAACACCATTTCTACCTTAAATTCAATGCTAATCGCATCCACCCACATCTGTAATGGAACCAAGGGAGTGAATATTTGTTATAAAAATAAAAAAGTGAAACAATTATTCCATAATGGATTTGAATACCTTCTTTAAAAGATGTCACGTCTCGAAATTCAACCTTCATTCTGACAAATTCTAGAATTATTTGGATGTTGTTCAATTTTCTGCCCTTCTTGGAATTCCTTTTTTTGAAGGAACTTAAGGCAAATTTTCATTGAACAAAAATGTTATTTTGCCATTAAAAATGGGTATTGACATGACTGTTCTCATGAGTAATCTTTAATATCTCTAAGGTGAGTGCTGTTGCTGCAAACATTAGTATTTTTTCTCTCTACTCAATAAAATCCAGCACAAACTACTTTCTCGTCATTGACTCTCCAACAAAATGTTTCATTTATGAAGAATTTCCGGCTCTAAATTTCATATTGATGTGTTGATATTCTCATTTAAAGTGTCTATAAATTCTGGTTTTTGATTGGTCGTTTTGTCTGGCTTAAGGATTGTGTCGTGACTTGAAGCTTTAAGTTTTGATGATAAATTGTGCTTTGTTGACTTGTTAATGGTCCACTAAATGTCTTTGTTTAAAATTCTGGATATTTTGCTATGATTTAAAATTGGTTTGGTAACGGGAACCTTGTTAAGTGGCTTAAGTTTTGGGATTAAATATACAAAATGTTGTTTGATACTGTTTAATACTTACAGATTTGGGAAAATTATCTGGAATTGACAATTTTATTTACAGTTTTAAGAATTTGACATTTTTGCTTTGATCAAAATATTATAAATTTTATTGAAATTCTCACAGATCATGTGATGAAGGAACCTTTAGCATTGAATCGTATTGAACCATAGTTAAGTGACATCCACAAAATATTTGAGTAAATCCCCCAATCGGCACGATTCGGCGAACCGACTTACCTTGAAAATGGATCGTGATCTGTCGTTTTGGAGCCGTCAGGACCAGAGTTTTCTATGCCAGGATTAAATATTCTGAATCCCGGAATTAAAATTCCTTTGGAGGGTAACCTTCCGATTAACTGCGATGTAATCGTATTCCAGTGAATTACGTTGTGTTGTACCAGATCCTTTAGTCGAGTTACTCAGTACCGAGTTCAGCCCAAGCGACTCATAATGGAACGAATAGTCAATATGGACTTCGAACTAGCTGATGTCGAACAGCCTTGGTCAAAATATAAGATTCAACCGAAAACTGCATGCCTGCATATCTAAAATGCAGGAACTTATTCTAATAATTTCTATCCATCTGTCGATATGGCTTTGGGATGCATATTCAATATATGCGCATTAATCCTCCAACCAAACTCAACAATTGTCTACACACTATACACATTTGCATGTCAAAAATCTTCAATATTATATTCTCAGCATACATAAAACTCATCAAAAGTGTATTTTACTGTCACTCGGTAAACATTACGGAAAATATTAACAGACAGTATAAAATTTGTGCGATAAAGTTCTCATCCCATAAATATGAAATAGCGCTTGTTGGTGTTTACTTAAAAATATTTCATTCCTTCTTTCTCTTCCTCAACTCTTTTCATCTCATTCAAATGGTAATTTGGATGTTCAATTGGTAGACATTCTGCTATTTACTGTCAGTAAATAGTCCATCAATGTGAAAAAGGCCTTTTTTGTGTGTGATGTCATATCTCTTTCTCTTTTTTGTGCTATGAGTCACAGTCATCATTCATATCTCGTTTTTTATGACTTTGCATTCTACTGAATAGGTTTGAAGTCGTTGACTAATATTGACTGGATGGTTCAGTGACTGTTTATTGCTCTTTTTCACGACTTTTCATTTAAATTGAGAGATTTTTGCCAGCATCTATGTCCAATGGTCAGTTTAATTATACTGAATATTTATGGATATTTATAGGAAGTCGGATGGCTTGACATTGCATATTTTTGAGAATTCTTATGAATATTTATGAGGTAAGATTAAGGAAAATGTCATAAAAATAATTATTTACTGCTGAAGTTAATTAAATTAGGATAAAAATAGGTTGAATTGGATCATTGATTCTAGATTGCGTCCTATATTCAGATGTAATGATTATTAAGCATTCTGCTATCTCAGCTTCTTATGGTTCATTGTTATGGCGTAGTAAATAAAATTGAGATTAAGTGATTTTATGGTGAAAATGTTGAATATGTTCTGATACATATCCACTTATAGATGAGTCGACACTAATTACTTACTTGCTTATTTAGTTTACTGACCATAAACGTGCATAGATAAGTTGTGAGCCATCACGTTCCCTAGATGACACCAAAATCTAGCTCTATTGCATATCAATTACCGATTCCAAGTGCAATACTGTCTCTATCATCAGCATCTGTCCAGCTGTAATTTAAACACTTTTTCTGCACAGATATAATCAGAATTGACTTCAATTTCAAGTCTAGAGTACAAAAATCATGGGAAAAAGAGGACATTTCACCTAATACTCATTTTCTGTTAATCCAGTCCTATTTATCCAGTCCTCCTGTATCTCCTAATGGACAAAGAGACCGCTCTTAGGTACCGTAGTGATCTTTCTGTAATATGAAAGCATACTCTTTGCCTGTTAGGGTATCCTCTTGTAAGTTTCTATGAACAATTTAGTTTCAGACATTGCAGGTTGTAAACCATCCCCGAGTAAACAAAAATGCATTAGAACTAGACATCAACTGGACATTAACTTGTCATCAACTAACGGATTTTTGTCCACTCGGGGTACATACTTACCTTGTTTGTGAGATTGCAACCCAACTAACGAGGAGTTTGAAAAGGCTTTTAATTCTGTTCTTTAAAGTACTTATCCCGGCTCAGATTCATTCGACAGCAGAGTTCTAAGTGAAAACTGAAGACACGACACAAAAAAGTGAACCACTTGACATTTGATCATCCACCAAGTCAGATCGACAGCCTTCCCAAACTCCCCAATTGTCTGTTTAAGGCCCCTAATCACATCGTACGAAAGCAAATCATTCAATAAACGCTTACAACATGCAAAGCCGATCAAAACGCAATCAAAGCTTCAAAAAATCATGTCTTTTTCACTTTTTTCATTCATTACATGACACGCTATTGTGTTCGAATATATCGAGCATTTTTATCCATTTCATTTCATAAATTCACCTGCCAATCACAGGAACAAGAATGGCCTAACAAGAGCAATTTATTGGCAATTCAATCTCATTTTTCTGCTTGGTCATAATTTTTTTTTTGTGCCAACTTCTTGTCTGTCCTTTTTCAATTTCGATACACAACACACAAATAAAAAAAAACACAATTTCCGATGTAAAAAAAGTTCTTCCGTTTGTGCCAATAGCAATGTGTAATAAAGTGGAAAGTGGAATGTGTAGATGTCTAAAAAATGCGTACGGTAATAATAATATTTATGGTGGATAATTTAATATGTCATAATCATCGTCATCGTCGTGATGAGCATAAAACTTTTTTTATTTTTTTTTTATGTCTTTGTTTAGTGCCTCATTGCGTCTCGCATATTTACGCATTCATTTACTTCCATCATCACCCCGAAATAAAAAAAGCCTTATTAATGATGGCAATTATAATGCCTGGAGAATTTTTAATGCCGCTCCAGATGAGTTGCTGGCACTTATAAAAAATAATAATGTCCTGTTTAATTTTATGTAAATTTTCTATTGAATGCTGGCTCCTCATAATGAAATTATGATGATAGTCATGTTATTGTGTCCTTAAAAACGACGATGGACATATTTTTTTGTTCGAAAATTTTTTCCGCCTTTTTTGTTTAAACAACAATTTTTAGTGCATATTTCTAACTGGAAATGACGCTATTTTCCGCATTTTGGCCATTTGTCCGTTCTTCCGTCCGATTGTCCGTCCATTCACTCGTTTCTCCGTCCATCCTTCCGTTTGTTCGTCAATCCGTCCGTTTTTCCGTCCATTTGTTCGTCCGTCTGTCCGTCGGTCCATCCGTTTGTCCATTCATCCGTCTAACTGTCTATCCGTCCGTTCGTCAGTCCATCCGTTCGTCAGTCCGTTCATCCGTCCGTTTGTCTTCAAATCCGTCCGTTTGTCTTCCCATCCGTCTGATTGTCTGTCCATCCGTCCGATTGTCTGTCCATCCGTCCGTAAGTCCATCCGTCCGTTTGCCTGTAGTATGTGATCTAACTCCGCTTCCAGTTAAAGCATTTTTAATTTGGTTTTTCGCTTAATATATGTGGAACATCCCTGATGCATGAAAAAAATGACAAAAAATCACAGAACTTATAACCACCAGATCACTGGTGCAATCCCAAGTAACAATATGCGGACAAAATGCGCTTCCGTCGATCACGAGTGACCACGTCTATACCAGTATTTTTTATTGTTTGAACATCACACGAGACGGAAGTTTGTTGATAGCTCGTAAAAAAAAAGATGGAAGAAAATATTTTCAAACGCTTCAAAAATCACGAGGGGGATGGAGGAAAAAAGTTTTTTGTCACTTCCAACTGTGTAACATTAAATTCTGTTTCCATCTTGCTGTGTTTAGCGGATTTTGTTGAAAATTTATTGGATTTTTTTTTTATTCGGGATGAAAGTGTGTGCTGGTTGGGTTTTTGGTTGTCTGGTTCAATTTAGGGATGATAAGTATGTGTTTGGAATGGATATTTGTGATAAATTTTCTGGAATGGCGGGAGTGTTGTGTGATTTTTAGAATTTTTGTCACGTAAATACAGCAATAATAATCCATGGTGTAAATAATTTAAGAAATATACTGCAATAAAGCATGACTCCCTCATTTTTCTGTCGAAATAAATTTAAAATTGTCCAATTTTCAACCTTTGAACTTTGAATATGCATCTATACATGCTAAAACTGAATTGGAAGCAACGATAGATCCAGAGCCTGAAGTCGACTCGTATTTCATATGAAATCAAGTTAAATTCAAGTCGACTTTGAGCTCTGGATGGTTCAAAAGTCTAAATTTATGTCTAAATGTCGGGGCAGAAACTCTGAGCATGCATAGTTTCGAAATCTAGTTACAACAACTTGTTATTTCATCAAATTATCAGGATTTACATCACTTTGCAAGGAAGCTGTCTGTAGACTGTATTGCACTTGTTATTGGAAATTGAGGGAAATTGACAGATCGAAATCATGAGAGGCCTTAAGCGCCATTTGAGGGAGGCTATGAATCAAAATGAATCTGTATGACCAGCGAAGTTCGAAAGTATCATCATTTCCAGGCTCATCATAGCTCTTATTAGGGCTCAGTAAAATGTCAATAAAGATCTTTGATTTTTGATCTATTTTTCTCTCTCCAGACGCCATAAGCTAATGACTCATCAAATCTTAAGTATCTCAAATTATAATCAGCGCTTCAGTCATCCAACACCCAAATGTCCACTCAAAAACTTCCTAATATTCCTCGGAAGGCGACAAAAAATTCCTCTTTATTGTTCCCAAAAAAATATCAAAAGAATCTCGTATCTAAAGACCAAGAAAAAAAAAAGGAATTTAAGCAGCCCATAAAAATTTCATTTCTAAGAATGGTGGCTGAATCAAAGCTCAACAATATATCACAACCATCACGGCAAAAGCGACAAAAATGTTGATGAATGTGTGTCTCTTTCAGTTTTTTTTTGAAAGCTTTTCTTCCTTTTTTTATTGCTTTTATTATAGCAATTCAACAATGGATTTGCACAAAAGGAAGCTTTTGTCGTGGAGCGCAATGAAATGATGGAAAATTGAGCTGCTAGGATATTTCACAATGAGGCATCAAAGAGAACGTAAAGAGAAATGTTTTTGTAATAAATTTTATTTCTTTCTCGCCTTTTTTTTTTGTTGGTTGTTGTTGTTGTTGTGGATGATTTAGATATGAAAAATTATGAATTGGAGCTTTACAGTTGAAATAGACGAATTTTCTTTCATGTTTTTTATGACATCTTTATTACGTTTGTAGGAGATTGTGATGGAATTGTACAATGTGTTGGGGTTGATGGCTCATGCTTGGTTACTTCGCTGGTTAATGAACTGTGATCCATGGCCACTCTTAGAAGCTGGCTCGATCGCCGGCTGCCCTCTCCCAATTATCAATATTATGTAAATACTACACTGTCTCTATTAAGAGTTCTTTGGCCGCTCTCGCACTCTTTTATTATCTACAAAATCAGACTTAAAGATGCTAGCTTATAATGTCCAATAATTAGGGAAGCCCGGGAAGTCTTGTAGTATACAACAGGAAAGGACAAATTTGTTTGAAACGAAAGGAAGGATTTGAAACAAATTTTGTCAGGTCCATATAGTTGACATCCCACTTGATGAACATTGTTTACTGTCTATTGCTACATTCCATTGATTTTTGTAGCTATTCTATAAAAGTCGCAGATCTGCAGCCTTGGACGAACTATAAGGTTTAGTCTGAGCATCAAAAAGTAGAAAACGCAGATCTGCGGTTGCTGAATAAACCCTAAATTTTTGTAAAGACACGATCAGCATTATTCTATTATTTGCCTTGAAATTAGCTCAAAATCGGCCATTACGATGCCATCAGGGCAACTTTTCATCTTGTTGTAAGGTGACATATCGATGCCCTAGCGAGCACGGTGTTTTGTTCGAAGAATTCATTAACTAGTGACAAATTGGATAAAGAATTCAACTCAACATCAACTTACTGTTTAATCCCATCCCCAACTCAACAATACTTCACAACTTTAATTTTAAATTTCCCTGAAAATTACAGCAAAAAAAGAACATCAAACCAGTCTCAACACATGCATTTCATTATGTAAGATGATCAGCATGCAAGCTTTCATACAATTTCTATGACAAACATATCCAGCATCGCAAAAAAAAAAAAAAAAAAAATCATCATAAAAATTTTTTACTCTATTGTGCTAATTCTCATGTAAACAACCATAGAAACTGTGTAGCTGCACATGCATCATTTTCATTATAGCTATTGAATTAATTTCCATGTAAAATGTTGTTTTTTCATTTCATTCCGTCCCTCCACCCACACCCTATTGCTGTACTATATAGATTACTTTTTTTTTGTGTTATCACGAAAATTTCATGCGGCGCTTACAAATAAAGGAACAGAGCGAGAAAAAAATTTTCATCTAAAAAATGAATAAATCAAAATAATGTTTTTGATTGACAATTGCGTACAGCGAGCAATGGAGCAGAATAGGAAAAAAAGCAGCGCTATATTGAATTATCAACACAATTTTCACAATTTTTATCACGTTGTGTAAATATATACGTACACACGAATTGGAAGAAGAAGAAAAATAACTTGAATCTATATGGAACTCACGTGGGTGGCATCGTCGACGAGAAACTGCCGCTGATGCTGGTTCTGTTTTGTATTTTTTTTTCTTTCTTCTCTCACTGTTGCTGAGTAATGTGAATGTCTACATAATAATAATAAGTACTCGTCATCTAATTTGTAATTCATGTGAGAGAGCTCGCGCGTCTACGTCGAGGAAGGAATTGGATTGAAGAGGTTGGTGTTGGGTGGGGGATGGGATATTGTGGGTGAAATTGGCAAAAAAGAAGGAAGACTAAAATATGGAATTATTAATTTAGTAAGTTTGAGATTCGAACTCTAGAATTTGAAAATTTTAAGTCTTTTTTATGCGTAATTCTTATGAACTTAATAGTGTTTTGTACATTATGTAGAATATACTAATCTGACTCTTAAATTCAGGGCGATTTGCTGGCCGTACAGATCAAGTATGATTCATGGCCTCCCTCAGTCGGCTCCTGAAGATGGTTTTATCGCTGGAATCCTTAATACACGCTCTATATAAACAAGCCCTCAAAACCAAGCTCAATTTTCCGAATCTCCTTCCGAATTCTTAAAGCCTAGCCCAAGAACTCTCTGCAATCCTCCCTTGCCTACATCCCCTGCTTAAATTCCAGCTCCAAAATTGAAAACGCAAATGAAAATTGAATTTTCTTCTTTCCTTCTATTTCCACAATAAGCGTCTTAATTTTGTTTAAAAATTGTTATTCTTTCTGTATACATATTTCGATTCAACAACAATGACAATAACAAATGTGGTCTAATGATGAAAACAACAAGAATCCATATTGCCTACGTATTTATCTATTTCATTCATCTATGAATGTATATGATGCAGAAGTTCGTGAACTGTTGTGTAGGGAGGTTGAGTTGGTTTTTCTGAGAATAAATTAGTATTGAGCTGGTAGGTCTAAGGAATCAGTTTTGAGCATTATGATATGAACAATTGTCAAGAGATTAGCAAAAATTGAAAAAAGGTTTGAATTTAATTTGGCAGTTTTCTCTCAAAACTGCAATATAAAAGCCATATGTGACTATATGCAAGAGCGTATCTGGAGGTGGTCCTGGGTTTATGTTTGAAGGATCAAACTCCCTTTTTGGCTGAGGATATGACTATGTATCTTTCCTAAATAACACGATGCGTCAAATTTCATTTTTCGTCATAAAAAGAAGACCTTGTGAATCGTCGCCAAATTGACTTCAGTGTGATACGCGCGTCGAACGTCAAAACTAGAAATTATAAGGAACCAAGCCCAGAAACAACCTAGTCGACACAAACCTCAATTTAGAAATCACTCGGAATTCTGTGTCAATCAGTGTCAATTAGGACTCTGGATGTATCTCTAAAAGACAAAGAGACCGCTTTTAGGTATTTCTGTTCCATGACAGTATGCTCTTTGCCTGTTATGGTATTTTATGTAGATTCTTTCATATTCTTTATGTCATTCAAAGAAGAACTGTCAATACCTTAAAGTTCAAGAACCCCTGAATTCTACCAAACAAAGACTAAATGCCTACCGGTTCAATCGATCTGAACGGCAACACGACAGAAAAGAAACAAGAAAAAAAAAAGGAATAGAATGACAGCCAATTGATTTCTTTCTTCTGAACCGTAAAAGTTTTCTTTCCTTCTTATATTATTATATTTCATTCATTCAATTTCATCAGCATACAAGAAACCGTAAATGCAACAAATGTGAGAAATGTATCGCATGAGTAGAGGTAAAGGAAGTAGGAGAAAAAAATTTTACAAAAATATTCATTGAAAAGTTGTAATTTTACACATTCACGGAACATAAATTATCGTTGCATGCTGCTTTACATTTTAACACTTTTCATTCAAAAATGAGTTCTGAAGTTGCGAACAAAGCCTTTTATTTTTTGTGTAAGGAACGAAATAACATTCATAATGGATGAATTCATGTTGAAAATTACTGTAAATAAATTATCAATTGTTGTGAGGTAATCAAATATGAAAGATCGAGGAATTCAAGTTCAACGAAACAGGAATTTTATTGTTATAAAAAAATTTATAGATGTACAGCATATTATTTTGGGTTATTCCTGTAATGTTTTTTTGTGCTATAGAAATATTTGGATCAACAGGAATTTTCGATAATATGGAATGTTGACATGCTTGCATGCTCTGGAAAATTATTTTCAATACAAAATTCTTTTGTGTCGTTTATCATAATTATTATGGGTGTATTTGTAGCTGGATATCTCTATATCTCTCCAATAGGTAGCAAAAGTGGTATTTTGTCTGATATTGGGTCGAGAATTCCTCATGTCAATAAAATGGACAACTTGAATACAAGAGATTTTTATGACGGTTAGATATCGGCCAAGTGGTAACTAGTATGGCAATTAACATGAAAATTGTCATTTGGACGCCATATGGCAGTCACTTGACTCTTGTACCGATAAGGCGACTAGCCATGAAATTGCTGTTCTTGAGACAAACCTTTACAAACCTCAAAAAATTTCTGGATATGCCTCTTTTTTGCAGTTTATGATCAGCCTTGTTCACATTATGTCGTTTTCTTTGCATGTACACGTTGATTTTTAAACGCTGTTGAAATCAGGCTAGGAATGTTCGGTTGTTAGTCTTTCTATTCCTAGCCTGATAAAGGTTGCCACTCTCAAGACGACGTAATTTGGAAAGGGTTCATTACTATCTTTTGATGTACGGATCTTGACACATATAGCCGAAATAAGTACATTACGCATTAAGTGATATCGAAGGATACGAAGCGAATTTAAGCCAAAGCTGTCCAAAATATATGCTGGCTTTATTTTTTAAATACCATGAAGCGTATACCATTTGTGGTTTCATTCATGGCTTACCACCTAGGTCTGCCGAAATATAAATGGATTCGGGAAAACTCTGTTGTAAGAACTTGACGATTGATTGCCTCTAGAGGAAGGCTTCGTATGCAAGCACTTGACATTTGATCAGCTTTAAAGTCAGACTTTAACTTCCCCAAGTCTCAAAGCTCTTGATTTTCACAAAACTGCGTTTTATCCCTACCAAAAACCCCCAAAATCCATAACATCAAATCACATTACTTCCCCCAATACACAAGAAATCCTAAATATTCACTGAACAAAAATGGCAAAGCATACAGTCATGTTCACATAAATCACAAATTCTTGTCATTTTTAAATCCATAAAGTTTGAATTTATTACCACAAAAATATAAAGAAAAATCCATAAAAGCCATACGAGGATTGTCTAGATTGTACAGTAAAAAAATATAGCTTAAATAAACATAGATTTAAAGTTAATTTAATTCACGGAACACCCGTTGCTCGTTGATATATAAAAAGAGATAGAGATGAGCATCCAACCACCGTGTCGACTCCATCAGCATATTTTAAGGTTAAATTAAATTAACAAGTATATGGTACTTTTGGGATCATCTCGTCACGGCTTGAGTGATGAGAGTATGGGTAAGAGTTGAAGGCATATCCACAGATTTTTTTTATTTTAATCTAGATGTATTAAGATTGCAATTCTCATGACAATATGAAGCAACACAGCATTGTCACATTTTTTACCCATCCGACAATCTTCTTTGCTGTATTTTTCATCTACATTTTTATATCGTGGTATGATATACATTAATACAGGCAGCAGACAATAAGCAGTAATAGTCACTGCACACAGCACATTCATATTACTACAATCAATTTCAATTTAAAATTTAATTTATAAAAAAAAAAATACATGGAAAAATATCATTACGTATTTGATTGAAATTTATGGTACCTTGCGATGTACTGCTTGTTCTTGGCATCACGTGACACAAAATAAGAGACATGAATAAGAAGAAAAGTTCTGTTTTCACCTTTTTTTTTGCTTAATCTTCACAGATATGTGATCAGAATTTTTTTTGCTTTCTTTTTTTGAGAGTAAAAAGATTTCTTAATAAAAAATGGGAATGGGAGGGTGGAAGTTGGTGGGATTTGAAGGTAATGAACAAAAGGACGCATTTTTTAGGAACAGGAATTGAGCTTAGGCAAGAGCTTATCCTCCCTCAGATGGTTGTTAAAGCTGGTTCTGTTGCTGACTTCCGTCTGCCAATAACTAATCACAATCCTGTTTCTGCCTGCAGCCTACTAGAGTAAGGTGCCTTAGGGTGCCCTATAAACTGATCCCTAGTTTTACGCCAAAATGTGATTAGTATAATGCTGTTAATATAAGGCTGTTAATATAACAGCCTGCTGATTCAATCCCAGGTCACGTTTTCAAAGCTCTTTTTCCATTTCACCGTTCTAGCTATGAAGCTCAGTTCTTGTGTTGGGTGGAGTTTTGAGGTCTTTGGCAAATAATATGTCTCCAATGCTAGTACAATAAGGATATACGAGTATTTAGATGACTGTACTTACAAAATCTTCCACACACGAATTGTAACTAGGTACATTGCAGGGAACATTAGGTCTTATGAAGTACTCGTGTCTTTGCAATGTGCAGAGCTTACAAGTGGTTCGGATTCCACTGCTGTATAAAAACACAAATCAGTTAATTGATCAAAAATCTGGCCCTAATCCAGTGAGAGTCTGGCACAAATTTTAGATCGATTATTCAACTTACGGCATTCAGGTCAATATTCGGAGCTCAATTCTTAATAAGTTCAGTGACTATATTCAGTTTAGTCAACCCAAAATGCCTTTCAAAAACCTCAACACATCCTTCATCAAACTAAAAAGGAATCCTCAAAAGTAAAAGCAAAAGAATAATAAGAAATCTGCCACCTGTGCGTAATATCAAGATGAGACCGAGATCTGTTTTCGACATCACGTCATTGATTATGAAAGGAAGAGAGAAAAAAAGAGATATTCAACGTTTGTCGTTCGTCAGAAACTCATTAGTCTGTAAAGAAAGAAAGATTGAAGAGAATATTGTGGAAATGATTTTCATTATAAAGTAAACGAGATGATTTGTATGTATTGGATGAGTAATTTATGCCATTTTCGAGTACAAATTTCTAATTAAAATTCACGAAGACTTATTGAAGCATTATCATTGATGAGTTTGTGAATTTGTAAATAGCAATGGGGAAATGAAAGAATTGAAATTGAAGAATGACAGACGTAAGCAGAAGTAAGTTTTCAAATTGATTTTTTAAAGTTCGTCTTGCATCCAAAAAAAATTAACAAAAATTTTAATCGAAATGTCAAAAACTTTAATTGAAAATGTCATCAAAATGTTCTAATTATTCATGAAATTTCAATTCATTCCTATCAGCAGACTTTAACCACAGTATTTGTATTTAAATGCCATGTCTGCTATGGATTGCGGTAAACCATGATAATTCTATTTTGTCACAGCTAATTCATTCACATTTTAATTTTTAATTAGAGCTAATTTTAAAGGTTACTTATGAAGAAGATCACATTAATGACAGTTTCATGTCGGATCAGGACTGACTTAATCTATAATTATAGATTTCATTCATTAATCATGTCATTTATGAGTTTAAGATTATTATGATTGGTAGTTTTAAAGTAATTAAAGCTAGACTTACTCATACATATCTCAGATGACTCAGTAAATATTGAATAATCATTGGATAACATTCAAGTTGCAAGTCTAGTCATGCAGTTCGGCTTATATGAATTGTGGCTCACTTTAATTGGTCCTTTTTGAGCCCATCCATCTCCCCCAATCAAGTCAACGGCTCCATAGTTAAAGCCGATTATTCGATCCGAAATCCTGCACTAGGAAGGTGTAACTATGCCAAATCTAAACCAAATCTAGCACTAAGTGAGAGTCACGTCGGCCTAAGGTCAAATTTTCGATAGATTAACCGAATTATTCAATTCCTGAATTATCAATACGTTCAGCAAATACTCAACAAATGCCAATTTAATTATCATAATAAAATCCATTAAAACCCACACAAAAAAGCATTCAGTTCCTACGCAACGATTCAATTGAATGAAAAACTAAAGCTGCAGAATCAAAAATATTCTCACAATTAAAGAAATATTAATTCGAATTATTTTACAATTAAACTTTTAAGAAAATAATTGACGTTACCACGCAATAATGATGAAGCCATTTTTGTAATTAGCACTGAAATCCTCGCCAGAAGGCGAAGAGATGGAAATTATTGAGTGGTTTACAGAGAAATTTGCTGAAAAATAAGAAAAAGATTGGGATTTTGAGGGCGGTGGAGAATTAAACGCATTTTTAAGGGTTTTTAATTATTTTAAAGGCTTGACCCGAGTGACACTGCATAGTTGCAAGGGCATGGCTAAGTTAACGTGTTGATGACAAAATGTTAAAGTGATGTAGAGGTTCCATATGATGTTTTTGGTCAATTTTGGGCTCAAAGCATGAATTTGGCCGCAATGTGTCACTCAGGTGCCTCAGAATTCACCGTCACATCTCTATCAGGGCATCCTCACGCTATTTGTTCAATACAGCAACAAGGCGACGCCTTAGTAACTCCACTGAGCTTTTCGGGATAATTAAATGAACATAACCTCAAATTAGGTCATAAAAATGCGCTTTATTCACAATCTTTTCATAACTTTTCAACTTGCCCACATCCAAAAATCATAAATTCCAATAATATCAACAAAGACATTTCTCAATAATCTATTGAATATCAAATAAATTTGTTCATTTCTCTTGCTTATTCCCATAAAATATTTCGAAATATATTCCGAATAAAGCTCTTTTTGTATCTATTAATTAGGGAAAGTTTGGAAGCTATTATTTCCATAATTATTGTCATGAGATTAATGAAAATATTTAGCACAAAATCAATAAATAAGCTTTTTTTAACACACAATACATGATTAATGTCTGTTCCTCTTGTATTCAGCACGAATTCCAATGTTACAAATATCTGCATATTATTGCCTATAATTTCAAGCACCTCTCCTCCCATTTGGAATGTAATTTATTCAACTACATATAATTCATTTAGGGGTGGGTAGGAATGAAAATTGTAAATAATGATGGAAAATGAGATGCAATTCAATGAGGGGCATGATTCGAGAATGAATTTGAGGAGATTAGTAATTTTCTGCAATTTGTATCCGTCAAAACGAAGAAAAGAATGTGGCAATGGGAAGGAACTTTTGAGAATTGAGGAATTTTGTGTAGAATTTTAGGTAATCTGAATATCACAAATGGTTGATCGATCAAAATTAAGACTCCACAACAGGATGACGCTGGCATGATGTTGGAAATCAAATAAATCCAGCACCAAATCCAAAATCCGGTCTGAGTCCTGATTTTTGGTCGATTAATCATTTGTACAATTCGGTTAAAGTTTTATTCCTTACTTACATTGCTGACTGTACAAATCCGGTGTGATCCACTGTTTCTCTTAAAAGTCACTTAAAGCTAGCTTTATCGCTGAATATCCTATAACTCAGAGTTGAATCAATTCATGCTTTTGACTTCAAGTCGATTCCCTGAGCGGCACAATGCAATGTACCGCATTTTTCGTCGTAAAAATGAATCGAAATGAACCGTAACGTTGCCGTCAGCACAACTTCGTGTTTCGTCAGTGACACTGTAACAAATCTGTGTCCTAAATTGGCTACGACGTTGTGTTGTTCAGACTCAATTCTTGTTTTCACTTTGTTTTCATACAAAATATTCACAAAGCTGCTTTAGTCCAACTTATCAAATTACTAGTCAGCGTTTGAAATCCACTCAGAGATTTTGTATAAAAAAGTCGACTTGAGTCGACATCGAGCTCTGTTACTAGCTCTCTATATCAACTGGACTGATTCCATATTTATTTACTTACGTGACGAATCAGTTCAAACCAAAATCCCAACTTGACAACCTCAAAACTCTTCTCAAACAAGTAATACAACACCCACCATCCCTTGCTTTTTTCTACAATTCATTACCCAAACATTTTCAATTGAAACATTAATCTACAGTACTCAATTACAAGGACTAATTCGAAATGAACAATTCCCTCTCATTTACCTCAATTTCTGATAAAATTCAATGTTCCATAATTGACTTTTGACATTCGATCCTGCAAGCCAAAAATAAAAGTTTCAAGATAAGACAAAAAGTGTAGGCAGGAAGTAAAGTTTTATGGATGACAATTTATTTATGATAAGAGATCATTTTATTATCAATGTCATCGGTATCTAAATCATACCCTTAAAGTAGCACAGAAAAAAGGAACAAGAAGTAATCTTTATGATACAATCACATTCTGAAATGAATGCCTTAACATTTTTTGATTCAAGCAATATTTCTTTTGCCGTTAAGCTCCATGATAATTCCTCATTCCCGCATCGCATGTCGCATGGCTTATGTAAGAGTCACACAATGTGCGTTTATGTGTCTTAGCAACTGTGAGATCAAAACTGGATTTTTAAAATTGGAAAATGTTTGAGCACAAAATGGCTTTGAATTCAATTTCAATTGGATTTTAAGCTGACTGTGGTGTATGCTCGAGGGGAGATTAATGAGTTTTCTGATTCATATGTGGAACTTTTTACTTTTTTTTCTTTTGGAGATGAATTAAGGATTTTTTCACATATTTTTGCATCTGGCTGTCATGACAAAGTTTGAATGCTCTTCAGTCAGCATCTAGTTACAAAAATGAAAATATCCATCGGTTCCCTTGGAGAACAAGATTGTGAATTTAAATAAAATGTCCCTACGTATGGCACACACCAGAAGTGTCTATAGACACAGCAAATAACATACTTTTTTGAAATGTAATCTCATTGAAATGATATTTTTACCGCCACTTCGTGTATCTCTTCCATTTTCATTCTTTACTATGTTCAGCATACTTCTATTGAATTTATATCCCGCAAAAAAAATATGCAATGAGAATGAAGGATGCGAAGGATGATGAAAAATTGATATTCAACGTAGATTGATGGGATGAAGATAACAGTTGATGGGAAAATTGAGGGAAATTAAAGTTTTAGATAGGAACAGAGAATGAACAAATTATCTTTTAAGCTGTAAATATCACAGATTAAATTTTACTTATTTAGATTTAAGATTCAAGTTACTTACCTACTTCGCTGGCCTGACAGATCAGTTGTGATCTATGATCTAACTCAGATGGCACCAAAAGCTTGGTCTATCATTGGCTTCCATCTGCAAATTACCTTGCGAAATTCTTCCAGACTTCTTTGGTCTAAGATTCAAGTTGATTTTGAAGATAGTCGGCATCAAGCCTCTGCGTAAGCATTTCGTTGTCTTTGGACATCTTTTGTCTTCTACCGGTGGCAGCAGTGGGTGTTGTTGACTCCCGATAATTGCTGATATTACGTGGAATTTTAACGGCTAATTTCCTTACCAGAGTTGACCTAATTGTGGAGCTGTAATCCTTCAGACAAGGTATTTTGAATTGGTTCTTGCTTCACCATTTAAAGGACTTATTCTGGTACATAACTTGGTCATCAGCAGAATATTTAGCGGTATCAAGAGGCACTTCTTGCTCTGCTTTCAAATAATACTTCGACTTCCATACTTCTTCCTTACTTATGCAGTGATTCAGGTTATCCTTTTTGGCGACCCCAATTTTCATAGCTAGAAAAATCGTCCTACTACTCTGTTGAGCCTTTAAACAACAACTATCGTTACTGTATGCTCTAAATATTAAAGTCACAAATCTCTCTCCAACCAGCAACTAATTTAATTATGTCCCAAACAAAATCACACATTTTAATTCCTACAGATTAAATTAAAACCTGCAATTCAACCTAGCAACTGACCAAATATGACTAATAGAATCTCCACACTTTGCCATTTTTGCAACCTTCACACATGCACAAGCTCAATCTTCATCCACATATCATCAACATTTCATCATCCATACGGTGTAAATTAAATTCTATGAATAAAATAAGCTATACGCATAGTCAATTTTATGATGCATGCAGGATTACAATATTTTATTTCTACAGGATATGCCACAAAAACCAGTTCGAGATGAAAAACTTTTTTTTGTAATTTTGATGAAAAAAGTCAACTTTGCCACCGGGGTGGGGATTAAAAAAAGAATTTTACAGACTGCTGAGGTCAAGAGGATTAAAATAATGTAAATATCAATGTAATTCACAGCATGAAATCGAGTGGACGTCTGATCTAACCCTAGAAAAAAATGCGAGGATGTCCACAGGGGACTTTGTTTCAATTGCAATTTAAATTTTAATTTTTTTTTTCATCTCTTTTCTGCTGTTCCGTTCGGATGTACATTGACTGTAAATCCCCTCGACGACCACGGTTGCCATTTCAAAAAGTGAAAAAAAAAAGGATTTTTTTTTTTATTTTCATAAGCTGTTCTCGAGTTGCCATGATACTCAATTGAGGTCAAAATGAGTAATGCATTTTTTCAATATGTTTTTATCATTAGCAGCTCTTTAATTTCTAATTTTACTTCCACTTCTCGTGATTTTTTCTACGTTTTTATTGAGTGCGTCCATTAAGGCCAATTGAATCCTCCTTACTTTTATTCCACTTAATGAGCAGAACTAGCATCGCAAAAACAATAATAGAGCTACAAAAAAAATAGCTGGAATGGAAAGTGTTTTCGCATGCAGCTTACAAAGAGCAAAATAGAAGCAATTTGCTATAAACATAACATTTTATGTTGATCATTACATTTCGTACTTCTTATTTTCTTATATTTTTCTGCTACTGCTGTACTGCAGTAATAATGAAAAAATCATAATACGAAATATGGTTTTGTGCTATGCTGGAAGGGGGCTGGTAGGAAAAATGGAAGTGATAATTTGTTGTCATTTTGTCTGGGTTTAAAGGAGGGTTTTGGGATTTTAGTTTGAATTGTTTTCGAACTTTGATGGTCTAGTAAGAATTATCGACCGTTTCAGCTTTTGAATTACTATTGTAGGCATGCGTTAGTATTTACTTGCTAGATCATGAGCTTCGCTGGCTCAGATGTCGCTTAAAGCTGACTTTATCGTAGGCATGTTGCAGAATTTACTTACTTACTCATGTACTTCGCTGGCCATCCAGATAAATTGTGATCCATGGTTTGATTCAGATGTCGCATAAAGCTGACTCTTTCGCTGGTACTCGATTGCTCATTTCCAAATTTTAGGTACCAAAATACTGAATAACTATAACTGAATTCTTTCGGAGAATTGTAAAAAATTAGACTAGATACAATACTGTATTACAATCTAAGTATTGCCCTGAAATGTTACCTAACAGGAAGACTATGCTCTTGAGAGCTTGCTGGTCTTGAATATACGAGATGAGGATTCTCGTAAGCGTTGTTTTTAGCTTACTCTTCTCTCGAAAGTCCTTTTTTTGCCTGCTAGCGAATAAGAACTATGTTATATACTAGTGCAAGGCTGTGTACTGTAACATAATATGCTAAAATCCCTAAAATTGGAAGTAACTGCAGAAAAAAATTGAATAAATCCCTATTCTCATTTGGTTGATTATAATTGCTGTGATAGTGGTTGAAACTGCTGCTTGGAGATTCATTAATGCGCTCAGTCAACAACTAAACTCTAGAAAACATCCCAAACTATCCATCCTATCCTATAAGCGTAAATAGTTAATATAAGAAGATGAAAATGTTTTTATGTTGCACGAACAGCAGAAAAATACAAGAAAAAATAGAAAAATCGTTAAAAATAAGATTTTTATCAGACACAAAAAAAAGGAGAGAAAGCATAAAAAAAGGGAAAAGGAAAATACTTTTTTTATTTAATTTCCTCGAAGGGATAGACAAGAACCTTAAAGACACACGCAAACACTTTGCACAGTCCTTATTGTTTTCGTTAAAGGAAAGAGAATTTTTAAAGATTAAAAGTTGTGGACGGGAGGAAATAAATTTGTGAAATATGCTGAGTAATTTCTTTTGATGGAGAATATTCTATAAATATATATAAAAAATAAATTTGAGGCGAGAAAAAAACAGGCATTGAGTTAATGATGTCTTCGGGGAAGGATGAATGGACTTAAAGAATAAGATTAGTCCTTAAGGAATTAAATTTGGTGCTTAAATGAGCCTTATTGAAGGGAAGATGAATGACTGTTCTAATTTGTTGTGTCCTTAAAAAATGTTTATGCTTTAAAAAATCCAGTCAGCAATGGAATGGAATCAGATTTTTTTAAAGATAAATGAGCATGAATTTTTGAGAGAAACTTTAAATTGGCTATGAAAGTAAATGGCACGTGGCATGTTTCACAGCAAATCTAGTTCTGCAATTTCAGATTTTTTTAAAAAGATTAATGTGCAGCACGAATGAGTTTATTGTAAGAACGTACAGAAATTCCATAGAGCTCAGGGAAGCAAGAGAAGTGAAGGATTTTAGAATTTCATTACTTACTTACTTAGCTGGCCGTACAGATTAAGTGTGATCCTTGGTCTCACTCAGTCGGCTCCTGTAGCTGGCTCTATCGCCCCGCTACCGCTTGCCAAGTGGAGAATTTCATTATGAAGTCCAAATTGTGGTTCATGATTTTTCTATAAAGCTAAACAGGCAAAGAGAGCGCTATTAGGAACCATGGTGGTCTCTCTCTACCATGAGAATGCATGCTCTTCGCCGGTAGAAGATGGGGGAGAGGAGGGTCTAAAAATTATTTTAAGGGTTAAATATTTCCAGTAACCCTGATAACTAATGGTTAATGGTCATGAAATTATAATGATTTTTGACAGCTGAAATCAGTGTTGTGCAAACTGTGTATCAAGGTACACAGGTGAGCCACGATTTACTAGTGAGCCACGGTACACTAGTGTACCAAAGTGTAACCTCAGCAATGTTTGAACAAGTTCAACATCCAAAGAAAGCAGTAACAAGAAACAATTCGGACATTATTGGCTTTATTAAAGGAAATGCTTTTGTATGGACGTTCTGTACCAAAGAGGGAATAAGGTGGATCTAAAAAATCATATTATTGCGTAGCCAAATAAGTAAACGATCCCTTAGTTCTACTTCAAGAACAACTTTATGACGCATGTACAGGTCATTATCCAAATCATCCCTTATTTCTGAATATCATATTCCAAAAATCCATAACAAAATTTCATTATTCTACTCCTCAACAACTTCCTCATCACCTTGACAATCTCCATCTCCAATTTACATTCATTAAAAATGCCATTTTCCTTCTCATCGTCTTGAAATCATCAAATTTTCATTTACCAGCCTCTTCAATTAATAGAAAAACCCATACGAAAGACACTCGACTGAGCTACTTCATCCTATTCTTTCCTTGGAATAATGATAATAAAGATATCCCACTGAAAATATTCTTCTTGATGTTTTTATCATCATTATACCGAATAAGAAGTTCGGTATGTGTGTTTATTGCTATTAAAATAAAGTGGAAGTAAGTGAGGAAGAAAAAAAAAACTTCCGCAATTAATTTCAACGATCTGAAAAAAAATATACATCTTTAAGTTTGAGTTGTTAGGAAATAATAATGTGAAAATAAAACTATTTATTTGAATGTTGAGGGAATAAAACTTTTCTATGTGATTATTTTGATCATTTTGTCGGAAGATAATGAGAAGGTTTTCTTCCTTTTTTTGAGAAACTTGTTAATGGTATGCTGTTTAGTTAATATATGGGAGTTATAAACTAAGGTGGAGTATTGTAGAGAGGATGTATCGTAAAAAGTTTACTATAAGAATTTGGGATAATATAGGGCGGCAATCTGCTGTATTTTTACTGGGACGCTGTACTTTTCTACCTTGCTGCTGTCGTAATTTAACTAGTTCTTTGAATATTAAGACCCAAAATAGTCCAAAAGAACGCCAATAGTGCCAAACTTAGAAATGTCCCGATATTTTGCGAAAATCCTCTGGCCACTCTCCGATAATATCAAGGACTCGTTTATAGCTGCAAATTTAGAAGTTTGGTTACTAGTTGCATGTATTGAGACAGTATTGGGAATTGGGAAGAGATAGTTAGCAATAGACCCAATTTCAGACGGCATTTAAGGAATGTCATGAATGAAAATAGATCTGTACATCTACGAGTGAAACAGGCTACGATTAGTCGACCTTACTTCTTTTTATAAACTTGACATTTCAAGGGAAGCTCCACAAATGGCAAGTTTATAATTAGATATGCGGACGAACAATTGCAGTCTGTTTCTCTCGGGAGCCAGAAAAGTATATAAGTTAGTTACTAGCTGCACAGTTGACGTTCAGTATACTAGAATATTCTAGAGATATAGAAGCTCCGAATCTAATCTTTAATACGTACATTACAACAGGCAAAGAGACCGCTTTAGGTTACTGTAGTTAATGTCATGATAAAGAAATATGAATCATTTAATCGATTATCCTGTAATGATCTTCAAAATACTAATTAGAATGCTAGTACTTACTTACTTACTTCGCTGACCGTACAGATCAATTGTGATCCATGGCGTTCCTCAGATGTCGGCTAAAATTGGCCTTATCGCTGACTTCCGCTTGCTTTTTTTTCTAAAACCAATTGCAAAACTGTCTCTATCGGCAGCTTATTTGCATGAGAAAGTGTGTTTTTCATAAACAGGGTGGGTTGACTTAACAAGCTGAAATCCCTGACACCATCCCAACCACCATCCTTGCCGCCATCCTTAAATACAATCTAAGAGAACCAAGGAATACTAATATGTTTATTTTTAACTATTGAGTTTAATATTTTCCATCTTCAATCACAAAATTGTAACAAAATGTTCATATCCCAAGTCACTAGATCACAAGCTAACATTAACTCATTTTTCAAACTAAAATCCGTTCCCTTTAGAACTCTATAAACACAAACATTTGTCTAATTTCTGCTTTACTCTCATAAAATCCCTGTAAACTTTTGTAAATCAATAAACAGCACAAGAGCTATAAAGATTCTAACTTTAAAATACAATTTAACCAATTTAATAACATCAGATGTAAAAGATGATAAAGAAGCTAACTTGTATGAACTTTTTCATGATTTTACAAGCATTAAAAATGAAAATTTTATGAAGAAGTTGCATCAGTAGCATAAGTTTCGAATAATAAAGTGATGAAATTTAATGCAGACACACAGGAAATGGTAAAACGTTAAAAGTTATTCATATATATCTCACAAGGATTCCTCATAACGGCATCCCTAATTCTTAAAACAGATTTTTTAATGGAAATGTATACATCATGATATAAAATAGATGTGAAACACTTGTGATGGTAACAAATTGCTTTAGTCATGATGAGAAATTGCTTAATTTGATAAATGTCAGATGTAGATGGAGAATAATTTTTATGAATGGTAGGATATGACTTACAAGCGGTGGCATAAATTAATAATAAAGAAATTGATAAGATTTTATCATTAAATTTATGATACAAACTATTTTAATAAAAAATTCTTCATTTATGGTAAAGTTCATGTAAATTTTGTGCAAATTGACGATCATCATTGTGATTAATGTTCCATGCTGACTTCATCTACATAAATCTCTCTTTTTTTCTTCTTTGGTTTCTGTATTTGAATTGTGAATTTTCATGAATGGAAAATGGTAATTTATGTAGAATAAGGCAAATTTAAATGCGGTTTTTAAGAATAGTTTAAAGGAGAAAATCTACAAATTAAATTTTTTGTTTAATTCTGCTGGAATTTAGATGCAGGTTCTCTATGAATCTACTTTTGCCACTTTTTTGTACACTATTTCACATAATTCAATAGCATTATTAGGCTAAATGTCGTTAAAAAATCAAAAAACTTTTCGAAGTTGAAACGAAAAATTACAGAAAAATTTGAATTTTGAAAATTCGTTAAAATTTAATTTCATCTTAATTTCGAAAATTCATGATCATTTATTCATCTGGCCTTAAACATCAATTGTGGTTCATGACCTTTCTTAGACGTCGCCTAAAACAAGCTACATCACTGTCTACTATTTTCCAATTCCCGATTCCAAACTATCTCGACCAACAGCTTCGTTTTATGAGTTTTTTGGACGTCCACTTGCTCTTTTATCATCTACAAGGTTAGACTTTAAGACCATATTTACTGGAGCTTCTACAGGTCTTCTAATAAGATGTCTAGCCCACCGAAGCCTGTTTACTTTCCCTATACTATGGAGATGCCTTGCAATCATGTCAAAATAGCAGAACTCGAAGTCGACTTGTAATTTGAATCAAGTCGAGTCGACTTTGTCATACAAAATCCGAATCGACTTCAAGAACAGCAATATAGAAACGTGTTTAAACCCTAATAAATGCTCTTCCCACTCTAACCGTTACACAACATCCTAATTACCCCATAATCAACAGCTCTAAGTTCAAACAGATTATTATCAAATGTCACTATTGATATAAACATCTAACTCATGTCCACATCCTACACATATAATTAAAATTATTGAAATTAACATTACATGTATCATAATTTATATATCCTTCAATGTCATAATTAATTGTGAAATTACAAGATATCAAATATCATCCATAAAATTAAAGTAAACAAGCCTTACTGTTGATGTGAGAAATGGCAATGTTAAAAGTATAATTTCAACAAATAGTTTATTACAATACACAGCACAAGACTTTTGCCCATAAACTATCAGTATCATCATCATGGAGTATGAGAAGTGACCAGAGACCAATCATACATTATTACGATACAATATGAACAGCTTGATGCGCACTACTGAGCAATTGTTTTGCTGTATACAATATAGGAGGGTAATTTTATCACTCAAGACACGTCCTTATATTCAATTGTTTACAAAACATACATGCAATTCATGTTCATACAAAAAAAATGTAATGAGCAACTGTTTGGTTGATTCCACTTTGTTGTTTATGTTACACATATGTCAATATTTAACAATAAACAAAAATGAGAGAAAGACAAAAAAAAAGCATAACATTGTGTAACCGCAGCTTCATTTGAATGACTATAGAGGAGGATGTGAGGAAACCTGAACAAAAAAAAGTTGAATGAGCTGGATATGGAATAAATTTTGGATTATTTTTTCGGATTTTTTTGTTAGATTATTTGCTTTTTTGACTGGATTTAAAGTCAGTCTGATTCAGGTATTTGACGGTGCATGCTGCATTGACATAGAAAAATGAAAATTCTAGGAGATTATAGAAATGTGAATGAACTGAGTATGAAACTTAGAAGATAATGTATAGTTATGTTTATGACTTTTAAATATAATGTCATGTCAAGCATGTTACTTATGACATCCAATGTTTAGAGAGGAGCATGAACATTTTTTATGATAACTCAAAAGGGTCTAAAGCAATTCTTGGAAGGTACAATAGGAAAAATTCAGTCAACTTAGTAGCTTTAAGTCTTTGTAAAGTCAATTTTGGCATGAAACTGGCACTAAGTCTGCATGATGTCTCCACGTTCCATTTTAGGCAGCTCTTTCCATTCTTAACTTCTATTTCTCTCAAATACGCTCCAAGAAAGCACACCGAGCAGAAATAGCCATATATTTGGTCTCAGACTGTTTCAACTCTGAATTGAGGCTAGATTTCTTCTAATCTGGTCAAATTCCAAAGTCACGCTGGTCTTGGATCGATATTTCCTGACATTTCTACATTATGTGCTTTCCGGGACAGTTAGAAGAGTTACTAGGACTATATGGATTCTTATTGAATCATATATCAGCATATATCTGTAGATATTTCATCAATTGTTTAAATGTCAGCTCTAAAATTATAACTTAAGCTCAGACACGGTCGTAAACATCGTAAAAGTCAATATTTCCGGAGTTTGAGAGAGTATCTTACACTTGATTCTCGAAAATACATTAAAATCCCCTTACAACTCCTTTACAACCTCCTTTTCAACCCTCTCTCCCACCCTTTAACCATCCTCATCTACATCCCCCAAAATATGCGCTTTAATCACCACCAAATTTTCTAACTTACAAATTAAATGACTAACACAAAAAAAAACTATTTTTTTATCTCGACACTTTCCAGCATCATGAGCTTGAAAATGAGAAGGGTAACACTATTATGCACACTATTCGTAATGCTAATTCATCATGTGAAAGGTCATGGTCGATTAATGGAGCCGCCTGCTCGTAATGCCATGTGGCGCTTTGGTTTTCCAAATCCTGTTAACTACAATGATAACGGTGAGTTTTTTTAATGCTTCCAATGCAGATATTTTTTGGTCTTAAATTTTTAATAAATTTTAATTTTTTTTTCTACTTTTTTTTCATATCACATTTTGACCTTGCACCATTTTTAGAACTCTTCTGCGGTGGATGGGCTGGTAATATAAAATTTTTAATCCTTAAATACTTTAATGATATGTTTAAACTTATGAGAAGTTATGTAATGAGAACTTTTTTTGTGGATGATGGATGAAATATGCATGCAACGAGAGGGATTACTGCAAATACTTGAGAAATATTTTGTGGATATTTTAATTTTTGAGAGAATTTTTTGAGTTTGTTCATGTGGAAAAATGGATGGTTTGAAATTGAACTGGAATTTTTGTAGGAAACAAAGTTATGAAAAATTGATAACATTCAACTATATTCAATTTTGTAAATAATTGATTTATTTTATAAAGGATAGTTCACTTATAACGTCCATGATTTTTATGATGATTCAGTTGTGTTCCATTTAGTCGTTGAAGTCATTGTAAGCCTTCTTTATGATGAAGTAATTCCTCTGAGTTTCTAAATCATGTGTCTAGGTTAGCAATAATTTTCTTTATTGATATGCATGTTCCCTGAATGCACAATTGTGTGAAATTCGTCATTAAGCCTACGTCAGATCGACGTTGAACTGAATTTCGACTGAAACTTGACTGAAACTGACCATAAAAAGATACATAGCTGTCCAAATTTTTGGATTTCAACGCTAATACCGCAAAGGGGTTGCTCCATTATTCGGACATGAGGTTCGAAATTGTCGTTACTGAAAGTTACTAATTTACGCTTCAAAGTGTTTGTACTGTCATATGATGCAATATAGAGGTTAAAGACAATTTTTTCGGTAAAAATTATGGAAATGCAAGGATTCTTAGTCATTTATTTTCAGCTTGTTGGTATAATAAGCCCTAAAGCTTCAACCGACTTTGATTTCTGATGAAATGTTATGAGTTGCACACTACGAGGAACTAAAATATTGCTTAAAATCCACACAATGACGTCAACCGGAAAACTCCGACCTCATTTAATTTTAGCCTCTGTGCTATTCAACAGAACTCTAAATCTACTCGACTTCATGAAAAATTCAATTTCATACAAAACCAAGCCGATTTCGAGCTCTGCTGAAGGACACACAATGTAAAAATGCACCACTTGTCATCAACCATGAATAACTCCTTTAACCTGCCCCGTAAAATAAAATAAATTATCCATAGGGAAGAGATAAAAAATTCCTAATAAAATTAAACTACATCATACGTGATCATCAATTTCTCTATCTACATCCATATATAAAAAATTCATCTAGTAAATTTTTCATGAAAAACTATCAAATATTTTTCAAATTCATCGCCATAATAAATTGTGTTAAACACCAGCAGCAGAAGCTAAAATAATAATTCCTTCATGCTGCACACGACAAATAACAAAAAAATATGTTAGAAAAATTTCTCCATCATGACCAGATTAAATATGCATAAAAAATTTGTCTAGAATGTAGATGTTCATCTAGCAAACGGTAACTAAATAGAAGGCATCCATCGTACGTTGCAGCATATTAAATAAATTTTCAGTTCCAATAAAAAATCCATCAACAAAAATTTCTCATTTATGTCCTAACTCATACCTAATAAAAAAAATCTAATTTTAAATCACACATCCAACACATAAACAGTACAATGGGAACAGAATTCAGGAAAATGCGGTACATGTGGTGATGCATATCATCTGGAAACACCACGTCCTCATGAAGCTGGTGGAGATTATGGTAAAGGAATAATTTCGAGACGATATGCAGCTGGACAGGTAATAAATATGCACTTTTTATACTCCGCCCAAAATTGCATCCTTTATGCTTCCTTGTGGGTCAGAAAAAGTTTTTATGTTAAATTTTTTTGTTACTTTATGTAGGAAGTTTGAGGTTTATGGGATGAAATTGGTTTTATGGGTGTGAAAGCTAACGATAATAGTTGTGAAATGATTTGTGTAATGTTTTAATGGCTGTAGTTTTGAGTGGACTGAAATAAGTTAGAACTGGCCATAAACTAGACATTGTCTGAACAGAGATGATGGCATCATAGGGTACCATTTGGAATCATGTGGTATAATGTTAGCGATCTCTTTGTTTGTTAGCATCAGCTGGACATTAGAAAGTTATAAAGCATTTTTGGACATCCACTAAAGTCGATATATTAGTGACAATGAGCTTAAAGCTATACTTGAAATCAAATAACTGTCATTTGATGCTGTAAATAGCATTTTAAGCCGTTTAATCTTTGAAGCCTAATTCATTTCATTTATCAGATGTTCAGTAGCTTCCTTCATGAAATACTCGAGCAGCACAGTTTAGTCACTAAGACACGACCACGTCGTCATGTCTAGACAAAGGCGTTAAGGTGTTCTGACGGCTGGTTTCGGAATTTTTCCGACAAAGTGCTGCTCAGGATATGACTACAGCCTCTAATCCTACAATTTACGTTTCTATTATTAAGAATCTTCTATATTATCCATTTCCAACGAGCTTAGTAAAAAGCGCTTTAAATTCAAACAAACCATAAACTCATCCCATTCTCATTCCTTACTTTTCCATTCAAAAAGAAGCCCCAAAAAAAAAAACTTTTTACTATCATTTTTGTTACAATTTATTATATACATGCAGAAGGAATGCGGAAAATGGTTGGTTTTTCAATTTTTCACACAGCATTCAACCTTAGCACATATGCAAGACCGCCTCAATTTGAAAACTCACTAAACTTTTTTTCCTATTTAAAATAAAATAAAAACTTCATTTTGCAGGAAATCGAGGTGGAAATTGAGTTAACAGCAAACCATTTAGGTCGATTTGAAATGTATTTATGTCCAAGTAATAATCGATATCAAGAGGCATCACAGGAATGCTTTGATCGCTATCCACTTCTCATCACAAGAACAAGTGAAGTCAGATACTTTATACCGAGTGAGTCAAAAAAGCAGGAAACATTCACATACAAAGTCAAATTACCAGCAGGAGTTACATGCACACATTGTGTTATTCAATGGACATACTATACCGGAAATATGTGGGGTAAATGTGCAAATGGAACAGAAGCTGTTGGTTGTGGACCAGCTGAAACATTTAGAAACTGTGCTGATATTGCTATTTATACGAGTGCCGGTGCTGGACGTCCACCATTATTTGTGAGCGAGAAACAAAATCCATTCTTGTTGTATTATAGAGATCTTCGTGCTGATCCAAGTAATAATGTCTTCCCATTGATTGTACGGTGAGTAGGAATATTTGAGTGTTTTTATTAGGAATGGTAGTTATTGAGTGAACTGGATTAATTGAGAATTTACTGGATATAGGCCTATTTAAGTATATTAAAGTATGCAGAGTCGATTGGAATTGGTAATTGATGGCTTTTAGGTAGGACTCAGCCAATAACCGAAAGTCTGCATTTGCTGCATTTTAGATGCAGTCTTTAGCTGTACCTTATAGTTCGTCCAAGGTTGAAGACCGGTAGTTTTGGGACGAACCCTAATTTTAAGTCATATCGATGTTGAATACCAGTATGGAAAGCATGTCAGTTCATTAGCTACATCCAATTGGTTAAAAGCAACTGGTCAGAAGCATAGCGGTTCCTCTTGATTACTCAAACGATAAAAAAGCTACACGAGCGTAATCTATCTAAAGTCTGAGCTGCGTGTGGCTTCTATATGGATTATAAATTAAATCTCAATTTAGATCAAGCAACTAGTATATGTCCGTAAGGTGTGAGCATTAGGTTCCGCATTAGGTCTCCGTAAGGTGTGAGAATGCGGAACATATGCAGTCACGTACTGCACCTAGCCTAACCACACCATGTACCAACCTCACCTTCTCGAGGTGGAGACTGTCAATCCAAGCCACATAGTGGGGCGGAATCAAACGAGGCTCTGGTTTTCTTGGCATGTCTGGATGTCTTAGCTGGCAGCCCCAGCTCCAGAATAGGTTACGTCACGCTTGTAACGTTACTAACCGAAATCATTTTACAACTGAAACGTTAACAAAGAAAAACGAACGGAATAAAACGGCGACGATTTTTAGCTTCAATAAACGGACACGAATTGGAACATGGAACATACGGACATTGTACGATGCACCATCTAAATTGGAAGATCTTGTAAAGGAATTTAAAAAGGTTCGACTTGACGTCTTGGGTATTTGTGAACATAGGTGGGCCGACAAGGGAAAGATTAGTATACCAGGGGGCACAGAACAATTAACGTTTCTGTTTTCAGGAAGGCCACTTACTGAAAAACGTGAAAGCGGTGTTGGGCTTCTCTTGTCTGCATCTGCTGGGAGAGCACTGATTGATTGGAGTCCCGTCTCCGACAGAATACTTGTTGCGAGATTTCGTACTCGTGCGCGAAACGTGAGTATTATTCAGGTTTATTCACCAACCAACATGGCTGATACTTGCAGCAAAGACAACTTTTATGAGTTGTTATCAGCCACACTGAGTAATACCCCACGCGGTGACATTCAAATCTTGATGGGTGATCTAAATGCGAAAGTTGGTTCTGACAATTCTAACCGTGAGTTCGTCATGGGTAGACATGGTATTGGTACTGCAAACGACAATGGTGAACGTTTTGTGGAGCTGTGCACAAGCCATGGCCTTGTTATTGGCGGGACTGTCTTTATTCATAAGGACATACACAAAGTAACATGGCACTCAAATGACGGAATCACGCAGAATCAAATAGATCATATCTCCATTAGCCACAAATGGAGAGGCTCTCTTATGGATGTACGGGTTTTCCGAGGCGCTGAGGTCCATACCGACCATAAGCTTCTGGTTGCTACATTAAAGATCAGACTTGCTGCAAACAAGCCACGTTTTGCAAATCACACACGTAGAGTAGATCCCTTAAAATTGCAAATTCCTCAGTGTCGGGAAAAGTTCAGGAAGGCATTGGAACAACAGCTTAATATAACAGCTCCTACCGACCCTGAACAGCACTGGGAACACTTAAGGAAGGCTTGCATAAATGCAAGTGAATCTACAATTCCTCTAGCACATGAGAGGAAAAAATGTTACATTTCGGACTCTACATGGAGCATTATTGAACAGAGGAAGCAGGCAAAACAAGCATGTGATGTAGCAAGGTCGCAGCAACAACGTTTAGAGGCTTTAGGGAGATATAATGCATTGGATAGGCAGGTGAAGCATTCAGCTAGGCAAGATCGTCGTACCTGGTTGAATAGTATTGCTGATCAAGCACAGGATGCCGCGAACAAACAACAATCGCGCGAGCTTTACCGTCTTACGAAACGTTTGGCTGGCCAATCTAGACCAGCAGATAAGCCAGTCAAGTCAGTCGACGGAACTCCTTTAACCAATGCTGACCTCCAAATGAATCGATGGACTGAACATTTTAAGTCTGTCCTCAACCCTCCATCAACATCAACACACAGAGACTTTTTAGACAATGTTCAAATTCCCGAACTTACGACTAACATTGACACAACCAGACCTAGTGTTTCTGAGGTTAGAGGAGCTATTGAAAGCATAGGATCTGGAAAAGCTCCAGGCCCTGACGGGATCGCGTGTGATCTTTTTAAGGCTCATCTGGATGTTACAACAGATCACCTTCACAAAATCATTGGGTCCTTTTGGGACTCGGGAACATTCCCGAAAGGTTGGAAGGAAGCTCTTCTTATAAAATTGCCTAAAAAAGGTGACCTCAGTCTGTGTGGAAATTGGAGAGGAATTGCACTCCAAAACTCTATCAACAAGATTACAGCCCGCATCATACTTGATAGGATTTCTCCTATACAAGATGTGTGTTTGCGCAGGGAACAAGCCGGTTTTCGTCGGGGGAAGTCCTGTGTAGACCACATCAACACACTCAGGATCATAATTGAGCAGTATAGAGAGTTTCAAAGCCCTCTTAACTTGCTCTTTGTTGATTTTAAGTCAGCCTTTGATAAGATTGACAGGAGTGTGATGTGGCGGGTCCTAGCAATGTATGGTGTTCCAGACAGCATTATAAATCTTATAAGGCAACTCTATTCAGATGCAAACTTTCGAGTTTTGCATACTGGAATGATAGGCCCTGAATTCGAAGTGAATTCAGGTGTTAAGCAGGGCTGTATTCTCTCTCCCCTTCTTTTCAACATTGTTCTTGACTACGTGATGAGAAAGATCAGTCAGAAGAAAAGAGGTATTCATTGGAATGTCTTCACTCGACTTTCTGATCTGGACTATGCCGATGATATTGTTGGCTTAACAGAGACAATGTCTGATATGGAGAAGTTCCTGTCTGATTTGATAGGATGCGCACATGAAGTTGGCTTAGAGATCAACGTCTCTAAGACCAAATTGATGCGAATTAATCCGCCAGCGCAGACACGAACAGCAGTCAAAATTCTCCATTTGGGAAATGAGGTTGTAGAGGAAGTGGATAAGTTCACTTATCTGGGAAGTGTAATTTCCAAGGACGGTGGTGCGGATGACGACGTACGCAATAGGACTCGACTTGCTAGTGTTGCCTATGGCTCACTAAGACACATTTGGACATCTCCACGACTATCTCGACGACTGAAGCTAAAAATCTTCAATTCAAACGTCAAGTCAGTGTTACTTTATGGATGCGAGACTTGGAAAGTGACTAAATCACTCACTAATCATATTCAAGTTTTCGTCAACAGATGCCTTAGGAAGATTTGTGGCATTCACTATCCAAAAGTCATTAGTAACTCTGAACTGTATAAGATGACAAACCAACAAGTCATCGCTGTCGAGATTGGAAGAAGAAAGTGGGGATGGATCGGTCACACTTTAAGGAAGCACGAAACAGATATTGCGAGACAAGCACTGTTTTGGAACGTTAAAGGCAAAAGGAGTGTTGGCAGAAGGAAAATAACTTGGCGTACAACAGTAGAGAAGGAAGCAGAACAACAACAAAAGAAGTTAGCAGAAGTAGCCGTTATAGCCCGGAACAGAGACCTGTTCAATCACTTTATTAACGCCCTACGATTCACAGTGGATCAATAGGAACCAATCATCAATCATCATCATCAACTAGTATATAATCCATAGTAATTTGAGGGATACAGACTAGTTGTGAGTTGATTATATATATTACGATGGGTAAAGGTGTCAGTTCTGCTTACCAGATCAAATAGAAAGTATTCAGTGAGAATGGCACGTGAATGAGTGACATGATCCTTTTTGGAAACTGATTGACGTCATATGAAGAATGTTCAGCAAAGTTTATGTTAGTAAGCAGCTTCGAAAGATCTAAATTATGATTTTCATGAATCAATACTTGAATCCATGATATTATGCCATAGCCATCGACATACATGAGCAACTTTAAAGACCAAAAATGTCACAAAACACTTGATTCCTCTAACAATTTTACTACTGCGTAAAAATTCCAATCTTATGCATCCATGCTCCCTTAATCTAAACGACATCAGTTGTAAAAATAAACATAAACCTTCTTTTCCATATCTCATTAATTTATCGATGCCATCTATGCATGCTAGAACATTCGTATTTCTACATACAAAGTATATTATACAGAATGTGCTGCATATGTTGTATATCGAATAAAGAATTAAATTGCCAGCCTCCCTACCCCAACACCACCCAACATTAAAATTCAATAAAAGCGAGACATATAAACATATACAGCATACACACATCCTTAATAAAGTTGTTTTATAGAACAGAACGGGGGAAGTCAAAGACGAGATGAATAAGAAGACAAATGCCTTGAAAACTGCCAAAATTAATTTTCTAAAGTAATTCGCCCCGCCATATCATCGAGATATTTTTTTCTGCCTTCCTTATGTCTTCATCATACGACGAGATTTAAGCCGAGGATTGATTTTTTCCTTACTTTCATGTTGCCTTTCATTCACGTTGCAGAACGGATGAAAATAATCTCGAGGCGTCTTTCATTTTTTTTTTTTATTAAGAAAATTTTTGATTTAAATATTTTTATTTTTTCGGAGCGAATTTAAGAAGGATGGAAAGTTAAAGGGAAATGCGAGGTATTGATTTTTATATTTGGGGCAGATTGGTTGTTTAGAAGGATTTAAAGGTGGTATGGATATTTTTAAAGAATGTCTTTAAAGTGTGGCAAATGATGAGTCAACTCTCTGCTGATGAGCATTTCACTGATACAGTGTTGTTTTGGCTGGATGACATGGAGCAGTGGTGGACAACCTTTGATTTCTCCCGGAACACCTTGATAGTAAGCCATAGTCAAAACCGCAACCCGAAGTATTTCCAATAATTTTTGATTTCATACTATTGTGCCAGGGCTAACAGGCTGCTCACCACTGACATAGAGTTTAATAGATGACATACCTTAACCGAAATGATGGAAACTGCCAAATGCAAGAATTTTAGACAATTTTGACTTTAAAACCCAAAAATCAATAAATAAAGCTCTAAAATAGCATAAAAATGTTAAAAAATTCACTGCTCAAGGCTTGTGTGACTGAAATATATCTAGAATATTATGAGCTTGCAAGCAACATGCACCTGATAACCAGCACATTCTCATAACTATTAGTAATCCCCCAACACGTCCATATCCACCACCTCAATCCCATATTCAATATAATTTCATAAAATATCCATTAGATCATTCCTAAATTGCTACAAAATACTTTACATGACTCTCCCACATACAACATTATACTCTCCATAAACATAAACTTTTGTCATAAACTCAACTTATATCTCGTTTTTATGAGATTATAAATAAAGGATTTACTCTTGAGAGAACAGAATATGTACATTTTAATGTCAAAAGTTGTGCTGCTGGAGAATTGAGTATTTTTTTTTTGGAAATTAAGTATCTAGAAGAAATATAACTTTAAAGTTTTTAGCTGTAATGGATTAGCAGTGTAGATTTTTTGAGATGGGTTTATGGCTGAAAATAGATTTGAATGGAGATTGTTGCTGGGCTGTGTATTTGTGCTGTTTGATGGACTTAACTTCGGTGAAGGATGAGTTATTCACTGCTGCATATTCTGCCATTTGAATTGGTCATAAACAACCATTGAAACAGACATTGCAAGGCAGGCAATGTTTTGCAACGTAAAAGGCTAAAGAAGAATTTGTAAAAGGAAATTCACTTGGCGTAGAACTGTAGAGAAGGACGCAGAGCAACAAAACACAAAACTATCAGAAGTAGCCGTTCTGGCAGGAACAGAAACATGTTCAACCGCTTTTATACCGCCCAGCAATACATATTGGAGTAATAGGAACTAATCATCATCAAAAACAGCCCCCATTGAACATCGAGATCAATTCCAGACATCTTCATGTCCTGCCTTGTAGTCATGTCCCATGACAGGAATCGAATCTTGAACCTCTCGCTCAAGCCGCTAAGCTATTGAACTTAAAGCCTCGAATTTTTAAAAGCATTTTGACTGCCAAAACAGCACCAAAATTCGAAATTATCTCTGATCTTCAAGTTTTTCTGAGAAAGTATCTCTAAAACCCCTCGTAAAGTATTTCCATCCATCTATACATAGCCCATAAAAGTCAATTCTTTAATCTTCAAGCCCAAAAATGCCAAGAATCCGTAAAAAAATTTCTTCAAAAGTTTAAAACAAGAATTTCTTTTTTAATTCAAACTTCTTCAAAGGAGATGTTCTCCCCTCCATGCTGTATACGAAAAATTTTCAAAAGCTTCTTCATAATTCTCAAACAAAAATATCAACAACGAAGCGCGTGCCATTTATCATTAAACTTATACACATGAAAGAAAAAAGGAAATTCTCGGGAAATTTTTTTATCCACAAGAAAATATTAAAAGAGCGCGAAAAAAGTCAAATATTGACATTTGCCATTAAGAAGGCACAATTATTACCAACAATTTAATTAAAAACCAAATCTCCGCTAAAACTTTTAATTTAATTAAATTAAAGTACACAAAAATTATTATATTAATTTCCTACAACCCCCCCTACCCCCATACCCTCCAAAATATGGAAAATATTCGCTAATTTAATTAATTTTTCACAAATTTTTCCAATCACAATGGAAAATTATCGGAGATTAAAAGAAAATTTGCTAAAAAGTAATTAGTAAAAGCTTTAGATTTCAATAATTAACCACAAAACTCATTATAATAGAAAGGAACAAAAAAATTTTTGTCGCGTCACAGCCCGTGCATGTCGTACACAGTAAAGCACATCTGATAATCTGATGAGAAGGGCTGCGAATCGTTACGGTTTGGAAAATATTTTAAGCTGAAAGTTAAATGAAAAGCTTTTTAATTTTCCTAAAAATAATTTTTCATTCCCCTCGACTTTTTTTTCTCGAGAAATGCTGAAAATTGTTTGCCTTCTCTTCCGCAACGCCATGCTGTCGACAACCACAAAAGTACTTAAAAATTTCACGCTTTCATTTTATTCCTTTTAACTTTGAATTAAATGCATATTAAATCTCGTTACTTATTAATCTGATATGCCATGGCATGCTAATGCTCTGTGGAATCCTTTTTTTCTTTTATTTCAGAATCTTTCTTGTTATGTTTCAAGTAATAAGAAGAGATTGAAGGGAAAAAGAAAATGGATGAGGATGAAAAATTCACCGCATTTAATTTTGAACATTTTTTCTTCATATTACAATGAAATTAGTTAATATAGCGTAAGGTACAATGAAAAATGGCATGAAAGGGATGCTTGAAGCTTGAAATATTAGGAGGGGATTGTTTGGAAGTTACGGAATGTTATAGAAGCTCTGAACTGAGCTAACGAATGATCCATTACCAATTTAACGAGTTCCAAATTAGTAGTTTAGAATCTTAAATGTTTATTGACTAGTTAAAAGCCCTTTAAATACAAATTTTATCTAAACTTTGAGGTTAAAAACAAAATTTTGAAATTATTGTCCCAAAATGGCAAGTTGATTGCCACAAATTAATGAATCTTGCTTGTTCCGGTCTGTAATATCAAAATACATTGTATTCAACTAAAATAAATGTCAGAATTGTCAGAAAATCCAAATCAAACTTGCGATGTGAGACTTTTTTTCACAAAACTGCTAATAATTTTTTCAAAAAACTTAAATTCGTTGTAATATATTTTTTTCTATCTCCTAGTAAATCTCACTTCAAATCTATTGAACATAAATATTCATCCACAAAACGCCATAACAATCCCATTCAAAAAAAAATTACCCATCACAAATACCATTTCCGTCACTTACCCATCATCTCAAATATAAAAGCATCTAAAAGAAAAGAGCGGATAAGGCATACCATTATAACAGTAAAGTTGTAGCAAATTGATGGAAGGGATGAAAATGCAGATTATATTTTTATTGTATCGCTAAAGTTTTCGTCTTTTTTTTTCTCTTCTCTCCACTTCTTCAGCCTTTTACAGATCTTCCTTTTTTTATTGCTTTTAAATCTTTTTACAGACAAATATTCACCCACTCACTCAATCACTCAAAGAGAGAGAAAGAGAGATAGAGTGAGAAAAACGAACTCAAAGAACCTACGTGAGTTGAGATGATTTGAGTTGAATTGAAGTGGGTAAAAATAAAAAAAAATAAAATGTATTATTCGATGGGTATATGAATGGATGAATGTAAATCTTTTAACGGATTATGGTGCTGAATGTATTTTGCAGTCTATAAAAAAGCATAAAAATAAAATTTTATCTCTCTCAGTACTGTAAAATGATACATAAATAGAGTCATTCAAGTGGCGGTGCTTTGTGGGAGAAAATATTGCAGTGGAGGAAGGTCAAACTTTGAGTTGGAATGGAATACTAAATGCAAATGAGTTTTTCATGTTGAAAAGTTGCTAAGCTGTGAGAGTTGATTTGAATTTATCTGACTTTTAGCTGATAATGAACTGTAGTTTTTGTTGTAAGTGCTATGCTCCGGTCTGTATATGAAGAATATAGCTTTACTTTTTTAAAGTAATGCTGAAATTCGTAGAAAATGCCATGCAAAAATGCGAGATGAGAAATTTTTTCGAAATTTAGAATTTATTATTTTTTCGAAATTTCAAAAACCGTTAGGAATTTTTTCATGAATAATCTTTACTTATGACTACCATGTCCTTTTCAACAATCTCTTCTAACCTTCTTATCATAAATGTTCAAAAATTAATTCCTTTTATTTCTCTCCACAGTGACCAAATTTGCGTGCCCGGACCAGCATTCCGTACAATTCCAGGTATGAAAGAATGGTGCTTGCAAAATTGCTTAAGATATCCTCCAAACTGTCCAGAAAACGTTTGCCATTGCCCGTAAGTTGAACATAATTTTAAACATTTTCAACCTTTTTTTTTTACATTTTTTCTTCATTCTCAACAGACGAACATGTGAAGCAATTGGTGATATTGCTGGAAAAGCCGGAGCTGACGTTTATTGCCTTTATCACTGCCTTAGTAATACTCAAAATTGTCCAGCAAATCGCTGTCGATGCTATTAGGAATGATAATGAGCTTAAATCTTTTCACATTTTCTTATGTAGAGATTTTTACTTCCTTCATAATTTGTCGTCCTCGACATTTTAAGTTGCTGCCATATTGCTCTATATATATATATTTTTAATAATAATTCTTTTGTTTTCCTCCTTTCTTTTTTCGTGTGCATTTGTAACCCTCTTCAAGAAAATTAATGATTTTGTTGCTTTTTCTTTCTCATTTTCCTTCGTCGACTTTGCTATCAGTTTTGCTTCCTCATGATTGTATTTTTGAAGGCTTTTTCACTTGATTTGATGAAATATTTAGAGACAAAGGAGAGTTTATGATGGTGGATATTTAAGGGGTGGTTAATTTGGGATGGGGAAGTTAATTATGGGGGATAAATCTGATTTCAATAAGAACATCGAAGTATATTCAGTTGCTGTATGTGGAGCAATGGGATGGAAAATTGAACAGATATTTAGAATTTTAAATATATGGATGCAGCCTTTGCTAAGCTGCCGAGTAGATATAAATACTATTATAACTAGTTGATGGCAGGTTAATTGTCCAGTTAATGAACTAATCTTAACATATTTTTGTCCATTCAGTGCTGCAAAGTACACTATCTTACAACAGGGCCTGATTGGTACTCGAACTAACAGCCTATTGTAGTAATTACATGTCAATGGTCTCTTACCTACTAAGCTACCGCAGGATTCCATCTCAGGTTGGCAAATACCTTAGCTAATGTTTAAATTAGTAGTAGGCAACGTTCTATTTTCCGCAGCACACCTTAATGATGAATCTTAATCAAACCGCACATAGCATACAGCTCATATGTTATATTTAGATCAGTGGTGAGCATCTTTTTATTATTCGCGGTAAACATTAATGGTAAGCCTTGACCAAACCACACACAGCGAATAGTTCATGGCATTTTCAGATATTTCTGGCGGAACCTAACTGTGCTACGGCATACAGGTTGTCCATCATTTTGCCACGACACAAAGGTTATCTACCTCTGATTTAGATAGATGAACGACTAATGACAACCATATTAGTCGTCTACATATCTAGATTAATCATCTAATTGTTCCCTCAGTCTTAATAACCATCAATAAATACCTCAAATTAGATTCTATAACAATACAAATGAAAAAGCCTAGATTCATAAATTCAATGATGAATCTCATACTTTTCTATATTGTGTAAATATGCAAAGTGAAAAAAAAAGAAGAATCAAAAAGAGATACCCGAAAAAAAGTACATTAATAACCCCAAGATAGCAGTTTGAGATGGAAATTGAAAATGAAGTTTGAACAAAAGGAAAAAAAAAACATGAAATTTGTAAATACACGAGTGGGATGGAACAATATAATGATGAATATTATGCAAGATCATGATATTGATAAATTCTTTTCCTGTTCAGCTTTCAATATTTTTTTTCACGAAAAGAAAGGAGATTTTTATATTTTTTTGTTTTGTATGCAGCCTCACATAAAAAAATGTAGAAAAGCTCTCTTATTTTTCTAAAATATTCTTTCATTCATTTTGGATGTTCTTCATGTAAAATTTATATTTTTTATATATTTTTTCAATGTTCACTTCTTATTGTTCAAATATCAAAAATTCAAATCCCTTGAAAGAATGAAAAGGATGCAGTTGGATTTTTGTAGTGGAAATATTATTATAGTTTGATGTTTTTGAATATTCTCGAGCGGCATAATGCAGTTAACCACATTTTATACTATGAAAATGGGTCGAAGCAAGCCATCGCGGTGTCGCTAAAGGAACTTATCCTGACAGACAAAAGCATACTATCATGGTTCAATTGTCAAGGTTCACGTCCTATATGGCGAAGTTACGGTGGCCTAGCAAATACGTTGTACTGTGCTGTTCTAGATTAACGGTTATTACCTAAGAGGTAATGAGGAATATCAGCATCAACTATGCTAACTGAGTCTATTGTAACTAGAGTTTCCCGAAGTCTCGGTTTCGATGAATGTTGGAGAGCGAAAACGAAAGCGAAAATGGGACCGAAATCGGAACCGTGACCTAGAGTCTGACCTAGAGCCTGACCTAGACCGTGAAACTGGGACCGAGACCAAAATTTTATATAAATTTTTGGAAATCTCCGAAATCTCAAAGATCGAGAATGCGAAATCTTGATCTCGGTCTCGAGTATTGGGATTGCTAAGGTATTCAATATTGGGATTAAATTCGATCAAGGGATTCAGGACATTCTGATCTCGGGATTGAAAATCCTAGGTATTGTCTTAGACTTCACATGTTTTTGGGGTTACCATAAGAAAACCACCAAAAAAATCAAAATAATTTCCAACTACAAAAATCTAACAAAACCTTATTCAAGGACTAACTCCTCGTCTTCATCACATAATCTCAATATGTAGCAAGAAAAAATATAGCACCACAAAAAAAAAAGTTCCATCCAAAACCGTTATTATATCTAAGAATAATATGTCAGAAAAGCCAAAGAAAATTGGACTCAACCAAGCTTAGTATTCAAAATAGGCTTTTCTAAAGCATTAAAGATAACATGGCAGAATAAATTCACTTCAATTTCATCAAGTGAATTACAAATAACTTCCATCCGATAAAGTTCTTAATCTTCATAGACAAACATTTTCTTTGCTTTTTCCTTCATCATATTTGAGATGGTAATGCATGCATGTAAGACGAGTTGAAGTTCTTCTGAATTTTTGATTTTTGAATGAGCATAAAAAATTTTTTATTTTATTTCATTTTTGCATCTTGCCTTGAATAAAAATTATTCGCTGAGAGTTATGCATGCAGATGTGCAAGCATCTCATGATAATAAAAAAAGTAATCTATAATTTATGTATGTAAAGTAAAGAAATTCTTGTGTAGGAAAAAAAAAATCGTAATAGTAATAAAGAATGAAATTTTTCACATGCACTTGTGAAATTGTATGGAAATTCCCTTTTGTGTTTTATTCAACAATGAGCTTTTCTTGAATCTGAAAAGCTTTTTGATTCATTTTTATTTTATTTTTTCAGATTCGAGACCTTTGAGAATTTTTTGTGAATAATTTTAAATTCAATGATTTTGAATGAGATTTTTAGGGATTTTTGAATTTTGTGAGATTTATTTACTTATTGCTAAGGTATTTGATTTCAGGATAAATATAAAGAACAACCTATGTTTCACATTCTGAACTGGTAGAAGTACTCGTAAAATAGAGCCAGCTTAAGAAGTTATATCCATGCGGCAGTGCACTTAGGTGCAGTATAGAGTGTAAAGAATCAATATTCTATAGAAAATTCGAAATAGCTAAATATCAAAATTCTCTAATCTAAATATTATGATGCTTTATATTGCTTTATACCTGATGCTACTATCCTGATCGGTACAAATTATTCATGAAAGCCAAATGGCTGCCATATGTCATCCAAGTAGCAATTTTTATGTTAACTGTAATGCAAAACGACTTGGATGCCATGAGGTCATCATTTAGCTCCCATGAACAGCTTGTGTCGATTGGGCATGCTTTAAAAAATTGCAAAATTTAATATTTAATGCAGTCTAAAGTTACTCCAAGAAGATTGTGTGCTCTGTTTCAATTGATCGTAATAAGTATTCAATACCAGCATATAGAGACATAACCAAAAGTTTTTTTTGTGGATGGAAAAGAATCACACATTCAAACTTCCGTATGAATATTGAATTATCCAAAAAAGTATAAATCATAGCGATGATTTCTTTAAAACCTCTTTCCTCCTTCCATTACAAAAATCATTTTAGTGCAACCCTGATCATCCCTATATTATCTAAAACGTCATAATGTCTGGTTTGTAAAGAAAGTCTTTCTATTGTTGTACTTTTCAACATTTCCATATATTTTATTTGACATAAGAAGAGATAAAAATAATGAAAATGTCATTTTTTGAACTTGTGATATTCAATCGACTCCTTGGTGAGCAAACTGAGGAGCAATATGTATTCACTATGACACCACTTTATGCCGGGAACATGAGGGATGTGCTTGGTCCCCATTTACAGAGGAAATTGATAAGTTGTGCCACTCACGTACCCTAGTTCAACTAAAGCTGGTTGTGTTGATAAGGACACTTGAGGTCTCAATATCCCAAATTGGTATATATTATTAAAAAAGAGAGTTGTCAACAGAAGTTCTTTAAACGCAACAATGGGCCCCAGACAAGGAGTCAAAATTAAATCAATCAAATGGAAGCCGTCTCTTTTTGGCAGTCATATGAAAGCCATACAGACTCGAAAGCAGTCGTCGAAGGAGGCTCCATGTCGGAGCCATTTGCATTTGTGTTGCTTTATGTAACAATCTCCCATAAATCTACCTGTGGAGTCCATCATTACCATACAGTTAAAAGCCTCCTAGACTTCCAAGAAGGACCCAAAAAAAAAAAATAAAAAGAAACTTCTGATTGACTTTTTATCACTTTATTATTCCTAAAAGCATTATAATCTACATTTGTAAAAAAAGAAGGCATAGGATCCAGAAATTAGGAATCGTCAGGAGACATGATAATCACACAAAGTAAAATTGACATTCAACACAGAAATGCTTTTTAATAAGAAATTTACTCACAGATCAATATCCAAACAAGCAGCAGCAAAAAAAATCATTACAAGAAGAAGCAATCAAGGAGAAAAAGAAGAAGGAAAAAGTTCCTTCCCGCCCTTCCTTAAATCAGCAATTTACACCATTTTATTTGCACAATTGAAGACTTTTTCACACATACAGCATGAGAAATCAGTTTGTGAATTTATCATTTTCAGGCACACACAAGAAAAAGTCGAATGAGTAGGAAAAAGTTTTTTCCTCTGTACGGTACCCACATTCGGTAACATCAGCAGAAGTAATAGCAACAGAAGTAGGATAAAAAGGTCGTTTTACTGTGAATAATCAGACAGCAAAACTTTTCTTTTTTCCGCATTCTGTATTACAGCATTCTTATTCCTTATACTTATTCCTTTTCATCTATCGACCTCCATCATGCATGCTGAATGAATGCCTAGATATCGATAAAAAAAAAAGTTTTCTGTCTTTTCTTCTTGATTTTTTTTTCAGACTCGAGTCATATATGTGAAAAGTTTTTTTTTTTGGTTAATTTTTGTAGGGTAAATGGAAGTGATTTTGCTCATTTTGTCTTATTGCTTTAGTTGATGACTTACTTTGAATTAATGATGTGGATTTTTCTAAGAATTGCCAGCTAGTTAGGTGTATCATGGAATGATTTTTGCTAGGAACTAAGCAACGTAATGATGTAATGCACCTGAAGATTTTAATGAGTCGCGTCATAGTGATATAAGTAGTTCCTAAAAGGCGTACTTCCAAAGATTGAAACCGGCTGAGTTGGTTTACTGATGGTTGCTGAGTTGTTTCTCATCAGTAAAAATGTATCATCGACAATATCTTTGCATAGACACCTTTATTTTTGCCTTTATTTAGACTTTGTCCAGTCGTGACTTTGCCTAAGCAATAGTCTTTGCTGGTGTCCTTCACGCAGACAGTATATTTGCCCAAGCAGAGACAAAAACTATTGCTTGACCAAAGGCACAACTAGGTAAAGTTGCTTATGAACAGAGATGACTATTCGTTGATTTTACTTAAGCTTGGGATAAAGCTTCCATAATACAGCTAAGATAGTCCGACAATTTTGACTATTTGAACTGTCCAGAGCAAACCAAGATCAAGTCTGACTCTGCTGCAATCTACATATGCTATTGTAGAACTATAATAAATATGAACTGGTTAGGTTAAACGTATTTAGTTACTTTCTTGGCTGGTGTGCACGTGGACCCATTGTCTAGCGAGAACGTCTAACGCCGGTTCTATCTATTGAGAACTTCTATCAGTTTGGAATGTAATCAACTGAAACTAAATAAATTCTTGGAGATCAATGCACAGAACAGTTTAACTATCATTAATGCTTTATAGATAGCATCATTTCAGTACATATATTTGCTTTTTAATAATAATTGAGGATCTAAGCTCATTGCTTGCAATCTCTTACTATCGTAGTTTACATTGTTGTCTACATATCTCGCTAACGATGTGGAAAAGTTTCATACAAAGTTTTAGCCTAAAATTCAATTTTGAACCGACGTACTTTATACACACACTGTCTAAAGCTATCCAGAATTCAGAAAACTCCCAAAACTCATCCATAATTTTCTCATAATCCTTCAAGTCAACACTTTAAGAACCTTGAAAACTATTTCCCAGAAAATTAATAAGACATAATAATCATAAGATATAATGCAGCCCTAGGACATTTTCATACTTGCCATCCTCTTTATCATCCAAACCTTCTCTTTCTTCACACAATACACACACCGATTGTAGTCGAAGAGATAGGTCATGTGAAATAATATAAAAAAGGAAAAGAATCGAAATTATGAGCATGTATGGATGTATGCTATATAAATGGTGCGTTCGAGGAGCATACTTGAGTAGAATAAAAAATTTGAGAATATAGCACAATGGAAAGAATGTAAATAAGGTAATTTGAATTTGATAGCAAAGAAGCTTAAGCATAGCAATATTCACGTGTGTAGATTGAGATTAAATATCACATGATGTAAAGTGTGGCATGCATAACATGTCTTCGTACCTTTTACCTTACCATACCTCTGATAAAGACCATTATTACAATATAATTTAATCTATAAAACTTTCCCATAAAATCACAACATGAAAATTTTTTCAAGATCTCATAAGAATTCCATATCTGCTTGTCTCATCCTACTTCTTGACTTTCCCTTCATTATTATTCGCTGTAAGTGAAAAGAATACGAAAAAAATATTTGCATAACATTTATAGATAGGAATAAAAGGAAGTCGAAAATGAAAAATAATGGAAAATTTAAGCAGAATGAAAAGTTTGAAAATTTTCTAGGGATTTTGCGCCTTTTTCGAGGGCTTATGAAGGGTGTTTAAGTGTCTAAATAGGTGTTTAATCACTTAATATAGGTGTCTAATCACTTAATGTATGAGGATTGCTTGTTTATGGGAATGGCAATAATGAAGCTGATTTAGATACTTCAGATCTTTATTAATGCACTGATATGTATGCTAGCTTATTAATTTAATTCGCTTGCCGTACAGATCAACTGTGATCCTCCCTCTGATGACGCCTAAAGCTTGTTGATATGTATATATTAGGATCATACTTTAAACAGACAATATTAGAGGTGGTAGGATCTTAGACCTTTAACTGTGACTGTTAAGTCACTTTTGAGCTGTTTCGTATAAAAATATTGTACCTTATGAACTGGAGACCTTTAAGATCTCATTATATAGTGATCATTAATTTAGAACGACCCTTATTATTCCTGTTATTGTCTTTTTATAAAATATAAATAATTGCAACCTCATCTCCACAACTTCACTACCACCTCCGACAAAATAAAGCTAATCCATTTCTTACTTTACCCAATTTCTAAATAAATGCCATTTTAGAATCCATAAGCATGAAAAACGTAAGAAGGAGAAAAAAAATGAATAGAAATAACATCTTGTAAAGGTGTGGAAACGATGTAAGAAAATTGTAAATAAGAAGACACAAAAAAATAGGAGTTAAAAAAAGGGGATCAACAGAATATGTTCATATAAATTCGTGTTTGTATGTTTTTTTCATCCCCCTTAAGAAAACATTTAAGTCTTTCTCGTGCGCTTTTCCATCCACATCATAAATGTGTGTATATTTTTAACGTAAAAAATTCACTTATGGATTCACTTCAACTGACTGAATTATTGGGAAAAGAAAAAAGTATTCGATATACATAGGAAATAGGAAGAAATTTGAGATTTAAAGCTTATTGGATGGCAGTTTTGTAATGGAATCTGATTCTTATTGAATGTGGATATAAATATTGAGTTTAAAGCTATTTTTTTGTGGATGTTTTAAGGAGAGGGGGATGTGATACAATTTAAGGTTATGTTTTCACATATTTTTGTAAAAGAAATTGTTTTTTGGAAAGTTTCTCGAGCGACGCAAATGAAGAAGGCAACGAAAAGGAATTTTTAGGGTGCAGCCAACTTTATAACTCAATATGTCCTTTGAGTAACTCAAATATAGGCATAATTTAGAAGAGGAATTGACATTTCATGTCAAAAAACTAGAAATAATTAATTTTTATTCCTTAATCCACTAAACTATCCCTGGAAGTAGCCTGAATACCACAAATCAGTAAATTGATCCAAAAATCCAGCCCCCTGGCTTGCGATACTCTGACTAACTGCACTGAATTCGATTTAAATCTGACATAATGCAAAAGTCACGTCGGTCTGATGATGGATTCTGATTCAAATATTGTCTTCCAAGAAGCAGAGAACCTTCTCTCAAGTTGGGCATGCTTACACATACTAATTGAGTAAACTCATGAACACGCTCATGTCCCGAGCGACACAAATGACAAAGTTTCCTCTATCGAGCTCTTAAGACTACGCTAAACCTCATTTATTAATGCCAAATGGAAAGCGCCTCCATGTGGAAACTGAATGGCGTCCATATGGCTGTCAAACGGATGCGGTTTCTATTTGATATTAGTAAAAGAGTTCTAGCAGAACCTTAAAAGCTCTATGGAGGAGTCTTCTTAATTTTTGTCACTCGAGTGTAGTTAAACATGTTCTTTGAAACTTAAAGATAATTGGATCCACAATCTAACTCTTGTCAAATTCCACCAAACTTAATATCACCAATTTATAGTCATTTTCATTTAGTTCACTTCTACTACAGCACATAAGAAGATTCTCTCAGCTTTACTTCACGAAAGTTTATGAATAAAAATTCCCATCTGGTTTTGAACAAAAAAAAATGTGAAATAAAATCAAAACTTTTGATTCCATATTGGATATTTTTTTTCTTTGCTTCTTACATCTCATATTCAAACTTATAGTGACTTTATGTTATGAGCAAAAATGTTCACATTCTCATTCAGTTGGTTTTATACGTTTAGTTAGACAGTCGGGAATGATAACATTTTTTTCTCATCTTGTTCTTTTTGACACTGTTGATGTGGGGTAAAAAAAAATTGGAATTGAAAATGAAAATTGGAATAAAAGTTTAAAAAATTTTATTTTTTGCAGGTTAAAGAGTTAATTCAGCGCAGCTACTTTAAAATTCATGAAAATAATAGAAAGTACTGTCAGGGAATTACTGTAATTAAAAGCTTTTTGAACTAATTCATACAAAACCGAAACGACAGTGTTAATGCTGGGATGCTTGCGATTTTGGTGCTGCAAATTGATGAAACCCGAGTGACATGCATGAAGAAGGCTCCGTCATGAAGCTTTTAAGGCTCCGGTTAACTTCTTTTATTAACACCAAATGGAAGCTGCTTATTTTTAGCAGCCATATGGACAGTAAACGTATGATAAAGATTTGAAGAACAGCATAATGTCACTGTGACACAGCATCATGTCTCGCCACGGTCGTATAAGGACTATGCATAGTTTGAAAAACATTACCACAGATGTATGAATTCAAATAGTATTTCTGACATGCATCGACCTATGAATCTGACTTGATGCCAGATTCAATTTCAAAGCCTTCATGTCGATGACGTCGTTCGGCGAAGTATTCGTTCCAACGTTTTGACGACTGTCAAATGACAGTCATATCACAATTTTTCGCAGAATCGGATCAATTTGTTGCCAAATATTTTGCGTCATACCTGAGATCGTGTCGTAATATTGTAATGTTTCTCGGAACAAAGTATGAGAATCACTGACATATGGATATGGAACAAGAGCTTATCTGAGTAGCACTAATCGATTGCTTAAATACTTACTTCCTTGGCTAGGGCGTACGGGGCCGATTGTCGCCTTTAAAGAACATCTATAGACAGTTCTATATTTAGAAAATTTTTGCCAATTTGGGAGCTAATCGGTTAATTGATCAAAAATCAGGTTCCAGGCTCCGATTTTTTATAGATTCTGCATAATTCAAGCCACTCGTCAGAATAATGTCGGCCTGGTGCTAGATAGATCAATCGACTTGTACTGTTTGAAATACTATTAACTTCCAAGTCTGTCTAGAATCAACAAGAGTCTAAGATCCACAAAAAGCATCATTTCCAACAATTCCATTTATCAACTTCAATTAAAATAATATCAAGCACTAAATATATTTTGACAATTAAATCTCAACATGAGACACAATAATTCCATATACCAAATTGATTAAGACATTCAGACGAAATGTCATCCATGGTTCATTACCTTCTTTCAGAAAGCAACCCATCCACAAAAACACACACAAAAGAAAATGTGCTGATGAAAAAGTTTCAGTTCTTTTTTTTGCCATTCATTCACATAAAAAGAAGTAAAATTTTTGATTGGCATATGTGTGAAGCTTAAGCTATTCGTGTTACGATATGTGTGACATTTCTCTATGTTACATAGCAACATTTACCTATTGAACATTATAGGAAGAATAAGATGAAGCAACATCAGACACAACTATATGACACATGTTGTTTAATATAAATTCTGACATATTTTGGAATTGGGAAAATTGAGATAGAAATGAAATGAATGAAGACATACCACCCCGAAAAAAATAGACAGAAGTAATATTCAATTTTCATCAAAATTCTAGAGAAAAAGTTTTTCATCTCTATTAAAACTTTGGATGGAAAACAAAAAAGTTAATTAATTTTTTTTCTTCATTACGTACACAAATTATTTATTTTTTTTTTGTACGTTACGATGAGGATTGGCAAACAGTCTGTACATCAGTGGTGTGCAACTTGAGTGTCACGGCACATTTTATCCCGAACAAGCAAGGAGCATGCTTATGATTATGCTTACAGGACTATATTATATTGCTTGAGTATACTTATGAATATGCTCAATTAGGCGAGTTTGCTCATTTTCCGTTAGGACAATTGAAGGGCCAAGCCTTATTAGCTGGAGGCACTGCAACTAACAATATGTTGTACCACACCCTTTGGACGTACAGTTTAAAGTGGAGTCAGAACCATTTAGAAGCTCTACACTTTGCAATGACCCGAGTACGTCATAAGACCTAATGTACCCTACAGTGTACCCAATTATAGAAACCAGTATATCATGAACTGCAAGTTCTGCAGCTGATGGAATATACCATGCAATATACCCAATTACTTTTCTTGGCGCAAGACTTTGTAAAGAAAATCATCCAGATACTAATATATCCTTGTATACCTAGCTGTAGAGACACATTAAGTGACAAAGACCTCAAAACTGTACTCAATACATGAACCGAGCTCGTAACTAGAACAGTGAAAAATAGCATGCCGCGTTAGGTTGTGGTCAGCGATAGAGCCAGCTTCAGGCGCCGACTGAGCGAGGTTACGGATAACACGTGATCGGTATGGCAAACGAAGTAAGTAACTAAGTTGCCACAAAGCTGTGCCTTGAAAAACAAAAAGTTTGCCCACCACTGGATATATGTGCTGCAAAAATTATATACTGATTGAAGTTGATTGGAAATTTGAGATGCTTCGCTCATTATGAGTAAATTCTTAATTATGAGCACATATACATGAAGTATGAAGTATGAAATAAATTAGTTATGAACGTAGTAACTTTTTTTTTCCTCGCTGTGCTTTTTTTTTGTAACCTTTTATCTTGACATATATGCGCAATAAATTTGTATAGAGTTAAAATAAAATTTATCATCATCAAATTACGTATGGGGAAGTATGGGAGACGTTTATTGATTGAAGTATGTGCTTTAAATCGTGGCCTACGTAAAATTGAGTCGTGGGTGTGAAAATTGAGGGGTTATTTTACATGACGTGATGAAAAATTTGCAAAAAGGTTTTAAATTGAGTGGGTTTTAAATGTTTTTTTTTTGCTTTATTTAAGGTTTAAAGTTTAAATTTCATTGAATTTAACGACTAGAGACGCAGTAAATTGATATTCATTGAAATACACTTGAGCCACACCAATGAAGAGCACTACGCAGGAGAGACTTTAAGTCTCTGTCACGGATAGATTTATTAACACCAGATGGAAGTCGCCTACGTTGGAAAATGATCGCCAAATGGATTTTCTAGAAATTTAAAACTTTTATTGACTATCAGCATGGAATGAGAATGGGAATTGAAAATTCTTGAGACATGATCAAGATAGATATCCTACGAATGTCTTAAAAACTTGTCAAAGTCGAGACATCGAGAACCCATTTTAAAAATTAAGACTTCTTCTAGACCTCTCAACTAGCTTCAATTATCCAAAAATATCGATCAAAATAATTAAATTCATGCCCGATTAGACCAACTAGGTTTTAATTTTGTATCAACTGGACATTTGCTTATCATTAACGAGTTATGGGTAATGGTGTTATGGTTATGGGGCATTTTTGGGTTTCATATTCACACAAAATTGTGTGATTATATTTTTAGACCATTCTAAGGGACATTTTGAGGCATTTTCGGGACACAGCAGGAAGGGTGAAAAGCACAGCAGCGTCCCGGCAAAAATACAGCAGATGGCCGCCCTAGTTATGATACAAATCGGTTAATCGATCAAATATCCGGCATCAAGCCGATTAGACTCTGACCGAATTCGGTTCAAATCTGATACCATGTCAGAACCGCGCCGGCTTGATCATCAGGCGCTGGAGTAAGATTTTTGTTCAACTAACCGACTCGTCCTATTAGACCCCGCTATTGAATCCCCTTAAGTCCACCTCGAATCAACAAAAACCAAACAACAAACAAATCATCTCAACTCCTCCACAGAATGATTTTTTTTTCTTCATAAAAATGGCAAAGTGTGTAGGTAAGATGGAAAACTTTCAATTAATCTTCATCATAATTGAATAAAAGTTTGGGATGTAATGAATGATGATTGCATGGAAATACTTCATCATGCCATGAAGCATTGAATTTTCATGTTAAAACTTAGAATGAAGCTAATTTCTAATGAGAAATTTGTGATGTTTCACGAAATGAGAGTCTAAATTCTGTTTTGTAGCTGGATTAGAAAGGAGTGGTAAACTGGATCGTATGGAATAATGAGCTTTAAATCCAGTGGCTGTACTTTTTAGCGCATTTTTGGATTTTTTAAAAAAAAAGGTAGCTTATTAAGACACAATGTTCGTTGTGTCACGTCACAAAGGTTGCGTACCACTGTTCTAATCACTGTGACATCTGTCAGGGTCTGAAACTATGTAATATCAACGATTTTTTCATTCAAAATTGTTGTAAAAATCATGAAAAAGTTAAATATTTTGCAATTTTTATTAAAGCATCAACAAAGTGTCCGATCCTTGCCTTGATGAGTATAAAATTCATTTTGTAAATCTTAATACCTTTATGTTAAAGCCTAACATATCTAGGAACATTGCATACACTTATATCAAGTGTATTTATATAATGAGAATTCATGTTTCTCAAAACTTGACATATTTGAGGTATTAAAATTGAGTAAGGAATATTCATGCAAATAAAAAGTTCTTAAATCAGCATAAAAAATTTTGATTGATTGAAAAAAAATGTTTAAATTTCTAAAGGAAGAAAAAAAAATTGTAATCTAATATGTTGTATATTAGTGCATGCCGAGGCAAGTCTTGAGAATGAATTTTTAATGAACCTCTTTGATACGTACGAGAAATTGGATATGATCAAGTTTTTTGTATATCATCGTTCATTAAAAATTCAAGAGTTTGAGATGTTTTGAAATTTATATGTGGAATAGAAAATTCCTTAAGGACATTTGGAGTGTACGAAATATATATCTGGGTGTAGGTAAAAGTTAGTCTTCTTTTCATGGTTGAGTGCTGAGTAGACTTGTGTGTTTTTATCTTACTTAGAAGCAACTTAGAAGTTAATTTGATGCTTTGTAAAGGCTGAAATTTTGGATATAATCAACACGTGCGATACATCTTGAGGATGAAGCTGTAAAAGCATTTGTCTTAGCATCTTGACGAATGCATTTGAATCTTCATTGTCATGAAGGTCAATAAGCAGTCACAAAGATCCTCAAATAGCACAAAGTCGGTTTATCAATCAAATTATCTGATTCAAGGCCGACGTCAGAGTTGGCAGGACATTGGAGTCCGGACTCCGAAAGTCCGTGGAGTCCGGACATTTGGAGTCCGGACTCCGAAAGTCCGGACTCCGGGACTCCGGGAGTCCGTGGAGTCCCATACAAAAATTTTTTTTTTCTTTTTCGGTTACACTGTGTAACAGTGGTGAATTTTTTGAAATTTTTTTCGGTTACACTGCGTAACCCGAGTTATAAAAGTGAATTTTTCGAAATTTTTTTCGGTTACACTGCGTAACCCGAGTTATAAAAGTGAATTTTTCGAAATTTTTTTCGGTTACACTGCGTAACCCGAGTTGAAAAAGTGAATTTTTTGACATTTTTCGGTTACACTGCGTAACCCGAGTTGAAAAAGTGAATTTTTTGACATTTTTTTCGGTTACACTGCGTAACCCGAGTTGAAAAAGTGAATTTTTCGACACTTTTTTCGGTTACACTGCGTAACCCGAGTTGAAAAAGTGAATTTTTTGACATTTTTTTCGGTTACACTGCGTAACCCGAGTTATAAAAGTGAATTTTTCGAAATTTTTTTCGGTTACACTGCGTAACCCGAGTTGAAAAAGTGAATTTTTTGACATTTTTTTCGGTTACACTGCGTAACCCGAGTTGAAAAAGTGAATTTTTTGACATTTTTTTCGGTTACACTGCGTAACGCGAGTTGAAAAGTGAATTTTTTGACATTTTTTTCGGTTACACTGCGTAACCCGAGTTATAAAAGTGAATTTTTCGAAATTTTTTTCGGTTACACTGCGTAACCCGAGTTGAAAAAGTGAATTTTTTGACATTTTTTTCGGTTACACTGCGTAACCCGAGTTGAAAAAGTGAATTTTTGACATTTTTCGGTTACACTGCGTAACCCGAGTTGAAAAAAGTGAATTTTTCGACACTTTTTTCGGTTACACTGCGTAACCCGAGTTGAAAAAGTGAATTTTTTGACATTTTTCGGTTACACTGCGTAACCCGAGTTATAAAAGTGAATTTTTCGAAATTTTTTCGGTTACACTGCGTAACCCGAGTTGAAAAAGTGAATTTTTTGACATTTTTCGGTTACACTGCGTAACCCGAGTTGAAAAAGTGAATTTTTTGACATTTTTCGGTTACACTGCGTAACGCGAGTTGAAAAAGTGAATTTTTTGACATTTTTTTCGGTTACACTGCGTAACCCGAGTTATAAAAGTGAATTTTTCGACATTTTTTTCGGTTACACTGCGTAACCCGAGTTATAAAAGTGAATTTTTCGACATTTTTTTCTGTTACACTGCGTAACGCGAGTTGAAAAAGTGAATTTTTTGACATTTTTTTCGGTTACACTGCGTAACCCGAGTTGAAAAAGTGAATTTTTTGACATTTTTTTCGATTACACTGTGTAACAATGTCAAAAAAATAAGTTTTTCAACTCGGGTTACGCAGTGTAACCGAAAAAAATGTCAAAAAATTCACTTTTATAACTCGGGTTACGCAGTGTAACCGAAAAAAATGTCGAAAAATTCACTTTTATAACTCGGGTTACGCAGTGTAACCGAAAAAAATGTCAAAAAATTCACTTTTTCAACTCGGGTTACGCAGTGTAACCGAAAAAAATTTCGAAAAATTCACTTTTTCAACTCGGGTTACGCAGTGTAACCGAAAAAAGTGTCGAAAAATTCACTTTTTCAACTCGGGTTACGCAGTGTAACCGAAAAAAATGTCAAAAAATTCACTTTTATAACTCGGGTTACGCAGTGTAACCGAAAAAAATGTCAAAAAATTCACTTTTTCAACTCGGGTTACGCAGTGTAACCGAAAAAAGTGTCGAAAAATTCACTTTTTCAACTCGGGTTACGCAGTGTAACCGAAAAAATGTCAAAAAATTCACTTTTTCAACTCGGGTTACGCAGTGTAACCGAAAAAAATGTCAAAAAATTCACTTTTTCAACTCGGGTTACGCAGTGTAACCGAAAAAAATGTCGAAAAATTCACTTTTATAACTCGGGTTACGCAGTGTAACCGAAAAAAATGTCGAAAAATTCACTTTTATAACTCGGGTTACGCAGTGTAACCGAAAAAAATGTCGAAAAATTCACTTTTATAACTCGGGTTACGCAGTGTAACCGAAAAAAATGTCAAAAAATTCACTTTTTCAACTCGCGTTACGCAGTGTAACCGAAAAAAATGTCAAAAAATTCACTTTTTCAACTCGGGTTACGCAGTGTAACCGAAAAAAATGTCGAAAAATTCACTTTTATAACTTGGGTTACGCAGTGTAACCGAAAAAAATGTCAAAAAATTCACTTTTTCAACTCGCGTTACGCAGTGTAACCGAAAAAAATGTCAAAAAATTCACTTTTTCAACTCGGGTTACGCAGTGTAACCGAAAAAAATGTCAAAAAATTCACTTTTATAACTCGGGTTACGCAGTGTAACCGAAAAAAATGTCGAAAAATTCACTTTTATAACTCGGGTTACGCAGTGTAACCGAAAAAAATGTCAAAAAATTCACTTTTTCAACTCGGGTTACGCAGTGTAACCGAAAAAAATGTCAAAAAATTCACTTTTTCAACTCGGGTTACGCAGTGTAACCGAAAAAAATGTCAAAAAATTCACTTTTATAACTCGGGTTACGCAGTGTAACCGAAAAAAATGTCGAAAAATTCACTTTTATAACTCGGGTTACGCAGTGTAACCGAAAAAAATGTCAAAAACTTCACTTTTTCAACTCGCGTTACGCAGTGTAACCGAAAAAAATGTCAAAAAATTCACTTTTTCAACTCGCGTTACGCAGTGTAACCGAAAAAAATGTCGAAAAATTCACTTTTTCAACTCGGGTTACGCAGTGTAACCGAAAAAAATGTCAAAAAATTCACTTTTTCAACTCGGGTTACGCAGTGTAACCGAAAAAAATGTCAAAAAATTCACCACTGTTACACAGTGTAACCGAAAAAGAAAAAAAAGATTTTGTATGGGACTCCACGGACTCCCGGAGTCCCGGAGTCCGGACTTTCGGAGTCCGGACTCCAAATGTCCGGACTCCATTGGAGTCCGGACTCCCCGGGTGTCCGGACTTTTGGAGTCCGGACTCCACTTTTTTTTTTGGAGTCCGGACATTCGGAGTCCGGACTCCGAAAGTCCGGACTCCACATTGGAGTCCTGCCAACTCTGGCCGACGTAACTCAGACCTCGTGTTGAATTCAGTTTAAATAAAGCACCATACCAGAGTCACATTGGTCTTTTGACAAATTTTACATCTATTGCTCGATTTTTGCTATTGTGATCCAGATTCCTCTTTCCAAAGGAACAAAACGAAGAGTTTGGAACTCTCTAGAAACTTCCATATTATTTCACACAAAATTAAATCTTACAAAGATCCAAGCCGAGGCAAAAACGAGCCTTATTTGATTCTCTGACTATGCTCAGGCTTGTGAATCTGCTTCTTCAATTCAAGATGTCGTTGAGGAATGACCAAATCCTTTAGTACCTTCCAGAGTACCTTTCGATCAGCAAAAGTTGAAATATTGTCTAGTATACACAGCATTAAAAGCATATGAACACAGCAGCTAGAGAATTACAGCAACTTAATATCTGCTTATATGCCCTTTTACTAATAAAATTCAATTTCACAAAGTATTCATTCAAAAGAAAAGATTCTGTAGACTCATCAAGCAACCAAAACAAACAACCCAAACCTTCAAATCTGTACCTGAATGAAAAATCCAAGAAAAATCCATTAAACAAAATTATCCAAAGTAAATAATAAGCAATTTTCATGATTTACTCTTGAATTTCCTTATTAGATCGATGAGCACCTTGCTATAAATTGTGCCTACATTTTGACAATTGAATATTACGTTTAAAGCTTCCTACGCGTGTCTGTTTCATCTTTATCAACATCACAAATTTATTCTCTGAAGATTCCTTGATGCAGCATAATGTGTGTAGGATGAAAGAGATGAATGAAAAATTTCTCCCACTATGGCATTTTAAAAGAATCTGTGAATGAATTCGTGGCTGTAGGACATCATTTAAATTTAAAAATATCTTTTAATGCTGTGAATTTTAATCGGGAATCCAGTTTGGATCTCGAGATTTGTAAGCCATTTTACTTGGAGTCTTGGTCTCTGTTCCTGTTTCGGTCTCATTTCGGGTCCAGTCCTTGGTCTCGTTCTCGAATATTCATCGAAACCGAAACTTCTGGAAATTCTAGTTGAAAGAACCAATTTAAACATTTCTCAGTATCCAAAGCATCCCACATCTTCCTCCATGTAGTCATCCCGAGGATCACAATGTGGTTGCTAGGGTCTCACTATGTCGCAGCATTCACAGCAAGACGTTAACCTTAACAGGCGAATAGTTTGTTCCAGGGCATATAAAGACGACTACGGTACGTAAAAGCGGTCAGACAAGGCTGTTGGGGTAAAGAGCAATGACGACAATATGAAGACTAATTTTGACCAATTTTCGAATCGACAGGAGTTAATGGCTAGTTAATGTCCAGACTGAACTCCAGTTGATGATTATTTCTAACCTATTTCTGTCCCCTTGAGATTTTCATACCGAAAATAAAAGACATTTAAGACAGTCAGATCATGCTGTTCGGGCATTCTATTATGATTCCCCATTACATCATCCAACTTCAATATGCTATGGAGAAATTACAGTTTGTGATCGCTTTGATGTTCAAAAATATCTCATTTTATTGCCATTTATTATTTATTATTGAATAAATCAATGCTGGAATGAAATGATTGAGTAGATGGCGAAGGCAATTTTGATTCATTTGTGATTGTGGAGCTTTTTAATGGAAAAGTTGGTTCGTTGAGTTCTTCTTGTTATTAAAGTATGCTGCTCAATATGCTGACTTTAATGTTGAATTTTTCAATCTGATGGATGGTGAAGCTATGAGATTGGAAGTAAATTGTGAAAAATTTATGAAATTTGATTTTGAATCGTTGTGGATTTATTGGGAAATGCAGAAAGTATGATCAATATGATGAATTCCTGCAACTTACTCGCAAATTCACAAATTGAAAATTTCCATCAAAATTTAAAATAAATTCAATAATTTCAAATCTGCAATCAATTATTACACGACATTGACGATGTCGATACACATCCGACTACATGATGTAACACAAATTTTGTTGCAAAGGAAGTAAAATTTTTTTTTTTTATTTCTATTTGACATGATTTGATAGCTTGTAGCAATTTTTTGGATTAATTGAATCGACCGCATTCACATCCGATCCCATTTTCACGCATCACTATGTTTTATCGTCATGATAAATTACTGCATTGCTTGATACACACATGGATGAGGATGAAGGATAGAAAAAATAAAATTTCTAGTCTATATTTCATATATGCATGAATGTGATTTTATATCTAATATTGTCGGTATGGATGATGGGTACGTACAATATTCCTGAAGCTATTTGAATAAAACTTCCTCGTTTTTATGTTTTTGATTGAATTTTGAAGGGCAGGAATTGGTTGTTAGGGGCTATTTATCATAGACTAGAGAAAAAATTTAGAAAAACTTTTCATGATAGTTCTTTAGAATTTACAGCAATTAAGTTATAGGTATGATGTTAATTAAAAATTGATATTTACAGACTCTGTGTTGTTGTCAAACTGTATGCGATGAGAAGGATTCAAGCTGTACTTAGTTAATGCATCCACTTAGTGACCTGAGCAGCACAATATGGTGAACCGCAGTTTTCATCGCAAAAATGAGTGGAAATTGACTGTCATTTTAAGTCCAGGATATGTAAGTGTTCTACCGTCAATACAGTGACGTACCAGTGTCCTAGCTAACACGACTCTGAATTTCATTAAATTTTTCAGGAGATACGTTTCAGAAGTGCATCTAGAGCGACTTTTGGGGTGAGTTACTTGAAATTTTACGACCAAAGTAGGATTTTCAAAAATATTCTACATCAAAATGTATGCAAATCGTTATTGCATGCAATAAATGATCACCGGTATTATAAACCCTACTTTTGGTTCATTGTGTAGCAAAAAATCTAGCATAAAAGGCATAAACTAAGTAGTACAATGTGGCGATTCGTATTTTTCACCTGAAAATTGCCATGATAATCAACAGTCATAGTGCCGTCAGGACAATTTAGCATTTTACAGTAAATATGACCACGTAGCGGTTCCCTAGCTAACACTATATGCTGTTCGGGTAGCATAATCCACCCATCCATCGATAAATTCATTCCATCCCAAAACAAATTAAATTTCTGATGAATTTCACTGCGAAAATATTAAATTGATTGGATTCAAACATATTTTCTACATTTTGATGTTGTGTGAAACTGTATATTAGTTTCATGTTAGACACAAATTTATTCATGATTTTATAAAAATGTAATGTACGACAAGAATATGTACTGGATCATTGAAACGAAGAGAAGCTGATTTCAAATTTATTTTGAACATTTTTATGGAACCATCTTGTGTCTATGCTTAGAAGATAAAGAAAAAGTTGAAAATAAAATTTGAATTTTAATTTTTTTTGTATTTTGTATGCTTCTTTTGAGTTTCAAGGATGTTTTTAGATTTGCAAACTGATGTTTGAGGCTTCAACTTTACTTTTTCGAATTAATTTTTGTGAATTTCAAGTGAATTTAGGTATTTGGAATCGGATTTAAAAATTTACTTAAAATTACTTACAAATTCAAATGAAATAGATTAAGAATTTAAATTAAGAATGTAGCATTGATTGATGTGATAAGGACGACATCGCGGAGCAAAGCAAGAAACGTGACATTTTTGACGGGATTTTTGGACTTTTTATTTCGAAAAATCTTAAAAAATCGAAGAATTTCCTACAAAAATTAAGAAAAAAGTTAGGAAGCGAGCAAGTATGGGCTCCATACGCCCCTGATGAGGTCTCAACATTGAACCATAACCAAATACTCCGACATTCTACACACATCTTAATCACAAATCCAAAACCGTTCCCAAAACTTCCCATTCACTAAATTTTTAAGCTTTAAACAATTCCGAGAATTATTTTTTTATGATTAAGTTACATGATATTCTTGCCAATGCAAGAAGAGTCTCAAGATGACGTAAAAGTTTCCTTCGACATTTCCGAGAAAAAAAATTCGTGTTGTTGACAAAACGCGTGTCTAATGTCGAATGATTCAATCCTCATTATTATCTATTTTTTCATTCACACGTGCAATTCAAATGAGATTTATTTATATTTACATTGGAATTTAATTAGATTTCTTGTTATAGACATTAGTCGTCGCAGAAATGTTGTGGAGTTATGGAAGTTGTTGGAAATATTAAAATTGTATGTGAATTAGATGAATTTAATGTAAATTACTATTAATTTTTAGAAAAATGAACCAATTCCTTGATTTTAAATAGAAATATCGAGTCAAATTAACTTGTGGCTTGTTATTGCGTTTCGAAAAACCATTTAATTCCAATTAGATACCGAAAATTAGTTAAATGAGGAGTCCAGCAACATTTTAATTTCTATTTTAACATTTTTGAACCACAAATTCAACTCTGAATGTTACAAGACATTTATATTAATAACATCTATAATAAGAACCATGATTACAACGTGATTATTAAGAAGAGTGTCAAATATTGAATATTGATGACTGTAAATTGATATTTTCACGTGTTTATTAGCTGCAAATTGTTATGACTTCTGCTTTTTAATTTTAAAGTTATGAATTAAATTGATTCAATTTTAATTACTTTTAATTGAATTCTAAAAATATTGTGATTGATTATTGTTGCTGAATTCTAGTTTAGAGGTCAATAAAGCCATTGAACTAGTTATTATTAAAATCATCGCATAATATTTTACATAATCAACTAAAATTTAAGCAATTCCTCAACCCAGTTTAAAAACTATTAAATTTTCAAATCCGTAAGACCGTCTCAAACTTATTTCATTAAATATCTCACATACAATCCACAAGATCAACTTATTCCATTAAAAGTAATAACAAACAAGTCAAGTATCTAAGTATCAGCTCATAAGTATGTTTATATAGCAGAAACAATCTACAAATTGATTGATTTACTGCAGTTGAGCATAACTTTGATTTTCACTTATAAACTCAAGTGTCATTTACTAGTAGTTTCATAAGTCATTCAAGTAAAGTTCAGTTTCATGATGCAGAAAACCTTCAATCGCTTTGAACTGAAACTTTTTATGAGAATAAATAGAAAAATAAAGTTTAAAGACTTTTAAGTTTTAAAATCTAAATAAGTTTGCTGTCGCGATGTTAAACCCTAGGAGACAATCAACGTACATAAATGGTAACATGGTCTCATCCTAGTCTGTTGGGGCAAAGAGGATTGCATGAAATTAAGGTGAAATAGCATCAGTTATCAAGCTTTTATGGACATACGATAACTTTACATGAAATTTGTCTAAAAGTTGGCAACTCTTTTAATTAAATTTTGCACTATTTCGTACAAATTAACAAGATCGTGGACTAGCTTAACTTAGCTTTCTGAAAAAATGAGCTTGAAATCGACTCGGATTTTCTATGAAGTCGGGTTGACTCAATATGACTTTTCAACACAAAATCTGAGTCGACTTCGAGTTCTGGACTATAAACTGGACCGTCATGCTGCAACAAGGACATCCGTAAGTCTTGTCATCAACACGGCATCCTACTGACTACATTATGCTACTAGACAGTGCCTCAAATACACTCATTAACCATACCTAACATCACCAAATGTTCAAAACCTTCCTTAATACCTCCTTATAACCAATTTACAGACAAAAACACTTCAATAAATTCCACCGAAAAAGTTCAAAGTATGAAAGTTCAAAACATTTTCATTAAAAAATCGAGTCGTCTTTATCGTCATCAATTAAAATGAGTTTAAGTAAGTGGAATTAAAAGGTCATGAGGACAAAATAGTTGAGTAAAACTTTTCTTCATGCTCCGATGGATAATAAATTAAGAAGACTCACTTCTGTTCCTCCTCCCTTCCTCACACACACAAAACTAAAAACAAAAGAAGATGAAAAATTTGTTCAAATAGAAAATTTTAAACCAATGAAGAAGAAGTTTATGATGGAAAATGTGAAATTGGTAAAATACAAGCAAAAATTTTTCCGTACCCCCAAAAAATTGTGAAAAGAGTTGATGACAAGAAAATTATAAGAATGACAAAGTTCAAATAGCAAATCCGATTTTTATTATGCTTGAAGAGTTTTTAAAGTCTTATTAAAATTCAATTAGAAAATTAATTTCACTTTATATTGTTTAATAATAGAAAACATAGACGTGTACATCAATATAAGTATTTATATAAGCTGTTGAAATGAAGTGTTGTTTGACAGGGGTGTAGCTAGGGAAGGGCGTAGTTAATAAGGCGTTGCTAGAGGGTGCGTAGCTACTGAAGCGTAGCTAGGGGAAGCGCTACTAGCTGGGCATAGCTAGGATGGGGTGGGTGCCTTAAAAAGGGGAGCGTTACTAGTGGGGCTTAGTTAGAGGGCATAGTTAGGGTGAGGCATAAATAGTGGAGCGGAGCTATAAAAGCGTAGCAAGAAGATGTATCTAGAGAGGTAGCTGTGGGTGAGTTTTGAACATTTAGGAAGACATTTGGAATTTTGTATCCAAAAACCCTACAAAAGTGGAGAATTTGTTCCAAAATCGAGGTCTGAACCTAAAAATCCACTAACCCTCCACCCTGGGTACAACCCCATTGCTCTATCCTAACTCTCTACTCCACTAATGATTTTAAGGAGGAGCAAAAGAATCCATTAAAATGAAAATAAAACTATAGAACAAAAAAAAAATTATTAACATTTTTCAAAGTTGATGTTTTGTCTTCAAAACGAGGAATTAATGTTGAATATAAAAGCATTCTGCTCGTTTCAAGCAACATATGTTGTCAAGATTGTGGAAAGAATATTAAAGCATTAGGGAATAAAAATTGAGAGGATAAATCAAACTTTTTTTTTTTTCAAGTGCTGTTACCGGAGTGATAGCAAAATTGTTTGGATTTATGAGGAAATTTAAAGGAAAATGTTGGAATTATTGTAAGAAGTTTGGAAGCTTTTTGAATATTTCGATTCCCATGCATCTTTTTGGAACATTTTGATTCTCTTTTGCATCTAGTGAATAAAAATTACAATTAAAATCGTACGATTGAAATTGAAATCAAAAAAATTGCATTGAAAAAATCGTACGATTGAAATCATAATTTAAATTCAATTTCAATTACAATTATGATCGTAGGATTTAAATTATTGCGATTGAATCGTGTTAATTTCGATCTTTTTTTTACGATCGAAATTAAACGATTCAATCCTAAAATTGGGATCGAAATTGATTGTATGAAAAAATTTTTGTGACTTATGATTATGATTAATTTTGAAGGATATTGATACGGATTCTAGACTATTGTTCTTTTGTGAATGTTGATGCATTTAATATTTAAACTGAATATGCAAGAACAGCTGAATTTTCTGCTGATTTGCTGATTTTTCTGTTGATTTTCATTGATTTTCAGCAGAATTCTCATTCTTTTGGCTGTTTAATTAGGAACTGAGTGCTTTTTGAATACAACGATTACATAATTTGGTTCAGTGAGGCTATATGGAGCTTAGGATGCTTAAAGGAAGTAGCGGAAGTGCTTAGTTCCTGAGATCTGATCACATGCTTAAAAAGTCATGATTCGTCGAGAAATTAAATAAAAATATTTTTGGCAGTTCCAGCCAGTTGGACATAGCCAGTTATCATTGAGATGGTTTGATTTCACAAACAAATCAAAGTAATCAAGATTACAAAACAATTGAGAGATTCTGGATGAAATAGTCATATCTACAGTGAAGTAAATATCTCTGCGAATACAGAGACTTGAAATACGAATTAAACAAAATTTGATAGCATTTTGGTTCCTTAATAAGACGAAAGTATGTTGGAAGTCCAAAACGGAACTGGTTAGTTCCAATAAGCATTTTTCTGACCACTGGAACAGCAAAATTATCTTTAAATGTTCATAATTCAACAATGGATTGACAAAAATCCAAAATTCTTTCAGATTCCTTTAGTATGAACAAAATGCTAAATATTTGAAGCAGCAGTTCTGTTTTTCCAGGTCTGTAACATCATTTATTTACTTACAAATTTTTGTATACAATACAATTTAAAATGCTTATTTCTTCAAAACCAAAACAGCTAGAAATGTGCAGTAAATACTAAATCATTAGGTTTTGAAAGTACTTTCAGCCAGTGTCAGCAACCATTGATATTATTGAAGTTTTAATGTTTTGAAGTTAAAAAATTGTCAATTTTTACGTGAACCAAAAAAACTTATTTTAAATTTTGTCAAAATTTATGAATTTCTCCATTGATTACTAGATACTGGCTCAAAGAACTTTGAAAACCTGACCTTTTGTTCCTTACTGCATATTTCTAGCTGTTGTGGTTTTGAAAAAACATGCATTTTAAATTTGATTGTTAATTAAATTTTGAAAGCAAAATAAATGATGTTACAGACCTGGAAAAACAGAACTGCTGCTTCAAATATTTAGCATTTTGTTCATACTAAAGGAATCTGAAAGAATTTTGGATTTTCGTCAATCCATTGTTGAATTATGAACATTTAAAGATAATTTTGCTGTTCCAGTGGTCAGAAAAATGCTTATTGGAACTAACCAGTTCCGTTTTGGACTTCCAACATACTTTCGTCTTATTAAGGAACCAAAATGCTATCAAATTTTGTTTAATTCGTATTTCAAGTCTCTGTATTCGCAGAGATATTTACTTCACTGTAGATATGACTATTTCATCCAGAATCTCTCAATTGAATATAAACAGTAACTTTTTGGACGATTTGCTATATTCTATTCTGCTCTGGATCAAAGATCCAGGAACCACGTGGAAGTGATTAAAAATTAGTATTTTTCTTTTAAACCGATAAATATCCTGTACATTGATAAACAGATGTTACATCATACATAATCAATAATTTCCAATTAACGGCTGTATGATAACTGGCTATGTCCAACTGGCTGGAACTGCCAAAAATATTTTTATTTAATTTCTCGACGAATCATGACTTTTTAAGCATGTGATCAGATCTCAGGAACTAAGCACTTCCGCTACTTCCTTTAAGCATCCTAAGCTCCATATAGCCTCACTGAACCAAATTATGTAATCGTTGTATTCAAAAAGCACTCAGTTCCTAATTAAACAGCCAAAAGAATGAGAATTCTGCTGAAAATCAATGAAAATCAACAAATCAGCAGAAAATTCAGCTGTTCTTGCATATTCAGTTTAAATATTAAATGCATCAACATTCACAAAAGAACAATAGTCTAGAATCCGTATCAATATCCTTCAAAATTAATCATAATCATAAGTCACAAAAATTTTTTCATACAATCAATTTCGATCCCAATTTTAGGATTGAATCGTTTAATTTCGATCGTAAAAAAAAGATCGAAATTAACACGATTCAATCGCAATAATTTAAATCCTACGATCATAATTGTAATTGAAATTGAATTTAAATTATGATTTCAATCGTACGATTTTTTCAATGCAATTTTTTTGATTTCAATTTCAATCGTACGATTTTAATTGTAATTTTTATTCACTATTTGCATCTTTTTTGAACATTTCGATTCTCTTTTGCATCTTTTTTGAACAATTCAATTCCCTTCTGCATCTTTTTGGAACATTTCGATTCTCTTTTGCATCTTTTTTGAACATTTCGATTCCCATTTGCATCTTTTTGAACTGTTCAATTCCATTTTGCAACTTTTTAGTAAAATAGATCCAGAAAGACACAGAACCTTGAATTTAATTTATCATTTCCTCAAAATCAGATCAACAAAATCACAAATTCAACTTTCAACTCATTCAACCAACTTTATGTCCAATCAATTGACTTCCTAATCTTCCATTTATCTGTCAATTCCTTTTTAAAAAAAAATAAAATATGGAAAACAAACTCAATTCAAGCATTCAATATCCACTTACACAGTAAAATTGTTGACATTTCACATTTTATTGCTTATCTATAGAGAATTACTCGACTACCCACTTGTACAATCTTCAATCTTTACATATTGCACGACAAAGTAAAATGTGTCATCGAAAATGATAAATCCACTTGTCGTTAGTTTTCATTTATGTTTCTCTGGGGGACATAGAAGTTGAATTTCTGTTTTTCATCAATTTTCAAAGACAAAAAAGTTGACAATTTATGCTTTTTTTGAGCAAAAGCTTTTATTTGCTGTAATTTTTGTACATGATTGAAATTTGTTATTTTTAACCATATTCTCTTTGTGAACAAAAATTACATGCCATTGGCGGAATCAGAAATATCATACGATCATGTTATTTTATTCGGTAGCTTTTAAGCGCGATTTTCTACAGTGAATAAGAGTCGGTAGGACTGCAATTATGAGGTGCATCCAAAAAAGTGGAGTCCGAAGTTTTACTTACTTACTTACTTGGGTGGGGCGCATGGGGGTCCATTGACGCGTTTAGAGAACGTCTGTCGACAGCTTTATCTTTCGATAACTTCTTTCAGTTTGGAATATTGAGAATTCTAGCGTCCTTAACAACACATCCAGGAATCTAGGAATTTTTCGGTCTTCCCTTCAAATCCAGGCTTTTGGAGGGATACATCCATTCGAGGTGACTTCATAGTGTAGGCATTTTTTTGGACTTTTGGAATCCGACCTCCCAAAGTCGTGCCAACTTTATGTTGCTTGATGTCGCTCATTAATCGATTCAAACTGAATCCGGCACCAAGTCAGAGTTACGCTGACCTGGGGCTAAGTCGACTCATTCAAAAATTCCAAAAATCATTCAAAACTCCAATTAAATCAAGCTTCCCTACCAGCATCACAATTCCCCCAAACTCTCAATACTTTTATCAGCATTTTACTCAACTCATCAGCTTTCAGTGTCGAATTCATGTTATTTTTAAATCTTGCATGTATACTCAGCATAAAAAAAATCAATGATAGATAATACTTTCATCTGACTGATGTATCATTAAGCTTTAGGGAAAATGAACATTTTATTTTTCATTGATATATGAAACCTTTGTGACTTTAATATGGTCATTGCATCAGGCTTTGTTGAGTCTTTTTGATGTCGTTGCATTTATTTGGATTGGTTTAATGTAGATTTGGGCACAATATCTTGGAGGATGTTCAGAGATATTGCAGACAATTTTCATAAAACCAGAAATAGGAGGGCCTACAAGTGTTGCTGTACAAAAATGTTTCCTATAACAGGTTTAAAATATGAAATTGAGGTTAGAGACATGAGGCTTGATTGACTTTGAAAATTTTGAATTTTAATCTATTGAAAAATGAGTAAAATATTCCGATTGTGCATTTGACTAAAGTACAAATTTTACAAGAATTTTTAAAGAAATCTGGCTGAATGTTGCTTTTATTTGCACAATAATGACTGGATTTTTAAAAATCTTTCTTGCATTTTCTGCCAGGAAGAGATTTTTGCCTGTATTTTTACAATTTCACAATTTTTTTACAGTTTTGCATTCATTTTCTGACGCAAAATGTCAGAATTTGAATGAAAATTAGCTGAAAATGTAAGAAAAATCATCAAAATTCCTCCATTTTCATGCAGTTTAGATCCAATTTTGGCTCATTATCTTCACAAATTCTTGGAAAATTCCTTATTGATCACTGCAAGAGATGTCGTCTTGAAATCAACTAATATGGTGATTTGCAATCATTCATTTGCTATAAGACATCACTTGCTAATGTCCCCACATCCTAATGTTACTTCTTCATTCCTTCAGTATGCATTGGTTGACTATTGTTCATTCCAAATTCCTCAAATTCTCTCAAGACAATAGAATAAATAATATTTCTACATCCATTACATTCATAAAGAACAGCAATGTCTCTTCAAAAAAAGACAAGATCATTCACATGTGCATAAAAACTTTTTTTTTACCAGTAAAACTATTTCATTGTTGCAGCATCTGTGCACACATGATACATAAAACAGAAATGATTTCAATAATAAAACAAGAAATTTTTTTAAAACTTAAACAAACAAAAAATGGAAACGAATAAGGAGAAACACTTGTGCATTTCCACTTCAATTTGCTGCAATTTCAAATTACAAAATAATTCAAAAAGTTGAAGTAAGGAATAAAAAAAGTTTTCAATTCAGGAAGTTCTTGTGATGCACAATGATGTTGAAAAATTTTATTTCAATGAAAGAATTTTTTTTTTTTTTTATTTTTTAAAAAGTTTTCTGTTCTTTGCTCGATTGCAAGTTCTTTCCTCTCAATTTCATCGTTCACTATTTTCCTTCAAGGGATATTTTTTTTATTATCAACAGTTAAGTTGAGTTGGGAATGATTTGTGCAGTTTTGCTGAGTGGCTGGATGAATTGAAGTATTTAGAGACTTTTTATTTAGTATTTTATTTCATTTTATTCCTACAACAACACTAATTGCAGCATTTAGGGCACCTTGAGGACGGTTAAGAGAGTCATAGTGTCGAGTGACTCTCTCAGTGGCACTGAACACAAATGAGGAAGGCTCTTTTATGTGACGTCTTCTTCGTGTTGTTTCCAATTCCATATGATATTAATGAAAGAGCGTTAGTCAATCTTTTAAGGCAGCAAAAGTCTTCCTCCTCTGTGATGCTTGAAACCTAAAAAGTCTATGATAGAAACTTTTGACAATTGATGTTTGAATTTCGTCCAAATATTAATTGTGATGAGAAAATCTGCAGTAAAAAAATAAACATTAGCTTTTCAGACCTTAAGGTTTATATAAAGCTGCGCGTTTATATGGCTATTGGGAGTTTAACGAGGGAGGATTCGCCAGATCTCATACCTAGACCTACAGTTTATAGTGGAATCCGAACCACTTCTGTAGTATCGACCCATATATAAGTGAATCTGCAAGTGTGAGAGTAAGCAGTTAGCAGTTAGACAGCAGACTAAATATTTTTAAGCTATTCTTTTAGGAGAGCATGAGTTCGACTCTCACCAGAAACGATTGTGACAATCATAGATAGTCGTCGAATCCTTGTCATTCGCACAATCCTCTCCCCATTCAGCACCAAAACTATTACAAAACTGCAAAATGAGACACTTTAAGAATTTATTTAACTATTCATCATATTCCATGCTTCAATGCATTAACTCCAATAACAACGACGATGCCAAAAGGTCGAAAATTCGATCCCGGGCTAGCATGCTTCCGATTTTAGGCCAGATTCGATGGAATAGGGCTTCAGGCCAGAATCAAACTGTCAGGGAACCAGATTTTTGTCTCTTTTTACTCCGTGTACTTTTCACGTCATTATCAAACACATGTGGACCTTCAAAACCTGCAATTATTCCTCATATATCCTTACTTGTACTTAACTCATCTAATAAAATCCTCCTATCCTCCATCATATTCCTTTTCCTTTTTTGTTCGTCTCATTCCAATAAAGTTGAAAGAAATTGTTTGGAAAATTCTTGAACATAATGATTATTATCATCATCATCAATTGCTAAAGTAGGTCACAATGGATAAAGAAAATTTTTTTATATTAAGCATGGATGAAATGCAGTTGATCAAATAATTGATTGATAAAGAATGAAATTGCATTCAACAGAACAAAGAATTATTTTTTTTTATCAATCAGAGCCTGCCTGTCGATAGTCCCTGATTGCTAATTTTCACTTTGATTCATTTAAAAGGTGTGCGGGAATTGTGTAAAGTTATGGAAGGTATGAGGTGTGATTATAGAATTGTTTGATGTTCATTTCTCGGTATTTAGTTGACTACTTGATCGTGGATTATAATGAGCTGTGAAACAATGAAGATGATGAATTGATCCCGAGCAGCACAAGACAGTAAATCGGGTTTTTTGCCATAAACTCAGTCATCACAACAACATCAGGGAAACTACGCATCCTACCATTAATCCGGCAACATCCCAATATCCCACCAAACACCCTATCCTGCCCGGGTCAATACGAACCTCACAACATCAACTTTCAAGGGAACTCTATGGAACTTTATGATTATTTTATATTTTCTACTCTTCGAACTGCATGAAACCATATTCATCTACGACTGCATGTGTACAAACTAATAACTTCTGTCATTGACAATTGTTGATCAACGTGATTATAATGTTTCAAAGTTTAAGGTCATATCTAAAGTTAGTTATATGATTGTTACCTAATGAACGCATCACTACAATTAGTCATTGTGGATGTAATGTGGTTTGATGAGTTTGTGACTGCAATGTGGAACTTTGTAGTGTGAAGGATTGATTTTTTTGATTTTTGAAACGTAGCGAGAAGGATAGGAAGGTATGAGGTGTGGAAAATGGACAGAAATAGAGTCTCGAGCTTGATTTTACTGATGTGGATTCCACAGCCAGAGTTACGCTATACTGGAGGTTTTCTGTGTCTCGTACCTTTCCCGTTCCTTTGTTATACCAAAAACTGCACTCAACAAGACCATCGATATTATATTAAGTATTCTGCACTCGATAATTTCCACTAATTTCCGCTAATTTCCTCATCATCAACCTGCTCACAATTACATATAAAAATTCAACTCCACACAAATCGAGTACAATACAAAAAATTCATTTTATAACGCAATTGAGATAGAAAATTAAAACTGAAAAAAGAACTTTCAAACATGCACTGATTCCATCGATTACGATTTGCAGCTAATGTTAAAATAATACTTCAACGGAATCAGGTCAATAAATGAACTCTCGAGTTCTCCTTTTTTCTGATAATGAAATGAAGCTTTTGCAGTTTGTTGTGGAACTAGATGAAAATAGTGTTAATTTAGTAGAGTCTGTTGGTGTTAAGGCGCAGTTTTTTGGTAGATTTGGGCACAAAGGGATTTAAATTAAAGTTAGGGTTGGACGATGTAATGAAGAAGATGTAAACCTTAGCTGTTCAGATATTAAGATTCATATCTGTACGTCATATCAATTTCAAAGCTAATGACAGTCTTTTAAGATTAGGTACGCAAAGCCCTTCACTCTAACTTAGATTAACAGATTGAAATTGGATCTAAAACACTCTTTTGATGACATTTCAGCTTGTAGCTCACAAATAAAGGCGTTGAGCTTCAATTCCAGTCCATATAATCTTGAATAACTCTCCTATGTCGAGCTTTAATGGTTTTCAAACTCAAAAGTTGCAGCAATGATCAATTCCGAGGGCCAGATGATTTTCGGACCAAACCCTTAACTTAGACCTAATTTCCAAAATCGAAGTCCAGACTCCAGTGAAGCCCTGCCATAGTCCTGTAGTATTCCATTTTTGAAGATATTCAGTTTATTATATCAACCAGACATCGTCAGAAATGCTGCCAAAAGCTTAAATCTACAAAAAAACATTGCCCTTAGGAATCTTTCAGCTACTCCCGCACACCGAGCTCTAAATTTTGCTCAAACAGCAAACATCAATGACACAACAACAATCCAAAAAGTTCAACATTGTCACTTGAAGACATCTTCTTTACTGTCACAAAACTTTACTGACAACACGACAATCCAAAAACTTTATACCATCCCCAAAATGTCCCTTGAGCAACACCCCAAAAAAAAAAAAAAGTCAAAAATGAAACAAGAGCAAAACAAAAAGCAATATTGAGGCAATTGAAAGCTATCGCTTTGATGACCCCATTTTTTACTACGTCGCTCAGTCACACACACACACACATGTGCACATCCACACCATTGATATGTTTTTGTCATGACGGCATTTGTTGAATATTTTTTTTCTCCATTCCTACTTTTGTGTGCTCCTTTTTTTTTATTCCCACTCTTGCAACCAACCCATTTGGATCTGCTGTCAGAAGCAATGAAAATGAAAATTTTTTTCTCCGTACGCTCTCTTTCCATCTCACTCACTTTGTGCTTTGAAACCCGCTGGCTGCAAAAATGGAAAATTGAACTGTGCGAAATGAAAATCGAATTGAAAAAAATGAAATAAAAAAATTTGCAGCACTAAACTGAACTTAAATCGAGTTTTTTTTTGCACAGTGAAAAACTGACGAAAGAAATTGCATTGTTTGTTTAGTAGAGGAATAAAAGTTTATGCTTTTTGTGTAGAAAGGGGAGATAAGAAGATGGAAAATACGCAAATATATAGGAATTGGGGCTGTTCTCGACTCAAACCAAGTCGACTAGACTCAAACCAAGTCGACTAGACTCAAACCAAGTCGACTAGACTCAAACCAAGTCGACTAGACTCAAACCAAGTCGACTAGACTCAAACCAAGTCGTTTTGACTTCTTTAAGTCAATCTGAGCCGACTCGAACTCTAGTTCTTAGTTTCCGTCATTAAAAGTAGCATGAAGTATCTTAAAATTTAGATAAAATCAACAGACTGACAAGTAAGATTCGAACCCGGGAAGGAATAATTCAATACCAACTTTCGTGACTCTCACTTTATTAAGTAAGCTACGATGTGAGCTATTAAGGCACTTTTGCTGCCTAATGAAATTACCACATTTAAATCACCATTTTCCCAATTTTCTGCATCCAAACCCCAAAGCCTTTCCCTCCACCAATCAATTTTAATTTCCTATACAAAACTTTACCCCACAAATCTTGCAGAACTTTCATCTTTAAACTTTAAAATTTAAATTTTTTCCCAACACAAAAGTGTCTGAAACTGATGCTTGCAGTATGCATCCACATTTTTGAAATTTTAAACTTGATGACATGAAGGAAATGAGCTTCAACCGTGCAAGTTCCTGTTTATAAGCTCTTTTTTCCTGCCAAACAACAAAAAAAGTTCAATTTTTCACTTTTTTTTTTGTTTTGATTTTTTTTGTTGTATGCAGACACACATTAAGACGTTGACGATATTGTTAACCTCGTTATAGAAACCTGCTTAGCGTTTGTTGGCATCAAAAAATAAAGACAACAAAATGATAAGAGCTTCGAGGAATTGATGACTTATGTTGTAAATAATTCAAATGGAGATGAAAGCTTTTCTTTGGATGGATTTTGTGGAAGTCTTTTAAAGATGTTAGAGTTATTGTTGAATGCTTTAAAGGGGAAATTTTGTGTGATTTTGAGGTTAGGGATTTTTATATTTGAGTATTTTTAATATGAACTATAATCAATTCCGTCGTAAAGGATGATGAGAATCTCTTTATACAGCTCTAAACCATCGCTCTAACTTTTAATGTTAGACTTGACGGACCCAAAGTGCATAAGTCAATCAATTGATCCAAAACCTGTACGAAAGTGGCGTGTCTGTGACTTAGGGCCTGATATGGCTTAAATCCGGCATCATATCCGAATCCCGAACTGGCAGAAGGTCTCGAAAGATAGAGCTGTCTTCAGATATTCCCTACGTGCGGCAATGGGCCCTCGTGTGCCCCAGCCAAGTAAGTAAGAAGTAAGTAAGTCATATCAGAGTCATGTCAGCTTGATGGCGGATTTATGAAAATCGGGAAAGTCAGTCATCTCCATCCACCTAAGAATCATATGCTTAAAACTATGAAGATGAGTATCTGAGCCTCGCATCCAATCCACGATAACGACATTCAATTTTCAATATTTTCCTGCCATATCATATCCTCTAAAATAAACTGAATTTATACTGAAATAAAGAAAAACAACACCTGAGGCAAACGTGAGAAAATGCATTAATCCGATAGAACTAGCGATTGAAAACAAACAGGAAGAGTCAGCAAAAAAGAAGAAAAAAAAAAGAAACAGCTCACGTTGAAGTGATAAATAAATAAATATAAAAAGCACAATAGTTATTTCCATTTCGCTTAAAAGGAAACTATAAAAACGGGTAAAAAAGTAGAATAGAAGTGAAACTTGAAAAAAGTGAGGAATGAAAAAAAAATAGAAGTGAAAGAGATTAAAAGATATACTCAGCAGATGCAATTTTCAGGAAATGGATAAGGCAGAGGCGTATTGAGATCAGTGTTGATATCTTGCCTTTGACTATAAAAAAGGCAAACTTTGCAAAGGCAATGAAAAGGCAAAGTTTCTTAAAATAGGATCTTTCAAAGGCAGAAAAAAGGCAAAGGCAATTTACTTTGCCTTTGCAAAGGCAAAATCTTCGCAAAGTCAAAGGCAATGCCTTTAATTTTTCAAAAAAAATTGAATTTTTGGCAAATATAAAAATGGAAAAAATTTCAAAATTACATAAAATGATAGTTTTTAATGACAGCTTATGTTTCCAATAGTTAAGGCACAAAAAAATCCAATTTTTAAAAAATTGCCTGCCTTTGCCTTTGACTTTGCCTTGCAAAGGCAGAAAAAATTACCTTTGCCTTTTTTCTGCCTTTGAAAAAGGCAAAATCTTTGCAAAGGCAATGCCTTTTTCAAAGGCAATCCATATCAACACTGGCTTCCAGTTAGTGGAGCTTTAGGGAAGCCCTCAAAACTTTGTGGCGGTGCCTTCTTCATTTGTATTTTTTGTGATTACCACATGGAAGCCGTCTAAATTTTGCAGCAACATGGACGTCAAATCAATTGCAGACTCATAAAATCTCCTATTGTAGCCTTCTTCATGTGAGTGTCTCTCGGTCCACAACTTCCAATTTCAGCAAAAGACTTTAAAAAGCTCATTTTAGCACCTCATAAAATTCTTTACAAAATCTTTGAATTCAGCATGAAAAGTAAGCAAATTTACCCAAAAAGTCATTTCTGCAACCAACAAAAAAAGGTAAAATTTATTTTAGCTATAAAATTGTATGCTGAAATTGTATTTTTCTTATGCCAATGAAGTCAGCAACTTTCTCTCCACGCTCATATAATCATGATGAGCCAAAAAAAAGTCTCTCCACAAAATGTCAAGACCTAAGAATGAACTAAATTCTATTTGTGAGATGATTAAGAAGAAAATGAAGGAAGCATTACATGAAGATTATTTGATTCTGTTGAATCATATGAGCTTAAGGTTCATAAAAAGCTAGTAAATGAAAGGAAATTGCTTTTCTCATGATAGGACAGGTGTTCCTTTATATTTTTAATGCATAACCATTAAAGCCATTTATTTATTTTCCAACTTAATGGATTTTATCGATTTAAATGAGCTTTGTTGGATATTTTTGAGGCATAATATGGACTAGGTATAGGAAATAAGACGATGTGAATATCGTATTTGACCTTAAACTGCAAACTTGAAAATAATGATGATGAAAATTTCAATAAATTCATAAATGTTGTGATGCAGGGGTAGGGATAGTGAAGCTTAGATGATTAATTGTTTGGTAATATCATAAGGAGGGTAATGGATGGAGAGTCATGTAGGGATGCAAAACTCATAATGAGGGAGAGGTTGAGTTTTGGATTATTATATCGAAAACCTTAGAAAATTGAAGAACTTAGTCCAAAAATGTGAAGATTTTGAACCTCAAACTCTTTTTTACCTCTTCTTGGTTGCTTGCCTTTTGATTCCAACCTCTTAAGATGAGCTCAGCAGTTAAAATGGACGATCAGAAATCGAAAAGCTGACTTAAACATGAGTAGCTATCTCAAAGCTTCTGTGAGTGGAAGTAACATTACTCTCGAATAGTACAAGTCAGTAATTCGGTCTCAAATCCAGTACCAGACAAGCTAGTTTTTGCTATGATACCGGATTAAAATCGAATAAGGCACCAAGTCATGTTCACGTCGATTTGAGGCCGGATCGATGATCCAATTTGTGCATTTAGTATTGGAAATTGGCAGCCGAAAACAAGCTTTAGGTGACATCTGAGGGAGATCATGAATCACAGTACGGCCATCGAAGTAAGTAAGTTTCCAATTTGTGCTGTTCATGTCTCCCAAATCCATCTCTTACTCCACCCCTTGTAAATATGAATAATTTTATAATAATAACATTCAAGTCTTCTCATTCAAATTCAACCATCTCATCATATTTCCCAAATATTGGGCTTAGCCGCAAATAACGTTCCATTTTTTTTCAAAATTTCAACGGAAAAAAATAATTTTTTTCAAAAACAGATTACTAATTATGTTAATTAAACTAATTTAAAGTATGATTTGCTTCCGTAGAGTAATCTAATCTTAAAAAGGAACATAAAATCTTTATGCTCCCACAATTTAAATCATAATAAACACATAAATTTAGCGATTTTTATTAATTTTTCTGAAAAATTTTAAAAAATGGAACAAAAATTCACACTCAGTAATTGAGATATTTTTTGAATTTTTGCATTAATTAAAGCACTAATCATAGCAAATTATATGCCAAAATGTTGGATTTTTGAATTTCTACAATAATAACTATCAAAAGTGATCCTAAAAAGTCCAACTAAGGAGAAAAATGCCTTTAACTTCAAATTACTGAGTGTGAATTTCTCAACGGCCATGCCCTATTACAATATTCCATCCTACATAAGTCTCTCACAAAATCCTCAATCTCAAGTTTAAGTTCATCCAAAACAAGAAATCTATCATCAATTCAAGTATGAAGTAAGTGAATAAATTAGATATCCAAAAAATATATGTATTCAGATCGATTCTGTGATGTAAACATGATTCAAAATATTCCATTGCATCTTAAATTCAAATTGAATTTATTTCTCAGAAAAATGAGGCATTTGAGTAACAATAAAGAGCACATGAATGATGAAAGTGAAATCAATATTGTTTAATGTTGACAATAAAATCCTAGAAAGGGGTGGGATTCATTAAATGTTTGAGAATTAAAAAATTCTTGGAATGTGTGCTTTGAGCATTTGATGATGTAGAATAAGATATCATGAAATATCATAATAACATGAAGAAATGCTGTTGACATAGACAAACAATGGATAAATAATGGAAAAAAATACTGAATTATTGGTAAGTAAGATTTAACTTTCAAGACGAGTAGACGAGTGTTGGCTGAATTGTATCCAGGACACTCAGATTTTCAGCATTTATCTTCATAGCTCTTGATCGGCAAGGAAAAACCGAGATCTTTAATTCTAAGAATCTTAATAATAGTGTTGATATGGATTTGCTTTGACCATTGCCTATAAAGTTGCAAATTTTTGGTCATTTTAATGGCACTTTAAAGTCAAAGACAAGATATTAACACAAGAATAGAGTCAAAGAATTCTTGATACTGTCATCTGTTTCTCATATTCCATTTACGATGCTATTGTCTTTGTATTGACATTTTTTAAACCTAGAGCTCGAAGTCAACTCCAATTTTATATGGAGACTCGAGTCGACTTAAGCCGACTTTTAATTACAAAACCTGAATCAAATTCGATTTGTGCTAAAACGTGTTGCTTTTTATATTTTGCCTTTTTACTAATCCTTAATCACAATATTCAGTTGATTCGAATAGTACAAATTAATTGATCGATCAATAATCCGGTCTCCGGTCGACGTGGTTCTGACTTGTTGAAGGATTCGATTAAAATTCGCCTTAACTTCAGTATTATGTCATGCAACAAGCCAGCGTAACTCCGACATTTTACAAGATTTGGTTTAAATTTGCCTTAAATCCAATTCATATCATGATACCAGATTAAGAAGAATTTAAACCAAATCCGACACCATGTCAGAACCACGCCTTTTTGCTGTCAAATTTTGTATTGGTTCACTTATGCAATTCGGATGAACGTCTGAGCCGCGTCTGAGCCTTGTTGCTGGAATCAGATTATTTTTAATTAAAAATCTACTGTGAATTCAAATTGAAATGTTCCTTTGAAGGTAATACGAATTAATTTATGATTTATATGAGCATTAATGTGTGTACTGAATGTATTTTAATATCAAGCAGCTCCATAAAATTATAAAAACAATTGAAATCCAAAATTACAAAATTATTACAGCATGTATTAACATTGTGCTCAATTTATAATGCTTCAGATTTAATCAAAATACCTCAAACCACCTCAAAGAAGTTCATTTTAACCCAAAAAATTATTCAAAAATATCAAATTTTCTGTAATGAATCCTGACAAAGCAGCCTCAAAATACACACACACACGTTAACTAATGAGATTACGTAATTTTTACTCAACAGCATTCACGTCAAATTACATGCCGTGTAAAATATCAAAGTGAATATTCCATAGAAACCAAAAACTACTTATATGTTATGTTGCGATTGCTATAAGTGCTGATTCTCTTTTACCTTTTTGCTGTGTATGTGTATTTATGGAATTTAATTAGTAAATAACTTCTATGGTTTAATTTTAACCTGGATTTTGTAAGTATTTGTTTGCATTTTTTTTTATCAAAAGGAATTTCTCATGCTTCACAGACACGACTGTTATACTTTATTGCACAAATGTTGTGATGCAGACATTTTATAAATAAAGGAATGTGGATGTAATTGAGAACAATCGAGAATGCTGTAATGAATGAAAGGATTTTTGTGCTTAATATTGGTTACTGAATGACCTGAACAGCACAACGTGTTCGTCAGGACAAGGGAACGTTGCTGTTTTAATTGTAAGACGCGAAATTGGTCTAACGCATTGTAAAGTTTGATTTTTATCCATTTTTATGGCAAAAATGCAATTTATCACATTCCCGAGTGGATATAAATACATTAGAACTAGTCATCAACTGGACTCAAATTTGTCATCAACCAGTTACAATGTATGATTGTGCACTTTCCCTAGTGTTCATCAAGGCAACGCTACATTGCCGAATCATCAATGGTAAGACGGGAACTAAGCCTTAGGTAATCGTAACAGCTGAATTTGACTCGTTTTTATGGCAAAGAATCCGATTTTCCGGATTGTGAAGCTCGAGATGACTTAATTCAGTTGTCACTGCACTTTTGAGTTCTTGTTCCTGAATGACGATAGTCATTAGCTCCTATTGTTCCAGTGTGAATCGTTAGGCTTTTTGTTCCTATATATTCAGATCTGCTTGTTCAACAATTGCCTATAAAAGCTGTCGATTTCAAAATGATGCTTATTGCAGTTACTAGGGATAGAAATACCTAAAACTCTCATAAAATCAGATCTAATACGCATGAACTTCAAAGTTTTATGAATCCTGCTTAAAGCCTCAATAATTTCCATCAATTGGGAATCAAAATCATCCCTATACACATTCCAGGTTTAAGTTCTTACAACTTTAAAATCCATAACAACGAAGAATATCAACAGAATGCCTTCATTCCAGCTTTAAACGACAACTGTGATTTATTCATTGATGTCTCCATGCTCCTCACAACTTAAAAACCTTGAAATGTCAATATAAATGTGATTTCTATGGTTTTTTTATTCCCCCATGTCTGATCTTACCTGACTATACAGCATCCATAACAATATGAAAATCCTTGACAACATTAAATTATTCCACAAAACAATAGAGAACCAATAATAAATCAAACAAATTCTTGTGACGTAAATAGAAAATGATTTCTATTTTTTTTTTTTTCATCATGTCTACAATCAATTTGTTCATGAGAATGGAGCAAGGTCATAGAATACGAAGAATAGACTATGCATCTGACGTTATAATTCACCTTTTGTCTATTGCAGTGGTGGGGAACCTGTGTGCCGGACAAAATTTAGGGAAATTTTATGAATTGTGTGTCATGTTTGGTTTCCATCGAGGCTTACCAACATGTTGTGCCACGAAAAATGAAATGTTGTCCACCACTGTTCTATGCCTTACACATTTTATGAGTGAGGAATCATTTGTCATCTCTATGACATTAAATCAGCTGAAAAGATGTGAATTAAAGTTGAGTGTTCCAAGGCCGATGCTAAGGGCGTAGATGCGTAGACGTGTATTCAGGAAATAAGGAGGGATGGGGGTTTTTTGCTCTAAAATAGCCGTTAAATTTTGAATTTTCATGCATGTCCTGATTTTTTACACAAATTACACAAAAACCCCTGATTTTTCTAAAACAAATTCTGGACTGCCAAGCTAAGGGCGTATTCAGGTTGCTGAGGAATTGAGGGTCAAACCATCAAGTAAGAGAGTTTTGGGTCAAACTAAGTAGGAAGGGAGGTTTGGGGTCAAACCATCTAGAAGGAATTTGTGGAGTCTAACGACCTAGTAAGGGGATTTGAGGAAAAACAACCTAATATAGAGTTTTGGAGTCAAACTACAAAAGAGGAGGGTTTGGGGTCAAATCACGTCGTTAAGATGTTTGGACTCGAACCACCTAGTAAGAAGGTTAAAGGTCAAACAGCTAGTATGGGGATTTGGAGTCAAACCATCTAGGAGGGGGATTTGAAGTCAAAACCACTGGTAGGAGAATTTGGAGTCGAAATACCTAGTAGAAGGGTTGGGGATCAAACGACTTAGTAAAGGGGTTGAGAGTCAAATCACCTAAAAAGGGGGTTGGAGGTCAAATAGCCTAATAAAAGTGTTTGGGGTCAAATAATCCCTAAAACCATCTACTTCCTATTTTTGGGAAAACATCTTCAATTTTTTAGAGTTTTTATAACAAAAATCCCAAAATCCTACTAAATTTTTCCAATTTCTACAGCAAAACACTCAAAATTTCCAACTCCACTCCTGAAAGATCCTGAAATATGAAACACCAAATAAATAAAGACAGACAACATTTGTTCATTTATCATACTTAATTTATTGTACAACTTTCATTCCTTCTATTTTTTTCAATTTAAATTTAAGCCTAAAATGTAACAGTTTCATCATCTTTTATCTTTTCAATTGTAGGTAAAATTTCACATTTTTTTTTTTACTTCCTTCTTTTTTTAAGTTTAATCTTTTTTTATTTTTTTCCGTTATTAAATTACATTTCATTGAAACATTTTTTTGTTTTTAGTTTATTTTTTACTTTTTTATGATTTTATGTATGTAGAAAACAAGAGAAAATATTTTTTAGGGAATAAAAAGTTTTTTTTTTTATTTAAAAAAGATTTGAAATTTTTTGAGGTTATTTTTGGGGGTCTATGGTTTGAAAATTTGAGATTTTATTGAAATTTCGACATGAGACTCCCAAAAAATAACCTAAAAAATTCTAAATTTCTGGTATTTTTCTTTAAAATAAATGAAAAAATTTTCACCTTTTTTTTTGAATTATTTCAAGGATTATTTTTTATAAATATTATAAAGTGTGTGTATTCTTCATTGGTTGATTAAAATATAATATAAATATATATTTCTAGATATTTTTTTTTCATTTATTTTTTTTCTATAGTATTGAAGCAATGAGATTAATCCAACTGTGCTTGAGATCTCATTCAAAATTAAAAATAAACAGCAATTGATTAAATTTCATGGAAAATATATTAATGATGAAAAATCTCATTTCCTCATACTATACATGCTTGGTAGATAAATCGTTTATGATTAAGAGATAAAAAAAAGGAAATTCAATCTCTTCTTCATACTTTTTATGACGTGAATGTGCCATTTTCATAATTTTTTTCTTTTTTTGCATATTTTGACAAATAAAAAAATTTATTTTTTTTTATTATTATTCACTAATACATAACAAAACATTAAAGTCTTCATAATAAAACAAATTGCGATGTCTTTAGCTGGTTGGGGGAGGGGATGGTGGATGATTTTGGGGTTATGTGATTTTTTTTTGAGATTGTGTCATGCTTTCCTTTACAACACAACACTCAATTTTTCAGCAATTAACATTTTAGAGTTCATTTTTCATTCTTAAGCGACTCAGACAAAAGAAGGAGGAGTCTATAGAGAAGCTAAGGCTTTTAATCCCAATATTAAGTTAATTATGAGATGGAAGACTCAATTAAGTTCCATATTAAGGGTTCTTGAGACCGAAACAAGACTTTCTAGTCTCAATTTGGATGTTCTTTGAGACTGAGGCTTCAAAAAACTCAATTGTAGCTTCTGTCTAGGTCTAAATGAGAATGCTAATGAGTTTGTTCACTCAATATAATTGAGCATGCTCTCCTTTATGGTCAAACTCTTGAGTATGCTCTTATCTGTTTGTGTCTGAACTCCATGAGACTTACAATCTTATTAAGCGAAGAATACGCTCTTGAGAGCTTGCTTACCTTAAATACACTAGCTAAGTAGGTCGTAAGCCTTTATCTCAACTTACTCTGAGCACGCTCTGTGTCTGCAAGATCATATCATTACCAAATGAGCTATGGGTCGCTTGGTGACATTTCCAGAACTCTAAAATGCAGCAATTTCAAATCATATCACCACGAAAAACACTCACTAACCCTCCTCTACCCCACCTTCTTCGACATTTTACATCTTATTCTCATGAACTTCCATATAAAAATAGTCAGTTCATTGCGTTATCTTTTTTCTGTTAGGATTAATAAAACTTATCAAATACATAAATTATTTAAGTACTTTTCATTTCACAATTAATTACTTTTCATGTTAACTTCCACGATCAGGCATGGAATCTCTTGAAAATAAAAATACAATCTTAAATAAAAAGCAGAACTTGAAGTCGACTTATTCATGCAAAAATTTAAGTTGATTTCCAGTTCTGATTAAAAAATTAGCGCTAGTAAAATGCGCTTTATCTTCTGAATGCTTGTGTGTCTTTTTTACTTGTTTTTTAATTTAATTTTTTTTTTCATCCTTTTTTTATTGTAATAAAAACCAACACCGAGAAAAAACATTAATAGAATAATTTATAATAATTTTTTTTACCTTAAAATTTTAATTCTTTTCATTTCTGGTTTTTAAAAAAATATTATGCACATATTTGAGGAATTTTTAAGGGTTGATTAGGAAGGGTTTTGGGATTTGTTATGGATTTTATGGACATTATGGATTTATGATGGAACTGTCTGGATCGTGGAATGGTCAGGATGAATGGCTGGTCAATATTGAGTTCAAATGTACTCATAGAAACATTTGAACGGTTTTTATGAAATTCAAATTTTCAAATCAAGGGGTGTCCAACTTAGCTGACAAAGTTTGTCACTTTTGACTCTTTTTGGTCATTTTTAGATGGTCTAAGTTGTCCGCCTCCTTGTTTTTATTCATAATTCTAATACTGCATATTCAAATTCCTTCAAAACCGTACAAATTCTAATGCTTTTTTCTATAATTCTGTCAATTTTTAGGTTATTTCATTTTAAATCTTGACTTTTGGAATAATTGGCAATATTCCTAATTTTATGCATTTAAATAGTATCATAATTGGAAAATTGCTGCAATTCTTTACAGTTCCGGTGTATTTCTTCACTATTCCTCTACAGTTCCCTCAAAAATCATCAACATATCCACCCAAAAATCCCTCAAACCCAACCCAATAATTCCTCAATTTTTATTTTATTTTAATTCACCCATTATTTTTTATTATTAATGCAGTTTTTTTTTATTATTTCTTTTTATCGAGGCAGAAATTAATGAAAAAATATTTCCACTATTTGCATGTTTGTGTACGTAATGAGTGTGTTGTGTCTGCATGAATGAGAGACAGAGAAAGAGAGATAGAGAGAAAATATTAAAAATTGAAAGGGGAAACATTAAATATTAATCCATTATTATTGTTATCTTTTTATTTTGTTGTTCATTTTTATATATTTTTTTAAAAATTGCAATTTACGCCTGGAGCATAATTAATGTTATCAGATTGAATGCTATCGCAGCTTTTTTAATTCAATTAACTATAGGTCGTAGATTTTTATTTCTTTTTATGTTATTATAATACATTTAAATTATTATTAATCTGATCTGGTATTGGGTGTGCATGTGTGTGCGGGCTTGGCGGTTGTTGAATTTCATCCTCAATATCTAGCATATGAAAATTTATTTTATTGCCTTTTTCCCGGATATATTTACTTTATGTGAATTTTTCATGATCAATTTATTACTTTTTTAAACAATAAAATTATTATTTATGATGAATTGGTAGCTTTGTGGAGCTGATTTAAAGGTTTTTTTTGAATTATTTACGCTCATTTTAATTCAATTTTTTGAGGGAATTTAAATTTTTTATGAATTTTAAATGAGGTTTTGTGGGAGGAAATTTGAAATTGGTTTTGGAGTTTTGTGTCATTTTTGAAGATGAAATTTGATTACAATTTTCATTTTAGGGCAGAAAACTTTTAAGTTTTTGCTTATTTTTGAGGATTATTCTTTGAATTTTATAAATTTTGAAAGATTTTTTTTTAAATTTTTCAAAAAATTTTGAATTCAATTTAAAAATTTTTTGGAATTTCAAATTTAAATTTGTAAAATTTTGTAGATTTTCAAGAATTTTTGAATGAATTTCAAATGTTCTGAAAGATTTTCTTTCATTTCAATTCAAAATTTCAAAATTTCAAAATTTTCAAAAAATTTCAAATTTTAACTTTAGAAATTCTAATGAATTTCAAGTTTTTGGGAATACACATTCCATAGAAATTCCGACTCAAACCCAGATTCGATGACATTCGGCCTCAATTCAGAATCAAGTTGCAAAATATTTTCATATCAAATTCTTGCAAATTTAATTCAAAATTCCTTCCTAATTCGAGCTTCACCTAATAAAATTCCTCATTAACATTCCTCACCCAATTAATTTCCATCAACAAAAATTTTCATCGAATTTTCTTTAATTTAATAATTTTCATCCTCCATTTTCCCGCAAAAACACTCATCATTTGTAGTTAATTACTCGTTACTAAACTTCATTAGCACCTCCGCGAGATTTTTAATCCAAACACCAAAAAAAGTAATTTTTGCCATTGTTAAAGTGTGGGAATCAAATTGACAACACATTAGCTTACCCACGCACAAAAAAAGAAACCGAAAGTCTTTTTGCATTAAGCTTAACACTCGAAAAAATCAGTCCACAGAGAGAGGAAATGAGCGAAAAATCTGAATGAAAATTCTTCTTGGAAGTTAATTTTCTTCTTATTTTTCACACACACGCACTTGAAGCAAGATTGGGGTTGAGATTTTTGGCGGAAATTTTTCATTTTGTCCTTGAATTTTTGAAAAAGTAATTAAAGGTTTTTCTGGGAAAATTTGCTACTGTGTCTGTGTCTTTTTGAGTTTTTGGATGAAGTTTTAAAATTGAAGCTGGAAAAATTTGAAATTTACATGACTTTTAAACAGTATTTTGGGTTTTGGAGATTGTTAATTTGAGGATGAACTGTAAATTCTGCAATATGCCCTCGTGCGATTTCTTTAAGGAGATAAATTTGTTAATTCTGGATTACGCTTGTTTCTTGAATTTTAGTTGCTTTATCGACGATTATCCCCAGCAGATATTAAGAAGTCCCTTTCAAAAAATCAGCAACAAAGAAGAAATTTTGAAAATTCTGGTAGATTTTTGGTGAAATTCGGATTTTTAGAGTCATTTAACTCTCAAAATTGCCTCTTATCTCCTTATTATCATGACTGACGTCTTTATTGGCTCATTTCTGTCTAGAAAAAATGTCTGAAGCAAGATTAATCCTTTAAAGTCTTTGACAATTATGAAATGTTAAGAAATCTCACCAAATTCCCATATTAATCCCCAAAAAATTCACCACCAAGCCCCCATCTCAACCCGATTTCCATCAAAATAAATAACGCAGATTTTTTTTTCTTCTATTTTTTCATAATTTGACACACAAACAAAATATTTTTCTTCATCATTAAGAACTCATTCAGCAAAAAGTACAGAACATATATCATCATCGTCAGCATCATGGCATGTATGTATACTTTTTTATGTGTCTTTCTTCATCATCATTATCATTATTATGTGTATATAATATTCTTATTTTTTGGAGGGAATGCTTTGACTTTTTTTTAAAGAATTTTTTTCTTTTCTTTTCTAACTTTTAAGTAGAAAATATTTTCGAGTGCCACATGTGCTTGTCAAAATTTAAACTTGCTTAAAAAAACAGGAAAAATCGCTTGAATAAAAATACTTTTTTTTATATTCATCGTTTAACATGAAGTCATTAATGTAACGTTTATAAAATTGAGGGTGGAAATATGTGAAGGAATAAAAGTTTTTTTACTTCTTTTCTTTGTAATTATGAAATTTGGCACACAATCAATTGTAGGGTTTATTTTTCATATTCTATTATATTAATTTTTATCGACTTTTTTTATTATTTTATTTTATTTCATAAAATATAAATTATTTAAAACTGTTTTTTTGTTGCTGTGTTGATTCAGACAACACAAATATTGCACAAAGCTAACACCTGGCAACCGAAGTTGACGATAGATATCAAGTATCAATCACTTTGCTGTCAGTGAGTTTTGGGAATTTTTTGAGTTGATTGAAATTTTGTTTTGTTTTTGTTGGTTTCAATTCTTGTGATGAGGCTTTTGGATGAAAGTTTGAAATTCATTTTTTTAAGAAAATTTTAAATTTTTTAAGAAACTTCAAATTTGTCAAATTTTAAAAAAAAAAAGTTCTAAATTTCTCAACAAATCTTAAACTTTTCAATTTTGTAAGAAATTTCAAGTTTTTCAATTTCCTAAGAAATTTCAAACTTTTCAATTCATTAAGAAATTTTAAATTTTTTACTTCCTAAGAAAATTCAAAATTTTCAAGTTTTTAAGAAATTTTAAATTTTCTTAAACTGTAAGAAATTTCAAATTTTTCAATTTTTTAAAAAATTTTCAAACTTTTCAACTTTTTAAAAAATTTTTAAATTTTTATAAATCATAATTTTCAATTTTTGAAGAAGTTTCAAATCTTTCAATTTTTAAGAAATTTCAAATTTTTCAATTCTTTAAAAAATTTCAAAATCTTCAATTTTCAAGTGATTTTCATCTTAAAATTTCAACTTTTTTCCTTAAATTTTCTCTCAAAAAAATTTCCCCACAACAAGAAAAATCACCAAAAACAACCAAATAAATTAAATAATTCCATTCCTACTTGTACAAAAAGTTATGCAGGCTGCAATCCTACAAGAAACAAAATAAAAAAAGTACTTCTAATAAAAAGGAACAAATTCAATCATAAATTTTTCATTTTCATTTTTCCTATTATTGATTTTTCTTCATTTTCTGTGTTCATTTTTTACATGTGGGCTGAAAAAAGATGTTTGTTAGGTTCCTTGTGAACAATAATTGTTGCTTCATTAAATATTTTATTGTAAACAGTAAAAGCTTGTCGGTAAGCAGAAACAGGTAGTCGTGATGATGATGAGGAGAAGGAAAATATTGCAAGTTGTGAGTGGATGAAAATTGAATATGAAATTGTAGAGAAAAATGTTTTGAGAGGGAATTTTGTGAATAATTTAAGGGAATTTTTAGAGGTTCAATTCTTTTGAAGAAGAATTTTTGAATATTTGGTGACTAAAGACAAGATTTACAGGATTTTTTTTTGAAATTTTTAAGTTTATGTCAGAGCTCAAAATTGACTTTTTTGGATTTGACTTGACTTATAACATTGCTGTACAGGCTTTTATGTACCAAGGCACATATTTTTGACATGCCTCGGCTACATGGCATTCACTACATATGAAACGGCGGCACATAGCTTTGATAACACTGACTTATACGAATCCTACCTAGCTGAGCCGGAATAAATGCCTGTTTAAGAGTCTTAAGCCTTAAAATGCAAGCATATTCTCAATGAGCATCTTGTGGTAGCAATGAGCATGCTCATTAGGTAAAATGTTAATTAGGCATATGTTTGTATGCTAGGAAAGAGCCCGAATAAGTAGTTTTAAACTAGATGCATTGCATAACAAAGTATGCAACTCTCCCAAAAACCACAACTACTTTAACAATAAAATTCTCTGTACTATCGCAACTACAACTCACTTTTCATCCACCACATCATACTACTTAATTCATTTCCCCAAACATCATCGCATAAGCAATAAAAAATGAGAGTCGTGAGATCATGAAAATTGCATTAAAATTTCATCTACAAAAACTGTGAAATAATGCATTTGGACACGAACGAAAGCGCAAAAAAAAAGCTGTGTAGCATCAACTGAATTATTTAAGCATTGCTGTACAATTTTTTTCTTTCTTTCTCTATTTTTTTGTGTTAAAGCGATTTTCCTTTTTACTTCTTTTTATTACTCTTGAATATTAAATTATATGCAAAAATATATTTTATTTTTTTTTTATTTCTCACGAGCTTAATTTTTAAGTATATTTTCTATATTTCACTTTAAAAAGCTTTCTGTTTGATGACTGAAGCTTTTATTTTGCACTCTTTTTAGTCATCACGTTCGTCTGTGCTGTTGAAAAGCAAAAGCTTTCCATTGAGTCGGATATTAGTGACTCTATATGCTTCTCAACATCACAGAGTTGCAGGTATGAATAAAATGAGCTTTTTATGCTTCAAAACCATCAAAGCTATTTAATAAAAATAATTAATAGCGAGGAATGAATATTTTTAAAAGTTTTTTAAGCATTTTTCATAGCAATTTAAGTAGTTTTTCATAATGTAAGAATATAGAGGGGGGGGGGGGGGGTCTAGAGGGGGGGTGTCATGAAAATAAATTTTCAATTAAAGTGTGAGCCAGAAAACAGTTAAAAATTCACATTTTTTATGAGCAATGATGAATGAACGTCAAGTGGCTGTTTTTTTTAATATTTTTTAATTTATTTATTGCACGAAAGAAATAAAAACTTTTTTTTATAAACGCAACACGTTTTTCACCTTAAAATAATCGGGCAGCAAGTGTCGATAAAATCACACAAATGAAATTTCATCATCAATTATGACTGGTTTTTATACAAATTGCTGTAGGAAATGCATAATATTTTTAATATGTCTGTTTTATTTATACAATTTTTTAATGTTATTTTTTTTTTTTTGTCTTTTTCATTTATAATTTATACACAAGCACAGTACGCATATTTATTTAAATTTTTTTCCTTCATTTTTCCTTTTATTTACGTTTTTTTTTTTTGGACGGAAATGTGAAAACAAATTTGACAAAATAAGCTAAAAAATTCTCATTTTTATTAATTAGTTTTTTATTTTATTTTTTTATATTTTTTCCTAGTCTGAACGGCTTAAAGAGCTTTTTTTAAGGTTAGAAAAGCTAATTTTAAAATATATGAAAAATTAGTGTTTTTTAGCTAGATTTGAGGGCAATTTGATGCAATGAGGATATTTAAAAATGTGAAAAAATGGTTAAAAAAAATTTGAAAATTTCAATCCAAAATTCAAAAATTTCAATTAAAATTCAAAAGCTTCAATTAAAAATTCAGAAATTTCAAACTTTTTGAAAGCTTTTGACAACTGCGAGAGCTTTTCAGATTTGATTTTTTGATTTAATTTTTCAACTTTTTCCTCACTTTTAATCTTAAAAAATATTCATGAACCTCTCCATCAACTCAACATAAACTCACAATCTCTTATAATTAGTAAAAGCTTAATGAATTAAGCTCTCAAAAACTAAAACTTTTTTTTTTCACAACAAACTTGTGTCATTCAAGACGTGACAACTTTTTTTAAAACAAGCTTCAATATCCACTCTACATAATTCACGTAAAAAATTCTCTCATTTCTTATTTTTCTTGAATTTTAATCTCAACTTTTTTCATTAAAAAAGAAGCTTTTTTTAAAACTTTAATTAAGCTTTTTTGTCTTGAGAGAATTTTTTTGTTGCTGAGGATCATAATATGGAGAAGAATTTCTTAAGAATCACGAAAAAAAAGTTGATCAACACATTTTCACCACCTCAAGTAACTCATTGCATCCAAATTAAAAATTATTGTTCTTTGTGGGAATTTTTGTTGGCATTTTTTTGAGGTTATGGAGGTTAATTTGAGATTTTTGGTGGAATTTTTGTGAGATTGTTAGAATCAAAATTTTTGAGGTAAGCACTGAAAATATTTTTAAAATTTTCAACTTTTTTTTAAAAAAAATCTTGAATTTTACTTGAAATTTTATTAAAAAATTCATTTTAACTTGAAAATCATTTGAATGTTTTCAAGATTTCAAGATTTATTTTTTTTTTTTTTTGAAAATTTACAACTTTACTAGAAAGTAATTTGAAAATTGTTGAAAAATTAATGAAAACTTTTCAATTTTACTTAAAAATTCTTGTTAAACTTTCATTTTTAGTTGAAAAGAATTTGAAAATTCTTAACTTTTCTTGAAAATATTTAAAATTTCTATTTTAAGTTTTATTTAAAAATCTTAAATCGTAAAATTCTCAATTTTAAGTGAAAAATCTTTTTGAAATTCTCAATTTTTCTAAGAAATCAGTTTAAATTTTTTCAAACATTCACACTCAAACCTCAATAAAGCTCCAAACCTGTAAGAATATCTCACTTTAAACCTTTTATTTTAAAGGATAACCTCAATAAAAAATCATCCAAACAAAATCCACTACAAAGAACTTCCATTTTCATAAATTTCAAACAAAAAAACTTGCATCAAAAATTAATTAATTAATTTAAAAAACACTTTATAAAGCACGAAAAAAAGCAGCAGCAAAGTAAAAATTTCTTTCAACTTAAAAAAGTTTTTCTTTTCATTTATTTTTTATTAATTTATTATTATTTTCTAGAATCGTCTTACAATTTTTTTCTCATGTTATTCCTTAGTATTATTACTTTAGTATTATTCTTATTATTTCTTCATTATATTTATTATTATATATAAAGAGTAACAATCACAATATTAACGTTAAGCTTCTCGATTTTATTTCTTATTTTTTTTCATGTTGTTGTTGTCATTTTCTACAATTTTTTTTTATTCGTGCTTCTTACAATAAAAAGGAAAAAAAAGGAGGCGAGTAAGTGAAAGAAGAAGATGGAAAATGAAAAGAGAAATTAATCCTTAGAATCCCTTCTTACTTTTCTATCTTTGCCCTTACTCTTTTTTCTTCTCTACATTTCGCTAATTAATTTCTTCTTATTTTTGCTTTGCTGAACTCGAACGATTTTTGTTGGATTTTTTTTTACTTTCTTTTTTTTTCGTCCATGTGGGGAATTTTGGTTTGATTTGAAGAAATTTGGAGAGATTGAAATTGAATTTTGAACTTTTGGGGAATTGATTTGAATGAATTATTAGATTTTGAATGTTTTAGGGATTTAAGTCATATCGTAGATCAATTGCAGATGCCAAAACAGTTAACATTGGCAATTTAATTAATTGCTAAAATTCAACTTTGGACAAGCTTTAAGCTTGATTGTTGCAATTTTGGCTAATAAAATATAGAAAAATTGGAAGGAATCCAACACCGAACCAGCCATTAGGTCAGTTAAAAGTCGGATTCAAATTAGAAGTAGCCATAAATTTGATTTTAAGATTTGTCGGCAACATCAAAAATCAGAGCTTACATACTAATAAAGGATATTTTGTTGGAAAATTGTCTCACAAAACTTATCCCAAAAGTGCAACACGGACTATTCGGATTAAGCTCCTTGTTTGGAGTTAAAACTTGTTTCAACAGCACAATGAGTTTGCTAGAGAATTGTTTTGTTTCCGTATTAACTATAAGACTCAAAGTGTGCATCTGACAAATGCGGTTCATTGCTTTGTGCCGCTTAAGAACCACTTAATTGAGATTATGAATTCAATTATAACTGACGGAGTTCACAAATTCAAACAGACATGAAGCGCGCTAATGATTATGCACAAAATTGAGCATGCTCAATTATATTGATTGAGTATACTCATGTGCGCACTCTTTCAGGTAAGTATGCTCATTGTCTGTTGAGAGAATTCTCAAAAATTCATAGAGCTAAAATTCCCCAGCAAAACCCCCACAAGGACTCACTCAACTCCACAAAAAAGCAATCTTCAAGTTCAATTTAGCAAAAGAAGAAAGGAAAATGAAGAAATTAAATCCATTCATGAGGCAAAAAAGAAGAAGAAAATAGGACACGAAAAAAGGGGAAAAAATAAGAAATTTTTGCACAATTTCCATCCTCCTTTTACATTTAATTTCATTATCATTTTCATTTTTGTGTGTAATGATAATGACATAAACGACTTTTTTTTTTATATATCCTCTCTAAAGTGACTTGATGTGGAGGTGGTTCAAGTGAAAGTAGAACAATAAAAATTCTTTCTACGACAATTAAATTAAGAAGAACATTTTTATATATTTTTCATTATGAAATCGTGTTTGTGTGTATCTAGGGATGGAATGTAAATTAAAATAAAAAAGTTCTAAAATTTTTCATGTTTTGGCCACATTCAATTTGGCAGATTCATCGCAATTTACATAATTACTATCTCATAGAACAGTTAGTAGCATTATTTTTTTTTCACAATTTTTCAATTTTTTTTATTAAAAAAAGCATGATTTACTACAAAATACAACAATATGCCTTGTTACTTTGCAAGCCAAAAAGAGAGAAACTCCATCATCGTTCATTTCCGGGTACGTAAAACTACTTGTAACATTTTTTTTGTGATTTTTATCTTTACACGCGCATTTTTTCCCTCAGAAGTTGTTATTGTCTTCGGGAAGAACTATTATCGTAGAGAATAGAAACAATCTTTATATCAGATGGTGTCGGGTGCGGATGCCATACATACACAACAAAAAAATATACAATTTTCTTTTATAAGACGTGAACAGCAAAAGAAAATTACTCGAGCGGGGGTGTTTTTTTTCTGATCGGTCCCGTGTTAAACTAAACGAAAAACTTTTTCCTACTTCTTATACAATATTCGTGCGATTTAAGGTAAAGAATGCTTATGCATGACGGTGTATAGTCATGAGTCACGTTCAATGATGTGCTGTTTTTTTTTTTTTTGTGTTGGAATGTTTATATTCAATACATAACATTTTTACCTTTTTTTCTTGCCACCTCATGCTGCTGCTCACTTCTTTTTTTTGTTGCTTTAAAGAAAGTTTTCTTTCTTATTTGATGCTGCTGCTGGTTGCTGTTGTTTGATGAGGAAATTTTCAAAAAATGATGAAGAAATTTGTCTGTGTGTGTTTGTGTCTATATGGATATCCATTTTAATGAAAAACTTTGCTTGCTGTTTCTTTCATTCATTAACGGAGCGCCTTCCTTTTCATCATTAAAAATTTATTTTTATATCTTAGTTTGCTTATGGATATTTAATAACGCTGTTGATACTCGTGATGCCATCGATTGAAGTCAATGTGAAATACTATAATTGAGCCAGTCGCTAGTCCAGCGAGTAGGTATCTGTTGGGATTGCGATAAATTAGAGATTTTGTTAGAATTTATTGGAATTTTTTAATTTCACTATAATAAGGATTGAATATTGACTGAAATTTGATGCTGATTGGTGAGTATCGAGGATATTTTTGAGATAATTGTCATTTATTGATAACCAAAGAATTGTTTTATCCATAAATTGTAGGATTAATCGCTCAAAACTAAATATCAGAGCTTTAAATCGCCCCTGAGCAGCACAACTTGTTTGCTCGGGCACCAAATATGATTTTTCGACGCTTTGTGTCGGTTGGGGACTCGTCTTCTGGTAGGATTCGAATCTAAACCTACTTTACTTCATTTGTCTTACAATTCAATTGTGTTGCCTTTCTATTCGACCATAGAGGCCTTACTCTAGCACTGACAGATTGGCCTGCATATGGTTACATTCCCTATATCCCACTCTAATCCGATATCAAAATAGTTTAAATTGCCCATAAAACATATTCCTTCCGTTTTATATTTTATCAATTACTTAGAAATAATCCTAAATGTCAAAACACATTTCATCCCAATTTACAGACAAGCTACATAAAATGTTTCAAATATATCTAATCAATTTCCCCCTTCAGCATCTTTCAATAGCGCAGAAAATTTCAATATTCAATCTACAGCACATAATAAAGAAGAAAAAAAAAATACTTACTTTTGATCATGTGTCAGTGATAGCGAACGTATACCACTATTGCACACAGGAAACGCATACAATGGAGCTAAATTAAATGTACGCCATACTTCAACAATTCCTTTATCGCCTGCAGTCATCAGATATTCTCCGTCACGAGATAGCAACATGCACTATGAATTGGAATAGAGATGATGATGAAGAAAATTCAATAAAAAAAAAATATTGCATTGCTGTACATGCTTCATTTCATTTTCAATTTTCAATTTTAAATATATCTATATCCATTGCTTATTGCTATTTTAATCTTTATTGCAATGATCCCAATGACTAGATTATATTGAACAAAATTGGAATTAAATTTCAATACCTGAATGTTATCGTTATGTGACTCATGACGCAGGAGACGACCATTGATTGTAAATGCCGCAACATTACCCTCATCATAATTGACAACGATGAAACCCTCGCGAGACATTGTAATATTTTCTGGCGATAGAAATTCATCGGGTGGATCAAGTGAACGCAACAAGTCACCGAAGGTCGTGTGAACTAATACGGGACCGTCTGAATAATTTATTGGAAAAGTAAAGGAAATTAGAAAATTGAATTTTAATTTAATTTAGACTAAAAATAACTTACTTATCGATCCGGATACAACTAATCCAAGTTCAGCACTTATAACAACAGATGTCACAGCCTGTTCATGTCCTGTTAATGTAGCACGTGGTGTTGGTACTTCACCTTCACCAACAATACTTTGCGTACGAGCATTCCAATGCCATAATAAGATTGTACAATCAGCAGATCCTGATGCGATATAACAATCGGACGTGATATTACATTCAGAACGCGAGAGACACGTCACAACATCAAAGTGTCCAAAGACAATTTGAACAATTTTAGCTGTTTCCGTTGAGAAAACACGAAAACTATTGTCCCAGAAACCGCATGCGACAAGGAATCTACTGTCGACTGTTGTTACATAGCAATTTGCACGAATTTTAATTTTTTGACTAAAATTATCGCCCAAATGACGTTTTACAGCTGGATTATTGTGAGCAGTCGTTTGCGATAGCAATGGATCCATTGTTAATGGTAAATTTTGTGGTTGATTGTGACTATTATCTGCATAACTAGGACTTTGTATATTTGCTGTATAATTACAGTTCCAACGATTAACAGCAAATTGATGACCAGCTGTTACCGTCACCACAGATGGTAGAGGCAATTGCGGATAAGTATTTGCAGAAATATGAATTATAGGTGAATTTAAATGGAATTTTAATGACATGCAGACATCATCTGGCATTGTATTAAACATCATTGGCGATAGATGCATTGCTGAACTTCTAGGCGGATGTGGTTCCATTAATAGCAATGATGGTGTTTGACCAAAATTACGAATTTGATTTTCTATTGCCTCACGCATTACAGGATCTGTAATTGTTTCTAAATCGACACTACCTTCATATGTTAAATAATAAAAGACATTTGTAGCACGCATTGCTTCCGGTCCACGTTGTTTATATCCAAAAATTAAATCAATCCATTGATGTAATTGACATGATACAAATTCCGATTCTAATGCCATACGATTAATACGAACAAATTCTTCTGGTGTCTTTGCCCATGGCGGTAATTCAACATCCGATACTGTGTTTCCATCATCTCGTGCACCAAGTCGATATTCTGATTGGTTATAAAACATTTCAGGCAGGAAATACCATTCGGGTATGAGTTCTTTAACATCCGATGTATCACGTTGACTATTTTTCCATGACAATGATACAGACGAGAAAATTCGATCAGCATGATCAAATTTACCGCCCTGAAGTGCCAAAAACATTGTTGTAAATGGTTCAAGTCGTATGAGCCAATTTAATGTAAATGCGGATGTTGAATAATGTGTACCATAATGGAATGGTGGAATTCCAGGTGTATCCCAACTTTCATAACGTTCTTCAAAATATTCACGTCGACTCGGATTCAATGCACCAATTGGCTTAGATAAATCACGATAATTTGACGGTTGACTTAAATCCAATTCACGTGAATCATAATTCGTAAGTACCCATGGAAATACGGGATATTGATTCAAGTCATTATATGTACGTCCCGCAATTGTATTCAGAAACATCAAATACTCGAAATTAGATATCTCACGACGTTGCCATTTTTGCGTCATATTTGAATTTCTCATCAGCTGACGAGGCGACATCATCGAGGCGCGACGCGTCTGTGGTATGCCATATTTAATACCAACACCCACCCGCGGTAACGCTTTGATGACTTTCTTAACGGTATGCTGATCAGGAAATGCGAACAGAATTGATGTGCGACTGGCAAGAAAGATTTCCAGTGCAACATTCTGTAACAAATACCGACGCGAAAAAATGGCACGAATCTCAGAGAAATACCACTTGCCATGTAAGTGATCGCAATATTTGAGCACTTCTGAATCAATTTTTTGGAATTCATCATTCTCTTCGTCAACTTCAAAGTACATTTCAGTTGCTGTAATTGACATTGTTCCGGGTGCGACAAGTCCGGGTGCAATAAGTTTTGCTTTCGTACTAATGTTTACGGGACCGGTCAAGTCCAAATCTAATTCACGATCCTCAATTAAAAGCTCAGAATCGTCTAATAAGTCAGGCTGTTGTGATCTTGGGACGGCAATTTGTGAGTAAATTTCCTCACGATTAGAATTTGTTGTATCTTCATTAGAGTCTGTAATTGCTTGTAGCGTTGCTTCCGGATGACTACTACCGCGTGGATTCTGTACGAGACGTTTACGACGTCTTGCATCATCCTCCCATGCATCCAATTTCCAAAATATTTGCTTCTGTGTTGATACATCACCCCAAGCTCCATGTTTATTGCTCATTATATTACGAACCTTTTCAAGTAGTCGACTTGCAATTACATTATCGCGTCGTCTTGCTGCTGTTATAAGATGATCACACATTCTCTCCTCTTCACGTCTCTCAAGTAATGTCTGAGCACAAAGTGTCTCAAAATCAGCATGCTTTAATACATCATCAGCTCTCATACGATTTAATATGAATTCGGCCTCATTAGCAACACGCACAATATGATCTTTCATTGCATGCGACAGAAGACGACCCTCATTAATCAATTCAATGAATGCCAGGCCAGCATGCTTCTGTAAGCTATTTTGCCATTCTTGTGAGCACAGTAGCATGACTAATTCAACAACAGAATGACTATTTTTGAATGTTGTTAGACCTTTACCCTCCATCAACAGCTCTTGTCCATGCGATCCAACCAATGTCTTTGACAAGAATGGCGCAAAGTCAACCATAATTTCACGCAATAATGGACATACGGGACCGAGTGCAATTTCAAGCTTTTGCGTTAAATTTGCTTCACGTGATGGTGTTGTAAGCGGTAATTGTGATATCATTGGTGGCTTTATAGACAATTCTTCTGGACGACGTTGATTTGATGATGCAAAATTACCCTCCGACACACGAACAACCGATATATCAGATTCCATTTTATCACCACGTTCTGTATAAATATTTATGTTCATTTTACATGGTCATATATGAGTTTATCATGTTGAGATGCGTAGAATAAATTTCGGTTAAAATGTAAGAGAAAAAGAGAGGATAAAGCATGAGATATGGATTTTATATTTTATGATTCAATTACAGTGAGATAAATCTAGATTATGAGTGTCTAACTGCAAGAAGCTTTTATCTCTATGAATATATGTGTGGAATGGCTTCAAATTGTAGAATAATTGGCAGTTTCTTGTGATTGTAGAATTTGGGGTGATTTTTGAGGTTAACGGAAATTTGAGATTTGAATTTTTACGCGTTATTTTAGGAATTGTGTTTGTTTGTTTACGTTGATAAAGAATTAGCTTTTAAATGCATGTTTGAAGTATTTTATGATTTACTGGTAAGTATATGAAGTGTATATTACTTAATATAGTGGATATCCAGCCAATCATTACTTTAATATTCAATTTATTGAAGCTACCATAAGAAATTCGAACGAAATTGCTAAAAATAAGCTTTTTGTAGTCATAGTGACTCGAAAATGTAGCTTTAAGAGTTAAACATCCAGCATACAGACCTAAATCAAGGTCTATTTTTATGAAATATTCATATTACATAATGTTATGCCTAACAAAATTTAAAAATAAGTCATATTTTTTTTAAGACATCAAAAATTCCTCATGAATAATATTTTACATCCTTCCGAGAACCAAACGATTACCTTTCATGAGATTTCAAAATAAATACACAAAAATTTTTCTACATCCTCAACGCCTCCGAGCAACAAAAAAAGAAATTTCCCCATTCATCCTGCCAATTTTCCCAACAATTTGAAGCCATATAACTTTATCGTTATGTATATGATTTAACCATAAACCACACACATTGATGATAAAAGGGATTGGGGTTCCTACAATGTATACATACAGCATATACACAAAATATTCAATAACTCACCATCAATGTCACGCATTTTCTCGTTAACATCCTCATTTAAATTCACATCCGTCCAACTCTCATCATTGGAATTATTTGGTTTGTTATCGTCTGGCAAAATTTCACTTGATGTCTCACCTTCCTGTGGATCATTTTCCGTTGAATTCATATTTAATGAGGCACCATCCGAATCGACGCTCTAGATTTTTATAAAAAAAAGAGGACGAGATGAGGAAACAAAAAAAATTTAAATAAATGTCTACTGATGGATACTGAATTATATATTCTATGCTGGTAACAGCTGTTTCTGAGTAGAAACATGATTAATGCACAGAGATTGTCTAAAAAAATCGTTATCTACTCCAAAACCACACACACATACATATAAAAAAATATTTTTGTGAAAAAAGCTAAGGAAATGATTGATAGATGACCAAAAAGTCTATATACTAAAAAATTGCATGCATTAGTCTACCGTAAAATTTGCCAAAAATCCCATTCGAAAAAAAGAAATAATGTCTAGAGAAACATGATCTAATCAAAAGTTCATCATGCATAAAACCACCTTTCCATAAAAAATAACAGTACTTCTTGTGATATGTTTAGACGTCTCACACAAAAAAAAAAATGATTGGATAGATCGATAGATAGGAACAGGAAAAAGAAGGGAAAATTATGACGTTGATGATAAAATTCTTTCATTTATCAATAGAATTTTGGGAATTTTTTTTTCGATGGATTCATTCATGAGTGATGTTCATTAAAATGTTGGTCTTTAATGCTTCTTTGGATGTCGCAATATCCATCGAACAGTTAAGAAAGAACGTCTACTTAGTCGCGACAAGACGATAATTTCAAAAATGCTTGTCTCTAATAGTGATAGTGCTTAAGTCGATACCTTAATGGCGATAAATCAGAAATACTTTCGACTGACTTCATTAAAGTGGATTTTCTTAGTTTGTGGATGTTCTAGGAGAAACCCGAAACAGAACCATGCGGTGAATCCCATTTTCTACATGAAAATGAGTAAAAACAGGCAAAATTTTGTCTTTCAGGGCACATTCATGTCTTGCGGTTAACACGACGCCAAATTGTGTTGCTCAAATTGATTGAAGCTATTCCAATTCATTTGGAAAGCAACAGCAACTCCAAAATGTAAGATAAAGGTGCAATCATCAAAAATTGCACAGCATTTTTTCCGAATATCCTTTAAAATTTCGATGCATCCTTTTCTTAATATGGTCTATAAGTCCAAGAGACAGACCTCCCAGCCCTCAAAGACAAACAACACCATTCCCAAAGCAACCCCAAAATTTAGATGAAAGAAATTAGAAACTAAAAAGGCATTCGAGCTTATCAAAGTTGTGGAAATTTTATTTTCTTTCTCTATTCGTGCTAAAATTGGATTTTATTTTAGAAATTAGATCTGAATCTTCTATTTGGTTTTTATGGTTCTTCTTACTGTGCATTCAAAGAGTTTAGTTTATTGCATAAGCATTTAGTGTCTGTTCATATTAGATTAAAAAGGATTATGTTTTTGGATTTTGTGGTGAGAATCATTAGGACTAGCTTTATGTGACGTTCAGGAATTGAGAAGCTTAGGAAGTTTACTAGATTTCAAAATATTTTTGACCGTTAATTTTTAAAAAAAAATATTAAACCGTTATTTTTCAAACATTCGTCAACCCTGATTTCAGCTCAATTTATAAATCCGTCATTTTTTCAGACAATCCAGTCAATCTCATCTCATCATTCCGACTCAGCACAAAATGTGAGATATTTTTTTTTCATTAAATTATGATAGAAACATGCACAAAAATAAAAGAAAAACTTATTTTTATGACGGACAGAACATTTTCATTATTGTTATTAAATGAGCAGTCACGAAAAGTGAGGAAAAGAACAGCAGCAAAAAAAAAACTTCATTTTTTTATTATTTCATGATTGATTGCGCTGATGATTTTCAATCTATTTCCTTAAACGAGCCAAGTCGAGAATAGAGGAAAAATATTTCATAACTGTCAGCTGCGGTAGGTTTTAGTTCTTTTTTGAGTACGAGGAAGTGGAAATGTGTACAGAACGGAAAGAATTCATTTGCTGTAGGATTCATTACGATGGTTTTGTTGTTCACATTGCTGGATTTTGTGTGATAAAAAAAGGAAAATTTATTTGTTTTTTTCTTTTCTTTTTTTGTGTGCAGAATGTGATATGAAGGAATTCGTGTATGTGCGTTTCCAACGATACTGACAATACAGAAAAAAAAGGAAAATGCTAGACACACAGACCTCCTTTTTTCAATGCCTCAATGTAAAATTTTACATGTGCTAGAAGCCATATCAATGTACAGAACAAAGACATAATCAACTGTTGTGGATTTGTGTGAAGAATAAATTGTCACTTGGATATATCGAAAGGCTTTTCATTGACTTCATTTCTTTTGTAGATGAGAATAACTTTTTTTTATATTTAAAATGTCATGGAAACTTGAAAATTGGAGACATTGTAGTGGATGTAAGGATTTTAACCTCAAAGCTATGACGCAAGAGCTATTGGCGACTTCATTATATAGATTGGAATAGGATGTATCATGTTGAGTGCTAAGAGGAAATCTATTGATGTAATTGGCTATATTGACCAACATTGCAATAGAATTCTTAGAGATTCGAACAGTTAATTAACGAATAATGTCATCAAAGAGTGAATTAAAACGATGTGGAAGTGGCTTGATGACATAGTTGCTTTGTTATTTGGAATTCAATAATTGCACACCGATCCAGTGATGTGAGGTTCGAGACTCGGTATGGGAAATCTTTCACAAGCCCTTTTTCTAATCATATGAACTAAAAATGGGGCAAACAGTCTCTCTTCGGACACTACAGGGAGTTATGTCATTAAAGGAGTGGTTTGAATCTCGGTATGAACTGTTGATCAAGGTTTGGTCTAGGTTACCTGCCCTAGCAGGCAAAAATACTGATTTTGGGATACTTTTGTTTTTCTTTACTACAAAGTCATGCTCTAGGGTCGTTCAATAATCTTTTATTAGCCATGAAACGCAATTAATGCTGAGCTTTGAATCTTCTAGATCTGAATAGCTAAAGTTTATGTATTTTAAGTTCAAAGAGAATGTAAACTGCGTCATCAATGCAGATAGGATTGAAAAATAGAGCATAATATTGAAGAAAAATGTCAACTCATCCTTCAAATCGATCCCATATAGAAACATACCACGAATATTTGAGCAAAAATTTTGGATAACTTTGCCATAAATTCTAAAAAAAATAATTTTTCGTCAAGAATTTTATGTCAATAAATTCCAAAATCCTTCAACTAAATTGTTCAAAAAAAATATTTTTCCCAATATTCCATCAACAACAGAATCAATTCCCCCACATATTTTCACAAGCTATACACATACCACATGTTGGCACATACAAAAATAGTCAGACATAAAAGCAAAATTCAACAAAAAAAAAAATATCTACGTGACCGAATGGTGTGAGGACGAAAGTAGGCATTATTGTGATTCTGGTTATGATATGTTTGTGATGTATTTGCAAATTTATTTATTTGTTGCAGTATAAAGTGTAATTAATCTTACCTGTGTTGATGGCTTTAAGTCAACAACATTTGGTAGCATTTTTGATATAGCCAACTGCAAATCATCGCTGACATTTACATTAGAATTGTTTGATGATTTGCGGCGTTGCTGTTGTTGCGACTGCTTTTTAATTTTTTTTGTTATTTTTTGTGTGATTTCACATCGAATTTTTTTCAATTTGTTTTAGTTTTAAATTGAATTTTTTTGTTTAATTTAACATTTAAAAAAAAGTTAATATGAAAATAAAATAAAAAAAAGTTAAAGCAATTCAACGATTAAAAAAAGTTAATTATTATAGAAATAGAAGATAAATTAAATTAATCACAATTAAAGCTTTTTCATGCAAAAATCACTAAAATTGTTATTTAAAAATTTTCATTTTATTGTAATTTTTGTGAAGCTTGTGTGATGGATTTTGGGGAATTTTTGAATTAAAATAATGAGATTTATGATAATTATGATAATTAGGAAGGGAAATTAATATTTGAAAAAGGCATTCAAGATTCTGAGAATTCATTAATTAGCAAAGGAAATGAAACTCTAAAATTGAATTCCCAACTGAAAATTGAAAATTAGGAAATTCTCTATCTGCCTTCCTAGAATAATTGAAGATGAAATTGTATTCTGATAGATAAATTCTCAAACAGCATATGTTGGTTAGTCGACTCTTATGCGTGACAGGTTGGCAAAACTCTGGCATGATGTCGGTTTTAAGTATAACCCAGGTCAAAATTAGAGTCAGATTAACCTGAGGCCGCAACCTGTGTCAAACGGCACATTAGCCATGTACTGACTCTTGCATGGTGTCGTATTCAAACTGAATTCGGCATTAAGTCAGAGTAACACCAACCTTAGGTCGAGTTGTTGATCGACTAACGCAGTGGGTAACCCATGTGTTTTACGGCACACCAGTCAAAAAATGCCACGAAATCTATGACGTGAGTGATTTCAATCCAGGCATACCATTAAGGTGTGCCACAAAAATCAAAAGATTGACTGGAATAACGGATTTATGCTGCTCCAGAGCCTTTGTATTACTGAAATATGCGTCACATTGCATTCTAAGAATTAAGTCTAAAACTCTAATTTCAACCCAAACTTAAAATCGAAATTGTACCCACAAAGTCTCAATCTAGAAAATTTTCAAGAAAATCCCACTCAAAATTTGAACCAAAAATTATCTAGAGCATAAAATTGAAAAACACAATTAAAATTATCATAAACCAATAATTTCACACAAGCTTTCACTATAGTCTTAGTTTTGACTGCAAATTAATCCTTCTCACTGTTAATTAACATTTTTATATTCCAAACCTAGCTTTAATAAATAAAATTTATTCATCTTATAATATCCAAGCTAATTAATTAAATATTGCTTGTTAATAATATTCATGCTACAGGCTAATTATTTATTACTATAATTAATGAACTCATTCATATAATCAACATACCTTTATTGACGGTGGACCCGATGAGGAGTGAGACTCATTTTCAGCGAGTACAGATGAATTGTTTTCATCAACAACAATCACTTCATAATCACCGTCCTGAATTGTTCGTGTACCTGTTGGATTGTAAATAAAAAAGAGACGAGAGAAAATGGGGGAGATGGAGAATTAATATATTTCAATAAGGATAATTAGTAACAACAATAGCGAACATGATTTTACATAGTTCGGATTAAATTTTAATATTGTCTGATGTTGAGTTGGAGTGAGATGCTTGTCAGAGATTTTAAATGATGTAATGAAGGGATTTTTAAGGTTTGAATTTTTTTGACTTTTTTGAGGAAATTGAATGTTTTTAAAGTTTTGACAATTTTAGTTTGAATAATTTAAAAAAAGATTCTGATTCTAACTTTTTTAAATTTACTGCAAAAGTTTAATTTTTGCGAAATTTAAATGTTTAGATTTGAAAAGAAAAATGCTATATTTTAAAATTTTGAATTTTTTAAATATTTTGAAATTTTGAAAATTTTTCAACATTATAAAATTTTTGAATTTTATGAAAATATTTTTTAAAATCTTTAAATTTTTGAATTTTTTAAAATTGATTCAACTAAAATTTAATGTTTTAGTTTTTAAAATATTTTTAAAGTTTAGATTAAATTAAATTTCTAAAATTAAAATTTATTTAACTAAAATAGATAGTAAGAATCTTTCGTACATTTATGAAATAAAAAATCATTCAAATTTCAATTTTTAATCCTTTGATGAATTTCTCATTGTTTAAAAAATTCCGACAAATTTTCTCCCACCAACCAACAACATTAAACATCATTAAAAAAATTAAAAAAATCATAATTATTTCATAATAAAAAAAATTATAATTTTCATGCAAAAAAACAAAACATTTCCATTGTTTCTGTGCACAAAACTGTAAAAAAACAAAAACATTTTTTCTCTCTTTCATCTATTCAGCTATTAAAATGCATTGTGAGTTGCTTTATTTGCTTGTTTTTTGTTCATTGCTCATCAAGCGGCTGGACAAAAAGTGATAAAATAAACAATCATTCCCAAATTGATAGTCACAAATTGACATTTGGGGTTGGTGAAATATTAGGTGGATGTGGAACTAACTAGACTTTATTATGTGGTGGAATGAGACTCAGTAAACAGTATTTTGGTAATTATTTGCTCAAAATTTTATCGATGTCAAATAAATTTTTGTAAAATTATTTAAAATAAAACATTTTTTTGTTAATTTAATTTTATGGCTTAATTCTACAATACAAATTTAATTATTTTTGTGTCGATGAATTATTATATTTTTTAATTATTTTGCATAATGAAATTTAAAGTTATTAAATTTGATCCGAAAAAAAAAAATTTTTTTATTAATTAAAATGTCGATTCAAATTCCAATTTTGCTCTTTGTTTTCGACAATCTCTCAACTTTGCATACCCAAAAAATCACATTATTTACCATATAAATTCAGCATAAACTTGATGAGAAAATTGAGGATAAAAAAAATCGCGACTTAACTACGTATAAAAATAGCGCAAAAAAGATAAATTGTCGTATTAAGAGAAAACAAGAATTAATGGCTATGGCACTTGTGCTCTCATATGGCATAAAAGCTATTTAGTGGCATTAAGCCCAGTGCAATAAAACAGAGGAGATTTCTTATATCGAAATAAAAATTGAAGACAAGTTTGAGAATTATTGCAGGTTTTTGCGCATTTATTCTAGCAATTTTGATAAGATGTATGTAATTTAGAGATGTGAGGAAAAGTCACACTAAAGTGCTGAAGTTAAGGTATCATTGTCAGTCATTTCGTAAAGATTGATTGAAACTGAAGCCAGAAACTGTTTAGAAGAATAAAATCGATAAAAAAATTAGTTCAAAGCCGATTTTGGGCAAGTTTTGGAAGAAAATTAAGAGTTAAGAGATACTCCAGTTCTTGAGGATGAGTAAAGTATCAATTCTTGATGTTAAAGCCAATCCAGAGCCGAATTGGCTCCAGATAAAATCATTCGACATTCTTTGTTAAGCGACTGACCAAAACTGAAACCTTCAGACCCTTAACACCCCTCAATGACTCGACAATATGAACCTAAATCTCAAAAATTTAAATATCCACAGATAACATTACAAAGTGCATCATTCAACATCCAACACTACCAAAAAAAGGATAAAAATTTCAAGGAAAATAAAATTGGCGAAATAAATTTTAATCGTTATTGTCTATAAAGCACACAAGAGAATCAACTAGGAAATCATAAATTTCGAGAAACAACAACAACTTCAACTGAAGATAAAAATAAATAAACAATAATAAATTTCGGAATCGAAATAAATAAAGTTAACAAAAAAAGAAGAATCAACGGACATCAAGTATGTATCAGTACCTGAACTCCGATAAAAATTATTATTTAAACCATTATTTTTCATAATTCGACTACGATTTTTCATATGCTGTGAAATTCCATTTGTCGGATGTCCAACATGTCCAACAATTGAATTATTAATCATAACAGTACCATCACGTTGTTGTTGTTGTATAAATTGATGCTGTTGTTGGTAATAAGTTGCATTTTGTAAATCATTATTTAACATTTGTCCACCATTACTGCCAAAATTCATGTTCGATTGATGCAAATGCTGATGATTATTATTTATTATGTGACTATTGTGTAGTATTGGTGACGTATTATTAACAGAATTCATCATATTCGAGGAATTTGCATTAATATAATTATTATTAGCATTTGATGATATATGATGGTGCTGTTGTTGTTGTTGTTGTTGTTGTTGCATTTGATGAAAATGTTGATGATGTTGTTGTTGTACAACAACTTGTGGTGTCTGATGATTCGGATGTGTACCAGGCGGTAAAAATTGTGGATATACATGATGTGACCATTGCGGAAAGAGTGGACGATTTGAGCTTTCTAAAGCTACCGTTGTGCATTTTTATAATTTTTCATAGTGCATGAATCAAAATTTAATGTTGAAAATGTATGAAATGTCATGAAGATAAAAAAAATGTTTCGTGGATCATCATAAATTCATTCATAATATGAATATTATGTACAGGCACACACACATACATACAACCGAACATTTTTTTTTTTTTGTTTTTATATCCAATTTACAATTTACATATTTATGTTGGGGTTCATAAAAGCAGCGTGAAATAAAATTTAACAAAAATTACGATATCAAAAAAAAAATATGGAAGAGAGAAAGAGAGAGAATAAAGAATCATAAAAGGACATGATTACTGATTAGCCTAAATGATACAGATAAAAAAAAATGTTTTGAGGTTATGTTGATAATAATTTTTTTGAGGTTATGTTGACAGTACAGCCAACAAAACGACTAAAGGATCAACTAAACCCCCAATTTCTCTTTTTTATAGACAATTCATCTTGCTGTAGCAATAAAAGCTAGCTAGCTTTACCTTTTCTTTTTTTGTGTCCTATTCTTATTTTATTTTTATTACATTTTTTTCTCTGAGTGTAGTTTAAGACTCTCATGTGTAAAATAAATATTAATGGACGTCTTATACATACCTTGTGTTGGTGTCGCACGTTGCATAACTGGTGATGAACGTTGTATTTGAACCTCAGCTGGTGGCTCCAATATATCACGATATTTCGATACCATAAGAACGGAGATAAAGTAGACAATAGCAAGTGATAAAAATTGTGCTTGCTTCGTTTCCTCCTGTTTTTGGGGAATATTTAAGGTTAATAATTGATTGTAAGTTATTGGATGGAAATTGAGGTTGTGCTGGTGGATATTTATGTTGTTGAGGGCAAGTTGAGGGTTTTGGATATGGATATAGTCAATTATTTAGTCTTTGTCACCCAGAATCACAATAGAAAGGCACACGACGTGATTTATCTTAAAGAAGCGCCCAAGACAAAGGTTATCCGAGTGTATGGCCGGATTTTGGCGAAACCGACTCGAAGCTAGAATCATGCCGTCCCAAGGACACTTTTATCCAATTTTTCAGACCCTTCAGACCCTGCCTTTTAGGGCAGTTTTTCAGAGTTTTATTAAAGGACATGTTGATTTCATGGAAATATGCTGATGATAGAGACAGAATTGCATTTGAGACAAGCTAATGGGCAAAGACCAGTCACTGATAGAGCAAGTCACAAACTAGTCACCTAACTCTCTTATGCAGGACATTGAGCACAACTAATCAGCTTGTCCAGTATAGGAAATAAGATTAAATTAAGACGATATTCTCCAAAACCCCTAAAGCTTATGCAAAAATCAATCTGCAATTAATTAATTAAGTTCTTTAAAAGTTCTTTAGCTTTTAAATGTCTTAAATACCTTCATCCAATTGACCTTGACCCACCACAACCCCCTTATATTACATATTATTCAAATTAACCCCCTATCAAACCTCCACAAACCCCTATAAATATCCAATCATTTAATCTTCATATTCATTTGGTCCATATTTTATGCTGAATAAAGGATGTGCTGAAATCTCATCCAAAATTCAAATCAGCATTAAAATTTCATAACACTTTTCAGGAGGAATTAAATTCACTGCACGAGCAGATGATAAAGTTTCATACCCGCACAGATACTCAACAAGATTAATATCCAAAGCAACAAATGCTCTCTAGAGAGATCCTCAATTCCTCATCCATAAAAACTACATATATATAAATAATTCTACTCACGACATCACGATATATAACAGCACGCAATCGATTAACATCCATATCTTGCAATAATTTCTCTGGATCCTTGACCGGCGATAATGGACCAGTCAATGAATCAACAATGCTTTTCGGTGATGTTTGAGCGCCACGTATAAGTGCTTGTAGATGTGCAGCACCAGGAATTTCACGCATTGATGTACCATTATACATTCCGCGCGTTCTCTCCTTACATTCCAAACAATTTCTAACAGCACATGTGCTAACAAGACGTAAACATTGTCGCAAAATTCCACCACTTGACATATTTTTTTCAGCTTCGAGTTCACCAAAGTTTAATGAACTTGCAAATACTAAAACGTCAGCCATATTAACGAGACGTTGTAAAAATGATACGGCAACATCCAATGGCATTCCCTGTGTTGGCTCCAATACATCAAGCTCTGAATTTGGTGACGTTGCACTTGCAAGTAATGGTAAAAGACCGCCGCATGCAATAATCAGATTATCAGCCAATTGTGAAATTAAATGGACGGTATTGACGACAAAAATTGCATTTTCTGCTGAATTAACGAAATCTAATACGCTTTTTGTTGAGTGACTGCGCCATACTTGTATGTCCGTTTCGAGTGAAAAAAGAACGTCTGACAATAGTCGTTGATGAATGTATGACCATTTAAATTCGGGAATACGAAATGGTGGACGTGTCGGACCGGGACTAAACATTGGACGACTTGATGTTGATTTTTGTCGCTGTTGCTTATGCGTATCATCACCATTTTGTTGCATATTTTGATTTTCAGTTATTAAATTTTGTTCATTTGTCGTTGATGTTGTTGGCGATGGCGTTGAATTGTTTGTCTTATTCTCATTGATTGGTGAATCATCCGATAATGATGATGGCAATGCTGAGTCGTTTGACGATGAAAAATGTATTTTTCCGTCTGTTGGCTCCGGGGTAATTGCTGTAACAATATTATTATTTGCTACATCAATCTCATTCTCAATTTTATTATTTAAATCATCATCCGTGCTTTGTTGTTGCTCCAATTGCTGTTCAACTTTTGTCTCATCAACTAATGTTGAATTTTGTTCTTCAATTTCCTTCACAGCATCATCAATAATATCATTGATTACTTCTTTCACGACTTGCTCGTCAGATGCAGGAGTCTCATCGTCACGTTTCTCATTTTGTTGACTCTTCTCATCCTTTTCGTCAACAATAATGTCTTCGACTATTTTTTCCACCTCAATCTTTTCTGGCTCTTTATTTTCCGTCACTTCTTCAACAATATCCTCCTTTTTCGTCTCCATGTCTACATCCGATACACCCTCCGTCACATTTTCCGCACTATTGATTTCTGTTTTATTGACAGACTCATCGATTATTTCACTAACAATTTTCTGAACAAGTTCTGTTGTAGTTTTGTCAGTTGATTCTTTTGTCACATCATCCACATTCTCGGCACATGCACTCGTTAGTTCAACCACTTCCTCATCATCTGATTGCTTTCTATCAATAATTATTGCACTTTCTTGTGTTGTTTCATCAGTCTTGTGTTTAGTTTCCTCATCAATATCATTGACAGGCTCGATTTTTGTCTCACTATTTTCATTATTCACTGACGTTTCTGTTTCTGCTTCTGCTTTTAATTGAATTTGTCGGACACCACTAACGACCTCGTGTACGGCTTGTTCAAGCTCTTCGTCCTTAATTATTGCCGTCTCATGTTGATTCATCATATCGTCCGATAGTTGTTTACATTCATCCAAGAGTTTCTCGGATTTTTCGAGTATCTCCTCAACAATTTCTGTCGCTATTTCACGTGACTCTTCATCATTATCACCATCATCTGGATTACCTAATTGCTGTTCAAGAATGTCCGTCAATTTACTCTTCTCATCGGTCATTGATGCCACAGATGATGTGGTTGTTGTTTCATCAATTGCCGGTACAGGAGTTGTTGTTGTTGCTTCACCATTTATTTCCTTATGATAAACATCAGATATACTCGCAATTCTTGGCTGTTCATTTAATGTTATTGCCGCTCTACCACCTTCAATAGCCTTTTGTTGTTGCTCATCATCATCCTTTTCATTATTACCATTATACTCATCTGTCTGTACTGTTTGTTCTTGTTGCGATTGTTGAATTTGTTGTGTCTGATGTAAATTAATGCCGTCATGCTCTTGATCCCATCCCGATATTGTACTTATTGGTCTTGATTGACGCAATTCTGGATCCGTAATATTATCCGTTCGATGTTTCTCATAATGTTCATACATTTGGGCAAATTGAAGTTTGAATTCTTCATAAGATACCTAAATAAATAAATATAATGAGGTTAAAATAAGAAAAATGCTTATAACCAGGCACAGACACAAAAAAAAAGGCAGAGAGAAAATAAATTGTTACTGTAAATTGCGCATTTAATCGAGGTATTGCGGAAAAATATTGCTGTGTATATTTTTGTATAGGATATATATGTGAATCGAGAATAAAAATGGGAATCGGTGTGGTTTGAGATATAAAAAAAAGGTACGAAAAAGAGTTTTTTTTTTCTCTTCTTCCACATCCGAAAGCATGATAATTGAAGCACTTTTTCAAAATGTAATAAAAGGAGGAATGCTAAGCAAAAGATTTTTTTACCAATGGAATGGAAAAATTCACATGATATTCTGTAGATGCTGGATTTTTTGAGAAAATGATGGGATTATCATATTCACTTTATTCTTATTCAGTTTAAAGGATTAAGGATGAATTGTGGAGTATTGTGGAATTGCTGAAAATTGGTTTGGATTTAGTTTGTAATTGCTTATTTTTATTAAATGCTTGACTAGAGATGTCTGGTGTTTGAGAATATTTAACTAATCCAGGGATAATTAGATCTCTTATTGATAGCTGTTGAAATTTCAGGTGTAGATTATATCTTGGTTAAGGGCGTTTTAGAAGTTTAAGTTTCATTTGCTATAGGCGCTATCTAAGGGACGGGCCATGAATAATGTACAGATAAATGCGGCCAACGGTAAAAGTAAGCACAGTATGCAAGTATGCAATTGAACGCGTAGAAATTAGCAAGGTGTTAAAAAGGAGAGAAAAGATCAAGTCCAGCCCTACGTCTGAGTCACGTTGACTTGAGGCTACATTTTTCGCCATTTCAATACCTAGTACCTTCTGAGAATTTCCATCAAATTATACAATTTTCAGAAATATTGCCAAATCTCCTCTATCTTCACTGGTTCTTGACTAGACAATGAACCAGAATTTGAAGGACCCAATGTGGAGTCCGAACTTTCAGAGTCGTGTCAACTCAGTAATGAGAACGCTTACATGATGTCGTGGTGACAGACATGATTGCTTACATGATACCGTAATGACAGACATGTCATAGTCTTTTGATGGCAAACATGAGAGCTCAAATAATGCCGTGATGGCAGACTTGAGTATCCACATTATCTGTTAGGAATTTATTAATCCACAAATCATTGAAGGTTCCAAAAACCCTTCAAAAATTCCCAATATCCTTAACATTTTTCAAGATTTCATTCAATATAAAAATCCATTCCAACATCCTCCGATTTCTCTTTTCCACAAAAAAACCACCTATCGTTCGCAGGTGCAATGACTTTACTACTTGCTGTTGAAAACATACTCAAAAGTGAAGTAGATATGAGTAAATCTAAAGGTATATGTATATGCTATTGCCATTAAAGTGCTTCATAAATCATAAAATGCCTTCCATGATACACTCAACGGTAGTCAGGTCTTTAAGTGGATAATGTGGGGTTGAAAATGAGTATTTCTTTTTTGGTAAATATTCACACGTGAGTGAGCAAGAAATAAATGAATAAGTCTTGAAATAAGGAGTAAATTTACTTTCGGTATTTCATATTTCCGGATAGAAATGCAAATTCATTGGGTTAATAATTTAAAAATTAAGTTAAAAATAATAAATATGCTGACGGTGATGTGAAAATTATTGTTCAAAAGCCATTTACTTCAATTATAATAAAAGCTTTTTACAGTCCTTGTTGGCATAATGATGCAATTTTATATCAATTAATTAAATGATGTAAATTATCCACTCAAATATTTCGCTGTAATCTGGATTATACACTTATTTGCTGTTGAGGGGGTTGATTGGAAGTGATGTTCTACGTTTGAAAAAGGACAGGACATGAATGTATCAGATTTATGGTACAATATGTTATATTGTTGATCTGGATTTCAGTTCCTTGAGTGTCACGAATTGTGCATGAACTCTTAACGTGTCAGAACACATTCTTTGATATTATTATGGGTCTATCAACCTAATACAGCATAGTATCCCAAGCAGCACAACTCTACGTCACCATATTAATGCAAATAAGTAATTTTGCCCTCTTGTGTGGTCTTTGGTGTATTGTGCCACTCAGGAATAGCATAAAAGTTGCAACTTTTAAGGGCAGTAACTGAGAAATCACTAGCAAAGTATGAACTAGAATTCGAACTCGATTCAAATTCAACTTGGATTCGACTTAATTTAAGTCAACTTTCCACACAAAATCGGGATCCACTTCGAGCTCTATATGAACCAAGACTCTTTAATTGCTCATTTTCAAGACCCATCACTAACGCACATCACCCCCCTAAAGCAAATGATGGAGTAATTATTCTCACTGCAACATTTTTTTCACAATTCTCGATGGATTCATTAAAATTTTACAGCAACAAAAGACTCTCGACACACAAAAAAAAAGCTTTTACAGTAACGATTTTTAATGAACTCTTATATTTGTAATTTTAATGAGCGCGTAATCGAAATTGGCAGAATTATTATTGATTAATGTGCGAAAAAAAAAAGTTTTAAACTTCCACCAATTATGATTACGTCCATTAAACACGGCTGTGTGGTGTACAGGGAAGAGTTGGTCGGCAGAATGTCAGAGTGGGCAACTTGATGTAATGTCTGGTTGATAGTTAGACTTATGGACGTCTAATGATCAATTTTACAGAACATTTTGCAGAAAATGTCATTGGACGACCAGTAATTAGCTAGATATTACATCAAGTTGTCCACTTCCGATTGCCATTTTTTATTTGATTTCAAAAAATTTATTAAATTCCTTACCTTTGAATGGACGATAGCCAATGTATCAACCCATACTCTCCATCCACCATACTCATACTTAATCGCATGATGCAGTAGCATACGAAACAGTGAATATACCATATCAGATATTTTCTGTTCTTCTGTATTTTTCGGATGTATATATGCCATTGCTATAAGCCATTCCTGCCATACAGACATCTGAAGTACCGTTCGACGATTCTCTCGATTATTATTACACAAAAGTGTCATATCCGAGAGGAAAAGTTTCTTTACTTCCAATAGTTGCTCTGTTTGTTTCGATTGTCGTATAAGTGTTGCAACGACTTTCAATATCACTATAAATGATGATGATGATGATGATATTCAATAGATGCAAAAAAAATAGGAAGGAAAAAAATATGTTAGAAATTGAAATTGTAAAGGAAAAAAGGGAAGTAAGTGTGAAAATTTATGTAGATAAGGCATATGAGAATGCACTTGTGTGTGATTTTAAATTCATATTGATAAGAGTATCGACCTAAATGGGGGAAGAATGGATTTAGGGCTGAATTGCATGAATATTAAGAGTCTTTGGTTAATTAGGTGATTCAACCTCGACTCTCCGTATTGTTAACCATTATTTCTGGGTAGTAGCGGATCTACTCAAGCGTGAGGAGCGGATTTTGGTGAATCTGACTCGAAGTCTGAGTCAAGCCGTCCTGGAGATACTAATCTCCAACTTTTTCGACCCAAGTGCCTTTCGAGAATGACCAAAGATGAGGAATTGATCAATAACTTACCAAGAGATTATTTGTCATTTCCACACGCTTAAATGTCATGTCTGCTACACTTACTCCGACTATATTAACCCAGAATAGTAAAATCTCAAGCTACAGCAGTTCAGAACCAGTTATGTTAAATCCCTGTCATACCAACATACCCAATCCCACCTTTCCCAGACTCCCTTTCCTCTTCCCCAAATCTCCAAAAAATCAATAAAAAATTATTGCCCAAGAATAAAAAAAAATTCGTAATAAGTTATCTGTTGATGACATTTTATATAAAATATACAAAAGAAGATGAGATTGTGAGTTGATATCGATAAATTCATTCAATATGGTTATGGATACGTAGCATATAAAAATATCCTGAATGTGATTGGCTTTTTTTTCGGTAAGGGAAGATGCTGATGCCGATAACAATTGTACAAAAAGAGTGGAAAGAAGTTGAAAAAAAAAAAAAAAAACGATTGAAGTCGTACGATATAAAGAAAGACATTATTGTCAATTCGCTGTATAAAAAAGCAATTTTAATGGGTTCAATATTATTTCTTGTTACTACACTTCAGGTTATAAATTTTAATATCTTATTGACTCGACAATATTCTTAATGCACATAAATTTCACCAAAAGGGCTTGTAAATCTCTTCATGTAGCATCAGCTCTGTTAAGAAGTCAGCAGCTATAAACAATTCTTTATGTTTTATGTTCGTACATATGTTTGTGTTGTACGAGAAGAAGATTCATTTTTCTTGTTTGTTTGCTGACAAATACCCTGAGACGAAAGACATTCGAAAATGAATTTTAAGGCCTGAAATTTTTTGTTTTTTGTGAATTTTGATGCTTTAATACTTTTTGGTAAATTTTCTTTGGGTTCTAGACTTTTGGATGGTTGGGATATTCTCAATTATTTCAAGTTTTATGAAACCTTTCCTAAAGCAAAGTTTATAAACTAAATCTGAAGCCAATTTAAGTTCAAGAATTCTTGTTCAAACATAATATTCTTAATCTCATTTTACATACACAAACTTTATACCAAATATTTTTTTTATGGATTCAACATAATTCCCGAATAGCACAAGTCGGTTGATTGATCTAAAATCTGGAATCAGACCATCGTTGTCACAACGAGTTAAATCAATCAAATTCGTTTGATCGATTCAAAATTCATCTCGGAACTATGTCTGCCTGAATTAATTGAATCTGTTCGATCCCAAATTTATTCAAATTTGGTGCTAATCCAGCACCATGCCAAATCCACATTGACCTTTTCAACCCAGGACAAATTGGTTGATCAATCCGAAATTCGGTATCCAACCAGAGTCATGCTGGGCTGCATCAACTGAATCAAGTTGATCGATCCAAAATGCAACACAACGTCTACGTGATCATGGCATAGAGTCAAATTCAAATTCAAATTCGAATTCGACACCAATTAAATGTCACGCCGACCTAAAGCAGCATTATAGATTAATCAACCCGTCTTGTGCTATTCGGGATTTTGACATAAAAAACATATTTTTTTTTTATTCTTGTAAAATAAATTCCATTTACATTTAAATGCAAAGAATATCAAAGTTTTGGTAAAAGCTTAATGGATTTTCAAATGACACTAATGGTTGAATTTGATGGCAGAATTTTTACAACTCAAAAAGAAAATATTTTTTTTATTTCTCCGGTTTTGTAACAAAATTTTTGCATCATAAAGAAATTTTTAATGGTTAAGCTCATTAGCTGTAAAGTATGTTTGGGTATGAAAAATGGAATAAAATTTTTTTGGAAAAGTTTTTGTGGTAAATTTTGAAGTTGATGGGTTATTTTGAGTATTTTTGCAGTATTTGGGGTTATTGCAGTCATATTTGGGATGTATCTGGAAAGCACATGACGTGGAATTGGCCATTAATACTATCCACGGCTTATTCAGGTTAGATTTGATGAAATCCAGTCTCAGGTCAGGGTCAAAAATGGGATTTTCAACAATTTAAGCGTCGTACGCTTTCCGGTGTAGCTATAGTGCTCAAAACTTCTTCTCCTCTTAACGCAGCTTGAATAAGATCCGAGCCCACGCTCTCTTGACTACACATCAAGTATTCTTACCCACTGAGCTACCGAAAGTTGTAGCAGAGCGTGACATAAAGCACACTTAATCCTTCTTTTCTATCCAGCATTCATTTTGCAGCTCTTATCAATGTATTGGACACATATATCTCACGCACATAACAAATCCCACAATTAATTACGATTTGTTAATAAAGCTCCAAAATTATGTTATAAATTGACAATTTAAATTCCAAAACTCCACTTTATATTTAGATTAGAGCCTTGAAATACACTGAATTCATTATATCCCAAAGAATCCTCAATCATACCTCCTAATTTCCAATTTATATGCATTAAACTCTCCATTGTCAATTTTATATTGTCATCCTAGCCAACCGTAAGCTCATTGAATTAATTTCGATATATAAACCCACAAAACCAAACATGATTAAATTCTCGTATACATATTTTTTTTAAGTCACAAATGAATTTATGTCCATTTATCTATCGAATCTCTTATCAATGTGAAAAATGTCACATATAGTCATACTCAACCAATATTTTATTTTATCCTTATCATGATTTAATAATTGCATTTTAATGCTTACTTGGATTCTCCAAACGATAATGACTTTCAGGCTCCGGATGTCGTGTGTATAGAATTTGTTGTGATATATGCTCCGTCATTATCTCGTATAGAACATTATAGATGGGTAATGATAACGATTCCTCATACAACAATAGACGCTCGGCCAATAATGTATATAAATTATGTGGTGACATTACATCATATTTTCTTCTATAACCATTCATTGTTGTTATGTCCAAAAAATTTTTTTATCGTGGGACGAAAGATTTTTATTTTTTTAACATTTTCAGTTATTGATTTTTTATTTATCATCATCATCATTATGATCGTTCGTCGTCAGCATGATATTGCCATTGTAATGTTAATGTCAGATGATGGATGGAATAATCAAGAAAAGAAGAAAGGCATGAAAATAAAGAACAATAAGAGAAATGAGGAATTGAGGAATAAAAAAAATAAAATATTGAGATTTTTTATTACTATTGATATGATGTAGGGATGTACACTGGGAATAGGAATTTATTCTACTGACTTCACTGGTTTTTGAACCGGTTCAATCAATTTTAAGTTATTTGAACCAGTTTTTACTAGTTTTGAACTGATTTAACTAATTTTGAACTGATTCAGTTGGTTTTGAACCGGTTCAAATGATTTTCAACGGAATTAACTAATTTTGAAGAGTGTCAGCCGGTTCAATTAAACTTAAAATGGTTCAACCAGTTTTTAAAACGATTTTACAATTAAGAAGCAAATTCAGTTAGATTTAAACCTGTTCAACAAGTTAAAGACCAACATGGAACTTACTAAATCGGTAAAAATAACTGTCCTTTAACTGAGTTAACCTAATAGTAATAATAATCTATTGTAAAACATATCAATTCCCGAGTGTACATCCCTAACCATATATGATTATCCTTTTCATTATCATTATTACATTCAACATACATGTCTATAATCAGTAACGAACAACAACAGTAACAAAATATTTTTAATGTACTCACTTGTGTGTACTACGTGATAAAAAGAAACCCATTAACTTGAGTGCTTGTAGGCGTATGAGTTGACTCTCTGCCGCTAATAATTTAAATATAGATCGCATTCCATGCTTAACATCGAATGCTGGCACCATTGAGCTTGGATGTTCTGACATTAATGATATAAGCATTTGTAAAACATCATGAAGATTCTCATCTTCGTGAATTGTTGTTAAATAATTTAAAATGCTTTGTAATTCATCGTCCTTTACACCATTACCAATCATTATCAGTTGCTTTAAAAATAGTAAAATGTAGGCACGTATTGCTAAAATATCCTTTTGAGCCGGTCGAGGTCCATCTATAAATAAATATTAAAGAAAAATTATTATAAATTTAAGAAAAATTTCTTGTTTTAAGGATACTCTTTTGTAGGGGTAGAAACAACAGCTTGATATTATGGAAATGATGTAAAGGTCAAAAATAGCATCGAAAAACCTTTTTTTCTTTTAAATAAACTAAGATAAGCATGTTTAGAATTACAAGATGTACATTTTATGTTGCTTCTTTTGAATCTTGATGTCAAAGGTTGGGGGGACGATATAATGTGACGATTTATTTTTGTATTCTATGGACTAAGCCTTTTTGTAGGAAAGAAAGGTGAACAAATGGCCTTTAAAGTGTTAATCAAGTATGGCAATTTAGAAAATATTTAGCAAGTTGTGTCCAATAAAGATGAAATTTAAGGGTAATGGGTAGATAAGGAAAGGAGAAAGAGGTTGTTTGTGACCAATCTGTTTATCATAGACATAGATATGACTAAGTTCAGGAATCTGAAGCAGAAAAGGATAGTCATTTGAATGCCACCGAGTTCAAGTGGATTGGTGAAGTTTGAATCCAAAGCTGATTAAACGTCAAGTCTACATATTCTCGTGACATCAACTGAATCCGTTCAATTTACAGTTCAAAATCAAGCTTAATGCTGGAATGTCTAAGTGACAGATCAGAAACTTATCAAAACAATCTTGTAGATTTACAGCTGTGAAGCTGTTCAACAGTCAAATTGTAATTTGTCGCTTGACTTTTTCCAAATAACAAAGAATGTAATGTCACGAAAACGGAACAAGATTGATATCGACAATCAAACACAAGCGACAATGCAGTGGTAACAGAATAACGTCAGAAGGATTTGGGAAGCCTTACAGATGCCTGAATGACAGATTTAAACTCAATTAATACCTCCCGGGATTACAAACTGTCTTTACAAGTCGTTTCTGTGACTAAGCAGCAACTATGGGAGATATAGTCACAACGGTTTAGTCACATATGTTCAGTCAACTGCTCTGATATGAATTCTCTTAACATCTTCAATTTGAAAGGCCGTTAAATGCTTTAAAGACAGAAATATGCATCCTAAATTCAAAAAATTCGGAATCAAATCAAGTAAAAAAAATCAATTCTTTAAAGTCCTTGGCCTCATTCTTCTTATTTTATCGAACAAAAAAAATTCTCAACCTCTTTACATCCGAAAAAAAAAAAATCTGATGAAAATTTAATAAAAATGTCTCTTCCCAACATTCTCTTCAAAAAAAAAATGTAAAATCCTTCACATGAGAATTTCCACATTATTAAATTTCCATCATTCTACAAAAGACTTCTTCTTATTCTTCTTTTTATACCAAAAGCATTTTTTAAGAAAAATTCTATAAACATATTAGAAGTAAATTCATGTGGAAAATTCCTCGAAATTTACAAGGGCAGAATGATTACAAAGAAGACAATTTTTTCCAAGAAAATGAAATAAAAGGCAAATTTCAAAATTGATTTCGTATGGAAAAAATTGTTGAATTGTTTTGTTAATTTAAAATTATTTGGAAGGACTTTTTTGCATTATTTAGATAATTTGAAATGAACTTCATAGAAGGAATGAATTTTTATGTAAAAGTTCTGAGCAAATTAAGATACATTTTAAAGCTATTTTAAAAAATCTGTCAATACAGCCCGTTTCAGGCGTCATTTGTGGAAGGTCATTGATCACAATTGATCTCCCGAATCGCAGAAATCGAGTAATCGATTCAAAATCTAGCACCAAACCGGTGTGACACTGGGATTGTGCCGGATTTAAATCGAATCCGTTATCAAGTCAAACCTCGGGCTGGATTTTCGATCGATTAACCGATTTGTGCTATTCGGATTTGTACAACCACAAACCACATTTTATGCCTTAAAATGGGTCGAAATTAGCCTTTAAAGGAAATTAAACGTTAAAATGATGACGTAATAAAGCTTTAGCGAGCATAATGCGATCTTCGGATGAGTTAAAGATCCTCAGATAATCTTTTGCAGCTCCTACAATGCCAATTTGTTCCACAATTCCAAAAACTTTTAAAAACTCTGTGATTATTACAACTTTAAATTCAAACTTCCTTCATTTTATCTACAAACATTAAATTTGTCAAACAAACTTTTCCTCCAGCTTTCTCCATTATCCTTGCAACCTCCTCTTAATTCCAATTTATTAAAATTCATCCTCACAAAGACCAAAAAGTCAAAGAAATATCACCATACACATTTCAGCTTCTTCCGTTTTTCATTCCAATTTAATAATAAAAATATGATTTCATTTCCAAAAATTAAATTATATTAAATTAAATTTCATTAAAGTTTCAAATCAAAAGCGCATTATTTCCGGTTTGTAGGTTAGAGACAAACTCGATATCAAATCAGTGCCAATTTAATTTTGAGAGATACTTTCTCTTTTTTTCATCTTTTCTCAATTTTTATATACTTTATTTTTTATGTATTAAATATTGCCACTACTCAAACATCCTTTTTACTGCTACGTTCTACAAATCTACAGTTCATCCACCCACGAGTGAGAGAAGGAGGAAAATAAGCAGAACACTCAATTCAATATTGGCATAGCATGATGATGAGTGAATTGAAACAGGAAAGTATTCGTTAAAATGAAGCAATATCCTGGTTTTTTGAGCAGTGAAGAGTATGGGCTGCTTAATGTAATATGAAGGAAGATTGAAAATGGTTTAATATAAAAATGTAGTAAATTAAAGTCTCTCACTGACCGTTAAGGAGATAAAGGTGAATTAAAAAAATACTTTTGAGTGGAAAATTGAATTTTTTTGGTAAATAATTTTAGTTTTTGAGGGATATTAATGGACGTTAGGAAGTGCTAGATAATGTTTGAATGGAGAATTGCATTAATGCTCTCAACTTGAAGTCGGTTGGAATTGCAGTAATTTGATAGACCATTTAGTCTAGCAATGGCTTCAAAACCAGTCGATGCAACTCATTGCTTACAAATGTAGTTTATTGAATATAGTCATGGATGGAAGGAGGGATTGCTAGTATAGGTTCATGAAACAGAATCAAGAATTAGATACTCCGCTATTCGCAATTTTCATAGTTCTTGTTGTTCGCAGGCCGTACAGATCAATTGTGATACAAGGCCTCCTTTTATTTGCATCGGAAGCTAGCTCTAAAGCTGACATTTGCATGCCAATTGCATTACCGACACTATCGTCAGTGTCGACACAAAACGATAATTCAATATAAAATCCAGTTCCATGTTAACGCGAGTATAGGTGCCGAATTCGATTAAAATCTGATACTATGTCAGAGCCACGCGGGCCTGGTGCCGGATTTTGAATATTTTATTCGACTTGAGCTTTTCAGGTCAATTTTTAAAAGTGATCTGAATTTTCTAATTATCCAAATTTCAACCTCAAGGAAGGTCTTCCCCTATCAACTCTAGCAGCATTTGCAATCCAAAATTAAATTCACAAAGTAATACAACCGCTGCTTTTGCAACCATCCAAATCAGATTAAAATCCACTTAAAAATAGCCAACACCATCCATTGTATCAAATTCATCATTTCTATAGAAAATTTTTCCATCCTTCCGTTCTCAATTTCCATCGACAACACGTTTTTGAGCTTTAAAACTTTATCGCAAAAAATAATAATAATAAAAAGGTTGAAGAAAGAAGCACAAAAGTTATGGAAACTCTGCTATCGGCGTTGATTCATTCAATATTACGAGAAAAAAAGTATGAGAATAAGGAAGAGATGTGGATGGAGGGAAAAAAATATGCAAAGATTTAATATTGTAAGTTGATTTAGGAAGACAATTGTTGGAAAATTCAATTTACACGGTTTGGATTCATAAATAATAATTTACTGAGCGTGCTGTTTGCCTTAAATTTTTTTTTACTCAACTTCTAAAGTAACTCAAATAAAAACTAGCTGATTGAGTTTATTAGATGTAAATAAAAGTTTCATAATATTTTCAAGGAATTGATTGAAGTTTACACGAGCATGATAAATTGAGGTACAACAAATTTTTGCGAGGATTTTTTCTAAAGGTTTCGATTTAAAATGTTCATTTTTGACCTTTTACAAAATATTATTCATAAGTGTGATGCTGAAGATTTTGTGGAATGTTTTGAAATTTATGTTTATCGACCTTTAACCGATGTTTTTTTTTTCGAGATCATAAAACTGAGGATTTTATCAAGATTTTATAAATTCTTAAATTATTGAAGAATTTGGTTCTATTGAACCCAACACCCCCCTCCCCCTTGATCATTTAGGATTCTCATTTCTTCAATACGAGCACAATACTCGGTTGATCGACCCAAAATCCAGCTTCAAGCCGACATGAATCTGACATAGTGCCAAAAATAAGACAAGGCACTCCAACTTGCGGCTTCATTTTTGATTGATTAAACGATTTGTGCTATTTGGCTTAATGTCTTACTAGGACTCAGCAGAGCTCGAAATAGACTCGAATTTCATATGGTGTCGAGGCTACTTGAGTCGACCTTTCTATTCAAAATCAGAGTCAACTTCGAGCTCTAGGATTCAGCCAAGAATTGCAGGTCTGCATTTTGTGTATTTTATATCCACAGACCTGCAGTTTTTGGCTGTACCTCATAGTTCGTCCAAGTTTGCTAGCTTGCCTTTTTGTCTGCAAGCCTTCAACTTCGAACTTGCTTCGAAAGAATCCTGTATCATCCTCTAAACATCCCCAAATTCCATAATTCATCCCGAACAATATTTCAATTAAAAGCTTCAACATTTCATCCCTTAAAATCCACCAGATGAGAGCTAAGACCATCTCTCTAAATTAATTAAGATTCATGTTGAAATTCTTCAATATCATAGACTTATCCCATGCCTTCAATGCAATAAATTATTTTACCATCATAGCTTAAATGTATCAAAATATGAAGCATAAATTTCTCAATAATCTCTTCTAGATTCCACAAAATCTTCAACTTTATACCTAAGAATCTTAAATAAAAATGATTAAATAACTCACCTAATCCTTTCGGTGTAATACCACTCTTAGCGCGTGGATTCACGACCCAATAATAATATTTGAGCGTATGAACGGTTTGTAAAACAGTACTAACACGACGTACGTTGCTATAAATCTGTGTATCACTTAAAAATTCAGTTGCTAAGTAGGAATAAAGGCGTGCTTGAACATTTGCTGGTGTATAGATCCATAATGCTGGATTGAAGAGAACATGATCGAGCAACTGCCATGTTAAGAATGAGAAACAAAATAACTTCATATTAATCGTTGATTATATGTCTGTCCTGCTACAAGCCTGATTTTTGTTTTATTTTATTTTTGGTTGTCAATTTGTTTTTTTTAAGGATTAAAAAAATTATTTTGACAAATTTAAAAAAGAATTTTTTAAAAAAATGACACAGGCATGCAGCAAGAATAAAAATTCAAATATGCAAAAATATAACTATCATAACAAGACATTGAGGTTGTTCTAGAAAGAATAATTTCATTCCAGAAAGTATTGAGATGCAGGTTTTACTGACAGAAATGTTAATGAGAGAAATTTAAACTCTTTTTCAAAAATTAAATTTAAGAAGATTCAAATATGAAAATTCTTAAATGTAAATTCAATTTAAATTTTAAATTCAAAACATTTAACTTTGAAAAAAGAATTTTAAACACAATTCAAATTTATTAAATTTAAATTTCAAACTTTTAACATTTAAATCTCAAATTTATAAAATTCAAATTTCTAACAAATTTATAAAATTTAAATTACAAATTTCAAATTAAAAAGGTTTAAATCCAAATTTGAAATATTCAATTTAAATTTTCGATAGTTTCTCAAAAGTTAGAAAATTCAAAATTTTAACTATTAATCAAATTTGAAACGTGAATTTTTAGATTTAAAAATTTAAATCTCGAGATCAAAAACTTAAATTTCGAAATAAAATTTTCAAAATTTCAATTCTTTTCTCTTCTAATAATAAATTAAATTGAAAAGAAATTTAAATTTCTTCATCATACATTCTGTCAGCTTCAATAAGAAAATATTAAACTTTTTTTAAAATATTTGTTTCATGCTTTGATAATTTAACAACAAAATCAAATTAAATTTCTTCAAAATAAAACATCGCAAGAAGAAATTTGACAAAAAAGAAGATCAAATACGCAACCGTTTAAGCTTCAAACTTCCATAAAAGTATTTCATACATTTTTAATTTTCAAAAAGAAATTTTGAGGCGAAAATTTTTTCCTTTTAATTTACGAGAAAGTTTAAAAAAAATTCTTTTTTCACATTTTTTCTTCATCTTTTTAGCTTTTCAAATGCCTTTTGTGTGTGATTATAAATTCATGTAGCACAAAAATAATAATAATAAAAAGATTTACAAATTCTTCTTAAATTAATAATGCAAATTGTTGGCTTTATATAAATTGTTTTACAGCAGAAAACCACCTGAAACCGTGATTAAAATTTAATAAATAATAATGCAGCGATGGCGGCTTCTCTTGAGTATTGTTAATGTCGACGTAATGAATTGCTGTATTTACTTGTTTTTTTTTTGTGCCCTTGTTATTAAAGGATCTGAATGAATGCTGTGGGGAATGTTTTTGTAAGAATGGAATTTGAGTGGATGTTTAAGTTAAGAGTGTAACATGGAGATTAAGATTAAATAGGGCAATGCTTATTTGAATTGAATGAAATTTTGGATGTTTTGGAATTTTATGTCAATTTTGAGATTTAATTCAGTTTTGATATTTTGCGTTTGACTTTAATAAATGGAAATCTTGCAAATGCAAGGTTTTTAAAGAAAGAAAGTGAATTCAACCTTTGCAAAAACGTGTTTGTTGCTTTAAATGGATTATTAAGGATGATTTAAAATTGAAATATTCTAAATCTTTAAATTACAAATGTTATCAAACAATTAAGCCTGAATTTTACAACCAAACTCATTTAAATTCTAAAAAATAAGCTTTTTTTCTTCTTTAATTTTTAAAAATTCTCTCCATTACAATTTACCATAAATTACGTATTACTCCAAACCATAGACAAAAAACTACAATTGAAACTTTTTTTGCCATTCCATCGCAACATTCATAAAACAATATACACACGAAAATGCATCTGAGACAGACAAAATATGAACAAAAAATGTAAAATAATTTATTCCATTTAAATAATTTTTTCTTTCTTTCTCGTAAATTGTCAAGCATTTTTCCCCAGCCAAAATGCATACAGAAACGTAAAATTGTAAAATTGCAAAGCTCTTTCATGTAACAAATGAGGAACAACAATAAAAAAAATGAATTTCCTCTCATATTTGTTACTTATTTGAGTAATAAATACACTTAAAAATTTCCATGTTTTAAAACACATGTTTGTTCACTTTTTCACCAAAATGAATAGAAATATAAAAAATACGAATGCATATGGAAAATATAATATTTTTAATAAATTTTATCATGCAAACGAGATAAAAAAAAGTTTTTTTATTCATTTCAACCACTAAAAACAGTATTCAAACACAGAACTAATTTCCTTAATTGGAAATTTTACTCAAATTGAAATTAAAAAGTTTTTTTTAATATATTAAAAAAATATCATTTGGATATGAATAAAAAATATTAATTGTATTCAAATAGTACGTTTATAGGAATATATAAAATAACATGAAATTAGAAAATTGGTTTAATTAAAACCACTATCGTTAAACAGTTATAATCATAATAACTTGAGGAAGAAAATTTAATATTCTTTTTTTGTGAAACTTTTCATTTTTTGTGAAGTTTGTGTGGGTTAATAAAGAAAATTGTAGATTTAAATCGTTTATTGTAATTGATATTGCTTTTGTTCAGTTTAATGGAAGAATAGAGAAACTTGGAGTCAATGAAAACTTTTTTAGAAGCAAATGGTATGCAAATAGCAGATAGTTTGTATAGTTCTCTTTCAATTTGCATAAATGGGAAAAAAGCACCATAATGACTCAGTCCTGGTTACATTTATTAATACTTAATGGAACACAGAATTGGTTTGGCCTTGGAAGAGTGCAATATCTTATTAATAGTCTTAATGTAGACTGTGGACCAGACAAAACGTTGAGAATCTTCACTCCATAAGTTGAAAAAGGTGTCTCAAACGAAATCCGAACTGCTGAGGAGATTCTCTACATTTCGGATTCCACGGCTTCAATTGGCTCCAAATAGCAGTTACTTTACTTAAGTTAGTCCATCAAAAACTCGTCGCTAAAATTTGAAACAAATTCCAATTTTTGTCCTTAATAAGGATTCTTAGAAGCTGAACCAAAATGCGTAGGACAAGGTCTGGAAACTCCTAAATATATTCAAATGTACTCTCAAATTTGTATGGAATTTTCGCTATATTCTGGATTTTCAAGCCTTAGTGCAGTCATAATGGGCTTATAACAGACGTCATAATACCATTACGACGACAACGCGACTTGCCATCAAAGCAGCAACATCAAATAGCTCTATTAACAATGTTGTAGAACTATGACTATCATTATAAGCAATTAAGTCCTTCTTTAAACCAGATTCGCGTCTCTTCAATTAATCTTGTACCTAGACAAAATCCACAAACTTCACAAAATTCAAATTAAAATGAATCCGATCAATATCATAAATAGAAAGAATTACATAAGAACTAAACACAGTTCCTTAGTCAAGAGGAAGACTTTTTTCATTCACTAATGACTAAATTTGTTACTTCCATGTCATTATTTATGTAGATTCACTAAGAATATATCTTTAATTATATTCTATAAATTCTCAATATTAAAACACAAAAAAGATTCTCAGACACCAAAATACATACCTGTTTGAGCAAGAGATCACTATTTGCTGATAAGCACGTGACTAGATATTTTGTCAAACTTAAAAATGATCCAAGTACATCAGGTGTTAAATGATCCCGTGATGATCGTTGTAACATGAATGAAATCACCAGAAATCCACGATTTTGTATCATATGCTGTTGTACTGTCTGCGATGTCTCAACAAGCTCACATATAAATCCTAACAGCTTTGCACATAATGTCGGATCTTTTTTGACATCGATGCCCTCATATGGCATATCAAGTTGTGAAAAGAGTGGAAATAGCACTTGAATACCACCGATGGAATTTAATGTTGAGTGTATGGAATGTGTTACCACAGCTTTAACATCCTGTCATAATGTACACAAAAAAAATATATATGAGAATAATGTATGATGGTAGATATAAGGATGCAGAAGACAATAGTGGGGAGAATAAAAAAAAATATTAAAGTGTTGATGAAAAGGAAATTTAAGATGACATGAGATTGCTTTAAGCTTCATCTCTACTTTATCATAATCACTCGAGAGATGTCAAGTGTTAGTTTTAGTAAAAGTGATAAAATATTTGAGATGTGAATTAAGGATGAGATACTTTTGAAGTGTTTAAATGTCAATAAACCATAAATGAAGGGTTGGCTTGGTATTCTGCTTGGAATTTTTAAAGCTTTTAATGTATTAAGAATCTGTTAATGTGATTCTGAATAGAAGTGACTGCGATTAGTCGACGAAAGTTCAGTTTGTGCAACTTGTCATGGCTTGTCCAGCTTGTAACTAATCCCAAACAGCACAAATTGATCGAAAATTCTATTCCAGACCGACGTGGCTCTGACTTAATACTAGATTCGTTTTAAATACAGTATCACACCGGTTTGGTACTGATTTTAGAATCAATTGACAGACTTGTGCTATTTAGGATTCGACTAATAACGGGCTATTCAATTTAAAGATTCTCGAGACCGAAACCAAGACTTTCTGGACTCAGTCAAGAGAGTTTTCGAGATTTCCAACAATATCCTTTAAGCGTCGGTCTTGGTTTAAGACTCAGCTCCAGTCAGGATCTCAAAAAATCGTCGAAACAGAGAATTCAGGAAGTAGATATTTAACTCTGGAGCAATCTAATGCAGAAGATTCATCTTTTGGTTCAAATATTAAAAAAAATCGATTGAATTTAATACTTTGAAACAGATTATTGACTAAAAGCTTTATTTGCAGGAATGAAGTCAACTGATCTATCCAGAAGTGTAGTTATCTGGTCATATCCAACCAAAAAATTAAGGTCAACCCAATTAAATCCCAGAATACAAGTCCAATTCATTAGCTGAGCAAAGCCTAATCATATATCTTCATTAAGATGATACACTACAAATCCACTACAATGAACAATGTCCTTAATTCATAAAATAAGATACAAGATCCATTCCGGATAGTTCACACCATCCATTAACGCCTTTAGCCACATGTTCTCAAATTGAAAATAAATTAAAAATTCTCAACATTACAAAATGTGTATTTCATCTTTATGTCGTATCCCACAAAAACCAAAAAACGTATCATGATTATGAATAATTGAGTAGGAACTTACCTGCAACATTAATGCATGAGGCGTATGCACAAAGTATGATACATTTCCCTTAGGTGCCGATTGTAGACACAATTGACCATCAGTTGCAACAGGATTATACATAAATACAATAGCATTCGATAGTTTACCATCGTACAGCACCTGTATGAATCATCCATCGATGTGAATAAAGAGAAAGAAAAATTGATAAAAAATGTTAATTTAAGAGATGAAAAGTTTTTTTCGTCACATAACATGCTTAGAATTGCTAAGTAAGGATTTTAATTTTGCAATAAATTTTTGCAGGCTATGTGTTATGTGTGAGATTGCATATTGATTGAGGGGGTAGATTGGAGTCTCCAATGAGATATGCTAAATTGTAGCTTCAATTATGGCTGATATCAGAGAAAAGGGTTGAATGAGGTTTTGACACCTAAACACACAATTTCTTCATGATACAGCCTTTGCTAGTGCATGAATCAATTCGAAGACGATGAAAATTGATGTGGAGAAATTTAAATAAGCTTTTATCAAGATCAAAATTACTAAATCATCAAAAAAAATTTACTCCATTTTACATTCAAATGCACACAAATTGGACAAAATAAAATTCTTTACAACACATAGAATAGAAAATAATTGAAAAGCCTTTTTTTGGGGGGATCAAATAAATTTTATAATTTTGATGTATATTCTGATGAGCACATATCACCCTTTCAGCAAATTTTCCAATTGATGAACACATTAAATCTCCATTGAGGATTAAAATTTAATTTTCGAAAATTGACCAAAATTATTTTTGTTGCTTTAATTTGAAATTTTACTTTATTGAAGTGGTTTTAAAATGGTTGATTCAATTATTAAAGTTAGGGATTGTTCACTTATTACGTTCTTGCCTGGAACTTCTGGGTGTGAACAGACTAGCGTATTCAGGATTGATGAGAGCCAGGAAGAATTTACACGATTGAAATTTCGAGATTTTCGAAGTTCAATTTTGAAAAAAGAACGTTATTCTGTAACATTATAAGTGAACAGGCCCCCTACCCAAGCGACAAAAATGAAGAAGCTTCGTGAAGATGCTCGGGCTACTAGCTTAATGAATCGATTAGCTGACTTGTGCAATTCGGGTCCAAAATAAAAAATTTATTAAAACTTGATTAAAGCATACAAATTCAAACAAATAAAAGAAATCTCAAAAAATCATATCCACAAACAAATTAAAGTAAACAAGCTAGCAATAATCGCAAATTTATACACAAACAATCAAAAAAGATTTTAACTTTATAATTTTTTACCTTAATACGAAAAAAGTTTAACTTAATAATGAAATAAAATTCTATACATAAATTCCTCATACTATGCACAACACAGACTTGCTTACAAAACGTGACTTTAATCATTTTTAAAGGCTTTCAATTTACTTGATCGACATAATCAAACTTTACACTTTGAAAATTCTTTTAAAAAACTATTTAAGAAGTTTTAAAAAAAAAGTCCTTAATGGAATGAGGAAGTTGAGGAAACTTATTTAAGGGTAAAAAGTAGGTGAGGAAGTAAACGAACTTATGAAAAAGAATATTCAGTTAAAATAATTCTTTCAGGAAAGAGGAATGAAATGGAAAAAAATTTTAAATGAATTAAATAAGTCAGAAACTTAATTTTGTTCGGAAAGAAAAAATAATGGAAATGAAAAAGATTTTAATAAAATGTTACGAATCATTACACTGAATACACATAGAGTTTGTTAGAGGTTCCAATTTTCAAGATTTGATTGTGAAATTAAGTTGAAATTTTGTGAAAATTAAGGATTTTAATTGAAAAATTTTGGTTATGTAAATTTTTACGTTTTACGTTACTTAAATTTGTAAGTTTTACGTTGAGTTGCCTAAATTTGTACGTTTTACGTTGCATAAATTTGTACGATTTACGTTCCCTAAATTTATACGTTTTACGTAACCTAATACAACTTTTACGTACGTCTAACCTTCAAATTACATAATTAAGCTATTATTATCAACAAATTCGATTTCTCAAGCTACAATAACCTCAAAAACTTCAACAAAAACAATCTTGGAACCTTTAAATTTACATTACACAGTACATTAAGTTTCAAAACAATGCAAACTTTTTAATGGAAAAGAAAGGTGAAATACGTAAAGAAAAACCAGGACTCAAATTGGAAAAGTAACAAAAACAGAAGTAAAGGTAAAAAAAGGGAAAGTAAAATAAAAATAAGAATAAAAAAATATAAAATAAAATAAAAAAATAAACTGGCATGCTTACGGATGCAATATTAAAATCGTCGCAAACTAAATTAAAATTGCTATCATTGGCGTTGATTGTATTGTTCCTAGCATCATCATTTCCATCTTGCGATGTTCTCTGTTCAACAATTTTATTTAAGGCTGTTGATGGAGTGAAACTCACCCTTTTATGATTATCTGGTAGATTCAAATAGCATTCATTATCGAAACGGAATTGTGACTGTAAAAGAAAGGAAGAAAGAATGTGTCAAAAATATGAGATTATGAAATATTAAAAAGTTCATCTTTCCGAAATGTTGACATAATATATGTGGAAATGTTATGGTATCTTGAAGGAAATCAAATTTACTTTCTGCACTGTGAGAGCTTTTTTCTTAATTTTGTATCCTTGCGAATGATTTTGAGTGGATTATAGTCAAGTTTAATCTGAAAGTCATTCAGAGTTAAATGAATTGAAATTTCATGAATTGAAAAAAATCATTAAGTTCAAGTGTTCGAATCCTTATAAAATGAACAAATTAAGATTTATGAGACCCCCTATTTTTCAGCTTTTTTTGCTTTTTAATTCTAAATTCAGGTAATTTTTACAATATTAGATCTTTTAGGCACAGCTATTTCAGATGTATAGCTTTAGAGTCTTCTCAGAAAGAGTGAATCCAGTTCTCGTGTCAGCCTGCGTTGCAATTATTCAGGGGGTTACAATATGTTCAGATCCAAACCGTTCTCACAATTCACATTGGCTAATTATTAGTTCTAGCCATTAAACTGATAAATTTTAGAATCCAAATTATCTAAACGAGTGCTACGCACCTTAGTGGTAAGCTTGAACCAAAACCACGAACTGTAAATGGTTCATGGCATTTTCAAAAATTTTTGACGGCACACAGGTTACCCACCAACGATCTAAACTTTCAAAACAAGCTAATGATGTGATTCGAACCAGAGAGTTCCAATTCAACACCAAATTTCGTGTCCTATATTTTTCAAAATGAGCTCTTTTGCTTCTTTAAAGGCTCTAAAAAACAATTGAAAACAACTACTGTTCCTCATTCACAAATTTTCAATTTCCTCCAAACTTTTTCTTAGCACACAAAAAAAAAACCTATTTAAATCCGACAAAATCACTCTAAGAACTTCCGTCTCTTCGTCTCTTATTTTTTTCCCACAGTTTTTTTTTTAATTTATATTTATATCATTTTCAGTCCTAATATTAAAAGTGTCAGAAACAAACAAGAAAGTCAGAAGTTGAAAAAAACAGCAACAAGGAATGAGAAGAAGTAAAAAAAAGAGAGAGCAAATATCGCCGTCAGCTATAAAACTGTTTCTATTCTTCCTCTATATATCCCCCCTATCTCATATCGTATTCTGTATGGGGCACACGAGTATGGATGAGAAATAAAAACATGAAAATAAATTTTCTTTTTCCTGCTGCTTGTGCATAAGAGCAGAAAAACTTAGGAATGATGATGATGATGACGATGGTTGAGCTAAAGCGACCTTCTTGTTTTTTTTATATATTATTATGTATTACTATTACTACTGCCACAACTAGATTTTCCTTTTTTAGTGCATTTTCCTAATAGGATAAGACGGTAGTATGTACACTTTGTCTGTCAGTCCATCTGTCCGTTTGCCTGTCTGTTCGTCCGTCTGTATGTACGTCCATCTGTCTGTACGTCCGTCTACTTGTACGTCCGTCTGTCTGTACGTCTGTCTGTATGTCCGTCTGTCTGTACGTCTGTCTGTCTGTACGTCTGTCTGCCTGTACGTCCGTCTGTCTGTCTGTATGTCCGTCTGCTTGAACGTCTGTCTGTCTGTCTGTCTGCCGCCGAACTAGTCCTCCAGTATGAGCTTTTATGACAAAGAACTGTGATTTTTAACCATGATTTTTAATTTTGTGACTGTTTGCGAAAAAAATGCGCATCCATCGGTCACGAATGACTACGTCAACTCTAGTTTTTACTTGGAAGATAAATGACATCCTTTATTTTTTTCCATATCTATCCTTGTGCATTTTTCTGTTCTTAGATAATTCCATCTTCTTCTTCTTCTTTTTTGTTGTTGCTCTTTGTTGTTTTGAACTCGGCATTATGAAGCAAAAATAATAAGTGGGAAGTACCATTATGTACGATGAATGTGCTTTATTTTGTGTATGGTTGCTGTACTATTTACAAAGACATTTATTGTGACAGAAACAACTTCTTTGTTTTGACATTGCCTTAATGTAGTTTTGTTTTCTTTTTTCCATTCCCTCTTTTTTTGTACTGATGCCACTGACGCTCTGTTGTGTGTGGCATAGAAGAATGAAAAGTTTAACATCCCGTTTGAGCTCTCTTTGCCACCACTGCTGCAAGTCGTGTACACGTTTTTTGTAATATAATCATCATGTCATTTAAAACGTTTAGGGTATGGGCAATGTGGAGTGTTGGTCCATTAAATGTGAATTATTCTATCGCATTTATTAAAAAGTTACTTTTTTTGCTGTCGTCAGTTTGTAAGATTTTTTTGTTCGTGGGAGAATTTAAATGTTGTTTTTCTCGTTTTTTGTTACCATGATGTGATTTATATAGTTTTGAGAGTTGCTTAGAAGAATTAGTAATTGAGAGATTAGGAATTGAATAGTTTAAGCATCGAGTGCTATTTAGTTTGAATAAAAATGTAAATGTCATTCTCTGGAACACAAATTGCATGGCTATGGGTCAATCTACAACAGTATGTCATTCTATTGAGTCTTGAACCAACAGTTGCTTTAAAGTCAACTGCATGTCTGCTGTAAGCTTGTAATTTCATTTCAAGTGACACTAATGTCAAGCTTAAAACTAGATATACCATCAACTAGTCACAGCATGCTCCAGTTTTGTGAAATTCAGTCATAACTTAAAGATACAACTTTTGACTATTGAAACTACTTGAAATATTGACATCAAATCCCTTTTGCTTCCAAATTTCTCTAGAATTTACAATTAAATTGACCAAATAACTCAACATCTTGCAACTCCATATTCCAAACTACTCTAAATCTTCCAATAACCCTTCAAGATACCATCAACATTCCAAAAAACTATTCAAAATATTCAATAAAATTCAACTTACCTTATAACCAGGACCAAGTCGATGCATGGCACAAATTTGTTGTGTTGTTAGTGATTCACTGAATAAATAAATTGCTGCCATTTGACCACAGAAAACTCGTTCCTCATCTAGCTCTGGCGTTGCTCCAATATAGCACTTATCAAATGGCTTTTGTTGCAAAAATAGAAGGAAGAATAAAAATATGAAAGATGAGAGAATATTAATTAAAAGTAATTAAAGAATTTTTTTTTTATAAATGTACGAGTATCGCTTGGGGAATAAAAAGGCAAATGTTCATTTAATGTTTTGGATGGTCGTTTGAGAATGATGTTAAGATTTATTTAAAGAAGGTGACAATATATTAGACAAAGAAGTTGCTCATGAGTATGCTGATATAGATTAGCATGGAATCTACAACAGTTAGCTTTCAGCATGTCAATAGCAAGTGTTAGCCACAATATTAGCAGCTCCAAGACTCAAGAGTTGATTGTAGAAGCTTTAAAAAACTAGAACTTCGGAATTTGAAAATTTAAAATTCAGTCTCAGCTTCTAAAAGCCATTGTAAGGTGCAGCAGCTTGTGTAACACCCAAACAGCATACTGTGTTTAACGGGGTATTGTTACGTCGAGAAGATTGTTAAGACGAGAAGTTGCCTTAGTGACACAGAGAAGGCGGATTTCAACCCAATCTTGCGTCGAACAATGCAATTCGCCGCTCGGGACATCCCAAAACAATACCAGAATTCCAAAAAATCCAATTTCCTCTAAACATTATCCATGAACAATCTCCAACCACTGTCATAAGTTCCATCATTGTCGACAACATCAATAGAACATAATTTCATTTACCATAGAGAATTATGCCCTCAGTCTTCATCGCTATTTTGGTTCCTTTTGTTCTTAATTTACAATATTACTAGCGCTTATAAAGTAAGGCTTTTTTTCTTCATCATTGTCTATTAATGACGACGAATAATGAGAATAAAAGGCACGAGAAGAAAAAGTCAAAAAGGCATGAAAAATATTTTCCATTTAATGAGTTTAAGAGAGATGCTTTTTCATTCTCGACTCTTCTTGCCTTTCTACGTCATAAAAAAACATTTCTTATTTCTACTTTTGTGCCTTCTTTATTTAGGAAAAAAGCATTTGACTAAATGTTTGGCCTCTGGGGAACGATGTAAAATAATAGATGAGAAGAGGAACTTTGATTTCATCTCTTTTTTTTCTGTTTTTCACTCCCCTGTGTAAATTTTAGCGTAAATAGGAAATGAGATTGTTTTTCGTTGTGACTGAGTGACTACATGAATGATAAAGTCACTGATTTACAGGTTGATAAGTGAACTTTTGTTGGATTTTGTCTTCGAGACATTTAAGATTGTGATTTTGGGTGAATGTTGGGCAGGTGATGTCAAGTGATAAAGTCAGTAAGTCATGTGAAGTTAAATGACAGGATTATTATCATATTTTTATCTTAAATGATGTAAAAATCAGAATTACAGCAACTAGCTGCTTTATCTTTACATCCAACAGATATGACCTCATTTATCCACAAATGAAGATGCTTCATCCACCACAAAATCCCACAGCAACTCCTAACTTTTCATCTCGTTTAAAACTTTCTTATTTCCACCTCGATTTCTAGTTGAATGTCTCAAATGTAATTTTATGAATCTAATCTATACCATAGCAGTCTTTTACGTTTCTTCATACATAAATCATGAGTCACACCGGATGTATTGTTACTTACATATTACATAAGTTCAAACCTTAAACGATTTTTTTTTTCTTACAATTTCTCATTCCTTTCAATTCCTTTTTGCTCATTTCAGTCCAATTTCTCGCATCGTCCCTTATGTCGTTTACAATTGACCTGCTTAGATAGTTATCTAACGATAGATTATTGAAGGATGGACATTGAAATTGGACACACATGTAGGAATATGTGGATATAAAATTTATATATTGAAGCGTCTAAAAACATAGAGATTTCTGAGAGGATCAAATTTTAACGATTTTGAAAATTTTGAATTTTCTTCTCATCATCTCAGTGTTCTTCGAAAAAAATTTGATTCAAAAGTTAAATTTAATAATTTTGTATTTAAGGATTAAATAATCACTTTAAGCATTAATAAGTGAAATTATTTTGGTAAATAAGTCATAATAGTTTGTTTTGTAATGGAGATTTAGTAACAAAATCTTTATTTAATGCAGGAATTGAGATTCAAAATTGGCACATTGAGATTTGAGATTCAGGGTAAAAGTAACCTGAAAGTTTCACAAGTAAGATCTCAAAACAAACAAATACCTGCATAAAGTCTAATAAATGTTATTTTTTTAGGTATTAGATAGGTTCTAAAAAAATAATTTGTAAACCTCTTGTTTATTGTTACTGGAAAACTTTAAGTAAGTGTAATATTAGAAATTTAAGGAAATTCATAAACTTATAATTTTTGTATCTTACAGAAAGAGGTTTTTACAATAGTTGAAGAATTCAAAATAAAGAATAAAGGCCTTCAATCAAAACATCGGGGCTTATTATTTTGTGCAATATTGAACCCAATAAATTAGTTTGTTTCGCTACAAAACACATCACTTCACCCAACGGGAGGCCGAGCTGGCGTCGAATTAAAATTTATTGCACAACTGGAACAAATTAAAAGATGATGAACAATAACAGAGATGTCATTGAATTTATCAGGGAGCCAAATCCAAAGATCCAGAGAAAACAATACAAATTTATGGTGCAAACTAAATATTTGTCAGAGCGTCAAATATTCTCTGAGGCATTTTTAAGAGGACTTGTATCAGGCGAAAGAGAAGAAGTGGTCACGAGAGAACAGAAGCAAATAATTGATAGCCAACTGCGTTGTGATTATGAGCACTGGATCAGAGGAGGAAACAATTTGTGTGATTTTACTCCAATTGTTATGAATCATCGTGCGACAGTCGATGAAATTTCAATTTTGATGACCGATATGATAGAGGAAGTCGATCGCATGCAAGTATCACGGGCAAGTCCATATGCCATTGGTGTTCAGTTAGAATTCGGAGCAAATTGCATGAAAAGAACAGTAGTGACAAATCCAGATGAATGGGATTTAGTGCAGGAAATCGTTGATACAATAAATACAAAATATGCCGAAGTTTGTAATCAAATTGAGAACAGTCGTCAACAAAATACACCATTGAACAATACATTTCCTGTAGGATTTCAAACACCTGGACCAAATTTTCATTCAAATCAACCGAATGTTTTTCCACAATATTTTGTCCCACAATATTTTCCACCTGCGTCAACACCATTCTTAAATCAACAAACTCCTATGTTTCCAATGCAACAACAGTACGCACCTAGAACTTTCCAGAATGTTTACAATGGTCAAGTTCCTGTCAACAACAATAATATACCTGAGAATGTACAACAAGATGTTTCATACAATATAAATAATGCAAATTTGAGACAACAAGTTAATTTGGGATCAAACATTCCGCAGCATGGACCACAATTGGATAGAAATCGAAATTGGTCTCCACAAGTATCTCTATTAAATGGCAGAAATGAGTCATCGTTAGTAGGACCACATAAAGTTAGTGCAACAATCATAAGCATTATCGGAAAAAATGTTTATGAGCCCCATATGGATGCTTTGGATAAGATCGAAATGTGGGAAGGACAAGCAAAGAATTTGCAGCAACCAATTGATTATTTCCTGAGCTATATGGAAATACTTTTATCATCAGAGATGCAAAATTGGTGGCAGCTTCATCGTTCAAGAATCCATACATGGGAACAATTCCGTAAACAATTTCTTGAGGATTTTGGAGATCACAATAGAGTTATTAAAGCTGAACAAGCTATTGCTAGTTTAACTCAAGGTCCAGATGAAACATTCCAACAATTATATTTACGTTTCACGAAATTGATGAGCAGAGTGAAGCCAGTAAAATCCGAAGCTGATCAATTATACATTTTAAGGTCGTCACTTAAACCGGAATTAAGAACGGCATGCATGTCAGTGACTACGATGACAGACTTGAAGAAACTTTGTCAAGAATTTGAAGGCATGCAGTCAATGTATACGGCAAAAGAATCAAAACAAAGTAATCCAAAACCAAATAAAATATGCACGATTGATAATGCTTCACACATGGATGTAGATAGTGTTGATTTTTGGAATAATGAAATTATATGGAATGATATGATGGATGAAGAGGATCGTACGCTAGTAATAAATGAAAATCTGGATAAGCGAAAGACTGCAATGAATCAATCCTGGACAAAGGAACAAAAAAAAGAATGGCTTTCCAAACAAACTTGCTGGAATTGTGACTGCAAAGGACATCTACAAGGCCAATGTAACAAAAGCTGGACTCCTCATTGTGTAAAATGTGGAAACAAAAATGCAAGTAACAGCAAGGAATGCCCAAAGTGTTCGGGAAACATGAGACCTTCAGTGTCGGGAGGAGCAGGACAATGAAGGATGTTGATAAAGCTCCAATTACACAAACCATACTTACAATTGAAGACCGCACCATCCATCAACGAATATATTTGAATGTAGTAATTAACAATAGTAATTATAAAGCACTCCTTGACACAGGAGCAACAATTTCAGTTTGTGGGAAAAATTCGAAGAATATTTGGCAACATTTAGTGAACACGACAAATATCACTAAAAGTAATGTATTGGCAGCAAATGGACAGAGAATGGAATGTAGTGGAATCGTTAGACTACTCATCAAGCACAACAATGATCAGCACTGGATAAAATTTCTAGTCATACCTGAAGTTATTGAGCAAGTCATATTGGGAATGAATTTTTTTCATGCCTTTAATATGCATCTTGTGTATAAAGACCACATAACTGTTATTGACAATAATCCAAACAATAAGTTGGATGAAAATGAAATTGCGTTGACGGAACATCAAAAATTATTGTTGAAAGAAGCGATAAATTTATTTTTATTTTCATCAGACAAATTTGTGGGATGTCAGAAAATCATCAAGCATCATATTGATACAGGAAACAACAAACCAGTATGTCAGCGACTTTATCAATATAGTCCTGAAATAGAGGAGAAAATGAAAACTGAAGTAGAAAGGTGGATTCAGTTAGGATACATTGAACCGGCAAATACAGACTGGAGACATCCAATAGTACCTGTACCTAAGAAAAATGGAAAAATTCGACTATGTCTGGATGCTAGAAAGCTGAATAATATTACGAAACGTGATACATATATTTCACCTGATCTTAATAACATTTTCAGACGTTTTCCACAAGCAAGTTTCTTTTTTAGTGTCGATCTTACAGATGCCTTTATGCAAACTGAACTTACTGAGGAATCAAAAGAAAAGACTGCATTTGGAATTCCAGGAAAAGGAACGTTCCAATACAAACGAATGCCGTTCGGTTTAAAGAATTCAGCAGCAACGCAAAGTCGAGTAATGAATGCGATCATAGGAGAAGACCTTGAGCCGAAAGTTTTTCATTACCTAGACGATATTGTTATTGCAGCTGAAAGTTTTGATGAAATGTTGAGTTTAATAAAAGCTGTGGCACAGAGATTAGCCAGTCATGGATTAACTGTTAATCCAGATAAATTAGAAGGACCTTGTACGAAGATTAAATTCATTGGACGAAATTTTGACAGCAATGGACAACATCCAGATGAAGCTAAAGTTGATGCAATTAACAAATTACCAACACCCAAAACTGTGAGAGAAGTTCGTTCATTAGTGGGTACTGTAACCTGGTATGCTCACTTTATTAAAGATTTCTCAACACTTTTATCACCAATAACGTCGTTAATTAAAAAGAGGGCACAAAAGATACAATGGACAATGGAGGCAGATGAAGCTTTTAAACGAGTTAAGTCAATACTCACGTCTGAGCCGGTATTAAGAGCACCTGATTATACAAAAGCTTTCATTATACAATGTGATGCCAGTCAGTATGGCATAGGTGGAGTTCTCGCACAAGTTGATGAGGAAGGAAGAGAATATGTGATATCATATTATAGTCATAAACTCACAAAAGATGAACAAAAATATCACACATATGAGCGTGAATGTTTGGCTGTTTTAAAGTCATTGGATCATTTTAAACCTTATGTATATTTGCAGCCATTAGTAATAATGACCGATCATCATTCACTGACACAGACACTAAATTATAAAGGAAAATCGGGTCGATTATTAAGATGGTCATTACTTCTACAACCACATGCTCATCAAATTATTCACCGTGCTGGAACACAAATGGTTGTAGCAGATGCACTTTCAAGAGCATCAACTGAAACACAGGAAGTCGATGAGGATGATTTCGCTCATTATCGTATAGACTTGATAGCATCAGACATAACAGAAGCAATAGAACCTTTACCAGCTGATGAGATTCAAAACAATAACAATCTCATACAAAGTTTCGAAAATCTCAGAAAAAAAGTTTCTGAACGTCCAGACGCATATCAGGTATATAGAGTACAACATCATCGTCTCTTCTTTAAATCAGGCAATAGAAACACAATGAATGAAGACTGGAAGGAAGTTCCTCATCCGAGTCAAAGAAACAAAGCCATAGATTGGGCACATAATGATGTATTACATGGAGGAGTGGACAAAACGTTGGACAAAGTTCGTGAATTATTTCATTGGAAATCAATGAAAAACGATGTCAAGGATCGATTAAAGCAATGCATTAATTGTGCTCAAATAAAAGCACCAAATTATGTATCAAAAGGAATTATGCCGACATTCAGGATGCCTAAGGAAGTTGGCGAAGAAATTCAGATCGACTTTAAAGGCCCATTTCCAGCGACAATACAGCATAAGTATAGATTTATAATAGTAGTCCAAGAAGCTTTATCAAGATTTTTAATTGCTTCATGCATAAGTAAAGCGAATGTCCAGAATACAATTAGATTTCTTGAACGTAATGTTTTTGTTATATTTCCAAACATTAAGCGCATAAAACATGATCGTGGTTCACAATTTATGTCAGAAGCATTTAAAAATTTCTTGAGAGAAAGAAATATTGTATCAATTCCGACAGCTGCATATGCACCACACCAAAATCCAGTTGAGAGAGCAAATAGAGTCATTGGGGAGGCATTAACATTGTTTATGTTGAAACATCCAGAAAATCACACAAGCTGGAACCGATATGTCAACATAATTGTTTCAAGAATAAACAATCGCAAACATGATGCAACGAAATTAAGGCCTATTATTGTCGTATATGGAAGAGAACCTTCTGATGGCAACATGACACCAATGAATGATGAACAACATAAGGATATAATAAGACTAGCATATGAGAACAGTCGGCGAAGTTATGAAATTAGAAAGAAGGAATACAACAAACATGCTACCATAAGAGAATTTCAGCCTGCAACATGGGTACTAGCAAAGTATAGGACATTGTCCAGTGGGGCACATAACTGGATGAGTAAGCTGGCGGCAAAGTATCAACCAGTCAAAATCATACAGAAGTTAGGCCACAATACTTATGAAGTGGAAGACATTTTTAAGACCAGATCCATTGTTGATGTGAGAAGCATAAAGAATGTAATACCTGAATTAAGTGAAATTTTAAGATTAGGCTATGAAGTAAATGATGAAGAATTGTAATTATAGTATAAGAAATCAAATTGAACAGAATTAAGAGTCTTATGAAAAATTTTAGAAAAATTTTTCTTAATGAAGACGGGTATTGAAGCGTCTAAAAACATAGAGATTTCTGAGAGGATCAAATTTTAACGATTTTGAAAATTTTGAATTTTCTTCTCATCATCTCAGTGTTCTTCGAAAAAAAATTTGATTCAAAAGTTAAATTTAATAATTTTGTATTTAAGGATTAAATAATCACTTTAAGCATTAATAAGTGAAATTATTTTGGTAAATAAGTCATAATAGTTTGTTTTGTAATGGAGATTTAGTAACAAAATCTTTATTTAATGCAGGAATTGAGATTCAAAATTGGCACATTGAGATTTGAGATTCAGGGTAAAAGTAACCTGAAAGTTTCACAAGTAAGATCTCAAAACAAACAAATACCTGCATAAAGTCTAATAAATGTTATTTTTTTAGGTATTAGATAGGTTCTAAAAAAATAATTTGTAAACCTCTTGTTTATTGTTACTGGAAAACTTTAAGTAAGTGTAATATTAGAAATTTAAGGAAATTCATAAACTTATAATTTTTGTATCTTACAGAAAGAGGTTTTTACAATAGTTGAAGAATTCAAAATAAAGAATAAAGGCCTTCAATCAAAACATCGGGGCTTATTATTTTGTGCAATATTGAACCCAATAAATTAGTTTGTTTCGCTACAATATATATTGGAGAAAATTGAATCGATCCGAATTGTGATTTCTATTCTATTTTCTGATTTTTTTCTCTTTTTTCCGTATCTGATATTAGTTTTTCCTGCTTTTGAAGTTCAAATACATGTTAAATAACATTTCAATACACAATTCCCTTTTCGTTTTTTTGTAATAGCCATACTTAGATTTTATACTAGGAAATTGGACTCGTTTGGAAAATAAGGGATGAAATTTTGGGATTCTGTGAACAGTGTAGCATCAATATGCCATGTATATCTGGTCGTTAGATTGCCCTACAACGCCTGTGGATGGAAAGAGATCATGAGGAAGACAAAGGATTCCTGGATTAGATGTTTTGAAATTAACGCTCAAGTCCTTAATATTCCAAACTGGAAGAATTACTCAAATGATACTCCGCACGACTATGGGCCCACTTGCACCTCACCCAAGAAAGTAATTAGACAAGATAACCCTACGAATAGTACGAAGTATATAAGCATTTGGTTGACACTCATATGCATGAGGCATCTGCTCATTCATTTTACTTCACAGCTTATCCGTAAAACCCTGGTTGTTACCAGGAAATTTTGAATTTTCAATCTTGAGCAGTTTGACACAATATTTTTCGGTCACGAAAGTGTGTCGTGGAGCATAGTTTAAGAAGCACTAATCTAGATGGATGGGTTCTTAGCAGAGCTTGAAGTTAACTCGAATTTAGCATGAATAAGTTGACTTAATTTCATTTAAAATTCTAAACAACTTCAAACCGCTGTCGACTAAACGATTCAGAGTGGAATCTGGTTTGGAAGTTATAACCAAGAATTGTTAATTTGTCAAATTACTCAAGCAGTAGAAAGTCAATCAACCATGAATCTCAACTCATATTCAACCCTAAAAATAGAATTTCATTCAAAAATTGTAAATTATACAACGCATCCCCAAAAAAATTTATATATTTTACAACTTCTGAACTTCCAACATTACGAGAGAAAAAAAAAATCCAAATATAAAGTACGGAACTATTTACTTCTTATTTGTTGACAGATTCTTTTCAATTTCCCTTTTCATACCATCTCATCATCTCATGAAATCCTCAAAGGAAGTGCAAAGTCTGAATAAGTATAAATACGTAAAAACATGACGAAAAGAAGAACTTTTCAATTTTCAAACAAACTTTTTCTCTTTTTTTGCTGCTACTGCTGCTACTTGACAAATTCTCATGAGCTTTTTTTCACTATACTTACTAACATGAATTTCGTTGATAAAAAATGAAAATTACATTTATTCCAGCATTTAAATTTAATCAAATTCTCTTCTTTTATGACATGCGAGAGACGGAAAAAAAAACTTTTTTTATAACAACAAAAAATTAAGAATTTCTTCAAGCGATTCCTCGTACTGTGCATGCATATATATTATATAATTAAAAAACTTACATCATTTGTTGACACAAACCACGCCATTTCTGTACTTGATGCTAATTGTCCATTTACCAGGCACTTGATTTCACTTTTCGTCCAACGATTATAAATGTATACAATTGCTATCATATACCACTGTTGAGGATATAATAAAAAAATATAGTAAAGAAAATGTCATTAAAAAGGGGTGTAAAAAAATGTAAATAATTATAGGATGAAAGAGTAATTAGATGAAATTAATTCAAGCATAATATTCACATTAAAAGCAAAAGTTTTTTACCGGAAGGAAACTACTAGGAATTAATGAGATTAAGAATATAATTTTTTGGTCGTTGAATTTTCGTCGAAAAATTTTTAATGAACAAATTTTCATTTTTTTTTTGTTGTGGATTTTTGATGGAGCTTAGTGTTTTGGAAGTAATTGTGAAAATGTTAATTTTGACTATTTTAGATACGAAAATTAATGAATAAATTGACAAAATAAGAAGATTTAAGAGGTAAAGTTATGAAAACTGACATTAAAGTGTTCATTAATTTGGAAATTTTTCTATTTTTTGTTAATTTTTAGAATTTTTGAGATCTTGAGAGTCAATTTTTAATGGTTTGAAGATTGGTGAACTAGATATTATCATTATGACTTAGAAATAGCTCATTTTGTGCTAAACGTAGCTCACTTTGAGCTTGAATGGATAACTTGAAGTACCAACTTCCGTGTGTAACTGGGAAGGCACATTTTATTCAAGAGAGATGTTTCATAAGCAGTAAAAGACTGCAAAATATTAAAAATTTAATAATTGAACCCTCTAATTCACATAACTGAATTATTAACTTCCGCGTGTAACAGAAAAGACACTTTTAATTCAAAAGAGAAGTTCGATAATTAATAAAGGCTGCAAGATGTGAAAAAATGATTAAATAAGCCCTCTAACTCACTAAATTAGAGTATCAACTTCCGTGAGGTGTAAAGAAGTTACTTTTAATTCAAAATGTTTTTCAGTCTTTATCTTGCAACAGCCAAGATTAAACACTTATAATTCAGTAAATTTTTCATGAGCTTAACCCAAAAAACTTTCCAAACAATTGCCAAAATCACCAATTCCACTTAACAACACAACAGAGTCTTCCATAAATATAATAATCCACATTTACGATACTAAAGATTCATCCCTCAAAAAATAAGCTCAACATAAATTTCCACAATCAAATTAAACGACTTCTTAAAGTTATAAAAATAATACAATTTTAATGATAGATACATAATTACAATCATTATTTCCATCCCAAGAGAACTTAAAAGCCATTGAGAAAATTTCTGAATAATTACAAATTAGTCATTAAAAATTAAGGCTTTTTGGAAGAGTCTGAGACTTGACATTGACCAAAAATAATGAAGATTAAAATTTTTGAATGATTATTATCAATTCAAATGAGAATTTAAATCTTAAAATCCTTTTATAGAAGATGACTGGGTTCTCTTTAGAGGAATTTTGTTTAAATACATTGATGGCTTTTGTTGAAGAGAATATGGAATAAATTTTGAAGTATTTTGATACTTTATGGTTTAGACTGGATGTTTTCATGAGGATTGCATTCAACTATAACTTATTTAGAGATATTTAGAGTCTAGAAAAGTCTAAGTGAAGGTCAAATTTGCAGTCTATGCAAAGGCAATGCTTGTGATAGCTGACACCTAGGCATTGGCTCAACCTTGGTATTAGATGACGCTTCAAAAGGTGACAACTCTGATTTTGATCATATTTTTCATATAAATTATTGAACTAATAATAGCAAAGCTTGAAATAATCTTGGTTTTGGCATGGAAAAGTCTACTTGAATGCCAATAAAAATCTGAGTTGGTTTCTAGGTCTGACCATTAGCCCGAGCAGCATAATTCGACTTTATGCTGTAAAAATGGTTCGAAATCAGTAGTTTATGCGCCATCAGGGCTACTTTGCGTCTTGCTGTTAATACGACAACATATTCGTGCCCTATCGAACTGTTGTCGCCTTTTAGAACTATTGTCTACCCGATGTACTGTTCAGTTAGAAGCAATTCAACCTCACAAAACTTCCCACAACAATCTTACATAATTCTCAAAATCCAAACTTCAAATTCACCCAAACCATTCCAAACAAACTTTACCAAAAAGACCACCCTCAATAAACTCTTTACGGTCAATAAGAAAATTAACAAAGATTTCTAAAAATGCTTTTACATTTGATCCTTATTGAGAGACTCATTCATTTATCAAACAGTATTTTTAACCCAACACAAAGCAAAAAAGCAAATCTCTTTCATCACATATAATTTTATATGTATTCAAAACAAGTCTCAGCTTTCACAAAAAAATTTTTCACTTTACATGTTTTGTCATATGAGATGGATAAATGTTATGTACATCAAGTAGAAAAATGAAGTACATATTGAGTCTGATATGGCAACATGTATACACAACATAATGCTATAAACATTGAGACACACAAACGAGAGGAAGTCCAATTTCATATAAAAGGGAAGGGAAAATGTGTTCATGAGATACAAAATAATATAAAAAGTCGACAGTCCCTTTCATGTGTATTTTTTTTTTACATCTTCATAAAAAATTAAATCAGAAAAAGAGTGAGGAGGAAAGAGTTGAAAGTTTTATAAGCGTTGAGCCACATTTCCTAAGTGGAATTTTAAATTCTTCTTTATGTAAATATACACAACAAGCCATAGATCTACAAAACTAATTTTGAGAAGGGGAAAGACTGTAAATTGGCATGGAAAGGCGTATTTTGAAAAGAAATTCAATGAAATAAGTTAATGAATCAAAGAAATCTGTTCCCAACTGTTTTTATGTAATTGTTCAAATACTCATCAGGGGATCAGAAATTAAACACAAAAGAATGCAGGTAAAAATTTTATGCTAGGGGAGAATAGCATATGTATGGAAGATATCACTTACTTAATGTATTACAAAAGGTAATAAACATATGGAAGGGTCGCAAATAGAATAAGGGGTTTAACTTCATATTTTGCAATTTAAAGTAATACATTTAATTTTTTTATAATTTTTAAAAGTAAGGAAAAGTAGTCAAATCTTTCGAAATACAGAGCTATTTATGATTTGAGTCATTTTTGGAATTTAGATGATTATTAGCTAAAATCCAGAGTGGAGAACTTGACATAATGCCTTGTTAATAACAAGATCTACGGTCGACTAATGATACTTTCTTTAGTCAATCTTAAGTCTAACTAATAGCTAGACATAATGTAAAATAGTCTACTCGGGGATGAAGCTAATATGGACAAGCACGAGTGGATAATTTGACTTGACGTCTGGTTACTAATTAGACCTACCGTCGACTAATGACATTTTCTTCAGAGCTATCCGTAAGATTGGTCATTAGTCGACATTAGGTTCAGCTATTAACTTGACATTTTGTCAAATTGTCCAGTCAAAATGAATCTCAGGCAATGAATATAATCAAGAACAGATTTAAATCTCATTAAACGTTTGAAAATAGTCCGAACAGACATCGCCCATAAGTATGTCGACAAAATTGAGCATATTCAACAATATTAATTAAGTATACTAATGAGCATCTTCATTTAAATGTTCGTAGTCTGTTAGAACTTTTACCAGGTCTCGAAATCGACTCAGATTTTGCATGGAAAAGTCGACTTGAGTCAACTCAACTTCATTTAAGAATCTAGTTGATTTCGAGTTCTGTCTTTTACTTAATTTAAAATGGAACACCCTAAAAGGACCTTCATAACTCGATATATAACATCGAAATTCTAATAATTCCTTTTATAAAACCTCCAAATAGACAAAGTGCTTCACAAAATCCCCCAAAAAAAAAAACTGTGTCATCCTCAAAAAGCCACCATACCCGAAAATTTACGTCTCCTTATATTATGTATGAGCCATCAACACAGAGCAAAAAACAACAGCATACATAATATCAAGCATACGTATATCTACATACATTTAATAATAATAAAAATGTTATACATGTGAATATATGAGACGGGCTACAAAAGAGATGAAATGTAATCAGAACAAATTAGATTTTTTTTTTTACCTTTCTTGGTTGAAACTCATATTTGACACAATGTTGAAAACCTTTGCCTTTAACTTTCATCGACGTCAGTACAAGACAATTTCCAACAAAATGTGCAGTATAACCGACACCTTTTGATGTTTTAAAGCTGTATGTGGAAAAAAAGAGAGAGAAAAAATGGTCATTTATGAGATTAATCTAGCAAGTCTAAGTGTGATAAAGTGACGTTGTTGGAAAATTCTAATATGATGAATATTTATATCCATTCATATATCTAACTTAATTTTTGTAGGATAGAGCAGATATAAAACTAGATGTGTTCATTATTATGGCAGAGATTAGGGAGTTGTTACACTTTTTTTACGGAGAATTATGTTCATCCTCATGGCAGAGATTAAGGAGAACTTTTTTTACGATCTTCGTGTGCTGCTTTTGTGACATGGAGATGAATATTTTGTTCGTATAATTTCGATGATTATCATTTTTGTAGCATTTTTGTAACTTTGTTGCTAAGTGTAATTTTGATATTGTGGTTCCTTTGAGATTGATGTTGGTAATGACAAGTGATGTGCAGTCATTGATGTACCTCGAAAAGTATAAATTGCTTAATCGATCAAACAATCCGATTCGAAAGCGGCGTTACTCTAACATGATAACGACGTGGTTCTGGCATGATGCCGCAGTGACTTTAGTATGATGCTAGATTTGAGTCAAGCCGACCTGAATGTCGGATTTTGGATCGATCAACTGATTTGTACTCTGCATAGTAGATTTCATGTTCAGATCTGATTGAAACATGAAAACTTCTACCGACACAATGGATCAAACCCCACATTTCGTAGTAAAATGAGTCGAATTCCTCCATGATGGTGTCATCAGGGCAACTACGCATCTTATTGTTTAAGTCACGACTTAACACGTTCTCAAAGCAAACACGATGTGATGTCTTATTATAAAATTTTTGCATTAACTGTAGTTTTTTGTAAGACTCGAGTAGTAAAATGCAATTTATAATTAATCGCTTCGTCATCTCTTTGACGAGAAGACTTAATGGTGCCACGACGGCTTATTTAGGCCCATTTTTATGGTGAAAAGTGAAATTACCGCATCGTGCGGTTGAGAAGAACTTCGAATTCTTAAGAATTTTAAGAACATCTCGTACAGTCCTGAGCACTACATTATTCATTCTCATATTTTCAATGTCAAATTTCATAAAAAAACGCCTATAAGAATTTTTTATGTCCTCAAAAAATTTCAGCACGTGTAAATCATTGTATAGAAACCTAAGACTTCAAAAGTGCTGTTCATTTATCAAGCAAACACATGCGAATGCTATTTCGTCTATTTATAAATCTCGCTATATTTCTTCTGTCTGAAATTACATTTTGTATCAAAAAATAAAATTGCGACAATTTCCCTTTAAATACAAAATTTCAACTTCAAAGTATTCCAATTCACTGAGCTCCTTAACGAATGAAAATGGAAATTTTTTCCTATGTAGTTTCATAAGAAATTTCCAAAAGTTCAAAAGACAAGTTCCTCGATTCAGCCATTTGAACTATTTGGTAGATCTGTATCTATGGTAATATAAATTTTAAAATAGGCAGTATGGAAATTATTGCTAAAGCCAATGAATGGTAAATTAAGCAATTTCAATGTAGTTGCGTAGTTCATCGAATCTGATGAATTTGAGTTGGATTTGGATGTTTAATGTTATTGATATTGAGATGTTCAAAGCCCTATTGGACAGAAATACGTTATAATTGGTTCCTGAGAAATGTATGGTGTAGAAATGGTCGATTGTCTGATTCCAGGCCGAATTCAAGTCAAGAAATTTTCGGTAATTTCTAGGTTTTGTGCTTTCAAGTCAATGTTAAAAACAAGATTATGGCTAGTTCTAATGGCTTTATGGCTTATTCGGGATAATATTCGAATTTCAAAATTTGTTTTGATGACAATTGGTACAATTCCCCCGTACATCGTTCACAATGGCCTGGTGCCGGATTTGGGATCAATTAACCGATTTGTGCGATAGTTCCTGCTTTAGACTCCACCTAAGGAAGGCTATATATCACAATTGATCTTTAAGTGCACCAAAGTAAGTGACTAACCAACTTGTGCTGTTCGGGAAACCCAAAAGCTTCTCTATGCAACCTCCACATCACCCACAATTGCCTTTTCAACCAGCATTTAAATAAAGCTAACAAATATACATCTAAACAAGAGCCACAGAAAAGAATATAGCCTCGATATTGATAGAAATACAATAAACGTATCCAATATTATTATAGAAATAAGAAAAAAGAGGATTCAATCTTTTTCCATCTACATCTTTTTATTTCCATTTTCATAAGCATACACATACGTATAGCCAAATTGAAGAAGAAAGAAAAAAAAATCTCATTAGGAATAAATAAATTGGAAAATATTTATTTGCGGCAAGATTTGTGCAATAACAAGCACAAAATCACAGAAGTAGTAGACATATCCGAAAAAAAAAATCGAGAAAAATTGGAGAAGAAACTATTATGAACGCATAAATAGACAAGATTGAATGAGAATATATTTTTCATATTATTCAATGTCCCCAAAGGATTTCTTCTTATTTTTTTTGGGTCGGAGGCTTGAAGGAAAACGAAGTCAAAGGAAACAGAATAAAATATTTTTTTTGTGTACGGAGAAAATGAGCTTACGAGAATGGAAAAAAGGAGTCCTTTTTGGCATTCAGTAAATGCGCTTATGTATGTGTAAAATCTTAAATATAACAAAAAAATACAAAATCTTATTCGAAGTCATCAATGCGATGGCATTAAAAGGAGCTTAATCGTCATTACTTTTGAGCTTTTACCTGTTATTTTACTGGGCAAAAAGCTCTGAATAATTGAGTGAAAGATGGAAGCTTTTTAATAATTAAGGAGCAATTTTGGTTATTGGAGCTTTGGTTGTCTTTTGTACTTTGAGTAGTCGCATCCGAAAAGCACAATGCATCAAGTCATCAAAATGGGTAGGTTGATATCAGTCGTGATGGATCAGACAGACTGGACTCAATCCCTAACCTTACACCTGCCTCAACATCCTCTCAATCTTAAACAAATCATATCCATGATAATTCAAATCTTCATCTCAAAATTCATCCCAATCCACTCATAAATTCACAAAATAATCCTCAAAATCCATAATGTCAAAAAATAACCCCAAACATGACAAAATGCGTTACAAATTTCTGACCTACAGCAACACTCATCACTCTTCATTTCCCATCTCATATTTCTACTGATGCGATGCAATAAATTAAATTTATTTCGTAGTTGAAGAAAATGAAATTTTTTATTTAAAGGTTCAACAGTATAACTTGAAATCTCTAAAGACCAGCAAACCAGAGAGAGTGAATGGAGATTGGTGTTGAAAAGGTAAAAGAAAAGTAAAATATCAAATCATATTGAAGATTTTTTTTTCTCTTTTAGCTTTGGTTGCTCTTGTTGATTCTTTTTATTTGGAGTTTCTTTGGGGACAGCTTGAGTTGAGCAGTTTGGGAGGTTGCTTTTTGGGGAGAGGTCAGGTAAGAGGTGCTTATGGTGTGAATGTGGATTTTTAATGTTTAAGGAACTTATTTTTAACGGAATTTAAATCTGCGAAATAATTGAAATGAGGCGAATTTTAAATTGATTAATGAGAATCTCTAAGACAAGTCCTTGTCTGCAGACAGGGACAATTTCGAATTTTTGCGAATTTGCACCACAGCTGTGGCTTTTGAGCAGTGATTGTTCTATCTAAAAATAAGACTGATGGTCTTAAAGCTCGGAAAAAAATGCTATAATCTGGCTCCAGGTTAGAGTGATTCTGGCTCAAAACCAGATGAAATTTGACCTTAAGCTCATATCAAGTAGGTGTGGATCTGAATTTTCGTCCATTTCTTCGTCATTTGCTTCCCGGATAGGTTTTCAAAGCGGGATTAAGATTAAGATATCTCAGGAATGCCTCGATATCGATAATTTGGACAATGCTGCATAATACAGCAGAGTAGCAATTTCCTAGCAAAACCGTTGTGCTTTTCAGACCACAATTCATCCAAATATTGCGCATTGTGCATTAACTTCCATCAAGTCGACCAAAAACATTCATCTTTTTCATCTTTTTGCATTACCTTTTTATACTCTTGATATTTTACACCATGCATAAAAAGAAGAAAAGCGAAAGAAACAGAAATGGGACAATAAAAGGGCAATAAGTAAATTGGATTTCTGAGGGAGACGTTTATATCTTCTGTCTTGTTTTTCTGTAAAAGAGAAAAAATTATGTTTTCTTATTTTCTTATATTTTTTGTGTTCATCTCCATCGCTCTGTTTATGGCTTTTTATATATTTTAGAACAGAAACAAGAAAAGCTTTTGAGTTAATAATAAGAAATGTGTGGAATAAATGTAATACATAATGTCTTTCCTGTTTGTTTGCGCGTTATTTTTTTCCTTGTTTTGTTGTTAGTCAAAACGATAAAAAAAATATAAACGATGAAAAATTTCCAGCATCTGTAAAGGTATTTTGGCATTTTGTTTGTGAAAAACGAAATCGCTTTTCCTCTGTTTTTTTCTGTGTTAGTCTCTTAATAAAAATTTATATAATATTCAACGCAAAACTGAGAATGATAAGGGAGACAAAAAAGTTTTTCTAGATGAAGAAATTTGCTGAATAAATTCATTTCTGGAGATGAACATTTTTGTGATAATAACAATAAAAAAAGTTGAACAAATATTTTTTTTTAAAAAAAATTATTTTGATTAGATTTGGATCTGATGCAGGCAGGGGCGTATTCAGGATGGGAATGACTATTTGAGGGTCAATCACCTCTCCTCCTTCTCTTCTTTTGGAAAAAAAATCGTTAAAGCCATGAAAAAAATCCAAAATCTAATCTAAATTTTTGCGAAGCATGCAAAGTTCCTCAATTTTCTAGCTACGACTCTGCAAGTAGTCTTGTTAAAATGCATTGTATTTGTATTTAATTTTGGTTATTTAAGTACCTAACTTTTTTAAAAATTTGGTACGATTTGATTTTTTGTGTTTCCAGACAACTAAAAGTTTAGATTTAAATGCTGATTTAGGTTTTTTGAAGATTTAATCTCGATAAATTCCCAAGACTGCAACCGAGAATGAGACCTAGGCAGCGCGGGAAGTCTTAGTCTCGGTCTCGGTCTAGATTTCAAAACCCTTAATAGTTTATCAAAGCTGATGTAGCTTTAATAAATTATCGAATAAAAAATAGGATCCGAATATCACAAATTGACTAATTTATCCTTAATCCGGCAACAAGCAGATATTATTCTAACTTAATGCTTGATTCTGTTTAAATCCTGCATCATGTCAGAGTCACGGGAGCCTGGGGGAGAGCTTTTGATCGATTAATAAATTTATGCTTTTCAGGTATATTTTACAAATGACAATCTTGTTAAAGAGAATTTTGTATCAATTCTGTTTAAATTCATTAAAAATTCAATTTTTTGTGTCTATATTTAAATGAATTTCCAAAAAATCCATCAAATAATGAATTCATTAATCCAATTTTATAATTTTTCCATCATCTGCCACAATAATGATTAAAATTGAAATCAAAAAAATAAAATCATCCCAACATGTCACGTCATCATCAATAAATAAATATTAACATAATCAATAATAAATAATAGAAATAAAAATTGATACTCACCAATATAAATAAGGTTTCTCCCGCTCAATATTCACTGAATTTATCGGATCTAAGCGAAACCATGTGGTAAATGTAAATCCATTTTCATACGGCCACTTTGCTAATGGTGGTAAGACGACAGCCTATATTTTATTTATTTATATTTTGGAGTAAAAAACCCCATCGGAACAAGAATAAAAAAAATATTAAGGAAATGTATAAAAAGGAAATGAGAAATAATTTAATATTTCAGTTATCATCATCAGTGAAGCTTTTTTCCGGATGATAAAATCGATAAGTACAATGGTGGGGTATGATGAAAAAAATAAAAAAAAAAGAAGATGGAATCGAGATAAAGGCAATAGCATCAAATAGAGGAAGGAAGGAAATATTTGATGAATATTGATGAACAAATTATTGATAAATGAAATTATCTTCCGACAGCATAAATTCCAAATAATTTTTTTTTCTGTTTTCTTCTTTCAATCTCGCCCCTAATGCTTGTTAGGATCCGAAGCATAATCTAACAACTAAATCTAGTCAAATACAATCAACATTTCTTCATTGCTATGGTTTTTTTTTATTCTTATATAAATAATCTTCAATCTACTTGTTCGGTGCTTATAAAAAACAAATATTGAGAGGCCGTAACAAGGTCATTATGATGAGATAAAATTGAAATTTTTAGAAACGGAATCAGTAATGATTGCAAATTTTTGAATTGTGGGATTGAATGAATTTATTGAATTTTATTCATCAAATTAGAGCAATGTCAACCTAAATTAGCTCAATTTATGATTTTGGATGAACCAAAGGACACTGCTTGCAATAGGACAAATCGGTTAATTGACCAATCGGGTCTAGACCGACATGACCCTAACTTGATGCCAGATTCGGTTTAAATTTAACATCATATTAGAGTCCGAAAAGCCTGGTACAGGATTTTCGATCGATTAACCAAATTGTGCTATTCAGGACTGTTTCTCAACACATTTAACTCTAATCGGTTCACTGTACACTTTGATATTAGCCAATAGAGTCAACACGAACAGTATCATGAGAATATGATTGATTCAAATTACTAATTCCTCCTTAAATGTCCAATAACATCACACATTGATTCTTTTAAATTAATAAAATATAAAATATCTTAAAATACTCCATTCTAAGTGCCTTTTTTCCATAACACACACATCCCATCCACTTGATACATTAACTTGACATTCGCTCTATGCCCCCCTTTATCAACATCATTATAATAATCATCAAGTGTAATTGGTTTTATTAAAAAAATAATATTATCATTTTCATTAAAACATTAAAGCCACTTAAGAAAGAAAAAAATCACTGAATGTGTTAAGTGAAAAACTTTTGAAAATGATTTCAAGTATTTGACATTTGATCTTTCCATTCTTACAAGCCATTAATAAAGAATATTGCTTTCATCATCACGATCAACTCTCGTCTTTCACTTTCATCATTCTGTGAATATAAAAAAAAAATATTTTTTTTCACTTCATGCTAAAAGCTCTGCATCATCATTGAAGGATGTATGTAAATGTCTCATGTGTATGATGATGATGACGCTTAAGGAAGAAAGTACAATTTTTTTTTTTTCTCGTCATTATTCCATCCACTTGTCATTCATCATGCATACATTACACTGTTCTTCAAACAGACATTAGCATCGTCATCTTCATGTTAAGCGTTTGCCACAGTGCCTGTATTTATTTAATAAATTTTCTTCTTTTGTTCCTCTTATAAGACATTATAGACAAGTTGTCTATGTATTTGTATGCCTTTATGTGTGTATTTGTATTAAATATTAATATTAATGAACTTTACATTGAATGAATCTTTATTCCATCATTGTTTATCTTCTGTTCCTATATGTACATACATACATAAACTTTATATCGTGGATGTAAAGCACCACCGTTTTTTTTTTATGGCATAAGAAAGTTTGAAAGGGAAATGCAAAATCATCATTCATTATCTTTAGTATAATTTTTTCTTTTTTTTTTGGCATGTAAATGTGGGCGAATTTACATTGTTCGGCTGAATTGGATGATGTAAAAAGAAAATTTGAAGATTTTTTTTTTCTATTTAATATATGCATGGCTGATTTAAAAAATGTTGAATAGATAGAGGAAATATTAATTTAAAATTTAGATTATGATGTAACGTATTTTTAAAATTTGAATAATTTATGATTTTACATCATTCGTGGGGGTATTGAAAGAAGATGCGAATGGGGGATTTTTGTGGTTTTTTAAGTTGAAATAATACTGAAATTAAATGTTTTTGTTTGATGATTTTGATGTTTTAAAGGGGAATAGATTAATTGAGTCGAAGTGGCTCGGTGGCGGAATAGTTTAATACTTTGGTACGTAATTATTTCAATAACGACCAAGCGGTCATGGATTCGAAACTCGACAGGAAAAAAAAATTCAATTGTCCTTTTTTGAATCATATGCAGTGGAAACGTGGCTCACAGCCTCCCTTTGTAAATTAAAGACAATGAACTGACAATAGCGTCATCAAGGAAGTGATTCTGATTCCACTAATACCTGGAGGTCTAATGAGTCCAGAGGTCTGTCGCGTCTTCACTTATTAAACAATCATTAGCCGCAAAACACCCCATGCACAGCTCTGGATCTGAATGAGGTTTTAAAGGTTTGAATGCAAATCAATCAAGTGACAGCTTAATGACTGTATGCGCTACTGGATGCGTTCTGAGTCAGCTTAATGATTGTATGTCCAACCAGATTCATTCTAATTCATTTTCAACTTAAAACTCATTATTTCCTTAAATCTCATTTTAAAGATAATGTCAAGTCCCTTAAATCCACTTAAAGTCAAAGTCCACCAACAAAACCGCGTCGAACATCCACAAAATTAGTAAACCACATCATTCAAACTATATCAACCCAAAATAATACAAAACTAACGCTTCCTATTTATCACATAAATTATATATGTCAAGCGTCGAAATGATATGGGGGGATATAAACAATGGAGGACATAAATTCTCAATTGTCATCCAACTCTTATGAATTTTCATCATCCACATCCTTTTCTATTCATTATTATGGATGAACAAATTTTACTTCACTGAATGATAAATCAAAATTTGTAACATTACTAATTAATTCATATGATTATATTATATACATACCGATCCTTTTCGTCCTGGAAAGCTAAAGAAGACGTCGGGACCATTACGATGTGGCATCTGACGTAAGACATTCAAAAGTTTTGCTGAATGTCGTGGCTGTGTGTCGAGAATCATTTTTCCATTGTTGATTATTAAAAGAATAGAAAAGTAGAAATATATAGAAAATTAGTAAGGCATACATCATGCATATATGTTTATTTATATTATTATGTATTATTGTGTATAGAAAAAAAGTAGCATAATCATCACGCAACCATGACAAAAACATACTATTTACAGCATTAATTTTTGAAGAATATTTTCATTTTTCCTGCCAAGATTATTGCGGATTGAATGAAAGGAAGAATGGGAAATAAAGGAGAGGCTTTTGTGACATGAAATAAAAAAGTTTTTTCAAAGTATACAACGAAGCAAGTTTTATAACGACAATGGATTTTGCTCCTTCCATACATAATGGTGAAATGTAAAATATGCTGAAGCTAAAAGTTTTATTAATTTTTTTTTTTCGTTCCTTATTCTTTGTTCCTCGTTTTTTTTTTTCTCACTCAACAATTCGCTGTGCTAACAAGAACTTTTTTTTATTTTTTGCTTTCCTCTTATTTCTTTTATTCTATATTACAACACAAAAATGTGTGCTTTTTTTTGAGGCGGCTTCTGTTGGAATAATAGGCTGTTTAGCTTATTTTGTCAGCTTGACAAGCTTACAGCTTTATCTAGATTTTCTACTTTTCCTTTAAGTCCTCGCCATTTCATATGATATCAGATTAAGTGGCCGTACATTGCTAGAATTGCTGTTTTGACCTGGCTTAGTATTTGTCGGTGTATTCATGTCATGAAAGTATTAAAGAAAATGGTGACTAGAGTAGAAGGAATGGGCGTTTTAGTAAGTAAAAGTGTGGAAAATTGAAGAATTATGAAAATTTTGAAGGCTTTTCTGTTTAGAAGTTGAGTCCTTCTTAGACTCCCATGGAGTTAAAGGAGGCTGTTGATAGAGACATAACTGTACTTGGCATTAGAAATTACCACACAGAAGCCTCTGATAGTGCCAGATTCATCCGCTATCTATGCAAGACCATAGATCACAATTGATCTCTACATCCAGCGAAGTAAGCAAAGTAAGGAACTATGAAGGATTTACAGCAATACAAAATTCATTACTTTGATTTGTAGGGCAAAAATCATTGTTGTGCTGCTAAATAATAACAAAACAGCTCTGATGAATATATAAGCTCTGATGGAGAGAAACAGTCAACAGATTAAATATGGAATTGACAGTAATTGAAGTTAGAGTTAGTTGACAGTATTTGGTTAGCTTCGTCACTCACGGATACATTTGGATAGCAATTGAATTGTGTGACTTCGTAATTACGTTGAATAAGGTGCAAAGAAACCACTTTTAGGTACCGTATAAGTATTTGTGTATCATGAAAGCATGTTATTTGCCTGTTAAGTGCCCTGGCTCTTCTATAATCTTAAAATGCGCTCTATCCCCTCCAAAAATTTTAAAATTATCGCTCACTTATTTTTAAGGAACCCCCAAAAAATAATGAGAACAAAAAAGAAAATTCTTCAACAAAAGTAAAATTCCACACAGCATTTTTTTCCTCCCCATCCTCCAACTTCTTTGTCGATAGCATTAACAGACATTCAATGTTTTTAAATAAAGTGAGAGGATGAAGAAAAGCCAGTTAAAAGAGAGAAAGGAAGGGATCCATTGTGTTGAAAATAAAAAAGAACTTTCGATTACCTTATTGTAAAAATTAATTAAAAATTAATCAAAAAAAGAGAAAAAACTTGTTCATTAAATTATGTATACCGAACACGTTGTTTTTGGTTCGGGAATAATTGAAATAAGAATGAGAAATTTTAAAGGAAATTAAAATTTGGTATCGCATTGTGTTCCTATGAAGAGGGACTACAAAACAATTAAAAGGAAGTTCGAATGACTGAAAAAAATAATCAGATTCTTTTATTATTTTCTATTGTTTTGTCAAAATCAGCATAAGAATAGGATGTAAAGAGTCAATAAAAAAAAGAGGGTACTTAAGAGTTAAAATTTTTCGAAAGTGAATAAGAAGAGACAACGCATTTACATATTTATAGGACAAATTTCTAAAGTGGATAAGTTTAGAGAGTCTTGTTGTTCTTGCAGATGGGTTTTGTGGAAACAATAAAATTTCAATGTCATGGGCTGTTGGGAAGGACTGAATTTCAGATTTAAATTTTAAATTAGGATTTCAGTTTATTAAAAAAAAAAAGTTTTTTTTGTGCTTCTTGTCTATTTTTATATTTTGGGTATGGAATTGATCTAGAATAAATTAAGATATCAATTTTGTGGACTAATCAATGACTTTTTGGTGATAACAGCCAAAGAATTCATGGAAAGAAGCTGTTGACAGAGACAGAATTGCATTTGGGAACTGACAAGCGGTAGCCAGCGATAGGAACAGTTTCAGGTGACATCTAAAAGATGTCATGGATCACAATTGGTCAGTTCAGAATGAATCAGGTTGACAACTTAGTTTTCTCGTTAAAAGGTCTAAAAATCTTTGAATTAAATAGAATAATAATTAGCAGGTCATAACCAGTTACGAAGTTGAATTCAAAAGTCATCTATGTAAGGTCTTGAATCACAATTGATCAGCAACAGTGGCGTATTCAAGGAATGAGGAGATTTTTCTGACCCTAACACGTGATACGTTCAATGGAGTATATAATTGAGTAAGTAAACTCTTTGTCATTACTTAACAATCTCAATAAATTGTACAATTAGCCTCTAACAATTCTAAAAATTACAGCAAAAATCTCAGAAAATTCTTCCAATTTCTCTAGAAAACCAACAAATTCATTCATCCAGACAAATTGCTGACAAACGCTACTTTTCCTATTACAATAACACTAATAAAATAAAAAAATCTACAAAAAGTAAAGTATAATAAACTCTTACCCATTTGCCATTGTTGGCTTTCATCGCACCAAAAAGCAATTTGAGCTCCTTTACTGTTATACTATAGCTGGCAAGTACGCCAAGCATTTCAATTAATAAATCTGTCGAATGAGAGAAAAAGAAAAAAAAAGAGAGAAATAAAGTTTTATTTTATGGCATAGATGTCGATTTTTTTCGTGGTATATTTAATTAATTAATCAATTAATTCGAATAGGAAACATGCGGTTGAGGGATTTATATTTTACCTGCAACTACCACATCTGCTTTATTCAAGCGTAATAACACGTGTTCAATTAAGCCGACCTCTGTACATGCTTGCAAGTTTCGTACACTTTTTCGTAGTATTGCGATAAATACGCTCCATATTTCGGCCTATAAATTGGGTTGAATAAAGAATAAGAAAAATATTTTAATTATAAAAGCATCTTTATCTTTTCATTTTGATTGATTGAGATGAGTTACAACAACAACAACTACGAGAAAAAATTAATTAAAGGATTTAAGAAAATTTTCAATTAGTAAAATTGAAGAAAAATTTATCAAAAAAGTTTGTTGTTGTGATGCTTTTGTATGCTCATCAATCAAAATAAATTATCTTAAAATTTTCTAAGAACAGATTATGCAATTTGTAAAGTTAATGATGAGCTTAAGTTGTATGTGAGCATTTTGCACATTTAATTGAGATTTACATGTTTACGTTTGTAGAGAGATTAGAATTTTGAAGGTTATGATGAATAGAATGATGAAAGTTTTGTTTTAGAGAGGCTTAGAGATGTTTTTGAAGTTTTATAGATTTATTTTATTTGAAATAAGGAGGATTAAAGTTTTTTTTGGTAATTAATTAATTTGTTAGCTTCTTCTAAGAACGGGTATGCTTTTGTTTATAAAGAACACTGAATATTGTTCTTCATACACCTCTAAATGTGAAAATAGGGTCCAAATTTATTAGAAATTAGAGCAGATGTGCGCCAATTTAAATAAAAGAAAGTAGGTTGCCAAAAAGCTCATGAGATCAATGTGTGAGCAACGATGCAAAAGTGATGGGAATCAGTAACTGGTAGAAGTTATCTAAATCTAGATCAAGCTAACGATGAACTTCATATACGGCAATGGGCCTTCGCGCACCTTCGCCAATTAAGTAAGGAAGTAAGCTAGCTCCAATCTACTCCAGGGTTGTTTGCTTTTACATACTCTTGAAAAAAATGGAAGGATTTTGGTAGTTTGGACTCTAAAAATCCAAAAATTCACCTTATGTGGAGTCCGGACTCCTGAAAAAGTGGAGTCTGGACTACAGAGCCCGATGATAGTCCTGCCATTTTTACCCCAGAACTACTAGTCAATTGAGAATTGTTTTAGGATAAATCTCTTAGTAAAACAAACAATTGACCGAAGGAGCCGATCTTTAGTTACATTCTCCCTCTATTTATACAATAGAAATTCCGAGAAAGTGAACGGTCAAAGTAACTAACTTTAGATGTTAAATATCATTAAAATTTCCAAATAACTTTCTTAAAACCTCCAACATTTTCCAATAAAAAAATCCTAATGGGACACTTAAATGACATAATTAGATTTCTACATTTTTAACAGCCTCTCTTAACTTCTAAATGTCATTTTCAATGTCCTTCTGCAAAGCATGTGTAGGAGTTAAGACCGTCCTACTACAAAATGATCCTCTGCAGTATAAAATGCCCTTAATTTTAATGCTCATTAATTAAATATTCAAAATGAACTTTAACATTGAGCAATAAAAATTTTTGGCAGCAGTAGAAGACATTAAACTTCAATTCTTCAGCCTCAATTTCATACAGCAAAAAAGACTCATTTTTTGACAAATTAAAAATAAATTAAATTAAAAGTTTGATAGACATACTTGTAAATTGGATGGACAATGATCTAAAAGCTCTAGCATATGTTTAATATTTTGTGCATCTTGTATCACGAAATTTAATTCCATATCAAATTCACCACCGACAAGCTGTAAATAAGAAGAAAAAAAAATTATATAAATTAGAATCATAATTAAGATAATTTCAAATAAATTAATTTGCTCGTAATTTGTATGTGACCAGAATGTCTATAGTTGCAATAATGTGCTAGTCTATAACTCTATACACACAAAAAAAGTAATGTGTAAGTAATTGCAAGCGAGACCCTTTTTTCCCGTCATAAAGTACACACACAGTAATGAAAATTGTTATCACAGGATATTTTTTGAAGGAAATTGTTCAATATCGTAAATAACAATATAATTTCCCCCTTTTGGCGCGGACATACATTAATTTTTATAACCTCACATACATAGGATTATAGGCAAGTAGGCAGTTTTGTGGGATTTAAGGCGCTTTTTTGTTGGATTTTCATAAATTAAAATTTTAACGGATTTTTTACATTTAAAAATTTAATTAAAAAATTGACGACCTTATTGTTGACCCAAATTGTCAGCTCTTCGGCTTCTTAACCTCAAAATCCATTTGATGACCCTCCAAACCTCCCCAAACTGACCAATTCACCCTACCCATCTCAAATCCCAGTCAAAAATTGAAGAATCGAAATGTGAATTCTCATAAAATTATATAAAGAATATAAAAGAAGTGAGGTACGTCAGCATAAACATTTTCAGCAAATTTTATGGTTATAGTCGAACGTGTATTGACGTGTTATGATTTTGCGATCAGAATATTGATGGAAATAAAATAAAAATACAAAATGTAAAGACACACATTTTTACAGCATCAGATCCTCTACACAGTCATTACAAAGACATAAATGGGGGAAGTAGCAATAAGAATGAAAAATATAACATTTCGAATTGAGACGATGGCAATAAAAGTGAAGCGGAAAGAAAATGTCTATCGATTTTCGGTGGGTTTTGAAACTCTCAAATTTTATTTTATTTTATTTGACGAAAAGATAAGAGGAATTTAAAAAAAATCGGAAGCTGTTGTGTGTGCTTTATGCTATAAACAGAATCATAACAACAGCTACGTGAGCTTTACCCTCAATTTTTACCTTTCTGCGCGATTACACTTGATCATTTTCTAATTTTCCTCAAAGTGACAATTTACTGTTCCAATACACTCTTGGGATAGGTGTGGAAAGGTTCGCACCGGAAGCCGTGTATAAAATTTTTATTATTATTTATGAATCTAATAACAATTGTTAAGTGCGAGCACCGTACAAGCGTAAAGAATTGATTTTTATCACGAGAATTTTGTTCGGAAATTACATTTACTTCCTTTTATTTCTTGTATGATGCATGAATATTTGATTCTTATGATTTATTTTCGACTCATTTCACAACTTCTTTATTATGGCTAGTGGTGTAGGAAGGTTTGAATAAGGAAACCATAAACCATGATGTAAATGATGTAAAATTTACAAACCAAATTCAAATCTATGAAATTTTGATTGTGCCGACCCAATGCCGATCAGATTTATAGCTGTTCCAAATAGCACACATCGGTTAATCGATCAAAAGCTCGGCTTCAGGCCAACCTATCTCTTACTTGATATCGAATTTGGTTTAAATCTGGCACCAGGTCGACGTAACTCTAACTTGGTACCAGATTCGATGTAAATCCGACACCATACAGGCTACAGATCGACGTAGCTCTTACTTGACACTGAATTCAATTTAAACCCGGCACATTGCTGGCTTCAGACCAGCGTAGCTCCAACTTGGTACCGAATTTGACTTAAATTCGGCTGCATTCCGTCTCCAGGACGGCGTATCTCTGACTTGATATCAAACAAAATTTAAACTCAGCACAAAACTGGCTCCAGACCGACATAAGCCTGATTTGGTACCAAATTTGATTTAAATTCAGTAGCATGCCGGAGTCATGCCTGCCTGGTGCTAGATTTCGAATTGATCAACCGACTTGCTCTATTCTTGTTCCTCCCACGATTCCAAATCAACCTTTGCTACACCACTGCATCACAATAAAATAATTCTCATAGCAATGAGCTTTTACCATCCATCTCATCGTCATTAATCATTTTGGACATTAGCATGAGAGGGTGAAGCAGAAGAATAAAAAAAAAATTAAAATGGAAAGGAAAATTGGATAAAAAGTTAATTAATGGTGTCGAATTTTTTATGCACCCTCCACGGAATGGAAAAAAAAAAGAAAATTGTCCAGCGTAAATAATTTACATTAAACCATTTCAATCATGCTTCTTAGATCCCCTTCTTCTTAATGGCTTAATATTTCAGTTTTGGATTTACAACTGTCTTGCGGAATGGATCAAGTTTTATTTTTTGCTGTATTTTTAGATACTTCCGATACCGTATTAAAAAATTCATTGAAGGTTCTGTAATTTAAGAAGATTTAAAGACTTTGTGTTGGCTTAAATTATTGATGGAGTTTAGGACGGTTTTATTCTTGGTCAAAACAATTGATGTTTTGTAAATAAAGTCGCAATTTATGTACAATTTTGTATGAATTAGGAATGAAGTTCATAAAAACAAGGCTATAGCTTTTGTATCTCCAAAATACCTGGATTCCAGTAGTTGGCAATCTGGATGTTTACGGAGAATTGACATGAACTGATGCTAAATGAATTTATTTCAAACTTGAGCGACCCAAAGGCTCTATTTACAGTTCCTTCCAAATAGCATAGACAGCCCAATTTAGGTGAGCATGGTCATTCCCAGTTAGGGATTACTGCCTGATTTTGATAAAGAATCCACAAAAATATCCATAATTCAAGCCATCTCCGATATCTAAGTCAACAACACTGTAAAAATTTCTTTAATCCGAAACATCCATAAACTTTTTATTACATCCAAGACTTTGAACTTCCATTACAAAATGAGAAAAAAAAAATTTAAATGGAATTTACCCACATTTGAGAGAAAAAAAAATGATTGCAGAAAAGAAAAAAAAAAAAATTTATGCTAAAATCTCCACACATAAAAGTGCTTCAATGTCTGCTTTCTTCTCGGTTTATCTCTTTCCCTTAACTTTTTTTTTCATATTTCACCAATTGACCGCAAGCATTTGGTTTTTGGGTATTACAATTTATGTTATATTAGATATTTTATCATGGTTTGTTTTTGTAAATTTCAAAAAATATTGAGCTCTGGAAAATTGTAAAAATGAATGTAAATGTTGATATAAAATTTTATTTCCAGCAGTGCTACAGCATAAAGGAATCTAATTTGAAAAAAAGGGAGAAAAAAGTTCACAGACCGAACAAAATTGTCTAAATAATATTTACATATACACAGAAGCATTTGTCGAATTCTGGTATAAATCATTGGATATGTTGCTTATTTTATGTAGATAGAAATAAACATAAACAAGATCATTCAAATGATTGCAGAAAAGTTTTTTTTTTTTTGCCAAACATGGGAAAACAATTGAGTCAGACTAGGATTTTTGTGAGGAAAAACTTTCAATAATGAAGCTTTTTATAAGATTATGTATTTTTGTGGTGTGTACACTCATTATAGTTTTTCGGATGAGAGATTTATTTCTCGAGAGAATGTTTGAAGGCTTTTAAAGATGTCTGATAGATGGGAGGGTTGTTTTTGAGAGGTTGATGAACTATTATTGTGAGTATTTAGATGAGAAATATGGTTATTTGCATTTATTTCATGCAGAATTTCGATTTTAAGTTGACTCATTTAAGTCATCCAATAATCTACTTAAGATGCTTATTTTCAGAATTAGCCTAAAAAGCACAAATCCGTTAATCGATCAAAAATCCAGCTCTAGGCCGGCATGACTCTGACTTCATCTTGGTATGACCATGCCAGTGTCATGATCCTGCCTGGATGCTGGCATGACCAAGTTCAAGTCAGAGTCTTGTCGGCATTGTACCAGATTATTGATCGAATAACCGACTTGTGCTAGAATGGCAATAAGCAGCATTTAGACTGCAGCTTCAGAAGACTTGTAGAGATTAACAGAAATTCTCATATTAATGACTGCAAACACAATCTTAAAGGACTCCAAATCTTATTCATGTAAAACTTTTGAATATAACGCTAAGTGCCAATAACCATAACTACACCATAACATCAGACGATAAGTTCATGAAGTACATATAGATCAGACTCGATTATTAAAAGTTTATTATCGATGAAGTTGTTGTTATGTTAAGCACAATTAAGCCATTTTATATTGTGTAAAATTGAAAGTTTTATATTTGGGAACGTTTGGAAATTATGTAGAGCTGAAAATTGCCTCCAATTTAGTGTTGATTGCAAGTTAATATTGAGTTGATGTTGTAATGAACCAAAGCTTATGCTTTGTTAGAAAATTGCAAATCCCTCCAAAACGTTACGTAAATTCCGATCATCCGCCTTATAGTAATTGAAACCACAACTGTTGAAATTCTAACCTCAAAATTATTTCAATTTTCTAAAAGTTCTAACCTCAAACATTTACAATAATTAATTCTTATAGTTTTACAACTCAATTAAATTTCAATATTAAATTTCCTATTGAATGAATAACTAATATTAGTTTTAAAATAGAAAAATTCAAGTTGGTAACAAAGTTTCAACAAATTTAATTGAAAAAATACTCTCGAAACAAGTCAGAAAAAGCTAAAAATTCCAAACTTTATTCATACAAAACTGGTACAAAACAGTCAATCAAATTAAGAACAAACCCCACCCCACCCTCAGTATCAATTTTCTAAATTAATCTTCAGTTCACTCATCCATGTAAATCAGATATAATTTCAATACAAAATAAATTACATCAAAAAAAGAATTTTTTTTTCTTTAATTTCATCCCAAATTGAATTGACCATCATCATCATTTTCTTCTTCTGCTTTCGCTCTAAAAATCGAATGAAAAAATATATAAAAAAAGGAAAAGCAGATTGCGAATTGCGATATCGTAATATTATAAATCATTTTATGTGAAGCGAAAAAGGAATTCCTTTTTAAAGACAAATTTTCCTTTAAATTAATTCCATTTCAATGAGAAATCGTTTATCATGATGACATTTTGTCAATAATAATCTGAAAAGAGAGGATTCGTTTCACGTTCTTTAAAGTTTTCTTCTTCATCTTTTTTTTTTTGCTTATTTGAGTGAGTTTTATGGGATTGAAGCCCGAATAGCACGAGTCTGTTGATCGATCTGAAATCCGAGACCAAAGAAGAATTATGCTGGCATGGTACTGGACAGAATTTGCTGCATTGAATCCTGGAAAGTCCGAGTCACGCTAGACTGAAACCGAATTTTTGGTCGATTTACGAATTTGTGCTACTCGGGAAGAAATGTCGGAGGTACTTTGAGATTCTATGAACGTGTTGCTCATAAAAAAAAGAATTTAAAAGAGGCAACTTCATTAATAATTTATTCTAAAATTCTTAAATGCAAAGCAATATGCTATCAAAGTTTATGTTAGGCTCTAGTTCAGGGATGATTAGTGATTCTACCTAATGTTTCTCTAGAGTGGTAAAGACTTCTTAGTTCCGGTCTCGAGATTTATCAAGTCTGTAACGAAGTCCCTCATAGTCTAGACTCCGGTCTCAGTTTCTGTCTGGGTCGAATATGGATTTAAGTAATTTAACGCTAAGTCTGTAAGTAGTGGGCAACGTTCTATTTTTCATCGCACACCTTGGTAGTAAGCCTCGATCAAAACGGTACACGGTTCAAGGTTCAGGGTATTTTGAAAAAAATTGATGGCACAGGTTGCCCACAACTGCATTAAATCGTTATTTTAACCCCTAAAACAATCCTTTTCCCCCATATATTACATTCTTATCTCAATTCCCTCTACTCATCAGAAAGCTTTAAATATATGTACGAGAAATTTTTTTTATCGCCATAGTTCCGCGATAAGAATACAAAGCTCTTTCAAATGAAGCATGCATGTGATCATCAAAAAAGATAAAAAAAGTATTTTTTTTGTGCTTATTTTCCATTCCTCTTATCTCACTCAAATTCGCTGGCTTCACCCCCACATTCACATACATACATGATGATTACGTCTACATCTCATTTTTTCTCTTCTTTTTTTTGATGTAGCAAGCAGTTAAACATATAAATATGGTTGATCTGAAAAGTGTCTTAAAAAATGTTATGTATTAACAAAGAGGCAAAGAGCGTACTCTTAAGCGCAGAGTAAGCTGACAGTAATGCTCACTGGCATGCTCATATAGTATATTTAAGATGAGCAAGCTCTTGATGACCATGCTCTTAACCTGTTTGGGTTTATGGCATTTTTCAAATTTTTGAGACATTTAAATTTTGAAAAATGCTTTAAAATTCAAGTAAATAATCAGACAATACGGTTAAATCATGAGCATAAATTGAAGACTGTATCAAAAAAAACCAATTGATTCTCTTTAAAATCCGCAAAACACAAAACAATCCAAGAGTTTTTAAAGTTTTAAAAATTGATTCAGATCTTTATTTGACTTGTTATGTGTCTAGTCATAAACACGACTAATTTCATCTAGATTTCTATGACGACTAATTACATTAAAACTACTCCGACGACTAATGTCGTCTAGATTCGATAATCGTTTTTAGAATTAGACACTTGACTAGACTAATAAAGGCTGTCCACTGCTACGCAAATATATGGTCTGTTAGCATAAACAAATTCGCAAATATATGACCTGATACAATACACATGACTCAAAATGAAATAAATATTTTGCAGGTATTTATTAAATTTTATAAGATTTTTCTTTTCATTTTCGATTCCTTCAGGATCGTTTTGACGTAAATTTGCTCAACACTCAAATTATAATCGCCATTTTGGAGCAAAACATTCTGATTCACGTTTATATCCAACATCTTCGACTCTTAATCCCGATTCTCTAAAAACAACTTCATCCTCAATTCAAAATTCCCCTTGAAAATAGAAATTGTTTATAAAATTCATTATTTTCCATTAAAATTCCAACTTTGAATTCATTGATTGTTTAAAAAAAATTCAATAAAATTTTTGTTAACCCCCATCCGCTCATGAATAACAATAGAAATCCCAAGATAAGCACAAAATTATCTTGTTCCTTTTATTCACCCACTTCAAGTTGTTCCTTTTTTTGTTTTGTTATACATTTAATTTCTATTATTTGTAAAACATAATTGTTTTTTGGAGCCGTAATCATCGACATAGAATAGATAAGTAAATTTTGTTACCGACTCAAAATACAAAAAAACTTACCGAAAAGGCTTTCAAAAATACTAAACATTGAATAATTCCTTCCATTGTGTCTCCATTTAAGCAAAATGTTCCTTTTAAATGTCGACCTTTTCGATCAAATACAGTCGATAATGATGCTTGTACAATCGCACGACGATGATTTAAAAAATGTGTTGATGTTGCGAGTGTATTTGATGTTGATGAAACTAACGATTTTACTTGTTTATCACATATCAGATTATCGAGCGACTCCATGGTGACTTTTTTTTTGTATTTTATTATTTTTTAATGTTTCTTTTTTGATTTTTATATTTTTTGGCAGCACTTAAATTCGTGTTCTATATTAAAGATTCATGCATAATTTCATGCATTCAACAGACAGGAAGAGAATGAGAGAATTTTTTTTTATGCATTTTTTCATCATCATGATCAAAGATTCTTAATAAATATGAAAGTCACCCTTTGACTATTGACACATATGCAGTTCTTTGTATAATCTAGTCAGCAAGCATCACAAACAAAAAAAAAATGTTTGAATAATTAAATTTTTCATGCAAAGCATGGCGGGGATGATGAAGAGAATTTTTATGACTCATATGATTTAATTAACAAATTTTTTAGCTGACAAAAAGGAATATTTTAAGCTTTAATGTTGGAAATTGTTGCTTATATTGTGAAATAATGTGAATTTGTTGCTGTTAAATACACGGAAGACACACGACTTTGAAAAAGCTAAAAATCTGACCTCAGGCTAGCGTGACTCTTGTCCAAGTCAAATTCGAATAATTTTGGGCTCTGGACAGAATCAAGTCGGCTATAGACAGATTATTTTGCCATTTCTTGCCGTGTGTTTTCCAAGTTTATTGAGCAGAATTCGTTTTTAAGTCATAGTCTTGCCCAAAATCCATCGAAACTTAAGATGAGACTTGAGTTTCGGTCCCGATCCCGACTTTAAGAAAGCACAGAAAATACTGTAATTCTGTCAAACTTTGAAACCTTCATAGCAATTCAATTCAAATAATTCAAAATTCACCATCTTAAAATACTCAATGAAATAAAAATTTCCCACAGCAATTCCGAACGGCAATTAATTTTCATTCAAAACAATTTACCCACATTCATTGTGATGGAAAAAAAGAAAAACTCAAAATACGGCAACAAAATTACATTAAAATAAATAAATTATGATTAAAAGAGATAACATAACATTGAAGAGCATTTAACTTTTACTACATAATTCACACAAGCGAATGAAGAAGTTTCTATAGAATGAAAATCGGCACTTTAAATCATGTTTTTTTGCTACTTTTTTTTTCGCGTGGGGATTGCTCTTCCTTTTTGCCTAGACGACACGAGAAAGCTAAAGAAGACAAGCAAAAAAAATTTAAATATTTTCTCCATAAAAAATGAAATATGTTTGTAACGTCTTCTTATCGGCTTTCCGTTACCGGGAAGAAAATAACCTGAGCATATACAAAAAGATGAAAAAGAAAGTCGTTTGGCGGTGGGGACGGAAATGAAGGAAATTTCTTTATGTTCAGCTATTGTAAGTTATAAACCTACGTTTCATTGTTCTTATATCAATAATAGGCTGGGCAATTTACATTCATAAAAAATATTGTTTAATGCTCTCGAGTCGGAAATAACGATCAAATGGAAATTTTTTTTTTGGAGCTTCTTGTGAAATATTTCAATTAAATTTTGCCTTTTTAAAATTCACAGCTGCGATAAATAGTAAAGTATAAGGAGCTTTTCCTTTAAAATGTATTTTTTTAAAAGCTTTTCAGCTTATTTCCATCGAAATAACAATCACTTTTTAAATTCTAAGCAACTCCAAACATTGTTGCCATAAAGATAAAGCAACAAAATCAAATTAATGTTCAAAATGGAGCAAAAGCCAATTCATAAATCATGAAAAAATGGCAACTTTGTAAATACTCGAAAAATCCCAATGATCAATAAACTCGTAATGCATTTATGGATTACATTTTGTTATTAATTTTAATTGGGTTAATCTGTTTTTGGAATTTGATGCTTTCAAGGACATGCAATAATATTTTTAAATATTGATTTTGTAATCTAAAATTTATGTAATGAGTTAATGGATAAATGGGTGAATTTTAGAAAAGATTTTCAATAGTTTGTGGTGATCATAGAATGCTTTATCTAAATTGATAGTGACTTTGGCTTGTTTCTAGATTTTTGGATAGATTTTGACTATTTTGTTTAAAGAAAAACGCTTGTCTTCTCGACAATCTTTAAGAAATTTAGAAAATCACAATTTATTTTATAAAAATCATTTTATTTTATCAGCAGATGACAGTTTTCTATAGAAATCTATAATGGATAGCAAAAAATAGCGGCAAGCAACAAAATAAAAGAAAAATTTAAGTTTATTCATCTTTAATTGTTTCAAATTTGTGGAACGACTAATCATTAGAAGGATTAGAAGGACTAAGCATTAGAAGGAGAGAAAGGTTCCAAAAAGAGACTAAAAAGCCACTCCGACTCCCGATTTGACTACCAAAACCAACGCCCCAACTCTTCATAAATACACCCCTTCCACTTCTATCACACAACTGATTCAAAACCTATTATTTTATGGATCAACAATTGAAATCCCATATCTATGCCAGAAAAGGATTAAAATTTAAGATAACAATATAATAAAACCATTTGTGGCTCAAATTCTGTACAAAAATACATCTAAATTCTATTCATAAATCTCCATTTGTATACCCAAAAAAGGGAAGAAAAATTCTTGATTTAAAAACAATACAGAAAGTTTTTTTTTCTTCTCAGATCCACAAAATACAATCTTGAACTATTTTACTAGAGATGAGTCGAAATCTCATGAGAATACAGTCAGGTATATCTGAGTAAAATAAAATTTTCTTCCATAATTTGATTCCTATTTTCTCTCGTTTACATAATCTATACCAGCATGTGCTACGTTTTCCAGGTATATACCCGAACAACATAAGGTGATAAGCACAGTTAGGACGTCAGTAAGTCGCAATATCAACTGTAAGATGGGAAGTTGCCTTGATGGCATCGTGACGGGTGATTTTGACCTGTATTTGAAAAAAAATGTTTGGCTTCTAATTTACGTGTCTTATTGACCGTTGCGCAACCTTAGACGTCAACTAACAGAAGCCATGGATCTCAGTTGATCTGTATGGCCAGCGAATTAAATTTCCAAAAGATAATTGGGTTTGAGGGTCAGTCAAACAGAATATCCCTGCCATCCCCTAATTGTGCTGCTCGGTATCATTCAAAGATGCTTATATATCATGGGTAAAAAGGTGAACTTTCATATTTATTTATTTATTTTTTTGCTTTTAAAAGCTTCTTACATTCTTATGTATGTTTTACTCTCTTTTTCTATATGTTTCAACTACTACTTATTGTGAAGTATTCCATAGAATATTTATCACCAAATCGACGTATATAAAATATATTTATATATGTAATTTTTTTAATTTAATTATGTATATATTGTATTTATATAGCAGTAATTTATCATTTATTTATACAAATTCACGTATTTTTTATGTAAATATTGAATAATTTTTTTTTCTCTAAGTTTGCAGTCCGAAGAAGGAAGTAAGTTTTATTCACCAGAACAACGAAAAAAAAAGATGTGTGATTTTTAATCCAACAATACACAGACACTAATGAACTTTCTATGTTTTTTTGTTTTCTTTTTTTACTAAAGTTTTATTTTTGGCACTGTTTTTATATTTATTTAATATCAATTTCACTAATGTCTTGAATACATTAAAAAAAAGAAGTGTAGATTCCACAATATTTTGATTTTTCGGGGCTATCTAAAGATGTTTTGTGTCTTTATGTCATTACTACTCTAATGTCCTTTTTATGTCCACTTTTATTTATATTATTATTATTTTGTATAGTCTCATGATTTTTTATGAGGCAGCTGATATGAAAAATATTTTCTTTTTATTTGTATCCAAATTCACAGATGTATTACAATTAATATCTTCGTTGTTATCTGTTGTTGTCTCAACTAAGTCCGATGATGATACATCAAAGTGCTCACGACAATTTCTATTAATTCGATTATCGTTGTATGATTTTTCGTTATAATTATCATTAAATGATGTTTCGGATATCTCAATATCGCTTTTGAATTTTTGAAATTTATTGTTGCTATTATCGTCGAGATAATTAAATAAAAAAGTTGAATCGTCACGACTTAATGACATTAATGATGTTGATAATGAATATTTGTTTATTGGCTTTCGTAAAATTTGTTGCCTTTTTAATTTTCGATTTAAACTATTACGTAAGATAACACGTGTATCATCATCAAAATCGTCTTCGGTTACAGTACTATAGCAACTGCATGGTCCAGATTTTGTGTTATCTAAATTCTCATCCTCATCATCATTTGATGAACGTATCTTTGGTCGACTTTCAATTGTATCTATTCTATTGTCATCCTCCTTCTCACTACCTGATTGCTCATTATCATTATCGTTCTCGTTATCTTTTGTATCGTTGTTGCCGTTATTATTAAGACTATTTATGTTATGAGCCTGAGATTGATATGGTAATGGATGTTCGTTGTAATGAAAACAACCTTGAAATACACCCAATAACTCATACGCTCCAAAACACAATCCAAGAACAATCAATAATTCCATTATTTTTCATTTATCACATTATCATTTTTACAATTATTCGATTTTTCATCTGCATTGTTCTAGCTCTGTAATAAACACTCGTTCAATTTACTATTTTTATATAAATAATTTTTATGAATTGAGAGAGATTTTTCTTATTGGTAAACAGAAATAAATTACGAATTCTATTATTAAGCATCCCTTACGATACTTGAGCAATAATATCGATAATATCAATTAATCATTTCATTCGATTGCATTTCAATATACACCGTCACTTGCAATTTTTTTTTCTTTCATTTCCAATGAGTAGATTTACCTTTCTTTCATTCAATAATTTTTGTTCTTCATTCTTTCCAAGAGTTTTGTTATTGTGAATATATTTTTATATATTGTTATACATTTTCAATTAATTTGATTTAATTTTTCCCATTATAAATGTGCATTAATATAATTTATAAATAATAATTGGATTGTATTTTTTTTAAAGTCATAATGCTGTAACTAAGGTAGTTATTGTCAATACTATGCGGCTATATATGATAGATCTTATACTTGATATTGAAGAATTTTCAAGTGTTAGCCAGAGATAGAGCTAGCTTGAGGCGATAACTAAGGGGGACCAAAAACCACAATTGATCTACAAGGTTCGATCTTAAAGATGCATCAATGTCAAGGCCTTTTTGGCAATTCAACTCAGAACAACGATTTGAATTCACATTTACGATCATAAACCAGCGGAAAAACCATGGAAAATTGGAAAAAATTCTTGTTTCTAGATATTTGCTTTACATCACACCATAGCAGACAAAGAGCATGTTCTCAAAGACAGAATAAGGCAAAAGAATCATCTCAAGAGCAGAGTAACCTGCAAGCATGCTCTAAAGGGCAGAATAAGCTAAGAACATCCTCGCAAGCATACTTAACTATTAAAATTAAGTAGAGCATCCTCTCAAGCTCTTTGTCGGGTATGTACCCGTATGTAGACAACCTTTAATGTCACAACAGTGTCTCATTCTACACTGTCCACTCTACAACTTATTATACCTTCAATAAAGCTTCTTAAAAGTAATTAAACATTTTTCAGTCATCCCAAGTCTGACAACTGACTAGAATCATTATTTACAGCACGAGAGATAAAATCTACTAATTCCATAAGACAAATAAATACACTCAGTCGAAACTTTAGCTTAGAAAAAAAGTCTCTCTAATCCTCACAGCTTATCGTTGAAAATAAATTTACTGTACAATGAGAATTTATGTGATAAACTTTGAAACCTTTAAGTCAGCACACAAAATAGAAGTAATTGAGTTCTTCATTTTATGCTGTAGGGGACAATTTCCATGGTGAATGCAACCAAATGTAATGCCTGTTCTGTAATGATTTTTATTTTTTTATTTTAGTTTGAAATAGCTGTGCATTTGCAAGATATTTTCTCAGAAATTCTATAAATAAATGCTCCCGTTGATGCCTGGGGAGTATAAAGTCATCCAACTAGAACTATAGTGCACATTAGAGATAATTAATTTCTAGAATTCTGTCGTCGTACATCACATAAACCTAAATGCATTTACTATATGAAAAGCTGTAGATTTACACACAAAATTTCAGTGAATTTAATTTCAAAATTTCAAAACATGTGTTGAACAAAATAGAGAGAAAAATTTTACAATGAAAGCTCGCGGAAAAAAGGCTCAATTAGTGACGTACAAAATTGATTTTCATCAAATTATTTCATTGAATGGTTCCAAATTTGAGAATTATTAACATAAAAAAATCAGGTCAGTATGAGGTTAATTGTTGTATTTTGTGGAAGCCTTTTCAAGAGAATTAGATGAAAATTGTTTATTGAATTTTGTTTCATTCAAATTTCATTGGAAAATAAATTGTAAATTGCTGAACAAATAACTGACATAATAATGTTGCAGACACTAGCGACACAAGTGAAGAAGAGTCCGTCATGGAGCTTTCAAGGCTCCGTTCGACTATATTAGCACTCAATTGTAGTCAGCTCCGTTTGGAGCAATATGAACTCTATTTGACAGCAATATAGACGTCAAACCGATACAACCTCCATTTGGTGTTAATACAAGAGCATTAGCGGAGCCTTAACTGCTTTGTCGAAGCTTCTGCATTTGTGTCGCTCTGAAGAGAACAAGCAACACAATATACAGCATCATGTTACAACATTCCCGAATTTTACATCTGCAACAACCATCATCAATCAACTTGACGATCAAAACTTTTAGCATTTATATTTGAAAATTTAATTCCATTTCCATGCTCAACAATTCTCATTTAAAATGGTAAAAAAAAAAAGTTTCATTAAAAATTTCCGTCTCGATAAATCAACAAATTTGCAAATGTAAATTAAAGAGCAACAAAAAAAAACTTTTTTTTTACTACTTTTTAATTAAAACTCGTCCTCAATTCCTCTAATCCAACATTTCAGACATTCAATTACCTCGATTTATTCGCTTTGACACATAAAATGAATAGGAATAGAACAAAGAACAAAAAGCACCAAATACGAATAGGTCGCATAGCTATTCAAGCGAACGAGTAATTTGGAAAATGAGGGTAGGAAGGAATTCCCCTTTAATCAGTTTCATAAAATGAGCAACAACAAAAAATGTACAGAATAAAATGAGAATCCTGTCTGAGCTGTTTAAATTATCTGAAAATATCACATTTTTCATTGCACGGTTGACTGGACATTAATCTATTTATATACATATAAATGTATATGTATACAGACCGGCATGAAAAGCTTTCTTTTTGTCATTCGTTAAACGATAAATGTCTAAAATTGAAAGCATTTCATCCAGATTTGGTATCTCATTTTCGGAAAATTGAAGGAATTAAGGGATAAAAGAGGATGTAAGGATGCTAAGGAGTTTGAGATAACTTCTTCATCCCCTGGACTGAACAGGTGTGCTTAAAATACAAGTTCAAACATGAGATCCCTAATTAAAATCTAAAAATCTACTCATTCCCCATAAAAATCCACAAATTCCATCTCTGAAAAGGATCAACTTTAAATATTAAAAATCTAGCAATGAGATTAGATTCAAAATCAACATTATCATCCCTTTTTTATTTCATTGTTTTAATTTTCCCATGAGAATTTTTATTTTTTCCTTCACTTCCTTTTGCCATTTGTTCCCTTTTTTCTGTTCATTTCAATTTAATTAATGCAAAGCTTACAAAGCCACTTATTTATAGTTTCACATTCAAGCAGAGCTTTTTTTTAATATTTTATGGTTTTTCCTTCCATATATTTTATTATGCTCATGCTTATGCAGACAATGACAATCTACATCTATTTGGGGGAAGCTTAATTCCGAAAATAATAAAAATTGATTTTTTTATATGTTACATCTTAGTGCTGATTTTAATGTGGTTTTGTTGGGTTCGAAATAAATTGTCATGTCTTGGAATATTTATTGGTAATAATGTGACGACTTTGGAGCTAGTTAAGATGATTGGGTTGGGGGATTTGAGATGGAATGTCGCTGAGGATCGTGAAATTTTATGATCCTTCGAATGCTGTAAGATTTTGGGCTATTCTGAGTTATTAATTCAGAATTTTCGGTAATGGAGTTAAATTGGAATTTCTTAAAGACTAAAAATCTAGATTACTCCAATTTAAGACTTAGTTCAAGCAAAATAACTCGAATAGTAAAAGTTGATTAATCGATCAATCGGGTTTAAATCGAATCCGACACCAAGTCAGAGTCACGTTGGCCTGAAACTGGTTTTTTGATCCATTAACCGATTTGTGATATACGATTAGGTCATATTTAAAACAGAATTGAATAAATCATCCTGCAAAATGTCCACTGACTCATCAAATCATTAACCACTAGAAACCAATCCAATTCAAATGTATCTTTTCATCAAAATCTCATTCCACCTGTATAACTACATCCATATTTTGTATGTATTATTTTACCATTTGTATTGAACATGCTCTAATTTTTTTGATAAATTTTCCATGCAAAATAAAACCAATAAATGGTATAATTTAGAAATCATTAGGCTCAATATCCATCATATATGATCCATTAAATATATAGTTTATATCGATATCTAGGTTATAATAAATTATCAATCTATACATATGTCAATTTTAATATGAAAAAGAGAGTTTATATTTTTTAATGATTGATATACTATTAATAAATCGAAAATGAATTCGAAAATTCATTCAAAATAAAATTTTTACGTATGTGTAGATTTATAGATCGTTTAACACAAATTCCATTGTTCAATTCACATGTTATGCTCCGTCATCTCACACATATTGAATGATTTAGTACTCATTGTTCTGTATGTGATAATTATTTGCGCATAAAATGTGCAAAGAAATGTGAATTATGTGGTTTTTTTATGAATGAAGTTTTTATGTCAGTTTATGTGAGTGAACTTTTTGGCATTGTTTTATAAAAAAAAAAAAAATCTTTTTAAAATAAAGGAAAACAGAACATTGTGCAGGATTTAAAGGTTTTTTTTTACTCTCTTCTTTTGTTATATTTACAATTTACAATGTGCTTGAAGGACTTGAATGAAAAATGCAAACAAAATAACAATCATCAGCATTTTTTGCCTTTCATTCTTTGCTGTTTTTTTCCCATCTATCATCTTTTATCCCCCACACAGATAATAGTTATGAATGTGAGAGAAAAGAAAAATAGAGGGTTGGTATGTCAGGTTATATACAGTGTATTGTTGTGTTTAAGTCATTCGACAAGGCTTTCAGCAATAGGAAAAAAGAAAGGAGATATAAATGTACACAATGACATTCATACAGTACGATTGCTAAAAGCTTTTTTTTTCTCTTTCTCGCTCTTCCATCATTTTCATATGTATGAGGCGAGTTTATATAATTTTTTGGAAGAATTGTTAGATTTTCGAACTGTTTTGTGGATGATTGATGAGGAAAGGGTGTACATTTTGTAGATAGATCCGAGAAACACAAGGGAAGTCGCTGTGTTGACGAAAAATTGATGTAGAACTGCTATAACTACACTGTGACCTGTTTCAGGTCTATGTTGATAGTAAAGATAAAGATTTTCATAGTTCCGCAAGGCACACGAAATAAAAATGATCGAAAATCTGACTCTAAACCAACGTGACTCTAGTTTAAAGTCAAATTTGATGAAATTAGTCTTATAAAAGGATAAAGTCGGTCTTTGGTTGGATTATTGGCAATTTACAACCCGAAAAGCATTCGGGAAGGCCCGGCTCGGTAGAAGAAGACCTAATGTCATTTAAAATTCATAATTGGCAAGTTAAAACCCGCTTTAGATGACATTTCAAGGAAGTCATAGACCCAAATGTGGGATGAAACCTAAATCTCTCCAAAAGAGTACAAAATTCTGAATATTTAGTATTAAATCGTCTAAAACCTGAACACATAACGAAATTTCATTTAAAACCACCCATCAAGCATCCCAACAAACATAAACTTCCCGTAAAAAAGAAAAGATTTACCCAAATGCATAACAACCCCATATTTCTAGTATGAATAATATTCTCCAAGTACAAAAAAAAAATTCAAAGAAGCATTCACGGATGTGGAATAACAACAATGGTAAAATAACAATGAAAAGGGTTAGACATGATTTCTCTGTATGGCTTAAAAACATGAATAAAAAGGAATGAACAGTGGAGAGAAGTACGAATAAAGATTTAAGTTTTTTTTTTCTCATCATTTGAATGAAAATTTTTGCGTTCGCAATTTTCCTCTTCATGTTTCCCTTCTATTTGTGGATATAAATGAAAATGTGTGGAATGAAAAAAATGTGCAATGACTGCCAATGAAGTATCAACTTGTGTCGCGGTTAAAATGAGTAAGAAAATGACGAGAAAAAAAAATTCAATTAACTTTTCAGTTTACTTTTTTTTGGGGAGTTATTTTTCTCAATAACGGACGTGTTGCTAAGATACGTGAATGGAACATCAGTAATTTTACAGTACAGTCAAATGTAAAAATGTACAAAACTCATGTCTGTCAACTTGTTTAATGCAGACGTTTTACAGAAAAGTTTCACATTTACTGACTAAATTTAATTAATTAATGGTCAACTTTTTTTCAAACTTTTATGTACTATAGAGAGTTTTGATAAGTAACTTTATCATGTTGTCAATTTTTCATCGTTAAGTTTGACTTGAATTGGACAAAATTTTTAATTAATTACACATTGATTGAACTATTTATGAAGTGATTTTAATTATTATTATGTTTTGCTGGATAATGAAAGGATTATTGAATAATGTTAAGAAAAATCTTGTAAATAATAGTTCAATATGTGAGAATTAAAGGAAAATGTTGAATTTTTTCGCATTCCCTAGCAGACAAGCGCAGAATAAGCTGAGAGCATACCCAATCGGCACAAATTATTCATGCCACCCAAATGACTGCCATTTGGCGTCTAAGTTTCAATTTTCATGTTAACTGGCATTGTGGCCGTCATTTGACTGTCATGAAAAGCTTGTCCCAATCTGAATACTCTCGAGATCATGTTCCTTATCTGTTTGAGGCTACGTAATAACTGAACAGCCCCGTTTATCCCTTTTGTTCCGCTCCATTATCAACAACACAATAGTTACATTCATCATTCTGTTATTTGATTCTAAAATTCTGACATAACATATGTAATACATAAATTTGATTCATTTGTAATTTAAAGGAACATTTTTGAGCATAACAAAATCGTTTTACATTCAAAAAGAGCACTTGTAAATAACAATTATTTTAAATTACTTTATTTACATCTAAAATAGAATTGACAAAAAAGGTAGAATGTGTCTATAAATTATGGATAATCAATCATCTGTTGTTCATTTAATTTTCCCCAAAATTACATCAACCAAATAATCATCTGATAAAATTCTATCGGTAATTTGTCAAATAATTTTAATTGCAGCTACCCTTTTGTAACTCCAATTATCACGCCATAATCATCACATGATAATAAAATGAGATAATCATCAAAATCTATTATGAGGTCATGACAAACAACTGCAAATTCACAGTATTTATCACCATAATTAAATTTATTCTATCCATATCAAATTGAATTTGTACAAAAAAGAGCTTTTTTTCATTTTAATTAATTAAGCATTCGGATAGACGCGAATAATTTTTCCAGCTTTTTTGTAACTAAAACCGACATAAAAATCAGATGAGCTTAATTAATAGTCAGCACGGGGCTTTAATTAGCTTAGAACTTTTTTTCAGTGCGACAAATCATTTCCATTTAAATTGAATTTTTTTGCATGGATGGGAAAATGAACAATAATTTTTTGCAGATTTTTGATGGAATTTTCATTTTAATTTAATAAAAAAATATTCTGCAAATTTTAAAATAACTTTGCATTGAGAAAATGCTGAAAAATTTGATTTTTTATAGATTCTTGCTGTCTGAAAAGTTTTTTGATATTTTCGTAAGAATATTTCTATCATTTTGACTTTACTTGATATAAGTTAAAGAAATTTTAACAAAATTTACATAATTCATAAAATATTTATTTTAAGGAACGCTAATGTTGCATAAAAATTTTCTTTTCTTGAGCATTTTTGTTGAAAATAAAATTGAAAAATTTTATTAAAATGAGAGCTTTCCTGGGTGACACAAAAATTGTATTTGAAAGAATCCGCGAGAAATCCATACAGAATCCCCATGAATTCTGAATTCTGTGTTCTCTAGCGACAAAAAGTAGGTCAAGAAATCCATACAAAATACATACAAACTCCATCTGACTTCCAAACAGCTGTCAAATGAAGCCTAGTGTCGTCTGAGCTTTCAATGATATTTTTTACATTTTTATACTTCATTATGTTGATGTAAAAAAATCAAGAACACAACGAGCACAAGCAAAATGCTTCCATTCACTTGCCATTCTTATTCCTTAACGATTAGGACAAAGAAAAAAAAATAATAAAAGCAGCTTATTTTTTATCTCAAGGAGTATCAACGATAAAGAAGTTTCGTGTACTTGAAACAAAAAGAAAAGCAAAAACATTCTTTTTTTGTCAATTCCTTTTCTTTTTCTACATCATTGTGTGTATTCCCTACAGGCAATAAAGATGTATGCTTTGGATAATAAAATATGAAAGGGAATGACTTTGGTTGACAATTTTTGATGAACAAGCACGTAATCTATGACAATTAATTTATTTTTTGGACAATAAAATGCATTATCAGCACTAATGTCAAAAAAGATTATTAGCATTAATAACTTCAAAAAAATTATCTCATTCATCATGGTTTTGCTACAGTAAAAAAGCAGGCAATAAGCATTCAGCAGTGTAGAAAAGTAGGACATTTTTAAAAAAAAATGTGTGGGAAGTAATTTCAAGGAAAACAGCTGTTTCTGTTGAGAACTGCTTTGATCTAATAAGTTTATTTAAGCAAGCTCTGAGAAGTTTTTTAAAGGAACGAATACATTTTAGTTGCTAAGGCTGTCAGAGCCTTTTGGGGATGTTATCTTTTGAAGGACATGCTTCGGTATTAAGACAGATCTTAAAAGTTTTTATAAAGTTATGGACATTTGGCAAAGAAGTGTTGTTTTAGCAGAATAACATGAAAGTCTTAAAAACGCCCGAGTTGGGACCTGACTTCATGTCCTACAGTTTCTGGTTGCATGATTCAAACACTGAGCTATCGGACGTTATTTGAGTACATGGCAAAGTGCCTTCGGCAGCTGTTGATAGTTGTGTAATCTATCTGAATGGTCAATTTCTACTTATTTTGAAGGCATGGGTTTTTTCTTTTTGATCCAAGCCTGTGCTTAGAACAACTTTTTAAAAGACTTTTTCTCTGATGTGCGCTCAAGGTCAGGTTCATATACTTTTTTATGTTTTTATATAAAAATACGGTGTAATATAGTGAAACAGCTGTTTTCAGCTTCAATTCAGTGACATAAAAAATCAACTCCAATCCAAAAAAAAACAAATATCAAAAAAAATAAAATGCACGTGACGATATTGAAATGCAATCGATGTATAATGCGAAACTATGTGAATATAAAAAAAAAAGATTCTAATACATAAAAATCATTTTCTCAATCTTTATGCAATGAATGATGTTGCAAATATTGAAAAAAAAAAATATCAATTTAAAATGTCTTATGCATCTTGTATGCAAAAAAATTCCTTTTTATGTTCTATTATGAAGGGATTTTCTCTCTCAAAACTATCGTTTACATTTTTTTTTTTGTTACATTTCCAATCATATCTTGCTACATTTTTTTTTATTATTATTATATAAATTTCTATGTCAAGCACAGAGCAATTGCATTTTTTTCTCTAACGTATGCAAATTTTTTCTGTATTTTCCATTTCGCCCTATTTCATCTCCTTTCCTTCTACATTCGACTACAAAAAATCGCTTATGAGATTGATATCATATCATATTCACTGAAGGGATCGTACGTCATGACAGCAAATATTTTTATGCTGGGGGTTGACACATGATGTAGGGACAATATTGCAGAGTTCGAAGTTGAGTTTGAATTTGTATGAAGATTAGACTTGAGTCTACTAGATTGCGTTTTAAATTCGATTTGACTTCGATCGCTTAACCAGAAAACCATACGGCGCAGAAATGGACAGAAAACTGGTCACAGGTCGACCTAACATTGGCCTGAGACCAACTTAGCTATAGCCTTAGGCTGAATTTAATCGAATTTAGCCTATAGCCAAATTCATGATAGTCTGGGGCCATTTGGGACATTTCTACTACGTGTGTCTTCCAGGTAGCTTATTGCATTGCAAATTATTGAAAAAGAGGAAGTTAGAGTCTCATATGTTGTACACTCATCATTTATAAACAACTCCCATCCAAGAAATTGCAACGAACGTTATCAACAGCAGTAGCAGAAGCAGCAAAATCGTAATGGAAAAAAAAGTTTATATATGAAGAAAAAAAAGGGAGAAGAAAAATATTTGTTATGGTATTTCAAGTTTATTTAACAACTGCATAGTCCTGCACAATTTTTTTTCCTCTTCTCTCATCTCGTTTCATTCAATTCTGAGTGCATATATTCCACCACAGAATATAAATGTATATATGCATGAATTGTTGAACACAGAAAATATAGAAAAAAATATAGTCTGAAAGTTACATTATTTATCTATTGCATTACACTATTTCGCATATGAAAATTCATTCAAATGTGAAAAACAGCATCTCTCTCACTCACACATTTATGAGCTTGTTGGGTGTATTTTGACTCACATTTGGGAAAAATAAATGAACTTTTTTAGAGAATTACTCATCGGAATGGTTTTTCGATTATAAAGTCCTTGAATGTTGTGTAGATTGATGAATTATGATGATGAAAATTAACTTGGATGAGCGAATATTTTTTTTGGCTCAAAAAATGCTATGATGAATTTATGATTATTGAATTTGTGGAAATTGCATTATTTGAAATTAATTGTTTTTGGTATTTATAAAATATTTTATTAAATATTGGAGATATGGCAATTGAGATTGTTCAATATGTTGAAATTAAATTGGGCTTTTTGTGGTGGAAATGGATATGCCGGATAGTCGTATTGTTGGCTTTATAAATCAGCAGAGTTCGAAGGCGACTATGAGATTGTATGGAAAAGTCGACTCAAATCGATTCGACTCCTAGTTCGGAAAAAAACTAATTTTCTAACATAAAGGCTAATCGGTCTATCTTTGAGCTAATATAGCATAAGCTCAGAATCCTCATCCCTACACTAACAAGTCAAATTTCAAACTTCTCTTTACAACAACATCCCAAAATTGACTTCATAAGCTTGAGCTAGGTTTGAGTAATTAGCAAAAAATTATAACATTTCCAAGAAAATCTTTTAACCAAAAAACCCACAAAAGCTCTCAAATCCAAAGCTTACATTTCCTCTCTACAAAAAAAGTAGCACAAAAAAAAGTAAATCTTCACTATTTAGTGATGATAAAATGTGATACACACAGAAAATAAATAAATAACTTTGTATATAGAACAGTCGGATTACGTAATAAAGCATCTATATACACAAACAGACACACACACTCGACGAGTAGGATATATAAATAAAAAAAGGAGATTTACAATTTTTGTCTGTAATCCCTTCGCACATTTTACCATTTTTGTGTGTGTATATCCGTTCCTATCTCAACAATTTTGTATTTTTTTTTCTCTCCCTTTTTGACGTAAAAGCCACGAGCATCGAGAGAGGAAGCAGCAAAAAAATAAATTATATATTTCATCATCATATCTGGCATAAGAGTCTGTCTATACAACATTCAAATGTATCCTACAACCTAATTCATATTATTAAGGCTTAAAAGTAAGGCACGATAATCACAAAGCGAGAGGAAATAATCACAAAGCTCTTATTTTTTTCCCTTTTTTTTTGTTTTTCACATTCTTTTCTGCACAAATCAGCAATATGTTTCATCACAAGGCAACCGGAGAATGTGTGTGAGACAGTAGAAGAAAAGAGATGAGAAAAGAAAAAAAAAAACGGAAGAACAAGAAAGAATAAAAAAAAAAAAAGAATGGGAATCTCATTACGAAAGAAAAATATGTTTTGTAAAGCTCCTGGTAAAGCTTTTACCGAAAATGAAATTATTTATTCTTTCTCTTCCTTTATATTGAGCATGCCATTGAGTATAGTTAGTTATAGAATATGGCTTGAGTCTATTATAATTACTATTATATTCTTTAGAGAATATCTTGTAGTCACTTTGGATTATACACATTTCCTTTTGCTGTTGATACGTATTGCTTCAAGGTAAAAAATGTTTGTTGGTTGAACAAATAGAACTGGTCTCAAAAGAATTGAACATTCCATTCATTTACAGTGTGAAATAAAATTATTATGTGATAGGGATGGAATATAATCAAATGATTCTCATTTATAGTTAGATTAATTTAGCTGTTTGTGATTTTGTTGGAGAATTTATTAAGAAGAAGTTTTGATTTGTTTTAGTGACACATTTAATTCTGGATATGTAGAGGCAGAGAAATCTGACTATGCCTTTGTTCAATTTATATGGTTATAGAAAAACAGCTTTAAATTCACTCTCACTAAAAGCAAATTGAGGCATATTTAAGTTGAAATTCGTTTAACTTGGAACATTTCTTGTAATGAAAAACAAGGAATCTTTCATAAATTTTCCGAAAAAAATGGAATCAATTGAGTTATTTGAAGAACTAAGCCGATAGTTAATCTCCATTTCAAAAATCACAAACATTATTTATTTTTGAAAAATTCAGATTTTTTTAAAATTTATTTAAATCTCTTTAAATTAAATTCAAATAAAGAAATTATAAACTGTCGCACAGAGCTCAAAGTCGACTTGAACTTTGTATGAAAAATTCGACTTAATATGAAATTCGAGTCGAGACATCTAGTCACAAAACTCCCAATCCTCAATAATATGAATTTCAAACAATCAAATCTTATCCACATTTATTTGCCTTAAAGTTCAACATAAATTCCTCTTAACAAAACATCCAACATATTATCACTGAATATATCCCAACTCCCATCGAAGGCCAAAATACAGATTCACAACATAGCTCAAACTCGGGTATTGTTTCCTTAAGTCTATTATGAAAATTTACATTAATTCAATTTATTCGTTACACGTCAATTAAAATTCATAAGTCTCGAAAATAATCAAGAAGGCCATGAAAGAAAATATGATTAAATTTTCGTAGCTATGCGAAGAGTTTTTCCGACATAATTTTATACTGTAGAATCACAACAAAAGCTTATTCAGGCTTTTTTGTTTAATGATTTAATGGAGATGCAGTTGTTGAAGGTTTGTTCTGATGAGAGAATAGGGCTTTTGTGGATGAAATTTGAATGAATTTATTGTTTTTTTTTTATCGTTTAATAAATGCAGTGGTGTTAAAAATATTGAAGAATTTTCACCATATCCACAAATAATGATAAAAATTCTGATGAGTTCTGCTTCAAAAACCCCCCCAAAAATCTATATTTTCAATATTTTTTCAACACTCGTAAGCTTTCCGTAGTCGAATTTAAAGAGAAAAAAAAGGAGATGACACAGAAATTTAACAAGAGAGAATATACGAAAATGTAGCAAGATGGAAACAACAAAAATGAAATATATTTTCACTAATCACTACCAGCATTCCTGCCTTCTTACACTGTTTACATTAATTTTCTTATCCTTTTTTTTGAAATTATTTTCTTTTTTCACTTAATTATTTTTTCTTTTAAATTTTCACACAAATACACAAATAGGACAAATTTGATTATATTTTTTTTTATCATAAATTATTCATTTAATTTTTGCGTTGTAATCCTTGAACTTTCGTATGCATCTGCACACATTAACACTTGATTATTTTCCGATATTATGCCTCTCATTTATCGAACATAAGTTTAGTAAAAACTTATTTTTTTACCGACATAAAAATAAAATCCGTGTTTATTTATTTTTTATTTTTCGTCTTCTTCCGAACTTTTTTCCAGCACCGCTCACATAAGACTGATTTTTCATTCTGCAATATAATATTTTTTTACATCGAATGATAAGTTTCTCTCTTTCTGCTATGCCTTCATCATCATCCTTACTGATGTTATATTTCCATTCATTTATTTTCAATTTTCCAACATTTCCACCAGCAGGAAAGCAATTTTTTTTGTATGAGTTAAGACGATAATGTAAAATGCCGAAAAAATTTTGGAATGGAACTAAACCTTTTTAAATTTTGCCAGAGTGTGAAAGCTCCCCAAAAAGCATTAATGTAATATGCATGCGATTGCTACTTCAAAAGAAAGAAAAAAAATTGGAAGTTTAAAAAATTTGCATTCTTGGAAAAAAGGAAAATATTCCAGCTGGAAGTGATGGAAGGAATTCCTTAACACCACCTGTTTATGGATGAATATTCATAATGCGCATGTCCTTGAAGGCACTTCCAATAAAACTCATCCCCCCACCGAACAATTGCACTGGAATTTTGATTTGTGATGGAAAGTGCAACAGAAAGATAGAGAAGAAAAAATACTGCATAACTACTAAGAAAGGAAACTCGTAGTGTGAGAGATAATTGGATGAAAATAGCGAATACTTTGTCTAATGACTCATTTGAATCGTCTTCGTCATTTCTTTATGCTTATGAATAATTATAGTAGCAATGCCATTTAAATTATCAATTTTCTGTCTTAATTCATGTCTCATTGTGGCACATTTCTACGATACTATGACTTAAGCATACGATAGACTATGACTATGACGAGGGTATATGCAAAATGAAAAGAAATATCAACAAATGCCGTAAAATAGTGGAATGAGACATTTTTTTTTTCATGAAATGATTTATAGCTTTTAGCGTAAGGAAAATTATGTTTTTACTCGTGTTGACTACCTGCTCACTTTTCTTTCGCATATCCCAGCATCATCTTTTTTTACTCCACTACCATTTCATTTAACCGTGTGGTGTAAGCATAAATTATTCTTGCAAATTATAAATTCCTGTTACGATGTGGATTAGTATCACTCTAACTTGGTTTTTGTATCGTGTTTAGCATGTTCTGTTGGAATGTAAAATTTAATTTATTTCGCGCACTGGGTGGCTGGCTGTAAGGTTATGTTTTTTAGTATTGCATACATGTTGTGGTGTTAAGAACTATGAATATGGTAATGTGAAGTTTTGAATATTTTGCAGGTTTTTGTGCAATATGCTAGTTTTTTATTGACTAGAATTCACCGCGGGTGGTCTAAACTGTTACTTAAGGGAACGTTCCGTATGGGAAACAGACGTCAACTGAGAGAGGCCATGCATCACAATTGATCTGTAAGTTCAGCGAAGTAAGTAAAGAGAGAGTGTCAATTTTGTTACCAAGTACAAATTTTGTTTCGTTCATGATTGTGTTACTAACAACAGTATTTGTGATCAAAACAGATTTTGTGGTTTCATAAATAAACTGGTAACCTGACTTGTAAACACTCTTGACAACGTTAGTAAGACATTATGGCAACATTCATTCTCGGTGTCAAATTGAAGATTTTATGTAAAGTGATCTTAAAGTTGTCTTGAATTTCGACGGATTGAGCATGAGACATCAAGACAAGTTTCAGTCTTTGTACTGATTTCAAGTTTTAGTCAGCTTTAATGCTAAAAAAGTAACATTTTTAATATTTCCTTCCACAAAATGAGTTAATAAAAAGTTTCTCAGAATTAATAATTCACAACCATCCAGCAATCAGCAATCACATTACAATCGAAAGCACTTCTTCAAAAAAAGCCTCAAAGAAAATTCATTCGTTACGTCTTCAAACGAAATTTTCCTACCCGAGCCTCCTACACATGTGATGATTTCATACACACATCTTCCACCCAGTAACCACTAAATTTTCCTAATTTTTTATGCATGAAAGCTTTTGAATGAATACGAATCTACACATTCAAATATTAACACACAGACTATATGTGTATGTATATCCTTTAATAACATTTAATCCAATATATAAAGAGTTATCTTTTGATTTTCAGATGTGGCAAAATCTACCTTATAACTTTTCATTTACATTGAATATTTTTCATTCAATTTTGCTCACATTTTCTTTCACTTCAAATGACAGCAATTTTCAACATTGTCAATCGCTTTCATTTAACAATCAATCAATTGAATATTTTTTTTTTTCTTTCACTTCTTCTTGCTCCTTTATTTCATTCATCTTTCTTACTTATCCTATTCTTTAGAAAAATCTTCTTTAGATTGACAGAAAGGCAACATGAAGAAGAAAATAGATTGAAAGAATTCTCTTTTTTTTTAAAGAAAAAAGAACACCGTAAAGCATTTAAGGATGTTTTTCCCGTCAATGATATTCATCCGTAGCGTCTAATAATCTTTCAATTTTCTATTTCAATGAAGAAGAAGAAGTAAATTATCTTGATAACATTGTTCTAGACTCTAAGCCATCTTTTTTTAAAGATGAAACTCAATGAATTTTCCCAAATTTTCGTCTGATTAGTCGTCTCTTTCAAATGACTTTGAATTGGATTAAGCTGTACATGAAAGTTATTTTCGGTACTTATGGATTACAAATTTATTGGATTTTGATATTTGGGAGAACAAAGTTTTCTGGTGAGTCAGCTGTGCAAAATGTCCAAAAAAAATATATGAGAAGTATAAGAGAAGAGCTGTAGACTAAACTCAAAAAGTATCATATAGCAAGAATAATAATCAGTCCAGTATTCCCAATAAAGACGAGTTCTCAGAAATGAATATTTACTTGTCCCGAACAGCACATGCTCTCTATTGCACCGATTCGTCACCGTTTTGACATATACACTGTCACCTTAGACTGTCGTGACTCTGACTTAGTGCTAGATTTTGTTTAAATCCGGCACCATGCAATGGTTACGTCGGCCTGTTGTCAGATTTTGGATGGATTAACCGAATTATGTTATTCGAGTAGCAGTGAGACGCAAAGTAGCCCTGACCGCATCATGACGGCTGATTTCGATTTGCCCAATTTTGTCGATCGGGTGTGAAATTTAAGAATTTTTATAGCCTACACAAAATGATGTCAACTAAGTCACTGATGATAAATTTATAATTATATCAGCCTTTCTTTAGGCATAATATCGAGAAAGAAACAAAAATTTTTGACATTGATGAATAATTCATTAATTGAAAAAAAAAGGCTGATAAGTGTAAAGAAAAATCAATTTCAATTTCAATGTGAAGTGAGTAAGCAAACAATTAGCGTTTGAATTGTGTACAGATGAGTTTGTATGAAATTTGAGTTTGCAAATATTTAATAAAAAATAAACTTTTTTTTATGTAATAAAAGGCAGATATGATTTGGGGAGGCAGAGAATTTTATGGGGATCTGAATAAAAAGTAGGTTCCAAAATCTTCTTTTCATAAATTCTATAAATTATTGATTTAAAAGGAATTGTTCTTCATAAGTGACCCTGAATTTGCCCTGAATATACATATATAGTCCTTTTGAGTGTGATATTGATTTTTTTATTGAATTTTTGTCGTTGAAAGTTAGTGCATGTTGTCTAGTTTTAAATATGTTAGCCAAAATTGAGCCAAAACTTGTGTACAATTAACAAAATAATTTAAACAAATTGAAGCTTAAAGATCACTAAAAGTGTCGAATTTGTAAGCAATTATCTGAATTAATTTAGCATAACTTGACCTTAGCTGCCATAATTGTCACAAATATTTTAATTTAAATTCCTCAGAAATTCTCACAAAACTTTACAAAATAAATAATTTTCTCCCCTTAACAAATTAAAATTATTTGTTAATCTCAAATTATATTAAATGGCTTCAAATTAACATTCCTCGAAAAAAAAAATCAAATTTAAGTCATTCATTCGAACTCCGTAGCCAATTGAACCGTAATTATAAATTATTTACATAAAAATTTTCTGAAGCAAGCTTAAATAAACACGAGAAACACAAAAAAATTGGGAACGTAATAATTTCCACAAAAACCACAACAAATAAAAAGGAAAAGAAATATTTATCAACACGAGTAAAAGAAATGCGTCAATATTCTCCTCATTACTCTACTATTTGTCATGTTTTCGTCTCTTGAGGGGTAAAAAGAAGAAAATTTACGAATTTTCGTTCCTTCTTCTCAAGAGTCTCAAATTTTGATATAATTTTTTTGCTGCTCGAATATTGTTCACGTGAAGAAGAAGAGCAGCAACAATAAATTGATCAAATTAAATTGACAATCGAATGAGACTTTTTTTTATGAAAATGATTTCTTGAGGGGACAACATGATTGGAATTTTTTTAAAAGAAAATTGTGTTTATTTTGTATTTAAATTACTTTTTGCAGTCAACACATCTTTAAATTTAAATTGATTTCATGGTTTTTTGGTTTTTATGACAAACTATAACAAGCTGAAACAAGCTATGCTGGTCAGAAAGTGGCTATAACGGTTATTTGCTATTCAAATTGTCTCAAATTGTTTTAGCAATTTTAATTGCTTTGAATTTGAAAGAATTTCTTGAACTTTTCCGAAAAATCGCTTAATTCAGTAATTTCGTGACGTTTTTAAAAAAGTGTTGGAGTTTGAGATTTTATGACAGCTCAGAAATCTTATTCGATGGTGAATTAGTGACATGGGCAGAATAGGCTCAAAATATCATTTGAGCTGAATAATAGAAGATTCTTAAATATTTAACAAACTGTTTCACCCCTGTGCCTTTCCTTCCGAATATTGAGCAACGCTTTTGTATGTCTAACGCTTGTATTCAGGAACTGCTGATGAGGAATGAACAAATATATCAATAATAATAGTAATAATAATAACAATGGGAGGAAAGAAAATTCTTGTTTTTTTCTTTTCAGTTTTAAAATCGAAGATGTGAAAAAATGTGGAAATTGGAAATAGAGGAAAATTCGGAAAAAAGTTTTATGAAATCATCTTGTAACAGTAAATATCTTTTCAAGCAAATAAATTTCATTCCGGGTAATGGTAATTTTTAATAGGCACATTTCAAGACACTGTGGAAAATTTTATCGTCCTTGTTCCCATCCTCCCCATCCATACCCGACACTTCCAATACATAATTCACAAAATAAAAACTTTTCTGCACGTTTATGGTGCCAAAAGTTTCTTTTTTTATCGTCTTATTTTTTTTCTGTATTTCCTTATGTTTCATTTGCTTACTCATACATCGACATAAGCAGACACATACAAACAAACTCAAAAAAATTGAAATAGAAATGCTCAGCTTTTAACTTGAAACTTTACAGAATGAATGAAGGGAGGAAGAATAAAGAAAATAAGAAGAAAAAAAAAACTTTTTCGTTAAAATAATTTTTCGAGAACTGAGAAAACAGCGTCTAGATAAAGGAACAAGTCTATATAAGGGATGAAATGGAAGAAAATTTTCTCGCGTAATATTTTATTTGTTGCAATAATTTCAAGACATTTTGAAATGTTTTACAGTTCATTCATTCTTCATACAATATATTATTAATATTTCGCTCTTTCTCATTCAATAATTGAGCACTTAATGCTTTCTATGTTGCTTCTCAAACCATGATGTACAACTTTTAAGTGCGCTTTAAGAAAATTTAATGCATTTACGTCTCTTTTTCCGTTCATTTCTATGTGCATTGTGAATAATATTTTAATCTTTTGCTGGCAATTTCAATTAGTTTTTGCATTCGAGATGAGTGTGAACAATTCTTGCCATTTTTTAAAATAATGCTCAATAAAAATTTCATTAAATGCATTAGCATTGATGGTTTAATTTATAAAAAGCCTTTCGAAGTGGAAAAAGGGGCACAAAACTATGAATTTTTGAATTTGAACATTCTAAATCCGTTAAAAATTCACAAAATTCGTTAACATTTCAGAAAGGTTTCAGATTTCATCGAAAAGATATACAAATAATATCCCATCAAATTTCTACAACTTCCAGCAAAAATTACTCATCAATAAATAAATTTATTGATTCACCCTAAAACAATATCATCCTTTACTTCCTATCCTACTCTTTTATTTACTCAGAAATGAAATACTTCTCGTGCTTTGCTACAAATGTAATGTACTTTCATGTAATAAATAGATATAATGTTTCAAGTTTCTCATCTCGCAACAAACCATCGACTAAATGTCACTATAAACCAATGAATGTCATCAATAAAAGTGAGAAGAAGAATAAAAGAAAGAGCGAAAAAAGGCATTAAATAAAACTTTTCATGGCCTCAAAAGAGAGAAAAATGATTTCAATAAAAGATAAGAAATTGCATAAGGAGGGATATCTTGTGAAAGTGTGGAAAAAGTAAAGTAGAAGATGATAGGAGGAAAAAAAAAAGTTGGTCTATGGGGCACGATAGTAACCGTAAGAAATCATTGAAACCAGAAAGAAAACATCCTTCCTTTACGAAACACCTCACTACTTACTTTACAACCATTAATTGTCATAAAGATCAGACAGGAGTGTAGTTAGAATATAAAGAGGGGAATAAGTTGACAGTTAACCGAACAGCACAATGTGTTTGCTATGGAAGCACAACGTGTTTGCCAAGTTTAGGACAACGTGTTCGCCAGGGTAGCACAAGTTGTTTGCTAGGATGATACAATGTGCTACGTCCCCGTATTAACGGTAAGACGCGAAGTGACTCTGATTGCATCGTGGCGATAGGCTTCGTCCCATTCCGCCAGATTGTGCCATTCGGCTTATTTGATGATCTTCTTGCTCATTTAAGTTTGAGAGTATAATAAGCCAACAAATTACACCTCCCGACCTCCCCTGCGTACGCTCCTGACACAAATAAATATAAAAGCGTAAAAGGCACAAAGAAAGAAAAAAAATGAAAATCTTTTTTCTTTTATACAATATTTTTCGTCGATAAAAACGATAAAAAAAAAGTTTCAGATGGAAGCCATTTACTTAAGACAAAGTATGTAAAAAGATTATTTTTTTTTGTGTGTCTGAATTGTGAGAAGTATGAAAGATAAGAGAAATAAATATTGTTAGACATACAAACACACAGGCATGAGTATAGGCTGATGGGGTAGGAGAGAAATTTCAACTTTCTTCTTATTCTCTTTTCTTATATTCGACAGAATGGAAACACCTTTCGAAAAAGTCGAAAAGTAAATATTTGATTTGTCATAATTTATATAATAAGAACAGAAACGACGAGCATCATCCATTCATGGATGTAATGAATTTTTCATTATGCAGTTAATGAATAAAAAAAAATATTTTTTGTGCTGTTTTATAAATTTGTTTGCATTAGAGCAACAACAGGAACAAGAAGAATAAATGGAAGATTTTTTTCGCCCTAACAACAAAGGAATAAAAGGGGTGGATTAGATATGATAATTAATAATTTTGTGTTGAGGTATTTAAAACGTGGTAGAAATGGAATATATAAACAGAAAATGAAAATTATTATAATCCACAGCTACACGTAATTTTAGTTCTTTTTACAAAATAAGAATCCGAAAGGAAAAACAAACGGCAATCACAAATTCAAATTTTTGCATCTTTTTATTGCTTCATGAAAATTTAATGAGAATTTATTTTTCTAGCTTTCACTGTGTTTAAACCTGAATATCTACATACTGTTGTGTTTGTGTAATATATTTCATTCTATCTTATCTACTCTAATCATCTGGCATTTGAGATAATTAACTGAATTAATTTTTTTTCATGATTTTATATTAAAAATTACCGACATGACCTAATTTGTCTGATATATAACATTTTAAAATTAATTTGACCGTTAATCAGAACAAATATTTACACGAAATTCATGATGACGATACACATTTAGAGGAAGTAAAAACGTAACATGAGAATTATAAAAAAAAAAAAGGTATCATGTCGTTTATGTAGCATAAACATGCAATCATTATGTACACGTACAGCAACAAAAAAATATCAATATAAATCCTCGTCCGCACTCAATTCAACCCCATCTCGAGATAATATTCGAGACTGTATTTACTCATTCTTAATAGCAACAACAACACAAAAAAAAAACTAACTCATCTGCAATTAATTATCAAATAAAGTAAACCCTTCTATGTGTCTATACAATGTATATATTTATTTAGTTCAATTCACTAAAACTAAAAGCTTATCATCTTCAACAGCACAATGTGAGAGGGTTTCTTAGGGGGTTAGAAGAAGATGTACCGGTTAATTAATTATAAATCACAAACTTTTGTAAAACTTTCTCCCTTCTTCCTTCCCATTCCCATCATCTCCAATCTCTATTTCTTTTACGCTTTACGACTTTTCTTCATTGGATTTTCTCTTCTTTTCCTTTTAATGATGACGACAATAAAAGAGAAGCACAAAAAAAAAAACCTTTTCGGAATTGAATATAATTGAATTACACTTTGAGAATGAAAAACATAGAAAGAGAGCAGCAAGACACACATAAAAAAAAGGGAATTTTAATGTTGTATTGTGCTTTTCATCATTAAGAAGTTTTTCTTATACATTTCATGCTTATTATACATCTATAGACGCTTAATTTTAACTAAAGTATTTTAATGTACACAATTTCAAAAGTTTTACGTTCTTATAAGTATCTTCAGTATGTGGAAAATGTTTTATTTTGGGGGTTACTGGATCTCGCGTGTCGTTGCATGTTCAATTAACGTGAATGTTCGTGAGATTGAATCGCATATTTAACTAAAACGACTGCTAATTATAGGAACGAATGAATCTTATTTCACTAAAGATTATCATTAACATCATCTTCTTATTTTGACAGGCTTTTGTTAAGTGAATAATGAGAAATAAAAGGAGTAAATTGTGAAAGTAAGTCTAAATGACCTTGTTGTCAACTTTAATTATAGTCAAGGTTTTTAAGGGTGATTTTCTATGAAGTGAATTTCATTAGATCCTGATCTATTTAATTATGGAATGACATGAACTTGTACAGAGGTTATGATTCGGAATGTTTAAGGTTCTTAGCAGCCAAACGGAGATTGTTAAGGAGAGCTACTTAGAAGAACCTGTTAACAATTAGTCTGGTGTCAGATTAGAACGGAATTTGGAGAACCAAGCCATATATATGAGAATCTGTTAGTGTCCCTGAGTGATCATGTCCCTGTAATCATGTCTGATGTGAGGACATCGGTTCGTTTCCTATCAAACATTTAGAATAGCTTTTAAAGCATGATGCAGTCCAATGCCTTCACGCATGCTTCATTCATCGTCTTATTACAGATTACTAACATACTCAGGAAATTCATAATCCTGATAAGGTCTAACAAGATTGTCAACTGATCATCGACACCTCATTCCATCTATCTAACCTAAATTCAACAGGAAACCCTCAAACTTACGGAAATTTACTACAAGGAAGCCCTACGACTATCTAAAATACCAATAAACGTCCACAATGCAAGCGATAGATAATCTTTGTGCAACGACAAGATTTTCGATTATACGAAAAACCCTAAACGTGCATGCTTACATATAAGGATGTCAAGTGCTTTAACCTTTCCAAGAAAAAAAAGAAAATAACTTTTCATTTCAATAGCAAGGAATGAGCATGCTAAAGTATTTTTTAATTAGATGAAGTATGAAGAACACACGAATATGGAGTGAGTAGGAAGCATGAGATGAAGATGAAACTATTATATTATGCTTTATATTGCAACACAGAAATACAAATGAAAAAAATAAAAACTTTTTTTCACCCCATTCATCCCAACCCCCAAAAATAAAAGCATAACTCGACTATGTAGTTTGTGTAAAATATTTAAGAGCATGAGCTTCTTAGTCTGTATTTATTGTTGGATAAATATTCCACAAATTTCATGAGAATCAGAAACGAGCTAATTTTTTTATATCTGGGAAGAAAATTTCTTTCCTCTCTTTTATGTTGTTTTTGTTCTTCCTATTCACGACTCCCCTCCATCACCGTCATCCACCATTCCACATTCTATTATGCAAAACATGAGTAGATGACTGGCTGGCTGACTCGACCGCCTTCATTAATTTAGATTAATATTTTTTTATGGTCTTGCATCCCAGTTTTTTTCTTTTTTTTTGTATGTAAAATACGAGAATAATGAGTAATAATACTAATAATAATAAGTATAAGGGGTCATGGGATGTAATACAGTAAAAATCAAAATGTTTGCTTAAACATCAAAGATGAAAGGAAAACAACGTAAATGGACGGAACATGTAAATATATTCTATAGACAATTTTCCACTTGTGTCTATCGTCTTTACTTTTTTTATGATAATGGAAGACTGAAATAAAGTCCATTAAGCTTCTGATGATAGTGTAATTTTTTTTTCTTTTGCTGATGGAGCTTATAGCTATTGAAGGATATTTGAGAATGACAAAAAAGTTTGTCTATCCTTTCAAGGCTGATTTGGGTTTTAACCTTTGGGAATTGCAGATGAGATATTAAAACATTATGTCACATTATGTATTTATGAAGAAATTAAAGAAATGTTTGAATTTTTCCGTTAAATATTCAAATTTTCTTGCTTCAAATGATGCTAAAATTTGAAATAATGTCGTTAACAACAAAGAAGTCTCATCAAAGATGCAAAATGAGAAGCAAATTTTGATAAAATTCAAAATTTTCCGTTATAAATTCAAATATCTTTACCCCAGAGATGCGAAAATATTCAAATAAATCGTTATTGATTTTCAATACATTTCATTAATCCCAAGAAATTGACGAAAAATAGGTCAAGACAAAATGAACGAGTAAGCACATCTAGTCGCAAAAAATCCCATGTCTGCATTATAAAAAACTCTTTAAAAGGTATTTAAATATTAATGTAATATCATTCTACAATTCATTTTGTGTGATATTATTGAGCTGGCAGCAATATGCACTCAAAAATATTAATTTTCGTGTATGAGAATTTTAGCATTATTTTGAATGTAATATTCACGAAACAACATGAGAGATAAATAATAAATTAGCGATAATAAAAATAAATATAAATGAAATTGTACATCAATAAAATAAAAAAAAATAGCTACCTAGGCTAGAGATTGCGATGCATCTCAATTATGATAAATAAATGGGGAAAAACTAATTACGTCACACACGTACATGAAGAGCATATCGTGTATGCATTTATTTTATGGCACACTAAAGGGAAAGAAAAGCACATGCATGTGTGTACAGACATATATATATGTGGGCATTAAAGTATATATGAATATAATACATTATCACAAATGTGCTCAGGTGTATAATATAGATGAAATGTTAAGTTCCACTTTATACACCACTTTCGTCACACATATACAATAAAGTTCAGCATAGATTAGATTTTTTTTTCTTCTTTCACCTCCTCCCTCCCCATTATCTCTGATAAGAAAATGTCGTGTTTCCATCACCATTTTTCAAAATTTTCTTTATAAAAATTGAAAAATAGCAGCAAGCAGCATAATCACCCCCAATTTAAAAAAAAAAAGATTTTTTTTTATCACAAACTTTCCATTTTCTTTCTTGTATGTCATATATAGCAAATTTCCTCCCTATTTACTCATTTCATACGTGCCGTGATTTTTCCTCTTTTTTGCAATTATACCTTCTTTTTTTCTTTTATGGACAGTCGCCTGATGTCGTCCACAACAAAGAATTTTTCAATTTAGAATCAACATTTTTATGATTTATTGGTCATTTTCACCGTGAATTAGCTTTTTTTTTCTTTATCAAGCATATAGGTACGTAGAATGAAAAAAAAAATCGAAATGTATCGAATGTGGTGATGATGATGGTAACAATTTTTTTTTTCACCTACACTTTTGTTGTTGCAATTTTTTCCGGTCAAAAATTACGAGCATTTAAATGAGGGAATTAAGATTTTCACTCACCAATTGTAGGATGGTATTAACTACTTCCTTATTTGACACAGATTCCACTTTTATTAAACCAATAAGGACTCCAAATTTCACTGATATAGCTAAGGAGTCTTTTTCTCCTTCAAACTTGACAATGTTTTGCATTTTTTCACTCAATTGTGCACGATTAAAATCAGCCATTTTATATAATTCGATAAACACTGATACTTAATTAAGAATTTATTCACTTTTTACAACGTTAAAACCTTTAGAAACCATTTAGATTATTAATTTTTTCTTAAGATTGAATCAACCATAAAAATGAAGTTTTTCGGTGACGCGTGATAATGTCCATAAGCAGTTTATGACACCTGTTCTTTCGGTAATCTCTCATATTGTCCAAATTTTATTTTTTCACAATTTAATTTTATGATTCTTATGAATTCTTATTTGATTAAAATTTTAATTCCATGAAATTTGAGAATTTCAAAAAAATTTCAACGGTTACTGCAGTTTTTTATAAAATTCAAAGCCTTCTAATGAATATTTCCTGTAAATTCAATTAAATTAATGAAAGTTCCATTAAATACAATCAAAATTCCTGAAAAACCTGCAACATTTCATTCATAATCTAGCAAATTCTAATAAGAATCCAACAAACATTGGGTAATATCCATGGTCACCCATTATATCGTTTTTCCGACTTGCTAGAAAGCGCTTCTGTGGATGAAAAAAAATTGAAACTCCCATGAAACTGATAAAAAAAAGAATTTTATGCGTCTACAAATTCGTTTTAATTCATTAACCAAAAAAATTTTATTTGTTGTATACTAAAAAGGGCAAAATGAAAGGTTTTGCTTAAACTTTAGAAATTGAGTTCAATTTTACATTTAATATTTAATGTTTTCATAAATAATATTATATTCATTTTCATAGAGCATGTGCATTCATAGATTTATTTTATTTGTTGTTGTTGCTGCGACAGACTTGACTATTTTAGTGTCCTAAGAAGAGTCGTCCATTACCAATCTCGCAAATCATTTTACGTCTAAAGTACTGCATATGCTGCTGTTCAAATGAGACTGTTGAATCACGAGATATAAATTCAGCAAATTGACAGCTAAAAACACCACAATCACTTCCATTTTTCTGTTGTGGACAGTCCCTGACACACTCTATTGTCCAATCACTAGTATCGAATGGTATTTTTCGTTTGTCCATTGATTCATCCTTGAGATATTGCTCGAGTGCTTCTAAAACGACGTGATTTGGATGTCCCATCGAATCATAATATCTGATAGTTTTATTCTTTAAATGAATTATACTCATACACCAATGAACACCTCCAACATGCACCTAAAATGATGTTAATTTACAATTTCAAGTTGTTAATAATATAAATAAATAACTAACTGGAATGGGAATGATATCATATGAGAATATATCAATTTTTCGAGTCCATCGTCTGACTCCTGAATGACCCTGTTGAAGTAATTTTCCGAGAAAGAATGTATTCATGACATGAACTTTTGGAAGATGCTCAACTTGTTCACTTCTTTCTTTTATTAGTTCCATATAGAAATTGATGACTTCATCGTTCAACCAATTTAACCCGTCCAAAGTTGCCAAATCATGACGTGTTATGTTCATGTTGAACTTACTTACAATGACCTATTAATAAAAAAGTAAATAATAATTATTTGATGATATTACCGGTAAAAGTGAATAATCACCTCATTTCTATTGCCATGAAGTGCATATTGTACAAATCTAAGTTGTTGTTCATTCAATGGTGGGAATTCATCAATAACTTCTTCCTCTTCCTCGATTATGATACATTTATCAGCTAACGCGCTTGTTATCGACTCATCGATGCGCTTTTGTTGAATCTTTTCATGCTCAATACGCTCTTTTTCGAATTTTGAAGCACTAGAAGACGAAAAACAACAACATATGAACTTTTTCCACCAAACGGAACTCATGACTTAATTTTTTTGATTTAAAATAATTAAAAACTAATTTGAAATTTAGTTAAAATTAATGTAAACATTAAAATGATGCAAAAAATTTAAATTAAGATGCAAAATTTTTCAAAAATTTTAAAAACACCGTTATTTTTTACGTAAACACAAAGATTTCACGTAAACGTAAGAATTTTACGTAAACTCAATGTTTTGACGTTTACGCAATGTTTTTTACGTAACAGCAATGTTTCCATAAATTTCAAATTTAAGAATTCCGTTTAAAACCTTGACTCACTTAAGGATTTCCTCAGTAATGCTTCGATCCTTTTCCTCTCTCTTCTGATTAAATCTTTCTACAATTTTCTCAATAGTATCATTCTTAAGTGATTCACGGAACGATTGTCTCTCCTTTAAAGTATTAACAGGTGGCAATTGAACAATTGGAACTATTCGTTCCTTTGACTTATTAGCGCTCAAATTATGTTCATTGTCTCGTGCCTTTATGACTTGTGTTGATGAAAGACACGGTTCCTGAATAAAATGTGATTGATCAATTTCGTCATCACTTATATCCACAAATGTGGCAGGTGGTTTAAAAACCACTTCACTTTTTCGATTTCTATATGCTGGAAATTCTTTTACGGAAGCTTGTTGATTCTCTTTATTGTATCTGCTGTCATTATCATCTGACAAATCGATCGTTGCCACTGGTCTAGCTTCATTTACTTGCTGTATTACTTTTAATGCTGAAGGGAATTTTAAAGGATTATTGATATTATTGAGTTTAGGGATATTAAAGACTTACCGCCTGTTGGATATCGTGGAATCAAGTTATTTAATAATCTTTCGTAGTCACTTTTAGTTTCCATATTATAACGGCGATCAATTATAGAGTTGGCGATTTTCGGTGCATCTCCAAAGGCCTGAAAAAATAAATTTACAGTTATTGGCATACAAAAGCGTATGAAAACTTACCCGATTTTTCCCAAGAAAATCCAAAACAGATCTTCTGCCTCTACTAGGCTGTGAAGCAACAGGCTTTAGAGAATTTTCTCTTGAGAATCCATTAGTCATTATCGATGGTTGAAATGTCTTTGAAATAGGAATCAATGATGGCATTTCTCTCGAAAATGGTCGTGAAGAATTACTTTTTGATGAAATCGACACAAATTGGACATCGTCGTCATCTCGTCCACCGTTTAATTTTCTTCCATTTGTAAATTTTGAATTATTTTTCTTAGTTTGATTAAATGCTGTTGATGATGATGGTTGGTCCGCATCGTAAAACCTTTTAAAATTGAATTCGGAAGGTTTATGACTTTTTGAAACGCCAGTTGAAGGCATTCGATATGAATTCAGATCGTCCTAAAAATAGACAATGAAATGATTATGCATTTTATGGAACTTGTCATTGTTATTTACCTCATCGGAAAACTCTCCGTCTTCCAGGACTGCTTTCATATGTTTTTGTTGTTGATCCATTAAGAAGTTTTCAAGTAATCCGTTATACAAAGGTCTTTTTCTATTTACTTCTCTAAAATAATCGATCTCATCTACTGAATTTACAGGACAGAATATTTTTTGCGTTAGAAAATATAATTTAGTTCCAATACACACACAAACACACAGAAAAGCGGGAAATTTTTTTCTTTTTGTTTGTGAAAATTTTTCTTTTTAAAATTTCCAAATGCTAACTTTATGCAAATGTGTTTTATTTACAATTAAATGTTATTAACTAAATTATTTAATTAACTTACCATCACGAAGTGGTTTATATTCTTTTGGAAAGACGTTCGTAACCCTTTTGTATTTCGGAACTGGCTCAATTTCTTCTCTTGCGAAGTCGGTTCTTCTGTAAGTGATGTTTACATGTTAATTATACAATTTAAAACTCAGCAATCTCGCCATTTTACTCAAATAATGTTATTTACAGTAAATTTATAATACATTGCGGAATCCAATTTCTTACCTTCGTTTTCTTGTGAAATTGTCTGTGGGATTAAACAAGTTTCTAATGTAATCAATTATTTGCGACATTCCAAATCGACAGCTACACTTTTTGACACAAAATATACTTTATAAAAGCTGTTTTAACATAATTAACTTGAAAAAATATGAAATTTCCGATCAACAATCGACGCGATTTCGTAGCTTCTTGCCCTTTGATGTTCAGCAATATTTTAATTAATTTTTTTTATGTATTTACTATTATTAATACTTTATGGATTTGTGAAAGTCAATTGAAAATTGAAGATCTAGTAAAAAGTTGCAAAATTTATAAAATTTTTAACAAACAACTTTTGTTAATTTTAACGAATTTGAATTTTTTTGAAAATTTCGCCATTTAACATGTTTCTTAAAAGAATGAATAGCAGTTTGTTTGTTTGTCCAATTGCAAAAAATGTATATTAACTGGAATTTATTGGATTTTTGTTTTAGTTCATTTATTAATATGTCGATTCAATTCCATAATCACTAAAGTTAATTAATTTTTATCAATATTTTGAGGCCAAATTACGTAAAGTTCAAATTTTGAACTAAGTTTTGAATTTTAATGTTTCGTTATATTTCAAAATCACAAGATCCGTTAATATTAATTTACTATCAAAAAAACTTACGAAAATTAAAAATTTAATAAATTTACTAATTCCACCCAAAATATGCGCTTTTGGGGCGCGGACGAAAGAAAGGACATTCTTACTGGTTCCCTATTGTTGCTCTTAAAATTTATTTTAAATATAGTTTTTCATTTTAAACATAATTCACGCGTTTAAAAAATGCTGCTTAGTTAACTTAATCATTGTGCAAGAATCAATTGTTTGTGTGAAATAGTATTAAAGTGATAAGCAGTTCTCGAAAGTCCAGAAAACAGCAAGCAACACATAAAAGCTAATTTACAAAACATCCAGAATAATGTGAATTTTATTATTATTTTAATTATAATATTATTAAGTGCTTAAATCATTACATACAACAAAAATGAGCTTAAACAATAATGAACCATTATATCAAATTGATGAGGAGAGAAAGCAAAGGTGAGCATTTAATAAAATTGAGCGATAGAAGTAGCAAGCAAGCCCATAAGTGATAAATTCTTTTGAATGTGTGCTTTTTGGCTTAAAAAAAGAGTGAAATTAGTCATCGCTTAAAGAAAAAAAAATCACTTGTTTGCGTTTACAAAAAAAAAAGCCGATGATCCTCACTCTAAGTGATTTTTTGTGCTGCTGATTCTTCTAAAAATATCCAGAAATAGACAAACATTTGATCTCATAGAATACAGCAACAACAAGTTTTTGGAATTTGATATGCATTTAGACATATATCGCTCGTCTTATTCATAAGCAAACATGCCTCCCTAACATTCCTTATGTAATGTATGAAAAAAAGAAAAATAACATCCAGCGAGTTTTCGGAGTGCACAATTGTGTGTCTATTGCCTTATCGATTTTGCAGTTTGCAAATCATATACCAAAATAAGACTACATACATAATAATGCACGTATATTTTTAACTTGCAGATTGCTTGCTTTGGAATCGCGAATTAGAGAGCCTGGAAGTGTAGCATGTATTGATAGTTTATTAGACACCGTCACTGCAATAATTGCTGATTGCAGTCATGATCCAATTCGACACCTTAAAAATATCGAGGCATATACGAACAGATGTAAGATTAAATCTCTAACACATAACAGCACTAAACATATCTATGATTTTTTTTTTTGTTGTTTTGTCCATAAATTATTTTTATAGATGCTGAACTTGCCAATGAAATTACTAGGCTACGCATGAAACCTAGTGACTTTGATGTAATCAAGTTAATTGGACGTGGCGCGTTTGGCGAAGTGCAACTCGTTCGGCATATATCGTCGAGGAAAGTCTATGCTATGAAACGACTCAATAAATTCCAAATGATTAAACGTCCAGATTCCGCATTCTTCTGGGAAGAACGATACATTATGGCGCACGCGAATTCAGATTGGATTGTCAAATTGCATTATGCATTTCAAGATAACAGATATCTTTATATGATTATGGATTACATGCCAGGTAAGAATTCATCTTTGTTGTTTTTGACATTCCACAAATATTTTTGCTTTCTGCTTATATAGTTTATTGCGCGCTATTTCTTGTCCTGAAAATGAGCCACTATCATTAAATGTTTTTATTAGAGAATTCATTTAAATGGTTATCACGTGATTAATACTCACAAAAAATATGTCTCATAAGATGATTATCGAGAACTAAAAATCTTTATTATTTTTCTTTGCAATAAAATAAGCAGGACAAGAAAACTAATTTTTTATGTTGATGTGACCTCTCGTGATCATCGAGTGCGCATTTTTCATGCTGTTTTAATCATATTCAATAATATTAGATTTTGAAATTTAACGGTCTAGAATTATTTGAAAGATAACGGCTGTAAAAAATTCAAATTTGAACCGGTTCAACTTCAAATCTTTTAAATCCGTTTAAAACTAATATGAACTTTGATTTATTACACAAACAAATCAACAGATAGACTGACAAATTGCTGCTTACATGTCTTTTCTCTTTATTATTATAAATGCTCTATAAATGTGCTCTAGTTGAATTCAGTGACCAGTCAGAACAAAAGCACGCATTTTTCTTTATTTAACCGCCCACGACTTTACAACTAACTCATTGTCATTTGCTCAATGATGATGTAAATAAATAATTAAAATGAAATATCTTCTAGGTGGTGATATTGTTGGACTTATGGCAATGTATGAGATACCTGAAAAATGGGCCATATTCTATACAATGGAAGTAGTTTTAGCACTTGACGTTATTCACAACATGGGATTTGTTCATCGCGACGTTAAACCTGATAATTTATTGCTTGATAAGTATGGTCACCTTAAATTGACTGATTTCGGAACGTGTATGGCGATGGACGATGACGGATTAGTTAGATCAAATAGCGCAGTTGGAACTCCAGGTAAACCTTAATTAAAATTAATCACTGCCAATTACTCAAGAGTTAATTTATTATATCCACAGATTACATTAGTCCAGAAGTTCTAAAAGGTGATGGAGGCGTTTATGGACGAGAATGTGATTGGTGGAGTGTTGGAATATTCTTATACGAAATGCTCGTTGGTGATACTCCCTTTTATGCTGACAGTTTAGTCGGTACATATGGAAAAATATTTGATTTTAAAAATTCTCTAAAATTTCCACCGGAAGTAGAATTAAGTCTTAATGCAAAGTCACTGATAAAGGCTTTCCTCACCGATCAACATCATCGATTAGGTCGAAATGGAATTGAGGATATAAAACGTCATCCATTCTTTGAAAATGATCAATGGACATGGGATAATTTACGTGAAAGTGTGCCGCCTGTTGTGCCTGAATTAAGTAGTGATGATGATACGAGGAATTTTGAGGATATTGAGGAAGAGACAAATGATCGTAAAGACGAAATGTTTCCACCAACAACAGCATTTGCTGCAAATCATTTACCATTTATTGGATTTACATACACAAGCGACTATCAACTGCTAAATAACTCAGGTCAGGATATGACAGACAATAACAATGGTATTACAACATCCACAACATCAACACGTATGCATAATCACCATCACAGGCCATCAAATAGTGCTGAAATAATGAAATTAGAAGCAATGCTTCAACGTGAACGAAGTACATTAGAAATGTTAGAGAAGCAGGAGAGGAGTCTAAGACAGCAGATTGAAACAATCACTCAACGCGAAACAGAAGTTAGAAATTTGTCGAATGATTATGAGAAAGAATTGGCAATGCTTAAACATACATTTAGGGAAGTTCAACGAAAAGCAGAAAACGAGTCAGAAATGCGCAAAAAAACAGAAGCTGTGCTGAATGAGACGAAAAAGCGTCTGGAAGAAGAACAGAATAAAAGGAAACGTGAAATGACGAGTAATCAGCAATTTAATGATAAGATTAATGGACTAGAGAAGCAATTGAATGATGTTCAAGAGAAATATAAAACAGAAACTGAAAATAGTCAAAAGCTGAAGAAACAAATTGCTGAACTTCGACTAGTAAAAAGTGATATGGAACATAAAATGGAAGATCTTCAATCAATTTTAACTGGATTGCAGACACAACGTGATGTATTGCAGCAAGAAGTTGCTGAGTTAGAAACGCGTTTAGCTCAAGAGAAAACAGCGCGGACACAAAGTGTCGAGATACAGAAAGAACTTGAAGGAAAGCTCCTGTCATTACATGAAAATATGGAACGATGTACGAAGAGAGAAATGAAGGCACTCGATGATAATCGACATTTAAGTGAGAAAGTATCTGAACTTGAAAAGGAAAATGCATCAATTGAACTTGAACTTAAGGCTGTTCAGAATCGCTATCAACAAGAGTTGAATACACGTCAAGAAATTGAAAAAACGAGAATTGCTCATAAGGATGATATGAGTATGCAGGAGGTAAAGTCACTGCAAGCTAAATTAAATGAAGAGAAATTAGCCAGACAAAAAGCCGATCAAATGTCACAAGAAAAGGAACGACAGATATCAATGTTGTCTGTTGATTATCGTCAGATCCAGCAGAGACTTCAGAAACTTGAAGGTGAATATCGACAGGAAACTGAAAAGGTCTCAGTTCTTCATACACAATTAGATCAAGAACAAAGTAAGAAGACATCATTGTTATCAGAATACAGCCTGCAAAGTTCCGAAGTGGCACATTTAAAATCAAGAGAAATTCAGCTTGTAAAGGAAGTTCAACAGTTAAGAGAAATGAAGAAAAAGTTCGAAGAGGACGTAGCCAAGATCAAAAATGCTCACAATTCAGATATTTTACAAATGAAGGAACTTCAAGATCAGTTAGAAGCTGAACAATATTTCTCACGACTATACAAGACACAAAGTTCCGAATTACGTGAGGAAGTTGAGGATAAAACTCGTTCACTACAATATCTCGAAGAAGAGAAACAATCAGTATTTCATCAATTGCAGTTAGCACTTGCTAGAGCCGATTCCGAAGCTTTAGCAAAATCTATAGCCGAGGAGACTGTGGCTGACTTAGAAAAAGAAAAGACTATGAAGGAATTAGAAATTAAAGACTTAATAGGAAAACATAGGAATGAAATTGCAGCTAAAGAGACACAAATTCAGAGTCTACGTGACATCGAGAATGATTTGAACAACAAAGTATCGATCAAAATTAGTGAAATTGAGGAACTTACGAATCAAAATAATAAAATTCAGGATGATTTGGCTAAATATAAGGTTGATCAGATGGAACTCGAGAAACTTCATGCGAAATTGAAGAATGAGACGTTGTTGAAACAACAAGCAGTCAATAAACTGGCTGAAATAATGAATAGACGTGATGGAGTCATTCCAGGCAAACAGAAAACGAAGGCCAGTGCCAGTCAGAACGCTGAACTTAAAAAGAAAGAAAAGGAAAGTCGACGACTACAATTGGAGTTGACACAAGAGCGTGATAAATTTAATCAATTAATGCTCAAATATCAGGACATACAGAATCAACTTTTAGAGGAACGACAAGTAAGTAAACTCTTAAATTTTAGCGGTTTTAGAAAATTTGAATTCTCAACTTTCGTTAAAATATTCAGAATTATTTTGACCGTTAAATTTTAAATAAATTTATAACGTATTAATTTTTTAGCTAAAAATGAAGCTTCAGATGGAGAATGACTGCAAAGCAACAGAAATAGAGCATCTAACAATGAAATTGAACGAAACAGCATCACTTTCGTCAGCGGACAATGATCCAAGTGAGGATCAAGATACAATATTTGAGGGATGGTTGCATGTTCCAAATAAACAAAATATCCGAAGGCATGGTTGGAAGAAACAATATGTCGTCGTATCATCAAGACGAATCATATTTTATAATTCCGAACAGGACAAGCAAAATCGTGATTCAAACTTAATTTTGGATTTAAGGTAAACTTTTCTTTATTTATCATTTTCTATGGAAATTAACTCTGGCTTTTTCTGACTTTATAAATATTTACAGCAAAGTATTCCATGTTCGTTCTGTAACGCAAGGTGATGTCATTCGTGCCGATGCCAAAGATATTCCACGAATTTTCCAATTATTATATGCCGGCGAAGGAGAAGCTCGACGTCCTGACGAGCAAAATTTAGACATGTCACTAAAAAGTACAGACGATTTACGTCTACGCAATACGATAGTTAAAGGACATGAATTTGTGCAAATTAGTTATCACATGCCAACAACTTGTGAGATGTGTCCAAAACCGTTATGGCACATGTTTAGGCCGCCAGCTGCTTATGAATGTAAAAGGTATGTACTAAAAAATTCGTTTTTTTTTCTTTTTTCTTGACTCACTGCTGATTTCATTTCATGAATCGGAAATTCTTTTTAGATGCCGAATTAAAGTACATAAAGAACACATTGACAATAATGATCCCCTCGCACCATGTAAATTACATCATGATCCAAACAGTGCTCGTGACTTGCTTCTTCTTGCCACAAATGCTGAAGACCAGACGAAATGGGTGTCTAGACTTTCAAAACGTATACAAAAATCTGGTTATAAAGCAAATTCAATAACAAATAATAATTTAAATAATACTTCTGGTGATGGTGGAACTAAAATTTCACCGAGGTAAGCTAATCATTTGCTTTTTTATTTTCACTTGCTTTATGTCCTATTTTGACGACGCATTTTTTGCCAAACAAATATGCTTTTGTATTCGCTTTGCCATCATGCTGTAGAGGTGTCTAGAGGGTCTTAAATTGGACCCTCCATACCTCTAGACTAGTTACTAGACACGCTGCATTCATCTGATCGAAATATCATTGGACTAAAGTTCCATGACTAATCAAGAATTACTGATTGAAAAGGCAAAAGTGCGGAGACTTCCTTAACATCCTGAACAATTTAATAATGTTACTAATAAAATTAATCCAATTTCCAACAGTCAATCAACGCGCTCAGCATATAAACCTTATGCAGTAAATAATAACTTACAAAAGTCAGCAACTTTACCACCCAATTCTCAGCTTAACAAACAAACCTAAGACAATAATTGTCAATATTATTGGACATAAATTTTTTTCCTTTTATCTAATTAATAATATTATGATTTTTAATATTACCTAATTGATTAAAAAAAGTTTTTTTAAATTTTACTAAATTCTTCATTTTTTTTTCATCTCCACCTGTCTCTGTTCATTCTCGGTGTGGTGACAAAAAAAAAAAGATGCCAAAATGAGTAAAATTTTATGATATATACACAAAAATTGTTAATGTTTTGAGGATCGACTATAAGGCTTCCTTTACCTGCTTTAAGTCTCTTCTTATTTAATGGTACATTATCATAAACAAAACAATACATAGACACAGTCGTTTACTATAAAAAAAATCATTAAGCAGCACTAACTTATTGCTTATTTTTATTTCTCTTACTGACATAAAGCTGAACTTCTTTTTTTGTAATTTTTTATATGAAAATGATTTTTTTCCCGGTAAAATCGCATTTAATTTATATGAAAAACACATTCATTAATGAGAGAAACTAACTAGGTGAGGATGATAAGTTGACTGATGGTGACTAACAGATATTTTTTGGTGAATATTGCCTTGAAAACAATACAAATTCTTCTTAATTTTGCATGATAAGAGCTTTAATACAGTTAAAAACTCTACAATTCCATCTAAATGCATGCTTTAGAATCGTAAATGCTTGAAAACACTTCAAATGTTTAGAATTGTTGATAGGAAGTCATACAAATGTTTGTCAATACTTCTTAAAACCATACAAATTCAAGTAGAATTGTCAAATGTTTTTGTTGAAAATGTTTCATTCAGAGTTACAAAATAGGAACCTGCTGTATATAAAAACTGTACAATTTCTTAATAATGTTTATGGTTAAGTGCATGGACAGGTCCCTGGTTTGCAGCTCTGATTTCATTTGAAATAGTATAGAACTATACAAATTCCATTTTTTGTTAGAAAACCATTCAAATGTCAAATTTGCACGTTTTGTGTTTAAGAACCCTACAAATGTTTTTAGTTGACAATTCAAAATTGGAACTGATTTCTGATTTGAAGTCAAATCAAGTTCTGTTCCTTCCAAACTCTGTTATTTAAGTATTCAAGCAGTGTAATTTATTTATTAAGACAAAATACTTGATTAAATTGTCTCCGAATTCCATAAAAATAAAGCAAAAAAAAAAAAAATTCAGTCAGTCACTTCCATTCAACTTATAAATTCCCCACAAAAAGTGAATAAAATATATCATAGGTGTCATCATAATTCATTTTGAACATAAATTTTTACGTGTAAATAGTGTTTTTAATTTACAATAGTGAAATAATTTTTAAGTCTTTTCCTTCTCTGGTCGCTAAAAAATGAAAAAAATGAATGTAGAAAATTGAGAAGCTTATTACTTGATAAATAATGATGATGATAGATGAAGACATTCCTACCTTAACTTTGTTTTTTTTTTTATTACTTTTTTCATATCACACAATGCACAGAAACATTTCATTTACAAAACTCACATTTTTTTTATTGCCGATTTTATTAATAGATAGGGAAATGTTTTTGATTGGGGGGGATTTGGGGTAATTTTGAATTTTGTTGATGGAAACATTTAATGTGTTTGAGATTTATAGGACTCGAGTGGACAAAAGTTTTTTGGAACAAGTTATCAACAGGACATTAGGTTGTCATCAACTAGCTATAACATATTTTTGTCCACTCGGGGTAATATTTTAATATTTGTGGCAGAACTTAAAGTCAGTAACTAAAATTTTGTATTGAATAGTCAATTAAAGTTGACCTTACTTCATACTAAATTCTAGTCGATTTTGAGATTATGAACCGATTTCTCTAGTATTTTCATGATACGTTATACATCACTGGACAATTAGAATATAGGGTTTGACAATTGCATGCATGTATGCGCATACTGTTTGCAAGTATTGCATACAAGTGCTAGGATTTACATGAAACTGCGCATATTGTTTACAAGACTTGCATTAAATTTACCTACAAATCTAAAACTTGTGCGCAATACTTGCAAGCAGTATGCGCATACTTGCATGTAATTGTCGAACCCTAGTAAAATGGTACAATACTATACTATACTAGTAGCTGAGAAATTCGCCCCAGCTTTGCAATTTCTTAAAACTACCCGAAAGTTAGTGATTTCTTGAAAGCCAAACATTTGAAATTTTTGTGTATTTTTTGAAAGCCCTACAAAAGTTTGTGTTTTTAGAAAACCATTCAAATGTTTGTAATTTCGAAAAAGGTTCATATTTTGATATCAAAACCTTGCAAATGTTTATTAAAATATAAACAATTGTGTGGTTTTGGAAATTGAATTTTTAATTAAAAATTGAAATGAGTTAGAATCAGTGCCAAATATTTTAAGAATTTCATTAATTTCTCAAACTTTAGTAAGCTTAATAGAGCTTAAAGTCGATACGGATTTATATATTATCCGATTGGACAAAAATACGTTATAACTATTTAATGTCCAACTGATGTTTAGTTCAAACATATTTTTGTCCACTCGGGTATAGAAGAGTCATCTCGACTCTAAATATAATTCGGTTCCATATTGATCTCTTCAACTAAATAACCAGTTTCCATCAACAGACTCCAATAATCCTACCCAAATCTCCTCTAAACACAATAAATAAATAAATAAAAGAAACTTAAGTAAAAAAATAATAAAATTTCTGCCAGTCCTAAATACAAAAGAAATGAAAATATATAACAAGTGCCTTTTTAAATAAAAAAAAAAGAATAAAAAAAAAACTATTTTTTATATGAGAAATAAAAGTAATTGCATTCATCTTATTAAGAATTGATATTTTAATAAAGAAGAATTAAAAAAAAAAAAAGTGTAAAAAAGCCTTCGAATAAGTTGAAGATATAATAAATTTTTATAACATCCACATATAAAAGAAGCAAAAAATATCGAGGCTTTGATGCTCGCGACTAATAACAAATAATCTTGATTAATTCTAGGATGACTCTACAATGAATTTTGCATGCTTAAAAAGAGAAATTGTGATTGTTTGTGAATATAAAGTCTTCGAGTGTCGCTGCCTTGACTAAAAAAAAAAGTTCTTTTTGTGTAATTGGATAAATTATAAATTATACAAAAAAAAAGGAAAAACGAGAGTAATAATGATGTATACAACGAATGTATAAATAAAAATTGATTTTCTAAAAAAATATTTCATCCTGTTTTAAATGCTTCCTTACTTACTGCCTTAATAGTGCTGTAGATGGAGGAGAGACACAAACTTGCTGTACTGCCCTTGGTTGGAATCCTCAAGGGAAAAGGCGTTCAGGTGCTCCAAGAGCAACATGGCATAGGACGGTAATGAAGGAATGCCAGTTAGATGTCAAAACTGAGAATTTGTACAAGCTGTTGTTATATCACAAAACCAGCAATAGATTCAGATGGAAATAATTTTGTAGCAACCTAGGCTCCAAGTCTTAGAATGGTTCCAGTAAATAAGTAGTTACTGTCTTGGCGAAGCGCGCTAGGGCCCATTGCCGCATTTAGTGTTCGTCGGAAGCTGGATCTACCTTTATATAACTTCTGTCAGTTACTAAATCCCAGCACTTTTGCTTCGTTATTCACACAGTAGTCCCATGAACTATATGGACCCCGAGATCTCTTTCCATCCAGAAAGTCAGCAGTTGTAACTTTAAAAATTGAGTCGTTATCTTGTCTTTTTGGACAGCAGCTGTCTTTAAAGGTATTGTCACACTTGAAATTGGTAATTGGCAAGCTGTAGCCAGCGATAGAGCCGACTGAAAGAGGCCATGGATCACACTTGATCTGTACGGCCACCGTACAGTAAGTAAGTATCTGGTCTTTTTAATGCTAATTTTCAGCTTTACAGCTCATTTGCAGATCATCAGGAGGTGTTAAGTTAATCATTGCATTTTTTTAGCAAGCTCGTTTAATGGAACATAAAAGTCAAGTTTAATCACATTGAATTGATAATTACTGGGAATTGATGAAAATAAAGCTGTCAAACAACTCAATCATGACTAATTTTAGATCGTTATCAGTTCTATATTGCGATGTTTATGTAATCGATTATGAATTTTATTGACTTTTAATATGAAATACAGGGTGTGATAATAAATAAAATTCACACTTCCGTAGAACTGTGAAATGAAAAAGCTGTTTTAAGTCACAATGTCTGTCTTTGGACAAAATAACGCAAGGGCGAGTAAAAATCTCTTGGAAAGAGGCTGTTGATAGTTTGTACTTGGCATTATTTTTTGGTAAAGGCAGTCAGCGATAGAGTCATTTTCAGTCGCCAAACAAGAGAGCTCATGGATAACAACAGATCTGTATGGTCAACAAAGTAAGTTAGTTAGCTTGTCTGTCATTATGGGCAAAATGAGAGCAGGAGTATATTGTTAGAGTCAAAGTTGCTCCTTCATCAGACTTCAGCTTACTAGAATTTTTCGATGCAAAACTTAATTTTGTGGCGTCTCGAAGCTTTGTAGTTACTCAGCTACTGAATCTACATTTCGTAAACCCGGAAATTTTTGATAATTGTAATTTTCCTCTAAAAATAGGATTTTATTGTCATTTGAAATCGTCAATATTAAGTCTAGACAATATATAAATATTCAGATTCAATATATTAATAACAATAATCACACGTAAGTAAATGCTGACATAACGTACTTTTTCCTGCATGCAGCAATTTTCAATGCGAACACATGCGAAGTGTTCAAATTCACATGCGACTAAAGCATTTTTTCATATTCTTCGTATTTATTTAATATGAAGAAAATTAAGCTCCAGAAACCAGTACTGTTAATCATACATTAAGTTTCATTCACAGACCAACAAGCCATTCCGAGCTTAAAGTCGATTTGGATTTCTGTGGGACGACATAAAGTTCTGATTCCGTTTCGCACTATTTTACATTTACGTTCATGTCTCAATGTTCCTAACTTCACTCCGATATAATGTCTAAAAATTCTAGCAATCAAGTTTATGGACATCATCTGAACAGCAATGATTCAAAGCCCTACGTGATCATCTGAAAGCAGTCACAAGCGGAACGTATCATAAATTAATATTCAAAAAATAAGATAAAATTTTCAATATTTTATTAATAATTAATAATATCATCCCTTATACGTCTAAGTATACAATAAGTAGTAAATCATAAAAAAAATATATGAAATGACTTTTAAAAAGCTTTTTAAATAATTTTTTAAAGGAATTATTTTTTCTAAATTTTAGAGCATCTTCCTCAAATGAATTTGACTTTTGTATGTGGTGAATATTACTAGTACTTGACTTAAAATTTGGCGGACTTTCCGACTTTGCCTTTTTAAGCATAAACTTATCATTTAATACGGACGATCGTCCATTCTTAATTTTTAATGCTGTTGTCTTTTTCAGCTTTAGAAATGTTGTCGGCGATGAGAGTCGCCGTACGAAATTGACACTTCCATTTGAATTTTTAAGCTCTTCAGTCTTGACCGAAGCTGTTGACGCCGAGTCAAAGTCATAGTCTTCAATTTTCTTTGGTCCATCATCACTGCTGTCCTTGCAAACATCGTCGATCTTTAAATCTTCAAAAACCGACAGCAAAATTTCGTCATTTTCTTCTAACGCCGTCGACTGCTCAATTTGTGGCAAATTTTCCTTAATTTCAAGAATTTCGGCAACTTTCTCAGGCGCTGACAGTGTCCGACTTAATGCTGTCTGTGTTCTAACAAATTCAGCTTTATGATTGTTGTGTATTCCATTCCGTTGCGAGAGAATATTTGGTGCCGATATTTTTCGTACACGTTTTGACTTTTTCTTGTTATTACTTGATGCAGTACGTGATTTTTCAATGACAACGTGATTGACGTGCTCCGAATTATTCACTAAATTTTCACTACTAGTGCGACATTCATTCATAACAAATGCATCCCTTAAAATTGATAATCGCGAGTCCATATTAAAACAACGATTTTCAGAAATTCGAAACCTCATTTTTACGAAATCTTAATTTTACGAAATGCCCATTTTTGCGAATGACTCATTTTTACGAAAAATTTCTTTTCATACAAATTTAATATAAATTTTAAATTTTGAAAAACCGTTAAGAAAAAAACGCATTCTGACTGATAAAATTTTGTTGAAAAACAATCAAAAATGAATTTTTATTACATTTAATACATTTAACCATTCTGTAAATGTCATATTTGTTCATTTTTGAACTTTTTTACAAAGATATTTATCAATAAAAATTTGTTAGTAAATGAACGGTTTTTCAAAATTTGAAATTGATACTAAATTTAGGTGTATGAAGAAAAATTTTTCGAAAAAATGAGTCATTCGTAAAAATGAGTACTTCGTAAAAATGAGGTTTCGAATTTCTGAAAATCGTTATTTTAATATGGACTCGATAATCGCTTAAACAGAACAATTATAAAAATAATTAAAAGAATCAACATTGATGTGAGAATAATTAAAACAATCTCGAGAAAATCGGTTTTTTGGCTGATTTCAAGGACGTCCTCTTTGAGTCGTCGCTTATCTTCAACATCCTTTTTGTCTGTCTCTTTCTTACTCTGATTTAGATTATCGTACAGAATTTGTAGTTTCGAGTATGACTGCTGTAAGTCCTCAATCTGCTTCTTATATTTCCTACTTAAGTTCTATTTCCTACTTCTTATAATTTCCTACTTAACTATATTTCCTACTCAAAAAAAATTCAAAATTATTTTGACCGTTATATTTCAAATAAATTTCTAACGAATATTAATTTTTTAGCTAAAAATGAAGCTTCAGATGGAGAATGACTGCAAAGCTACAGAAATAGAGCATCTAACAATGAAATTGAACGAAACAGCATCACTATCGTCAGCGGACAATGATCCAAGTGAGGATCAAGATACAATATTTGAGGGATGGTTGCATGTTCCAAACAAACAAAATATCCGAAGGCATGGTTGGAAGAAACAATATGTCGTCGTATCATCAAGACGAATCATATTTTATAATTCCGAACAGGACAAGCAAAATCGTGATTCAAACTTAATTTTGGATTTAAGGTAAACTTTTCTTTATTTATCATTTTCTATGGAAATTAACTCTGGCTTTTTCTGACTTTATAAATATTTACAGCAAAGTATTCCATGTTCGTTCTGTAACGCAAGGTGATGTCATTCGTGCCGATGCCAAAGATATTCCACGAATTTTCCAATTATTATATGCCGGCGAAGGAGAAGCTCGACGTCCTGACGAGCAAAATTTAGACATGTCACTTAAAAGTACAGACGATTTACGTCTACGCAATACGATAGTTAAAGGACATGAATTTGTGCAAATTAGTTATCACATGCCAACAACTTGTGAGATGTGTCCAAAACCGTTATGGCACATGTTTAGGCCGCCAGCTGCTTATGAATGTAAAAGGTATGTACTAAAATTTTCGTTTTCTTTTTTCTTGACTCACTACTGATTTCATGAATCGGAAATTCTTTTTAGATGCCGAATTAAAGTACATAAAGAACACATTGACAATAATGATCCCCTCGCACCATGTAAATTACATCATGATCCAAACAGTGCTCGTGACTTGCTTCTTCTTGCCACAAATGCTGAAGACCAGACGAAATGGGTGTCTAGACTTTCAAAACGTATACAAAAATCTGGTTATAAAGCAAATTCAATAACAAATAATAATTTAAATAATACTTCTGGTGATGGTGGAACTAAAATTTCACCGAGGTAAGCTAATCATTTGCTTTTTTTATTTTCACATGCTTTATGTCCTTTATGACGACGCATTTTTTGCCGAACAAATATGCTTTTGTATTCGCTTTGCCATCATGCTGTAGAGGTTCCTAGAGGGTCTTAAATTTGACCCTTCATACCTCTAGACTAGTTACTAGATACGCTGCATTCATCTGATCGAAATATCATTGGACTTTAGTTCCATGACTTATTAAGAATTACTGATTGAAAAGGCAAAAGTGCGGAGACTTCCTTAACATCCTGAACAATTTAATAATGTTACTAATAAAATTAATCCAATTTCCAACAGTCAATCAACGCGCTCAGCATATAAACCTTATGCAGTAAATAATAACTTACAAAAGTCAGCAACTTTACCACCCAATTCTCAGCTTAACAAACAAACCTAAGACAATAATTGTCAATATTATTGGACATAAAATTTTTTCCTTTTATCTAATTAATAATATTATGATTTTTAATATTACCTAATTGATTAAAAAAAGTTTTTTTTAAATTTTACTAAATTCTTCATTTTTTTTTCATCTCCACCTGTCTCTGTTCATTCTCGGTGTGGTGACAAAAAAAAAAGATGCCAAAATGAGTAAAATTTTATGATATATACACAAAAATTGTTAATGTTTTGAGGATCGACTATAAGGCTTCCTTTACCTGCTTTAAGTCTCTTCTTATTTAATGGTACATTATCATAAACAAAACAATACATAGACACAGTCGTTTACTATAAAAAAATCATTAAGCAGCACTAACTTATTGCTTATTTTTATTTCTCTTACTATCATAAAGCTGAACTTCTTTTTTTTTAATTTTTTGTATGAAAATGATTTTTTTCCCGGTAAAATCGCATTTAATTTATATGAAAAACACATTCATTAATGAGAGAAACTAACTAGGTGAGGATGACAAGTTGACTGATGGTGACTAACAGAATTTATTGGTGAATATTGCCTTGAAAACAATACAAATTCTTACTATTTATGCATGATATGAGCTTTAATACAGTTAAAAACTCTACAATTCCATCTAAATGCATGTTTTAAAATCAAAAAGACTTGTGAATGCTTGAAAACCTTTCAAATGTTTAGAATTGTTGACTAGAAACCATACAAATGTTTGTCATTGCTGCTTAAAACCATACAAATTCAAGTAGAATTGTCAAATGTTTTTGTTGAAAATGTTACATTGATAATTAGATTTATTAAGGTCCATCAGACTATAAAACGTTACATTCAGAGTTAAAATAATAGGAACCTGCCACATGTAAAAACTATACAATTTCTTAATAATGTGTATGGTTTAGTGCATGGACAGGTCCCTGGTTTGCATCTCTGATTTCATTTGAAATAGTCTAGAACCATACAAATTACATTTTGTGCTTTGAAACCATTCAAATGTTATTTTTAAACCGATTTTTATTCAATGAACCCTACAAATGTTTTTGGTTGACAATTCAAAATTTAATTGAAAAAGGAAAGAAGGAAGGCAAAATTGGAACTGATTTGAAGTCATATCAAGTTCTGTTCCTTCCAAATTCTGTTATTTAAAAATTCAAGCAGTGTAATTTATTTATTAAGACAAAATACTTGATTAAATTGTCTCCGAATTCCATAAAAAAGCAGCAAAAAAAAAATTCAGTCAGTCACTTCCATTCAACTTAGTAATTCCCCACAAAAAGTGAATAAAATATATCATAGGTGTCATCATAATTCATTTTGAACATAAATTTTTACGTGTAAATAGTGTTTTTAATTTACAATAGTGAAATAATTTTTAAGTCTTTTCCTTCTCTGGTCGCTAAAAAAAATGAAAAATGAATGTAGAAAATTGAGAAGCTTATTACTTGATAAATAATGATGATGATAGATGAAGACATTCCTACCTTAACTTTGTTTTTTTTTATTACTTTTTTCATATCACACAATGCACAGAAACATTTCATTTACAAAACTCACATTTTTTTTATTGCCGATTTTATTAATAGATAGGGAAATGTTTTTGATTGGGGGGGATTTGGGGTAATTTTGAATTTTGTTGATGGAAACATTTAATATGTTTGAGATTAATAGGTCCGGAGTGGACAAAAGTATATTGGAACTGGACATTAGGTTGTCATCAACAAGCTTTAACATATTTTTGTCCACTCGGGGTAATATTTTAATATTTTTGGCCGAACTCAAAGTCAGTAACTAAAATTTTGTAAGGAACAGTCAATTAAAGTGAACCTGACTGCATACTAAATTCTAGTAGATTTTGATATTATGGACCGATTTCTCCCGTTTTAGTATGTTTCCTTTTACATCACTGGAACAGTAAAATTTAGGGTCCGATAATTGCATTCAAGTGTGCGCATACTGTTTGCAAGTATTGCATACAAGTGCCAGAATTTACATGAAATTGCGCATATTGTTTACAAGACTTGCATTAAATTTACCTACAATTCTAAAACTTGTGCGCAATACTTGCAAACAGTATGCGCATACTTGCATGCAATTGTTGAACCCTAGTAAAATGGTACAATACTATACTGTACTATACTATACTAGGAGCTGAGAAAACGGTCCCAGCTTTGCAATTTCTTAAAACTACCCGAAAGTTAGTCTTTAAAGCTGATAAAAGCCAAAAATCTCCAATTTTAGTTTATTTTTGAAAGTCCTACAAATGTTTATGGTTTTTGAAAACCATACAAATGTTTATGAATTTTGAAAAAGTTCTAAAGTTAATATTTTGTTATCAAAACCTTGCAAATGTTTATTGAAATATAAGTAATTGTATGGTTTTCAAATTTGAATTTTTGAATCAAAATAAAATCAAAATCAGTGCCAAATATTTAAAGAATTTTATTAATATTTCAAACATTTAGTAAGTTCAACAGAGCTTAAAGTCGATTCGGATTGGAGAGGCCAGAAATACGTTATAACTAGTTCTGATCTGTATTTTTGTAGGGTTCGACAATTGCATGCAACTATGCGCATACAGATAAAAGTCTTGTATACAAGTGCTAGAATTCACATGAAATTGTTGAACTTGTATGCAACACTTGTATCTGTATGCGCATACTTGCCTGCAATTGTCGAACCCTATATTTTTGTCAACTTAGGTATATAAAAGTCGATTCGACTCTATATATAATTTGATTCCATTTTGAGCTCTTCAACTTAATAACCAGCTTCCATCAACAGACTCCAATAATCCTACTCTAAATCTCCTCTAAACACAATAAATAAATAAAAGAAACTTAAGTAAAAAAATAATAAAATTTCTGCCAGTCCTAATTACAAAAGAAATGAAAAAAATATATAACAAGTGCCTTTTTAAATAAAAAAAAAGAAGAATAAAAAAAAACTATTTTTTATATGAGAAATAAAAATAATTGCATTCATCTTATTAAGAATTGATATTTTAATAAAGAAGAATTAAAAAAAAAAGTGTAAAAAGCCTTCGAATAAGTTGAAGATATAATAAATTTTTATAACATCCACATATAAAAGAAGCAAAAAACAAATCGAGGCTTTGATGCTCGCGACTAATAACAAATAATCTTGATTAATTCTAGGATGACTCTACAATGAATTTTGCATGCTTAAAAATGAAAGATTGTGATTGTTTGTGAAATTTAAGTCTTCGAGTGTCGCTGCCTTGACTAAAAAAAAGTTCTTTTTGTATAATTGGATAAATTATAAATTATACAAGAAAAAAAAAAAGGAAAAACGAGAGTAATAATGATGTATACAACGAATGTATAAATAAAAATTGATTTTCTAAAAAAATATTTAATCCTGTTTTTAAATGGTTACTTACTTACTGGCTTAATAGTTTCGTAGTTGGAGGAAAGACACAAGATTGCTCTTGGCCAAACTGCCGTTGGTTGGAATCCACAAGGGAAAAAGGCGTTCTGGTCCAAGAGCAACATGGCGTAGGACGGTAATGAAGGAATGCCAGTAAGATGTCAAAACTGAGAATTTGAACAAGCTTTGTGTTACAGCCAGCAACAGAGTCAGATGGAAGGCTTTTTGTTTGGACCCATTGCAGCGTTTAGAGTTCGTTGGAAGCTGGATCTGCCTTTAGATAACTTTTGTCAATTACTAATTCTCAGCACTTTTGCATCGTTGCTCACACAGTAATCTTTTAAGCTCATTGGTCTACCCCAAGATCTATTTCCATCCAGAAAGTCAGCAGCTGTAACCTTAAGTATTGAGGCATTATCTGGTCTTTTTGGAAAGAAGCTGTCGATAGAGATAGTGGCACACTTGGCAAGCGGTATTCAACTATAGAGTCAGCTTCAGTAAACCGACTGAGGGAGGCCATGGATTGCACTTGATCTGTACGGCCAGCGTAAGTATCTGGTCTTTTTAAAGCTAATTTTCGACTTTACAGCTCATTTGCAGATCATCAGGAGGTGTTAAATTAATTATTGCATTTTTTTTTGCAAGCTCGTTTAATGGAACATAAAAGTCAAGTTTAATCACATTGAATTGATAATTGCTGTGATTTGATGAAGTTATAGCTGTCAAACAACTCAATCATGACTAATTTTAGATCGTTATCAGTTCTATATTGCGATGTTTATGTAATCGATTATGAACTTTATTGACTTTTAATATGAAATACAGGGTGTGATAATAAATAAAATTCACACTTCCGTAGAGCTGTGAAATGAATTGAGTTGTTTTGAGTCACAATGTCTGTCTTTGGACAAAAGAACATGAGGGCGAGTAAAAATCTCTTGGAAAGAGGCTATTGATAGGGACCGGGTTTTAGGCATTAGTTATTGGCAGCGATAGAGCCAGCTTCAGACTGACAACTAAGAGAGTTCATGGATCTCAGTTGACCTGTTCGGCCAACGAAATAAATAAGTAAGTAAGGATGTCTGTCTTCTGGGATCGACAATTCTTATTAGACCTCAATTTGTTAGAAATTTTTGATACAAAACTTAATTTTGTGGCTTCTTAAAACTACGTCTCTACCGAATTTACATTTCGAAAATCCGTAAATCTCTAAAAATTGCAATTTTCGTCTAAAAATAGGATTTTACTGTCATATAAAATCTGAACTAAATCTGATTAAAGTCTAGACAATTTGTTATTATTCCGATTCAAAGTATTAATAACAATAATCACACGTAAGTAAATGCTGACATAACGTACTTTTTCCTGCATGCAGCAATTTTCAATGCGAACACATGCGAAGTGTTCAAATTCACATGCGACTAAAGCTTCTTTTCATATTTCTTGGTATGTAGCAAGTATGTAGTTAATATGAAGAAAATTAAGTTGCGGAAACCAGTTCTGTTTTTGAGCCATGAAGTTTCATACAGAGACCATTTGGTCATTCCGAGCTTAGAGTCGATTTGGATTTCGTATGATAAAGTTGACTCGACTTCGTATAAGATTCAGGCCGAGATCGAGCTCTGATTTGAATTTGATCTATTTAGAAAATTCATGCATTTAACTTCAAATGTCTCAACTAGGGTTTGTGGAAAACAGCTGTTTTCCAGTTTTCTGCCAACAGGTTCTTGAATCCCGAGACTCAATATCCTATAATTCACTCAAGAGCAGGAACTCAAAATTCTGACAATAAAGTTTATGGACATCATCCGAACATCAACAACTAAAAGCCCTACATGATCATCTGAAAGCAGTCACATTCAGTACGAATCAGAAATAAATAATCACAAAAATAAGATAAAATTTTCAATATTTTTATTAATAATTAATAATATCATCCCTTATACGTCTAAGTATACAATAAGTAGTAAATCATAAAAAAAATATATGAAATGACTTTTAAAAAAGCTTTTTAAATAATTTTTTAAAGGAATTATTTTTTCTAAATTTTAGAGCATCTTCCTCAAATGAATTTGACTTTTGTATGTGGTGAATATTACTAGTACTTGACTTAAAATTTGGCGGACTTTCCGACTTTGCCTTTTTAAGCATAAACTTATCATTTAATACGGACGATCGTCCATTCTTAATTTTTAATGCTGTTGTCTTTTTCAGCTTTAGAAATGTTGTCGGCGATGATAGTCGCCGTACGAAATTGACACTTCCATTTGAATTTTTAAGCTCTTCAGTCTTGACCGAAGCTGTTGACGCCGAGTCAAAGTCATAGTCTTCAATTTTCTTTGGTCCATCATCACTGCTGTCCTTGCAAACATCGTCGATCTTTAAATCTTCAAAAACCGACAGCAAAATTTCGTCATTTTCTTCTAACGCCGTCGACTGCTCAATTTGTGGCAAATTTTCCTTAATTTCAAGAATTTCGGCAACTTTCTCAGGCGCTGACAGTGTCCGACTTAATGCTGTCTGTGTTCTAACAAATTCAGCTTTATGATTGTTGTGTATTCCATTCCGTTGCGAGAGAATATTTGGTGCCGATATTTTTCGTACACGTTTTGACTTTTTCTTGTTATTACTTGATGCAGTACGTGATTTTTCAATGACAACGTGATTGACGTGCTCCGAATTATTCACTAAATTTTCACTACTAGTGCGACATTCATTCATAACAAATGCATCCCTTAAAATTGATAATCGCTTAAACAGAACAATTATAAAAATAATTAAAAGAATCAACATTGATGTGAGAATAATTAAAACAATCTCGAGAAAATCGGTTTTTTGGCTGATTTCAAGGACGTCCTCTTTGAGTCGTCGCTTATCTTCAACATCCTTTTTGTCTGTCTCTTTCTTACTCTGATTTAGATTATCGTACAGAATTTGTAGTTTCGAGTATGACTGCTGTAAGTCCTCAATCTGCTTCTTATATTTCCTACTTAGTTCCTCTAAATATTGCGTCGACAGTGTCATGTTCTTTTCTAATACTTTTATGCGATTCGATAATCGCAAAAAGACACTTTCGGGCACATTTGAACGCGACTCCTCCTTACTATTTTTTATTTCTATTGTCTGTTCTACTTTTGCTTCCGCGGATGTCGACGGCGACGAGACATGTGTCGATGATGGTTCAGATGGCTTTGAACTTCTTATTTCACTATTTTTTGCTGTCAAATCAACTTTTGGAACTTCAATTTTCTTCTCTTCCTCTTTTTGTGGAGGAATTTCCTTCGTTTCAGTCTGTCCAGTTGATTCAGGTGTATTGACAGTTTCTATTGTTTCTTCTGGAACTACAATTTCCTCTTGTGGCTCTTCAATGTACGGCAAAGTTCTCTCAACGTGATTGAAAATATTTTGATCGTTTGTTGAATTAATTCCCTGCATTTTTTCATCCTTTACATCCTTTGTATGTGATGCATTAGATTCCAATGACTCATTAACATTTTTTAGTACCTCAGACTCAATTTTCTTTAAATCATTGCTATTATTATTCGGCTGTTTACAATGAACATCACCAGATATATTTTTCAAACTAACTTCATCCTTCTTTGAGATCAATTTTGAAGCAATTTCCGAAATATCCTCGATTCTTATTGGTAATGCTTTTTGGTCACTGGCAACAAGATTGCACATTGCGGCTATGTATTTTTCCGGCAAGATTGATGCAATAAAATTTTTATTTGTTTCTATTGAGTCACTTTTAAGATCAAATCCAAGGATGGAATTGCATGTCACTGAATTTGTCAAATATTCTTTTACTTGTTTTTCTAGTAAATTTTTAAGTGCTGAATTCTTGCAAGTTATTATATTATTTAATGTCAATCGTTCGTCATTTGAGCAAATTTCACATATTATGTCGTGTGTTAATGACATACAATTTTCTTCAAATTGTTTTGAGCTTATGACATGCTGTTTGGCACCATTTCCATTGCTCTTGAGAACTTCTGAAGCCTTTTGTACAATACTCATTACCACGGCTCCTGCACGATTCAATATATTGTCCTTACTAATTTCCGCTTTCTGGTGATGACTGTTTGTATAATCTTCTTCCTCATCTATGTGATGGTTTCTACTGTCAGGTTCATTATCAACTTCAAAGGCCTCAATCTCTGAGGTACCGAATATTCTAAAAAAAGATAATGGACAGTAATGTTCGGTGTTTGTGTATTCCAAGTCGACCTAATGAAAACAATAACAATATTTACTTCAAATATTTTTCATATCTTCTTATCGCATATTTGTCAAGGCTATACGTGATTAGCTATTTTTCTGCATTATAACTTTCGATATACTTTATTTGTTATTCGTGGATGAGTCAGCAGCTAATTAGTTTTATTAGTAATAAAGCTTTATGCACTTCCGTGCACTCTAATTTAATTTGTTACACCTGGCCGATAAGATTTTAATTTGAAAATATGTTGATTAGATTTTAATTTGGCTCAGTTCATTAATTTCGAATTTTAATCGACCGTTAAAAATTAACGAAACATTTATTTGAATGTCAAAATTCCAGTAAAATTTAAAATTTTAAAAACCGTTAAAATTTAACGAAACAAACTTTTAGTTACTAAAGTTTATTAATCCTAAAAGTGAATGACTCAGTGAAAAATGCCATAAGTGCGCCTTACTCATCACGAAGCAACAGAGAAAAGCATCTAAAACATCTTTTCATTATACGTCACGAATAGAAAGGCAAATAAAAATGCAGCAACACAAAAACTTACCCGAACAAATTTTCCAAACAACGTGACGTCTTTTAAATCAAAAACCTGAACATCTCGTTCTGACTTAGCATCATAATGGCCTGCAATCGTCCAATCTCTCGTTGGAAAACGATTACTTACTGAAATCGATACAGCTTTAAGAGGCGATGAAAATAGCTCAAAATTAGCCACCTCAACACGTTTCGCTTGAATTGAATCACACAACTCGATAACAAACCAAATACGGTCTGTACATGGACTCAACATATATTCATCCTTATCGCTGAGTACAGAGGAACTTGATTGCGCTTCGGGATTATTTGCGAGAATTTTCGCTCCACAATCGGGCGATGCGTAGTTCTTTTGTCGCATTTTAACAATCTGATGCTTTGTGACAGTCTCATTTTTTGTGTCTTTGTTCGACTCTGTTGAATTTCCAGTGAGCTCAACGAGCTTCTTTTCAGCTTCCTGTATTTGCTGTTGCGTCCATTCCGAAAAGACTGGAATTGTCAAATTCTCTTGTATTCCTTCTGACTCGTTAATATCGGGTTCAGGTGGCTTATCTTCACTTTTAACGGCTTCGTCATTCTGCTTATCATCTGCTATGATATTTACTATTTCTGTTTGTTCAGATGCAACTTGATTTATTGAATTTAATATCTCGTCATTGTTCGTATGTTCGGCAACATTTGGTGAGTTATCACTAAAAAAAGTAATGAGAAGGGCGTTTGGATAGATAAAAATGCAAATTTTTAATTATACTATAATTCAATTACAAACATTGTTATTATGTTTACGTATATGAATTATTTATAATGAATGAAAAATAGACACGTACGCGATTGCAATGTTGAGCGGAGGTAATTCAATTTGGGATTCATTTTTGTCGAGATCTGTCACTGTTTCATCGAATGTACTACTGGATCAAAAGATAAGCGAAATATTAATAATATTATAATAAACCGGTCTTGAGGGTTTTATTTTTGCGCATTTAAATGACGTAAAATCAAACATTCAGCATGCCCATTTCGATTAGCTACGCAATATTTGTGATAAATTACATAGGGTAAACAACCTATTTTTTTGTACAAACTCAACTTACTAAACTTCAAGTGAAAAATTTTCATCTTTAAAGCAAACTTTTTCTATCATAACTTGCTTTAAACCATACTTCTTTGATTGTACTTTTAGTATAAACCAATACTTTTTGTTGTTATGCAGCACAAGATTGAAAATTTGCAGTTTTATGTCTCAACCTAAATATTTGTACACAAATCCTATTTTTTTGTACACGTCAAACCTAATTTTTTGGACGTTCAAATTAAAAATTACCGTTACAAAGTAAATAATTTGTGTGAATCAACTTTTAATTTGACTTTTAAACTACACTTTAAAAGTATACAAATCATAAGAATTAAGTTAATGATTGATAAATGCAAGAAATCCACCGAAAAAACTTAATTAATATTTTGAGTCAATTCGAGCAACACAAATTTTGACGGTTATTTTATTTTTGAACGTACAAATATTTAGGTTTTTGTGTACAAAAAAATAGGTTTGAAATTTGGCTTTACAAATATCAAAATATCTGTTGTTAGACAACTGCTAGTAATTTAGTGAAACGAAGAATGAAATCTAGTGTAATTAAGCTTACTTTTTTCCTTGACAACATACTGATAAAAGTATCGGGTTTTCCATAAAAGTGAGATGTAAAAAATTTACAAATTTTGTGCAAGCATCTAAATTTTTCGTGAAAAATTCTTTTTGAGTTTTTAAGGAACTGGCTGCTCTAATCATCCTGAAAACTTGTCAGGATTGTTAAAACATCAGTTAAATGATAATTCTTTCATTAGTTTTGCTGGAAAGTGCTTTAAAATCAGTTTCAGTATTGTACAAAAAAATAGGTTGTACAAAAAATTAGGTTGTTTACCCTAAGTCCGAATTTGACCGAGAAAACTCCTTTTACTGATTTAATTGACCTTGGATTTGACACAGTTTTTCACATGGATTTTTACATATTTCAAATTTGAAATGTACGTTAATAATTAATGATGTCCTGGCAACATATAATTTTATGAAATATTAATGATCTGATCAATAAGTCCATAAATGCGCACTATAGAACCCTCTCTAATGTATATCATAGCCGCTTTATCATCTATACATAATGTTACCTTGAAATACATAGAGACACGATGAAATATACGAGAATAAAAATAATATGTCTAAAATTCATTTTAAGTTAGATCCCTAAACATTGCTCTTGACAATTTTAACGCCACTATTATCGTAAAAACTCTTCAAGTACTGACAAATTGTGTTAAAAAGTAACGCAAATATTTAATTGTCACAGAAAAAGACACGTAAATTATTTTTGCTTAAATAATCTCTAAACTGATGCGTTATTGTATTAAATTCTATTTGATTTCCTTGAATTACACCACGGCTCATATGTCAGCGACTTTTCACAGTACTGAACACAATGAATTCCTAATATTGCACGATTTTTAAATGATTTTCTCTTTATTTATACAATATTTTACGACTGACTAACCAGACTGGTTTGCTCTGTAAGTTAAGCGGGAAATTAGACGGTAAAAATTCAAATTGAAGTTCAAAAGGGGAGTTTTTTGGACGTCCATTTGAATTTTGATCATTCGTTATTTTTCAAATTTGGAATTTCCGTTAATTTTTTACTGCCTCACAATTCAATTGCCTACCACAATTCTTATGAATATTAAGGCTGCTTTGATTAATCTAAAGATTTTTAAAGGAAAACTGCTTTATTGTCCTAAAATATTGAGGACCTGGAAAATAAACATTGCGCAAGAATACCAAAATTGAAAATTATACAAGCAATAATACTGACAGCATGTCTGACAGCACAACATAAATTTCAATTCAAATTTCAAAAAACCGTTAACATTTGATCAACTGAAAACTGGACCATTCTTATCAGAATTTAGACAAATTTGCTCCCATTATTTTGACATATTTTGAGTTCATCGAACCTTTTCTAGAACTTGACATAGTTTTTAGGCAGGAAGTAGATGGATTTACGATAGAGCATAAAATTACAAACCTTTTTTATAACTCATGTTATCATTTTATCAATGACGTAAATCATGTTATCGCACCTTATTGGGGAATTTTCTAGAATCAAACAATAACAACAGCTAATTTCGAAATAAATATGAATTTTTATTGACCATTTTAAAGTTTATTTGAAAGAACAATGAAAACTCACTCACAAAATTTGATTGAAAATTATGGAAAAAAATCATAAAAAGTTTGTTATTTTATATGAATAAAATTTTTTAATTTCTCAAAAATCACTTTAAGGTAAATTGTTATGAATTTCTTCTTCATCATTTTCCTTTGTAATATGTATTTTTTTTTTGTATAATTAATTATAAATTGTTCCTTTACAAAAGGGGGGGTTGTTGTGGATGATTAGAAAGAGTAAATCGTATGATTATGATAATTATTTACTTGATGTAAAATACTTGGTTTATCATCTTCGAATCAAAATCTCATCATCTTTAACCTAAAGATTCATTACATGATGTTTGTAATGAATTTCCAGAGACTACAGTTTTAAATTGTTCCGGTATTGCTTGCTCAACCTTAAATGAAAAAAAATATTTTGTTACGTGCACGGCATTAATAAAGGGTAAAATGCATTAATTAACTTACATAATCATCTCCTGCTGGAGTCGGAAGCAGAACATTCATTTCGCTTGACTTAGAGCTGATAATTTCAACATCTAATGAATCTTTTGATAAATACATTTGGCATCCATCAGTTTTATCAATTGAAATTGTTGGAACTTTACCGAGAACCTGAAAATAAAGAGATATACATTATTAAGCATGCAGAAAATGTCATCAAGGATAATTCACAAATAATGTCCATCAAATTGTTATGTTCAAGGCATTGCTACCCGTACAATTTGTTATACATCATAAACGAACTTCCCTAGATCAATGTCAAACAAAATACTCATTTGGCATGACAAATGTCTACTGTTGATATGATATATCTATAGAAAAATTCCAAAACAATAGCACATACCTGCATTTGAACGCTCTGACAATTCACAAATTCAACTGATGATACTAAGTTGTCGAAAACAACACAGCATTTCTTGCATGAGTCAATTACGATTGAATTAATTTTTCCTTTCACAGTCAATGTGCTCTTTTCAGACTTGAACATGTAGACGACATTATTCATCTCAGCATTTTCAACTACGAGATTTGGATTATTTTTTTGATGTTCAATAATCCATTTTTTGCCGTCACGATTGAAAACTGGTGGCTTATCAACGGGTGCTGTGACAGGCTTGACGGCAATTGCTGGTTTGAATGGAGTTGGTCCTTTGTAAGGCGCTGGACCGGCTCTTAAGCCTGGATTTTTATGTGTTTGCATATCAGACGTGACTTTCTTTAAATTCTTTGTGATATCAGCTCCTTGATTGATTGCTGCAAAAAGTGCATTACGGTCATCATTTGCTTGTGCTTCTGCTGGATTAAAAGCAGGCATTGGAGGCGGTGGTGGAAGTCCAGCTAATGGTGGTGGAGGTGGTGGAGCTGATCCATTTGATGCAGCTGGTTTTGACTTGCCAGCCCAAACAATTCCAGTCGTATGATATTGCTTAATATATTGTTGCAATTCCGTAAGTGTTTGAATCCATGCTTTTGCCCAATTTACATGAGTTATGTCCTTTTCCTTCCATTCCTTCAATACACGATTTGTATAAAATTGTCCTGCATCATTCATTTCCTTTACGTGTGGACCGGGAGTTGGTGACTGCAAATCAACAAGTAATTTATGTTTATTAAAAAGTGAAATTAAGAAATTTTATAGTCCATAACTTACCACACAAACCCATCCAAGTGCCGGAATACTTTCACTGATTGCCGACAAATGATTGAAGAATTTTGATGTGCGATTTTTCTCGCGGAAAGTCTGAATAGCATTAATTTGGTCGGAAGTTGGCTGGAGAAGTTTTGGAAGATCGCTTTGATTTGGTGCCGATGATTGACTTGCCATTGTCACATATTGAAGTTGTGCATCGAATGCCTTCTTCACAAATTCAGCATGTGTTGCAACATCGCCTCCAATTTTATTTGATAAGTCAAGATATTGTGCTAATGATCCTAAAATAATATCCTCATACGCGTTAACACTCATGGCTTTAGGTGTATCGTCCTTTATCTCTTCGTCAGCAATTTCACGTGATCGTCTCTGTTCTTGTTCAATGCGTTCAAGACGCTTCTCTAAATGCGGCAAAACAGTTGGTAGAAATTTCTCGTCGGGTGATGTTAAGTCAGTTTGACTGTATGAAGATGAAACGCGTGTTGGGGCGGTTGATGTTTCGGAATCACGGTGTTCTGGTGGTATGGAGTGTTCTAAACGTGAAACTATTCTTTCTAGACGTCCAATTATATTAATCAAATCCTTCGAATCCGCTGGCAAAGAGTGGGCAGCTAAAAGTTTGAGGAAAAGGAAGTAAAATTAGTAATTTGACATTGATGTTGAGTTTTTCTTGATAGAATTGTAGCTTTAATCAATTCTGACAAGATTAGTGTCTAAATCTACGTAATAATAATTAAGTAAGTACATAAAGTGTCACAAAGAATCTCAAACACTACAGGGAGTGTATCTTAACACCCAATAAACACTACAGCTACTACAGGTTAAAGAAAAAAGTCAAAATTTACTGTTAGTTGGAGACGATTCATATTGAGAGAAATCAAATGATGATAATTGATCAAATCTAATTCGGTTACTAGTTATTGCTGATTGTGCTGCATCCATTAAATTTGAAAAGAAACGATGTCGTTTCAATGCTAATTCATCTAACGGAGTTAGCGGAGTTGTTGGCGGTGTATCACAGCTCTCACTGGATATTAATATAGAAAAATCAAATTATGGAGAGAAAAAATTGTTTGTTGAGGTATTGGATCATAAAACAATGTTGCTTGCTATGAATGAGGAAGAGGTACATAAAAAATTCATAAACGAATTATAAACAGTATGACTTCATTCATGAAATTCACGTACAATGAAGGTGAAATAATGTAAGTGCTTTTTAAAGTTAAAAATAATCTAAAATGAGCATTGACAGTCAAAAAGACACCGTTTTTAAGGCACAGAAGCGCATTTTGTCAGTCGAGACTATGTCTGATCTAGAAAATACATATTAAGCTATAGACGCTCTTAGAGAAAGTATAGTAAAAGCATAAACTGTATAATCTAGACTTCGCATAGACAAAATATGAATAAAATCCACATCCATGCCATAAAAAAGTCTCAAGCAGTGAATGACGGCGCTTCTTGACAGCTTAATGCTTAAATTAGTATAATCGGCATGAAATAAATAACAATAATCTGACAAATGTATAAAAATGGTCAACAAACCAAATCAAAGTGAATAAACAATGGAAGTAACAAAATAAAATACAGATCAGAACATAAAGTAACGGAAGGAAAAAACGTGTCTGATGAGGGAGACCAAAACATAAATAAAATATGAAGTTAAGTACTTCATCATGAGCCAAAAAAAAGGTAATGTAATATGAAACGAGGTTTAAGGGTTAAAATATTCATCTCTTCTGGCTGTGAGACTCAACAAGATATAAAAGATTTATAATTCTAAAGAACCTCGGATTGGGAAACCACTCAGGTAATGGCTCGACAACTGGAAGTGATCCTTTTCGTGCAACATATGGTGTACACATATTTCCTCTCGGTATTTGTGCTGGAACTTCATCACAAAAGACATCATCTTCATCCTCTTCAGCATGCAAATCATCAGCATTAATAAAGTAATCAGGTGCTGGAATGACTTCAGCTGTCTCACTACATCTAACTTTCTTTTTAACGGAAGCACGCGATGAATCACGTCGAATTAAACAGCCCGGTAATCTTGTCGATGTATTTGAATTTATTTTAGATATTGAGTCATTTCCATTATTATTTTTGGCACTATGTCTATCACTTTCAATTTCAATATCCACAACATGATTATTATCAATATTTTTTGAAACATTATTAACAATATGATTATTATTTAATAGATTATTGCATAAATCAACATCGTGTAAATTCGATACAGATTCGTCAGGTACATGACCTTCAATAACAGTTATATTACTACCGCCTGACGTTGTATCTGTACTTTTTTCACGTTCTAAACGACTCTTCAATTGTATATCAATTTCCTCTGGACGGTCGTCATCAACATTTATATTGTGTTTGTTATATACATTCAATATGTACGCAAAAGTGGAATTAATGTCAGAGCACATTTATGTTATCATTTGGGTAAGCGTGTAAAAGCCAAAAAAGAAATGAAATTAAATGGAAGAGATTGATTCAATAAACATCATAAAAAAAATAAAACTTTGTTATTTCTGTATCTATATTCGTAATTTAACTTCTCGTGATGAGGTAGAGATTCCGATATTTGAGGTCGTGTTTGAATTTTAGGAGATGAGGTTGCTATGGATCTGGGGTAGAAGATTGTATTTACTTTGTTTGCTCACGAATGAGTGATTGTTGTACTACTTCAGGCAATTGAACTTAAGTGAATTTTGTCAAGTTATTTTGACAATTAATCGAGTGATGCTTAATGTTTTGATTATCTTGTATCAATTTCCATTATCAATTATAATTTAACAAAGAATATAGTATGACTTGTGATTGTGGGTCATAGGACTGATCTGCTGGTAGATAGACAGAATAAAGAATAGGAACCGTTGAAGACGAAAAGGCACTGCGATGTACGATCTGTTATAGAATTCCTGAGTGTTCATTTAAGATTTCCTGTTAGCTCTACGGAACCAATTCGGTAAAAGTTCGGTATGTCCAATGTACCATGCTTTGAACATGCAATATCAGCACTTTCGATTGAGGAAGGTCTCAAGATGCTGTCAATGAGATAGTAATGCACTTGACATTGGCAAGCTGCTATCAGTGATAGAGCCAACTTCATCCGCAAATTAAGGGAGCCCATGCATAACAATTGATCTGTACGGCCATCAAAGTAAGTAAGTAAATATGTCTTGAATCACAATTGCTTCGTCCGGCCAACAAAGCAGATAAAGAGGGTCACTAAGTCTTAATCCCATTGAGATTCTGATAAACATTCGAGTATCATTCTATTCTTAGCTCTGTCCTTACCAAATGTCAAGGATTAATAAATATTAGAATGTATATTCTTATCCAACATCCAATCAACAAGCAGGAATAAATGGAATCACATATTCTATACTGAAAACAGGTTCATCGTGCAGTTCTGAAGCAATTCAATTAAAAACCAGTTTATTGCACTCAAATCAATTGACATTTTTTTCACCACAATCACACAATAAATCAACGATAGACATCAGCATATCCCAAAGAAACATCTCAATTGGAACCTCTAAACTCAAATCAGAGCATCATCATGTTGTCCGAGAAGAAAGTTAATTAAAAAGAAAAATAATCTCAAGATTTTCACTCTGTTGGATATTTTCAATTAAATTAAGAGTCACACACATACCTACTAAGCCATCACTCATAATTAGGCCGCTGAGATTAAAATTATTTCCTTCTTCACTGCTATTACTTTTATCATTACGTCCTTCACTAACGGGTGAAGTCGCATCTGTTGCTGATACTTTTTTTGGTGATTCCTTCGTATCGACATTATTGTTGTCATTTTGATTTAATTTTTTATCGTTATCCGCTTCTGCGGTCGTTTTCGATTCGATTATAGCTTGCTCCTTTTTGAGGGCTTTTTTGTTTACACAACAACATCCAAACATGATTTATACTTTATTTGATATACCAAACACTAACAATGACTTTTTTTTTTGATTTATTGTGCTTAATGGTGAGTATTAAATGTTTGGGGAGGGTGGATATAAGGAGCTTACTATTAAATTTTTAATGGTATTTTAACGCGTCGTGGTAGAAAAAAAGCCAACAATTGATTTTGATTGACGATGGTGGTGAGAAATAGTCGTTCTGCATTAGCAAGAAAAACACAGCAATTTGTTTACAGTTATCACGATTTTGAACTGCCTTTAAACTTTTTTTTTTATTTTCACTTTTCTTCTTCTAAACTTCGTTCGATCTATTTTCAGTCTATCGTCAGATACTCAGTTACACTCATAGAAAAAGATGTAAGATTCTATTTTAAAATTTGAATTAATTATGATGGAATCGTGTGTGTGGTTAAATTTTAGCAACTAAATGCTGCAGAGTTGTTCGATTAGAGCATGAGAGGAATTGAGATATTCGAGTGATGTTATGGATCTTCCAGGAAATCACAGCTCTAAAGCAATAAATGGTAAATCCCTTATTCCTAATAATTATTGTAATCCCTAATCTTCTTCAAGTCAGTAACTGCAACTCGATACCAGGAAGGATTTAAGTGCCTTTTCACTGTTCAAACCATGAAACTGCATGAAAATTGGTTTTTGTCATTCGAACAATTTGTGATACAGCACATTTCATTAATTTCCCTTGGGTCATTTAATCAATTATTCAAAAATCAATTAAATCAACTGGATGTCCAACAAAATGAAACTGTGAACTACTTTTAATAAATGATAAATAAATAATTTGCAGTAACAAGCGGCAGATCACTTTTTACGAAATAATGTACTTTTCGGAGTCTATATTTACAATTTTAGAGAATTGTCACCCAAATTCATTTCTAAATTCAAATAACATTAAATCAAGAGGAAGACCGAAAATGTCCTGGATTGGTTGTGTTAATAAGGACACTAAAGTTCTCAATATCCCAAATTGGCAGATGTTATCGAAAGATAGAGCTGTCTACAGATGTTCTTTAAACGCGGCAATGGGCCAGCGTACTCCTCAGCTAAGGGAGTAAGTAAGTAAGTATAACTTAAATGATCGAGTTCATGAATCTACTCAATCAATATAATTAAGCATGCAAATGAGGATGCTCTTTTTCTGTTCGAGATAGTCTTGCCTAGTGACTTTATAGTCTTAATAGTCTAATGATTCGTTTTTCATTAAAAATTGAAAATTTCAGTAAACAATGATTTCTGAAAGATCTTGTGAAGTATGTAATTTTTAAAAATCATCCAAAAATCTCACAATTTCAACCAAATTTGACCACATTTCAAAATTTATTACAGAGCACTAAATAAAAATTGAGAATTTGCACATCTTTTTCTATGAGTATAAACAAAAAAAAAATGTTTTTTTTCACTCACTTTGTAACTCGCATTCAACAATGAGGAAAATAAGAAGGAAAAACTTTTTTTTTTCTTTTTCTAAATTTAAAACGTTTTCAACATGAAACAAATGCTAAGCGGATTGAACTTCCTTTTTTTTCAGCAAAATTTGTCGTCGTCTTGACATGAAAAGCACACATTTAATAATCGTGGAAATTCTAGTCTCTAAATTTTCTTTTTTTTGGACAATTATGTAATCTCGTTTTCCTTCCTCAAACAGTTTTTTATTTGTCCACAAAGGATTCCATTGCTCGCTTTTTTTCTCTTCTCTTTATTGTGTGCGGAAAAAGGGCGGAGGCGGAGGAAATATTTTTCTGTTTTTCCGATATTTTTCACGAAAAACTTAATGAATTTTTACCTAATTTAATTCACAAATATTGTCTGACATAAAAGAGCGCTTAATGAAAAATTAAGGATTGGCTCTTATTAATTAAACTTTTTTTTTATTCAAATATCCTGACACATCCCGTGACCTCGTTTTATGTCATTACTTCCTTTCTTATTGTGACTGAATATGTATTAATTTGTTGTAAATTCGTTGAGAAAATTCGCTAATATTTATCACTAACTATCTAGAAAAATCTCCTGCTTTATACAAATTTTATTTTTACATATTTTAATTGATTGATTTTGGCTTTTTTTTTTCTTCACTTGCTTCCTTTAATTTGGCACAGCTAACAGAAAAAATTTTCTACTCAAAACTCAATGAAATACAAAGCTGAACTGAGAAGAAAAATTATTTTTTTGTATTTTATCGAATGGAATGAAGAGATATCATGTGGTGAAGGTAGAGTTTTTCATTTTTAGCACTTTCTCTATTTGGACAGCGCAGATTAACTGCTCGATATGGTTGGCTGGATTGACATTGTAGTGAATAAATTGTGAATTGATAGTCTTTGACAGTCAATGATTTGATGAGTGTTTACTTATGCTTCTGATCAGAAATATGATAAAAATGATCTAGTTTGTGACAGACTTTGAATCTGTCAACTGGTCAGTATTTAGCTTAACTAAGAAAGTCAGTTTGCAAGATGCAAGTCACAGCATTTAATTCAAATTGAATAATTGGCTAAGAGGAAAATGGCACAAAGTCTAAACTTTGTCTGGAAAAGTCAGCTCAATTCGATTCAATTCCAAACAAAATTCGAGTTAATTTCGAGTTTTAGTCTTAAAGATCCAGAGGGTCATTATCAAACTAGAATGACAGATCAGCCAATTTATAAGAAACAATACAAGTAATCAAGTAGCCAGGCAGGAATCTATAATTCATTCAATCGCTAAACACAAGTTCAAATCCATCTTGTTTCCGGCCAATTTCTCACCAAAACCTCTTCTTTCATATTCCTATCCTCATCACTTAAATAATTGCTGTTCAATGACACATTATGACCATTTTGCAGATGAGTCAATAACACTGAGGTATTCCAGCCTTCAAAACAAAAATTAAAGCCTCTTTATGGTGATGTATACCTTCAATTTTAGAGTCAATGACTCATTTTCTAGTCTAAAGCAGTCTAAAGTTCAAATTGATCACGAAGTTAAGTATTTTTTTATAGCGGTGAATCAGCTGTCCACTTATAAAATTTGTCTATTACTATGTATTCTAATCACGATCATGCAAAATGATTTTCGTACTCAATACTTAAAGTTTAAATCAAGCAATTTCTAGTCATTGTTGTGATTGTCATTGTCGAAAATATTGCGAAACATTTCAGATACTTCAAAATATTTAATCTTCAAATCCCCACAATATCCAACAAAAAATGCGCATGATTTACAAACCAAAACAAAAGCCAGTGACTTTTCAACCAGTTTTTTTGCGGAGAAATCATTCTGTAGCTCCATTTTACTCTCTCGAATCTCGTGCTTACTCTCATCACAATAAATATTTTTTTCATACTCAAATGAAATGAAAAACTTGTCCATTAAGCATCAGCACGAGGGAAATTGTGATATAAAAGCACAACATACATTCAATTTTATATTTTTTTTATGGAGAGTGCAGTGTGGCATAATAATAAATCAACAAGTCGTTTCCACACCTCGATGAGCAGAATTATTAAAGATTAAATATTTTTTTTCCAGGCAATTCGAGAAGCTAAAAAAGTTTGAGCTTTCCTCGCCCTTTGTTGCTGTTTTGATGGGTTACCGACAAAATCCCACTGTACATTTGCCCACTGTTCATTAGCCCACTGACATTTTCCCACTGGTACATTAGCCCACTGGTACATATGCCCACTGGTACATAAGCCCACCGGTACATTTGCCCACTGGTACATTAGCCCACCGGTACATATGCCCATTGTTACATAAGCCCACTGGTACATATGCCCACTGATGCATATGCCCACCGGTACATATGCCCATTGGTACATAAGTCCACCGGTACATTTGCCCACTGGTACATAAGCCCACCGGTACATATGCCCACTGGTACATATGCCCATTGGTTCATATGATAGCTAGTGGAAAAAATTTGAAAAAATATTTTTTTAATATTTATTTATTTTTTTGTTTAGGTGTCTATATTATATATTTTTTAAAAAATATATCATGATTTTCTAGATGACTGGATACTGTGTGCCTATTCTCAATACATAAATCTAGAGCTGTAAGATAGGTATCTGTGGAAATATGCCTAGCTCTATCATGGGAGCTTTAACTTTGTCTTGGCACTAGCTTTTGATAGACAAACACATTTGCCTTCTTGTAGCCTTGCATAGCGAAAACCAATACCTAAGCAAAGGCACTGCCAAGCCAAAGGCAATAGTTTTTGCCTATGCCTACAAAGGTATTCTTATCATAAGCAGTGCTTAGACAGAGGAAAAAACTATTGTCTTTGGCTAGGTAGTGCCTTTGCTTAGGTATTGATTTTCACTAGGCAAGCTTACAAGAAGGCAAATTTGCTTGCTTATCAAAAGCTAATGTCTGTGATAGATTTATGCCTTTGGTAGCAAAACGATAAGTGACAACGCTGCATAAATCTATACTTTCTTAATCAGTAGCTTTTTTCTTCATAATATTAAATCTACATGCAGTAATAGTCTGCATTTTATTTACCTTCAAGAAGATACATCTATATATGCTTTCTGTATAAATAAAATGCCTTTTGAAGAAAACAGAAAAACCTTCTCCAAATTACCATACCAAAATTTAGCCAATCACCTTACCTATTCTACCAACAAGAAACTGCTTAACAGAAGGAGTTCACTGGCTCCGAATGTCAATTAGGAACTAGTTGTCTAACTAGGGCTAAATGTTTCTGTCAATTACGTCAACCTTAAAATAGAAGACTTTTTCTAGTACATATAGAAGCTTCATTGATGAAGATCTTGCCTTGTATCAGCCAAAAGACTATGAGAAAAGCCAAAAATTCATGGGCAGAAGCTAATGATTAATCATCAAGAAAATCATGCGATATTTTAAAAAAAATAATAATATAACAGAAAAAAAAAGTATTTAAAAAAAAATTTTTTTAAATTTTTTCCACTATAGTGGGCATATGAACCAGTGGGCTTATGTACCAGTGGGCATATACATCAGTCGGCATATGTACCTGTGGGCTTATGTACCAGTGGGCAAATGTACCGGTGGGCTTATGTACCAATGTGCATATGTACCGGTGGGCATATGCATCAGTGGGCATATGTACCAGTGGGCTTATCTACCAATGGGCATATGTACCGGTGGGCTAATGTACCAGTGGGCAAATGTACCGGTGGGCTTATGTACCAGTGGGCTTATGTACCAGTGGGCTAATGTACCAGTGGGCTAATGTCAGTGGGCTAATGTACCAGTGGGCAAGTGTCAGTGGGCAAATGTCCTACACCCGTTTTGATACCTGAGCATTCGAGCAGTTACAATGTATGTAAATAATTTTATGGTCATTATAAATATTGTTTTATTGCTCTTAAGTGACTTTCTTATTTTCACAGCAAATCGCCTCTTTTTTTCATGCTCGTTACATTACATTTCTGTGCTTCTTACTGCTCACATTCATGTGAATACACTGCATTACTGTTCCATTAAATTTGCATTAGACATATATATTGCATTAGCTGTTATGTTTTCCCGAAATCCCGGTCCCGAAACTTTTCCGGGACCGGGACGGGATCGGGACGGGACCGGGAAATCCCGGGATTTCCCGAAAAAAAAATATGTGCTAAAAAGTTCAATATTTTAATGTTTTTTCAGTGTTTTTAAACTTAATATGTATTGTCAAAAATTTAATGATGGATATAAATTATTAAAACTCTTGAACCTGACTAGTTTTAAATGATTTTAAAATAGAATAACACTAAAAAATTATGAGTTTAATTATCATATTCGCCGTTTATATGATTATGAAGAAACAAATCTTAGTTATGAGAAATAATCTCTAATATTTGTAATCAATTTAAAAAGCATTGAACCTTTAAATTTTTAAAAAGGCTTAAATTAACTGAAAATCGACAGGTTTATTTAAATGGGTTTGTTATATTTGGGTTTATATCATTTGCCACTGCGTTTCAAAACAAAAATTAGAAGATCAAAATAAATTTTAAATTTTTAACTCAAAAACATTCAAAATACGAATTTATAGCTCCATATTTCTCATGTTTTTTGATAAAATTAAATAATTTATTTTGATTTTAAATTTTTGATTACAAATTAAACGTCTTTAATTTTTATTTTTTTTTTGTTTTGTTAAGATTTTATAAGAAAATTTCTAAAAGCTGGTCCCGCGGGACCAGTCCCGGAAGATTTTCGGGACTCGGGACGGGACCGGGACGGGAAAGTCCCGGGATTTCCCGGTCCCGGTCCCGGTATCGGGAAAGCATATTAGCTGTGTTTTGGAATTAAAAGTAAGAGTGAATTTTGAGCAGCATTAAGTCGCATATACAGAAGAATTTACTGTGGCTGTGGATATATCAATGGTTTATTGACATCCTTATCTACTCGGCTTTAAAGCTGATAAAAGTTGAGTAATCAAAAATTCAGTGATTAATATACAGCTGTAAAACTGCGTTGCTTACTAGTCAGTAGCAAATTCACATCCAACAATTTTATTCCGGAACGATATTTGACTCTCTTCATGTCTCTCATCGCGCAGCATCAGTTGTAAAACGAGAAAAAATCATTCAACTAATAATTTTACTGTCCTCATATGAAGAAGAGAACGAAATATTTGTGTCAGTACTTTATCACATTTTGATAAGTGATACAGATCATAACACATAAAGTAACGTTATTTATGTTCTTATTCAAGTTGAATGGATGGTAAAAAAGGAAAGATAAAATAGAAACCAAAAAGTGCGTGGCTATAAATTAAAAAACTAGTCTAATGAATTTCCATTACAATTCTTTCTCTACCTATGTGGTACACTTGCTCAACATACAAGATTTAGAGATTGTGCTAAAAATAATTTTCCGGTCTGTAAGCGTGCAATATCTAATATGTATAATTATAAGATATGTCTGTAGATATTCTATCAGACACTTTGTTTTCCTTAGCATTTAATCCCCGATTACGTAAGGCATATGAAAGAAATTCTTGAATAGAAACAAATGGTGATGTCAAGATGCTTCGTTAGGTCATAAATTATTCGTGAATAACATATGTTTAGAGTAGAAATGCTAATTATCTTAATTAAATTAGACAAAATTGTATTTGAAGAATTTAACGGCTTTTGAAGATTTGAATATGATCAGATTAAATGGAATTTTAACGAAACTCAATGAACGAAAGATAATTTTCAAAACTTAAAGAACCGTTAAAAATCAATTATTGAAAAAAAAAATCAGACAAAAGTGGTTCAAGCATAAAAGTATTTCAAGTGCAGCAGAAAACATCCAGAAAAAAAAATACACTTGTTTCGCAGTAAAAGGCACCCGAAACGAACAAAAATAATCTCCACATGAATGTGTTTATTATCAAAATTCGATAAATCACAAGTCCGTAAAAAATGTTATTCATTCTTTTTGGGCGTTGCCGGTTATTTTATAGACTAAAACTTATTCATTAATGAAATCTTTATAGCTTTTTATGCAACTATATTGTTAATTTGTGGTGAATTGATGCTATTGTACTCTTTATTTCAATTTATACCATTTATGGTGATGGGAAAGAATCTTCATGTATACGCAGGTCTACGTTATAAAGAAAGTAATTGGACTGTCTGAATGTCAAGGATATTTTTTTTTATAAGGTGAATGAACCTTTCAGCACTTGATAATAATTAATTAGACCGTATTGTTAGTAAAATTAGAAAAATAGAAATAGGCACGATGACGTTTTTTCTCTGCATTAAGTGATTTTAAAAATATCTCATCGGAACTGACTAAGTTGCGGAATAATAAAAATAGCAATGTTGTAAGCGGCGAATGACTCATAATAAATTGTATGAATCAGGACTTATTGAAAGCTATTAATTAAACCAGATACTATTGATTTAATGCGATGATCACGAGAAAAATAATTAAATTATGCATAATATCCTATATATAGCCTCCTACATTGAATTAAATTGTAAAATATTTGGATTCTTTGTGACACTTTTACTTATGCAATTTTTTATATTAATTAAATTAACTACTCACATTCTTTGATGTACAATTAATAAGAAACACGATTATCGATTAAACACAGATGTTTACTGCACTGCAAAACTTGTAGTTTAATTTATATTCACGAAAATACAGCCGAGACAAGAGACAATCGACAACTTAGAATTTGAGGGGCAGAGAACTATTTTTAAAAATATTTTCATCGTTGAAACTAAGATTATAGCAACCAAGATTTTTGAAAATTTAATAACCGTTAATCTTTGAATTTAGTTTTCGCAAAATTTACATTTTAAGTAGCAGTTTTATTTAATTAATAACGGTGGTTTTTTTTAATTATTTAATACAATTTAACATTTACAATCTCATGAATATTGTTCATTAAATTAGGCAAATAAAATTTCAAATTTCACACCCCCTGCTGAATCCATTGCATTCAAATTTCTATTAACCGTTGTGATTTTCACTTTCGGTTCTCTCATTTTTTAATTGATGATGAATTTTTAAATTGAACCCGGTAGATAGTCGTCTATAGAATGATATCCTTGGGAAATTATCGAATTCTATCTTTCATCCAGTTAAATATTTTCCATCCTTTCCAATACAATTCTAGATACCTAATTTAATACAACAACATCCAGATGAATGCAAAAAAAACAAAATTTTTAGGTGATTCACCTTTTATCATATCTGTAAAACGTGAATATAATGCAGATATTTCCTATTCATCCATATGCTGCTTTATATTTAACGGTTCTTCCGCATTTCAGAGACTTAATCGGAATTAGGAAGTTGAAAAATTTGCATATCAACAATTACAGTTATGCTAATGATGCACAAGAATAGCGTATCAATTTTGTATCAGAGGATATTGTCATATCCTTAAAATCAGCGCATAGTTCTTCAATTGGAATTAAAAGGATCAAATCTTTAATTTTCATAACAAATTTTATTTAAAATTATTTAATAACAAATTTAACATAATCCTTAATTCTACATGAGCATATAACTGCTCTAATCACATTTAAACATCAGGAAATAGCTCGTCGAATGAAGCTTGCTTAATAATCTCATTTCCAGCCTTTGTGAAAAGGTCTGCCAATGACTTCTCGAGTATCGGAGTTAGATCATTGACGAAAAAGCCTGAACTGTCAGAAATGATAGTGTTTGCAATTAATTTAAGCGCTGGATTGTCATCAAAAAGATTTTGTAGTTGCAATTTGCTTGTTCCTGGCATGATCTTCAATTGAATCTTTTCGAATCTAATATAAGTTTGTCCATCTTCGCCTTTGTATTTCTTTGCTTGAAGTCTCACTCTAGCTCTGTAGTTTTCTGAGGAATAATGGGATAAGATTAAGTGATTTGATGATGGGAGTTTCGGGATTTTGAGTTAGACTTACCAGCAATACCGATCAAATTTCCTTGATAATTAACAGGAAGAGCGCCAATAACAGCTTTTAAATCGTATTTGCCTTTGAACTCAAGTCTTGGAAGTGATATTAGGAAATCAAACATTGGTTCTCCTAAATCAACTCTGTAAGTTAAACAGGACGAAAATTTGATTGATTAAACAACTTAAATTTCATAATATTTTGATATGTTTTGCTCATTTCCCAACAATGTTTATCATAATCATGGATTAGAAGTCAGGAGATAAGACAAAATTAGTCGATAGATATGAATAGACTAAAATAGAATTCCAACTAAAACTTTTCTGATAGTTATGAGAATTCTTGTAAATTTTTGTTGACAATCACAACCAGTCATGTCCTTTTTATGACCATCTTAGCATAAATCGTTAGGAACTTGTTTGTATCCGTTTGTTCATAGAACAGACACACCCATTACTCACTATTATTGTCATATCCCACAAATCATCCAAACTCACCTCATTTTATCAATCTGAAATTTGCTTGCTCCACGAACTACGACGAGATTTGAAATATGCACTTGGAAATTCGGACCACGGTCAATGTGAATGCTATAAAAAATGTTTTTTTTGGAAATAGTTTGAATAAAATTAGCAAAAAATACAGCTATTTTATGATAATAATATATTACTTTTCCAACGATAGTGGTTCAAGGGGCTGCATATCACAATTCAAATGTCACGAGAAATGGACGAAAAACATATTGGAGAAGAAATCAGTTTAAAATCTTTGTGAAAATAAATTTTTATCATACCGTAAGTTTAAAATCAGGAGCAAGGTTTCCATCAGCTAGTCTTGGCTGTAAATTACGAATAGTATCAATGATGCATTTCGCAACATTTGGATCGTTTCTGCTACACAGTTTGATACCGGTTGCTATAAACAAAAAAAAGATTCGCAAATGAGATTAATAAAATGTGATGAAAGCATGAATAGATTAAGATATTTACGCAATTTTCCATCACAAAGATTGGCTACCGCACTGAACACAATGAAAACACTTAGAATAATATAAAGATTCATTTTTTAAATCACTAGTTACTGATTCTGCGAAAATATTTCTTTAACTGAGAATGCTAGACAAACTAATTCTACTTTTATACTTATCAGACTATCAGAGAATCGCGAGAAGTTTACCTTAAACCTCTTGTTTTCAACAATCAACATTCTAGTTAGTTTTAGTTTGATCGTGTTTGTTATGGACAATGAAATACTATTTAGTTTTACTATAAAATGTTGTGATTCTGATTTTTACCGGAAAACCACACATCTGTCTATCTTTATTACTTATTTTAAATTAATTATTCACAATTTTGTCTCATGTTATTGAAACCGGCTTCTTGTTTTTGTAATATCCATTGTCTGATTAGTCATCAAATCAGACGGGAAAGATCTCATCATATGTTGCTGTTTTGGCTATTCTATTGGCAATTGATGTAAATATTTCAGATAAATCATTCTCAATCGGTGGATAGATTTCACTAAACACAAATTCTGGCTGTGATCGAAGTAGTGTATTCAAAATTTCTTGGAAGATGGACGAGGCACCGAGTTGACCTCCGAATATGTTACTTAATGTCGCTTTTCTGATGTGTCCAATTTGAATTTTAATGTGGAATTTCTCAAAATTTAGATATTCTTCTCCTTCATGACAATATTTCTTAGCTCTAATTGTCAGTCTTCCTCGAGAATTATCAACTATTGTATGTGAATCTCCTTGTCCTTTCAATCTAAATCCAAATAGATTAAAATTGAGATCATACTTTGATTTAATATCTAATCGAGGAAGTTTAACTAAAGCATCAAATTTTAATTCGCGCATATTTGTTTTCAGCTTTTCAATTATGAATTTACTGCCTCCTTTGACGTAAATGTCTGTAAAATTTGCTCTAAAATCATTACGATCTCCGACTTGAATGCTATAAATTAAGAAGAAGAATGGAATAAATTTTTGATTTAATTAATATTAGTTCTCGAAAATATTTTGGTTTCAGGAAGGAAGTATAAACACCATCATATCATGTGAATCAATATCAAGTCTAGTTTTTGGTAGACTTTGTTCCCTGACCACACTCAACTAGAATATTTTCATAACGCTTTAAATGTTTTAATCAGTATCTTCTAAGCTTTTAAATGTGGATGATCGTGTGTTGCTGAATTTCAGGTAAAATCACATTTTTAAGTAGCAACCATTTATTAATTTTGAAATTTTTAAACAGAACACGAAGTCGACTGATTTTGGATGGAAAATCAATTTGAGTCGACTTGACTCCATGCAATATTCTCAAAAGCTTAAAAGACACTTGTCACATTGATTTATTCACTATTGTCTCACTTTATTTCACTAAAAAACTTACCTAGGTAGATAAAAGGGTTCGAATTTTGGAATGGCTTCATATCCAGGACCAAATTCTCCACTTACAAAGATATGGCGCATTGCTTCAATTGAATTCATGATGCAGTTTGACATATTTGGAGTTTTCCTAGGACAAACCTTAATGTAAGGAGCTGTTTGGAGATTTGGGAAGGTATTTTGATTATTTTTTGAGGTAATACTTTATATATCACAATAACCAAGGGTCAGTTTCTCGATTGATCCAAGAAATTGACCCATACAGAATACACTAAACACGCTTAAAGGCTAATTGATTTTTCAGCATTTTCAGAGCGAATCGTATCCTTTATAAGTCACTGTTTATCATTTTTAAATTGTTTATGTTGAAGATAGAATTATATTGAAGCTGTTATTTGAACAGAATTTTGACTAGGTTAAGGAATAAAATCTCAAAGACAACTCGGTTTTGGAAAAATTGAGTCGACTTTGAGCTTTGGTTCTAAATATGACAAATTTTTGACCATACACTTAGTAAGCAACTCGACTGTCCATCCTTAGTCAAAATTAATGACAAGAACATCAATATAATTTTATCCTCAAGAACTTTATATTTACGTAGAAATCCTGAGACATTTGAGAAGTTGATAAAAGAACAGATTAACGTTACTAGCCAATACCGATGCATCTTATACTTTAAATAAACTATGGTGAAATTTAAAAAAATTGTATCTTTCGATTTGTACAAATTAAACCCACTTCTCCTTTCGAAAGTCAAATCAAAACTGAAGATCATTCCAAAAAGAATATGGATTTTATATTCACATTATCAGAGTGACCATGAAAATAAATTTTACATCTTAAAAAATGCCAAAGTTACATAATTTCTTTCTGAAGGTTACCTGGTCATTATCATGAACACAAAGAAAATTTTGTGGATGAAAGCATTTTTGGCAGATTGTAATTAGAGTTAAAGATCACAAGTCATTTTAAATTTCAGAATCTCCATTCGAAATCTATGAAACCTTATGAATTTTCACTCTTAGCTGCTAAAACCTTTAATGTTAAGGTTAAATTCGCACAATTTAGACTATGTCAATGCTACCCATGTGGATGTTACACATCTACATATCTGCGTCGTAGACAAAACATGAAACTATGACGTCTCATGAGTCATTAAGGGTGTATCTCATATTTCTATCATCTCAAACCAGATTGACTTCTTTCATTTCAAAGTCATTGTCGCTATTGTTTCGCATCTGCGACACCAATTAATCATCTAATCGTGTGTGAAGGTTGTTTTGAGATGAATTTTAAATCAATTTGCAATCTTCTTGTTGAGAATATCATATTTCATGAATATGCAGAGCTTTATGTAGCAATGTTATGCAAATGCTTTTTCTGATGGTGAAAATTATGAATTGGATTTAAAATTTTATGTTTTAAAGGATTTGAATTGACATTTTAGTATCTTGGCTCTATTCTACAATTATGCAAACGATTAATCGTATTTTATGCACAGTTCTTAATGTGGTAAGTTGTAAATGCAATTAAGAAGTCCTTATGGATTTTATTAATAACAATAAATGTTTATTCATCGGAGTTCAAATACAGACTGAACTTGTGTATGAGAAGGGGTTTTCAACTATGTACAATTAATATTATTCAAATCTAAAATGAACGTTAAAAGACAGTTCTAAATGTTAAAAATGAATGCTATGAATAAAATGTGGAAATTATGCTAATTATCACTGATGAGAACGAGTTTAGAGACCCTTTTGATCAGGTGTTTCTGTTTATTATTGACATTTAACGAATCTCCATGATCTACATCAATTTATAAAAATTCTACCTTTAGAAAAACAAGAACATAAATTTGTATGTTAATTTCCTGTGACTGTCACAACTACGCATCAAACAAATTCTTTACAAAATGTTATGAAATACCCATTCAAAAATTTACCATCATCGCTACATGTGCATTCATTCATTTTTCAAACACATTTTCATTTTTTTGACAAAAAAAAAAGTTCAAAAGTATAACAAGAATGTAAACATTAACTGATGTTTGAGAATTGAGAGAATAAAAATCGGGAATGAAAAAATGTTCTCTGAGTGGACATGTATGTATTGTGTACAAATAGACTTGCATATTTTTTATTTTAGTTAGATCGCTCCATGCAGCGTACGAGACGATTTATACGTCACATTAAGTACGCTTAAAAAGTTCTTTATCTCAATAGTCAGATAAGTGTCTAACGACTGATAGTTATCAATTTTGTAAGTCACAGGTATTCTTTTAAATTCTTGATCATAAGCTTAACTCAACTCAAAAATTTTTAAAAATATCTTTTTCGCAGTAAGTCATCTGGTATTTCAAGGTCATATCAATCATGATCTATTGGATTCTAATTCTTGTCATCATTTACTTGATATACAAATGGGGAACAAACACCTTTGATTATTTTGAGAAGAGAGGTATCAAGTATAACAAGCCGTTGTTCCTTGTCGGTTCTCGATTGAGTATTGTTTTGAAGAACTCCAGTATGGTGGACTCTGTTCAAAAGATTTATAAGGAATTTAGAAATGAGAAGTAATTAGTGATTTTATAATCAGGAGTCGGTTTCTCGAGGTTGATTCTTAGATGTCCAAAGAATGTCTTTCAGGATATACCAAATAACCAACTCTCTTTGAATACAAGTATGATAAAACTTCGAGAAACCAACTCTACCAATAATTTCGCACAAAGAGATTAAACAACATCAACATTCTATTTATAGAGTCTCCGGAATGTTTGAGTTCAAGCACCCAACGTATTTTATTCGAGATCCGGACATCATAAAACGATTAGCCATCAAAGAATTTGATCATTTTACGGATCATCGTCTTGTTCTCGATGAAGAAGTTGAGCCGTTATTTGCCAAGGGATTGTTCGGACTTACTGGACAGAAATGGAAAGGTGAGAAGATATGATATTAATTTCTTAAGTTATTCGATCGACAGAAACGTGAACAAAGACCTTGACCTTTAAAACTTTGTTCTCATAAGAATAAAAATGATCATCAAATTACTCCCTAATTGCAGACATGAGAGCAACATTATCGCCGGCTTTTACAGGTAAATATTATTTCTCATTTAAATTCACATCTTAAGACATCATAAGACAGCTAATGTGTGAGAAAATGTAAACTGAATTATTGAGCACCAATAATGATATCATACACTTGAATCTGAACAGGTAGTAAAATGCGCTTGATGTTTAACCTAATGAATCGAGTCGGTTCACAAATGACAGCGACAATTAGAGATCAAATTAAAAATGGAAAAGACAATGAAGTTGAATTTAAAGAGTTTGCTAGAAATTTTACTTTAGACATCATTGCTACTTGTGCCTTTGGACTTGAGGTATGGAATGTGTTTTTAATTAAAGTTTGTGCTAAAAGCTCTTTATCATAGGTCAATTCATTCGAGCATCCAGACAATGATTTCATTAAAATTGGCAGAAAAGCAACAAACTTTGGTGACATTCCAATCTACAAATTTATCGGATTCTTCTTATTCCCAAAATTGATGGCGAAGCTTAACATCAAATTTCTCGATAAAGATTTATACGTATTCTTTGATGATGTTTTGTCCGATACCATTAAGCAACGTGAAAAATTAGGAATAGTCCGTAATGACATGATTGATCTTTTACTACAAGCTAAAAAAGGAAGCCTAACACATGACGAGAGTCAAGAAGAAAAGTTGTCAAACATTGGATTTGCAACAGTTGAGGAATCAGACATTGGAAAACATAAAGTCAAAAGAAATTGGACTGACGAAGATTTAATGGCACAGGCTTTTATTTTCTTCTTTGCTGGCTTTGAGACTGTGTCAACTGTCATGACCTTTATGGCTTATGAATTGCTTCTTAATCCTGATGTTCAAACAAAATTACAGAAGGAAATCGATGAAGTCTACAAATCACTCGATGGAAAGGAATTGACATATGAGCATGTACAGAGTATGAAGTATATGGATATGGTTGTATCTGAAACATTGAGAAAATGGCCAGCTGCTCCAGTTGTCGATAGAAATTGTACAAAGCCATTCACATTGGAATTTGATGATAAGAAAATTGATTTTGAAATTGGAAATAACTTTTATATTCCTATTTATGCTATTCATCATGATCCACTTTACTATGACAATCCAGAGAAGTTTGACCCTGAAAGATTTAGTGACGAGAATAAGGATAAACTTAGTAATGTCTTATATGCTCCATTCGGTATTGGACCTAGGTATGTAGTGATTTGATGATTTTTAACTGATTAGAGTCTTATTAAGCTTTGATTCCTTTAAAACAGAAATTGCATCGGAAGTAGATTCGCTCTCCTGGAAGTCAAAACAATTTTCTACTACTTGTTATTGAACTTCAACTTTGAAGCAACCAGCAAGACAGAAATTCCAATAAAGTTCGTCCAAATTCCATCGATCTTCCAAATTGAAGGTGGATTAAACATTGCATTGGCACCAAGATCAAAATAGATAGTTGAAAATTAAGAGTTTAAAGTTGTTCCTTTAAAAATGAGTTTAATAAACTCAATTGACCTTCCGCTAATTCATGAAGAAGTTTTGATGGATATTCCAGCCTTAAATGTGTGAATTATTGCATAGCAGTAAATATCAAATTACAAAATAAACAAAGCTTTTTCTATTTGTTTAAAAATGCCATTTGCATACTTATTATCGTCCATAAAATAAATGACTAATATTCTTTAATTTAGTTAGCAGAAGCAGCTGAATGAGATACACAAAAAGTCTATTTTGCCACAATAAAAATTAGTTGTTCCTAACCAAATGTCAAATATTCTCTTAATACTCGACTATGCTCGACCATATGATAAACAAGTAAAAATTGTGAGAATTGAGAGAAAAACTCTCAGTAAGGAACACACATGTAGTTTATAGAGATAAACTTGCACATTTTCTTTTTCAGTCAATATACTTTGATTCAAGCAACCGGCAGTTTCTATGGTATTTCGTATTACTTTAGTAAGACAGTGTCTGATAACAATCAATATCTAAGCCTTTTAAGAATCAGTCAAGTGATATCAGTCACTTGAAATAAGAAATAATTCTAATCAGTCAATCATCTGGACTTTCAAGGTCGACTCAATCATGCTTTTTTGGATACTTCTTCTTATCGTACTTTACTTGCTTTATAAATGGGGAACAAATACATTTAACTACTTTGAAACAAGAGGAATTCCCTACAATAAGCCACGATTCCTTGTTGGTTCAAGGTTGAGTGTAATTTTAAGGAACTGCGATATCATAGAAAATGTCCAGCAACTTTACAAAGAGTTTAGAAACGACAAGTAAGTTACGACGCAATTTTCAATATTGAAAAACAACAAAAAAATCTATTTTTAGAATATCGGGAATGTTTGAGTATAAGCATCCAGTGTATTTTATTCGTGATCCGGAAATCATCAAGAAATTGACCATAAAAGAATTCGATCATTTTACAGACCATCGTCTTGTAATAGACGAAAATGTTGAGCCACTGTTTGCTAAAGGCTTATTTGGTCTTACTGGACAGAAATGGAAAGGTTAAGGAAGTAATGAATTTATCATTTTGATAATTTTATCAGTTTTTAAATTGTAGACATGCGAGCAACCTTATCACCGGCATTTACAGGTGAATATTGTTTACCAAAATTCCTTATCAATATTAATGAATGACTAAATATCCACAGGTAGTAAAATGCGCTTGATGTTCAATTTAATGAATCAAGTTGGATCCCAGATGACATCAACAATCAGAGACCAAATTAATGATGGAACTAGCAATGAAGTTGAATTTAAAGATTTTGCCAAGAAATTTACTCTAGACATTATTGCCACTTGTGCTTTTGGAATTGAAGTCAATTCCTTTAAAAATCCAGACAATGATTTCATCAAAATTGGCGGGAAAGCTACAAACTTTGCTAATATACCAATTTATAAATTAGTTCTGTTTTTCCTGCTTCCGGATTTAATGGCAAAGCTTAAAATCAAACTTCTAGACAATGATTTGTATGAATTTTTGGATGTAGCCATGACAGATACATTTAGTGAAAGAGAAAAAAGAGGAATTGTCCGAAACGACATCATTGACTTGTTACTTCAAGCGAAGAAAGGAAATTTGTCTCACGACGATGATGAAGAGACTTCAAATGACTCTTTTGCAGCTGTTGAGGAATCAGATATTGGAAAACACAAAGCAAAAAGAAATTGGACAGATGAGGACCTACTGGCTCAATGTTTTGGCTTCTTCTTTGCTGGATTCGAAACTGTGTCTACTGTTATGACTTTATTGGCCTATGAATTGCTTCTTAATCCTGAAGTTCAAACAAAATTACAGAAGGAGGTCGATGAAGTCTACAAATCACTCGATGGAAAGGAATTAACGTACGAAGATGTTCAAGGTATGAAGTATATGGATATGGTTGTGTCTGAAACTTTGAGAAAGTGGCCACCAGCACCTCTAGTTGACAGAAAATGCACAAAATCTTTCACATTAGAATATGACAATAAGAAGCTTGACTTTGAAGTCGGAAAGAACTTTTATATCCCAATTTATGCTATACATCATGATCCTCTTTACTATGACAATCCAGAGAAGTTTGATCCTGAGAGATTTAGTGACGAGAATAAGGATAAACTTGCTAATGTCCTTTATGCTCCATTTGGTATTGGTCCAAGGTAAGGAGTCATGTGATATTATTGTGAAAATTTAAAATTTCACATCCTTTACAGAAGCTGCATCGGAAGCAGATTTGCAATTTTGGAAGTAAAGACAATTTTCTACTATTTATTGCTGAACTTTAACATCGAAGCATCAAGCAAGACCAAGGTTCCATTGAAGTTTGTAAAAGTTCCTACAATTTTCGTGATTGACGGTGGATTAGACGTGGGATTGGTGCCTCGAGTGAAATGAAGTGAAGCATGCCATCCATGCTTACATGTTGGTCAGCATTAAGGAACGACTATAAACTTTATATTGTGCTATATAATATTTTAGATTGTGTAAATAACAACTTTTATGTCACATAATTACTCATATTCAGAAGCATGTATGTTTAGTTCATTTTATATCCATTAAGTTCCATAAACTTTGAAATTACAGGAAATCACAGCTAATTATTTTTCAGAAATTTCTATAAATTTAAATCATTTCAGCTTTAAATCCTTAGTATCACATTTTAAACTCGACAGACATCTTTCAAGCTTCAAATTCAACTCTCGTTTAAAGCACAATAGCAATTTAATCACAAATGATTCTCAATTACTTGTTCATTCTGATCGTATCGTGCATTACAAGTTGTTCAGCAAGCAAAGAAGCTGAGAATGCAGAAATAATAAAAGCAATTAAGATTATCGTCAGAGACGTCTATATTAGACATTCCATATCCATAAATGTGATCTTTTTAAGAGAAAATTCGTGGAATGACAACATCTTGTCTAGAAATGATTTCTTTAATTATCTCAATAGTGAGCTCATTCCATGATACACATCATTAGACAGTGATGACCGACAAAAAGTATCTAATTTGATAATCATGACCGATTCACTTGAATATTCGAGGTCAATAATGAAATATCAATTAACTGTGACTCGTTGGTTTATTTTTGTACTTAGTCATTGTAGCAAGGAAGCAGTTAAGGATTTTGGTATGCAAAGTGGTTTGCGGATTGAATCAATTTGTTGCTACAATAACAGTATGGATATGATGTGTATGACGCTTAGTAGATGCAAAAATAGCAAGTATGAAGACATATCCAATGTTGAAGTTTCAAGGAACTGCTCATTAACTGCATCAGCAGTAATCAGACCGCCTTTTGCTTATTTAAACAGCTCTCAAATTTTGATTGGAATTGAAGTCAGGATTCTAAAGGAAATAGCTGCAAGTCTCAAATTAAATCTTCAAGTATATCCTTTGAATTACCAAAATTTCTCAAATACTGGAATTGATATCCATGCAGGATATTATAACGAAGCAATCAAGCTTTCAGCAAGTAAACCTTTCGATTTTCAAGAATTCGTCTATGTTGTTCCACAAGGCAAGCGTATATCCTCGCTTAAAAAGCTCTTTCAGTCTTTTGACGGGAAAATTTGGATATTAATATGTTTAATAATCATAATGGCTTTTATGTCGACTTATGCTATGAATACTCAATCTCTCAGAATTAGAAAATTCATTTTCGGAAGAGATACACAATTAAAATTCATGAATGTGCTTGGTGGATTATTGGGAACGTCTTCACATCAATTGGTATCTCGGAGAAATTTTATACGGATTTTGTGGATTGCTTTTCTATTTTTTGGAGTTTTAATGAGAACATTGTATCAAGCTACTCTGTTTAAATTGCTACAGAATGATGATGTTGAGAAGGAAGTACAGTCGTTAGATGAAGTTTTAGAGAAGAATATGATCGTGTTTACTGATGCAATGTATAAGGATTTTGTTAATCAATCGATGAGGTATGAAGCTGTCTAATTTTAATGAGAATTTCATTTAAAGTTCCTTCAAATTTCAGAATTAAGTTCATAAGCCAGCACAAAATGCATTCAATCATCATGCAGCCATGTACGCCAGAATTTCAGGGAGTTCTTTTCATGCCGTTAGCACAAATGAAGTTTTTCACTCAAAGAATTATCAAACTAAATCATTTCAAGATCATTGAGCATCCTCGCATCGTCATTCCATCAGTTTTTCACTTTTTAAATCACTTTTGCTTTGCAAATAAGATTGATGAGATAATTGGGCTATTTCAATCGGCTGGCTTGATAAGTTTTTGGACAGATCTTGAAATTCGCCATATCAACAAAGTAAATGAATTTGTGGCACCTTCAAAATTGACATTTAAGCACGTCCGAATTCTATTTGATGTTCTTATCGTCGGGTACTTTTTATCATTCGTTGTTTTCAGTTTAGAGTTGATTTATGAAAGACTTGTGGGACGAAAGAAAGTTCATGAAAGACCTGTTTTAAAATCCATTAGAAGCAAGTCTTATCCATGAATTTGGAACTTACTGATGTCAAGAATACTATTTTATTAAAATGAGTCACATATAATAAAAATATTTGTTTAGATTGATGTTTCGTTAAAAATTTGAATTTTGTTTTAACGAAAGAAAACTTTCAAAATTATTTTTAACGGTTTTGTGAAAAACTCATTTTTACGATGAAAAATTAATTCATTTCAGATTAAAACAACAATTAAAGCCTTAAAAATTTTCAATACAGTCCACATTTTTTCAATTAATACCGACGAAGGCTTCATAAGACATTATTCTTTGCAATTGCTACACGGAGACTTAAAGCAATAAAGGTAAAAATCAATATGAAACCTGTGCCATTACCGTTAACGCAAATTTCAATTGAACCTTTCTCGTTTTCGAACATAATTTTCTAGTCGAATTGCTTTCTGAGTATTATGTTGGGCAAATGTTAAGGTATTTATAATTGACATTCTGCTTTATTTAGGTTAAACTAAATATAAAATGACTTTAAAGGTTTAGTAGCTTTAATATTGATGGATGTATTTTAAATCATATGGCAGACATCCATGGACATAGAAATGCGCTTCACACTAAGCTAGAATCTAAAGACAGAAGAACCTTTGACTTATTTCCTTTAATTTTCTTTCCATTTTCACTTCTTTTATTACTACTGATTGTGTCGATGAACAAAAAAAATTATCATTTTCATAAATTACAAAGCAATTATCATTACAAGGAAATTTTTATTATTTTTATGGATTCAATTTTACTTTTTTTCATTCTTCGTCTTCCTCCTCTTCTTCTTCCACAACTCGTCGTGCTGTTGGACGACTTGGACGTCTCCTCGATGCAGTCGTACCTTTTGTCTTTTTAATTCTCGGTGTTGTGGTCTTGGGATTTTCTAACTCCTCTAACTGCTCATCTGTGAGTCTGTCTTTATAAAAGTCGGCACTGCATGATGTAAAAAAATTTTATTATTCATTATGTTAAATTAATTTATTGATCATGTTGAGTCTCACCATTCGGGTACATTTCGAGGCCAATCACATGAAATTGTCTTTTCATTGAAGACTTGACCTAATTTACATCCATTTCTACGTGCTGTGTTTCCGTTTATACATACGTAGAAATATTGACAATCTTCTGGATCTGAATATCTTGGATGTGTAACAGCAATTGATTCATTGACCTTTGGACATGTGAATTGGAAGACTTCTACAAATTGGACATAAAATATGTAAAGTGACATTCATTATGCTATACATTCCAAATGAAAAATACCTTCCGATGAACAACCAGTTCGGCCCGCCTCATCAGCCCATGTACAAATTCCAGTTCTTGGGTTGAAAACAAGACCCGCTGGACATGTATACATATTAGCATGACCATCAACACAATAAAAGAATTTATCGCAAATACGCACATCTTCATGACCAAAATATCCATTCTGTCTCGGACAATTGGGGGATGGAATTGGTGTCTCTATAATATATTATACAACATATTTCATAAATTAGAAATGATAAACAAGGTAAGATTAATAAAGGAGGCAACTCACGTAATTTTGAACGCTTTGAACAATCAATATTGTATGGTAAATCACATTTTTCCACATTTATGTCATAATCGTTGAAGACCATACCGTCTGGACACAGTTTTTCTGAGATTGCTCTGAAATTATGAGAAGTAACTCGAATTAGAAGCCGCAAATCAACGAAAATTTCATCCCAACCAGAGAAGTCATCGAAAAGTCTCAATCTTACCCATCTGTACATGCATAATATTTATCGCATTGATCAGCATCGGCGAAGAATCCATTCGGCTCAGGACATTCACTTGCTGTACCGTCGTCATCATCATCATCATCCTCATCGATAATTGGTGCCTTTGTTGTTCGCTGTGTTGGCTTTTCACGATTTTTTGGTCGCTCGCGACGTGGTACTTGCGAGACTACGAGACCTAGTGACACAAATACAATTTTTAAAGTAAAATTTATGTAAATTTTCTTGGCATTCATTTCATGTGGAGACAAAAATGACGACAGGCTGCGGTTTTATTTTGTTATGACTGTTGAAATTACAGCTTTCTCTATGAGATTCTTGCTTTGATTTTGAATTCATACTTTATAAGATAAAAGCATAAATTCATGACACATTATAATACACTAAAGTGACAACTTGTCAGTTATTTTCTTTATGATTTCATACGAAATTATGAAAATGTCAAGAGCTTTTAGCCTACACAAAATAATGATGTCCTCATACTCCTTATGTCTTGTTGTTTTCTCAGTTTTCTTCTTCCTTCTGTGTCATAGATGAAAAATAAGAATCTTGGTGGTGACGATGGATTACCGGTAAAGCGTGACTCAATGATTTATGAGTTTTGTTCCGTTCTCCTGTTTTCTTTTTATCAGAATATGTGTCTTGGCCCGAATGGCTCATGAAAATTGGCTAGGTTGTTATAATTTTCAGAAAAAAATTAACGGCTTTTTGTAATTCAAAATTTTCAATTGACACAAATTTTTCTCACTTCAAAAAGTTTTTCTTAAATATAATGATGAAATTCAATGGTTACTAGACTTGTTCTTATTTATTATCAATCTATGAAGTGGCAAGAATCAAATGAATAAGCTACCAACAGAAGAAAATGAAGAATTTTTTGCAATACTCATTAAAAATCTAAATTTATAAGCTTAAAATGAAGAGTTTTCGTGGCAAAACTGTAAATCTTAAGCTCTTTGCATACACAATTCCACAAAAACAACTTCCAGCCATCTCCTTCTCGGTAAAAGAGACCTGCAATGTCTTCCCATATATCATCACATAGAATATAAACGTTGGAGACATAACATGTGTATTATGATAAGTTTGACCTTCTTAAGGTTATGCCATGAATTTTGAAGTTACCATAAGTAATTGAATTTCAACCAGAAGGTAGCATAGGCAGTGAAAAATATAATGAAGTATTAATACAGTCATTGGTTATGAAAATTGCAATGTGTTCATGATTGACTCATGTTTTTGTCATGAACTCCTAATTAAATTGAGTTAATTTGTAGCACATTGTAAGAATTTTAATCAACTTAGGTGGAAATTCTTGTATTTACAAACCTTCTGTTAATTTCATCAGATTATAGCAATAGAATGATTTCCAAGAATTTCAAGACCTTCTGTGCTAAATCACCCATCAATCAATTTATATCAGATACAGCTCAAAATACCTCACTCGTTTTAAGGAACCCATCAAAAATCTAATAAAACTTTTCTAATGAATTTCCTTCACTCTTATCAGCTCATGTCAGAATTATAATTTTCTGTCATATTTGCCTTAAGATATACCTTTTCAATTCTACGTAATGTCTACATAAAGTTATAATTTCTCTATGGACTTTAGTATGCATACCATAATACACATACATCATCTGCTTGTAAGCATGTTAGTCGAGAAGTCAGTTAGAAATATCTCAATAGATTTAGTACATAAGATACTTCATACCTCTTATTTTGTCTTGTCATTCGATAAATTGTATATTGAATTTATATTCTATCTAATCGTAAATGCAGTTTCAATATTGTCCAGGGTTATTGGATTGATGGATTTATGTTAGGATTCTTATATTTTGATACTTTTGATTTTCAACGGTTGTTCTAGATTTGAATATTCTAAATAGCTTCAATGAGTTGATTTTCCCTTTTTATAGTTGTTCTTCCCCTAATAATGTAATATTTAGTATTATTTTAAACTTTTGAGAGTAAACGTTGTGGTTTTTATTGAATTTCTTATAAATTTTAGTTAAAACTATTGTTTAAACTCCTCTCAATCACAAAAGTGTGAACATTCACATTATTATTGTTATTATTACATATTGTGCTCAAATCGATCCGAATAATCCTCAAGTATAAGGTTCATGTTGCACAAAAGTGATATAAATGTTGAAGGAGATGAGAGAGCCACAACGAATAAATTAAATTGCGGCAAAAATTCCGGAAATGATTGATTCAAATGAAAATGAGATTTAATTAAAGAATAAATTGAAATCGATGAGGCTTTATCTATTAAATTGGAGATATTCTCAGTAGGAATGGATGTATACATGTTTGGAGATTGGGAAACGAATGCATCTATGTTATGGGAAAGTGAGATAATGATTGAGGAATGATTACAAAGTTCTGTATGCTGTTGTGTACAGGAATACAGCAGTATGATGCAACCATAAATAATTCATTATGATTCATTGTTAAAATTATTTCTGACATGGTTTAGAACAGAAGCAAAAGGAGGGAAACTGAAAGTTATGACCAAGATTCTGTAACACACGAGAACAAAAAAAGAGGAGAACGTCCATAACCTCAACTGTACGTACACACACAATATGCATACTATAATTCATGTAAAAATATGATGAAGATCCTTTCTCTTTTTTTTTGTATGAATTTTGATTTAGGATACTGCAGAATACATACGTTTGGTGTGTTATGTTATGCAGCATGACACGTAACAATATACACACTCATTGAAAGTCATCTGGGATGAAATAAATTTTCAATTTATTTAGACAGAAAAAACTTTTTTTTTTTAATAAAGTGCCTACATGCTTATTTATTATGTAATATAGAGTTCTTTGCACTGTAGACCATTTGAACTTTATAGCTTTTTAACACTTGAAAACCCTTAAAAAGGATGGATATGGTGATACAGGAAGGTTATATGTTAAACATGTGATAATGATAGTTTGGGATGTTTTTGGAAATTTCTGATTTATTTTTGTAGTTTAAGTCATTAAAACTTCTAAGGGATAATTTGTCCACAACATCTATCATTTAAACAAGAACTGGAAAGTTTGTCGCCAATTGTAAACAGCCTTTAAATATTCAGTAAACACTTAATAGCTAAATCTTGATTAATTCAATCTAAATTGCTTAAATACTACAAAACCATACATTTAACTACTTCCAACCAACTATAGGTGTGTCAATTAGTTTGATACTTTTAATTAGCAATTATAAAGAAATCAATTTTAATTAAATATTTCGAAATGCCAATAAATTGATTCTTGAAAAGCTATAAAATAAATGCAATTTCTGTTTAAAAGTTTTAAATTGCTGGTTTTAAAGAGTTTACTAAGAATGAGTATAAACGTGGTAAGAATGGTAATTTGAATGCGAAGTTTGAGATTATGCAATTCTGTTTGCTTAACGTATTCTCAGAAGGACTTCAGGAAATTCCAAACATTCTTGATTTTGTTGAATTAGGTACAAAATGATTGGAATCTTAACTGGATTCTTTAATTGCTTTTTGAATCCTAACCTAAAAAATTCTTAAAGAATTAAAGGAAATTCAATTAAATCTGAAGCAAATTGAATGAAATGCAGGAATAACCCAACAAAACTCCTTCCAATTAAATTCTATTTCCAACAGACTGATTAACAAATTGTTTTTTAGCGGTTACAATCTCAAGGACAACAGTCTTGTTCTGTTGATTTCACAGCAGGTTGAATTAATCATTTAACCATAAACATCATGTGATTCTAAAAGAAAACATCTGATAATCAAGTATATTAAATTCTATCAGAAGCCAGAAATGCAAATTTCCAACATATTCGAATCTGGATTTTCCGAACATCAACATAGCTTCTTAATTAATCTAATTCAGGATAATTCCATGAAAGAATTTAATCAGCACATGTGGCATGGAACTTAGATACACAATAGTCCATCCAGTATGACCAATGCATAATTGATAGACACACAAAAAAAGTCTCTAATAAAACTAATTTCTAATTCATAAGCTTCATTACTTATCGATCAGGTTAGAGTTACCTCGTAGTTTGACATCATGATTGTAATAATACAATAGATAAATACAGTACGTGACTGCTGTCTCCATATTAATTGTAATTAAAATTGCAATAGCAACAAAAAACTCTTTCATTTCAACTTTTCTTTTGTGTGCTTTTACTTAAACCCACAAAATGGAAATAAGTTTTAACAAATTGTTGCTAGAAAATTGAAATACATGAAGCAAATAATATTTTTAATTTCCAACTTTTTTTAAATGCATGCAATTTGTGGATTGTTTGTGAACAACTTTATTAGGTCTTTGGGGAAGTGGACGATGCAGTTTGATCGGTTTCTAAGGCTTTTTCATCATCTTTTTGATTTAATGAATTAAGCCTAAGAAGATTATTCCGAGAAGCACATGGTATCGCTAAGTAGCCGCACTAGCATCAAGACGTGGATTTGCACTGAAACGACTGATTTCGACCCATTTACATCATGCAAGTCGTGCAGATATAAAAGATAATACCCGGCATTATTTTGACCTCTAACTTAGATAGAGGTTGATTTGTCACGCACTTAATAGTGACCATTACAGCTGCCACACACTCATTGCGCTTCAAGCAGCCTTTCCGACACACTTTCCATTCGTTTTTTTTATATCAAAAAACTAGCAAAAATTAATTTGAGAAGAAATAAAAAAAGTTACAATTTGAGTTTTTGTCTGCATTGCAGTTTCTAGTTTGAACGTAGAAATAAAACAAAACTATATATTTAAGTACGGCAGTGAAAGAACAGAAAAAAAAATCTACATCATTTGCTTCATGTGTGTACGGAAGTTGGTTATAGTGCAAACATAGAGGAAAGAACGTGTGCATGGAGATTGGAATGAAAAGAGAAAAAAATAATATTGAGAGAGAGAAAAAAAAGAATTTAAAAATTATAGCAACCAGTTGACCTTTGACGAAGCTGGAGTTGATAACATGAAAGCGAGTGGATATAAATTTATGGAAATTGAGTTGAGAATTTAATTTTTTTGCGGTTAGTTGCTAAGGCGCTTGATATAAAGTCTAGGACAGAGTTGGGTAAGTGTTGAGGTTGTTGTATGGTGCATCATGGTGCTGCGACACATAGTTTGGACAGGACTGGTCTAGAATTTCATGAAATTAAGTGAATTTTAGCAAATATTGTTGATTCAGCCTTCATCCTTAAATATTGACCTTGACAGAACTTAAAGTAATTAAATTGGCACTCGGAAGTTAAGCAATGCTTAGAAGTGGGGCCAAGCTATTGCTATACTTCATATAAAGTTGCTGATCAAGTAGAAAAGGACTACGAACAGTTCCCAACTTAACGCTCCATTCCATTCGTACAATCCCAAAATTGCATGTTGAAAAAAACCAAAAAATTCAAGTTCAAAAACCGCAATTGCAGCTACTGAAGCAAACTGAGCCAATTCAAACACATTCGCCTTGCAGACACGCCTCATAAAATTGAAAAAAATTTTACAAACCGATTTACTCTATTTTTTTTAGCAAGTAAATACCCACATTCATTGATTCATATACAGGAATGAACTTGAGAACTTGTTGCATATTGCCAAATGCAGAATAAAAAGAGTTTTTTTGTTTGCTGTTTACTGTTAGAAAATAAGCAACTTGTTGAATTTCATTTGAAAATTATTCAACTCTCTTGTCTTTTTTTGCCCATAAAACTTAATATTTTTTTCAAAAAACCGGGTTTTTTGGGCGACGACATAAAAAAAAGAGACATGAACTAAAAATATATATTTTATACACATTTATATCATGCTCCTGATGTAACCCGATTATGAAATTTTATCGTCTTTTTTTTTCTTTCTTTTATAACTTCTTTCGTGGTATCGTCTCCAATGTGAATGCGACTTAAAGACTGAGCGAGAGAAAAACTTTCACTTTTTTTTTGTGTGTTTTGTTGGATTATTTTCGATATTTAATAATTTATTTTAATGTTTACAAAAAATATAAAGCAAGTCTAGGGAATGGGAGTTGTTTAGTTATGAGAACTTCAATTTAAGGGAATGATTGGGAATCCAAAGAACTCCTGGAACGAAGCTGTCGATAGAGACAGTATTGCATTTGTTATTGACAATTGGCAAGCGGGAGTCGGAGATAGAACCAGCCTTCATTTGAAGGAGGTCATGGATCACAGTTGATCATCGAAGTAAGAAAGTAAGGTTGGGAAAAAAGTGTCAGAAAGGGAGATGTAAAGGACTGTAGGGCTCGACCATGAACCGTAGACCTACATTTCTGACATTTAAGATGCACAGTCTTGGAATTTTCGGCTCTAGCTTATAATACTTCTCCTAATCAGGCATAGAGCGTGCTTTCATGATGTAAAAATTCCATAACGGTACCAAAAAGCGGCCTCTTTGCTTGCTTTATAAAGATTTTAAAGGAGGAATAAAGACCCAAAATTTTCTAATTAATGGACGTCATTGACGAATGAATCCCAAGAGATTTTAAGTTATGGGCTAACTTTAAAACAAGCAAATAATTCAGGAATATTCCAAGTTTTAATAAAGTTGAGTACTGTAAATGCTGAACACAACTTCAACACTTCTACATTGTAGACTCAATGTCAATCAAGCAAAATTAATCTAAAGAACTGTTTTTGCTCTAAATCTCAAAACAAGTTTCTCATTTCAATCAGTCTAACAACCACATATTGTCCATCATCATAACTTAATAATATTGAATGTCCACCCCTTGACAATTTCAAATCACAAAATTTTAATCACGTCACTTAATAAATCTTTCATGATAAAGTTTCACAAATTATAAAAAAAAAAATAGGAATAAAAGGAAGTAAATTTTTATCTCACCGAAAAGTAAACTGAATACTAATAATTTCACAATTGCCCCTGCCATCTCCGGTGTTTGAATGCGAACTGATTGAGTGGCAAAATTTTTTAATATGTTTGCTTATTATAGTGCTTTAGTCTCTCCTTATTATATATTTTTTTTTATATATTTCTTTCATAAACGCTCTTTAGTTTTATGCTTAACACAAACAATAAACAGCTTATAACAGGCTTCGGGGTTCAATGTTGTGTATTAAGAGAAAGAAAAAAAAAAGAGACAGACGAGTTTACAACTAAAGTCCCAGACAGGTTGGAAATGCTTTTTAAAATGTCAGGAATGCTAGACGGAATGATCCCGAACAATGGAGTGTGGGATGTTAGGTAGGAGGTAAATGGTTGTCAAAGGTCATCTTAAAGGTGATATTAATTAGCTACGAACAAACAAGGAGTATACTTTTGATTATATTGTCAAAATTGAGGATGCTGAACTATATTTATTGAGTGTACTCATGAGAATGCTCATTTAGGTGAGTATGCTCATTGTCTGTTAGGGCAACGAAGATGAATCCACGAGAAGATTGGCATTTTTCCCAATTCACAAAGAACCAGACCAGAGATTGATAAAATCACTAATTTCTAGCATGAATCTAGCTCTAAGTTGAATCAGTTTCTTGACATTTGTGCGATAATTAAGTCACTAACGATATTCAAGCAGGTCAATATCTATAGTAGAATCTGTTAACAGTATGTAATCTGTTAACCAATGATCTAAAAGTTAACGATACCTAGACTAAGCCTTCCCGCTCTATGTCCTGAAATTAGTCGAAAATGAGGCTTTGAAGGATTCCTTTTCAGTCTCAGTTTCGGTTTTGGTCTCAGAAATTTGTAAAAACCAAGACTTCAGGAAACCCTACAATTACCTGCTCACTCTGAGCTGCAGAATCTCTTGAAAGAGTTAGATACGACTGCATGGACAAATATACGTTAGAACTAGTCATCAACTGGACATTAACTTGCCAACAACTAGTTTTACCGTTTTTTTTGTCCACTCGGGAAGTCTGAGCTTTACGTAATAGAAAATGACTAATCATATGATACTCGGAACAACAATATGATCTGTTATTCAATTTAAATGCTAAAGGTTGCCTCAAGGAGCGTCTTCAAGTTGTGTATAAACATGACCTTTAACAAAAATTCTAACAAAAATTCCTCAAAAAATATTTAGCGTTCCAAAAAATCTTCAAAAGTCATTAAGCGGCTTCAATCTTACTGGGTTGATTTCAATGATATTGAAAATGAAAGTAAAAACATGTGTAGTAAGTAGATGCATAGATGGAAAGGGTAAATGAATTTGTTTTAGTGCAAACAACAAAAAAAATTGTACGAAAAGAGAGAAGAAAAAAAGGCACAAAAAAAACAAAATCAATAGACAAATATTTAACACTTATTGAGATCATTCAATAGTTTAAATGGATATAGCTTGACAGACAGAAATAAACAGTTATGTGAGAGCAGCAACAGCAAAAAAAATAATAATACAATGCGCGGTTGTCGAACGAAATTTATGCAAATTTCTTTGTGAAGTTGAAAAATGATTTGTGGTATTTGTAGCTCATTTCTGTTGGATATGTATTAATGTGTATATGCTACGCTTAAGGCTATTGACCTTTCATTTTTTTTTGCTTCTTCTTATGCATCAGCATTTCTAGTTATTCTTTGTAGATTATCATTATTCTCACGGTTTTTTTTTGCAGCCGCAACTGCATTATAGTCTTTTGTGCTTGATGCAATATGCTTAAACTTAATTAAACTGATAAAAGAGATTCTAATTAATCTACAGTTCAATGGTATTTATTATTTTCATGTTTCTATGGAGCTTGCTATTAGAAAATTATATACAATGGACGAAGAATTGTATTCAGATACAAATTGCTTTGGATACACGATACCTTCGGTTTCTATTCCTTATTTGATCAACATTTTGCAATTAAAGGTCAACATTAATTATTGGAATATTCTACAATTGTGATTAAATGCCAGAAGTCGTTTAATTGTGATGTCCAATATATTTTAGAAAGCAACACGGAAACGTAGATATATCTAGGAATGACAAAATGAGTGATTTAAAGCTTTAGTTGTGTGAATTTAAAATGTGGAACACAATGGACTGGGATGAAATTGAAATTAGTGTCTTAATGTACTGACTATAAAGGGATTTGGGGTTTTATTGATTTGGAAGTAAATAAAATCATCCAGAGTAGTCGATCTGACATAAATCCTTATATATAATTCCCAGAGCTCGAAGTCAACTCGAAATTTGTATGGAAAAGTTGACTCAAGTCGACTCGACTGCATACAAGGTTCGAGTCGACTTCGAGTTCTGATAATTCCGAATATCAGATTCCGATTGGGACTTGAACCCACGTCATATGATTTTCGATCACATGCTCTACAGCTGAGCTATTTAGAGAAAATCTAGGGTTATTAAAAAACCTGTCAAAATGTCATTTATAAGCCACATATATCAAGGGGTCAAGTCATGCAGTACTGACTCCAGTGGAGCCACATTTTTGGACTTTAGGAGTTCGAACTCCGCAAACCCTTTCACATCTGGTTCCGATAGTAATTCTATATCAATAAAGATTTACATCATTCATGAACAATCCTTACCTAATGCTTAAAGCGACAGTAATTGTCGTCCCACTACTAACAATTTTCCATCTAAACTTTGTTATCCTCAATTTTCATCGCTTGACAGCCAAAATGAAATATTTTAGAGATTTTTTTTGGTTTTAAACTTTTCATGCCACGAAAACCACCGAAAAAAGAGCTTCCATTTCCATTTCCATAGTTTGAAAAACTTTTCATTTTCTGATTAAAAATCATCTCTAAAAGATTAAATCCGTTTCGTGAAAATATTTTAATGGGATTTAATGAGTAAGCTTAACAGCATTGAGTAAAGAATTGTGTACACTTTACAAATAGGAGGATCGAGCTCGTGTTCTAACCGCGTAAAAATGCTTTTATCCTCATTTTCATTCACTTTTCCTTTTTTTTCTCCATTATCAAACCAAATGTGTGGATGTGAATAAATTATAAATTATAAACGCAATTATACTTTACAGGGTTTTGGTTTTCGTCGACAATGAGTAAAGAAATAAAATTATCATGAGAAAATATTCATTTCACATCTTTAAAGTTCGTGGATTTTTTAATTTTTTTCTTGAAAGAAATGCTTTAAAAAAATAAAAGAACAGTTTCTGGAAGTAAATGAGGAATTTGTGGCTGTATTTTGGCTGGATTTCTTATAACTTAGTAAAGTGATAATCAGCCTGTGTGCCGTCAAAATTCTTTGAAAATGTCATGAACCGTATAGTTTTGGTCGAGACTTACAACCAAGGTGTATCGCGAGAGATTAGAAGTAGGCCACCACTGACTTAGTTTACACTTGGTGTATATTATTAATGCATAAGTCCCAGAAAACACACGGAGTTAGAATGACTGAAAATCATGCTACAGGCAAGTGTGACTCTGGGTTCAAAGTAGATTCTCACCAGATTCGAAATCCGGGCTGAGATTCTATTATATATTTGATTCTAGTATCAAATCAGTCTGTGACAGATTTTTAATTTGCGGATTAGGAATTTTAACGAGTGGTCAGATTTCCGATCCTTTCTCCTCCGTTTGCCTTCCGGGAGAGGTGATATTCGTGCTGTTGAGCCATCTCCGATCATCACATGTTCTTCATGACAATCTCATGGCATCTTTATACATCCTCGTCCTACTATATGGCAACAGAAACTATAATTAGTCATTCAAACCTACAAATTAACTAAAAACACCAAATACCTAAATGCGCTTTACAACCCCAAAACATCACCACAATCCATAGCAACCACGAAATTTTCCCAACAGTCCTTGCGTCTTAAGTAATGAATTTAAATATGTTGTAAGAAACATGAGAAGTAGAATGAAAGTAAAAGTTCATGTGCGAAATGTTAAAAAGCTTTCTTCATTTTAACATTGTGCGGCAGGTACGTTAGGCATTTTAAGGAAGAGAAAAAAAAAGTATACTGTCACGTATATTTTCTGTGGATGAATTTTAATATGAATTATTTACGTATGAATACTCCTTTAAGCGGCTCTTATTCTCTTTTACGATGATTTTTTTGTATTATTTTGGATTTTTAATGCGATTTTATGAAGAAAGGTATGGATAAGTGCTGTAAATAAGCAATACTTACTTACTGTAATCATGTTTCTATGAGGAGCTTAGGTTACATCAAAAGGCTTTACACTTGACTCTATTACTGGCTCTGTCACCGTACTTACATACTTACTTCCCTTGTTGTACAATTGTGATCCATGACATCCCATAGGTGTCACCTGATGTGGCATTATCGCTGGCTTCCACTTACCAATTTGCAATACCAAGTGTAACACTATCTTTAAGGAAAGCTTCCTTCCAATAGTTCTTTGGTTCTTTGTCACATTGTTTGTAAAAATTCTTTGTCCTCACCTTTAGCTGATATTCTGTCATGAATGTTCTACACCAAGAAGGTTTTGAAGCTCTGGAAGGTCTTTTCCCTTGAGGATTTGTGGGATTCAATCAAAGGCTATGTAACAAACTTTTGATTCTGTCCCAGCAATGACATTCTCTCTGGTAACTAAGCAATGAAACAGACTTTATAGTCATCTCCATTTTAAAGCAATTCAGTCCAGTGGTGGACAACTTTTCGCTTTCGCAACACACCTTGATTATAAGCCGCATACCGTATATGGTTTATTGGCATTTCCAAAAGTTCTTTGCGGCACACTTGTGTACCCTAGCACATAGGTTGCCCACAACTTATTTAGACCAAAAATAATGAAGGTAAAAAATTGCAGAAATAGAAAATAATGACATTAAATGACAAACGTACAACAAAAAAATTTGTCATTCCTTTTTACAGAACATCTTCTGTCCCAAAATACGTCTTACTAATGCCTTTAAGAGGATACAATCGAAATAAAAAGAATGATGCAAATTGCGGGATTAAATTTCTTTACGCATCACAAAATATAAAAATCACAAAGCAATAAAAGTTACATTTAAAAAAATTTTTTTTTTCTTCAATATTCATATATGCTTTTTGTGTGTGCCTGCGTGTGCGCTCATGCTCGTACGCATAATTTTTGTTTTGTTTGTTATAAAATTTTTAAAAAATTTCTTTGAAGAATTTTTATTTTTTATTCCACTTTGGATGAAATGAAAGTGTAAATGTGCATTAATATAACGCTTATGGAATATTTATGAAAATTTTATGGAAAAGCTTTTAAGAAAAAGCTTATTGATTTTTCAGATGACAATCAAATGCCAATGAGTTTTGCATATTTTTGTTAATATGCGAAACGAAATTGAGCTTGATATACAAGGAAATACATTTTTTTTAAGCAAGTAATTTTATTCCTAACAAATGTATTCTTAAGAAGAAGTATTTATCAAAAGGAATATAAATTCAGAAATAAAAAGCTTAATAGAAATAAATTGAGAGCTTATGGATGGCAGTATTGTTTTCTTGAACACGATTCACCTTGAAGATTCTATAATATATTCGTTTTGGTATTTTGGAGTCGATCCTTGTCTTCTGAATGCCACACTACTTAGTTTGACACCCCGAAAGGCACATATTGAAAGATGTCACCATAGTGACAGTATACAAAGAACTAAGTCGCAGCCACTTTGCGAAAACAGCCAAATTTGTCGACTTGTCGCCGTGGTCGGTAACGGAAACGCGGTTCACAGGCTTCCATTTCAAAGTCCAGGTAGGAATCTCATCAAAAGAATGATTTTGATATTAAAATAAATTACAGATCTTCTGATTCCAGTGGTCAAGTGCACTATCACTGGCTAAACAATCAGTTCCCACGAAATTCCTTTTCACAGCTCTGGATCCAAATGATTCAGCATTGAATATTCAAAAACATCAGCAATATCTACCCATCCAAAGTATCAACCCTGCCCACCCAGACCAATAAAACATTCACAGCTTGACCATCATTTGCAAAAGTTACCAATAAATTTAAATATCCATAAAATAACCACATGATTCAACATACACGTACACCTTTTAAAATCATGATCTGTTCGTCTTCAATTTAACATTAAAAAGGTTGAAGAAATAAAAATGTAAGCCTTTATTCATTTTTGGCCCTTTTTATTCTCCACTCATTCTCGTTTTTATGTCTTCGTATTTGATATAAACATGTGTACACAAAGATACAATTGACACTCAGCTGTCAAGTTGATTCTTGGGATTGTAGAGCAGTAGTGCGCAATCTATTTCGTGGCACATTTTGATGAGGAGCCTCGACTGAAACCAAACACGGCAGAAGCTTCAAAGCATTTCACACTAGTGTTCAGCGGCACATAGGTTGCCCAACACTGTTGCAGAGAGTAGTTTGTTAATGCTAAGATTATCTAGAAATCCAGATGAGTTAAATCAGTCATTCATAATTATTCCCCGCTTTCCTTCAAATCCTTAACTCGTTCTGTCCTAAATTATTCATTCAATTCATCTCATCGGATCCATAATCTGCAAATGTTTGTGTTCATCTGATTATTTAGAACGTAAAATATTTAAATCCTTTAGTATAATTTGCATTGTCTTGCTTTATCCCTTCCGGTTAGATCTTTTCCTTCCTCCTACTCTAAATTTTTTCTGTTCCGGAATTTTGGGACAGGATAGACTTGTTTTATATTTGTTGACTCATGAGTTAAAGTGTATAGAGTCGAGGGGAGTACATTAATGCGTGAAATCCAAGTTCATTGTTGATAACATCAACAAATAAATAATTCAACTAACATGAGCATAACTTTAAAAATTGTTTAATTCAATATTTTGGGATATGCCTTCGGGATTGCTTTCATTCCATTGAACCAGATAAAAGGCACGTAATTTTATTTCTCAGAAAAATAATATTTATAATAAAGTTTAGAGTTTTTTATGGGAAGTATTGTTGTTGAAACGTTTAAGGAGGGGAATTTAAGGGATGATTGGTTGGGGAGAACAAGGATTTGTAATTTATATTGCTAGACTTTAAGTTCTTAATGATTTTTGGTTCAACTAGAATAAGGCGACCAGAGTCTTTTGGACTTTGGAAGCCTAGACTCAGAGTCAGATTTTGCAAATTCAAAAATTCACTTCCACTGGAAAAAATAGTGGAAGTATGAGTATATCCACTATGAAGCCGTGCAAACATTGAATCTGACTAGGCTTGCAGAAGTATACTTCGATCAGGTTTGTAATCCCGAGATTCCGAGTAGACAACGATAGGTTATGACTATTTAAAGACAGAGTTAATGTCGATTTGATGACTAGTTCTAACGGTTTTTTGTCGACTCTGGAATATAGCAGAATGTTTTGAAGACATATGTATTGGTGCATAATAGTGCATACAATGGTGTGGCACTAGTCTAGGATAGAGCCATATTATTGAGTAGATGACTCGACTGGCTACTATTGAAATTTTCTCTCCAAGACGAGACGAAATCATTTAGTGAAAACAACCAAACTTGCTAATTGTGTGCCACTTGCTTCTGAGTATGCTGCCACTTCGTCGTCGTGATGATGCCATATCAATTTGTGATGATTGAGTAAGTAGCCAAACTCGTCGAAAGAAACTGTTGATAGAAATGGTAATGTACTTGACATCAGTAATTGGCAAGCGATAGTCATCGATAGAGCAAGCTTCAAATGCAATCTAAGGGAGTAAGAATTAAGTAAGAGTAAGCAACCTGTCATTGGGAACCCTTTAATCGACACTCAGACAATATAAATCTACAATTGTCCCATTTAACCTTAAAAACTCAGTTTAAATACAATCTTAATAGTAGATGAAAGGCAAGAAGATTTATGTCAAAGTTGAATTGAATGTTAAAAACTTTTTTTAACCAAAAGAATGTGTTTTTTTAAAAGAAACTTTATTGTTTATGTCTTTCCATCCTGTGTTGTGAGCTTAGCCAAGAAACACATGCCCAAAAAAAAAAAACAAAAATTATTTACATGAAGGAGAAGAAATATGTCCATAATAAAGTTTTAGTTTTGTTAAGAAGATTATGGTCTTTTTATAAGTTTCTTTACCGTAATGTAAATATTTTGACAAGGCAGATAAGAACGTAAAGAATTTTCAACCAAAAGACGACTTGTGGCCTGAAGAAAAATCTCCAAAAAAAAATGTTGACTTAAGACACAAGTTTATAAAAAAACTAAATATTAAAAGTGTAAATATTTTTCTAACTAATCCTCAAAGTAAGATTTTCTATAAATATTTAGCCAGCGCTTCTGTGTTTGATGAAGCTATTATATGCTAATATTAAGCATAGACAACTTCTTTTCTATTACAAATCTAATAACAATTTCCCTTAGATCATTAGTATGATTAATATTAAAAGTTGATAAAAATTGAATTTTAATGACATTAAAATCAATTCAATGATTCCATCAAAAAACTTGAAGCAATTCCATTAACAGAAACGACTTCAAAAAACTGAAATTTTCTGTCCTTAGTAAATAAATTTATTGTCAATTTGATTCCATAAAATCCATTTATGAAATGACTTCTTCTGTTTTCATCTAGGGTTGTTCATAAATGACGTCTGTTGAGAAATTGGAATTTCCGGTCTTCAAAGATCAAAAGCTGGATCTAGACCGGTGTGAGTCCGACTTGGTACGGATACCACACTCCAGCCACCCACAGACTACCGCCAGTCCCAAGCCAGGCTCTCACCAGTCCCAAGCCAGGCTCTCACCAGTCCCAGGCCAGACTACCATCAGTCCCAGTTCAGACTAGCACCAGCCCCAGGTCAGACTAATGCAAGTCCTTGATCAGATTCCCGCCAGCCCAACTCGGACTCCGCAATGCCCAGATCAGACTCCAAATAACCCCTGGCAACACTCCTACTAGCCTTAGGCCAGACTCCTGCCAGCCCCAACCCAGACTCCTGCCAGCCAGGACCCAGACTCCTGCCAGCCCCAACTCAGACTCCAACCAGTATCGATTAGCCGACTTGCCCTCTTCGTGCCAGATCAAACAACTTTTTCTACGTGTTAGATTTAATATTAAATCTGAATCCTTCTAAAAAAAAGTGTTCAAACCTTCAAAAATAAATTTCTTCTTTATACCCTGGCAGACCCTTCCTAAATAAGCTCTTGTCATCATTCACAATCAACCCCTTATCTTCAATCGAAAAAGAGAACACTTTCGATGAGAATGAAAAAAATTCCTAGCATAAAGACTGAAAATCAGATAAGAGGATATAAAAATTCAAAAGTCAATCCCTACATTACAGTCATAAAATTTTAATAATCCTTAGATATGGCTCGACTCAATATTTCGTCTACTTAATAAAATTAATTCAATGAAGTAGATTACGATTGAAATCTATCAAATAATATCCGTAAAAATGCGTCATCAAAACTATGAAGAGGAAGTTGGGAAGAAGGAAGAGGATGTGTAAGATTTGGGACAGGATGTATGGATGGGATGTTTTGTTGGAACTGCTAATATCTGAATGGTTATTATGGTTATGTTGGATTTATGCTGTTTATTGCTTATATTTAAGATTGTTCATTTTGGTCAAAATTCGAGATTGAATAGTTTAAGCCTTTACAATCGAGAGTAGTGTCATCCAAGCTCTAACCTTAATTAGCCACCCAGTTACCGCCTGATTGGATTGACACACATTGAATGTTGCCACTAAGACACCGAAACGATAGAATACTTAGACTCTCACTTAGCCTAGTGGCCAAAATCAACCAAATTCGCCGATTAGCTGCTTCTTAGCTCTGACTATATTGAGGCTTCAACACCGTGGTGATAAAATTTGATTCGAGTTGACTTTTTCATACAAAATCCAAATAGACTTCATGCTCTGCTAGAACCATGCTTAAATTTGAAGCCTAGGTTTCTACAACAGGTTTTCCATCTGACTCTTTTGCTGGCTACATCACAAAGCTTCTAAAAATTCACTGTCTGTCAACTGGCAAAAAGCGACTCAATATCACTTATCTACTGAATAATCCAGCAAAATTGATATAAAATTAAGTAATTTTCTAATATCCCAATAAAATGTGCGACAAATAACATTAAATATTCCTATTAATAAGTTCACATCTGCTTGATCGCAGAACTACAACAGAATAGTCAATCCAAGCATCCACAATATTTCCTAAAACTTCTATTTTCTATCTTAAATTGCTTAGTTTTCCTCTAGTTTTTATAGCCATTTGTTCAAAATGATCCCTCAGTCCTCCCGAAAAATAAGAAAACGACAAGAAAGGAAAGGGCAATGTTATTCACAATCGATGTGCTTCCGATATAATGGCAATAAATATATTTTTTTCCATTTCCTTCTTCCAATGTCGAAAATTGCCAATTCAACTTTCCGCCATTTGAAATTCAAAATGAATAATGACAACTTTTTTGCAATACACACAGAAAAAGTTTGTTTTTATTATTATTTTTCTTTTGTATGCTCATATCCAGGAAGATAAAATAACAACACATATTTTTATTATGCTTTATTCTCCTCCCTTTTTGTCACTTTTTGAGGATGATTGTAGATGAAGTTTTTGATATATTTTTAAATTATTCATTTTAAAATTAATTTTGTGAAAAAATTGTTATTTTGAGAGGAAAGCTTTCAATTTTGATCATGTCTAATGGCATCTCATGGCGTTTGAATATTAAATGTGCAAATATCTAACTTACTGCATTCATAAATTGAGTGGATTATGTTTCAATTCATTTTAATTTTATCATATTTTTTTGATGAAATATTTTAGTTTATTTTCCCGAGTGGCACAAATTGAGAAGACTACGGAACTAGGTAATAATGCTTACTTATTAATAAGTTTAATTAAAGACTCCTCACAGATTTAAATTACATAATAACAACGATGTTTATTGTTCAGTGATTAAAAACAAACTAAATGTTTATATGAAGGGGACTAACAACTATAAAAGGGGAAAAGCAACTGAAGTTACTCACAGTTTAAATGTAAATTAATCGATGAAATATTCTGAACAATTCTTCATTAGCGCTTACTGAAGTCGAATTATCAAGGAAGTCTTGGTTTTGGCCTCGGAAATCCTTATTTTTTTACATATTTCAACATCAAATAATAATTACACAAATTTCAAAAAAATTCCAATGAAAATTAATTATTTAAATGCTTACTTTAACTGCTTCTTGTAATTAATTTACATTTAAAATACAAATACGAAATCATCATATCATTCAGCATAAAGCTAACATTTCCAAGTTGAAAATTTCATTAGCAAAATAATATTCATCACTCACATTTTGTGCTGAATATCAAAAAGTCGAAAATAATTCACTGAATCATTCATACTTTGAAGTCAGTGATTCTCATATGGACTAAAACATCATATGGATGATGAAACTGACACTTGCGGCTAAATAAATGTGTGTATGATGTTTGCATTTCCACGAAAATATTTACACAAGTGACGCGACATTTGTCCCAAAATATTAACTCTAGAGAATTGCGATTGTTGATGATTATGATAATGATAGTGAAGTTTACCACATTTTTGTTTACAGATGTATGATTGCATCTGATGACAATTGTGAAATTTTAAATTCTTTTGTGGTGTGTAGGATGTGCAGATGGATGATGTCAAGCAATTATTGTGGCATTTTGAGAACTTTAAGTCTACAAAGAGAATTTAAAATGTTTTTGTCGTGGATATTTCTGATTTTGGTGTGAAATCTGAGGGTACTTACTTGCTTACTGGAACCATGCTCCGATTTAGAGCCTAGGTTGCAACAAAATACTTCCAACATACTCTGTTGCTGGCTGTATCACAAAGCTTGCACAAATTCTCAGTTTTGACATCTAACTGGCATTACTTCATTACCGTCCTACGCTATGTTGCTCTCTTGGAGCACCTGGACACATTTTTCCTTGTGGATTCCAACCAACGGCAGTATAGCAAGCGTGTGTCTCACTCCCAGCTACAACACTATTCCGTTTTCTGATGGCATTGATGCCTAAATAGACGAATTTGTCTATAATTGACTTTGTGGTCTAGTGGTTCAGCAACAGGAAATAACAGATCAATCTCCAAAGTATGAAGACGTTTGTTCGAATCCTACAACATATTGATTCATCAATTTTCATACATTGTTGATCTTGTGGATTTACCTCGATGGTAAACCTTTACCGAGACAGCACACGGCATATAGTTCATGGCATTTCTCAGAGCACACTGATTGGACAACTCTGATCCAGCAGATGGATTACTCGACAAAAAACCCAAAATAGACACGTTATTTAACAGCTGTTAAGATATGCAACCACCATTCATACGCTATTCTGACACTATCAACAGTACACATTTTACACAATGCCTCGCGACATCACTTCAATATTAACATAAATCCGGGTATGCATCCAGCACAAATTGTAAAGCCAAATCCTAAATGCACAAAGCAATGACACAATCCACAACAATGCTACAGCTTGCTTTCATTACCTTCAATCAGCACGTGTTAAACTTTGCCAAAAAAATCTTTCACTTAATTCTATGTCCACATATTTTATCACACTTCCATGCCATTTTCTGTGAAATACTTTTTCTCAATTGACCCATGTCACATGAATTATTTCTCCTTTCTTTTTCTGTGTGTGTGTCCTCACTTTATTTCAACTACATAATTTCTTTATTGGATAAACTTTGATAATAGCATGTGATGAATATGGATGGGAACCCTCTTATAAACTTGGAGCTTGGATGGAACGTGATGTGTCGCATTCAATTGAATCGAATTGATATATCTATTAGTGAAAAACAATTTTTCAAGAAAATGGAAAAGTTTTTCATTTTTATAGTCTTTAAAGTTTTTTTTAACTGCTTTAAAGGAGACGATGAGGGAAATCTGAGAAAAATGTTTGAAAGGAGATAAGATGTTGAGGAAGTTTTGATAGCCAGATTCATGGGTTTTGTCCTGATTTGTACTGCCAGCGGTGTAAAGCAAGTTCAAAACCCAAAATAAGCACAAATCAGTACAAATCAGACAAAACCCCGTTAGAATTAGTCATCAACTAGACATTAACATTTGACGGACCTAGACCGTCAGGCATGACCTTGTCTTGACTCTAGATTCTACACCATACCAGAGTCACGCCGATCTGGTTCAGGATTTTGGGTTGAATAATCGACTTGCACTTTGGGGGTAACTGACTGTTCTATATCTAGATTCGCCTTTTGTAAGACTGAATCAGCTATAGTAAAAATGTCCAAACTCCTCTAAAGCTCTCAAAAAGTCACAAATAAAGCTTTAAGCTCCGAATAAAATTCTTTAAAAATTGAACATCTTTAAGTCTTTAACAATCGATCGATTCCAAAAATTGAATGTTCATTTCAACGACTTTAACAGTTTACCGCAGACTATCTTATAAAGTTTAGAAAATTACTGTTAAAAGTTAACAAATCATAAATTTTGAGTATCCAAAAAGCTCTTGACATCACACTCAAATCATTTACTGCACAAAACTTCAACTTTTAAATCAGTCATATCACAACAACAAACTACTTCAGTCTAGGAAAGAATTGCACTATAAAATAATAAGAAACTTTTCGCTGTGACTTGTTAAAAAAAATGAAAATTGATAAGAAACTTCAGACAGAAAACTTAAATCGAAAAATGAATGAGGAGAAAGCTTCAAGCTCTTTTGTGGATGGAAAGTTTGATATTTTTTACAGAAAAAAAAGTTGTGTATTCAAACGATAGTTTGAAGAGTCTTTAAATCTATGAGTGACATCCTGACTGCAAATACTTTCAATAGAATAATTGTTCGAAAGTTTTTCTTCGTCATTTATTTATCGCAGTCGACTTTTGAAAAGTTTTTATTGAGGAAAGAGTCAAACAGATGTTATTGGAAGTGATGAAAAAGTTTATGTTTTGATTCGTTTTGATCTGTTTGAAATCCAATTCATAAATAGGTTAGTTGGAAATAAGTAAGAATTTGAAATAAATCATCCAGCCATCAAGTCGACTAGTTCTATTTCTATTTACAGAATTCAAATTCTTCAATCAAATGTAATTGAGTCAGTAAAGTACTAACAATTGTCTTAAAGATGAAATGTTCTCATTTTATAAAAGCTATCAGCCAACATATAATCATGAATAAGAATCTTCAAATGAAAACATATTGATTGTGGAAGCACAAAAAACTTTATATAAAACTTATGAATATTCATTGAAGAACTAGAAGGAAACTTGAGTTTGGGGGAGAAAACATTATTCGATTTCTTCTTTCAATTCACAAAATGCGATACTTATCAAACATTAAATGAATGGATGAAAATAAGAAAAGTTTGAATTTTAACTAAAGTTTTGGCACTTTAAGACAGAATAGATATAATTGAATGAATTAAGAAGATCCTGAATGTTGATTTATTGAATTTAATTCGTTTTGTTTTACAGAGTGCTTTTAAATGTGAATTGTTGAGGATTGGATACTGAATATGGATTGAGATACTTTCGGTAAGGGCTATGTGTGCTTGAACGGATGTGTGTACATTTATTTGATTCAATTTTCTTTATGAATATTGCAATACTTACGATTTTCGATGTTTATCAATTTATATCTATGCAAGATCAAAGACAATCTAGGATTTAGACTCGAGTCGGCTTAATCTGCAAGATGAGTAGCTTTTGTCTTCTCTGTAGACAAATGATTGATTTAATTAACTTTAATATTCACTCTTATTTTAATGAAATGGTCAACAATAACTGAACTTATCCTTCACAATTTGTTTCACCATTTTCACTACAAATGATTTTTAAATTTTGAAAATCCGTTAAAATTCAAATTGTCAATTATCGTTTAAAGAGTCATTTCTTTTCTTCATTGAATTCATCAATACCAGCATCCAAGCCTATCTCAAAACAACAAAATACCCCACACTAAAAGCATCCCCATTCCCAAAGATCAAGAAAAACTACAAATAAGTACATAGACGAAGGGATTGAAAGTTCTTTTTACCAAGAGATTAAACAAATTCGTATTTTTTTTTCATCACTGTTTCTCTTCTTAAAATAATGTAAATGTGGAAGGAAAAAGAATAAACGAATAAGAAGAAGCAAAAAAAAGTCAGTAAGTGAACATTGTCAGTAGAATTGAATAATGTATGTTTCCTTAAGGAGGAGAAAATGTACACAAACATTCATGGGATGTTTAGTTCTGTTTAATCTGTGAGGAAGAATCTTTAATTTTATTGTGAAGCTTGTGTGACTTTTTGCTTGTTTCATGGAAAAAAAAGAGAAAATTGAAGATGTTATTGGATGTAGACATTTAAATGTAACGTCTTTGTGTGGATCCAGATTGGATGGAGGATGTGGATGTTTTGGAATATTGTTGGAGCTGCTCCTGGATCTAGAGTTCTATATTTTACAGTATTCTTGGGAAATACTCTTTATATGTGGAATTGAGGTTAGGACAAATGGCTTTAAATCTGATTCTGTTACTGGGCTTGTCACCTGGTTTACACCTATTCTTCCATGGTTCTACCTTAGGATCTTCAACTACAAATTCCCAAAATCCAGGTTTTCACTTGATATTCTCAATTTTCAACTTCCGCGCGTAACAAGGTAGGCACTTTAACTTCAAAATTTCTTCTCCACTTTGAACTTCCACGCGTAACAGGGAAGTCACTTTTAACTTCACCATTACTTCTCAATTTTCAACTTCCACGTGGATTAAGGGACATACTTTTAACTTCAAAATTCCCATTCCATCTCACCTGGAACAAAACCTTATTTAACATTTCCATAATACAATGTAAATACATATGCCATACCCAAGAATATTCCTATATGCGGTACAAAAAAAATGCAATGAATATGTAAGTGACTGATTAAATTACATCAAACAGTATGTAGGAATGAAAGCATATAAAGGAAGTAGAAAATACTTTTAATTTAGACTCAAGATACAGTAAAGTCAAATAAAATGACAATGAACATGATGATGTTGGCTCTGTAATTCTAGGCATAAGAAGTATAGTCATGTATATGTATACATAACCCAAGTCAAGTATGAAAAATGTATCAACATTAAGACAACAAGCCACAAAAATGAGTCATTGAGCGTTGGTAATTCATTCTCGCGTTCTCTATGACTACATAGGCAGATGTGCTGTAGCAAAATCTAGAAATAATATCACTGTAAATGATATGTACGGTGATGTTTGATGCTGCTGCTTGCTTGCTTTCATTATACCATCAAAATCCATTACGTAGATGACACAATATTAGAAAAGTGAACGTGTAATATCTTCAAAATATAAATCGGCCTACATGTGATGATGTAAATTGAGGAGACTTTCGTGACATCGTCGTATATAACAAAAATGAAAATGATGAGTTAAGGATGGGTGGGGGAGAGAGAGCATAGGTATAAGATAAAGCCATGAGTGCTTAAGGAAAAAGTTATTAAAGTACGAAAACTCATATGAGAGATTATTAGGAAGTTTGTGGATGCCTGAACATTTTTTTTGAAGGTCATGGAGCAAATCTGATTATTTTGAAAATAATTCAGCCGTTAGGGTATTTTTTGAGAATTTTCTAGATCATTCCGGCACCCTGACGACCATGCTGTGTCGCTCGGGTTACTAATGCATGTTATTAATCAATTGCTATAGACAGTTTTGATACATAATATCATGCAAACTTATTTTCAATTTCTAATGATTATTTCAGCTAATATTTTGTTAATTAATTTACAAAATGAGTAGTTCCCGAAACAGAAGCTCAATATTTTCAGGCAATATTGAGTCATGTAATGAATTGTATACTGCAGTGGTGGATAACCTTCAATTCTTTGCGGTGCACCTTAGTGGAAACCCAAGCTAATACTCGAATGTAGAAGCTTAAGCCAAACCTCATTTATTAGCATCGCCTTCTACATTTGTGTCGCTAAAGGAAGCTTCAACCGAAACTAACCATTTCATACGGTTCATGACATTTCCACAAAGCACAGGTTGCTCACTACTGCTGTAATGTATTGTTGATACAGGAATTCAGAAAAAAAAACTTTTTAATTAACTTGTTATTTGTTTTAAAATTGTCTGATGTTAAGAGGAATTGCTGAGCTTAAGGCAGATACACATGTGTATCAATTAGCATTTCAATAATGATGCTGGAATATTCTGTGCTTAATTTTAAAAAATTCAAAAATAACTATCCCGACAAATGCAGGCTTAAAGTTATTTTGGTATTTAGGTCATGCTGAAGTTGAACATTTGATCAATCAAAGGAATCCACCTCCACATTACCCTGAACTCTTTCAAATTAAACAGTTCATTGCAAAAAAATATTCTAAATGCCATTATTAAAATCCCACACAACATTCGGGTTTTGAAAACTTTTTCAATTTCACAAACATAAGTTAATTATATTTCTATTTATTTACTCATTTAAAAGTTTTTCTATTACAAATTTTATGCACTGTATATTCTGACTGTAGAGCTCAACAAACTTTTCAATAGCTTTATATTAAAAAGCAGTTCAAAAAAGCTTTTAATAATCACCACAATGTTAATCGTATTAAAATGTTTGATACTTGAAACTTTCATTAAGAGATGATACAGTATAATGCGTAAAATCATCAATACTTCCATTAAATGTAGTGAATCCTTTTGTCTAAAGCTGTTGAACATTTAACATACAACAGTAGACCTAAAAATCTAGAAGAATGTCGAAAACAAAAGATCCGTGAGTGAAAAAGTAGCTTTTAAGAAGCGGAAAATGTTTTTGTTTCTACTTCCACATCCTACATTACCATAGAGTTAAAATGCCTACGGATGCTACATGCGATTATTTGACTTCATTTAAGTTTATTTTTCATTTGCGTTATGTGAAATTCGTACGACGTGAGGCTGAATTTGAAATTAATTTGAGAATCAGAATTTTCAATTTTGGAGTCTGAAGCAAAGTAGGATTTGGATGTTGGAACTAAGTGTCTTTCTACCTATGATGTAAGCTATCAAGCAATTTAAATACAAGCTAGTTAAAATGCTGCTTGACGGAATTATTCACAATGTTTATTCTTCAGATTTCAAAAACACTGACCTTTTTGTATGAAAAGGGGGCCTACAACTATGCTCAATAAATATTATTCAAATCTCAAATAAACGTTAAAACAAGATTCATTGAATTTTCTGCTGTCATTTGCAACTTTAAAGACCAAATTCTTCTTTTAGGACTTAAAACAACTGCTGATACCTTAGTCTGATCAAGAAGTAGAACCAAAACATTAGATTTTCATATCAAATTCTCATACGACGCAAAATACAAACTTAAATATTCAATCTGCCATAAACATATTATTTTGTGTTATTCTTAATACTGAATTACTTAAAAAACCTTTAATAGCAGCATCTGCGAGTATGTAAATTAAAAGCAGCAGCAAGCAATAAAGACAAGCACAAAATGATGAACAAAAAAACAAAATTACAAAAATCTCAACAATTTCATTTTTTAAAAAACATTTTTATATCCATAATAAGACATAAAAGGCATACAAAGAGCCATCAACAAGCAAGAAAATGAACACTAAAATTTATGTATGCAAAAAGAAAAGGAAATAAAATAAAATAATAATTTTTTTTTGTTTCTCTGCCTTTTTTTTATTATTGCACATAATTTTCATTTCAACTCATAATGTGAATCAAGAAAAACGGAGAGGATGAACATTAAAAAGGCAAAGAAAAGTCATTTCCCCCCTTTTTTCCACTTCCATTCACACCAATTTTATCTTCTCTTACTTTTATTTTATTCACGCATTTGCAAATTATTCAATTTTTCAACATATTTTCATACTTATTCTTTTGCTTCTATAGTGATTTCATATGTGATGATGTGATTATAAGTTTAAAATAGTGAGGAATACAGTTTACGAGGAAGCGCCTTTGAAGGAAACTACTTAACATAGAATTGAAGGTAAAATTGTGAAAAATGACAAAATAATTATGCATTTTAGTGAATAATTTGGTTTTTGTTATGGATAGGTCTTCTATTGGTGATGAACATGCAATAAACCTGACTTTATGCAACTCTTAGCTTAGCTTCACCTCGTACCAATCTCACCTTCTCGCGATGATGACCATCAAACCAAACAATATAGTGTTATGGAGTCTAACGAGGCTCCGGGCTGGATAAACAGCGATTGAACTAGTAAGACACATCCAGAATCAGATACAGCAATACTACATACATCCCAAAATCAAGCCAGCTTCATGACTACATCAACACTAGATCTTGACTAGCTTAATGACAACAAAAACAAAACCTTTAGCTATTCATATCTTTTGAGATCCAGAGCTACGCTAGGGCAACTTATGATTGTTTAAGTGAGGGCTCACCAGACCACTGCTGCCAGTCTCGATCGCCTGGATCGATGTTGCAATAATTATGTACCAAAGTACTAAACCATTCCGTCACCAAGCCACTTCGACTCATGACAAGCAAAAAGACAATAAAACAGACAAAACTTGATTACTTCCAACATTTTCCCATAAAAAAATGACTCAAAAAAAAAAATAGAAAAATATTTTCCCAATCTAATAAATGGAAGTGCCATCACATACTTTCTGTCATCACAATTGATTTAACATTGCAGGGAATATTCTGGAATCAAATAAAAAGAAGTAAATTGTCAACAATCTGTCACACAAAAAATGAAGAAATTTCCTGTACGGTGAAGTCAATTGTAACATAAAAAGATCATACAATGACATATGCTGAATACTATTCAATGAATTGCTTATCATTTTTGAAAAACTGACACAAAAATGTTCAAAATCAAGAAAAAATCATGAAAATTATGGAAAAATCTGACAATTGCCATTCACAAGTATAATTTTTTTATTGATCCGTTTCCCGTAAAAAAAGGATTCTATTTTTACAGCTTCCTCCTTACCTTTCCCTGATGGTGCTACTTTTCGTCTTATGTTTCTCCAAAAAAATCACATATCGCTCGTTAAATTTTATGATTTCTTCTCACATATCTATAGAGTAAAATCTGAGGCTTTGTGGGATTTCGTTTTACGAGGTGAACATAAGCAGTTTGGGTGGCTTGGTGAATGAGTTGGCTTAAAGTTTTGAAGTGAATGAATTGTTTGAGTTGTTGTTGTAAAATTTTGTAATTTTTGAATGAACTTTTTGGAAGTAGGTGGAATAAATTTTGATTTGTGGGTGTTGTAAAGAGGCGTTACTGAGGGTTGTAAAGAGGTCGAGATATACAGGTAGGTTGATTGCTTTTTATAAGGTGTGTCTGGTCTTATTCTATTGTTTGAAATCTGATTTACAGCTCAAATGTCCTCCTGTATTGTACAAGATTGAAAACCTATGGATTATTCGAATCCGAAATAGGGCAAGAGACATACTTGCTTTGTGCCGTATTATCTACCATTTCTACAATGAGTATCTCCCGGATAGGCTGTCCATGGCCTATGTAAAGATGAAAAATTCGATTCCAGGACTGCGTGACTCTGACCTGATATCAGATTCGGCTTAAGTCCTGGGATTCAGCACCTTTAATTAGAGGTGGGTAATCTTCTGTCTTTCGAAGCACATCTTTGTAGTTAACCTCGATCCTATCCGGCTCCAGACCTGCGTGACTCCATCTTAGCATCGAATTCGCCTTAAATCCTTAAATTCAGTAACCCTATTCGCTGCCAACCACAAAATTCTACTTGATGGAACTTGTCAACCCTATTTGAAATCGCTTCATCCATTCTCATCCAGCACATCCTTCCATACTCCCATTATTACGTGATCTTATCATTCTTTTACAATTTTTTTTTTTGTTTGGGATAATTTTATTTTCACCTTTCATTCTCCAAAAATACATTTTGTGTGTATGTAAATTTTGCAAGTTCTTTTGACTTCTGAATATTATCGCATTCTGAGTGTGGAATATAGGCTTATGAATATTATTAGCCCAGTTTTATAAGCACAAAATATTTTACTGATATGCTCTTTAAATATTTAACATGTGAATTGGCTTGCTTTTTGGAATTGAGGATCTGATGTGTTATCAGACCCGAGTGGCACAGTGCCGCTCCAGAAGCGGGGTATTGCTTTTGTGGACGTAAAAATGAGTCCAAATCAGCTGTCATGGTTCCGTTAGGTCAACTTCATTCATTGCCATTCATGGGACGATGTATCTTTACAGGCAAAGAGACCACTTTCAGGTACCGTACACAATCGATGTCCTACCGAACATGCTGTGCTTCTCGGGCAAGTTAAGTTCAAAAAAGCTACAGAAAAGAACTTCAGCTATTACAATTTGAATACATAAAGTATCGGTTGGTATTTTTAGGTATTTTTGAATGTCCTTTATTGCTTCAACTTCACGCAAATAACATTTATATCCACAAATTTGATGGGAAATTTATGTAAATCTTTAACATTTATGTTTATTGTAAAGGAATACAGCATTTTATCTAAATAACTGCTTTTTCATGTCTGGAAAGAAGAAAAATTGGAAATTTAAAGGAGAACAGCAAAGCAGCTGAATGTCTTGGTCGAAATTGATCAAAACAATTGTTTAATTCTTTAATTTTAATTTGAATTTAGGTTAAGGATCATCCACGAGATCATCCCACATCATACAAAACATGCTATTCTTAGAAACAATCATCAAAGCCTGTCAAGTTCTAACAGTCGCAAAACTTCAAACCATTTAGATTTCGTTTATTTAGGTATTATTATATTTTGTGTATTTGCACGATTCCATAAAATATTGCCTTATTTTTCGCATGTTGTTAAGACCTAAGGGCACAAAATGTGAAGCTAGATGGAGCAAAAAAGTTCACGTGTGCTTTATGGAGAAGAAAAATAATAGATAAATAAAGAATACAAGGAGGAACATGAATGGAATTTGAAGGCGCATTTTTAAGTTTCTATAAACATCCATTAAGCTTTTATAGTCAGATCATTAAGATCCAGAGCTGCGCTAAGGCGTTTCATGGTCTCAGCCTTTTTAACGAATGAGAGTGCGCCAGACCACCGCTCTCAGTAGATCTACAGTTTAAAATCAGATCAAAACCATTCCTTTCACGACATTACAGCTTCTAGCCTGCAAAAGAAGACTGTGAGTCAAACCAAAATGATAAGGCCAATGTTGCAATAATTAAGTACCGAAGTACTTCAACCATTCCACCACCGAGCTACTTACGACTAACTTAAAGCTTGTATAATCACTTGAGGCTTCAAATAACGTAAAAGAATCTAAAATGAATAATAACCTTAAGCAAATTGCCGCAATAGGTTTAAAACAGATTTAAAATGTAATAATGTTAATGTGTTGTTTACTCCAAGTTTACTCCATTGCTGTGACGGCTTTAAGGCGATTCTGGAAAAAACTAAACTTTGTAATGAATGAAGCACGACGGATTCCGGCTTAATTAAGCTCTGTGAATGTTTATTCCAGAAGTCAAAGGGATATTGAATTTGCCACAGTTAGCTAAGAATCGATCGAAACTTGCATGAAATGTTATACTTCACAAGTGCCTGCAAGAAAAACTCAATGCACATTTTAATAGTTTCTTAGCGGATTGGAGCGAAAGTTTCAAGTTCTGAAAAAGGGGGTTATAACTAAGCAATTTGAGAAATTGCAACGCTTTGGAATTCGAATCATAATAAAACCTTGAAATTCAAATTAAACAATTCCGTTAAAAAACAAGAGACATTAAGCTTAAAATGCATTAATTGCTACAATAACGAATTTAACTCCACAATATGCTAAGGAAGCTCATTTTAAAGACTTTTAACTTCACGATTTTTTGAAATTTAATTTTTTCCCTCTGCTCTGAAAATACCAACAGAAAATTTTCTGTTTTTAAACTCTCAGCTCCATTTTCTCTTTACTTTTTCACAATGTTTTAAAAACTTTACGCTTATTTTGTTTTTTTGTTGTATGAACAAAATAAAAAGTTAAAAGAGAGAAAAAGTTTTAATGATTTTTGATACCTGAAGGAGTTTTATTGCTGTACTGTAAAGTATCCTCGTATGCGAACTATTTACATTCTGAAACAGGTTTGATGGATTGATTGTTGACATTGTGTATCGTGGAATTCTAGGTCAGGTTGAGTTTGCAGTTCGTTGTTCGTTTTGCAGATTTATCCGGGTAACATTAATGAACACGGCTTCAACATGAAGCATTAAAGCCTCTGTTAAAGCCTCGGCTAAAGCTCTTGTATTAACACTGACCTTAACAGGCTAAGAGTCCGCTTTTAGGTTCGTAGTGGTATTTCTTCCTTGTTTTCATGGCTTTATCTCTTAGAGCGAATTGTATAGCCACGTGGATGCCATATGACAGCCTTTATAGTTCCGCTATTTAACCTTCTCAGTTTGTGTTGTTCGGATTAGAGATCGAGGATTCCGAATAAGTAAAGAGCTTAATTCCGTGGTGAAAAAATACCAATTCGGTACCTGAGAGTTAGCACTTTGCCTTTTATGACATATAATCGTATTTAATTTGTTTGTCATTTAACTTCAATCCATTCAAGCTGTCTTTAAACCTAATAAAAAAGGTTGATTTAAACATTTTTTTTTTCTTGCAAATGCTGGTTAGATTTTGTAAAACAAGAGTCATTTGGAAAGAACTTTTCTTTACATTTTTTTGCCTCAATCCTTTTTGGAGTTGAAAAGTCATATATGAAGGCGGATGTAGGATTGAAGAAAGTTACTAAGAATTTAAGGTTTTTTTTGACAAAGTTCAGATCTGAGCTAACAAAAATCCGTTGTAACAAGTTGAAGGCAAGTTTATGTCTAGTTAGTGACTAGTTCTAGTCATAACAAAATTGTCTTTCTTTTCCTAAGTGTTCCGTAATTTCCAAACGTTGCCTTCAGATTTTCAAGATTTTTAAAATAGTGTCTAATCCTAGACTTTTGTTTTTACAATCTAGCACTCATTGAATGCAACGACAATCCTCTTTGGACTCATTATCAACTTACTTACTTACATTTTGAAATTGTTCACTGTGGAATATTGCTTTAAATCCAGAGCCTGAAGTCTATTCATATTTTATATGGATTCAAATTGACTTAAGTTGCCTTTTTCATACAAAATCCAATTCAACCTCAATCTCCGTCAATAGCTTCATAATAAAACAGCTAAAAAGTAACTCAAATGCCTTTAAAGTTATCATTATTTACACAAAACTCAGCGTAATAAAATTTCAAAATGAACTTTATTGTAATTATTAACATACAACTATGAATTCATTGTTAAATCACGTACTACATGTTTCAAATTAAATTTTCTACCATACATGACTATTCGCTATCAGCAGTTTTTCATACAGCTACAGCTGATTCATTCAGTAAATTGAGTCAAGGGATTGGAAGCTTTTGTGAATCTTTCGTTAAATAATTTTGACTGAAAATTGCAATTTTTGTGTCAATTTAAGGTAAGAAGAAGAATAAATGGAAGTCATTGACATTTATTCTTACTTCCATCCACTTCCCCGCATGACCAATGACAAGTTAATGTCCAATTTATGTCTACTTCTAATTTTATCTAGTATTTAAGTCTATTAAGCTTCATACAGACCTGAATCGACCTCATAATATGCCTAACCTACTGTACCATCCCCAAACAGCTTCCATCCCTTTGATGACCTCAACCACAACTCATATGAAATAAAAAAAAAAATCATTCCAAAATATTTCTAGTTAGATTTTTATGTTCATCATCATCGTTAGCCGTGCTGAATCGCTGTGGTGCATTTTTAATTGTACTAATGACATTTTTAACATTTGGCATAGTTTTATCGGTTACTGACCGACGTCCACTACCACCCATTTCAGCAATTGTCGGTAATGTTGAATTATTACTATTGTTGTTACGCTTCAATGATCCCAAACGAAATGAACGTGACAATGAGCGTGAAAGTGGTCTCAATTTTTTTAATGTTGATGCTTGCGATGAGCTTGGCGATGATTCAGCGACTTTCTTTTCAAGTAATGTTGTAACTAATTTATCCAATAATGCCATATCAGTTGTATTTGGTGGAACGTTATTAGTTGAATAGCTTGATCCCATCATGCAGCTGCCAAGTGCATCTGAAAGCTATTTTAAAGGAATCGTGATGAGAATTTTTCAATCTCACATGCGATTCGGAGAATATGATCGGGGAATATGATTAAAAAAGGAGAATTTTGGGGATATAGTCTGAAGTGAAAGGGTTTTGAATTGTTAATATGAAGATGTAGTCAGGTGGAATTAGTAGAACATCCAAGTGGAGTAGCAGCAGAATCTGAGCTTGAACATGAATTTTTTAGTTTTGGAGGATCAATTCCTGACATTTATGCTTGAAATAATGCATATAAAGTCACAGATCTGATCTCCATCTCCTTGTTAAACTCATTAAAAGGTCTAAACCAGTGTTGCTCAACCTGTGTGCCACAGAATAATGTGTCGTGACCTACCTTCATACCTTCATATTGTATTAGAAATATCATGAACTGGATGACGTTTCCGGTTTTGGTCGTAGTTTACCACTAATGTGTGCCACAACACAAATAATTTTGAACAATACTGGTCTAGACCTCTCCAGATTCTGTTCTAAATCAGCTGATGCAGCACCCATCCCTCTTGTCCTCCTCTACCTTCCTATCCCAATAACATCAACAATTACTTTCAAATAAAAAATCCAGCAACAGCTCATCAATCATAATTATTATTAAAAAAAAAGTGAGAAAAAAATACACAGCACAACACTTAAAACAACATAAGCTCATCGAACATAGTCAGCGATGCAATTAGCAAGCATATAAAATTAATTACCTCCGATGCAGCATTTGCAGAGTAACTGATTCGCTTTATTTTCCTTAGTGTTGCATCTTCCGATGCTTCCTTCAATGCTTGCTCCAATGTACTTTCAAGATTCTTTGAGCTTGGCAATAAATCCTCGTACCTAATATGTAAGGTATTATGTCAGGGGAGTAAAAAGAAAAAAAAGAAGAAAATTGTATTAAAATTGTTGGAAATTAATTACTTCGAGCTCTGAGAAAGTACAGAGATTTATCTTGATGTTGTTGGCTTCAGGTACGAGATTAAACATATGAAATTTTTGAGTTTCGATGGAGGAAGTGAGCTTCGAGTGCTTTATAATAATTCATTGCTACTTATTCTTTAAATTCAAGGAGATTTTTTGTTTGGATATGGATGTGTCGTCGCTATAGCAAGCAGCTTTAATGGATTCAAATTTGGTTTTAAATATTCACTGGATCTGAATGAGATTCTTACAGACATAAATCAGTTTATGATTATTTGTTGTGTCCGACACCTCCTTTGAAGTCTGATTCAATAAAGTCATTAAGAATATCCATAAATAACAGCAAAAGAAGCTCAGACAGATCATTCATGTTTTCCTTCCAGCCAATCTACTCAATTAATCTTTAAATTACAGCTTAAATTACATGAAAAAAATGAAGAACTTACGATCTATTATTCATTGTACCCTTTCGTCGGATAGTTGAGCGATTTGTTTTACGTGCTGCTCTAATATCAGTTTCCCAGAACCTATTTGCGAGTGGAACAAGAGAAAGAAAAAAAGGAAATTTATTGATTGAGATGCGATTAAATTTCATTATAGAGGTATGGACATAGGAAATTGATGCTATTAAGGATCCTCTTTCTACCAGTTTTTTGCGATGCGCTAAATTTCTTGCTTTCTTGTTACTGCTTTTTTTCATCATCTGCTTTAGTTACTTTTATTGGAGATGCATATTGGGGGATGGGATGGGGTTGTTGGATTGGATGGATAAACTTGGAGGATTTGGTAGTTTTTTGTACTGGATCAAAATGAGGAACTTCGGATTAAATGCCAAGTCAATCCTCATACTGGACCTTAAAGTCAATAAAGTCCAGACGACTTTTCCATACAAAATCAGAATCAACTCCAAACTCTACTTCAAATTCCCAAAGATTTACCCCAAAATCCCTTAAAAATCCACTTCAATCCAGACCAACTCCTCAATAGTTTCATACAATGTAACTTATTCACTATCAAAGCAAAAAGAAGACTAAAAAGAATGATGATGATAGGAAGAGCATTATGGTAGTATCAGGCCAATAACTATACTAAGATATGCTTCCATTAAACATAATAAATAACTGACAATTCTGCAAGTTGCGAAAATTGCGATGAAAGGAAAAGAGATTTTCTCTCTTACTGAATGCTTGATGCTGTTGTGCTACTTACATAGGAATGTGAAAAATTATCACCCATGAATATTTCATTACAGTTTCTCATAGATTTTCACACATGTATTCGTTTTGTGTAGTGTTCGGAACAGATTGATCTGGTTTATAGTTTTCGTTGGATGTTTGGATTTTTAGTTGGATTTCAAGGAGAATTGATGGATTTTGATTCAAATATGAATCTTATATGACATTTTTATGTCAACCGTCGTTTAATATTCAAATTGTATTTAAAATTCAGAATTAGTTGATTTTCCCCTTGTATAGTTGTAAACCCTTCGTGGAAATATTAGTAAATATTAAACTCCAAAGAATAAACATTTTCGCAGTTATTTGAATCCATTTGGAAGTTCTTTAATTCATAAATAGCATATTGTTGTCAACTTCAACAATATCTAATTAGAACCAATAAGAATCTGACAGGAAATATTGAAATTCAACATTTATTACGTAAAAAAATCAAATTACTGTTTGGATTTGTGATTTTTAAGGAAAAGGAGTTGAAATGTGGATATTTGATGTCTGCATAAGAATAATAACAGTCCATAAAGTGTCAAAAAATGTGTGTCACTCGTAAAACTATATTATTTCTACAGAAGCTAAATTTTTCCAATAAAACGTAAATTAGGTTGATTTTTTTTAAAATATAAGAGCTCACAGCAGTATTTGTCACTTTCTTTACAAAAACACATCACCTTAACTACTCTCCTAATTCCCATTTCTCTTGACGAACAACCTGATCTAGTTCATGAGACAAATAGAACCGAATCTTTCATCATCTCATCTATTTCTATGTCTTTTTATTTCCCTATTCCCATTTCCATGCACATTATGCATTTATTTTCATTCCATACCGCAGGTAACAATCTATCTATTACCTCATACAATAAAAAATAGTAGTCATACCTTCTTAAATCAGGACTTGATGTGTAAGGCGCAGCAACTTCCTTTATTTTCAGGACAACGATAGCAGTTATAAAGATGCAAATCACGTTCACGACAGTTAATAACGCTGAGACGATTCCATTAATAAGGAATTCTGTTGGAATATAGTTTGTATAAATGGGAACATACGAGCTATTTCCAGTATATGATTCGCCTTTAAGATGCGGTATCTTTATATCATCATAAATCAACCAAATGCATGCCAGAGCCCTTTTTTTTAATAGATAACATAGAAAAGTTATGTGGTAGCGAAGATAATTGAAATGTCTTGCTCAATTCACGAAAGATTTTTTTTTTTTTTCTCAAAAAAACGTTTTATCATGTAAGTGAATGAACGGAGAGGAAGTATGGAAGGAAAAACTTACCAGAAAAGTCCCTACAAAGAGAAAATAAGATGAATGAAAATTACTTTAACCTTCTGAGAAGCTTAATAAATTTGCTAGGTTAAGAATGGAATTTTTAAATTATTGTTGACAGTTTAATGCACATTCAATGAACCTGAGGGTTAGTTTGGACGTAATGTTACACGTGCTGCATTCTTAGGAGTCATTTAAAGAGATTTTTAAATTTTTAGATCATTTTTGCACAAATTTTGCTCCAAGAGACACTACGTCAACTGTATCGTGACGCAATGTTAACTGCAACGCGACTCAATGTCAACTGTATCGCGACGCAATGTCAACTGTATCGCGACGCAATGTCAACTGTATTGCTACACAATGTCAAATGTGTCAAGACGCGATGTCAACTGTATCACGATGTGATGTCAACTGTATGACGGTGTGATGTCAACTGTATCGCATTGTGATGTCAACTATATCGCGACGCAATGTCAACTGTATTTCGTCGTAATCTTAACTGTATTGCGACACGATGTCGACTGGATCGCGACATGGGATACCCAATCGACTAGGTTTTGCAGCTCAGATCACATCATTTATGATCTAATAATTCACATTAAAAATTCAAAAAGCAATTTCTTACACAATTAACAACTGGCGGTAGAAGTGATGCACTAATCGCAACACCAATCAATGGTCCAGCACTGCCTTGTAGTAGAGCAACAGCCACGCCACTTCCCGATGTCAATGCCCACAAAACACCCATCCATAATGACCGAGCGTTGCCCCTAGAAAACGACAATAGAATAGAAATAAAAGAAATCATTTTTCATTAATGTTAAGGAACAATTTTAACTTAATTTCCTTCACGGGTGTTTTTGACACTTGAGGATATTTTGTCAGGAATGTGTTTGAAAATACTAAAAATTAATAAATTTTTATTCATTCCCGGAGAGTAAACAAATCCAGACAACGTCTACGCATCAAAATTTAACACTCTTCAAACATATCAAGCAAAATATCCTCAAGGGCTGAACAAAATTTTTGTGTTCTTTTGTTTGCGTTCCGAAATATATAAAAAAAATTATTTTTTCGTTCCACACTTTGCCCTTCGGTTTTGTTTGCTTTTTTTACTCTCCTTTTTCCATGTTGCGGTTTCGTTTCATTTTGCAAGCAGACGGTCGACAATGAAAAGAACACATAAGCATCCGTACGCACACAAGAATGTGTGTGCTGACTTCTTTTTTTTTAGGGGATATTGTGGAAATTTTGTTAGAATTAATTGGATCGTGATTATGGATATTGCTGAGGATTCGCAGTTGTTTGGGGTGTATTCTGAGTTGTTCTGACTGAGGGAGTCATGTGAATACCCGAGTGACAGAAGTGAAGAATGCGCCGTCACGAAGTTTTAAAGGCACATGACACAATTTGTTTGTCGCGGAAACAGAAATCTAGTTGCTGTGACTAGAAACAGCAAAAAAAGCAATCGAATCCGACAAGACCTTCCTTTTGATCGAATCCGGGTCTTTAAAGTCAATAGGCCGACATATTAACCACTACGCCACTGCTGCTTTTTCGCTGACGGCACCCATATGGCCGTCAGATGAGGCAACCCATATGGCCGTCAGATGAAGCACCGTATAAAAAAGTATCGTTCGGCATACTCAATGGCATATCCTACAAATATATTCTAAAATCATCCTAAGGACATCATACCTTCCTTTCATTTCTTCAGTTGGAAAATCTCCTCCAAGGCCCCACGGCATCTCCGTTGTACCGAGAATGAGTCCAAATATGAATCCAAAAAGTATAGATATAAACATCCCTAAAGCGAGCGATATGAAGCCGACTTTCTAAATAAAAATAGATGACAGGATGGAAATATAATAAGAACAATGAGAAAACCAACGGGATATAAAGTTGTGCTCTTAAATGTAGAGATTTCTCTTTTGTTTAGTTTAGTTGTACGTTCATTTGACAAGTATTTTTTTGGGATGATACAATGTAATCTTGTTGTATAAGTCGCAGGAAATGTGAGGATTTGAATTTATCAAAAGTTTTGTAATTGAATATTATTTTTTGGAGGGAAATTCTAGTCTTATAAGACAGAAATCTCATCCTTATCAGAATCCAACAGGATATCCCTAATACAACAAACATTGTTTTCCCTTAATTTAATTTATTTACTTTATATTAATCTCAACTTTCACTTTCCCTCCAATTCCACATTCTTTTCCCATCACCACAACATCACCCCTCCTGTCTATCGCAATGAAATTCAATTCCCCATGAACATAAAAAAAATCTTTACATTAAAGTATTAAATCCATAAAAAAAATGTCTTACAACAAGCTCCCGATCCGATATAATGGTACCAAAAGTGATGCTCATCACAGGACCCATAAGCGGACTAACTAACATTGCTGCAACAATGTTTGAGGCTGTAATAATAACGCAATTAATTACAATTTAAGATGTATAATGGCTATAATAACAGCATGAAAAGAATAGAGTGAAAGCTGAGGGAGGCTTGAAATCATGAAGATGGAAAAAAGGATAAATTTAATGAGAGCGGGGGAGAAAGAGATGAAATATGATGAGTAGAACCGCTTACTTGGATCAAGGACACAGGGATTGGGAAGAGTTATGAGAGATATGCTGGAATTTTGGTGTAATGAATGTGAGAAAGGCTAGAAAATATGAGATTTTGTTTTTAAATTGAGAATTTTTGGGGAGGTTTTCAAATGGCGTCCAGAAGAAATGGAGTTTTGGACTTTAATATGGGAATATTTGGATAGAATCAAAATTAAAGTCTCCTTTACAGTACTTAAGCTATTCTTATATCTACGTCATGTTGTCGATTGCTAATTCACTTGTAATACAACTATTCTAAGCCTTGTATGAACTCTTTATCATCTGATACAATTCTTAGACCAAATTCTTAACTGGATCTTAAAATTGAACTAATATTAGACATTTCTTAAGCAATATTTACTAATTTTTTCTTTGTGTAGTTTCCTCGTGCTTTAAATTTCCTTCCTTAGTATTCTTTAGCTTTCAATTTAATTAAAATCACCTAAAAATTCTTAAAAATGCTTTCTTTTTACAAATTGTACGGATTAAAATACTCCGATCAACTTTTAGTTCGTTTAAAGTTTCGATAAATTTAACGAAATAAAATTTGAATTTCCAATGACCGTTATTCTATTATTAGACCATTAATAAGGTTACATATCATTCAAACGACTGATCTGAGTCTAACTTAAGCATTGTAACACTTTCTAGATGCCATTTGTAAACGACCACACAAGAAAGCATTCAACAAGCTTGAATAATGTATCAGAAATGTAAATTTAAAACCCTGAAAAATAACGAGAATAAAAAAAAAATTCTACCCCGCTCGTTTCAAGGACAACAATAATAATAAAAAAAAAGTCTCAGAAGTACTTAAAAAAATTTCAAAAAGAATGTCTGTCCTCACCATTGTTCTCAACGAGTCCCAAGGCGGCAAGTGAACTGAGAATGAAAACAGCGAGAAGGAAAAACTCATTAATTATCAATGCAGGAAGGATGCAAAAAAATGTAACAAAAAAAAAAAAAGAAATAAAAATTTACTCAGCCGTAACAATCAAGAGTAAATAGTCGAATGTTAAACTTCCACCAGATCTCACGCCATCAACGACTTGCTTTACAGTCAATTTAGATTTTATTGACTCAACAAAATCATTCCACTTTGAGTTTTCAGCATCTTCACTAATTACATTTTTTTTGTTTTGTGGTGAAAAAAAGATAAAAATTTTAATTAAATTTTCAAAGAAATTTTCAATGTTGACTTCAATTAAAATTATTTTTAATTCTTACCCGTAATCCTCTTCGTTGGAATTATCATTTGTTGCATCATAACTGACACTGCATGGTAATATGCTGCATGGAAACGAAAAATATAAAAATATTCAACTATGCATAGGAAATTTCTTTTGCGCTGCTTTATGAATCTTTTATTCATGTTATGAAACATTTTTTTCTTAAGCTTTAGATGTGTTGCCGCGGTATATGTGATGCGCGGTGGCAGATTTGTTGGATTGGGTTGGAAAAAGTAAGAATTTAAAATAATTATGTATTATTTTGATGAAAATTGACCAATTTTTGAATTAACGAATTTTATAAATTTAAATTGTATTCGTTAAATTTAACGAAGATAGCTTTTGCCCCATTTTGTTTGCGTATTTAATTGTGAAAATTGTGCAAAATGTGTCAAATAATGTATTTCACTAAGTTTATTGAGTATTGTGAACATAAAAATAGGTAATTGCATCCAGAAGCTCAGCATTTAGAAGATTTCAACAAACTTTCATCAGGTTTAGGTGAGTTTTTCAATTTTTATCAATTTTAAATTATTTTTCCCAAACTCAAAGTCGAATTTTAGATCCAAAATCCAAGTCAACTTCAAGCTCTGTCTGTTTATCACTAAATTCCAACCCAATCCACACAATCTACTCCAAAAACACGTCCTTACCTCACTGACGAATTATATTTTTTGCCAATTCCAAGCTCAACAAGACAATGTAAAGTCGTCTCGCATGGCTCACCGGAGGTTGTTGGAAAGATTACTTGAAAATAATTTCCTGTCTTATCGCTGTACCATGCAACATGTTCTATTTCGAGTTTTCTTAGTAAATCGTCGAGTATCTTGTATTTTGTGGGTTTTTTGTTGGTTGATGTTTAACATGAAAAGTACGAAACAATGAATTAATTACAGACATACATTCACTAGGGGAGGGAGTCCTCGGTTTGAATTAATTTGATTTAAATAGTACGAAAATGAAGGGAAATGTTTATTTAAATCCAGAACCTCCCATAGGAAGGTAAATATTTTCATCCATAGAATATTTCAATTAAAATGCTTGAATGAAAATATTATGGCATAAAAGTCTTGTTTTTCCAGGTTTTTTTAAAAACAAAAACAGGTGAAAAATGTGAAAAAAGGCAGCGAAAAATTCTCTACAGGAAATATTACAAATAAGCATACAGCACATGTCGCTTAGCAATTTATCCTGTTACCTTCTCCATAGGAAGATCAACATTACTTCCACTACCAACATTCATGTCTATTGCTTTTGCTTTATTTTTTGCACGTCTCTTAGCTGGCTGATTTTTATCGCGCAATTCCACTTCCATCTTCAAAATTGCATTCGGATTATCATCTGGTGATGTTGCGTTCAGGTCATTTCGTCTCGCTGCTGTTGGTATATTGTAGTTTTTTGCGGCTGATACAATATCAGCGTTATAAATTCCTGCAGATGCATAGACATGAAAAAATATGTGGACGTAAAGTTCAGCAACAAAAATTCTACCAGCTTTTAATATCTTTTCATATTTCTCAGTTGGCACAACGACTAGAAACACTACTCCCATGATGAAGGGTTTAATTCAAAACCTCACACACACGATATAGCCTTTCCGGGACTGGATTTTAAATGCAATTATACAAATGACTGAGCACACAGAAAATAAACTAAAAAATAAAAAGTTTTGAGCTGTTTTAATGTCGACAAAACGAAATGAAATGACTTTATAGTTGGCTGAATTACAAAAACTTTAGTTGAACGCTAATTTACAGCAATTTGCAGTCTCGGTAAAAGTGCTAAATTAGAAAAAGAAAAAAACTTGCAGCAGTTCTATATTTAAATTTTTTTTAAATGGGTGAATATCACATAAGGTTGTAAATGAAAATTGTTTAGTTGGAACTAACACTTCAACACTTTGAAGTCTGTTGGATTTATTTATGGGATGTGAATGGCTGTGCTTGACATTGTTGCTAAGTACTCAGATTTTCGGTGAAATTATTTAAACGGTTGAAAAATATTTGAATTTTGAATTTCAAAAATCCGTTAAAATTCGAATAATTTTTGTACGTTAAAACTTATTTTTGATTTTTCTTTCGAATTCATCTTAATTTATCCAATTTCAATAATTTTGAATTTCAAAAAGCCGTTAAAATTCAAATAATTTTTGTCCGTTGAAATTTATTTTCAACTTTTCATCCAAATTCACCACAATTTATCCAATTTCCAATATTAATTGACCCAACAAACTATTTCAATCTTTATAATCACATCCAAATCCATTCCCAAGAAAATCTGCTACTCCTTACACAAAAACTTTTAAATAATTTACTACCTTAAAGGCTTAAGATCAAAAACAATAAAATGCTTATAAATAGAAGCACAAAAGCGGTGTGATTTACAAAAATAGGAAGGCTTTAGGTCCATATTTTAATGTTATTTTATGATTTTTCTCTTGTAAACGAGGCACAAAAAGAAGAAAACAAAGCAATGAATAGGAAGGAAAGTTTCAAAACCACATGAATAATAAACAAAGTTTTGCTGATTTTTTTCGAGCTTTGTTTTTGTGCTTGAATGGTTTTTTTTGGGATATTTTGCAGGTATTTTGGGCAATTTGGTAGAATTTTTTAAGGGTGGTTATGGATTTAAGTGTGCAGAATTAGAAGCGTAACCAATAATATTTTGAAGAAGGACGGGTAGCGCTTGGATGCTTGCTGCGATAACTACTTACTTCTCTGACCGTATAGATCTATTGCGATCCATTGCTTCCCTCAGATGCCGCCTGAATCTTGCCATGTCATTGGTTCCGCTTGCATGAATAATTTTGTCCAAAAAAGGACGTTTGACCCTCAACCCCTTCTCCTGAGTACACCCCTGATACTGCTATAAAGGAACAATACCGTAAATATCTACCATCTTCCAAAAGTCTGAACTATTAAGACACAACTGTTCTTATAAGCCTGTAAAATGCTTCTTAATCCTCTCATTGTCTTTAAACTTTACTTTCTCAATTTTCTATAATTCTATAAATGGAAAGAAACTTTTTATGTCGCTTGAAACTGCTTGTCAAATAGTAATAAATTGACGCAATTTAATTTTCAATTTACTGGATATTACGTACTTTAATGGAATCGATTTTTGTACGCAGGCACTTTTTAATGCCTTAAAGTTTTTTGCTTGTTGTTCGTAATTTGTCGGTGATTTCGTAGTTGGTTGGTTATTTTTTTGGAACTTGGAACTGTAGTGGTGAGCAATCTTTTATTTTTCGCGACGCATCTTTCTTGATCGAAACTGTATGCGGCAAATGGTTCATGGCATTTTCCAAATTTTAGGACGATACACAGGTTCACCACTTTAGTAGAAGGTCGTTCATTTATTACTAAGTTACCAGCAAAGATTGTACAGATCAATTTCAATCGATGACCTGCCTTAGATGTATCCTAAAGCTGTCTCTATCACTGCTGTGTCCATCTCCCAATTACCGATGCCAAATTCAAAGCTATGTACATTTATCATCAGCTTCATGACGTAATAACGTCTAACACTGAAGCGAAAAATAAAAATTGGTTGAAATCCGCTGCCACGGTGCAGCTGGGGCAATATTGCATCTTATCATTAATACGGCGACGTACAGGTATCCCAGCGAATACGTTGTGCTGTTTGGAAAATTTTTGTAAATTTTGTTACGTGCGTAAAAGTTTAAAATTAGCCAAAAAGCCTTCATTGAATTCAATTTTAATGATAATTACGTATAAGACTGCAGACACAATGAATGAATTAAGCAACAATGTACCTAAATATACAAAATTTTATCAATGAAATATTTCTTGGTAACGTAAATAATTGGTTTTTCGAGTAGAATTTTAATCAGTCTATTTATATAAGTTTAGATCAATTTTTTGTGGAAATTTGCTTTTTTCTATTGTAAAATGCCAATTGGATGTGTCTGATTCATTTTTGAATGGCAAATTTCACATTGTATTTTAATTAGTTTCCATAATTAATTCACCTACGCATTCATGAGAACCTTCCAAATGATAAATTTTCAGCTATTTTCATTCCTCACAATTCACAGGAACAAGAAGAATATGCAACAAATGCAATTCAAACGTCATAAGCACAAAAGCTGTCAGTTCTTTTATTCAAAAGCACGAGCAACATGCAATTCTTCGTCATATCCTTCCTTTCCCTCGTATATCATCTGTTCCCCTTCTCTTTTATGTGCTTTTTGCCTTCATTTCATTTCTCTATTTTTTTTTCCTTTAAATGGCAATGAATTTTTGAATGAGCACACGATACAAAGAATCCATGTACCAGCAACCAACATGTAGTTTGCAGCAACATGACATCAAAAAAAAAAGAGGAAGAATGAAAGCATAAAAGAAGTGGATGAAGTAAATACAAAATAAAGAAAAAAAATTTTACGTCACAATCATAAATCAAGTGTAGTAAAGTGAGAAGCTCATGATCGGATCTTATGCTGTGAATTATGGAGAAGAAATTGTTTCATTTCGTACACCGACAGACACGTACATTTGAGCTTTAATGCTCGAAAATAAGCATTTGGTTTGTATTTGATTGTATTTTGAGGAAAATGCACTGAAAATTAATTGGAAGCGCATTTAAAGGCAATTGGAGGTGATTTTAATGGGAATGATTGGTTAATGACAGTTTTGAATGGATTCAGAATTAGATCCTGTAGAGCTGACGAATAGAGCACTACTTGCTTTGCGTACGTGACTTTGAAAAACTCACTGGATCAAGTTATCCCGGTAGTTACTTGATTTCGATCAACAGAAAGAGTTTAGTTCCAAAAAAGGATTTTTTGGTGTGGGATTCATGAAATCCCTTATCAACGGCATATTATCGGGAGTTCAGTAGTTAGAAAATACAGAAAATCTACAATTTATGTATGAAAATGTGCTAATTAGTCGAATAACCTCCGATAGCTCAACGGTAAGAGCATGCGACCGAAAACCATAAGACGTGGGTTCAAATCCCACTCTGGACCAGTTTCCTCCTCTCTGAATCAGACAAAACCACTTAAACTCTTCTCCAAATCCAGTCAGCCACCAAAAAAAACCCAAAATCACCCATATCAATAAACTAAGCTCTGTCCCGCGCTATCAAACTGACCAAAAGCATTTCCAATTTCCCTATAAAAATAATTGCTTAAGAAAAAGCAAGTAAGCATGTAATCATTCTTATTGCACATCTATCTAGAATGATTCCCTCGAGGATGGATGTAACACAAAAAGCTGTAGCATTTACGTTTTATTCCCTTTCTATCTACTCGAATATAAATAAAAAATATGAAGCTTCTGCAGTGAAAGGGATAGAAGGATAAAGAATGAACAAGAAGTGGCAATCTCTCAATAAAATATAGACATTTTTACTTCTTTAACAATCGATTGTATATAACATTGAAATAAGGGCGAACTATTATGATACAGTATTAAATTTTTAACCAAGGGATGAGATGAGACAGACCTTTTTTATGAGTTGTGTTTTAGGAATAATGGTAAGTGGTCGTTTTGGATGTCAACTGGATTCGGATGTTGTATTGTATAGTTGACTAGACTTTGGGTTTATCAATTTGTCATGCTTAGTTACTGCGCTGGAATTAGAGATCAATTGTAATCCATGGTCTCTCTAAGATGCCGCCTGAAACTGGTGCTATGGATGACTACAGCTTGTCAACTTGTCAATTTGCAGTACAACAAATTAGAGGCAACTGGATCATTTTGTATGAAAAGGTAATAGGCATGGATGTTGTCTTAGATTCTTCAGAGTAACTTAAACACTTTTCAGTCATTGTCCACTTGTTTGGATCTATTTTGACTCTATTAACTGATTCTTTCTTGTCAATCCTAAGGTAATACCTCCTTATCTACTTTATTCTGTTTCCGTACCAATTAATTGTGATCCATGACCTCCCAGAAAGACTGAAAACTCAGGTGAAAAGTGACACTAAATAAACAACAGTTACAAAACTGCCAAACCTTGTCCTCGAGCTGTCTGCCACCATGTGACCATGAGACATGTCACCTTATTGTTGCTTACCACATACTCCTTCAAACTCATTTTGTCAATTTCACATTTTAGCCTTTAAAATGCGCTCTAATCACAAACTTCAAAATTCCCATCCATTCACAACTTTATAACTCCATTCCTTTTATTCTCTATAACTGAATATTTCATTGTATCGATAAATTTATAAATTTTATTATACAATACTTTTCTACATGCTTAACTCACCCGAGTATCGACTTCACTTTCTGCTCATATTTTATCATAATATGCAGCTTTTGAAATAAAATAAAATTATTTTAAAGTATATAGCATTAATTTTATAATAATACACCGTACAATAGTTGTGTGGATTATGTATGTGTGGAGGATATTGTGCATTATAATTTTGATCATATGTCACTTAATCAGGTCAAAGAATGTAGGATGTTCTCGTTTTGAAGCGATTGTTTAAGAAAATATTCAGTTTAAGGTTAATTTATTCAAATTTTTAGAGGAAGCTATTTTGTTGGTGGAATGGTTTCATTGTTTGGGATATGGTTATTATGTAATGAGTTGGAAAGTAAGTCGCGTTTTTCGAATGAGCTAGAAACGGAGATCCGAATAACACAAATCGGTTAATTGATCAAAAATCTGGCTCCAGATCAGCGTGACTGTGACGTAGTGTCGGATAAAAGTCAAATTAGAGTCATGTGGCCTGGTGCCGGATTTAAGTCCAATCAGATTCATATGACCTAGTGTCGGATTCTGGATTGATTAACCGGCTTGCGCTCTTCGAGTGAATTCGATGTCTCATTTTGCAGGGTCCAAGTTGGTACAGTCCGTTATATCAAACGATTTGTGTCAATTCAATTATGATGTTTAGGTCTAAGACGCTAAGTACGTTGGTACAACTATCCCAAAAGGCACACAACCAGAAAATAGTCTTCCAGCTCTGACATGGAGTCAAATTCGTTTGAAGTTGAGGCTTATTCAAGAGTCAGGCTGGTCTTAAATTACCATTGTTTGTCTATTCCACGCCGTATCCCTTTCAGGCATCCTTACACGCGAACTCCTTTGTATTGAGTTAGATTCTTAGCACCCAAAGCTATTTTTATTCAAATTTGACAACCCCACCTTACAAATACTCTGGAAAGTCAATAAATCAAAGTTAAAATGACAAGTATCATATTAGAAACTTGCAAAAAGGATGATTTATGAATAATTCAATAGCAAAGCTATGTAAACAGTTCTAAAAGATTCAATATTTTGGAGTCTACCTACCTATTGTATCCCAGATTTTAATCCTTTTCTATTAAACTTTATAATTATCATAATTGACTGAATGTTATTTTAGTTCTAAAATAATATTGAATTTACTAAAATAACAACATGATTATTTAGCGGAAGTTTGAATATTTTCCACCAAATACATCCCTAATTATCAAGAAATTTTATTCAAAAACACAATAGAGATGGTTAAAAAAATTGTTTTTCCTTCCTGCGGGATGTTCATGTATATATGTAGTTTATAAATCATTGCTTAGATACGGTGTTAGGTAAGACATCAATGAGAATTCTCAGGAAGTTTGTGGGTTTTTTTGCGATGTGCATATTTTTTATCATATTCATGTCGAATTTATCTTGAAAAATATTTATCATTGAAAAAGATTTAATAATAATTTTCTGAGAATATATTTTCATGCATATCTCATCGATTTTTTGCAAAAAATCTATAAACATCAATATTCGAAACATATTCAGATTCAATAATGATTGATGGGGAGATGCTTCATGATAAATTATTAATAATAAGAAGTTCAGTCAAGATGGATTGGCATGAAATTTGTTTGTGATACTAAGAATTTTATCACAATTTTTGATGTTTGATGTGAAAATTTTGTGACTTTTCAATGTTATTTGATAAATTTCTTCGAAAACAATCAGGCTACGTCATTGGTGACGTCTTTATCTAGCATGAAACATTGAGACATGATCTAACCCGAATGACACACCATGTGAAAAACTTTTAGGGCGACGTGACTTCGACCTTAACAGGCTTAGAGCTTGAGTCTATAACAACAGTATAGCTGATCCAAGAACACTACATTCTGACTTATTAATGCCTTGTGCTTTTGAGATAATCCAAAAGACGGATCCAATGGTTCAAATCCAAGTCCCAAAATCAAAATTAAAAGCATAAATTTCAGAATAATTGTCAAACTCGAGAACAATCTCTTTTGAGGATCTACTATGTTTTTTGACTAAAACCGTTGTTTGGAACTCTACTACTTCTAAAGTTCTAGAGGATAAAAGTACGCTTACCCACCACACAGTTCAAGTGGGTTTCAAAACCCACGACTGACGTTTTCCATTCGTATGCTCCTCCCTACTGAGTAATCAGAGGTTGTTAGAGAGAATGACACAAATCACGCTTGAACTTTCTTTCTCTATCCAATGCACATTGCATAGCTCTTAAAGCTGTAATTGGCAGACGGAAGCCAGCGACAGAGTCAAATTTGAGGGAGACCATGGATCGCAATTGATCTGTACGGCCAGCAAAGTAAGTTAGTAAGTTGTATTGAACCACAGTACAAATTCAACAATTCGTGACATTTCAGAACTTTTCCATTCAAAATTAAATCATTTAAGTAATGACCTACTTCTCATATTTCTTTTCGTGGGATTCCTCGAAACAATTTCCATCCACACCGCATCACAGTCTTTTAAAAAGAATCAATTCAATAAAATTGTAATAATACTTATCACTTTTCCTCCTACACGCAAGATTCATAAAGAGCCACCAAACCCAGAATCACCGTTGTATGGGCGAAAAATCACTCAATTTATGGGTGAATGGACTAAGTCGATGAAAACTGTGTCATAATCATTGTGGTGGCGTAGGTGTCAATAAAGGTGAGAAAAATTGGTGGGATCAATTTTGTGATTCTGAATATAATTTTATTCGGTTATTTTAGGAGTTTCAAAAGAAGTGCTGACTTGTAGACCTAAACTGAGCGTTTTCTTGAGAATATTCAAACTATACTGTCACGCCACACAAGTTGTCCACCACTGTTCTCAGAATACCTACTTAGAGCAGTTTAATAACAACATGCATTACTATCTCATAATATTTAATTCAATTCCTCAAAATATCACCTCATATCATCCATACAAGTCATATGTTCTACTCCAATATGCTAACACGTGATATTCCATCTACCAAAAGCAAACATCTATCCAAAATATTCTCCGAAATGCTACATATAATTGAAAGTCTTCTTCCTTAATTTGTCATAATTTCTAAGAAAATTAATTTGGCTGTCACATTTGCGATAAGTGGTGTTTGCGCTAAGATATGTCTGTATATATCACAAAATTACGTTCCAAGTCTGAATATTGTTGATTCTTGGAATTTCGCAATGACTATATCCATTAAATTGAGAGAATGTCTCTCAATATTCTCAATTTTGAGAGTGACATTTTTAGTACAAAATGATTTTTTTAGTACAGAAAGCAAAATCGAGAGTGAAATTTTGAGTTTCTCTTTAAAAAACCCCTAAAAGTGCTCCTGAACTTTTAATAAAAGCAAAAACTCAGCCGTCATGGTCTACGAGAGGCAAAAAAGTTGTATTTACAGCGATTGTCGTCTACATATGCCATACACAGACATTCATTCAATTTACACAAAATCATGATGATTGTTTTGCTCATGGCTGAATATTTTTCAACTTCTACCCTAATTGACCTCATTGTTATCAGGATAAAAATTCTCACACACTCCTACTTCCATATCAAGTGGAATAGGAACAAGAAAGAAAAAAAGGAAAACTAGAGATGAAAATTATGGTAGAAAAAAATGGGAAGGAAAAACTGATTTCTAATTAAAAATTATTTTTTCAAGTGTGTGAGGAAAGGTCTATTATGTTTTGAAAGAATTGGCACCAATGACGATGGGTGAGGAACAGAAATTGAAATTTTTTTAAGAGAAATGTTGTTTTATTTTTTGAGAATTTGGGGTTGGGGCGCATTTTTTTTGAGTTTAATGTTAAGGAACTATGCATATAATTTTGGGATGTCATCCTGAGCAGATATTTACTGTTAGGTAGGGGGGTTGTCTGAAATTTTTGGTGACTGTTTTCTCTAAAAAACATAGAAAATTTGATGCGTTTTACTCCAAAGAGAGGAAGTTGACCCCAAAAAGCCCACCCTATCTACAACCTGGCTACTGGAGTCAACTCACATACTGAAGGGTTGCCATTTGTTGCCAGTGAATTTTCATACTCAACCCTGGACTCAAACTCGTTAAAGCGTTTCTTAAAATTTCTAGATTCCTCATCTAACTTCAGTGTTTGACCCATCAATTTCACAAACAGCTTCTGGCGAGAGTCGAACCTCTGTGTTTCGAATGCAAAGTTTTCAGCTTGGTTACATCTTGTCTAACCAATAGACCACTTAGGTTTTTGCTGTTAAATAGCAAATCCGTCTTTTTGTACTCCGAGCAAACATGGAACATGCTTATGAGTGTGCTTACAATTGTTAATTATGCTCAAACATATTGATTGAGTATAGTCATGAGGATGCTCATTTAGGTGAGCGTTTGAAGTCACTTGGCTTTCCCTATACAATATCCGAGTCAATTCGATTCCTATCAGTGTTGATATGGACTGCCTTTGAAAAAGGCATTGCCTTTGCCTTTGCAAAGATTTTGCCTTTTTCAAAGGCAGAAAAAATTGCCTTTGCCTTTTTTCTGCCTTTGAAAGATTTTTTTTTTGAGAAACTTTGCCTTTCCATTGCCTTTGCAAAGTTTGTCTTTTTTAAAGTCAAAGGCAAGATATCAACACTGATTCCTATTCGACCTCTGGGTACGTATGCTTAATATAAGCTAGGGTACAATTCTCTTGCATTTCTCTATACCTTAAAAATCACCACAAAAAAATCTCAATTTCCTCAAATCTTCTTTCACATCCAATAATTAAATAACAATGAAGCCAACCAAACACAACAAAAGCCTTTACAGTCAATCCAACAGTACAACAACATTTTTACTATCAAATTTACATTAAAAAAGCATTTACGATGATACAGCAATTAAAAAAGGTCCATTCGGAAGGGCATACATCCGACATAAAATGAAATAAAAAAAAAGAAGCTTGTCCTCTTCAAAATCAAGAAGAATTTATTTAAATAACAAAAAAAGAGAAAAAATTCATGCACAATGTAAATGAACGAATGAATGAATTGGTCATGGTCGAAAGGATAAATAGATAATGAAAGCAATCTTGAGTAAAACAAATTATGATGAAAAGCGAGAAAGCTTTCCTTTGAGAATAATGCATGGGATGTAAGTTATTTATGGAAATTTTTGTTTTTGGCTCGGCTTTGAGAGAGAGAATTTAGCACGTATTTTTAGCTAAGAAAAGGAAGGAAATTGGGAATTTTAGGAAAAAAGGAAGCATTTTTTAAGAAAATTAATTAAACCATGAGTGACGTCTAACATTTGGGAGAGTAAAAGGGTCTTCAAAGCAGGGTCAATGTCTTCTGAATTTGAGTCACTTGATCAGCTGACTGACTATAGATTCACTAATTACTTCTTATTTTGGAAATTCTAAGAATTAGAACTGAACTTGTTATTGAACTGAATGTGTCCTAATACTGAACGTGTCTCTAAACTTAAAATTTTCTTAAACTGAATTTAAAAAAACTGGACTCTTCCCAGAACCAAACTTTTTATAAAACTGATTTTTTTCTCTTCAAAAACTGGTTTGATGCTTAAACAAAACTTGTCCTTAAATTGATCTGAACATACCCTCAAACTGAATTTGTCCTCAAACTAGACTCGTCCTTACACTGAACTTGTTTTTTAACTGAACTTGTCCATATAATGAACGTGACCTGAAACTGGACATATCCATAACTTTGAAAAGCTCTCAAAGGTTTGTGTGCGTTTTTCTTTGGGTACATTGTTTCGGAAAGGAAAAGATGAAGAGTGCATTAGCCGGAATTGCTCTAAAACATGCATTTTTTGCGTTACCTAACAAATAACCGCCCCCGATTAAAAAATATCCACAAAAAATTATTAATTGATGTAACTGAACTCAATTCAAAAGCAACAACTTTATCATGAACTGACCATAAAATAAATCCATTGAAAAAATTTCATGACAATTCCCTCTTACCGCGCATAGCCCCTTTTTTATCACTCAATAATTTTCATTACTACAAGTTCATTAAAGCGTGAATGACCCGCAACTCAATCAAATGTAAAAAAATCGAATAAAATTCACATTTTTTTGATCAAATAGGTTGAAAATAACAAAAGGACTAATAAAATTTAGTTTAAATATGCTTAAAATTGAGGCAAATGGAAGAAAAAAAAAACATGCCAATAATATTCTGTGAACTGGATCGTTAATAATCGATGTCAATGAACTTGTTCCTTTTGTTTAGAATTAAGAAGAATTTTTCGGGTCGAAGGACAATTTTTATTTTGTCTTACAAGTCATTTGAAGAAGTGTTGTTTTATGGACTAATATTAAGGAAGAGTGGTTTGGTGTCACACTTTGGCTGGATGAGTGATTGGTTAGATTGCTGACTGACTGGTTGTTTTGGTGGGTTGCAAGATGGGCGGATAATGGATTGGAGAACTAAACTTGTTCTCAAACTGGATTGAAGGACTAAATGTATCCTCCTGACTTACTGGAACTATCAAGCTTCGACTTGGAGCCTAGGTTGCTACAAAATGCATTTTATCTTGCCGAATCACAAAGCTTGTGCAAACTGAACTTAATCTTGATTAGGTTTTATTATTCGTTCTTCAGAGATCAGACTGGAAGTTCTTACTGTATTATTTTGGATTGTTGGCTTACCAGCTAGCTTCTCAGAAAGTACAACTGGAAGAAATGCACCACCAGGTGTAAAGACGCTAATGACGGAACGTACAGCAACTGGGCATGATCTTCGGCCTCTTCGGTATTTTGAAATTTGAATAAATCTGCCGAAAATGAACTGTCTGTCAAAATTCCAAAACTGTGCCTTTACAAAGCAAACAATTTCCATTTTATGCAGCCATAGAAAATGCGCCCAGTTCATACCATAAGAACCCATTATTATAATTTATTTTCGAGTAACTGTGAGTATCCATGAGTGGATGTAAGTGCCATGACATGATAAAGCATACATGTAGGCTGCCAGTGGTCTTTTGTGCAAGATAATTTACCAGAAAATGACATGAGACTTTTCATGAAAAATTTTAATTGCTGTAACTAAGGTCATCGGACTGCATGTCGATCTCAAGGACATCCTTAACAATTCCAAAAGAAATCTGATGTTTTCTGATTTTATTATTGTCATAAAGGCAGCAGTAGCATTCATGCTGAGCAACCCAAAAAGGATGTATGTAATAAGACATCTTTTTTAAGGTATTATAGCCAACAAAAAGGGGATGACCATGAGTATAATCCAATAATCTTCAACAATAAAAAATCATTTGTAACCATTAAGCATGGCCAAAATGACTGCCGGGATTTCAAGGCAATTGAATAAAATTACCGCATGAAAGGTAAAATATACCCTCGCTCCACAGTAGATTTACTTCCATTTTTGATATATTGCCAAGGCAAATTTTTTATAGCAATAAAAAAAAAATAAGGCAAAATTTATGCATCAAAAAATTGAAATCAAAACATGCATAATCAGACATGAGTTTTATGATAAAATTATGTATTATTATTGCTTTTATTTTAAATGGATGCAAGCCATAATTATAAATCATATTTAATAATATGAAATATTTCATGCATGAATAATAATAAAATAATAAAAATGAAGCCTCATCCTCGTTTATGGCATAATGAAGAATCCACATTATAAAAAAAATGTCCAAAAAAGTATTTTTGAAAATTTTACGTAAATTTATCGTTTTTAATTATAAATCTACATTGAACATGATGTGAATTTCAATTATCGTACGCAACTTACATGCGAATGATTATGAAGTAGAAAGTATGGAATTGAATTAGAATTTTAGATTTTTGTTGACGCAGTTCTTTTGTGAATTAATGAGTTGAAATTAATCTTGTCTATTTGCCACCTCTCAGGCAGGTTTAATGCCTCTAAGGCAGGTTTGACTTTTTGAAGCTTGAAAGAGCTGCTTGATGTCGAATTCAGTTTAATATGTAGCCGACTCTCATTTTCTATCCAAAAATCCTTGCAGCCAAGCTCTTATGTCTGATTTGGCGCCGAATTCGAATTTTGATGAAATTTTTGATCGATTAACCGATTTATGGTGTTCAATTTGGCTGCATCCGATCGTCCCGGTGTAGTAAGGGCAACTTCCAGTCTTCTCTTGAATACGACACCATAAAGAACAATCCGTGCTGTTTGGGAGAGAATCACGAGTATCTGTTTTAATTTATGACCAGATTTTATCACTTGTTAGGGGCATATTAACTGGACATGTTGTTATAAGACCTGTAGAAACTCCATTAAATAAGGTCTTTATATCCGACATTGTGGATGGTAAAATTGCTCGTGATAGACCAAAGAACTCCTGGATGGAAGCTTAGTCGATAGAGACAGTATTGCATTTGACTTTGGTAATTGGCAGGCGGAAGCTGCTATTAGAGCCAGATTTAGGAGTCATCTGAGGGAGGCCATGGATCACAGTTGATCTGTACGGCCAGCAAAGTAAGGGGCTTAGTCAAGATTGTTTGAAGGTCAATCCCCCATTTTTAACCTTAATCCTATACTACATCCATTCCATTTGAAATTCCATGTTCATAATTAGTCCAAAAAAATCCCAACCTCACTCCTATCGCTAGTACTTTCCAGATATGTTGCAAATATTTTCCACAGTTATAGCTGCTTCTGATACTTTGTAACCCTCGGTTATGCATGCTTAATGTTAAAATTCTCTAAAAACTCACAATCATACAAAAAGCATGCATTACTCTTGCTGCGATGCATTTCAACTTGCATACCAATTTCCAAGAACAAACTGTCAACTCACAAGCCTGAAAAAGCTCTCACATCAGGTACAGCAGCCACAAAGCAGCTATCAAGAAGTACGAAATAAAATAAATTGCAAAGGAAGGAAGTTCTTTCGCTTTTACTGCTTACTTGTGGTAAAATTCACATATCCATGGGCATATACATATCCACTTCCGCATATACACACAAATAGAATTGGTAAAGGAACTTAACATGCAAAGCGACATAGTTCATAGACAATGAAAAACATTCACATAAAAATAAAAAGCTTTTTCCTTTTTCCATCTTTTGCCGTTTCCTATTTTGATGTATGATATAATAAGAAATCCTTCGTTTCGTACCATATTCTCCCATCCACGGACCAACCACACACACCATCATCATCATCATCATCATTGTCATTCGACTCTTTTATCTTTTCATTTCCAAGCTCGTAGACAATTTGAATCCAAAAAAGCATATAAAATTAAGAAGATGAGAGGAAAAGTAAAAGAGTACAAAAAAAAAAGAAGGAAGAAATTTATGCTCCTTTGTCCTTTTAAAGCTCCGGCACTAAAAGAGTACATAAATAAGAGGCGAGCTCCATATCTTTTCACAATAAAATTAATTTACCATAACAATCATAAATTATTTTCGGTTTTATGTGTTTCTCTTTTTTTTGAAGCTTAATTTTTCTAATGATTGTGGTTGCTGATGTGCTTGTTGGGTGGCAGTTTGTCATTGGACAAAATTAATTGATGTGTAATTTTTTTATGGTCATGAAAATGCATCATTGAGCTTTTTTGTGTGCAGTTGTTTTAAAGTGGAGCATGTGATGTAATTGATAAAATCAATAATTGATGACTTTTTGAGTCAATTTTGATTCCTTTGTTCATTTTTTATTATTATACAAATTGACAGGTAGATCTGTATCTGATTTATGAGGAACAACACTTCAAAACTGAAAACCCGAGCGGGACAATCTGGTGAATTGCGCTTTTTGACGTAATTATTCGCCAGGTCCAAATCTGTTGTCAAGGAGTCGTTTATGCAACTTTTCATCTTACTATTAATACATGGTCAAACCTGTGTCCTAACGAACACAGTGTGTTATTCGGGAAATTTACAGTTTGAACTAGAGTTTCGGACAAGAACCGCATTTGCTGCATTTTATGGACGCAGTTCTGCAGTTTTCTAAGGTTGTAACTTATAGCTCGTCCAAGTTTGCGGGCATGCATTTTCTTTCTCCAGTTATGCAGTTTTGAACAAACTCTAGTTCTGACTCTCGGAAGGGATATTTATTGACAAGCCACAGATCGCTTCAGAATTTGATTTTGATTCGAAGAGTCTTTTTAGAGAATCTGCTTGAGAATCTCTTAATAGGTGAACGGCAACTTGGAATCTACAAATAAAAAGGACGAACAATAAGCAGTTCGAATCTCAAATTGTTGCTGAATTATCATAATGACTCTTAAGTGGCCTTTAGATTCTCGAGGGTTCTCATCTGTCAAAGTTAAACAAGTTGCCAGAAATTCAAGTTGACTCGGATTTTGTATAGAAAAGTTGGCTCAAATCGACTCAACTTCATATTACATTTGAGTCAACTTCGAGTTTTAGTTCCCCTAGTGAACAAAAATACGTTAGAATTAGTCATCAACTGGACATTTACAAGCCATCAACTAGTTGTAACGTATTTTTGTCCACTTATGTTTCAATAATCTCCACTTCCTTTAATCTTCTAACTGCGTTCTAGAACTCATGCGAATCCTTCCCAACTTACCATTACTTTCTCCCCTTTTCACTTCTTCTTAATTCTCTTGTTCCTCATTGTAGACAAACACACAATAATTTTCTGTATACATTTTAAGGAAATACAATTTGTGAGTGAGAAGAAAAGCACATAGAGAAGAAGTAAAAAAAAACTTAAATCTTATTGTAATGAAATTATAAATGTTAAAAACAGAGGAAGTGGAAGAATATACGACATTCCAGACATTACTCAAAATTACGTTCAGTAAAAGGAATTCTGTTGATTTATTTTCTTAAGGGACTTAAAATATTGTATGTTATACTGTATTGTGGATATTGCTATTATTGCTATTATTGCTTTAATGATGACGAATTCATTTTAAAATTTTCTGTGGCAAGTCTATTATAAATTTTCATATGCCAGGCACACAGCAACCCAGAAATGAAATATTAAATTGAAAGTGGAAGTGAAATTTGTGTGTTTTGTGGATTGAGGAAGTTGAATGAGTTATTGGATGAAAATTAAGTGTTGATAAATTGTATTTTAGGGAAGTTATAAATTAGTATAGGAACAATTATTGAGGGGAGAAATTCATTAATGAGCTTGATTAATTTTGTTGAATTAAGTTTAGTTTGGGCGTGCTGTATCGAGGACTATGAGGAAGAAAAATGGGAAATTTAGCTTGATTTAGCTTCAGAAATGAGAGGAAAGGTGGGTGGGATGGGTAAAAATTCGTAACATAACAACTGGACGACCTCTGGCAGAAGGAACTGATTTAGTCGATTGAGTATATTCATCAGTAAGCTCATTTAGGTGAGTATGTTCGTTGTCTGTTAGCGAGCCACTTAACCGCTATGTCGACAATACCCTGATACAACCGTGATGGCCCTTTTTGCACCATTTCGATGTCTACGCTTATATTGCAACTTATACAAAATTGTAACTTTGAGACTTTACCATCCAACATACAGACACATCAACTTGAAGCTCCATCTCTTGATTGCATTCAATTGATATCATTCCGGAAATGCACAGACGAGCACATTCATAATTCAAAATGTTTTTTCCTCAAATTGTCACCCAACAGACACAACATAAAAGCGCATCAATATGAATGAGCAGCCAATAACCCGAAAACCTACATTCATAGTCTATTAATCTCATAATTCGATAGCAAATACCTTAAAAAAACTTAGTGACAAAAACCATAAATTTCTGATCAAGATGAAAACATTTCTTCTACTTCCGTTCATCGGAATTGGAACAAGTAAAATCAATAAAAGAAATTTTTTATGTCCAATACCAAACATCTCAATTTGAGGCACGGAAAACCTCAACAAGAATGTACGGAATAATAAAAAATAAAACAATGATGGCAAAAATATCACTTCCACTAACCAATACTAATAAATTATAAATTGAAATAAAAAAACTATTTGTTAAATGAGATGAAAAACCGAAAACCATTAAGCAACTACTTTTCCTCTTCCTTCCTTTCATTGTTCATTCTGAGAAAAAAAAATTCTTTCATTTCTTCATCTTCTTCTTTTGTTTTTTCAGCCTCCTGAACACTTAAATGTGTCGATATATAAATAATTTCCTTTATTCTATAGATGGATAGACATTTATTGTTATTCGAAGAAAATAAAAACGGAATAGGAAGTCGAGTCGACAGTGAGGAGGAGGTAAAAGTGAAGTGAAATTGAAATGCTTTTTACGATTCTTTAAGACTGACTTGTTTACTGGTTTTTTATTCATTCTAGTTAGAATTGTGGTAGCTGCTTTATACTACAGTAGCTGGGTATGTGGGATTTCATTGAATACTCATTGTTACTATTTATTATTGGCTTCAGACATCAACAATATCAACACAGAGTAGAGTAGTTTAGTTTAAAATTTTTGAGTTGCTTGATGCTTAAATGGACCAATTGTGATTCATTAGAATTACTAATCTACCTTCAATTTCCTATCAGAATCAAATCCTTTATGAACCCACTAACAGGTACATTCAGTTGCGTCATTCGAATTGGATCGGTCAATCAATATTACACAACTAATCTGACTAAAGCATTTACTATTCAGACTTGGAAGATCCAGAGATTGACATTTTATGCGTCTCATGGCTAATGACAGTTTACAGAGTTAGGTTTGCGAAACTTCGCACTCGAACCCTTACTTACTTACTGTGACATAGTTCTTATGTGGAACTTAGGTTACAACAACAAAAGACTTTCTATTTGACTCTGTTGCTGATTCTTATAACCTAATTTGTAGATAGTCTTCATGTTGAGTTGTTCATCAATTTTCTGAGCCGTCTGGACGCCGTTTCTTTTGCGGATTTCAACCTAGAGCGGTTGAAAACTCACTTGTGACCTGTCTCAGTAATGTCTCTTTACTACAGTTTATTCTGGAATCAAGAACAATTTATTAGCCGGCATTAATGCCTGTAGGTTGCCTATAAAAGTGGATAACATTCGAAAAAGGACATTTGAAAAAATTCCCATGTCGAGTCTCGAACCCATGATTGCTGTGTTCAATGATTAAGTCCCAAAGAACGAAACCACTACGTCACCCAGCCACTCCTATTCACACTAATTCAACTAGCTAATAAGCCAAATAATAATGTTTAAATTAGCATGCATTGAGCATACAATATTCCGTATGGTCGAGTATGGTCGAGTAAACTCTATATAAGAATATCTCCATATATATCTTCATGAATACTATAATTTTTTCCCCATCAATGAATCTGAAAATTTATTTAGAATCTAACATTTGAGTCTCACATTGCTGTACCGTGAGAATATTTTCCTGTCAACTACCAAAGAGAGATCTGAGAAAATTTTGACAGTGTATCCAAAATGCGAGTAAATTTCTCATTAAAGGAAATTCTCTGTGAAGAAGAATTCAAGAGAGCAAAAGTTCACATCAGCATACAGCATCCCTTGCTGCTCTTCTCTCACAAAAGCTTTGTTCTCAAATTCTCTCAAAAATTCTCAACTAGCAAAAAAGAAAAAAAAGATGAAAATTGTGTGTGGGAAAATTGCAAAAAAAGGAAAAATTGGTACAGAAAACAGCCAGTCAAGTTCACAAGCATCGCAACAGAAAATTTCCTATGTTGATTTTAGTTTCGTCAAAGCGGTCGTGAAGATCAAATGTGGAAACGAATTTCGCGTTGAAGTAAAAATCAAAAATTTTTTTAATTTTTTTGTGATTGCCAAAAAAAAGTTTAAAAAAGAAAAAATTTCAAATTAACTTTTTTTTATTGTTAAAAAATGTGCGGAAGAGATAATAAAAAATTATTTTGGCTTGAATTGTTGTCATGAAAAGCAATTTATATCCACAAAAAAATGATGAAAAAAAGTTTAATTTCTTTGGGAAAATTTAATTTTCCATCCGGTCAGTCACTCATCCGGAGAGGGTGATAAGAAAAGGAATTTACATTTTTATCTGTGAATTGAGGAACTGAGAGCTTCTATTTGGATATTTTTGAGGAGGAATAAGAATGGACAAAAATTATTGAACAGTTGAAATTGAATTATTCATTCAATTAAGACTCAATTTGGTGTGTAGAATTGTTATAGGTTTTGTGAGATTTTTCGGGTCTGTTTGGAATTAACAAAAAAAAAAAGTTTTTAATTTTCTTTTTATTGAATTTGAATATTTGGACTGAGTTACTTGAGTGCAATTGAAAATTAAATTGAAGTGACAAAAACTGGATTTAAAATTTCTAAAATAATTCTTAAAAATCTCGAAAAATTCAAAAATTACTAAAAATAGTCGAAAATGAACTTAAGTGACTGTTTCCAATAAATTAAAGGATTATATTGAATAAAAGTTTTAATTTTCAATTGAAATTGAAAGTGAAAAAAACAATACAAAATAATTCCGAATTTATTAAAATAAATTTTGAGTGTTTTAAAGTTTAAGTCAGTGAAAATTCAGTGAAATAATCGAATTTATCAAGTTTTAAAAAAATGTTTTTGTTTTCAAAAAATATATTAAATTAGAAAAAGTAGAATTTTTGTTGAAAATCAATATTTTTAAATCAAATAAGAAAGCAAGTTAAGAAAAGTGTGTTAAAATATAATACTAAAAACATATTTAATAAAATGAAAACTTTCAATCAAATTTCATTAAAGGTTGACTAACATAAAAAATTGACAAATCTGTAAAATGCAAATTTCGAGAATTGACAAACCAAAAATGCAAAAACTTAAATTGATAAACCAAAAAATGCAAATTAATAAAAAAAAAATGACAAATCCAAAAAATGCAATTTTTAAAAATTGACACAGATTTGTCAAATACAGATCTAATATGCAAATTTTGAAAATTTTAAAATTTTAAAATTGGCAAATCTTCAAATTTAAAAGATGAAAAACTTCAAAAATCTGTAAATCAAAAATTATTAAAATTAACAAAAGTTTAAAAAAAATTCAAATCAATTGACCAAAAATTCAAATTTTATAAATTAATCAAAAGTTCCAAATAATTACAAAAAATTTTAAATTATATCCTGAAAATAATCTCTCTTAAAAATTATAAAACGTGGAAATCGTCTTACATAAATTAAACAATGTGAAAATTAATAATAAAAAAGTGAAATATGATAATTTGATAAAGTGTGAGAGATGAAAATTGTATGCAAATTCATGCAACAATGGAAATTTAAGAGCTATAATTATGAAATACAATAACAATAAATGTTGGATGTTCAAGCAGAATTTTTTTGCTTATAAAAAAGGTTTTCAAAATTGAACGTGAGAATGAGAAATTGTTGAAATTTCCGGCACAAGTGGATGGAAGGTTGATGAAAATTTCTGAGAATATTTTAATTATGAATGAAAATTGATTTTTAAGGGAAAACAAAGTAAAAACTTAAATTGGACAAATTTAAAGATTGGATTTGGAGGAAGAATTTGCAAAAATTTCAAAATTGAACAAAATTGTTGAAAATTCTCCAAAAATTGGAAGAAAATCACATAAAATCAAGCAACCTTTGGAAAACAATCCACCCCAAAACAAGAAATTTTCCCTAAAAAGTGATTAATGTCAGCAAATTAATTCAAATTAATTCTTAATCTCAGCAATCCAAGTTATAAATAAAAAAATTCAGTGTTGATTGTGCAAAAAAGTGACGAAAAATATATTAATGAAGTGCTCCATAAAGTGCTTAACTAATTTCAATATTCGACACCATTAAGAGGATTTAAGGCAGAAAAAAAGAATAACAAGAAAAAGTCAACTAATCTTATTCGCAGTTCTATCACGTTATTTTGTAAGTTGAGCAATAAAATTATTTTTTTTTTACTTCCATTTCCCGATTGCGAGAAATTTTACACGGGCACTTTTCGCGAAGCGTAGAATGTGATTTAGAAATTTAATATATTTTTTTTGGGTCTTTTTATGAAGAATTTTTCATTAAATTGTCAGAATTTTTTTTTTGGGTGTTTTGATTTGAGAATTAATTTAACCTTTATTGTTACTGAATGCTGGTTGCCTTTTTAACATCTGGCAGCGTGTTCTGAAAACCACAATAACTCATATATTCTTAGTTTACTTCTTTGACCGGGCAGATTGTGATTCATGAACTTACTCGTTAATTCCCGATTTCAAGTCCAATAAAATATTTATTGAAAGCTTTCTTCTATAATAATTGCATATTAACAAGCTTTTTCCATCCTAAATTCCATTCTATTGAGAATTCTCGTTGTTTCTTTTAAATTTAAGACAAATTTAGGATTGTTTTAAGCAACATACCTTTTTAACGACCATTTGAAATTCAAAAAATCTTTCGTTAAGTTTTGTAATATATCAATTGAGAGCTAACTTCAGGTCAGTTGAAATTTTAATTTGTGAAACGTAAATTACTTTTTTTGTGAATTTAACTTAATTTATTGTTTAGTGAGTGAAAATAAGGCAAAGACTGAGAATCTTAAGCTGTAGATTAAAGAATAAGTGCAGAATAATTGAAAGAAACCTAAAATTAAGACATATTTTGTAGAAAAAAATAGTTAAAAGATTTTCAACTTTATTTGTGTAATGAATTAAATGTTTTAATGCTGCAGAAGACAGTAAAGCTGATTCAGATTTAATATTTCAATAGTTCTAATGATATTTGGTGAGAAAATGCGTTTAATCTAAGAGAAAATACTTTTAAAAATATTGATGAGAAAAGCATAGCAACAATTAAGTCACCAGGCTCTATTCAGCCACAAACATCACAAATATTTTAATTGAATCCTTCAAACAACTTCAAAATGTTCTCAAACATTGCCTTAAAAAAGAAACTTTCAATTTATTTTCCCCGTAAAGCTTCAACTTTCTATAATTTTTCTCACAACAACAAAAATCATTTCATTTCCCAAAACAACTTCATTCCTCAGGAGGAAAATTTAGTAATCTAAAAGTCTTCACGACGTGTCAAACGCTTTTTCTCTCCCCTTCACACAAAAGTTTAAAAAAAAAAGTTTCTCCTTCTCTCATTTCAAATTCATCGCGTACACAAAAGTGATGTTATCAGCTGCTTAAATAAATTCTATCAGCTGTTTCGATTTTTTACTTTTATTCCCTTCCTTTCCCTAGTGTGGCAAATTTATTTGAACTATTTTCGAGTGAGTTGGGGAATGTGAAATTGATCTGGAGTAAATCTGAAAGTCAATAAGGTTTCGATTGGGAAAATATCGGATTTTATAGAATTTAAAGGAAGTTCTTGTAAAGTATTTGAGAGTGTTTGAATGTGAAAGATAGAGGAAAGGATTGTATTGATTGAAATATTTCACTATGTAGTAATAGGAGTTGCACTACAATGTGTAGATTGATGTTTGATTCTCGAGGGTGTTCTTGATTCAGAAGAGTTAGATTTGGATTGGAACTTTAAAAGGATTTAAAGGTTTTTTCTTAAAATTTCGACTTATTGTTGTAAGCAGAGCTCAAAGTCGACTCAGATTTTGTATGGAAAATTCGACTTGGAGCTCTGGCTGCAAGGATATGAATGCATATTCACCCGAAGAGCACAATTCAGTTAATCAATCCAAATTCCGGAACATTGACAACGTGACTCTCGAAAAGTACCAAATCTAAACTGAATATGGCATCAATTTATAGTCACGTCGACCTGCCAATGGATTTTTAGAATTCGTGCCATTCTAACATCCTTAACATTAAATTGCTGCTTTCAATAAATGCGCATCAAAATAATTTTTCTCAGAAGTATTTTTTTTTCAAACCTTTCTTTCCTCACCTAAGGCCTCAAGTCCTCAACAAAGTAATTTAGCAATTCCTTCCGAAGAATATCTTTACAATTCTCCACACTTTATCATAAATCAGTGGGCCTGTTTTTCTATAAATATATCTTTAATTTCAATTTTGCTACTTCAAATAATGATAATATTTCGTAATAAATTTCCAACATTATATTTTCCGCTATGAACTTTTAAAAGACGTTCTTTGAAAATAATTTTTAATAATGCGAAAATGGTGAAGAAATGGAAGGCAAAAGATGAAAATAATTTTATTTTTTCTTTTTGCCTTCAATTTGCTCTCTCTCGTGACGACGCTTTTAATTGCTAGCAATCATCAAATCCTCATTCATTATATTATCACGAAATGGAATGTCGTAATCCAGTTTGAGTGGATAATTTTATTTAATGGGTGAGTCCTTTTTGTTGTGGATATGGATCTTTAGAAAGAGCTAGACTTTTAATGAAAATTTTGGGCAGGTATCAATCTTGGCCTTAGAATAGAGGATGTGATGATTTAATTGGCAAGTTTTTAAAAATTCCTTGCATTTTTATTCGAATTTAGGCATTTTTTGGGTCTAATTGTGAGGTTTTTAATGGAAATAGGAGTTTATTCAATGCGGCCAGATTTTTATTTGACTATGTGCAAATCTGGCTCTAAGGATGATCAATTTATAAGAGGTATATTAAGGGATTGAAGCCGATTTTTAAGACACATTTGTTGGATTTGTGCAATAATCCAACTCAACGGTTAGCTCAGTAAGTTAGATCACTTGACATTTAATCGAGAGGACATGGGTTTGAGTCCAACTCGGGCTATGTTGCAGAGGATTGCTTTTCACTATAACCTTAAAAAGGGAGTAAGGTTCTGAACAACCTTATCCTAGTAAAACAGTTCAATTTTAATTATAAATTGGAATATATTGCATCCAAGAACAAGATGCCCTACAATACCCTACAAACCAGCCTCTAGACTCACCCATCCACTCATATTCCTTAACATTTAATTATATTTTCCCAAAACTTCCCAATAAAATTCCATCCAATCCACTTCATCTGGATTTTAATGAGACGAGAGAAAATTTTCTCAATTTCATTCTGCCTTTTACGCATTCCTTGTGTGTATTTAATGACACAACAGAGAAATTATTTTTACTTTTGTCACTTCCCCTCTTCTTCTTCTTCATCATCTCCAGCAATTGTCATTAACGAATAGATACCCTGAGATTTGTTATTTTTATTATTACTGTTTTTATTTTATTTCAACTCTCACGCGAAGGTTTCTCTTGGAAGGATTTTCATAATGAAGACTCGATTTCTCTTTTCTTTTTTTTTTGGTATAAAGGCGTCAGCATAGTCACGAAAAATGCCTCACTTTAATTAGATTTTTTCAAGATATCCTTCTTTTTTTTCGCTGTCCTCGTGCTTAGCACCCACTCGATATTCTTATTTCTGTTTGCTTACTTAATGCTTGATTATAATTAATGATTAAGCGATGCTGGGTGATTAAGAAGAAATGGAATTTGACAAAAAATTAATTTTTTAGTGATCTTTATTTGTGGGAAATTTAGAATCTGTCGTAGTTTTTAGTTTTTTTGGGGTTTGAGAGGAAATTTTTAGAAAAAGTTATTATGAAGGATGACTGAATAAAGAGACAATTTTTTGTTTTATGGAATGGAATAGAACTTTTATTGATTAAACAGTTTTTACTCTAGTGAGCTTTAATGTTTTCATGGAAATTACTCGAATTATCGATTCTACACGAGTGATTATTACTCATTATGTGATATATTTTGATGAAATTTGACATATTTTACTCCAATTAGAACTTAAAGTTAAACCCGAGTAGCACAACATAGTCGTTAGTATTCTGCGTCAGTCTGTTATCCGCAAGTGTCCTGACGGCACCGTCACGGCTGTTTTTGTCCATTTTGAAAGATTTCTTCAATTTTTTTAGACAATTTGCAAATTTTTATTTCAATTTCAAATTTTTTAAGTAGCTCAGACTTAAAATTCCATAATAATTATACTCAAATCACAAATCTCATTCTCAAAATCTTCATTTATATTCAACTCACATTCTTAGTTCCCATAAAAAAATTGCACAAAATCATTTCCACCTCCACTTGATATTCACAGTAAATATTCGTGATCTCATAAATTCAACAGTCATTCAAACATAAATCCGTAAGCAAACATAAACTTTATTCATTCGTTTGACTCAACTTGTGATAAGCCAGTCGAGTTCAATAACTGAAATGGATTCAGCTATGATTTATTTAATTTATTGATCAATCACAAAATCCATTTTTATCCTAGGATTGTGACGAAAATATTCAATTCTTTCAATAATTTTTTTTTATTTTTGTTTTCATAAAGATTTTCGGGTGGTTTAGTAAAGGAATTTGGAGGTGATTGTTTGTGGGTTTTGGTGTTTGCGGTCATGAAGAATTGATTTTAGTAAATTTAGTGGATGTTTTGAGTGTTGGGTGGAATTTAGTTTGAGACAAATTTAAGGTAAATGTCATTAGTTCTCATGCACGCTCAATTAAGTCAGATTGATCATTATCTGATATGGATTTGAGTAGCGTTAACGTTTATTTGAGGTCACAAAGCATCCTCAAAAGCTTTTGAACCTGACTATGCAAAATATTTTTTGATTTTTATTGAATTTTTTGAATTTTTTGATTAAATGTCGAGTTCTACCTTAACAATGTAGTGCCAAAAATAGACATAAAGCATAACAAAACTCTCAATCCTCCATCCACTTCAACAACAAAACGTCATTTTAAACAATCCCATTCATAACTCACATCCGAGTCACTTTATTTAACGACAAAAAGAAACAAGAACAAAAACAAAAAGTTATTCATGAACATACTCAAAAATAATCAGTATAACAGCGCGTAAATGAAAACAACATCTTATCTGTGTTCTCAAGAACTTACTTTTTAAGACAAAATCATAAACATAAATTAAAATGATTATGAAATGCTAGAAAAGTTTCAGATAATGGCCAAAATTTATTGCAAACAAACTTTTACATAAGAAAAAATAAAAATTTTTGCTGCAAGCTTTGCATCGACGTGAAACTCGATGTAACCTAAGATACACGAAAATAAATTATTGTAAACTTTATGTTGCTCGAATAGTTTAATGTAGATTTTATGGGTGAAATTAAAATATTTCTTTGATGAAAAATTGAGGGTGAAGCGGTATGTGAAGTATGTTTTAACTTGTTTTTGGATGAAAATTGCAATTTGGGTAAGGTAACCAGAGAATTTTCAAATAATATTGGGACAGTTTTCGAAAAAAAAATCGTGACATTTTTGAATTTGGTAATATTCGGGCACTTTTGAATTTTTTTGAGTTTTAATATTCAAATAATTAATTAAACTACGTTAGAAACCTGGAAAACATCAATAAAATTCCATAAAAAAAATATTTATAGTCCTCGGCTTGAATCCGATCAGGATTTTTATTCTGAAAATCCAAAATTTAAAAGAAAAACAAAACATTATCATCAAAAAGCTCTTTTTCTTGGGATATATGCCTACGCATTTAAATGTAGTTCAAATTTTAACTACTTTTTTTATTAAATATTTAAAACACTGCTTAAAGCCCTTATCCATATGTGTGGTAATTGTTACCGATATTTCTATTTATTAAATTTTGCTGCGGATACGTTTGGACGTTAAATGTTGGTTGTGCGACCCCAAAGTATGGATGCTGCGGATTCGGATATGTTGGTCGTCGAACCCCACTTACAAGTCCATAATTATTGTTTATGAATGTTTGCTCTGGATTCGGATATGTTGGTTGTGGAAACTCACTTGCAAGTCCAAAATTATTGTTTATGAATGTTTGCTCCGGATTCGGATATGTTGGTTGTGGAAACTCACTTGCAAGTCCAAAATTATTGTTTATGAATGTTTGCTCCGGATTCGGATGGTTGAAAGATGTAGGTTTTGGCCTGACTCTTCCTAAATTATTGAATTCGTTTGATTGTCGCGGAAACTGTTGGACGTTATCTGTTGATTGTGATCCCCCATTACTTTTACTACCAAGTTTTTCATTATTATTATTGGAATCGGCATTTCTGACACTTCCTAAATTATTGAAATTGTTTGATTGTCGCGGATACTGTTGTACGTCATATGTTGATGTTGATCCTCCATTATTGTTACTCCCAAGTTTTTCATTATTATTATTGGAATCGGCATTCCAATAATGAATTGAAGGTGGTATTCTTTCCATTTTAAAGTTTGTAAGTTTTTGAAAAACAAAAAAGCCAGTAAATAGTCCTCCTAAACTCACTAACAAAATAACAATAATCAAATACGTTTTTAAACTCTTATTTTTCTTGAATAATGTTTGAATATTTTTTTCTGCTCGATTTTCAATCTCTGGTAACATTCGCATCATATCCAATATAACTTTCTTTTCATAAAATTCAAAGAGTTTTGGGAATAAGGCAACGGTTTCCTTCAGCTTTTCTTGCTGGACAAAATACAATGCAATTAAATGAGGTGCACGAACAATCAATTCCGCATGTTGCATTCCTCTTGGATATAATTCGTAAACAATATTGATAACTTGTTCCTTTGATGCATTAACTTTACAGTTTTTAAAAATTTTACGAAATTCGCCTTGACTTTTATTGTTTTTAGCTTTATACGGCTTTGCATCGTTCTCGTAGGTCAAATTTATTGCGTAATGTGCAAATTCATGTGCCATAGTCGATAATGTCTTATATTTCGTATCTTCATTCAATAGCTGCTTAGCACCGATGTAAATTCTACCAGTTGGATAGAAATTTCCTTCAGTATATGCACTAGCTGTTGGATCAACAATATCAACTGATTCACTAAGAAAATCGTAAACAATTTTGAGCTTTCGTGAAGCAGCAATGACTAAAAGAATCACATTAAGACGCGGATCTTGACTTAATGTCTCATATGCTCGTTTAACATATTCAAGCTTTTCCTGAGATTCACTAGCATTGTGTCCAACATATGAATGTGCTAACAGGATGCTTATATGCTTATTTTTTAAATCATTTGAATATTTTAAATGAATTTCTCTAAGCTGACGTTGCTCTGTTTTTCTTAATTTTTTAAAAACAACTTTTTCGTCCTGTTGAAAACGAAATCCATTAGCCAAAAGAATTTCGTAAATTTCAAATGACTTTGCTTGTATTGCGGTGCTTGCTGCCGATACATTGTCGATATTATAAAAATATTTTAAATTATTATTATTGTTATTGTTAATGACTTTTTTCACTTTATCCACATCTTTAACTCTAATTGCATCATGGAAGTCCTCAATTCTTTTGTAAAAAGCTTTAAATTTATTAGACAATTGACTGATATCAATACCAATTGGATATTTCAAATCATGATTTGCTAGTGTAATAAGAACTTCAGAATGACGACCTTTCCAAGCAAGAGATTGAGCATCGACTGATTTATCAGGACTTTCCTCGTTTATTCCATTTCGTAAAAGGCTTTCGACTACACTATCGTTGCCAATTTCTGCTGCAAGGAGAAGTAAATTGTAGTTTCTATAGTCAGCCAGGATTGAAATCTCAATTTTTGTAGAATTTTGATTTAACGTAAATTGCTTGCAAAAACCTTTAAATATAAAAAATCTATTAAATTAAGGTAATAAAGATTGAAATATTGAATTGTATTCTTAGTGGACTATTGCGTATAACTAGTTATATCATGTCAAATACTTAACTTACCCATTCCTCCATGTCTCAAACAATCTAACAAAAAATCAGCAATAAAGTTGTAAACTTCGCGATCTTCATGGACAAAACTTTCATTATAATGTGATATTGTCATAAAATTTGGAATGTTAAATAACTTCCAATAAATAAAGCATTTAAAGTCCTTAATAGCTGTCAGTAGAATTATGATTGATTTTTCCTTGCACAAATTATTCAGCTCATTAAGATCATCGCTTGATATTTCACTTAAATTTTCACTTATTCTGACTTTCAACATTAATATTGATTTTTTATCATTTAAATGAGCTTTCATATCAGATGTTTCGAGATATTCAAATAAATTTTGTATTTGAGCGCATCGACATTCTGTTGTTTTCACGTCTATAGAAGTAGCTGGTTTAGATTTATTAGGATTTGACACAGCGATTGATGAAAGCTCAACTGGTTCATCTGAAATGATTGTTATTGAAATGAGCTGGATGTCGACTCAGATTTTGTGTGAAAAAGTCGACTTAAGACAATTTGACTTCATACAAAATCTGAGTCGAATTCGAGTTCTATTAATTGCTATAATATGACAAATGAAGCTCTACTTGCTAAGCTGTAGCATTCTCCCATTTACCAAGCATAATAAAAATTAAATATATTCTTAATTACTACAATTTTCACCATAATTACTTACCTTCACGATTCTTCAACACAAAATTTCTAAGACCATCGCTAGCAGCTCTTAAATTTCGGTAGCTTTTCTCAAAAAATTTCATTTTGATTTTTTTTTAAAGAAAGTATCAAAAAATCGATCTTTTTAGATTGAGCTAGATTTAAAATATACGAATGAAGCTCAATTTGGAAAAGAAAAAAAAATCGTGTTTGAATATGATATCTTTAACGCAGTGGTGGCCCACTATGTGCTTTAACATTTCCATAAAAAAGCTACGAACACAGCACAATAACTGGTTTAAATATTAGCGTAGTGCTTTAGCGTTCTAGTAACACTGTCACTTGATTTAGGAGAAGAAAGAATACATCAATAAATAAATAATTAGCAATATTTAAAAAGTCTTCAAAAAGGCAATATAAAATAGGAAATTACAGCTTTTTGACAGACATTTGAACTCCAGCACTCCAAATCCACCTCGAATTTAAATATTTTACGATCCCTCCATCAAAAATGTCTGGCTACGCCCCTGATGTAATAAATCGATGAATTAATTCATCTCAAACTCGAAAAAGTAAAAATACAAACTTTTATAGCTTTTTTGGCATTTTTGGAAACTGGTTTTTTGCTGTGCATGACTGAATGAAAATATTTATCCGATATACCAGATTCTGCACACCGTATATCCAATAAATCGCAACAAAGTATCACCAAATTTACTTCACAAACATCCAAAGTATGTTAAACAATAATCAAATTGATTTAATTTTAATGATGTAATAATAATTATGAGTATTAATTAATCGTGTCGTGAGAATTAATTAATTATTTGAGATTCCAACTTCCCTCGAGCAAAAGCATCGCATTTCTCGGAAGAAGCACAATCAATAAATTTTTATGAGCTTAATATTTTCCATTAAATTTTCCAGATTATACTCAATAATACAATAATTAATTATAATTTTTGCAATAAAAATATTTTTTTTATTAGAAATTTTTTGAAGCACTGCCATAAATAGATTGTTTAGGTCTATGAAACGCTATTTTCGCCCTTTAAAAATATTTGTCTTCGATTGTGTGTAAATATTTACTGTTTGCTGGAATTAAACTCTTGCCTCGGGCATGTCGATAGCAGCCTTTCGATATTATGATGGAAAATTGTTATTTTTATGGAACAAAAAATGATGGTTTTAGGTTATGAATATTTTCCGTATACTTTTGAGCATTGGGAGTGTGACTGCATGAAATTCTATATTATTACCACATGAAGAATTGTGGGAATTTATCAATGAAACCAAAACCTACAATGGAAGTATTTTTTACTCAGAAAATAAGTTGTAATCGAACTTATAAGTTAATGGAAAGAATGTTATTGACATGAATTCATAAACATAGCCATTCATAAAATTCAAAGAATTTTAAAGGATCAAATTTCATTAGAAAAATTCCATACGTGATTGCTCACCTACAGCAACTCTAAATTGATTGCTAATCCTACAAGCCCATCCACAATCACCTTTTCAGCGCCTTCTCATTCATTTATCCTTTAGATTTTCAATTATTTATGATTTTTTCATCTTATTCGTTGATTAAGTGAGGTTGTATGGATGACTTTAACGTTTTGGGAGGCAATGATCAAAGTTTAAGGGCTGTTTTAGTTTGAAAGGTTGAATTCTGCTTAGACTAATCACTATTCTAACTTGATCTGGTACATGATGCACTTAGAGCATCTAAATTACTTAGAATGACTAATTTATGAATGACAAGATTCAAACCAACGACCGTCAAATTGTCCTGAAATCACATGGCGAAAAAATGACTGAAAATCCAGTTAAAGACCAACTTGATTCTGGAATGAAGTCGGATTTTATCGAATCTGACTTTGGGACAGAGAAACACTGATCTGCCGCCGGGTTTTGTCCATTTCTACGTCATGTGCTTTCCGGGATGACACCCCAAACATGAGCAAAGCTAACTCAATAAGCTCCTCAAAACTAAAATCCATATTCCATCCAATCAACCTGATTCATTTCATCCCCTTTCACGTACAACAAGGTAATGATGTAAATGCATCTCCGTCCTCTTTTTCCACCTCTCTAATTCACTTTTACTGCTTACTTTCTTTATATCACTGGGAATTTCACATTTTTTTTTACACAAATCATATTATGTACGTATACGAATACCTGCAATTTTTATTCTGTTATACATTCCATTATCGTCAGCGCTTCATCGCTCAGAGAAGATTTCTCTCTTTTTTTTGGGAAAAATTGTTTTTCGCTTCTTTTGCTTCACAACAGTTAAGAGTCAAACGTGAAGCATCTTATGGGTGATTTTTTAGCTTAAGATTATGAAATTGCAAGTTAGGAAGGCAGGGTGAGGTTGAATGGCGTGGTTTCAAAGATGTGGATTTAATTGAGAATCTTGAGTAGGATTATGAGGTTAAATGGGCGCTGCTACGTTGCTGGGTTGAAGGTAATGCAATAGGTTGTCTTGAGGGTTACTTGACTGCTAAGTTTGACTAAATTATGATCAAAAACTAAATTTGACGTGTTGTGCTGCTCGGAAGTAATTTCAAAAAGTAAAAACTAGCTTAAGTAGTTGCATGTCTTCTTCTAAGGACGATAATCATGATGAGATTTGTCGTTTTTAGAACTAGATATAAAGCTAATCAAATAAATGCCTTTCATCTTAGATCTAGAGCTTGTAACTCAATCTGACCTGAACATCAGCCTCAAATGTATTTAAGTCTATTCCATAGACAACCTTATTTATGAACATCCTACAAACTTCAAGCTTTTCAAGCCTATTTATTAAAATTTTACATCAAAACTTTCATTCATGAGTACAATTGCCACCAGATGAACCCCAAAAGATAGAACATGATCTAAAAATATAACTCACACGTTACACACATCCAATCTATTCTCCAAAAAAAAAAGCCCAGCACAAAAATTTTTATCATATCATGCCAAAATATTAGCTAAAAGGAGTAACATTATTTTTAATATCAGAGGAAAACTTCCATTTCTCAGTGTCACGTACTTTCTTCTTTTGCTATCTTACACTTTTTTCCTTAAATCGTTCCTCCCTCATAAAGTAGCTGTAGATACACACATTGCTTTTTTTGCCATAAACGAGAAAAAAAGGAGAACGTCAATCATTAAATAAATTGATCAATAAATCTTAACATTTATCCCAAATCATCTTCAATCATTTTTTTTCCTTTTTTCTCGGCCCGTCTCCGACTACTTTTGCTACTTCTGTTTCTTTTCATCGATGAATGATGATATCAAATATTGTTTATTGTTCGGAAGAACCCGCTAGTGTCTTTTGATATTGGCAATTTAATATTATTGAAGGAAAAGAAAGCCTTTGATGGAAAATTTTGGGAATTATTGGAGGTGGAGCTGGATGAGGCTTTGTTTTGAGGTTTTCCATACAAAATTTTCATTGTTGTGGTGTTGAAAAATCGTACGTGAATGATTAAAGAATTCTTGGAAGGAAGCTGTTGATAGAGATAGGGTTGCACTTGGGATTGGAAATTGATAGGGTGAATCTAGCGATAGAGGCAGCTTTAGGTGACCTATTGGAGGTCATGGATAAAAATTGTTCAGTACGACTAGTAAAGTAAATGATTAAGCGTCAAAAAATCAATATTTTACGCTCCAGGGAAGTTTAATACCCTTAAATAAAGGTTACTTACATGTTTTATATACAGCCATATCAATTGCGATCCATAGTCTTGTTTAGACGGCGCTTGAAGCTAGTTACTGCTTGTTAATTACCGATACAAAGTTTCTTTATCAAAATTCTCTTTCCAACAGCGAAATAATTCTAATTAACTCAAAATATCTGTAAAGCTAGTCCAGATCTTGACACACTTTAAATTCCCCCCAGTCCATGTCCAATCCATTCAATGAAAATCATTTAGAAATTCTCATAAGAATTACCAAAATTGCTTGCAGTAAAGTAACACAAACATCCACATACGTCAACAACTTTTTTTTCTTTCCATTCATACATAAATGTATGAAACTTTTATTGGATAAGTCGAAAAATATCTGGCAAATTTTGCTATTGCTGAGCAGAAGATAAAAAAAAGTATGAAAAGAATTTTTTTTATGTACTCAACACTAAAATGAGTTTACAGAATGAAAATCTTCTTCTGTTGGATGATTCAATGGATATTTTTTTAACGTTTTTCTTTGTTTGTGTATTATTAGATGAATTGAGAGTTTTTTTTGATGCACATTTGCAGGGAATGTTGAGTAATTGAGAAAGAGATACTGGATGAATGTGCAAGTTTGAGGGTTTAGGGCAGCATTAAGGCCAATGGTGGGCAATCTGTGTGCCATGTGGGATTTTGGGAGAAGCTAAGCATCAAAGTGTTCCGCGAAAAATGAAAAACTGGTCCCCACTAAATTAGACAGAAAGACATTGACGAGGCGTTCCTCGAAGAGCTTGCCCTAGTGTGCTACTCGGGATTTTCAGCATTTTTTGACGAATAAATTCTCAAAAATTCAATTTCAACATTTTTCATATCTAAAATAATCCAAATCTATTCAATTTTCTCTTTCTTAAAAAAATCATGGACCAAATGACATTAAACTTTTATACAGAACAAAAACCACTTCATCCTGTCCCCCCATTTTTATGACATCTCACAAAGAAAAAACAAATGATTGTCTTTTGTCCAAATAAGAATGAGAATAAAAAGACATGATTTTTTTCAATTTATTTTAAACAAATTTTCTTTTTTACAAAGAATTTTTTTTTGTTATAGTCATAACAAAAGGAAATGTTCAGGATGCGTTATGATATAAGCTTATGATATTTTGGTAATAGCGCAGCATAAAGAATGAAAAAAGTCAGTCGTGTGGACAATTTTATTCAAATATTTTTCTTCTTAAATTTATTAAAGATTGTAAAAATAATTTATATGGAGTTTTAAGGATGACTGCAGATTCCTAAAATATTCCTAAAATAACTTTAGGATGTGAATATAGAATTTTTTATGACGAGTGTCCTGAATAGCATAAATTGAGTAGTCGATCAAGAATCCAACGTTAGACAGACATGACTCTGACTTGCTGCTGAAAGGGATTTGAGTCCTGAGAGTGAATAATGTCTCCAGTTTTGATGCCATCTTTGTAGATCAGAATATAACCCTGTACCCGAAGGACACAGACATGGCGGAAAAAAGCCAGATAATAACGTCTAAGGCCAGCGTAACTTTAGCTTGAATCAGGATTTTGTCAAATCAATTTAAAAAATGCTGGAAATTGTCATCTTTTGGACATAGCGTATTTTTGTCTACTCGAGCTGAAGCTGTCTCTTTTGTTGTCTAAAAAATTGCCAATCACAAATTCCAAGTGCAATGCTGAATCTGTCTGTAGCTTCTTGCTTTGTGATAGCCTTTCAGCTACACTTATATCAATATGAATGTCTACCACAGCAAAAAAAAAAAAAAAAAATCATCAATCAGCCTTGCATCCATCCTCAACAACTCAAAATCAAACACAATTCGCAATTCCAAAAGTCAACAGCTCCTCAAATCCCAAACTGTTAATTAAAGGACACAAAAGTCAATTTAAAGGGTCCAGACAATTCAGCCCAAATGACCTTAAGAAATATAAATCCTGACATAATCACCCGAAGGATATGACAAAAAAAAAACCGATTTTTTTGCTGATGCGTGAACCAATTATTTTTTTTATACAACAGAGACACATTTTTTACGATCAAAACATGAAATGAAAATGAATATTTCTGCCGCACAATTTTATGGTTCCATCTTTTTTTGTTCATCTCCATTCCGTATGATGTGAATGGGGATTATGAGGAGACATGAAAGACATGCTCGAGACCCCGCCAGAAGTGTAAATAGATAAGACTGTGGATGATGATTGTGAAGATTAAAGACAATTTTTTTATTAGCAGATTTTTCATTACTGGGACAAAGATTTACAGATATAAAGAATGTAGAGCACAATTATTAGGTCAGCATATGCAAGGATTATTAAATTTTACTTATCGTCATTCTGTTACAAGATGATGACAATAACTTTCTTCTTGTTGTGGGAATTTTATGTCATGTCTGTGTCAATGAAATATTCTGTTAATCAAGTTGCTTAAGAAGAAGATGCTGACTAGAAAGCTAGCTGTATCCAACGATTAAGCATAAAATTTAGTAGAATCTCGGGACATTTTCTCGAGAGTCCACTTTATGTCCTTATCGGTTGACCTTTTTTGAAGTCAACTTTGATTCTTTAAGCAATTTTACATCGTTTTTCTTAACTTGCTTTCTTGTCTGTTTGTCTGTCTGTTTGTCTGTCTGTTTGTCTTGTTCAAATCTTGCGATCGATTTTTCGACCACTTCTACTGCTCCAATCGAGCCGAAATTTTTTATGGATGTGTATTCTCGATGACAATACAATATTCAAGCATTTGTGAATCATAAAATTGCTTAGTTATGCTATAATTAATTAATTTTTAAAATAAGCTTACGTATTACGTACATTTTACGTACGTAATTTTTACGTTGGCCTAAAAAATTTTATTTTTTAAAAATTCCAATCCGGCCATGTGTTCAAGTCTCAAATTTTCCAACTTTTTTGTCGTACTTTTTCAATTCTTTTTTGTACTTTTTTGATAGTTCATGCTATTTTATGATAAAAATTTCCATTTTCACACTTCTCTAAGCTATTTCCAATGTTTCCTTGCAGTTTAATATTTTCCATCACGCATTTTTACAGAAAATTTTAATTTTTTGAAAAGTGTCGAAAAAACCATTCCTTAATTATTAGAAATCAAATTTATATTAAAGGTAATATATAAATTTCTTGATAATAATTATAATAATAATATCAAATAAATACTTTTTTATTAATATCATAAATTGCCATTAGACAAATATTTATAATATGTCGTGGTGGCGAAATGGTCAGAGTGCAGGTTTCAGTATTTATTAGGTCATGAGTTCAAGCCTAGTCATGAGCAAACTTTTTTTTTAGCATTTTCTTTTTTTGGATAATTTTGTGTTCTTTAATCATAAAATTCAAGCGAGGTGGAGTCCGACACTCCTGTGACCTAATAAAAGTCGGGCGAACGAAGCGAACCGAAGTGGAGTCCGATACTACTGTGACCTAATAACAGTCGGGCGAACGAAGCGAAGCGAAGTGGAGTCCGACACTACTGTGATCTAATAACAGTCGGGCGAACGAAGCGAAGCGAAGTGGAGTCCGACATTACTGTGACCTAATAACAGTCGGGCGAACGAAGCGAAGCGAAGTGGAGTCCGACATTACTGTGACCTAATAACAGTCGGGCGAACGAAGCGAAGCGATGTGGAGTCAGACATTACTGTGACCTAATAACAGTCGGACGAACGAAGCGAAGCGAAGTGGAGTCCGACATTACTGTGACCTAATAACAGTCGGGCGAACGAAGCGAAGCGAAGTGGAGTCCGACACTACTTTGATCTAATTCGAGCGAAGCTCGAAATTAAATATTTCGAACGCAGCTCGGACTTGGTTGAGCAAAGCTCACAAATTTTTACGATCTGAACGATAATGCTAAACTAATCGAGCTAATCGTGAAAGGCTGAATGAAAAACAAAAAGACAAACAGATCGATATTTGGACTAAAAAGTTGAAAATAAAATACTTTATAAAAAAAAACTTTTTAAAAAATCATCGTTTTTCGCGTGGACTAAAAAGGAAAAAATAACTTTTATTTTGTGATTTAGAGAAATTGGTTTGAAAGTTGAGACCACCCATGAATTACAAACATGCACCTTGACTTTATCGTATAGTTCTACAACAAAAAACGAGGGCGCGAATCTTTGATGAAGTTCTGATACCAGGCGCCCTCGTTTTTTGTTGTAGAACTATACGATAAAGTCAAGGTGCATGTTTGTAATTCATGGGTGGTCTCAACTTTCAAACCAATTTCTCTAAATCACAAAATAAAAGTTATTTTTTCCTTTTTAGTCCACGCGAAAAACGATGATTTTTTAAAAAGTTTTTTTTTATAAAGTATTTTCACTCACATGACCAAACTTTTTGCTTTTTTTTGGAGATACTTTAGATTCAATTAAATTTATTTGTGTCCAGCAATGACGCAAATCGACTAAGTTTTTAAATTTATAACTGAGTCACGTATGAGAATAAATTGCACATATGACGTCACTTTTTCATTCACACTTTAATCTAAATAAAGATAAGACATGATGATATATGGAGTTAAATTAGTATGAGTGAATTTGAATCCGACTTGGTGATCTAAAGCGCATTTTTGGTGAAGTAGGATGGATTAATAAAGGAAAACACTGAAATATTCGAAATTTAATAATATCAATAATTGCTGTAGACTGTGAACAAAAATCCATCCATTTTTCAATGTCCTCTCAAACTTTTCTGGATTAAATTCTATTCATGAGTGCAAACTGTGGCTCGTGGGATCTATTAAATCAAACCTAAGGTACTGAAACATATTTAGGACCGGGCGGTCATATCATACACCCTTTTTTATCCTTAAATAGAGCTTTAACCCGAAATTGGAGATAGGCTGTTGTTAAAGGCAGTTAAGCATTTGGTATTGGTAATTAACAAAGAGTCAAGGATGAAAGATGATCTGTACGGCGAGCCAAACTAATATTGACTGACTATTCGTCGAGTAGCAAGCCAAATTTGGACAAAACAGACAAAACATAGACCACAGAAGAATCATTCATATCCAAAATGTTATAAAACAAAACTTTTCCTTCCTCATTCATTGCACTCGCACATGCAAATTCCTTCCTACATACCGATCAAAAAAAACTTTATCCAGTCCCAAAATTAAATTCTCTTCACATAAATTTTTCGAAAACGGAAGCAAAAAAAAAGTTAATTTTTTAGAATAAAATTCTCATTGTCATTATCATTTGTAAGTAAAGACTCAGCAGTAATGATACAAAAGAGGAGTGAAAAAAGGAATAAAAAAAATGAATTTGTAGCAGTCACAGAGCCTTAAATGTTAAAAGTTACTCTGTGCCGATACCCTCAATTTACATTTTTATCATCTGTGAATTTCCTTTACATCGTTCACTCTTCAGACCATGATTATTAAAATGTTGATTTTTTTCCTTGCTTTTTTCTGTGTGCTCATTTAATTTTTTTTTGAAATGCGAATATAAAGAGGATTGAATGTGGATTGAATGGATTGACGGAGAGATTTGAGTTTTGGAAGTGGGAAAGTTGGAGGTGGCTTTTGGGGACAGTTATAAGGGGTGCTTTGGATACACGTCTTGTTGGTCTCATTGCCATTCTCAGTCTCAGTCTTAGTCTCAGTCTTAGTCTCAGTCTTAGTCTCAGTCTTAGTCTCAGTCTTAGTCTCAGTCTTAGTCTCAGTCTTAGTCTCAGTCTTAGTCTCAGTCTTAGTCTCAGTCTTAGTCTCAGTCTTAGTCTCAGTCTTAGTCTCAGTCTTAGTCTCAGTCTTAGTCTCAGTCTTAGTCTCAGTCTTAGTCACAGTCTTAGTCTCAGTCTTAGTCTCAGTCTTAGTCTCAGTCTTAGTCTCAGTCTTAGTCTCAGTCTTAGTCTCAGTCTTAGTCTCAGTCTTAGTCTCAGCCTTAGTCTCAGTCTTAGTCACAGTCTTAGTCTCAGTCTTAGTCTCAGTCTTAGTCTCAGTCTTAGTCTCAGTCTTAGTCTCAGTCTTAGTCTCAGTCTTAGTCTCAGTCTTAGTCTCAGTCTTAGTCTCAGTCTTAGTCTCAGTCTTAGTCTCAGTCTTAGTCTCAGTCTTAGTCTCAGTCTTAGTCTCAGTCTTAGTCTCAGTCTTAGTCTCAGTCTTAGTCTCAGTCTTAGTCTCAGTCTTAGTCACAGTCTTAGTCTCAGTCTTAGTCTCAGTCTTAGTCTCAGTCTTAGTCTCAGTCTTAGTCTCAGTCTTAGTCTCAGTCTTAGTCTCAGTCTTAGTCTCAGTCTTAGTCTCAGCCTTAGTCTCAGTCTTAGTCCCAGTCTTAGTCTCAGTCTCAGTCTTAGTCTCAGTCTTAGTCTCAGTCTTAGGTTCAGTCTTAGTCTATGTTTCGATCTCAGACTCAGCTTCAGTCTCAGTCTTAGTCTTGGTCGCAGTCTCAGTCTTAATCATGGCCGTAGTCTCAGTCTCGTCACGAAGCAATCAGAAATTCTCAAGAAATTCACTCAAATTCCAATCTAAAATTCAAATTCATTTTTCATAACCAAAAGCTTCCTTGTTATTCACTTCAATCCACTCAACCCAGAGCATAACTACAAAAAAAATTATACAAGATGAAAAAGAAAACTACAAATCTGCAGTCGAAGCATATTTTGAATGTTGAGTATGAAAGAAATGTGAATATAAAATGAATAATAAGTTACAAAAGAGTTGAACTATCAATGCCAGAGACGACATCATGCACAGTCATGTACAACAATTGCAATTTCTTATTTTCCTTGTTAAGTCCCAACTTTCCTTTCATGTTCCTTTTAAATCTGTTTCTTCTTCTCTTCATTTTTATCCTCGCTTGATTTACCAAAGTCATTGAACAGGAAGAAGACAATGCAGGACGGAAAGAAAAGCAAAATAAAAACAAGCAATTAAAAGCAAATTTAGAAAATGTGACGAAGGCATGGCATTTGGGGCTGTAACTTACATTCTCTATTATATCCAGAAGAATAAGAAAATTGAAACAAAAGAAAAAGTCGGGAAAGTAAGGAAGTGCTTCAAGGGGAGTGGAGATGAGTTGTTATTGGGAAGGAGTTGTGGATTATTTGACGCCTGAGGACTTATTTTTGAGGGGGAAAATGAGGAGGACTTGGAAGATTGAATTTTGAATTTTTTGGGGCACCTTATATGAATGGTTTGGTTTTTAAGGTGAATATGGTGAGTCTGTTGTCTATTTGGCAATAACAAAGCCCTTATAAAGTAGGTTCTTATCATTACTACCGCCCGCTTCTAGTAGGAGCAATCAAGTAGCTCTCGTTCCTTTGTCTCTAGCTACCACTCAAGATTCTGACTAATAGCTTCATCTTAAGAACCAAAATAATTCAAAAAATACACTCGAGTGACACAGCATGGTAGCTAAGGCTCGGCAACGTCACCATGTTCAAGATCTAACCTTAAAATACCTTCTAAACTGCTGATTTTGCCTACTTTTGATTCCGAAAAATTGAAACTCACTCCATCATGACTGTCCCGACATTTTTCTCATGAACATCACTTACCTCCTTCGAAAATTCAAAGGATTAACCTCCTGTCCCAGAACATAGTGCCACAGGCACAACTCCACAATTCCATAATTCTACGCTACCACAGAAATAACATTAATTTCTCATCCTTGTTTAAGGTTCATGGAAATTTATTCACTTCCCTTACAGCTATGCCTTGGTAATATTTTTTTTGCCATTTTATACCTCATTACAGGCAGCAGTGAGACAATGAACAAGAGAAATTAATTCACCTTCTTTTGTTGTTCACTCTTTTTGACAGCTTGAGGAACTCTTTCACTCAGTTCTTCGTTTCCCTATAGATAGCACGCGATGGATGTAAGATTTTTTTTATCTTTTTAATGCCTTTTGTTTTATTTTTTGCTTCTTCTTCATCACTGTCCCCTATTATTTTCCTTTTGAATTTACGTCTGTAGATTTTATTATCTTTTGTGGTTTGTCGAGGATCTTTCTTTTGTATCTGTCTAAATTAACAGCAATTTGTTACGTCCATTTTATATACTATTGTTTCTACTTTTTTTTTCATTCAGAAGCTTGATGATGACTTGAAGTTAGTTAGTTACAGGGTATGTTAGTAAATTAGTAGGGGGAATTAAGCAGTTGTGGTCATGTAAGGAGACGATGCTGGGGTTTGTAGTTGAGTTGTTTAGGGATAAGTTAGAGAATTGTGCATGTTTTTGTTTAGGTCTGAGTCAGTCAATATTCACTAAATTACTCTTCATGAATGCGGGGAGTATGGGAGGCCGTCGATCTGACTCGATGGCTGACCAAACTTCAAGTGCTTCACCTTCTCCTGGTACTTTCTGTTTTCACTAAGAACACAGCTCACGACCTTAATGTCCGCAGTTTTGTCGCACTTTAGCTGTGGTGAACAACCTTCTATTTTTCGTGGCACACCTTGGTGGTAAGCCTTGACCAAAACTGTACGAAACAAACGGTCAATGGCTTTTTGAAAAGAAATTTAACGGCACAGAGGTTGTCTACCACTGCAGGTTTGCGTATCTTAAACGCAGGAATGGTCTGCTATTTAAGGGAGAACTCTGGTTAGGTTTGAAGTACTTTGTTAAAATTCGTTGAGTTTAAGATGTAGAATGTTCAAACTATGTGACAGTGCAAGCAATATAGACTACAGGGCTTGGATTTTCTCAAAAAATTTTAAAAAATAAAAATAAAAAAAAGGTTAGAAAGGCTATTCGGGAACAATGCTTTGTTGTTTTTGAGATTCGAACTCTTGATTGCAATTTATTTGAGTTTCTACTCAGCCTCAATACTCATAACATAATTACCGTTACTGTAAACTGAATTTTCCAAAATTTATGACAATATGCTAATAGGTTTAATAATTTATTATTGTTTTTTAAAAAGATTATTGCATTAAATTATTTAAAATGTATTCAAACACAAAGTTCATTTAAAAATAAACTTACCAACAACACTCTTCAATAACAAAACTTTCCTATTTCCTTACCACAAACTTTCCATGTATTTTTCATCCTCATTGAACTGAAGTGAAGCTAAAGAAAAGTTTTTTGATGAGCATAGAAGCATGAAAGTTTGTCATAAAGTGGAATAAATGAATGAATGTAATTACGGTCATCAAGTGTTGACGTCGACACAAATGTTTTTATGTGCTCATAATTTTTGTTTCCTCACTCTAATCCAATATTTTTTCTCGGCAACTTTTATCGGAAGTGGAAAAAACTAAAAAAAAAATTCTCCATTATGTGATGAAATTTTTTAAAAAGGATGTGTGTGGTTAAACAATAGACATGGAAAAGAATTGAAAGCTTTTTTTTTTGGTTTGGTTTGACCACAGCTCGTATATATTTTATTTCAGTCTACTAAATATTCTGTGCGGATATAATGTGAAAATGGCGAGAATGCTTTAATGGAATTTAAAAATTGGAATTTAATTTTAAGGGAATTTTTTTGGGAAATGAAGAGGATTGGGGATGATGAGGGTTTATCCTTTTTTTGATATAATTCCAAATATAACATCCAATAGATTATGTTGGAGTTTTAGGGGGATATAAAGGAAATCTGATGTAAATTTAGCTACAATGATGCTTATAATGCCATAATTTTTGGATAGGACTTGCGTAACTAGGCATTTGTGAATGAGAATCTCTTCACGAGACTCTGAATAATTAAAATTATGCCGAGCAGACCAAGGGTTATTCACGAGACTCTGAACTATATTGTAAATTATGTCAAGCATAGCTCAGTCAATTTGCTAGTCATTCTATGACTCGGTGTGAATGTGTTTGTGGAGGTTTGAATCGTGATTCGGGTCTCACTCCAGCTGACTTTTGTCTTAGTCCATATTACTCTGGTCTCAGTTCTGATGACTCTAGTCTTAGTTCAGATTTCTGTGGTCTTAGTCTAGATGACTCTTGTCTCAGTCCAAATGATTCTGATCTCAGTCCAGTTTCAATGAACACCAGTCCGAGGCTTAAGTCAAATTTGCTTGGGTTCAGATTTTCGGCAATTTCCACATCGTGTGTCTTCTGGGATACATGAATTCCTTATTGCTGTCTTCAATACCTTTTGTCTCCCGGAAATCAAATTTCCTTAGCAACTCACTGCTACTGAATAGCATACAAATTTAATAAATTCAAATTTCTCTGAATTAAACGTGGAAAAAAAATTCAATAAAATTCTTTATTTCACAATTTTCATCCAATTAAAGCCGAAATAACTCAGTCATCTGTTAAAAATGCGTTTCAATTTAGTCATTAAAAATATACTTACACTTTTTAAACAATTTCGTTTTTTTTTTATTATTCTTTCATAAAAATTCGCTTGTAATTCTTCTACTTTTTATGTTAAACATTTTTCTTCTTGCTTATTAAAACAATTTTTTTTCTTCTCATTCTTCTTTTTCTATTTTTGAGAAATATAAAATCTTTTATTCAAGTACAGTTGAAAAAAATTAACATGAAGTTTTGTGAAGTTAAAATTTCAGCATTGAGCTTAAAACATTGCTGAAAGAACAAAGTTTTCCTTTATTTTTTTAATAAAAAATTTCTTTATTTCAGCAAATACAAAACTTATCGTTGAATGAAAGTTAAAAGTATTTTATAATACTGCAAAATCGGTAAATTGTATGAAATGTTTTGAAATATTGAGTACCTTTACTGAATTTTAATTAAATTGGAAGAACTTTGTGGTTATTTTTGGTTTGATTCTTTGAAGAAAAATTTTATAAAATTTAAAAATCAAGAAATTTTATCAAAATTTAATCAAAAATTGAAATTAGATTATTAAATCCAAAAGAAGTAAAGGGCGAATCTAAAAATTCTTCTAAAATTAATTTTTTTAAAAAATTTGAAATCTGCTAAAGAAATTTTAACTTGAGTTTTTAAAAAAAATTGCAAAATTTAAATCTTTTTAAAGAACTTAAAGTTTTATAATAAATTTAAAAAATTTTTAATTTTTTTAATTCATCAAAATTGAGTTAAAATAGTTGAAAGTTATTTGTAAAGATTTGAAAAAATAGAATTTTTCCAGAAAAATTGACACTTTTAAAAATTTGAAAAATTTGAATTATTCTTATAATAAAATTAGAATTCTTTTTTAAAATTTAGAAATGTTGGCAAGTTTAAAGTTAAATAAAATTCGAAAATTTGAATTTTGCTAAAATAATTCGAAAATTTGAATTTATTTAATTCAAAAATTCATGAATTTGATTTTTTTTAAGTATGAGTTTAAATTTTGCAATCACAAAACCGGAACTGACTAAATATTTTTGATTCTTGAAATTTTTTTAAAAACTCAAAATTAATAAAATTTCTCAAAAAACGCACGTACATTAAAAACCTGTACTTCATATTCCTCCAAAATTTCAATTCCCAATCCTCCTAATATCCTTCCTGCAACTTCCACATCTATTACATCTGGAGCGAAACAAAAAACAACGAAAGTATGAGGAAGTTGCAAAACCATTGGGACATGAAAAGAAGATTTACTTAATTCACTTGAAGGGAGGATGATAAATTACTCAAAATCTCATTTTTTATTAAAGTTTCATGACTAACATCATCAGATCTTCTCCATTTATTGCCAACTCATTGAAAATTCTGTGGTCTGTTTTTCTTCGAATTAAATAAATGATTTTTAAATAAAGTTATTCGATTGGACTATGATGATGAAGATGTTATAAAGATAACAATTTTTGGGTTGTGCAAAAAAGAGACGAGATTAATGGAACTGAAAATACAATTTTTTTAGGTTTCTGTAATATTTTTTTTTATTTTAAAAATTCAATGTTTTAATAATTGAGTATAAATTATGATGATTATCATTATGGATTGATTTCATTTTGATTTTATTTTCTTTCAACAAAATTTTAATAAATTCAATTGATTTTAAATTTATATTTATTCAAATTTATTGAAATGTTTTTTTGTGAGTAGCTATGGGAAACGAAAGAATTTTAGGAATTTTAATGTTTAACTTTTAAAGTTGAATTTGAACTTTTTGAATTGAAGAGCTTTAATTTTGGATTTAAATTTGATTTAAAGTTTGAAAAGATTGAAATTTATGAATTTTTCAAATCGGATTTTAACTGTTATTTTCTCAAATTCAAATTGGTTTTTAATATTTTAAATATGTTTTATTGTTGAATTTTCAATTTAATTATGATTGATGAGATTTTGAGATTTATTTCAATCGAAGATTTTCTCATTGAATTTGTTGATATTTTCCAAAATTTTTCAAACTGATTTGATTAGTTTTGATTGCTGTCTTATTTTCAAATTTATTTTAACCGTTACATTTTGAATTAAATTCGATTCATTTTCTTAAAATCTAATTCTAATGTTTTTATGAAATTATTGTATTTTTCACTATTTTAAGCGAAAATTTGAGATTTTTCAATGAAATTTTACCTTCAAAACCTTCTAATCCACTTCAATCAATAAGACTTCATGATCAACTCATAACACTTAATCCTTACGACAACTATAAAAAGGCACAAAAGCTTCCACATCCTCTTAAAAATAGAAAGAAAAAAAAATTAACCCAATAATCTCAAAACTAATGTCGGACATATTTTCAAATTTTCCAAGCATGTAAAACATAACATAAAATCAACAAAATGAGGCAGGTGTAGAGCATGTTACAAGATTGCTATTTAAATACACATTTCCTTTTGTATTTTATGAGCATTCAAGTTATTTTACATGTGCCCTAAAACCAAAGAAATCCAAACAGACACAACTTTGATGTTAAAAATAATTTTTTTCTAACAATAGAAATTCGGTTGAGGCCCCTTTTTCCTTGAATGTGTAGCAATGACCCCAAAAAAAAAGGAATAAATTTTGTTCATCTTAATCTAGTTAGTGAGGAAAAAAAAGGAACAAATAAAAAGAAAGTTGTGACAATTTTTGGAGCAATTTTGTGTGTGGGTGGATCACAGAGTCCTTGAGAAAATTTTCGGTTGCTTCATGTTTGGATGAATATTTGAGAATGTTATAGATTTTATTATGTGCTGTGGATGTTTATTAGTTTTGTCATTTAGATTGTGAATTTATTGAGTATTAAAGGTGTTTATTAGGAATTTTATAGCTTTATGTCGAGTTGATCAATTTGAATTGAATTTTTCATGGATAACTGAAGCTTGGATCCTCGTTGTCCTCAATTTTTGATTGAATTAAGAGAAATTTAGACTTCCAAAACCTTCCATTTGAACACATGTTTCCTTCAAACCCCTCAAAAAATCACAATTTCCAACAACTTTAATTCCTCTCAATAAAATCTCCATCCTTAAGCAATTTAAAGCCACACTTTAAAGAATGATACACTCCTCAATCGCATGCATCATGACTAAGGTCAAAAAGATGTTGTTATGTTAATCAATCTTTTGTTATTGAAACTAAAATAGACATAAAAAGGGTATGAATTCACTGAAAAAGAGATATAAAATTTAAAGCATAATATATCGATTCAAATGTGTGTGATCATAGTTTGTTAGAAACATTGGCAAAAGACGAAGGATGAATGACTTAACACAACGTAAGCTGGTGGAATTTTTGAGAATTTGATAGTTTTTTTTGCAGGGATTTTGCAGGGGAAATTGATTTTTATGTGTGGGTTGGAACAAAAGGTCTTTTTTGGATTAGGAGAGTTATGAGGAAGGGGAGATTAGAGACAGTATCGCATAATTCTTAGAACTGCTAAATTTGAGAGAAGTCATTTTTCTTTAAACTGGAACTTTAAACTAGAATTAATTGAATTAAATCTAACAAATTGTGTCAAATGTGACGTAATGTCAAGTAAGTCACATCAAACTTGCACTTGAGGTTTCTGGACGTCCGAGATCCAAACTAAGACTTCCTTTTTTACATCGATGGCCGTACATATCAACTGTAATCCATGTCCTTCCTCAGATTTCTGCTAAAGCTGGTTCTATATCCAGCTTCTGCCTGCCAATTGCCAATACCAAATGCAATATTTTCTCTATCGACAGCTTCCTTTCAGAATAAGACAAGGACTGAAATTATGAAGCTTTAGTAAGAAATCTGGAATATTTTTTATGAAAATCACATAAGAATCACTCTAGACTGAGCAATCACGAACCTTTAATCCCATTGAGCTGTGTGTTTACTCTCCTTGATGTAAAGATCAATTATAATCCATAGCCAACGTTAAATAAATCGTGATGCTAGCTTTACCGCGATGCTTCATGAACAGCATCCTTTCAAGAGCTTTCTAAATGATCTTTTTCCATCAGCAACCTTACCTAACAAAGCTAATCTAACAAATCTTTAAAATCTTACCTAACACAGCTTCTACATATTTCTGAATTATATGTCAAGACAGACGGAGTATGTTGATTCTGTTGCTTAGTTTAAATGAATAGCATTCTTAAAAATACAATTTAAATTTGTCTACAAGTCTTCTCGCTGTCCCGAGCAACAAAATGTATTAAATCTTATTTTTTCCCATTAAAAATGTCCAGACTTAATTGTATTCCTCGGGAATTCTTAAAAATAAATCTCAATTTTCACCACAAATCCACTAGGTATCACCATCAACTTTCCTTCAAATACGATAAAACATTGCAACATCGTATGCTTAAGAAGGGTCGAGTAGTATTTGAGTACCGCAAACAGCAAACTTTTTTCTTCCTTAAATTTTTCATGCCAAGACAAAAAGAACAATAATAACAAAAGGGAACTGAAAACAAAAGGCAAAGAAGAGCGAATAAGGAAGAAAGGAAAGTTTGACATGTGCCAGCATAAAGGAAAGAGAAAAATTTTTGCTCCTATGGTTGTGTCAGCCTCATAACTTTTAATTAGCATCGAAATGAACGGCAGCAATTTTTTTTTCGCGAAAATAACTTTTTTTTTCTGCCTTTATGTTTCTATTTTTACCAGAGTTGGGAGACATTAAGACATTTGAACCGCGCTGTCCAGGAATGATGGATGATTTGGGTCATTTATCATCATTTGTGTGGCTCGTGGGTCATTAATGAGTTGCACTGTCACGGGTATATATTTAAAAATTGTGATAAAAATACTTAATGAGCTGAAGTTAATGCCAAAAAAAGTGGCACTCAACCCTGATCAATACTAAAACTCATCTCGGCTTTTTTTTTCTTTCCTTTTCTTCCATCCGGAAAGGACTTTGTGCAGAATCTTATTAATTAAAAGATGAAACAAAATTGCGAAAAAAGAAAAGAAAGAGAAAGGGACGACAGATGGGTGACAGAAGTCAAGACACTGTCGCATGCAATTCAATGAGACAAAAGTTCTTGTTTGGCTATGAGATGAATGATTTTGGTGCTTTTTTGGCATTAAGTTGGATTGTTGTGAGAGTTTTTGGTGATGACTGTATGGAATATTAGTTTATTTTTAGATTTTGGAAGTAGTTGCTAGGCTGAAAAGCAATTAAGATTGAATTTTGATGTATTCGTTATTAATGATTGGGTAGAATGTGTAGGAAGCACAGAACAATGATATTATGAATCAGAATTAGCGGTTTAGAGTTCGAAATGTAGCTCTTAGACCACAGCAGGGGCGTAGCCAGGAGGTTCATTTGGAGTACTGGCCACTTCTGCTTACTTGCTAAAATCTCACTTGAATTAATTTTGAATTAAGGCTTAAGCAGGAACGGAGTCAAAAAATTAAAAGTTAACCACCCTTACCCGAACAAATTTTTCATGGCAGTAATGTGGATGCCTTGTGACCTCCAGGTGATAATTTATCACGCGAAGTAGGATTATCAATCAGGGGATTCAGTCCATATTAATCTCGACAATCTCTTGACAATCGATACAAAAATTGCTACCTGGACACTATGTGACAATTACGTAACTTGCCATTAAAATTGTGTCTTGATCGGATTATTATAATTAAATTCTCAACTTTGTGGCCCTTATTTTACTCTATCTAGAGCAATTACCTCTGTTATCTAATATAGAGTAGCTACGCGACTACTAAGATTGATGAATCAACATCCACCTCCCACTCATGCTCCACAAACTCATTTAACCTTCCTCAATTCCTCCAATTACATTCAATAATTTTCCTTCATTCACTTCTTACTTACTTTTTTTTGTTCCTTTTTATTACTCAAGAATCTCTCAATCGTAAATATTTACAATATTGATACAGCATTGTCTCGTGCGACTACACAATTCTCATTCACTATACATCTTGACATTCTCATAATTCTTTTCTTGTTTGTGCCATTCATTTTTAATGGATTCTTATGCTCACGTTTTTACAAAGTCTTATACATTATGGATAGCATTTAGTCTGTTGAAGTTTCTCAAAGTGCTTCATTTTTATGGCTCTGTACACTTAAAGACGATATTTCTGGTCGTAAAAAAAAAAGTTGAACAAAAAAGTTACTTAATTGAAGCCGTTAGAATTGTTTGACTTTACTGAATTTGTCCTTGGGAATACTTACTAATATCCTATCATCAGTCAGAGGGTATTTTCATAAAAATTTATGGAACACCTAGCAACATTGTGAGAGATTTATATTTCATGCTTAGTTTATTAATAATTTAAATAAGTTAATTTGCTGTAAAGCTGCGGATATTTTTCATTATTGCATAAAATTAAGGACAGAGAAAGATGAAAATTATGGCATAAAAATACATCGACTGACATAAGGCAAATGACAGCAGAAAAAAAAGGGAAAACGAAGGATGTCAAGAGATTGATGAATCGTGCCTAAAATAATTAATTTTCTTCATTTTTCCTCGTCATCTTTGCTCCCATCGCGCAAGTGTTATTACCGTGAACTTTTACGGCTGACTTTCTATGGCCTGCTTTTTTTTGGATGTTTTGTCATATGAAGACGGTAGACTGATGGTTTGTCTGACTTGCTGCCAATACTCTTAGCTTTCTTAATCAAAATACGAAAAATTATCAAAAAAATAAAAACTTTTTTTTCACCTCGAGTTTTTGGATTGCAATTTTAGCTCAAATGAGCATTTTCTGGAAATTTAAATGATTTTAAAGGACTTAAAAAGTGTGAGCAAAACCGTTAACATCTTATTCGTCCATCAAATAACCATTGATAACCTAAAATCAAACATTCAAAAAAGGGCGGGAAATTTTAAATATTCAAAAAATAACGAATTTTTTTTGCTAATACTTAATTAAATTTAAATAATGATGATAGTCAAACTAACTTTTCTTCCTGTTCTTTCTCATTTCAGATAAAAAATGTTCCATTTAATGAATATATAATCCTCAAGCTGACCGTTAAGAGATGCGAAAAATTTTGGACATAAGCTAAACATTAATGCGTCGGATTACAACGACATTGTTGATGTCATTCATAATAAAGATTCGCATGTGCAAAAAACCGAGAGGAGATTTAAAAGGAAAAATTATTTAATATTGTTTAATTTTTTCATCCACATAAAAATCCGGAAATCTATAATGTGAAATGAATATATACAAATTAATTTACTTTATACTGGCTGTAATATTTGCCAAATGTAAAAGTACAATGAGAATTGTATCGGCATCGCCATCATCAACAATTTTTACAAAATATCCAACAACGGCACCATGCGGTGGCATATTAACGGAACGACGTGGAATCATACAAACACCAAATTTTCCAAATCCTTTTCATGTGCCAATTTCATGTGTTTGGATTATCGATGCCTCAACAACAGCATGGGGATTGCCAAATGTTTCAATAAATGTTTACTTAACCCAACAATATGTCCTCAGTGGACTTATATTCAAAGAATACATGTATTATAGTGATGACTTTAAAGTACCTAGTGAGATGGAAACTGTCGTTAAGGAAGAAAATGTCACACGAACTGCATCAGTTCAAGCTAATTCGCCTTTCTTAGAGATTAGCTTTCAATTAGATAACCTTTATGGAACGCAATTGCGTGTGATGGACCATTTATTAGATGTTTATGGTTTTAATATCACATATGAGATCGACATACCAAAATCATATCAATGCAATTCACAATTGTGTAGCTTTCTTGGCAACTGTTATGCGAATGCAAATTATACGTGAGTATTAATCCCCTCTTTTTTTAAAATCCATTATGAATGTCTGTGGACGATATGTAAGTGAATTTACGTCACATTTTTTTTATTTTTATGGTGATTATGACACAATGCAATTAATGAGTGATGTAAATTGGTTCCATTTTATGGTCATTGGTTGAAAATTTTTAATTAAATATTTATGGATTAGAGTTTGGACGTTAATAACAATATCTCATGAAAATAATAATAATTAGTCCATACTTAACTGCTTTAGATGCTGAACAGAAGGATAATTATCTCAATTTCAATAGCTATTCTAATTCCATATCCAGAGGTAATAATTACCCAATTATTCTATAGTTTCATTTTTTTTATGTGTTCGAAGATCATTAATGTCCATCCCCAAGATTCTAATTTTCTACTTTTATTACACTTCAGTTTGAGACACGTCGACATGGCTCATTAAAAGAAACAATAAATCATTTGTGCCATAATCATGATGATAATTGGATATTGTGGATGACAATGATTCTGCTAAGCTATTTAAGAGGAAAAAATATGATGTAAAAATGCATTAAGGAGTGATGGAAATGTGAGAGTCATAATTGAGAAAGTGCTAACAATGCATGTTCATTGGGGTAATAATTGGGTCAATGTGTGGGAATTCTGTGAAAGTTTGTAGTGAGATTTGATGGAAATGCCGATTTTATCCGGATTACACAGCTCATAGATTGCTGAAAATCTGATCCCATGCACACTTGACTCTGCCCTTACCTGGAACTAATCAAATTTACGTCGATTTCAACGCCATGTGTCATCACTAACATTGACCAACTTTTGGACATAAGCACATCCCTGAGAACTACTCAATCACCCTACTTTCATTAGACTAATCATTCCCCTACCTTAATTCACATTTATGATAAGAAAAACTTTTTATTTGTCTCAAAAAATATCCCCCGATCCCATCAACATTCATTCCATACTTTATGCCAACAGAACAAGATAGTTAAAGTTTTTGCAACAAATTGTGCTGATGCAATGGGAAAGTAAACTTCTGTAACGAATCTGAAATTGAAATTTTATTGAGATTAACTTTGCATTTTCTGTGGCTTCTTTGTCTTTTGCTTTACTATTGGTTATGATGATTATTTTATCTTTGCATTATTAATGTTGAACGCATAAGATTGTTAGTTTGTTGTTTAGTAACTGATTTAAAAGTTGAATATTGTTAATGGATCAATATTGAATTGATAAGTTAGCTTTTATTTGATTTTGGTTGAATTTTTCTCAATTTTTTGATTTGATAATGAAAATTCATTATTTTTTGTAGTCAGTAAAATGCGAAGAATTGTAATTTTGGCTAGAATAAGTCAATTCGGTATTCAAAAGTCGACTCATTTTAAATAGACTCCACGTCAAACTCGAATTTTCAAGTTTTGGTGGAACGGGAATCTAGATGATTGGTATTCGAATGATAAGCTTCTGCAAAAAGCAGGTCAATAAGACATCAAGAATGAGATACAGTTGAGGAAGTACGGCTAGATAGGGCATACACCTCAGAAGAAAAATGTCATTGCTGGGGCAGAAACTCAAGTTTAGCATAGAGCTCTGACTTAGTCTGACTTTCAACATTATATCTCAGAATTTTATATTTTTAAAACAACCCAGAATCCTATTAAAATGCAAAAAGTATTTGGAATTAACTTTACGGAGAGAAAACTAATTCGTATTAGTTGTTGTCATTCAGTTTTATCAATGACGAGTAGCAACATCATGAATTGACTTGATTCATTTCTTGGAAAATTTAATTTTAGAATTGTTTCATCCCAGTTTCATCCATTGGAGAATCTGATGGAAAAATCCCAGGGATAATATTAAATGTAACAATATTAATGAAATTGTTTTACAAAAAAATACAATATATTAATTCTTGTTGAAGCTAACACAGCACATAAGATGCGATGCTGCCCTTAGGGTACTGAAATTGCTGATTTTGATACATTTTATATCAAAAATGCAATGTGTTACCCTTGTTTTCTGATTATTCCTCTGTATAATTCTGTACAGGTCAATTGCGTTCGAAAACCTTCCTTAAGTTTCTCTTCAAGCTCACTCTATCGCTTGCTAATTGACAATACAAACTGTAATCTTGTCTCTACCAACAAGATCATTTTATCCTTTGATTGACCTTCAGAATCGCAAACAGACTGCAACTATGTAAATCCTAGCAAACAACTCACATTCAAGTTTATCTCGTCTATCTATAAACCAGACATTCAATTGCTGTTAATCAGTTACAGCAACATTTTTTTTTTCCTACCCACTTGACATTCACAAATCCAATGGTTTTGAAGTGTTTCTGTCATCTGATCAAATTTTTCCCAAAATTTCATTCAAATTGTCATGAAAAATTGCTAACCTATGCTTCAGTAACTGTCTGCAAACTGAATGTAACCAATTCTCATGAACTAACCGATATAAATGCACAGCATACCACTTATGATACTTTTTGCTAACAATAGCAATTAAAACTCAAATGGATAGGCATGTTGTACATGTATCCATGTAAATGTAACAGAAAAAATCTTTGTGAAATCCAATCAAGGGTCAAACGAGTTCAATTAATTTTAAATGCATTACATCTTCATGACTGTGGGTAATAACCGCAAAATAGATTAACACAATAACAATAATCGTCCTTGATATTGGCAATGCTTATCATGATTACAAGCAAAAAAAGTACGATAAACATTGAAGATTAGAAGCACAAAATTTAATTTAGTTGCAGACGCGTGTAAATGATACTTTTTATTGGTTATGGATTGGAAATGATGAAATTTGATGTGAGATCTTAGGGTTTTGGTATCGATTGGAACGCTGCCTTACATATTGCGGTATAAGCAGCATGTTAAGCATTGTTTGATAAAATAATACATTAGAATTCATAATCTGTCCACATCAATTCCAGTACCTTTAAAAATCAATCTTCGTAACACAATTTACTTCCGAAAAGTAGCATTTCCAGTATTGCGGATGAAAAATTCTCTTGATCCATTAAAAACACCAACATCCAATAAATGTGAAAATACTCAGATATGGTAGAAATGGGATTTAAAAAAGAAGAGCACTAATGGCCAGTGACCAGAGACAAAAAAAAAAGTCATATTAATTCCTCTCGAGTATCGTCTGAATGTCCATTAATATGCTCTTAACAAAAAAAGGTTTATAAGCCAAAAAAACCGAACCATTTAAATTTAATGGCAGTGACAGAGTGAGTCGAAAGGTCATGAAAACTCCCCAGAGTCGTTCAAATTCATTCATCAAACTGAGAATTTATTTCATACTGAGGCATGAAGAAAAAAATTTGACAGAAGGTGTCAGGAATTTGCAAAAATTAAACAAAAATTCCTTACAACAAAACTCAACGCGCTCGGTGAATATTTTGCATAATTTTTTTTTGAGGGAGCTGTGAAAAATTTACAATTGTGCTCGTACATTTGGAAAAGAATTTTTAGCTTCCCACTAAATGCTGATGAATGAACAAGAAAAAAATGGAAATTCTCACAGAATTGTTTACTAAGATAATTGCTAAAAAAATGCTTAATTTTTCAAGAAGGCGTTTTTTCCACCTCGAAAAGTTTTTTGTTAAAATTTCTTTGAATAAATTAATTTGTAATTTGAAAAGGTTCTTGGAAGTTGTAAAAAAGTGGCAGGAACATGATTCACATGAAATTGGAGCTTCTAAGTGTGAAATGATCAAGAATTTTGAGATTTTAATTTGATAAAAATATGTTGTTTTGTAATAAAACGCTAAGCTAAATTGATTTTAATTAAATAGTTCTCATACTCAAATTGTGTGAATTGCTTTGCGAATTGATGATCCGAAAATCACATTTTAGCACCTTCCTGCAAATATGCTCATCCATTTTAAACTGATTTTCATATTTTTGAATTATTTGTTAGTAAAATGGGAAATGGAAAATTTTAGAAATATGATGTGGATTTTACTAAACTTAAATAAGCATTTCAAATGCACACATGCAATTTCCATTTACATTTTGATGTGTAAGTTGGTAAAAAGTCATACAAAAACTACAAAATGGAATTTTTTATGAAAATACTTCAGAATTTTTTGTATTAAATTCACATCCCTAAATAAAATCATACATTTAAAACCTTTTTGCGTTAAAAATAGAAATCTAAAGATACAACTCAAAATACAAGCTTTAACAAGGATGTATTTCCCATGAATTATGATCTAATATCAACAATAAACCTCATAATATCCTAGCAACTCAAGCTAAATGATTCAATCGTCCTTCAACTGTCCAGACTTATGACTTTTTTACAATTTCCTCTACTCAAAGTTCAACAATAATAAAAAGCATATCTGTAAATAGCTCAACATTGTTATCATCACCACAACTTTTGTAACAGAATCATCATCAATTACATTCACTTACAACCGTCCATATTCCCCTTACCCAGCATGCTTCATGTACAATAAAAAATAATTTCTGACAAAAAAAAAATCTCATTACAGGTCCTATTACTGCCACTGTTATGATGGATATTCTGGAGTAGATTGCAGCAGTGGTCCACTATGTACAAATACTGAAAAGTACTGTGAGAATGGAGGCGTGTGCAAGTAAGTGTTATATCTCAATTTGCTGTATCTAGAACTGTTTGTCTAGAATTGCTGGGCAATGACTGATTAAAGGGTGAGGATGCTTAAAAGTTACAAATTCTCACCCTTAATTGCCAACAACAGCAGTACAAATTTGTTTCATTGCTGTTGGTCCATTAAGACCGTTTACTATCCTTTTTGAATTTTGCTCCATAAAGTAAATATTTCCATTTTTCTGTTTTATTTTTTTCCAGGCACGTTGGTGATTTGAATGTAAAATGTTTGTGTCCTTACGCATACCGTGGCAATAAGTGTGAAACTCACGAATTTCAAAACGATGAAAATGGTAAGGTAGATGGAAAAATAATTGAATGGAGTGAAAATGAATGAAGGAAGTAGGGAAGATGATGGAGTTTCTTGGGGTATAAGACGCATTTTTGGGTATTTTTCGATGTTGTTTAAGATTGTGGCTCAAAACACTCCAAAATTCGGTTAGATTTGTAAAATTCTACTGGATTGGATCAAAATTTTGCCGAAATCTGATCGAAATCCGGACAAATTTGGAACCAAACCTGATCAAAATTTGTCCGAATTTCGGTCGTTTCCATAAGCTACTAGCAGAATTCAACTTCTGAAGCAGCATCGCTGCAACGAACAAAAGACAATTTGCAACCCTAACATGATGTCACCTAAAAATCAGTTGCTGTTGTTGATGATACTTTTGCCTGAATATCATACGATGTAACAAGCACATTGCGTAGGACGTAAACACTCCTGAAAAATAATAGTAAAAAAATACGAGACACAAGAATGAATACCAAAAAGTCAATCTCCTATTTCCTTCATTTTCCTCACTCAAAAATTGCTTCTATTTTCGACATTGCGCTTTCAATTCTCGCATCCATTCATCCTTAGTAATGAATTCATTTTTATTTACATGCCATATAAAACAGAATGTAATTTATCATCAAAAGACTCAACGACAACCGACGACAGTATAGACTACATTGCATGCTCCAGTAAGTGCTTAAACGATCTCAACAATATAGAGCTGTGTAGTTGTCATCAGAACAACGAGATAGGTAAGGAGACACGAAAAAAATGTCTTTATTTTAGCTATTACAGTGACGTTAGACATGACAATGTGTAGATGTAGACATGAACGTAACAAAATACATTTTTCTCTCTTAGATAATGTACATTACTGATATAAAAAAATGCTCAGATGATGTATTTATTCAATTTCATTGTTTCGTAAATTGATGTCAAAATATTGCTGATGCTGTTGTGATGGAATTTGCTTTTTTAAAAAGGTAGCTAAATTCTATAAACAAAGAATTAGATGCAGATTGGATGGATTGAATTTTAAAGAACATCTAAAAGTAGCTGATGGTTCTGCGGGACTCGTTTTTGTTAGGTTTACATCAAATCCTAGGGGATTAGCAATTTAATACCTTGATACTCAGTTTTGATCCAAAATATTCGGGAATTCTACATTTTTGGACTTAAAAATTAATTTAAACTTAAAAATCTGGATTAAAACTCTAGAAAATCACTATTTACTTACTTACTTCCATGGCGAAGGTGCACGATAACTCATTGTTGCATTTGGAGTTCATCAAAAGCTGGATTTGTCTTTAAATAACCTCTGACAGTTTCTAATTCCCAGTACTATTACATCGTTGCTTACACAGTAATCCCATAAGACTACCTAGAGCTCTCTTTCCATCAAGAAGTCACGTAATCACTAACTACTTCAAAATAGCGTTTACAGGCTTCCCTTTCTTCCTGTTAAACGCCTTGTAACAAAATCATGAACCAAGACGTGGACAAAATGGTAGGGCAGGGGGGCTTCACTTATGAGTTTCGTAATTTCTGAACGTTCCCTTGATAATAATTGTCACTTACTCTGTTGTGCATAGAAAAATTCTGGATGTATGTGCAGATACTTATATACTCCCCTTAAAATGTACGGAAAATAAAATCTGAACTCCTACCCTTCTCGAGAGGTTCAATCCAAGAATATCGTCAAGCATCTTAACCTCAATTTAATCATTTCCCATATTCACATTTTACAGCCTTTAACCAAAATTACTCACAAAATCCTTCTAGTTTCCCATAAAAAACCCCTCATGGGAAACACCCCATTTTATCTTCATCCTTATAAAAAAATTTCATCGTTTTATATTTTCAGCTATAAAAAGCTAAGTTTCTTGATTTCCCAAATACGTTAAAATTAGATGAGATTAACTTCTGTGATATTTAGACATTCAATTAAATTTTACTACAATATCTTTATCCGAAAACATATACAATTTGTCTCCTTTACACCAATAAACGTAAATCTGCAAAACTTTTCCATCCACGCCACACGCTCATGATCATAAATCTGGTGGATGGGAGCGAGAAAAAAAAGGGAAAAATTTTCTTCGTTTTTTTTGTACTAAAAGCTATTACCAGTTTATGCTATTATGGAAGTAACAACAAGAAAAAATAAAGATACAGAAAATATTCTTCTTACTTCTGCTTTATGTATCGTAAAGTTAAGTTTAAGCAATATAAAAGGAAATGAGTCCGAAAGTTTAGATTCTATTTGTGTATGTGGAACCTAAAAACGCATGCTTTTTTGAGACTGATCAGATGGTCGTTGAATGACTTTCAATATTCTCAGACATTGTCTAGAATCGACCAGACGTCAAATTTTTCTTCTTGCCTGGTCTTCGATTTTTCATTAATTCTTGATTATTCATGGTCGCTGTGGAGCCGTGCCTCACTAATTTAATTGACCTTTACCAACATCGCAGGCACTTCGTCATGTAAGAAATTTAACACATCAGCACCAAAATGATGCCGTAAAAATTCATTTGCCATAAAGCCAGCAACTATGAATTTAATGTAAACGTTTGTCATGTTTATTTGTGTCATTTCCTTTCCTCTCCAATTTCATTTTTACTTCCATTGCAATGAAAATAAATAAATAAACATTTTTTGGTGCTTTTTTGCGATAAAAAGAGGTTTTAGTGTCAGCTTCACATCGCTTAATTCTGTTGAGCATCAAATATTACATAAAGAAATTCTCAGAGTTTTGGTTTACTTACATTATTAAGGAATTACATGGGGAGAATTCAGGCTTTTGTGAGATTTCAGCTTTAACATAAGCTTAAATAAAAGGACCATGATAATAAGTTGGGGACGATAACAATGGAGACATTTTAATGGAATAAGGGAGAATTATTGATTGAGCTTGACATTGGTGTGACATGGGAAAGATTGATTGGATTTACGTTATTTGACGTAAATTTTTTGGGTCTGTAATTGGCATAAGAATTTCTAATTTGGGCTATATTGATTGATTATATACATTCGTTACTTCTTGGAAAATAGGCATGAGTCAGTATCCAAAGAGCACAAATCGATCAATCGATCAAAAATTCAGCCAAGGCCAGAGTGATTCTGACTTACTAACTTCGATGGCTGAACAGATCAACTGTGATCCATGGCCTCCCTTAGATGACGCCTAAAACTGGTTATATCGCCGGATGCTGCCTGCCAATTTCGAATACCAAATGCAATACTGTCTCTATCGACAGATTCCTTCCAGGAGTTCTTTGGATTCTGAGTTGGTATTGTATTTGAGTCGATTCTGGTGCCAAATCAGAGTCATGCCAGCCTTCGCCAGATTCAAACCAAATTTGCCATTAAGGCTTAGTCACGACTGCCTAGGTCAGATGCTCAATGTTAAACAAATCACTAAGTCTTAGTCATGACAGATCCAATTTTAACCGAATCTGGCAACAAGTCAGAGTCACCCTTGTCTGTTGTCTTTTAGATGATTTTTGATCAGTCTCACACTCTTGGGCTGTTTCAAATAAGGAACTTCTCGAATCCTCTGTCTCAAAAATTTTCGAGACTTTTTAGGGGAAGTCTTGGTCTCAATGTCTGCATTAGAAACTCTTGTGCCAGACAGAAGTAAAATTGAAGAGATTTAAAATCCGAAAAGAGGATTATCCACTTCAATGAAACAGCACATTAGTCCCAAGCAACAACAAATTTTGCAAAATTTTCTAGAAAATCGTCGAAAAAATTACAATCAACAAATCCAGCCCTACATAGCATTAAACCTTTGCACCTTCTTTAATACACGCCTACTGTCATCAAATTGCCTGACATTTCACAGAAGCAACATAATATTGTCATTAAACAATGATGTGATAAATATTGATTTTATTCATCATAAGATACCAGACCTCCTTTATTTAAATCTGTTATTTCTACCCCTCGAACAAATTCAAGCATAAAATTAGCACTTAATTATTTTATTGTTCCCGGATTTGTGCGCTCGTTTTACTTAATTTTCTTTATTTTTATTTGAGCTTGTGGAAGTGGCACTTGAGGAACTTGAGACGAGAATGCTCTTCAGAAATGTGAGATGGAAAATTGTCTGGATTGGATTTTTATTTATTTATTTATATTTATGCTGCTTCAATTTTATGCTGAATTTATTGGCTAATTGGCACATTCTGAATTTAAATTAATGAGTGTCAATTAATGACTGAATGATCAAATTTAAAGGCTTAAAAAATTAAAATGAAACGGTATTTTAATTAAGCCATGACATGTATCAATAATTAATTGATACTCAACGTTATTCCATCGTAACAAATTTACATAAAAGGATTAAAGTGAAGGGACTTGAAATCCAGCATTAATTGTTCACGTTCCAAGAAACCATCACAGCAGCACCAACATCTCATTATGCAATTTTTAAATTAATTTTAAAAATATTTTTAATTATTTCAACTTTTATTTTATTTTATCGCAGGACATGGTCGTGTGAGATTCGAGGTGACACTGAGACTCGGAAATGCCACATTAATAATGGCAAGTGACAATGATAATGAGGACGGAAAGAAGAAACTCAATCCACATTTTACAGCATTACTTGAAAAATATGTGAGTATATTCATATCTGCATTTGTCATATTTTTTTTTCTTTTATTTTTATGACTCTTGTGGTGCTTGCTGTAATAGCCCCTGAAGCCCAACCGATATTTTTTTCTCCATTCTTATTGCTTTTGCTATCTTTTGCGTTTACTGCAATGATGACGCTTTCATGAGAGAAATTCTTTTTTGTGTACTAGAGGGTGGTGACTCGTTTGGAGCTAAAGTTGGTACTCTAAAGCTTCATGTGCTCCTTTACATAATATATTAAAGGCCCCAAAGAAAATGGCTCTTATTGAAAAATTTCTTTGATTTTCTTAAAGAGGCATGGCTTAGAAATGGCCATAAGACAGTGTGACACTAGCCCTATCCCAAAATCAATGATACCCAGTCTCAAGCCAGTGTTAAGTCGGCTAGTGACCAGTTTTTTGGTCATTTCTACGCCATGTCTTTTTCAGGATTTCCACTTGTTTTCCACTATAATGAAGAATTCCTCATAAATTTCACATCAACATTTTAGTTAGAAATGATGATAAATTTCACATTTTATTATTTATCATCACCTTGTCAGTCATTTCACCTACATACTATTTGACTTTTGCCATACAGATCAATTTTGTATCACAATTTCCATTAATTGTCCCTTAAAGCTATCTCAATCGCTAACTACCGTTTGTTAATTGTCAATACAAAACATACAAACAATTTACAGATTCACTCAATAGCTGCGAGTCAAATTCCATATTGTTTTAACTCAAATAAAGCCAAACATCCATCGAAAACTATACATGACAAAAAAGGGAAATCGATGATGTATAAAAAATGTGTTTTTGTCATTGACTGTTTATGAAAAAAAAATTATTATTATCTTTATGACTTTTTGAACTCAATGTGATGATTGAGGCTACAATTTAATGTACACAGATATCCTCAAATAAATTTTATATCCTCTTTTTATTCTTGAACCCAAGAGATGAGTTAAAGGAGATAGTTTCGGGTTGGAAGTTTGTTGATGGGATTTAATGACGCATTTTTTGGAACTGAAATTTTGTGGATGTTGCTGGCTTGAAGGATATTTTCAATAGTGGCAGTGTATGGTCAACTGTATGGCTAGTTATGAAATTGATATTTGTGTAAATTGTCATGAAAGGTCAAGTTTATGGCCAGACATTCGTTCGACTTATCGGAGGCTGTTCAATTTTGGTCAGGACTCTCGCAGACTGTTTGAAAATGATTTCTTTCTACCTACCCTTTACAAAGGCTTAGCAAAGCTGCAACACATCGAACTTAAAAACCAGATCATCATCCAAGCCCACAATCAGACTATATGACCTCAATTTCCTCACTCACCAGCAACACCCAAAAGCACAAAATATAGGATGTTGTGAAAGACAAATAGCACAGATAGACAGATGGTCATATAGATTTATATTTGAGTAAGCGATAGATGTAGCAGCAGAAAAAGAAAAAATCACATAACATGATCTTAAACGTATGATAAACGAATTATGACCCAAGAGACGATAGATGTGCTTGTATCTACATAACTATGGATAGATTGAGATTTCAAGTCAGGCGAAAGACATAGAAATATAAACAGATGGTCCTTTAGATGAGATTTCATCGAATGAAATGATTTGTCATGGCCAAATGGTGTGGGCATAAAAAATATTATGGACAATTTAAGAGAAAAAAAGGCTTTTTGGATGTGATGATGTGAGTAGGGAATTCTGGGAAGGTTTTTTGGATGTTTTGAATCTCGAAAAAGTCATTCACAAAAAAAATAACCAAAAATAGTTCCTAAATGCTTGCATAATTCTCATCCCAAAGAAAATCACATCAAGGACTTCTTTATATCCATTTAGTCTTAAAGTAGCACACAGAGGCGTTGATATTATGTCATATTTGGGTTGTCCTCATCCAAAAATATTGTTATAAACATTTCTGTAATGCCTGTCAAAAAGAAAGAGAAAAAAAGGCCGAAAAAAAATCTCAAATTCTTGTTTTCTTTCTTCCTATGAAATTCTTATTACTCCTTCACACTTCAATATTCTTCCATACTCTCATTTTTGTCAAGAGACGACCTTTAGCTTGAAATATTTGTGATTCACAAAGCAAAAGAAATAAATATGAAGAAAATAAAGTGTAAAAGTCAATAAATTATTGAGATGGCTGAATGGATGGCATTCGTGTTCTATGGTGTTGGATTTGGAAGATTTAGTGAGGATTTAGGAATTTTTTGGAAGGAGATGGGCAAGATTTTATCGGATTTATCCTTTTCTGGGAAGAATACGACATAGCAAAGGCAAGAAATTTAGAGGCTGTCTGACGTGGCTCGGGGTTTGGGATGAGATTCCTTGAAATTCAAGACTCAGGCTAGACTCACCCTGTCCTAATATATGCATTCTTGAGTTGCTTGCTTTGAGTCGTCGTTGTTAGTCTAAGATGATGAGAACTTAATATTTGGTCAGCATCGCAGCCAGACTTTGGCTTCACCAATTCCCCATTCTTAGGTATGTCTTGTCTACGTTGTGTGCTTTCTGTGTTTCGAGTGTGGACTCCATCTGGTTATATCTCATTTTTTTTAGCTTATACAAACATTTTATCAAGCTTCATTAATTTAGATGAAACAATCAATGCCTACAAGCTCATTAAATGCCCACACAAAGATTAAAATGCTTGAATTTTTCAGTTTTTTCAAAATATAGTTCCGCATTTAAAGCATAGCAACTATATTACAGCCAAAACCGCTCCATAGGCATCCTCATCTAAACAATTAATAATATTCCATTTTTACGAGGATTATTCATGTAAATTCAATTTCCAATACTTAAATCTGTTGCTTTAATAAATGACATAGCTTATAAAATATTTAATCATCCCATCTCCATTTCCATCAATTATATCGATACACCCACAACAAAATATCCTTCATCATTATACTTTTTATCTCTTACTAACTTTGATCATCTTCCGCAAGACTGAATGAAAGTATTCTTTTTTTTATATTGGAAACTTGTTACAGTTTTTATAACTTTTAATGGCAATTTTCTCTTTCGAGTGTGAATAACAATTAATTATTGTCGACAAGTGAAACGGAGATAGTTACACAGAAGATGACATAAATGGCTATTTCATTAACTTTATGAAACGTTATTTGAATTCCTCTGGCATGTTTGCTAATTGAGTAGGTTTTCGAATGAGACGAGCGTGTCGGGAGAACTTTGCTTTTTAGAATGTTGCTAATGAACATTTTCTGTTTGATATCTGAGAAAGTTTTAAAGATCTTGTTGAATGATTGATGATTTGATGGAATTTAATAAGATTTAAATTAAAGGCTTTTGGAATTGAGCGGTTATTTTGAGTTTAAAACCAAATTTCGGTCATTCTTAAGTTTTATTACAAAAATATAGCAAGTTTGAAATTGAATTTTCAGTTAGAATTCAATTTAATATTGATTTGAACGTTTGAACGGTCATTCATAATTTGAATTTTATAGCAAATTTATAGCATGTTTGAAATATAAATCTTTAACGGTTATTAATTCGAACGATGATTAGAATTTTACAGCAAATTTATTGCAAACCTTTTTTGATCTTTGAGATTTTAAATTTTAACCGTAATATAATATTTGAAATTTGAATTTTAATGAGCCATTCCAAATTTCAAAATTCACGCGAAAATTTGCATTTTAAAACCAACATGTGAATGCATAATTTTCAAAAACATAAAAAAATTACTCACTTAAATATTAGCAAAATTAAAAAATTGTTTCTGACAATTTTCCAATTTATTTTAATTTTTTTGATGTTTTTTGTTCTTCCTTCATGCACACAAAAATTTATTTTGGTATTTACAGATTTATATATTTTATGTTTTGTTGCTTTACAAAAGAAGAAAATGATGAAAAATTTCGGTACATTTAGACGTAAAATATATTTTTTAATAAGGGTTGTGCGAAAATGATGTTTAGTGTTAAGGAATAGAGATATTCTAGGAAAGGGTTCCCAATTACGAGACCAAGATTTCGGGAAACTAAGTCCAAAATTATGCGATAAATTTTAAAATTTTCATTAAGATTTAAATAAATTAGAGTCTAAAGTCATATTTTATGATTCACGTCATTTATAGACGGCCCCAATTTTTTTATTTTACATGGAAATAATAACGAAATGAAATGAACGAATGCAAATGAATAAGTGAGGAAAGAAGAGTCAAGGAGGTTTTTGAAGCGAGAAATTTGAAGAAAGTAATAAAAGTTTAGAAAGTTATTGAAGGATTGTGTTAGAAGCGCATTTATCTGACATTAGTTTTTTAGAAAATTTGCTTTTAAATTTTTAAACAAATTGATTTTTATTTTTAAAAAACTTTAAAATTGTGATAATTTAAAACTAAAAAGCTAAAATATTAAAAATTTAAAATTTAAAATTAAAAAAAAACTAAAAATTTTAAAATTTAGAAAAAAATTAAAAATTCATTTTTTAAAAAACTTAATTTAAACTTTAAAAATTTCTTTTGTCTTAAATTTAACTTTGAATTTAATTTTTTTTTTTAAATTTTAAATTTTGGTTTTAAAAATAAACTTTAAATATACCTAAATGAAAAAAAAAATCGTTAATGCCAAATTGACATCAAATCCCCTCAAATTTCTTATTTTCAAAAAAATCCACCAAATAATAATAAGAAAACAAAAAACAAACAAATCAAATGTAGATTTTCATGTGTAGCATATTCTCGCACATCAGAATGTAATTTTTGCCATAGATCCAAAGAAGAAAAATAAAAAAATATAAAACATGCCAGAAAAAGAAGCATAAAAGCAAACGAAGTAGCTTTAATTTCCCTAAAGAACGCACATAAATTCTGCGTTTTTCTCTTCTTTTATCAAAACAAAGAATTTTTTTCTTTTTTGTGTTTATTTGATTTCTTATTTTGACTTTGTAATTTATCTTCTTGGTTTTGTTTTCATAATTTGAATTGAATTTTTGTTGGATTTTTTAATGGATTGTTAAATGGAAATATGATGTAGGGCATTTACTCATTCTAAGTTGAGGAGTGTTTGGGGATGGGTGGGTGTAAGTCTGAGAATTTAATTGTTCATTTTTTGAAAAAGGTTCGTTATTCTGTACCTGAATAAGTGAACAAACCTTTCTAGTATCAATCTCAGGACATGATAAACCCGAGCAACACAAATGACAAAGGATCTGCCATAATTTCTCCAAGATTTCCCCTAACAGTCAAATAACATCCTTGTTTGGCACATAAACGACACTTCAGCACCTAAAAGTGGTCTCTGTGTCTGTTAGGGTCCATGACCGATACATCTATTGCTGCTATCCGTCATCCGAAGCCATTTAAAAGCTCCCTTCATCTATTAAGGACATCAGCATCCATTTATCCTCAACTTAATCGTGTCCATTCTCTATTTGCGTCGTTCATGTCAATAATCAATCCTAAAAAATCTACTAAAAATAGCAACAGTTGCCAATAGCATTAACTACTGCCGTTACTATGCATTTACAAGCTAATATATTCATTAATAGAACTAACCCTGATGCCTACCGGCTTATATTTCACAAAAATAACCATTAATTGATTCACGTGTCAGCACGAATACTGACCTTCTGGAAAGAAAAAAACTCATCTGAGATCAGATAGCAGTTGCTGATTAGAAAAATGAAGATGGAAATCTCGATATTTCTATAGAAAATTCAAGCGCGTGTATTTGTTTTGTCTTGTCATTTTTGTCAGACCAAGTGACTTGTGAGTGATATGATTCAATTTAAGGCTTTCGTGATTGGGAAAATACAATTGAAGAGATTTTAAGATGAAGAATTGGCTTTAAAATTATTTATAGAAATGGAAGTGTGGCAAAATTGGTATGTTGGACAATAATTCTGTTGTTTGGGATTTTTTGGAGCTTTGACTAATCATTTTGAATAAAATGTACTGGATAATCATGGGTAATCGTCTTGCTGTAGAGTTTATGTGCCGTAATATCGTCATATAAGGAGTTCGAATCTTAATTTAAATTGTATTAATGGGTTTGAATGGAGAGACTGTCTAAAACTCATAAGTTAAGCTCACATTAGCCTTGTGACTTATATAACGAGCATTTTTAAATCTGTCTGAATCCTGAATCAGTCTTAAAGCCTAAAATTATACCCGAAAAACACATCGTGTTCGCTAGGACAGCGCTTTATCGCCATATTATCTGTTAGAGACCATGAATGCTGATTTTGAGCCACTTTTACGACAACAATTAAATTACCCACATTGTGCTCCTCGGGATATGATCTGTCAATAAACGTTTAAACTTGTAGGCGGAATTCCTTTTATTTACAGACATTTTAATCAAAAATTTCACCAATTAACATTAAAATTCCTGAGTAAAAGACAAAAAAGTTGTCAATTTTGATTCAAAATGCTCGATTTATTCATGATCATCAAGAACATCGCTTCCAACAAAGACCCCCTTCTTATTATCAACAAACATTTCAATCTCAACAAAATAAAAATGTTCAAATATTTTTGAAATTCAAATCTCATTAAAAATTCAGCCGAAAATTCTTCTAAAATTAAATTAATTGAGTGTAATTTTTTTAAATCAGAGCAGAGCTTACTGAGTGGTAATATTAAGGCACTGATGAAAGAATGCCGAAAGGGATTTTAGACAGAAAAATTCTTTGATTTTAATTTTTACACAATTTTTTTTTAAATTCAATTAAAACAAGAATGAATTCGAGGAAATTTTTTGTTGGAGCAGAATATGTAGACGAGAGTGTAGTCAGGAAGGGTGTGATGTGTGTTTTCATGTTTTTTGTGATTTTTGGGAAGGGTTTGAAATGTTCTGCTTCTACTCCTCTTCCATTGAAATCTTTGAGCTCAGGGAGCCTCATAGGATCCATAGCAAAGTCTACAAAAAGAGCTCTCAAAATAGAGGTACCTGACTCGTTGCTGGGTAGCCTAAACAGGGAAATTTTGTGTCTTCCCGTCAATGCGCCCACAAAACGCTGCCTAAGCAAAAACGATGTACTGTTCGGGTATGTCTCAAATCATACCACAAAAGAGGAAGTTTTAACCCATCCTTGTTACATCTCTGACAGAAATCTTCTTACAGCATTAATTCTGGTGTAATTTTGTATGAAACAAAAGCTGTTCTCATATTACAGGAGTAAAAAAAAGAATTTTGAGGAAGGAAAATTCATGGTTTTTCATTTTCTAATTCAATAAAGCAACAGAAAATTTAAAACATACTCATGTAATAATTCTCTCCATCTCCTGCGCACAAAAAAAAATGTTCATCATGTTTCTTGTAAAAAAAAAATTATACTTTTGAGAGCAACACAAGCACAAAGATATACATACTGAACAAAGAATAAGAGGAACAGGAAAAATTTTGTATTATAGAGACTTCCTCTATAGTTCGCTTACGGTATGAATAAAATTATATGATATGTATAAAAAAATTTCTTTCTCTTCTCTTGAGGTAAATACAATTTTTGTTGAACTGGAAATATAAAGGAACGGCAAGAATTCAATGTGTCTCAGGTCTTGTGCCGACTAATGCTTTTTGGCTTCCCTTGGATGATTTTGAGTCAATTTTATGTAATTTTGATGTTTTTCCGTGAAGATAAAGCTGTTGTCATTCAAAGAATGTCATGGCTCATTGAAGGCCAGCCACTTCTTCCTTCAATTTAATCAATACTACGCTTGACTGTAGGAAGTAATATTACTTTGAATTTGTCGAATAGTACTTATAACAGGAACTGATTTTACGATAAAGTCCTACTCGACGGCAAAATAAAGGGCTGACGAGAATGTCATGATGAATAGAAGTTCGACGGAATTTGGATGACCCAGAACTATCGTGACTTCACCTAGAAAACAATTGTTAATGATGTCTTGATCAGAGCACAAGGTCGACTCGGATTTTTTTTTTTTGGAAAAGTTCTCGAGCAGCATTATGCAGTTACTAAAGTTTTGACTCCAGTGAAGGCTTATCCATATTGAGATTAAGACATAAATTAATCAACCTCAACCATAAATTTTTTAATGGTGAAAATCATATCCTACCTTGATTTCTGTACCAATTGATATTCCAGACATATTTCTTAGAACAAAAATTTAAGAAGTCTTAGAACTAAAGTCTGAAAAGTTCAAAAATTCGCACAAAATTAAAGCAAGTCCATATATCTGTGTTTCTATCTCTTCATCTCCTACACACCACACGCACATAACATAACATAGCAAAAGACACAAGAAAAATAAGAAAATTCACAGCGAGACAACATGCCGAAATTTCAATATTGTTTATATTGTTATCTCGAGCACTCGTAAATTTAAAAATTTCATTAAATTTGAATCACACAAGATTGTGAGAATTGCTTTGTGTTAATTTGTTTGCTGAGAGATATGAGACCTTGAATGGTATTTCCTTCCTTTTATTTAACTTTATGCATGCAAGAATTGTGTGCTCTTGTCTGATTGTTTTAAAAATTTTAAAGGTTTTTAGCGGAAATGTGTGGGAAAGAGCTTTTTTTCGTGGCGGAAGTTTGTTAATTTTAATCTGATTATTGTTGGTATTTTTTAAGAGTTTTTGTTGGATGTTTGAAGGCATTAAGTAGGCTGAATCAACAACTTTATATATGGCTTAATTATAAAGCTTATGTAAATAAATTTACGGTGTCGTTCATTAATAAAATTAAGCATAACTCAACAATCAGCCACAATTTTCAAAAGAATCGCGAGGCAACCATTTGCAAATTTAAGGAAAACAACCTTTAAGATTCATTCAACAATTCTTAAAGCTTGACAGCATCAAGAAAGGCTTGAAAATCAATCCTTTATCACATCCTTTCCTTCCAAGAACTCTATTCATTAACTCAGCACACTTCTATTTTACAGCTGCAATACATAAAATATTGATTATACAACAGAAGCTTTAATTTTACAATTTTCATCCCTTTTTTCTACACTCCGATTCCGATTCCTTAAGCGTGAAAAAAAGTTCGAATTCATATAAAATTCATTACTGATTTATTCATGAAATTATAGCTGATAACTGTAACGGAAAATGATTCAGCAAATTATAAAATATGAATGAAAGTTGAGATCGTGAAGATTCAGCACAAAAATGGATATAAAGAAGTTGGTCACATAAATGTGATGCAAAATCTTTTCAATACCAAAAGTCACGTTTTTGTAATCATAGAAGAAAAAAATGCATCTCATAGCATGCAGCACATGAATGTTCCAATCGAGATTGATAAACTTTATTCTTTTGTGTTTATTCATCCTTTACGGAAACCAAACATGCCACAATACTTTTTTTATTTTCATCATCCACATCTTGTTTTTTCAACTCTTCCTGCGATAATACTGAGAATGAAGGGAGGTAGAAAAAATCAAGTCAAGTTGAGTGTTGAATGGATGTTTTTGTGTTGTGTTTTGTAAAGTTTCATACGATATATCCACTTTAGTTGAGCTTTAAGGTGATGATGTGAAGATTTTGATTGAATTTTATGTAGTTTTTTGTGCTATAAGTTTTGAATTCTTTGAATGCTTTAAAACAGTCTTGTCTTAACTGTGTGCCGCGGCATTTTCGTGTTCCGTCATATGCGTGTCACACATTTGTCACACACCCGCGTCACATAGGTCTGAAAAAATGTTAATTTACAAATTTTGAAGTAATTAGACATACTTTTTTGAAGAAAGTGAATTTAAAGGCTTTGCTCACAGTTTTTGAATACTTTCCTGTCGTTTATAATGTTAAGAAATATCACTTTTAGCTAATATTAGATAACAAAATGTCCAGGTGGAAAATGTAAACAAAGAATTTTCGAATTCGAAATTCACAAAATCGAAAAATTTTGTTTAAAACACTGAACATTAAGATAACAAATTTCGAGCTAAGCAGATTTAATAGCTATATTTGATGATTTTGTCCATGTTTCCCTGTCAGCAACTTTTGGCTCTAAGCCAATTCTAAGTATACCACCGTCGCTATGACATAGCAACAAAATTTGAATTCCGAACGATATTTCCTCGATCAAAAATCCAGCCTAAGGCTATCGTGACTCAAACGTAATGCCAGATTCGACTTAAATCCGACGTTATGTCAGAGTCACCATGGAGTTGGATACTACCGTCGTTCCATCGTGGCAACAACATTTGAATGAATGCCGAAAGATATTCGTCATAATCAAAGCAATTCCACATTTCTTTTAAAATTAATGTTGCTAACTGCTCCTAAAAAAAACAATTTAATTCCTTTGTAGATTTCTAAAATCTCGCCATAGCAATCTTCTTAAAAGAACAAATCCTCATTTATTTTTTCCTTAAAGTTCCATGAACTAATCTCATCTTCAGCTCCATCAAGGAATATAATCTCTCAACAAATCAGTTCCAGCTTTTATATATTTTGTAAAAAGCACATCCTCGAATGCCTATATATAGATGTTAAAAAAACATGACATTCGCATTCTTAGCCAGCAAATCTGTCATATCCAATTTCATCTAAATTGAAAAAATAAAGAAAAAATTCCTTCAACATATGAAATGAATTTATTTGCAGAGACTAAAATTTATGAAAAATAATCTTTGATGAAAAAAATCATTTTTTTCGATGATTAAAAAAATCACGATTTTTTTCATCATACGTTAATCACACGTAAAATTTAATCACGTAAACTTAATCACTACGTAAAATTTAATCACGCAGGGCAAAAACACATGGTTTAAAAATATTCTCAAAAGTTTTGTGTCAATCACGATGAAAATTTTGAAATTTTTTTAGCTCTAATATTGCATTAAACTAAAATATTATAAACTATTATATGTAATTAGCTATTTTAAGTAAATTATAGTAGTTTTCTGGTGCTTAATTTAGTTAGATTTGTGAAAAAGAACAATGAAGTTTGGTATTTTTTTCACTGAGAAACAAAAATAAATCCATTAAAAAACTACACAAATATGAAGTTGAAATTGGTTAATCTAACTAAATTAAGCACCAGAAAACTACTTTAATTTACTTAAAATAGTGAAATAACAAGTAAAGGTTTATAATATTTTAGTTTAATGCAATATTAGAGCTAAAAAAATTTCAAAATTTTCATCGTGATTGACACAAAACGTTTGAGAAAAATTGTAAACCATGTGTTTTTGCCCTGCGTGATTAAATTTTACGTAGTGATTAAGCTTACGTGATTAAATTTTACGTGTGATTAACGTATGATGAAAAAAATCGTGATTTTTTTAATCATCGAAAAAAATGATTTTTTTCATCAAAGATTATTTTTCATAAATTTTAGTCTCTGTTTATTTGGAATGAATCTTCAAACCGCATACTTATGAAGTACACTTATCCATCTTAAGAGGAGAGGATTTTGATTCTTTGTGTACTTTGGGTCTAGAGATGGAAACTGAGTTCAAAGAAAATTTGGAATTTTGAGACTTAAAAGTGATTTTAATCTAATTTTGCTCCTCAACAAAATTCTCAATGTCGGTTATTAACCTTTCAATTTTTGTGCTAGAGCATCTTCATATTCCATATTTCATAAATTCTACTTCTTATTTTCTCCGCATTCACCCATTCATTTCATTACTGACTTTATGAGTTTCCATCTCTAGCTTTAAACAGTCGAAGATGTAAACACAGAACAGAGCTACTAAGATATTTAGACGCAATATATATTCATTCCATTTTTTTCAAATATCTTCTTCTTGCTGCTGCTTGCTCTCTTCAATTCTCACACGTGTTCCGTTTGTTTCTTTCCTTCTCCGGTGTGTACATATAGATTAGAATTTCTTTCATTTCTCACTCTCCATTATTTGCTTTGATAGCTTAAATAAGAAATTGAGGGGATGTTGTTGGTTTTAGGTTTGTCTGGGGATCTCTCTTGAGTAGATGAATATGTTACTGTTTACTAAATTTGGCTGGATTCCAAATTGGATGTGTTTTTTTTTGGACTTTTTGGGAGTTTAGACTCCTAAAGTCCTTCCAACTCGCTGTAAACCAGATATTCTGGCTATTTCAATCTAATGCACTTGGTTATGTGAATCTATAGATTCCAAGCCATCTGTCATTATCTACAGCACAAAATGAGACATCCGAGACTCATTTGACGCCATTTCTTAGGGAAGACCACAAAGATATGTCTGTATTGTTTCAGATCGAGTAAATTTGATTAAAAATGGGATATGCGAGAATTTTTCCATGTCGAGATTCGAACCCATGCTCGTTGAGTCGATGTATAGTGATTAATTGCCTAAGAGCTAATCTGCTAAGCCACAGAGTCATTTTAACCGACAACAGGAGCCTTGCCTATATCGTTTTATAGTCCATGTCTCCAAAATGTACAAAATTTGGCCAATTCCCTTTGGAAAATGCGCTTGAAAATGTACAAAACATATAAAATGCGCCTTTACTTCCATATCCTCATTTCATCAAAGTCGTTCTCAATTTTTCATTTTGATTTCATTCACCAAAAAAATAATAAAATAAATTTTCTTATTAAGAAATTCTTTTCCTTATTATTCATTCCTTGTTCTTATTCTGCTGCTGTTGCTTTTCAATATTGTATTCGCCACCATTCACCTTCTTTATACTTATTTACTCACCCCTTCCACGTGAACTTTTACTGATTTTTTTCTCTTTTTCCTTTCCGTTTTCTTCCACAGATAAGTCGATTTTTACGGAATTCCAATATAAGTCGAATCAATGATTTAGAAATATTCAGCAAAACGTAAGTATGGTAATGGTAATAGAAAATCAAAACATATGTAACAGATAGATGTGTATACATATGTTTTACACAAGAGATATAAGATGATGTTGATGCTTTCGATGTTTCGGTAATCGAATCTCATTGTAATGTGTTCATGTGAGGGAATTAATAAGGGATTTTAAGGATTTAAGTGCCTATTATGGAACGGAGATGTGAGAACGAGGTGAAATTGTATCTGTAGGCTTGATTGTTGATGGAGTTATTGTTTCCAAGTAATGAGGAATTGTGGATTTATGCTGAAATCTTTTGGATTCATTGGAAATTAAGCAATTCAAGTTTCAAACAGAGATAGATTGTAGGAAAATTGAGGTAATTTAGAAAATACCGTCAAGTGCAACCTTTAATCTGCAGTCAAGGTCGACCGGCAACTGACGATTGCAGGTTACTGCGTTGCTTACAAGATCGTCTTAGCCGTATTGTCAGCTGATATCGGCCATCGACCGATCGGTATATAATCCTTCTTGCTGATTGCTATTAGCTGGATACCTATCTAAGATTGGCCAGTCGAGAGTAGAAGACAAAAAATCCTCAAATACAGCCGATTGCCATCGTTTCAAATTGAATCCATCGATAACTAGAACTTTTAGATGCTAATCGCTCAAACTTCACATCCCTTGGACAATCTTCTAACTCCACAAATACAATCAAATCATCCAATTTCCATCTAATATCATACTTGAGCAATTCATTCCTCTTCACCTGTAATCTGTTCTCATGGTTATCAAATCATCGATTTATGATAAAATTCATATATTCATGGAATAGATTGATGATTCCATCTTAACCCACAAAATACCGATCACGAATATATTGAGCGTAGCTGTTAATCTCCATGATTTGATATTCGTGTATTTTTTGGTGAGGAAGGGGGACCTGGGTAGCATGTGATTGGGTGATGTTGGGGTTTCTACGTCTTTATTGCCTTCTAAATAGGTACGAACATATAACTTCCGTACTCCACGTGGAAGTTGAAAAATGTTCCCCAAAAAGAGCAAATCACCCTTTATGATACCAACTGCTTGCACCGAATTGATAAGAAATGAATTTATTTCAATTCGTAGTTATCCACAGCTCCCTCATAACATTCAAGCATCTCTCTTCTAATGCACAACTACTGCATTGATCCTGCCCAAGCAAAATAGAATATCCACTTCAGAATTATATATGAATGAACACAATGCTGATGACAAAAGAAGCTGTTTGAAGCCATATGGAATTATATATGATTGAATTCATTCTATTCTTGTATATTAAATCAAATATTTTTTATGACTAAGCCATTGTCGAGACAGTTCTCAACAGAAGTATGCATTGTATGTGATTATATTTTGCAGAGGAAGCAAGTATGAATGGAGGGAGTAACACATGTGTATGCTGAACTCAAACAAGAAATAAGGGGAGACATTTACCTTCGATATCCTTTTTTTATTATACCTTCCAAGAAATCATCAACATTCATCACACTCAATTTGAATTTTCTGCTTTTTGTCTATCTCATTATTTTATGGCCAAAAAAAATTTATTTTATGTCTTTCTTGCACGTCCACAGATCATCGGAAAATGACTTAACATTTCATTTCTTTGGTGCTGAAAATGATTCTATAAAGGTACGAGAATCAATCAATCGAATGGTGGAAAAGGGACGAATTGGCAATTTTTCACTTATATCTACACATTATGCACTACATCAGGAACCTGGATTAGTCTTACAGGTGAGAAGATTTATTATATGTTCTTATTTCCTCTCTTGTATGCGACTAAATGTTTCTTCCATCCCATCTAATTTGGCTTCATGTTGTGTTAACCTTTACATCATCATGGCAATAATAATTTTCTTGTGTTTACAAACTGATGGGGAATAATTTAGTCGTGTACATAATTGGAGCTTCTTGGAGCAGAGTTGATAATTGATGGAAAATATTGTAAGGTTTTTGATAATATTCTGAGCTTTTTGACAATTTTTGAAGAGCTTTTTGATCATTTTTGAAAAGCTTTTGATGATATTGTAAGCTTCATATTTAGGTAATTTAAAATTTTTGACATTGATCTAAAAAATCTAAAAAATTAAGCTTTTTAACAACTTTGAGGAGCTTTTTGACAATGTTAAGAAGCTTTTTGAAACTTTTATGAGCTTTTTGACAACTTTCAAAAGCTTTTTGACAATTTTGTGATCTTTTTTGAAAATGATATAAGCTTTTTGATAAAATTGCAAGCTTTATTAGATTAATTTGAGACTTTTGACAATGCCACTATGGGGCAAAATTAAAAAAAAAGGGACATTCACTTTGATTTTTGGACTTTTTGGAATCAGGACTTGAGGGTATTTTTTTCTTACAGTACACATAGCAATAGACTTGCATGCCAAATTTCAGCTCAATTGGTGCTGTTTGGTCGGTTCTGGAGGTGTTTGAAGTTGAAAACTGGTAAAAAGCGGATTTTTTTCATGTCTTGTTTGACTTGAAAAGTTTCTTATTTAATTAAAAGATATTGAAAAACGGTTTTCGGTTCATAATTATACTATATAAGAGCTTTAATTTGCAATGGTACAAAGTTTATATATACTGGGTTTTAGTGGCAGGACTTGAGAAAATGTATGAAATTATCAGGAAAAAAAGCTTCAAGTGTCCGGAAAATATGCTAGTTCTCAAAAGTTTCTCATATAGACCTATTTTTTCGTAAAGTACTTACTTTCTACTTTCCAAAACTGAAAAAATATCCAAAATCGGTTGGTACGAACAAAAGTTATTGCATTTTTAGTTTTGGACGAATTTTTCTCAAAACTAATATTTCTGAGATGAATTTGGAAGTTATCATTTGGAAAAAGTTTTTTAATGTTTTTTAATGTATTTAGTCATTTTATGAAGACTTGTGAAGAAATTTTTTGAAAAAATTCAAAATTCTCCGAGTTAGAGGTACATATGCTATTTGACGACTTGACCCTTTTTCTCATCACTCAAACTGCTATAACTTTTAAATGACTAAATATTTTTCAGTTCTGTTTCTTGTTTAGTGTAGCTTGTTATAATACCTTTCCAACGATATATAATACTTAATAGTTGGAAGTAGTCTTGGTCGTGAAAACGGACCCTGTTTGTGACTGACCCTTTACAAAGAAATTTTCAAAAAAGTCATTTCTAAAACTACCACTTAGAAATTAAATAATATAATGTTTTTGTGTATTTAGGTCAAAATATGATAGTTTTGAATCTCAAAACTCAAAAAATCTCATTTTGTAAACTTTCTGCAACTTTAGGGGCCTTCATAGGTAAGACTCAGGTAGTCTCTCAATTCTCAGATATAGTATTTTTTTATTGACTTTTTTTGATTGATATTAAATATTTACATTTATTTTGTGCAAAATATATTAATTTTAAAAAGTTTGGGTCGAAAAAAAGTGGTTTTTGACTATTTTGTTAAAAACAGGCTTAGGTAGGCCACATTTAAGGCACTCCAGTAGCCACTATGATTAAGTTATATACATGTTTTATACATATTAACAAAGGTAATATTAGTAACTAGCAATAACAGAAAACAGAATGCAAAAATATTGATTCTAAAAAAAGTTATAGTCATTTGAGTGGCCAACAAAGTGTCGAGGAGGGCAACCAGCATAGGTAAATACACAAAAATTCAAAATTTTAATGAAATTCTTGAAGTTTTTTGAATAAAAACTATTTTTATGTCGTAATAATTCAAATTATTGCGTTTTTTGTCAAAATAAATGTAAAATTTTAAATTTTTGTCTTTTTGCCAATGCTGGTTGCCCTCCTCGACACTTTTTTGGCCACTCAAATGACTATAACTTTTTTTAGAATCAATATTTTTGCATTCTGTTTTCTGTTATTGCTAGTTACTAATATTACCTTTATTAATATGTATAAAACATGTATATAACTTAATCATAGTGGCTACTGGAGTGCCTTAAATGTGGCCTACCTAAGCCTGTTTTTAACAAAATAGTCAAAAACCACTTTTTTTCGACCCAAACTTTTTAAAATTAATATATTTTGCACAAAATAAATGTAAATATTTAATATCAATCAAAAAAAGTCAATAAAAAAATACTATATCTGAGAATTGAGAGACTACCTGAGTCTTACCTATGAAGGCCCCTAAAGTTGCAGAAAGTTTACAAAATGAGATTTTTGAGTTTTGAGATTCAAAACTATCATAATTTGACCTAAAAAACACAAAAACATTATATTATTTAATTTCTAAGTGGTAGTTTTAGAAATGACTTTTTTGAAAATTTCTTTGTAAAGGGTCAGTCACAAACAGGGTCCGTTTTCACGACCAAGACTACTTCCAACTATTAAGTATTATATATCGTTGGAAAGGTATTATAACAAGCTACACTAAACAAGAAACAGAACTGAAAAATATTTAGTCATTTAAAAGTTATAGCAGTTTGAGTGATGAGAAAAAGGGTCAAGTCGTCAAATAGCATATGTACCTCTAACTCGGAGAATTTTGAATTTTTTCAAAAAATTTCTTCACAAGTCTTCATAAAATGACTAAATACATTAAAAAACATTAAAAAACTTTTTCCAAATGATAACTTCCAAATTCATCTCAGAAATATTAGTTTTGAGAAAAAAATTCGTCCAAAACTAAAAATGCAATAACTTTTGTTCGTACCAACCGATTTTGGATATTTTTTCAGTTTTGGAAAGTAGAAAGTAAGTACTTTACGAAAAAATAGGTCTATATGAGAAACTTTTGAGAACTAGCATATTTTCCGGACACTTGAAGCTTTTTTTCCTGATAATTTCATACATTTTCTCAAGTCCTGCCACTAAAACCCAGTATATATAAACTTTGTACCATTGCAAATTAAAGCTCTTATATAGTATAATTAGGAACCGAAAACCGTTTTTCAATATCTTTTAATTAAATAAGAAACTTTTCAAGTCAAACAAGACATGAAAAAAATCCGCTTTTTACCATTTTTCAACTTCAAACACCTTCAGAACCGACCAAACAGCACCAATTGAGCTGAAATTTGGCATGCAAGTCTATTGCTATGTGTACTATAAGAAAAAAATATCCTCAAGTCCTGATTCCAAAAAGTCCAAAAATCAAAGTGAATGTCCCTTTTTTTTTAATTTTGCCCCATAGTGAATGCCTAAAAATTCTAAAGAAAAATAAGCTTTTTGACAATTTTTTTAGGGAACTTTTTGGCATTTTTAGAGAGCTTTTTCAAACCTGGAAAATGTTGTTAACTTTTAGATAGTAAATTAAGGTTTTGGACAATTTTGAGAGCTTTTTGACAAATTTGTGGGTTTTTTGAAAATATTGTAAGATGAAAAAGGCCATGCTGAGCTTTTTGATATTGTTACATGTTTATTTTTAACAAATTGAGAATTTTGGACAAATCTGATGAGCTTTTTGACAATATTGTAAGCTTTCAAAGGTTATATCGAGCTTTTTGATGACTTTGTGAGCTTAAAAACGATTTTTCAAGCTTATAACATTAATTTGAGCCATTTCACAGCACTTCAAGTCATATATTCATAACCATACCACAGCATCCCCAACTCTGCCTTCCTAACAAATTTTCCTTCCTGTACGTATCAACGTTATTTATCAAAATTTATGAACCTACATGAAAATACTCTCCTAATACCTTGAAAATACAGTGTAAATTAAATTTCACATTTCTTGACATGAGCAAACTTTTTTTTTCCTTCCTTTTTTGCCTTCCATCCAACATCGTAGGAAGTTGTAGTGTCGAAAAATGTGAAAATGAAGAGAACAATTTTTTGGCACATATTTGATGAGGCAAAATGTGCTGTGCTTAGGAGTGAGTGATGGATGTTAGGCTATGTAAATTAAGACTAAATTTAATATTCAGAAATTTTTTTTGGACTTTTTTGACCTTTTGAATTTTTAAAATTGTTGTTCTTTGATTCTTGAAGGCATAAATTTGAGTAAAAATGGCATGCAACAAGCTTAGTATGCAGCACATATTCATCAGTCAAATTCAAGATCAACAGTCCAAAATCTGCATCTAAAATTCCATTAAAATGCACTCATAACCTCAAAATTCCACCACACATCCAAACTTGCTCAGCACCAATGCTATTTCCTTTTATGTTCAACACAACATCTACGTATGTTACTTGTTAATTAATTTATTATCTCAAGTAGAAAGTTTTTCATAGTAATTCAATTAATATTGTATGAACAAAATGTTTTTCAGTACATCAAGTGAATACTTAAGGAATTAAAATATATTTGCCATAGAGGGGGAATGTATGAAAGTTTCATGGTAAAGTTTCTTTTTTTTTTAAAGGTACAAAACGCGATTATTAATTAGTGAGTTTTAAATTAATATTCCTTTTGTTGAACGAACAACTAAGCTTGAAGATTTTTTCATGTTGTTTAATGAACATAAACTGTTTAAATTATTAGTTAAAGTTTTACGTTGATGATATGTGAAGGTTTATGCTCTGAAATGTCCTGATTTACATACTTGGGGAATATAGAGTTTTCAAAAGTGTCAACATTCTTTAGAGGTTATTGTCATTTTAAAACTCAACAATTAAGATTTAGAAAATGAATTTTTTTTCCGTTAAATTTAAAACTGAAAATGCATTAAAAATTGATAAAAATCAATTCAATTTTACTCAAAAAAAATAATTTTTATTTTGAATTTTTATATTGTTTTTTAACGGTTTTTTAATAATATTCAAATAGTTTTCAAGCTAGTTTTCGACATTAATTTTGAATTTTTCGACATTAATTTCGAGCATCAGTCGTCATGATTTGATTAAAAAATATTAAAAATAAACAAAGTAAAGAGTCAATCAATAATTACATCTTTCCGAAAATCATATTGGGATTTGAACCCAGGATTGCAGCACGCAATGTGATCACTTAAACATATAGACCACCACAACATCATTTTACTATAAATTTAAACAGCAATTCCGATCTTATATTTTAAAAAAATCTTTAAAAACAAAACAAAACTTTTTCTTCTTCAACAAAGCTATTAAAAGCTTTACTTTATTATCAAAATGCTTAAAAGCTTTCACGATTTTGTTTAGTTTTATTCCATTTTTAATTCAACGTGTTTCGTTAAGTTCATTAAAATTTAGATTCAGTTTTCAAGATAAGTAGTTGCTTTGTTTGGAATTCAACTTAAAATTCTTTAAGAAATTAAAGTTTTGTTTTTGTGTTAATTAAAGTAAATCTTGAGCTTTAAGATATTGTTGTATTTAATTTAAAGACTTGGAGAATTTTGAACCCAAAAAATAGCAAAAAAAGAATTTTGATATTTGAAATGTTTTACAAAACTTACAACTTACAACATCCGGAAGGTAAATTTGATCCATTGACAATTAAGGTTTTTTTCTAAACAATTAGTTTGTGAACCTTTGGGAGTTTTTTTTGTGAAAGTTGTGATGAAAACTGAATTTCTAGTTGTTGAATCGATAACTGGCCAAATTTATAAATGTTCTGTGTTAAACTTGACATGTCTTTATCCAATAGTTCAGACAACGCAACTGCTTGTACCGTTCGAAATTGAAATGAAGAGAAGCTATGAACTAACTCGAATACCACAAGCAAACCACAAGTGGGTTGACCGATTGTAAATCCGACAACAAGTCAGATTCAAGCCTACCTTGGTTGCATTTGGCCTATTCGGGTAACATTCCCTAACAGGTAAAGAGCATGCTCTCGAACGCTTGCTCACCGAAACTAGATTTACATACTATGATAAGCCCAGTTGAGGGAAGCCATTGAGCACACTTGATCTGTACGGCCAGCGGAGTAAGTAAGTAAGTAAGCATGCTGATGAGCATTGCTCTCAGCTTAATCTGCTCTCGGGAGCACACTCATTGCTTGCTAGAGATAGTAAAACGAACAGATTATAAAAAAAATCTCAATTACACAGAGATCTGACATAATTTGCAAAACATCTCCAAGAACTCACACATCTCTTTGATATCTTAATTATCCTAAATATTCATTAACATGTCATGTCCTGTAATTGAGTTGTTGTTGAACATACTTTCTAATATAAGTGGTCAGTTTCTTGTTCAATTATTCCTCATCTTTTGGATTTGATACCATTTTTAATAGAAAATTGAAATAAATGTAATATTGATGAAAATCATAATTGAGCACTTATAAGTCATCTATGGCTTCTTCTTCTATCATATATCAATTGATAAAATTTAATTTAATTCTAAGAATAATTTGTAGGACTTCCTCAAAAATGTATTTTCGATAAATTCTCATTTGTGAATTTTACTTGGAATTATTTTCAATTTCCTTTGAGATTAACAATGTTTTCCCATTAAGCTCATCCATTTGCCTCCCTAAAATTCAGCATAAAGCTTTACAGTCTATAAATACAAACCAGAACAAACGATTTACTTCCAAATTATAAATGAATATCATAATAATGACAAAATAATACATTCAGCTTGAAGCCTTGTCAAATAATTTTAGATGCTTTTTCGAATGCAGGATTTTTGTTTATTTAATGTTGTCAACAGCACATGATAATAATACAGATAATATCAATGTTTTGATATAATTTCATTTAATTTTATATGTGTGCTTTATTTGATTTTGTGAACATTATATATGTTTGGATATCAAATGTTATCATAGCTGTGAGTTAATAATAATTTTCATTTGAATTATCACCAAAATTATGTACGGTTTATGAGGTGTCGAGATGATAAAGTGAGTTACCAACCGATTAGCAATTTTTTTATTTCCCAAAAATTTCCATGAAAAACTATCAAATCTATCAAGTGTTATACATTTTTGGATAGGTAATTTAGTTTTCTATACTTTGCCAGGAAAATTTTTGGAAAATTTGCAAGTAAAATAGTCATTTTGGGTATAAAACGCATTTGATTTATGTCAAGTTTCAATATTTTTGTAATTTCTCAACAATGAAATTATGAAAAGCCTTGAAACTTTGCAAATATATTGCTTATATAATTATCAATAAACTGTAAAAGTTTCAGAATTTTCCAATGAGCTTTTCACGAATTTTCCTGACCTGAAATTTTCACTCTATAAGTACAATTATTTTGATAATCAGGAATTATAAATTATAACTGTTCACTCTATTTGATTCCATTTCTTATAAGCTTTCCATTGATATATAACAATCAAGGATGAAGCATAGGAATTAAGAGAAATCAACAAAAAAGTTCAAAAATTTCTGAAATTTTTGCAACTTTTCCGCCATCTTGAATTTTTCACTGCCTTTTCTGGTTAAACTAATTAACTTTTTTGTAATATTCATACCTTTTTTGAATTGTTTTTATTAGTACTATAAACTACTGGAAACCGCATGGTTCTGAAATGAACACAACTAAAACTAGAAGAGCTCAAAGTTGTGGTCATATGAAACACTCATTTGACAAAAAGTAAAAGTTTGATTTTTTGAGTTTTAATGAAGAATAATATATTTTATTGATTGAAATTGCAATAATATTGCATAATCCATCTTTTTATTACATTAAAACATAAATAGAAGTCGAATTAAGAGTTTTTGAAAAATTTGATTTTGAAAATTTGGAATATTTCATATGACCACAACTTTGAGCTCTTCTAGTTTTAGTTGTGTTCATTTCAGAACCATGCGGTTTCCAGTGGTTTATAGTACTAATAAATACAATTCTAAAAAAGTATGAATATTACAAAAAAGTTAATTAGTTTAACCAGAAAAGGCAGTGAAAAATTCAAGATGGCGGAAAAGTTGCAAAAATTTCAGAAATTTTTGAACTTTTTTGTTGATTTCTCTTAATTCCTATGCTTCATCCTTGATTGTTATATATCAATGGAAAGCTTATAAGAAATGGAATCAAATAGAGTGAACAGTTATAATTTATAATTCCTGATTATCAAAATAATTGTACTTATAGAGTGAAAATTTCAGGTCAGGAAAAGTCGTGAAAAGCTCATTGGAAAATTCTGAAACTTTTACAGTTTATTGATAATTATATAAGCAATATATTTGCAAAGTTTCAAGGCTTTTCATAATTTCATTGTTGAGAAATTACAAAAATATTGAAACTTGACATAAATCAAATGCGTTTTATACCCAAAATGACTATTTTACTTGCAAATTTTCCAAAAATTTTCCTGGCAAAGTATAGAAAACTAAATTACCTATCCAAAAATGTATAACACTTGATAGATTTGATAGTTTTTCATGGAAATTTTTGGGAAATAAAAAAATTGCTAATCGGTTGGTAACTCACTTTATGGTTACGGACTAATTATTGGTGATTTGGTGCAAATGATATTGAACTCTATGGCTCAATGTGGCGGAATTGTTTAGTTATTTGGATCCTAATTATTGTAACAACGATACTGCAATCAAGGGTTCGAAACTCGACAGGAGAAATTTTTTAAATGTCCTTTTTCGAATCATATAAAGTCTAAATGCGTGTCATCATTGCCTTTATTTGTTGTCTATAGATAGTAATGTCATCAAAGGAGTGACTCTGATTCCACTATAAACTGAACGTAATCTGATGCATTCTAGGCGTCGAAATGACCTAGCTCAACTCTAGATCTCAATGATCTGTAACTTGATGTCCAATAGATGATAATTACCCGAATGTATCAGATTTTGATTAGTAACGATTTTCTATTAAATCAGGACAGAACTTTAGTCCTTTCACTTGACATTGACTACAACTTAACAAATTTAACGGCGTGATAATGATCTGGCAATGCAAATTCTCCTTTTGCATGACAAGCATGGAAAATCCATTTTTGTTAATGTTTTGACGCAGTGAAGAAAATAACCCTAACAATAACATGTTGATTGTAATTTTACCATTAATCACACCAATAAATTGTATTGACAGCGCATAAACAAAGTAATTTCTTGATAATTTGACGTTATTCTGTTCTGGTTAATACTCTTTTTACTAACTTTGTCCCGAGTGGAATAGGTTTCGATTAGACGACTGTTCTATTAGTTATACTTATTTACTTACTTCGCTGGCCGTAGAGATCAACTGTGATTCATGGCCTCCCTCAGATGTCGCCAATAACTGGTTCTATCGCCGGCTTTTACTTGCCAATTGCCAATTCTTAGTTATTGACTTGACATATCTACCTCGAACAGCACAGTGTATTTGCTAGGGCATCGGCACGTCACGGTATTATCGTTAACACGAGAAGTTGCCCTAATGGCACCGTGACAGTTGATTTTGACCAGAAAAATGTGATTCACTGCAATATGATGCTCGTTCACTAGCAATACATTCGACCAATCAAAGCCTGCTCCACTCGGATATTATCCAAATGTAAACAAATTTATATCTCAATTGAATGCTCATGTCTGTCACTATCTAGACATCTAAAATAAAACTTATTTTTTTTCGTTTGAAATAGCTCGATCTAATATATGCAAAATTAAGGCACAGACATTTTGAAAAATTGTTCATCGAAGCTCAAACTCTGCAGCAATATTTTCTAAGAATTTGCTTTTTTATAAAACCAACAATATTTTCCATCATAAAGCTCCTCAATGGAATTAAATTTGTGCATTCACAGAAGCAACAAAAAATAAAAAATATTTTCTTACCTTTCCATTGCAGTCGTTGGAAGCAAAACCAAAATCTCCACAACGGGAAGGAGATGACCTAGTTTTAATATGTACCGCACAAGGATCATCGAAAACAACTTTTAGTTGGTATAAGAATGGATTTTTATTGAATGTTACCCGATCAATAAGGTTAGTATATTTCTCAAGTATTTACTGCAGCATACGTCTATAGCAGTGGTGGGCAACCTGTGTGTCGCGGCACACTGATGTAAAACTGGAAATTTTCGGAAATGTACACCGTGTGCGGTTTCGGTCGAGACTTACCATGAAGATATGCCTCTAAAAATAAAAGGTTGTCCACCACTGGTTTAAAGCATCCTGAATTTTATTTTTTTGTGTCTGTTGAGATTTTTTATTCCATTTTCATCCTCATCTGTCTTCGATTTCCAACACACATCCACAAAAATTACAGATACAGATTATAAGGAAGAAATTGATAAAAAAAAGAGTATTTCCTCTATGATGAAAGGTCGGTTGATTTTGTTGGTCAGTTCTACTTCTTTTTTGGGGTTTAAATGCCTTTAACAATTTTTTTATGTCTGAAACATTTTTTGTCACTTAAATCCAATGAGCGGAGAATTTTATTTGTATTTATGGGACTATCTTGTGGACGGCTTTAAATGACTGACAATCGAAATTGGAAATTAGATAAATTTAATTTGAGAGGCTTTTTCAAAGCTTTATTGAATTGAGTGGATTTATTAAATTGATTGAATCCTTTAAAATTTGATTTAAATTTAATTATAATTGCTTTGTTGCTGACTGAAAGCATATTTTGGTATTGGATGATTATGATCATTTGGTCAATTTACTTGCTGTTTAAATCAATTGTGGTGCATGATCTACTTAAAATGTCGTCAACAGCAGGCAAAAGTCAATGGCAGAAGACAGAAATGACAGAAATGACAGAAAAGACGGAAAAGACAGAAAAGACAGAAAGACAGAAAAGACAGAAAAGACAGAAAAGACAGAAAAGACAGAAAAGACAGAAAAGACAGAAAAGACAGAAAAGACAGAAAAGACAGAAAAAACAGAAAAGACAGAAAAGACAGAAAAGACAGAAAAGACAGAAAAGACAGAAAAGACAGAAAAGACAGAAAAGACAGTAAAGACAGTAAAGACAGAAATGACAGAAAAGACCGAAAAGACAGAAGGACAAAGGATAGCTAGAATGACAGAGTAGCGCAGAGAATCAAATCAATTCAAGCACATCCAATCCCTAAAAATTCACTTAAAAATCCTTAAAGCTTTTTAAAATCCGTTTAAAATAACAACCCAAAATGACAGGTCAAGGTTGAACTTAACATGCTACATGAAAGGCTTCTTCAGAACCGAAAAATAAAAATGAGATTTTTAAAGAATAAGCATGCGAAGGAAGAAGAAAAAATTTTCCATCCTTTTTTGTCCCGTTCGAAAAACATCATGTCTGACTACAATTTCTTGTTGTGTGTTCCAAAAAAACACTGTGAACAGATAATAGACATGAAAATGTTGGTTAAATAAACTCATAACATGAAATTTATTTGTCAACTCATGCATCCTAAGTAGATGAGAGACAGAAGGGGTTAAAAAGTGTATGAAAGGGGTGGAATGTTCTTGGTTGAAGTCAATTCAGGGTTTATTGTGGAGATAAGATGGAATTTTAATAATTTTTGGTTTTGGGTGACTTAAGGAAGAAATCCTAAGAGCATACCGTTTTTGCTAGGACAATTCTGCGTTGTCGGGTTGACGGTAAGACGTGAAGTTGCCCTGACGACACCATGACGGCTGATTTCGACCCTTTTGCCACTCAGGATAGCTTAAACACTTTGGCCACTCAATAAACCTAATATAGTTAAGACACAGCATTTAAATTCCAAAAAAGTCACCCAATGTCCCCATCAATCTGCCCTTTTTAATGCAACAAGACAAAACCCCAACAAAACATCAACTGTTGTCATATCCAAAAGGAAACGAAGACACAAAACTTGTAATTTTGTCATGAAGAAACAATTTTTTTTTCTCTTCGTTGTCAACCATGGAAAACCAAATTGAACCCATAAGGTTTACGAAAAAAAAAAGAGTCTCATAAAGTGAATCAAAACAGAAGGATTTTTTTTTTCTGTTTCACAAAAACGAACCCTCATTTGACAGAGCTGAACAAAATGTTTTTTCTCACTTTGCAAACAAAGTTTTGAATAAACAAGCGAGAAAAAAAAACAGCAACGAGAGGTTGTTGTGGATGAGCAGAAAAAATTTAATCTTGGTGAATTTTTGTTTTTTTGGGGGTTATGAGAAAGTGATGGGGTTATGAACTGATTTTTAAAAGACATTAATGGGGTATTTAATTGTTAATAAATAGAGCTGTTGATTATGAAATGGGAAATGGGGAATTGACTAAGTTGACTAACATGAGCTCATTGCTGTGCAAATGGACGTTCTGAGGCTCGCTCTATTTATCCTTTAAAGCCTTCTGTCAGATTGAGATATTAAGGAACCAAAAACTCTGTTCTCCACATCCAAACTAAAATTCTGGCTACGCCCTTGACTCTTCATAGCTATGTAAGAGATACAGTTTTTCAATTTGATAAGCTCTTCACTGAATTAGGGGAATGTTCAGAAATTACGTAACGCATTAAGCTCGCTCCTTCAAGGGACAATTTACAATTTTGTTAAGGAGTGCAAGTGTTGTTTCATAATTTGTAGAAAATCGTTACGGTGGGAGTACGAACATCCGAACAATCCCTTAACTGACCTTCAATCATAAGATGTCATTAATAACCCGAACAACGCAAAATAGATAAAATCATCCATTTGAAATTCATACGAAATTACACGTTAACAGACATAGAGAATGATTTTATGTACACAAATACCACTACGGTACCTATTTGCCTGTTAGGGACATTTGAACTCTAAACTCAATATGGATTCCAAAAATTACAAACTAAAGTCTTGTGTCGCTCGGGCTAAACCACTCCTCAACTTAACACAAAAAATAACATTCAATTGTCTTAATGATGCTTTCTATATCCAATTCTCATTAATATTTATCTTCATATTTTCTCTATTATTTTTTTTTATTACAGAAAAATTTCCATCCAGAGGAAGTATGATGAGGGTAACAGTAATGTAATATCTGTGATGAGATTAAATTCAACAGAACAACATGATAGCGGCCACTATACCTGCCAGGTAAGATTTATCATTTTTTATATGACTGAATATGATTTTTAAGTCACACATGTAGAATGGAATGAGATTATCAGACATAAAAATTGCTTTTTTTGGAAATTTTGAGATTATTGAAGTGAAAAATTTAATTTAAAAAATTCAAGGCTCAGCTTCAATGCTTGAGGCTGAACATTTTTGACGAATTGTTGATAATATGCTGATGTAAGCAGGCTTTTACATTTGTTGACGGTGCATGTCAACAGCTGTTGATAACTGTTAATATTTTGAGGAAATTTCAATCGTTTTCTGTCTAAAATTTGTAAAAAGGATGCTTAAATTTATCAAATGAAGGATTAACATCCCACAAACTAGCTAGGATTGAACACGATTACGACTTAGCTCAACCTACAATGGCCTACAAAATAGATTGAATTTCAATTGTATTTATAGACAATTCATGCCTTTAATACCTTCAAAAATATCTCCTCAAATATCAATAACTGCCAATATATCCTCAGGACTTGCACTAAAAATAAAAATACAACCCAAAATACCAATCAAATTCTTATCAAAATCAATATCCAAAATTGCTCAAATCGTTCTTAAAATTCAAATTTCCTCAACTTTAAAATCTCCTTTAGGAGATATTGCAAATCCATTCAAATTCATCCTCAACTTATTCGATCCTTTACATCACTTTATTCGTGCCATTTTTCATTATAAAACCCAATAACATTCACATCAACATAATAATCATCCTTGAGAGAGGTTCATTCTCGATAGAAAGCCTTAAAAATGAAGAAGAATCAAGCTTCGTCCCTTCTTTTCACATTAACAATATTCGAAAAATGCAAATAATAACAACAACGGAACTGAAAGGCTGACAAACAAAAGTGAAAGCAAATGAATATGTTTTTTTTTTTCTCTTTTTTTATGGTACATGACACTTACAGATTTAGGTGAAGGATGTATGAATAAATCATGTTTGAAAGTTGATTTCCATCCATGGATGTGTCTCGATATTGTCCTCAGCCCCAACTCACATAGAAACATTTTCTTCGTATTATTTGAATGGTCTGCTCTTGGCTCACGCACAAATACACACTCATAGCCTAAATAAGTCTTTGCTCTTGAATTAAAATGAGGAAGTTGGGGAGACACTTGTTGTTTTGGGTTTTGAACGCAGTTTATTGAAAGGTCAAGGCAAACAAATCAAGATTACCAAATGTCGTGTGTTCAGTTGTAGTATTCACTTACTTACTTCCTTATTTTACTGGCCGTACAGATCAGTTGTGATCCATCAACACCTACAAGAATCGCCTAAAACTGGCTCTATCGCTGGCTACCACTTGCTAATTTCCGATACCAAGTGCAATACTATCTTTATAGACAGCTTCCTTTTTTGGACGTCCACGAGCTCTTTTACCGTCCAGAAAGTCAGCTTTAAAGAGATCAATTCCTCAGTTAGCACCTGAAGCTGGCTCTATCGCTTGGTACCGCTTACCAATTCTAAATGTGATGCTATTTCGATCGACAGCTTGTTTCCAAGAGTTTTTTTTGGCCTACCAGGTGATCTCTTGCCTTCTAAAAAGTAGTATCCCCTGATTCCGCTAAATACACCACTGGCGACTGAGCTATGTGCTGGACAAAATACGTTAAAGGATAGAGTTAAAGACAATCCAAAACCACATCGTGTGAAGGGTGGCAAACACACAATCAGACTAGAGATAGCTAGATTGCCCTAACTGACAAACAGCATGCTTTCGTGGTACAAAAAGAGCATTGCTGTATCTAAACGCGATATCTTTGCCTGGTTAGGTTTAGATCCGACCATTTCCGAAACCAACGTCTACAGACAAACCAACATAAGAAGCCCAGCCAGCCAAATATCCACCCTCAACCCATCATATCCCCAATAACTCAGCACATAAAAAAGGTTTAAAAAATCTATATCCAAGTGGAGAGTAAAAAAAAGTTTTATTGTATGTGAAAAATTCTTTTTAAATTGAATTTTGAGTGCTTTGTAAATTTTCCATTTCACTCTCCTACTCTACATGATGAGCTGAGCTTACATAATGGACGGTGCTCTTGTTGCTGAGGATCTCTCATAAATATTCAATTAAGTTGTTCTATTTTTCTTGGTAAATAATTTAAGCGAAATCAATTTTAAAGCGTATTGAAAGGGAAATTTTTCTGAGAGAGAATGTTGGAATTTTTGTGGGAATTGAGGTTGAGTAGGCTTTGCAATTTTCCAATCAATTTGATTAATTGAAGTGACCTTCATTGAAAATAACTGGAAGAACCTCAACAATTTCATTCAATTTTTCAGATCATTAAATTTGGTTTATTGAAAAAATGTTGAATGAAAAGTGCAATTTAAATGCTGCATATTTATATTTATGAGGCTCGCAAGTATCGAGTAATGGAAATTGAGTGCAGAAGGCACACGGGGAATAAATATCCAAATATTCGTCCTCAGGTCAACTTGATCCTTTTTTCTCAGGCAGGAGTCAAATTGTCCCGTGGATGGATTTTCGAACATTTTTCTTTCGTGTGCTTTACGGCGGGTCTACACCATCTACACCTCCATCTCTTCCTCTCCTTACCTTCGTCAATCATGTCCCTGTCTTTCTATGTAATTTAGTTGCAAATACTCATAAGCCCCAATCCGAACAATACAATAAAGTAGCTAGGTGAGCGTACGACATGACATCGAACTGTCCTTTTTTACGGATTACGGATACTCAAAGTCTCTGTTATAAGGAATTTTTTGAAACCACGACCGATAACTAGACCAAGACTTAGACCGAGACCACTTCGGAATTCTTTGAAATTTCAGTCTTGACAAATCTCGATATCGAGGCTGGGAAGTATTGGTATCTGTCTCCAGAATCCTTAGTTTTTGTCTATTATTAAGACAACAAATGAAATTTCTCGCTCAGCCAACAGTAGCATTGTATAAAGCATTCGAAAGATTACAGAATCTCTCCTAACTCTTGTCAATATTTCCATTGCATTTAGACACAATACAACCTCATCAATAAGCTTTAACCAGCCATTTCTTTATAAATCCTCAAACAAAAAAATCCAAAAGCCAAGCACAAAAAAAAGCTTTTATTGTCAATAAAATGCACAGAAATTTCATATCAAATATTTTTTTTGTCTCCCTTATTGTCATCTCCTTTTATGCCCATGGGTCGTATCATTGAATTTGAGAATGGTTAACAAAGCTAAATCTTTAAAGATCTCATCATTCGTTTCCATTTTTCTCCTATTTTAGCTTACAACAATACGCATCACAATAATAAAAAGGAAAAGCTTTTCGGATGATGATGAAATGGAAGAAGTTTCTCATAAACGCTTCCAATTTTTCATTTTTTATCCCCATCGTCTTCATATTTTTTAGAGGCATGAAAAGGAAACTGGGTTGGCTGGATTAACGTAAAAGCTTTTGTGGAGGCGATGATTGTTTAATTCTAGAGAGGGTGATGAACTGAGAAGGATTGGATGGTGAATAAATTGAGAATTTGGACTAGTTTTAAGCTGTTTATGTGATTTTGGGGCAAAATTTACCCCAGTTACTGGTTTTCATTCCTTTTTTTTAAAGATTTTTGATTCCAAACCCAGAAAAACCCTTCAAAAATCATCAAAACTTCCAAATTTCTACCTTTTTCCTCCTCATTTTCTCATGACAGCATTCAAAAATATGCAAATAAATTAAATAGTCAAATAAATCTCGTCACCCCCAACCTACCCAATACAAACTTATATAAAGTTAACAAAAAAAAAAAAAACAAACTATGAAGTAAATATGAATCTAAAGAAGACATAAAGACCTCACATTTTATTAAATTTTGTTCTTTATTCTTATTTCAATATAAAACTCACATACGCCATACACAAAAGGCAGTTTATATGCTAAAGAAAAAGTCGACGTTGGGAAAAAGTTTCCATTCATGATGTAAAGCTCTTATACTATTAGATTTATATGGTTGTTGCTGTGAATAATGTAGACCATGCTGTTCCAAAATGTCGTTTTTATGCTTCATCGGTATTTTCAGGAAGGCTTGTTTTTTTCGGCAGAGATAAACATGAATTTAGGGAATATGTGGAGGATTTATTTATCTGGATGTCCTTTGTTAGGATTTATTTGTGGGAAAATAATAAATTATGTCTAATATTTTCAATGCTAACATTCCACAATGACTATGAAATTTAGTTTTTGGAAACATAACCTAGAAATTCATAAAACTATGGATGAATTCTTTTTTGCTCCGGTCTAAGGAATCATAATCAATTTAAATAATGTGAAATGTTGTTAAGCACGCGAAGTTATGAGCTCTCAAAAACTCGATATGGAGAGTCCATGAGAAAATGAAAAAATCAATCCAACGACAATTAAGTTATTGAGTTGCAATAATTTTTGATGGAAATTTGATCGAAATCTCAAGAAAACTCAATTTACCAAAATACAAGCTTACCATAAACCCTCAAAAGCGCCATAAGCCAGTTAATCTCAAAAACATCCATTCCCGAACTGATTCTTTAGCATCCAAGTCTCTTCTTTCTCCACCGATGAGGAAGCAATTCTCATTTTCTCTTTTGTATGATGATAAGTTGTATAAATTTAATTTATGGCACATAAGGGAGTTGTGCCTGCCTCTTTATATTATGCGAATATTCCACTCTTTTTTTTAAAAAAAAACACGAGGAATGAAAAGAAAAGAAAAAAAAAGAATGTTATGACTTCATAAAATAACTAGTAGACATCAAGCATATTCCTGTATCAGCACAAACGAGTGGAACTGTATACATAGAGCATATAAAAAAACGAGGAGATGAACAGCCACAATATTCATGAAGTAGCGTAAAATGTAATATATGTCGCATTATACACAGGATAGAAACCAGAAAAAAAAAAGAATTGGAAATAAAAAGCTCTCGTACGTACAATGTGAATATACTCTCTATATATGTATTCAGCGTGATCGCACATGCAGTGATTTATGTTAATCTTATGATAATTCGCTATGTTTTTTTTTCTCTTCACGACATTTTTTTTTTGCATCCAGCACTTTTTTAAACATGAAAAACGAGAGAGTCCATAATGTTTATGTTGTAAAATGAATTAGCTTTCATTCAGTGTATTTATATTATACTTTCATGTCATTCGTCGTGTATGAACATTTGTCACATCATCGCGTACATGAAAACAACGCAAAAATGATGATGGAAATAAATTTACGGGTTGGATATTGAGGCGCATATTATGTTTAGGATTGAGGTGGGATAAAAGGTAGGATATGCAGCATTGCTTTATGACACAGAATACTCTGTGACTCACTGTGTTCTGCGACACAATGTGCTCTGTGACACAATGTACTCTGTGCAACAATGTGATCAGTGATACAATATGTTTCGTGACACAATGTGCTTTGTAAAAAAATGTACTCTGTGACATAATGTGTTTTGTGTCACGATAAACACTGTGACATAATGTATTTTGAGACGACGCGATGTGCTCTGTGACACAATTTATTTTGAGACGCAATCTGCTCTGTGACACAAGATGCTTTGTGATATAATGTGCTCTGTGTCTCAAGTTTCTCTGTGTCACAATGTTTTCTGTGACAGAATATGCTTTGTGACACAATGTGATTTGTGACACAATGTGCTCTGTGACATAATGTGCTTTGTGACATAATACCCATTAAGGCCAGTTCTTTGACAAATCAACCTGCTCATCAAAAAAATTCAGCATAAATTTGGTTCCTAATCTCACAACCTTAACTAAACAGCAACCAAACCAACCACATAACCCTCCACATTTCCGTTACAACAACTCAAAGTAATGACAAAAAATTCATAACATGATGTCAGTGAAAAATTCTAAAATGATACAGTCAATGGGAGGATGGATGTATTTACAATGAGAAAAAAACCCGAATAAGAGATGTAAAAAAATAAAAAAACAATGACAAATAGCATAAAAAAAAGTTATTGCCAGCTTTAAATAAGAAGAAACAGCGCATTTTTGGGAGGAATGACATTTTGATTATGAAATAAAGTTGTAAAAATGAAGAAAATGTAAATGCTGACAGGATTAAATGAAAAATGTTATTCTTGGAATTAGGATGTGGCATATAAAAGTGAAATAAGTCGACGGATTTTAATGTTGTTATCAGGAAATTGATGATAAATTTGAGTATGCGTAATGATTGAGGGTAATCGGATTTAAAATATATTATCGAATTCTTTGATTCAGTTCTGTTTATATAAAGTGATTGATATTAAATTTTGAAATCGGATTAAATTTGTTTTTGGATGACAAATTATCAAGAAGAGATCCTTATTGCATTTTAAATACATAATATATATAAGCAAATAATTGAGTAATAATTCATAATACGTTATGTTTGGAGATCAAATAAGAATGTCCTAATTGCAATTGCTTTCTGAACTTCAAATTTATGTAAATCATTTTATTTAAAATAAATAGTTCGTCCTTCTAGCGAAAAGCAGCAGTAGTAACGTAGTGGTTTGAGTGTTGGCAAACTTACTTTCCAATGCTAACGACCTGGGATCGATCCCAGAGAAAGTAAAGTCAAATTTCAATGCTTTTTCACATGTTCTAATCATGCAAACTCGATTTGTCCATTTGCAACTTACAAATTCCCGAACAGCACATCGTGTTCAATAAGACCAAGGGCGTAGCCAGAAAATTTCACTCAGGGGCCTGACTGTGCCCCCAATGGACACTCCTGGCAACGGGCCTGACAATTCTTGTTGCCGTACTAACGGTATGGCGCATATAAGCCCAGATAGTCACGGATGATGATTTTCGTCCAACTTTTACGACGAAAAATGAGATTCTTCGAATTTTGTCACTCGAGATTGAGGGTAGGCTGCATGAATATACCCTGCACCGCGTAATTATACAGAGTTGAGACTCAATAGTCTACCAAAACAGGCCTCATTACTTTAAACGGTATATCCCATCCCTACAAATTTGATCTCTTTCAAAAAAGGTCACACAAAAAATACAAGAAAAGTAACAAAATTTCCAATACCAAAAAATATTCTTCAACCTTTGCAAGTCTAAGATTGAATTTTAATTACTCACCAATTTACATTAAATCTGATATCATAGAGAGTAAAAAGCAGCTATTAAATATAAAAAATTATGACCCAATTTTCTGTTAAAAGTTTATTGAAAAACTTTTTCATCATATAGATTTAAAATGGTATAGCTGTACTTACTCCTCTCACTTATAATACAAACGATACATGTAGTAAAACTTTAAATACTGTATGGTTATAAATAAACTAACAGAAGATGTCATAAAACAACATAGTAGATACATATGTCCTCTAAAAAATACTAAACCGTAAAATAGATTGTATAAAAAAAGGGATGTAACATAATACCGTATAACAATCAAGATAGAGTCATCATATTCATAAAAGTTTTAAATTTCATAATTTAAGCTAAAACCAACAGAATTTTTAGAAGTTTCATATATTTTTGTTATGGACATCCGTTCCTATGATGAAATATTTTTTGAGCTTACTCTCTCAGCTTACTTTTCAGTCACGGTTGCTGCAATTTTGATGATAAAAAAGTTTTTGTACGTTGGTTTCAAGCTATGAGCTGATATGAAGTGGTTTTCCTGTGATTTTGGACCGTAGAGCTACAGCTGCAGAGTAAAATTGATTTATGAAAATAATGGACATTCATCTGCTGTAAATTTAATTATATTGATAAATTCCTTTTTGCTCCGGTCTGAATAATATTAATTTTGAGAAATAATTATTAATATCAGTGCTCCTGCATAGTTATGGAGTCTGAAAAATTCGATATGGAGAAAAGTTTTTTTTGGGAATTTAATCCAACGTCAGTGATATAGAATGTCATTTTAAAAATAGTTGAAATTGTGTGTAATGAGATATAATTTGGGGGCTATTTATGGATATTGTCCAATTTTTTGGGGACTTCTGGAAAAGCAGATGCAAAATCATGTAAGGTAACGCTTAAGGGAGGAAAAGCGACTTCAGCTTGTTTACGGAGTTCAGATTTGATTTATGATTTCGTTATAAAGCGTTACGTTGGGGGAAGGGGTCTAAAAAGGCTATTTTAGCATTATGTGATTTTTAAATGGTGCCTAAGTTACGCCTAAATATGGCAGAGTCTCTATATTGAGCTGCAGAATGCAGTGAGCCACGTTTTTCGCCTTGAATATCGCTTGAAATCAATTGTCACGATGCCGCAGTGGCCACTTTGCGTCTCACCGTTAATATGCCAACATAGCAGTGCCATTGTGAACAGGTTGTGCTTTTTGAGCACGAAGCAATGCAGCAGTAAAGTCCACTTAACCAGTTATAAACTCCATAACCAAATCTCCTCAAAATTCCACACAAAAAACATAATTCACAGCATTAAATAATGATCTAACACTTCATACGATTAAAGCTTTTAAATTTGAAATTAATCTGCAAATGATAACACTCATCCGACAAAAATTTCATTACACAATTCCATATCTAGTCGTAAATATGCTTGAAAAATCTCTTTCATCTGCAAAATCATATTTACGTTCGCATTTCAGCATGATGTAGACGACAAAAAAAAGTGGAATTATTTTTGAACGAGTTTCATTTTGCATGTAAAAATTTTGAAATAAATATCAGCATTTTTCTGTGATTCTCTCGTGCAATAGATCAAAAAAATAAATTTGATCCTCGAAAAAATCCTCTTTCATGTTTTTTCAGCTGTTGAAAAGATTAAAAAGACTTTTTTATCCATGGTGTTCTAGTTGGTATGCTTTCAATCGACATCAAATCAATATAGTTGTTCATTTATTAATGGAATGCATTAAGAGATTAAAGGGTGTTGATTATTGAGTGCTGAGGAGGGGAATTTTTTCGGATTTATGATTTACATGCTGTGCTTAATATTTTGTTTATTTAAAGTGAACTTTTTCAGCTGTGTACGTTTTAACTTGGTGTCGTGCACTTTGGAAAATTGCATTTTAAAGGCTATAACCCGAGTGATATGAATGTTGAAGGACTTGAAGCTTTTAAGGCTCTATTAAAACTCTTTCATTAACACCAAATGGAAGCCGCTTATTATTGGCATCCATATGGACGCCAAAGGGTGGTTTTCTAGTTTTTGCTAATAAAAGATGTTTAGTTGAGCCTTAAAACTTCTTGGCGACTCGGGAAAGTAGTCGGATGACTCACAAGTTACTCCACTTTCTGCTGAACAGCTACGCAACATCCAAAACCACTTCATTTATTTATCACAACCAGATTTCAGCTCCCATTTTCTCGCACAAAAATTATGTCTCAAACTAACACAATTTGAAAATTAGAAACATAAAATAACTATGTTATTTTGCATCTACAAGCAACGCGCCAGTTTCGAAAAAAACATGCTGAATATTAAAATTTATTGTTCAACAAACTCGACTCAGTATTCGAATGTAAATTATCAATTAAAGTTAATATTTGTTTAATTAGCCATAAAAAAATAAATAACAGCACATTAAATCAATTTTCCAAGGCCCAAAAATCCGTTTCACATAAATCCCCAAAAGGTCATTTACATCTTATTCAATTAATCTCGTATAAAATACCCCTTAAATTATAATTACATTGACGTTGCACGCTTTTCTTCATAATTGAGTAATGAAGGGCTTTTTTTTGGGATTACATAACAATCTACCTCCAATCAGCAGCGATAATCACGGCAATATAAAATTTATGTGAGTGAATTAAGGATCCCTTTTTAAGTTGTCCAGCTGTTAAGTATCGGATTTAACATTTTTAGGAGCTTAAAAGCTTTAAATTTACATTCGCAAGAAGCTTACTGTCTTTTGTTATCGTCAAAAAGCTGATTTAACAGAACAATCGTGATTGTTAGACATGCTGAGCTTTGTAAATGATTGGCACTGAATTTTATTGACTATATTCTCAGGCAGACAACAAAAAATGTCTGTGGGAATTTTAAAATTGCTTTCATCATCATTTCATGACGAAAAATGTGAGGAAGTTCATTCAACATGCTAAAGTTTATTCACTTATCTATAAAATATTTTAACAGTTGTTGTTGTTTGTTAAAGTTTACTTACAAAATAAAGAGATAAAAAGCAGGAAATATAAAAGAGAGAAAATATTTTTTTGTGGAATTTTTTGTCATATTTTTGGATGTTTTGTGAGAGAAAGGAAGAGATGCTGAGTTGTGAATTTACATTTGGCTGACTTGAAGAGTGTAGTTAGGTACAGGCTAATGAATAGGCTTTAAAACTATCTAAGCTTTAATTTGCCAATCTCATCTGACTTCATCCAGTGTGTCTCCATCGAATGACTAGTTCTGAGGACGACTGATGTTGTCGTGATGCGATATTTAATTCTTAAAGCCAGACATCCAACTAGTCATACGAAAAAGTGCACTTTTGGGCCTAGAGACTGATCAGTCGTGTGCTTCATCTTCAACCTTGCTGTTCAGTCATTTATCCTCAATACAAAAGCGCTTCATCCTCCAATCCACTCAAAATCATTTCCTTCTCTGCTCCATTAATAAAAATGCCAAAATAGACTGAAAAAGCAGCGGCACGATGGGAAGCCCTTTTGTTTACTTCAAACAGAACACAACACAAATGTTTTCATTGTTCAGGGTGTCTTCTTCCTCCTACATACATATTTTTTTTTTAAAAAAACTTCCCATAGAATTATTGTGAATCGTTTTGCTTTTACTCTGTTAAACAGTTCATTTTTTTTTCGTCTTCTTCTCTCAGCCTGAGTCTGTGTATGTTTCCTCTTCCGCTTTCAATTACAAAATGAAAATGAAAAGAGAAAGTAGAGGAGGATGTGAAGACGGCAATTGAAAATGGGAGTAGAGGAGAAAGTTGGAGAGTTTAATGAGCTTTTATGGGATGGAAGCGAATTTGCTGAAGGGGATAAAGCTGGGACCAGAATGGTGTATGGACCAGGGATGGGACCAGGATGGGATTTGGTTTGGACAAGGATCCGAGCAGGCATTACCCAGACCCAGAATATATTTTCTGGTCCTTTTGGGATCTTGAGCCATTTATTAGTGAATCATCATGAACTCCACAAAATACATAGTTTGTGCCAGATGATCCTGACTTGTGCCATCCAAGCTAGAAGCTTAATTGACAGGAACTGGCATAAGTTGAGTTGTTCAATTTAGTTAGTCAGTGTATCATAGTTTAAAGCTCGAACTATGACTTATACTCTAGAAAAATCACAAGTTTTTAACTGATGAGATTCAAAACCGTTGACCTTTGAATACCCTACATTCAAGTCAAGTCAGACACCTAAGTGATTGCTCTACAAATGAGCAAATCTGCTTTTCAACAAGTCTGCAAAATGTTCTACAATTTTCTTATGAATCCACGCTAATTATTTTAATTTTCCCATTCATTCATTTTCCCATTTATTTCCTTGTTGGTGTCTTTTCTTTAATTCAGCTTATCTCATACGTTTAATCCTCTATTATTATGTCATTCATTCAATTTATATTAAAAAGATAAAACGAACTTTAATATCTATAAACTGAATATCTCATTTGCTTTTTGCAATTTGTATTCCATTATATTGTGTGACATCAAAGACTTTATAGACTATACAGTAATTAAATTTAATAATATTATTCTTTCATTTTAACATAGGCATCCGATTGGGGACTAGATATATGTAAATCAATCAAAATAGAAATTCTAGCACCGCCTTCAATTCGCTTAGAGCCACCAAGTGTAACAATGTTTCGTGGTGAATCGATGCGTATAAGATGTATAGCATCACAATCAAATCCAACAAATGAACGTATTGGATATAGTTGGACTAAAAATAATGCCCTTTTTCATTCCGATCCACAATTTGAGATGTGGGAAGATTTGTATCCGGATGGTAGTATCCTTACGATACAAAATATCCACAAGTCAGCAACCTACTTATGTACATTATCAAATACACTTGCATCCGTCTCAGCAAGTATACATGTTAACATTGTCGATTTGGAATTGATGAGTATATGTAGAGAAAATTTATCATATGGAATTAAATGGCCAGCAACGACATCTGGACCGCCTGTATTATATGATTGTCCAATTGGATATAATGGTATCGCTCAAAGATATTGTGAACAACAAGATTACAATAAATCTGAATGGTTAGTGCCGGATTTTTCAGATTGCATCAATCAAAAGCTTTTGAGGATATCGCATGAGGTAAGAGTAATCCCATTTATGGATATATTCTTTATTATATTTTTTAGGATGGGAAACTTTTTTATGCCATTTGAAAGAATTTTTTTATTTCTTTTTTTTGATATCCTTTATTCTTCTTGTTTATCGCTCTTTATTATTTAAACGTTTATGGACAATGTCCTTGAGATGATTTATTATTTGATTGATATTATGAGTAGGTGCTAGTTATGGAAGTGCACCCCTGATTTTGGAATTTGGAAAGTTAATGGTTAAATCATAACTCAACAAGCCAATTCCTCTGTTTTTGATGTGCTTACATCCCTAAAAGGCAAAAAGCGCTCTCAAAAGCAGAATAAGCTGAGAATACGACTGTCATCATGCTCAACTGGTATATTTAAGTTAGGGCAAGGTCTTGAGAGTATATTTATTGCCTACTTGGACATGTTACATACATTTGCAGTTTAATGGCTTAAAAATAGCCATTAGAGCAACTTATGCACGTCTTTTTGACATTTTCGGCAAAGAAGTGATGTCCAAGCGATCAAGCATTGCTGAAGTTGCTGAAGACATGTTTCTGAGGCTTGACTTAGGCTTTGAGTTGTGATGGTAGATAAAACCGACAGTCAGCGTAGTCAGAAAGGTCCCTAACACTGTAATTGTAGATTCTACTTATGGTTCGGCGTCATCATGTCCAAAGCATCGATAGGCATTGATTTTAAATGTTTGTGACTGTCCAAAACATCACTTTCTATCAATTTATTGAATAAGTCTATGTTTTACAGTTAGTAGACAAAGAATAAGCGAAGACAATTCCTGCATCAAGGTTTGTCTTGATTATGGCAAATCAATTGCTCTTCAAACAATTCAGCAATATCTTGGTATTGTTGTAGCAATTTTTGAAACATTCCTACAAGGGATAACCAAATACCAACTTAGCATAGAAAGAAAATATTGTAAAAAATAAAAAATAAGCATTTCCTCGTATTTTTTTATATATTTACCAGCATGAGTAGCACACAAACAGAGAGACACGCTTACCCTTTTCAAGTTAAAAATGTATTTACTGTCGCTTAATGCAAACATATTCTCTTTTTTTTTCTTTCTTTATTTCCATCCTTAAATACTTAGATTTAAATTTTCCTGATAAATCGGCATGAATATTCCATTTTGTTGTTATATTTATTTTTTGTTGTCTTCATCCTCATACATAAACCATGGAAAATGGAAAGAAAATTTATTTTTACTATCTAATATGAAATGTGCTGAGCATCCATAAACAAATGAACAAATGATAAATTAGCAATAAATCTCGATGTGCTGAGATTTTGAAGTGTTTTCTTCTATATCTCTTTTTTTTGTGGGAATCGGAAGCGGATGAGACTTTTTTTTAAGGCTTAAGATATGGGCGCATTTTTTGTTGATTTATGGGGTATGTGAGGTTGGGTTGAAGGTCATATGAATTAAGGTTCAGTGATTTGAATGGAGTTTGTATGAATCTTTTCACGAACAGCACCAGAAAGGTGCTTAAAGACAAATTTTATATTTTGCCATAAAAATGAGTTATGATCAGTCGTCATGAAGTAAGGATCCCAAGCGACACAATCCAGCGAAACGTATTTTATCCGAAACGAGTCGAAATTAGCCTTCACGGTGTCGATATTGCAACTACGCGTCTTATCTTAGACACGTGGTGGTGTCCAAACAAGCACATTGAGCTGTTCGAGACCCTCATGTCTTGCCGTCAACGCAGTGACTTAATAGTGACTTTTTGCGACTAAATTGGGCAGATTAGTGTGTTTTGAGCTCATCATTTGGATACAATGAGAGATTTAGAGTAACTTAACCTATAAATCGTAACTTATTGTAGCTCCTTCTTGTTCTTGATCTAAATCTCACACCTTGCATCACAACAGACGTCAAATCAACCACAACCTGACCTCCAGACTCACCCCAATTCCAACATCCAGCCATTCAATGTGAACAAAACCACAAAACCATTCCATACACAACATCACAAGCAATCCTCCATGACTTTCTCTCTCCTTCTTCAAGTTCAAATATATATATATAAATAATTTTAGACAATGCGGAAGCAAAATGAAATGGAACTGAGCAGTAAAAAAAAAGAATTGAAAGAATGAAACTCATTGAGAATTGAAGACGATGCGGCAAATTTGAAATGATTTACTTGAAAGCTTTTATTTTTTTTTGGTTGTTCCTTGATTGTCTCTTTTTGTGCTTGCCTCGACTCTTTCTTAATGAAAATGACATTCTTGCTTCTTGCAAAGTTGCGAATGGAATGCTGAAAATGGCGATTTTTTGTTTTCTGCGTGATCAAAAGGAAGAATAAGTTTTAATTGAAACTGATGTCAGTCATTGTCTGTTCCTTAATGTGAGTTTTTGTGTAGATTCATTTGAAAGTCTTATGGAGTGCATTTTATGGATGTGGTGGTGGTAAGGGGTTAGGATGGAATTAGAAGTTTTTGTAGATGGAGGCTTATGAAGGTTCAGTCAGAGTTGTTGGTTGGGTGGATGAGTTAAGGAATATCCAGTTAATTCGGTGCTGACATTGATGATTGCTGCAATTAACTGTCTTAGTCTCAATAACTGAACAGCACATCATGTTTGCTAGTCACAAGTTGTTAATTAAATGCCTGAGTCAAGGAGGATTCAGTAAATGCTCTATTGGCATTGATAATTCCTGAAAATTACTGCCATATTCTCAATACCCGAACAGCACATCGTGTTCGCATGAACAACGATTCGCAGTCATTGCCGCCAACATAAGGCAATGCTAGGCTGCCCTAAAATCATCGAGAATTCTAATTTTGACCAATTTTTCCCATGCTGCTCAGAACACCGATCAATCATTCATCACTCAACTCATGAATTTACGTAATTAAATCAAAATAAATTGCATAACGAAGGATAATTGGATTTGAAGATTTCATGAGACCATGAGCTATCTAATTAGAAGTAATAACATCAATTTCTCAATTAATTTGATAATCTTAACTCTAGACAAAATTTTGATCACAATTTACAATATAAATTGCCATCATCAGGTTGTCAATGACGATATTTAAAGAGCTGCTTACAAATGCTGCTTTAATACTTCAATGAAGATTGCAATTTGTAATGTAAATTTTCGACTAATTAAGAAGAATGAAAATGAGTTTTTACATCAACATAAAAGCTGATAAACGGATTTTACAAATGAGATTAAGTATTACGTTGCATGCACCTACTTTATATCACATAACATTATTGTATTCAGGTGAACGTAACCGTGATTCGGTAATGAATGATAAAATCTTAAAGCTGACTGAATTTGAAGCTTGAATGGTGCTTTAAGGTATGCATAGAAACACGAATTCTCGTCTATTAATATCCTAAGATAACAAAGCATGTCTTCTACGTCTTTAAACGTCTGCTTCTTTTTTTATAAAAAGCTTTCGTGAAAAATTCACAAAAAATGAATTTTCATTATTAAAAATTAAAAGCTTCTAATTTTGTAGCTTTTCATTCTTCTGAAGATTTCCATTAATAGCAGTTCCACGATAAGATCCATAAATGTTTTTAATGGATTCTCCGTTTCTTTTACTTCCAAAGCCACATTCAAATTTACAAACACAAAAAAAAGTTGTGCTTCTTATTCTTTGTCTTATCCGTGTTGAATGAGCAGAGCTACTGGGGGGCATCATGAGAAGATATACACAAGATATATACATTCATATCCATTCGTTTCAAGTGCTCTACAGCTCAACAAATATCATTCAATATTCAATCTGTCTTTTGTTTTTCTTTTCTCAGTCATCTAATCAGATTTTCTCTGTTGTGTGGTATTAAATGATTGTCTTGTTGGAATGGCTAACGGACAGACATGTGGGTTGAATGAAGGTTGTTGATGAAATTTCTGAGAATTATTTTTTGTTGGAAATGTTTGATCATTTAAAATGGATATTGTGTTGGTTTCTAAGGACAATGTCTTTAAAAGTTTATAGTTGTATAGCTGACTGTAGAAGTCTTGCTTCATGTGTGCTCAAGACTGTCTAGAAGGCGGCGCTTTTACGGCATTTATTTTGAAAATATTTGGGAAGAATTTGCTCATAGTCTTCTTTTGTATACTCCAGACGGTAATGCTATCAAAAGCCTTAGCACAGCTACGAATCTCAAAAGTCTGAATAGTCAAATGCTTTTTCACGGATATGAAGCTTAAAAGAGATTAATACAGTGTTGTCCAAATACTTTTGAATCACTCTACACCTTGGTGGTAAGCGACATCCAAAATGGTACATGACATTCACTTCATGACATTTCCATGTGACACACTAGAGTGCAGCGGCACACAGTTTCAACAATACTGGTTTAGAGCAATCAGGCATGATGTGTTCTACTATATTAAATCCTAAAAATTACTCAAATTTGAGGCGTTTATCTTTAAGTAGTGGTGAGCATCCTGTGTGCAATTTGGATATACTATACCCTATGAGGTGTGCAGTTTTGGTTAAGGCTAGCAACCAAGGTGTGCTGTTGCGAAATAAAGTTTAGACAACACTCTGTTATAGACTCATAAAATTCTCAAACAACTCAAATCAATTGAATTTCACCAGAAATTCACTCAACCACCTGCCTTATGAATTCTCCTTATCATTTCATGTTTGCTTTTCTTTCCATAAGCTTAAGGACAAGAAAAATAAATAAAATGATGAAGTGGTACTGAAGATGCTGCTTAAAAATTCCTTCTGAAAACACAAAGTTAATACTAAAGTCAGTTATTTTATGGTTTCAATGCGAATGCATTTTACTCTTGTTGAATATTTTACTTTAAGTTCTCAGTAACTATTGACCTCCTTAGATAAATCAGTAAAAATAATTCTAAGGATTTTCTTTTATTTTCATTTACTTCCCATTCGATTTTCTTTTTTCTGTTGATAATCAAACTAAAATCATTCCATTTTCATTCTCTATTTACAGTTTAAAGAGCTTACATACGGATTGCAAAAGACAAACGCATCAACTTTACTCCGATCATGTCTAGAATATGTAATGAGTCATTATGATCAATTTCTGCCCGGTGAGGCTGGCAATCTATTGGATCTAACACAAAATGTAAGTACAAAACTAAAGAGAAATGATGAAAAAAAGAGGAAAAAACTTCTTCTGCTTACTTTTATTGCGCATTGGGTTTTGTGTTTCCACTTCTCATGGGAAGCTGCACGAGTTTCTTTTATGGCAAATATTTTGGCTCCTTTTTCCTGCCTTTTGTTTTACTCATCTTGAAAATATATATAAATATATTTTTTTCTTCCTGGTGCCTTTTTATGCTGCTTAAAGAGTGTTTTTGGTGGGATGAAAAGAAGTTGAAAAAATATATGATAGCAAGTAGGAAAGTCACTAGGAAGTGGTGTTTAAGGCGCATTTCTTTAATTGATGTGATCTTTACTTTGGGATCGTCTAATTATCAATAAGGACCAAGTTATTTAAGTATTAAGTATCGACAGGGTTGGCAATCCGTTGAATATCATCAATCATAGTTAGTCACTGACTAGTTTCAAGGGTCGATTTTTCCGATACTGGTACGGTAGGGCGTATTGGTGTAAAGGTACATCATATCCTATTAGTGTAAAGACACACTGTATCGTATCGTAATAGCCCCAAATAAATCGGCTCCTCATGATATTGGCCGGCTGTTGAAGACTGTCGATGTTAAGAGCCAACAGAAGCTCGAAACCAGCATATTGCAATCTCTGGTTATAGGAGATGTGTTAATTGTGTGACGCAAATTAATTATTGACTATTCGAGCATTGATTTTTGAGTAAATTGTGTACATTTTTATGAATAACTCGAGTATTGAGTATTGACTATGCATCAGGGTATGTGTAGAGTATCAAGCCTTTCTTATACCACACCCAGCCCCTTCAAACGATCCAAAATACTCAACAATCATTACCAAAAATCTTGCACATCCAAAACACTGCGACAACCATAAAAAAGTGTCTTTCTTTTTCCCGTTACTCGTGTCCTTCTAGACATTCGCAAAACATCATAAAAAAATTACACACAAAGTTCATTATATTTATTTTGTTATGATGAAAATTTAAATATTTTTGTTGTTAAATCAAAAATTTTCTTTTCTTTTCCTCTCCGAACATAAATGTTTATGATAATTTTGCTCTTTTATTTTATATACGTTTGGCATTATCCTTGTCACGAACACGTACACACGCATGCAAGAAGATTACACATTAATATGTTTTGATGCGGTGAGATTTTCTTTTTTTCTCTTTTTGTCGTTGCTGTTTGGACTCTTGAGAAGATTGAGGAAATGTAAATGCAAACAAATATGGAAGCGTCTTCTTGGAATATATTTAAATTCAGATTTATGAGGAATTTTATGGAGAATTGACTTGGTTTTATTTTATTATTTGAAAAATATATAAGTTTTATTGGCTTTAATGGAGCTGATGAGGATTGAATGATTCTTAGGAAATTTGTGAAAGATATTCTGTCAGGTGTTTAACTTGAGGACGATATTTTGTATGTTTTGTATATCTTTAATTTAGTGGAAGTTATTGTATATTTAAATGTTGTTTCCACGAGATATATTCATGTCCATTCTGATAATACTTACTTACTTATTCCGCAGGCCGTACCATGACCTCTCATAGATGTCGCCAGAAGCTGACTCTATTGCTGACTTCCAATTACCAATTTCTAATGTCAAGTGCAACACTATCTCAATCAACAGCCTCCTTTCATGAGTTCTTAGGTCCTCCTTGTTTTCTATTTCTATCTAGAAAGTCAGATTAGAAAACCTTAATCAATTGAGCTTCCACAGGTTTCCTAATAACGTTTTCCAGCCAATTCTAGCAATTTTCCAATTTTAAGACAATCTAGAAGCTCTATTTCTCATTTCATTCGCTGGACTTCACATTCCTTGCATATTTCCTTAAACCAACATTGCCTGGATTAATGGTTTTGTCTCGTACGTTAAACAGTCGAAACTTTTGATAAAGGACAAATTTGAATATGGCAGGATTTGACATTGCTGAACCTACAGATCTTCTTTGATTCATGGTCTCTCTCAGTTGGTGTCTAAAACTGGCTCTATTGGTTACCAGTTATCAATACAAAATACTTCACTGTCTCTATACCATACCAAATTCGAACCAAAACTCTTACCTCTATAACCAGCAAGCCACTCAACTGCTTGATCCTTGATTTAATCAAGATTCAAATTACGTTCAACAGTATTTGTTTTACATTGAAAATCAAACTAATATTTCGAAACTCATAAAAAACTTTTCAGCACAAAAAACACTAATTTTCCCTCAAAATTAAAACAATTTATTTGATTTTTTGCCTGTTTTCACAAATTATTAAATGGAAAAGTATAAACAAATTAAAAATCCTCTATACCAATAATCCCTTCGTAATTTCCTCTAAACATCATCTTGTTATCGCCGGAAAAAAGCAAGCAAATAAGTAAACAACATGAAAAAGGGGAGAAAGTTAAAAAGCTAGGCTGTGCATTATTTAAATGTTAGAAAGGGAATCGGATAATTTTTTTTTTGTGAATACTTGATGAGGCAGAAGTTGAACATCTTGAGACAGTCACTTTAAATGGTTGAAAAAAAAAATTCTCCTCCATCCTTCGTTAAATTCCTCTCAAATATTCATTAATAGCACTAAAAACCATGAAAATCAATTGATCATCAAGAATTCCGCTCATGAATTCCACAAACAACTCCAAAACTTTTTTTTTACGACACTCATTCGGAAATTAAAATTATGAAAATCACCTCAAAAGTTTTTATTTTATGTTTCATAATCTTATGCCATGAATTTTCAACCGCCATGAAATTTATTCCTTCGCACACCTTTGCGGGATGTTGTTTTGCTGCTTTTTTTTTCTTTTTCATTCAGTTCACTCCGCCTTTCCACTCAAGATTTAGATGCGAAAAGGAATGAAATAAAAAAATATGTATTCTGAACTTTGTTTCGTTCACCATGGTGGCAAAGTTTCTTGTTTGGGAGCTACTTATTGGCTGGATGTGAGAGGTATAAGTAGTCAGTTTGGGTGAGAATTTGATGTTTTGAAGTTAAGTGTTTGTTGAGCTTGAGTATAGTGGTGGAATGAATTCATTTTGCAGTTCGAGTCCATTGTATTTCGACTTTTAAGGCAATTTAAAGTCTAGTGGACTCCACTTCAGTAGTCCGACCATCTTTGCTAGAGAATAAATAAGGTTTGTAGGTGAAATTAAATTTTTCTAGGCTTATCAAGAATTTAGCTAAGTATTCAAGCCTATGCTGCATTTTTCATCAGTTGTATCTGACCCCTAGCTTCCTCATTATCTCAGGTATAGTGTTGTGTCTGGAGAAGTTAATGAACAACGCTTTTTTGAGATCCTAAATTCAATGTTCATGTCAAGTCTAGTTCAAATTATTCGGTACGTCACAATATATTCAAGTTCGTTCCAGTAAAAACCCTCCACGGTAAATTTGCAACTCTCGTATCTTTCCTATTTTAAACAACACCGTTCGTGTTAGGTTCTTACGTCTCACGTTGGATACTTTTTGGCTCCGACGTCATTAAACTTCCAAACTTAAGAAGCTGAAGTATCTTAACTTCCGAAAAATAACTAGACTGATTGTGGGATTTGAACACAGGAGCTCAAATTAAACACCAACTTTCTTGGACCTCCACTTTGTCAAATGAGCTACCAAGGCGATTTTGCTTCTTTGTAAATGTGATTTAAACACCTAATTTAACAGCACATCCGAAAATTTCTCATCTTTTAACTCAAATAAAACATCTTAAACTTTTCAAATCACCAAATTCTAAAGTTAAGCTGTGACTAATTACAAAAGATAAATCTCAATACAAACAATGCGCCTTACCCTCATCACCTCATCAAACAGAAACAAAAAAAAAAGTTTCTTCTTCTAATTCTTTCATTATATTTTTTTTTATTCCACTTTTCTTACCTTGTTAGCGAGGTACAAGTACAAACAGTGGTGAAGGTTGTAAAAGTGAAAATGATTTACAATTTACTGCTACATTCGCATAAATTATTCAATACTTTTTTTTTGTTGCAAATTTATTTTTTTTTTTACATTTTGCGTTTCTTACGACGTCATCTTCCACATTTCACACTCATCTTCGCACTTTGTTACCATTTCCATGCCTATGGAAATTTCATTTCATTTTCGTTTTTCGTTCTTTTTTTTTGGGGTATATTAAACTTGCCAAAAAATGTCATGACTTTGTGAATTTAAGAAGATGAGACGAAAGAATGTGAAGGACAACAAGGCATTGTTGACAGATCAGACGACATTGATATATTCTCGTTTATATATTCCTCCTTTTATCAGTATGTCTTTGGTATATCTAACAAATATGCAAACAATACATGACAATGTGTAAAGGAATTGTTTTGGTGAAAGTATGGATGAATTAATGGATATTTTAAGGAGGATGTAGTGGGAGCTGAGAGGGGAGTCAAAGAGGGTTCCGCTTTTTAATTTAATTTAGTAACCACGACGGTAAAAACTCGTTTTCAGCAAGCTTATATGGCTTTTCAATTCAAATGGACTCTAAGTTCAATATTTGATGGGCTGAACTAAAGCTCAGTCTGCCTTATGAGCTAGAGGCTCTGTGATTTGTACAACACTAATTAATGCTTCTGCACGAGTACCTCATAGGACCTAATGTACTCTGCCATGTACATAGTAACAGTTCGTGTACGTAAGACTTCGACAAGAAAATCATCAGATCCTAGTATATTATTATAGACATGCCAAGCAATTTAGACCATATTATGTGCCAAAGTCCTCAAAACTGCTCGCGAAAAACGAATTGGGCTTCTTAACGAGAACGGTGAAATATAAGAAGAGCTTCCAAAATTAGGCATGACCTTTGATCGAACCTAAGTCATATGATACGTTAGACCAATGCTCTACTATTTAGGCCAATGTGGTCTTTCAACTGCTAACTTAGAAACTGGCTTAAAACCACTTAAGCTAAGTTTTGTACGGTTTGTCTATTTAGAAACCTTTCTGGTACCGTGACAGCTATTTCGTGTCCAATTTGACGACATAAAACGAAATTTCCCAAAACACAGAACCCGAAAAATTCCAAAGCAACTACAGAGTCCAATAAATCCATTAAAATTTGCTAACAATTCTTCAATCCATACTCAAACTGACTCTTAATATAAATTTCAGAGTTTGCCATTACCACAATGCAAATTTATGTAGAGGCAGAGCCGCAGCATGTTGTCAAAGACGACAATTTGTTTCAAACTAAAGAGGAAAATTTTTCTTTTTTCCCCAAAAAAAGACATGACATGAGCTTTCTCATTGTTCCCCATTGTATCTTAATTAATCCTTCTCATGTGGATAATGAAAAATATTTTCTGAAAAAAAAAACAAAAGACAAAAAAAGTCGATATGGAAAAACAAGAATGGAGAAATGATGACAAAATCGGTCAATTTAATTCCTTTTATGTGGTAAGGCCTTAAAAAAGGCAGGAAAAATTCTTCCGTTTGATAAGCCTACTGTGAGGATTAGATTGAGGATTGTAAATCATTTTTTTTACCAATGTTCCTATTTTCTACCCACAATACAACTTGTATGAGCGGAAAAGTTAAATGAACAAATACAATAGAAACATAAAGGAATGAAAAATTGGTTTTAAAATGAAAAATTTTCATCAGCTTTGTTTGGGAATTTTTTTTTGGGGCTTTTCCTAACAAATTTTCATCAATGATTTGTTGGGAGTTGTTTTGGAGATTAATTGAAAATTGTGTCGAAATTATGTGGAACTAATGTGGGTTTCGGAGGATGAAATTGGATGTGTAAAATTGGATTAAATCTGGTAGTTTTAGGGGCTTGATTAAGTTTCTATTTTCAGATACTTTGAGTAAATGGGAATTTTTAAGAACAATGTGGATCCATAGCTAAATTATGATGAAGTCTATGGCAAGTGATATCTACGCGAGAGATACAAATGGAAAATACTCTATCACGACTATTTCGAAATTCCTGTTAAACTGAACCGAAGTGTATCTCGAGTTTTACAAAAAAGGCTCCGCTACAGATATTTTAAGGTTTTGTTAAAGCTTTTTTTATTAACATTTAATGGATTGGCAGCCAAATGGTTGTTCAAGAGCTATAACGCATCCTTCCTTTTGTGTGTCCTTCGGGTATTTGTCCATTAATAAATTAATACGTTGTCTTGGGTTATAACTAGTATAGCACTTACTTTGTTGGTTGAAAATAGAGCTAGAATTCGACATTAGCTGATTTTGCCGCACAAAATCTGAGACTCCTTCAATCTCCGGTCACAAGATAAATTTTAATCCATGTCTTCCCTTAGATAACATCTGCAGTTAGATTTATTGCTGTTGAACACTTGCTAATTACCAATTCCAAGTGCTGCAACCAAATTCTTTAAGAAGCTATAAATTTGGTTGAAATTGACACTTATAGTTTATTAATTGAGGCACTATGCATCCTTTACATATAACTTCATGTAACAAGTTCAATGACGGAGGGTCTAAATTAGCCAGGACCTCAAACTCACTATCTGTTTGTTTGCATTTCGTTATTCATGTACAGGTACTCTCATCCAATCCACAATCAACCAATTTTTGCTTACAAATTAATTTTTACCATTCCACAATTCAGCAACATTTCAACTTTTTTCCACCAAAAAAACCAGAAAAATACCTTTAAAGCCAGCCAGATAGCATAACACATAGATACAATTTCAAGAGTTTATCCACATCCGATAAAAATTCTCAACATTTTTGTTCTTCTTTCCCCTCATTTTTTTATTGGTTTTTAAACAACCGATATTGTGAGGCATATCCACATATGTATGAAATATTCTTTTTTTCACTAAAACACTCAAAAATGTCATCTCAAAGAGTATGAGAATCGATGATAAATATTCTCAGCTATAAAATTGAACATATAGAGCAATTTTCTAGTCACTTAAGTGTCCCCTTATGTGCGTCATACAATAAACATTTAAAGGAATGACAATGGAGTGCAATTGGAAGCACCATAATACATTATGTCTATATTTTAGACGAAATGACTTTTTATAGTCTCGTCTGTAGCGATAAGTCTATGTGAATTGGAAAGTGTAGGCACACTAAAGTCAAACATTTTTTGATAGCCTTTGAGAATCGAATGTGGAAAAATAGTTTGTGAATTCAATTTAGTGCAGGGGCTGGGAAGTTTGTTGGGAAATTTTTGTAACAAATTTAGTGTCATGTCCAGTTGGCCCAGGGGGGGTCGTTGGAGGCACGGGTCCATTCACCGACAATTGAAAACCGTTTATTTTGTAACATTTTCTGACTACGATTTTGGTCCAGTTTATTCAGTTCCCAACCCCAGAAAATGAATCAAATTCTGTACACGGACGCAGGAAAAAAAATGCAAAATTGAAAGATTTTTTTTCCGAGTTTATTTAAATCTCTTTTAATCGCTTTTCAAAAAAATTGTCCTTTCCAAAAAAAAAAAAATATCCGAATCCTTCCGCTTAGCTAAATTGCCTCGACTCATATCCAATATCACTGCTGGCGCCAATTTTCATTTATATCAATGGCAATTTTATTGTCAATTCAATTGAATACAGAGCATTGAATTGGGAAACGCGCTGTAAATCGATGAGATATTGAGGAAATTCCTTTATACTTTAAAGCCCTATAGTAGTAATATCAATTCAATTCAAGCTTTATTGTATGTGATACTAAATGTCAATTGAATAAATCAATATTACTTGGGAATTGAGAGAGATGTTAGGGATGGGGTGGAAGTAGCTTTTGTGCAGTTCTTTTTGTGTGCGAAATTTTATTTTTGTGAAATGATGAAGAAGTTGATCACTTTGACGATGTTGAGGATTTTTAGAATTTGATGTCGTTTTGGAATAAGATTTGATTAAATTCGGTTGGATCTTCTATATTATGATATTGTGGACTAGAAACTGAAGAAACTGAGTGACACAATGTTACGAATGTGCCATAACGGCATGAAAGTGTCAAATCATCGCATGTTGGTTTAAGGTCAACTCCCGTAAGATGCAGCAACTGCAACACCAAAACATGCACTAGTCGGGTACATTGTGTATTAAATTCTATTTTATCCACCTCTGATCACATCTGTTATTAAATCAGACGTGCTTATTCACGCAAAAATAGCATCCAGGTCACGCATTATCTAATCAACCGCAATTTTGCTGATAATTTTTTTTTCTCAATTCAATGAATCACACAACAAAAAAAAAATGCATTCTAATCACCGGAAACGAACAGCAGTCCTAACTTATTTCCTCTATTTTATTATTGATTCGTGATCACAATTCACAATATAAACACATAAAGCTATTCAGAATACCATAATATATAATATAATATTAAGAATGTGGACTTAACGTAACGAATACAAGAAAAGTGACAATTAATCAGAGATTTAGGGATTTTCAGATAAGGCACGACTCTTTTTTTCATCAGTGGATGGAAGACGGCGTTATGCGCATATATAAAAAAATATCTCTTTTATCATGCGATATTTATCATCATCATTGCCTGAGATTTTCTTTTATTTCAATATTTTTATATTTCCCCTTTTTCTTCTATTTTTCCTTTAGATTTATGAATACTCACAGCAAATAGATGATAATGTGGAGAAAGAGATTTCGTCTGATGTTACATTAAAAATAATTGACATGATACTCGTAAACGAGACATCACTCAATAAAGCAACGGTAAAGTATCGAAAACCATTAATTTTATTTTGATTGACAGCCATTTTCTTTTGTATGACAACGACAAATATACCAAAAATCTCTTTATTATATCCTTATTCATTCATTCATTCTGTCTCGTTTCACGCTAACAACAACAAACAATTTTGACGGCTGGAAAATTATCAGCAAGTACAAAGGCTTCAAGAACTTGTACAATTTGTCGCTATGAATCGTGAATCGGCATCATTTGTACTGCCGTCAGTTGTTGCAAATCCAAAATCCATTTCATCATCAGCCGCATCAATCTCGCCAATGAGACAACTTAAATCACTTCAGATTTTCAAGAGCAACATTAAGACGTTGCCATTTTCTTATCAAATATATGGGTGAGTAGTTGATTGACTTTGGTTCTTGTTTTTTGAAATCCTTGAGATTGTTTTGTGCGGATTTAAGGCTGTATTTGGTTGGTTGTACCTTAACAGACAATGGGAAATGCTTTTAGGTACCGAAGTGATATTGTCTGTTAGGGTTAACGATCAAATCTAAAATTTATTGACAAAAACTTTTGAAGATGCTAAGTTTTTGATGGATATCGAACTTCATTTTACAAGCAGCGGTTCGAGAATAGTTCCTGATATATAGTATCTAGCATTTCCATTGAATACGAGCTAAACAGCATACATCGGGTAATCAATCCAAAATCTGGCGAGACTTTGACTTGATGCCCAACTAATTTTCATACCAGTATCATGTCAGTACCACACCGACCTGGTGCTGGATTTCGGATAGATTAACCGAATTTTCCTTTTTAGGATTATCATAACCATCCTCGGAACACAAGGAACATTACTCCAAATCCAGTTTATTATCAAATCTAGACGACATTAGACTCAAATTAATTATCTCTACCACACAAAGAGCGTGCTCTCAATAGTAGTTTTAGATAAAAGCAACGCTCACGAGCAAACTTAACTAGTATGTTTAAAAAGAACTAGCTTAAGATTGCATGCTATTTGACTGTTAGAATATTGCAATCTTATTTGACTACACATCATTCAAAGTAACCACTCAATTTCAACTCCAAACTGAACATTTCGCTTCAAAATTCCCACAAGAACTCCATAAGGAACTACATTGCATACATTAATCCAACAAAAATCCATTATTGTTGTAAAATACTTTAATCTTTTCGTTAACGCTGATTTGCTTCGTTCTAAAACTTTTTTCTCTTCATTTCTGTAATGCAATTTACCCAAAATTGACAACTCAACCGTGCCATTGAAATGTTTTTTTTTTTTTCATCTTCTTCTTCCTCTTTCGTGCTTCATTTCATCATCCCTTTTTTTACTACTTTTTATACGAGATGACAAATTTTCTTTTTATTATTTTTATGTACTTGTAACCTAAATATCAACTCAAACATACAATTCATTCGACATTCGATTGTGTTAAGAAGAAATTTTTTATTTTATTACGTTGTCTCTTCTACTTCCTGGGTGTGAAATAAGGAATATGATTTCTTGATTCCTTTTTTTTTAGCTTGTGTATCGTACACATTTGATAGATATCAATAAAACATCATCCCATATTTCATATTCTTTCATATTGACATCATATCCTTTAGAGGAGATGAGAGGAAATAGAGAAAAAAATAGGAAATAAGTTTATGTGGATTGAACTTCGACACCATTTGATGAATTGAAGTTGGTGACATTGCTTTGGGAAGTTAGACAGTTTTGAATGATGGAATGTTATTGTACTGAGCTGTTCTGGAGCTTCTACTCATTGAGATTTAGAGCTGCGTATCAAGGGTAATAATTATTAAATGAGTGAGGATGCGCTGAACTCCTGACCAGACCTCTATACTTAGAAGACGTACAGTTTAAAGTAGGATCAAAATCATTTCACTTTCTGATAATTATTCAAAATTAGATTCAATACAATTTCTAGTAATACTCCTGTTAATGCCTCATTTAAGATACTTCTTTGTCCTGCTTCTAGAGCAACCTAGTGAACCCTGCTGTAGTTAGTTCGAGGCAGAAGATGAAGCCGATTTGAACACGCTCAGGTTCGTTCAATTAATTCAATCGATTCTAATTGAACTATAACTTACTCAATTTGACTTCGACCTCTGGCTGGAGATTAGGACACCTTAGGTTGTTCATCGTCATTGACATCTTGAGCAGGCTTTCAATATAGCATACTACTCGACATGAAGCTCTATTAGCAATTTGCTAAATTCAGCTTTTTCTAGTGAAAGAAAATTCTCAGAATCCAATAAATCCCTAAAAAATTCAAAACATTCCCCCAACAAATGTCCATAAAAAGATACCTCACAAAATATTCAAAAATATACCTCACAAAATATTCAAAACATCTACTTCCTGGTGCCGAATTTTTCATCATCTAAAAGACAGCAAAAAAAATTCCCTTCAAATTTATTTCACACGATGAAATATGAATTTATAACCCTCCTGTTTAAGTCATCCTTGTATCTACATAAATTTATGTACGAAGTGAAAAGAGAGAGAGTAAAGGAATGCATAAGAGCGCGCAATAAATAAATCATAAATGCCTTCGTATTGAGTACACGAGAGAACCATTTTGACAATAAAAATCATCATACTTTTTATAACATTTTTTTATATTATTCAAAAAAAAAAATTCTCGTACAGAGAAGCAATATAAACTGTTGGAGTCGAGTCGAGTCTAGATGCGGAGGAATTCAACTCTGTACCCGAGCAGCATAATGCAGAGAATCGTAGAAAAATGACTAGGATTTTGTATAAAAAAGTCGACTCGACTCTCCATACTCAAGTCGACTCGACTCTCCATACTCAAGTCGACTTGACTCTCCATACTCAAGTCGACTTGACTCTCCATACTCTAGTCGACTCGACTGTCCACACTTAAGTTGACTCGACTCTCCATACTCAAGTCGACTCGACTCTCCATACTCAAGTTGACTCGACCCCACTCAAGTATACTTGAATTCGTAGACGTTCCCAAGAAAACACACTGAACAGCTCGGCGTACCTACAATGTGTTCGTTTACATACTTACTAACTTTCTTTCTTCAAAATGTCACATGCATGATGGCATTTTACATATGCAAATTGAAAATCATAAAAGTTTAGTTTGTATTTGAATGAGAAGTTCCATGTCTCGTTCACGTTTATGTTTTTTAACTTGAAATTCAGTCATTTTCTTTTTTTTATCTTATTCAATTCGTTATTTCAACAGCAACTACTGCTTGTTTAGCATTTCATTGGCATGGATTGACGTAAATTTGTTGTAAAAATTTTTCAATTTTTTTCTGGTATTTTTGACAGATTTTGAGGTTATGTTCATAGTAATATAAAGTCATGTGAAAATCACTTCCTTAACTCCAAATCCATCCAGATTCCCATAAAATAAAAACTGAATATATTTTCAATCCGCAGATGTAAAAGAGTTTTGTCAATAAATTTTTATGAAGCACAGGCAGCAAAAGTTCATCAAAAATCACAAAAAATTTTCATCCTTCTTCTTTCCGATTTCACAGGGATCAGCTGTTTTCAAATCAGTTATACTTGTCAATTGATGGCAGCATCATGCTTACCGAGGCAATGTCGAATGAAAGTCTTACGATTAGTGTTGTGACATATAAAAATCTTACCTATTTTCTACCAAAGATGTACTTTTCAAGGAACAGGTAAGAGCTACTTTATTTTATGGATGACTATTTAAGTTTAAGTTAAAAATCAGTTGAGAGATAAAATTGATTAAACATTTTGAATTTTAAATGAATGATTTTGGAATTTGTAGAATTTTCAAGGTTTATGGTAAGGAATTTGAATTTTTATTAGTACTGTGGATTGTCATCTGGGTAATCATGATGAATCTGGGTTGTCATGATGAATTATACTATAAAATTTAATGATTTTATTTTGTTTTTATTGATTTTGTTGATGAATAAGTTGAAATTTTTAGAATTTTGGTGCAAATTGTACAATTTAATCGTTTGTAATTTATAGGAACTCTGGTAGGAATGATGAATTATAAATTATTAATGAAAAAGGATCAAATTAAATGATAAAGTGTCAGTTATACATGCCAATCATCCTGGGTATGCTAAATTGACACTTTAATCCTGTTTAATTCATGTATTGTGTTGCTAGCTCAATATATAGTTAGCGGAGAAATAGCATCAGTGGCCTAAATGGTGAAGCGTTGACCTTACGTGCCAAAGGTCCTGGATTCAATCCCAGAGCATGTCTAACTTTCGAAGCTCTCTTTTCCATTTAGCCTTTCTGGTAACTAAACTCAGGTTTATGAGTTCTGTGGAGTTTTGAGGTCTATGACACACATAACGTGTCTCCTAGATATGCCAACGATCTTATGATGTACTCGTGGCATCTTCATGATGGTCTTGTCCTGACACCCTAAAGAGCTTCCAAATGCGAATCCTACCAAGAACTGTAGACATAAAGGGTGAGACACAATGGATTACTTACCACAGTGTCTATCTTTTGTAGTAACCTAGGTTCTTAGTCGGAGCATGGTTCTAGTGAATATGAAAGCCCCTCCAGCTCATAAGACTGACCCTTCAAACAATTCCTATATAATGGTCCATTTTCCTAATTTAGTAATAAAGCTTGATCGTATAATCAACTCAAATCTATGTTAAAACACGTGTCGCCTTCAAGCTCTTCCAGAAACTTAGTATTAACTTCACCCCAAAATTAATTATCCAACATTCATTAAAGTCAATCAGATTGAGCTAAAAATACAAGTCTATTAAAAGCTCAATCAAATATCCAATTAAGGAAATCCTTAATTAATCTCCACATGACATCCATATTCTAAGAACAAGTATCTGACCTACATAGATACCCAAAATTCACCTCATATCGACACAAAACGTGACTTCTTCTTAAAGTTCCTTTCATGCAGCACCAAAAAACTTTAATAAATATGATGTCAATCATCAAATTACCAAGTGACATAGAGAATCAAAATAATATGAAGATGCTTACACCAAAAGGAACCTATTCGAATATGAAGTTTTTATGAAAGGGATGAAAGGTAGTTTCTTATTATGTTCAAATTAAGAACATCAAGAAGGAAAGGGATTCTTTGAATTTTTATATTATTATACACAGAATCAATGTTTATTGAATAGACAAGCACAGGCATAGAGAGGAAGGAAAAATGAAATAAAGTAAAATGAAGAAGGTTCTGCTGGTGATAATCATAACAATATTTTCTATTCTCAATGCGTACTCATTTCACTTTATGTTTATTCTCTTGTTTATTATATGCATGCACAACCCTCATCATACGGCAACAACAGCAAAAAAAATACTTTTTTTTGTCTTTCGTTTTGTACACAAAATATTTTTGAGTTTTGAAGGCTTAGACTGAGTTGTTGGTGATATTGTTTCAATGTGTTGGGGTTTGGTAGCTCAAGATGTGGCTGACTTGGGGTTAGATTGAGAAAAATCCTCGATTCCAAATAGACTTCAGAATAATAGGTTCTAGACATTTGACAGTGAACTTGTTCAGTAAATTCTCAGTATCAGATTCATCAGTAAAAGTTCTCGAGACGGAATTAAGATTGAAGATTCTTCTGAATTGGTTAGATCTTGATTCCGTCTAGAACTTGAGAATTGGTAAAATTCTAGACATGGTTAATCGTCTTAAATTCTTAGTAACCTCTTAGTAACCATGACGTCGTGTGGAAAAGGCTGCAATAAGTCGACTGTATGTCTAGTTACAAACTTGATATTTGTGGAACTTGGCATGAAACTAACTAGACATACAGTCGACTAATCGCAGTCTATTTTACTCAGGATAAAAAGTCAATGGTAAAGAATAAGTCAGAGCTCGATGTCTATTCAGATTTTGTATGGAGTCGACTTTTTGTTACAAAATCTGAGTTGACTTCGAGCTCTGGAATCAGTTAAGTAAATTCAAAGTCAGCTTCGTCAGTAAGAGTTTTGAAATTGGAACGAGATCGAGACTATTCCAGGATATATCGATATTTACTTACTTACTTGAACCATGCTCCATTTTGAAGCCTCACTTACAGATCAACTGTGATCCATGGCCTCTCTCAGATGTCGCCTATAACTGGTTCTATCGCTGGCTTTCGCCTGTCAATTGCCAATACCAAATGCAATGCTGTCTCTATCAACAGCTTCCTTCCAGGAGTTCTTCGGTCTTGAAACCTTGGTTGCTACAATAGGCTTTCCATTTGAATTTATTGCTTTCCGAATCATAGGATATCTTCAATATTAGTCCTGAATTTCCTGTCAGACTTGAGACTCAAAAAACCAGTAGATCCCCTTTCTCATCACGACAGATTGTGCAATATTTAGTTATACGTTTCAAATTAATTCAACAACTAGCTTCCAATCCTTAAAAAATTCACTAGACAGAAAAGAAATTCAGCTTAAACAAAACTCTACAACTCGCAAAATAATTTGAAATGCAAGCATGTTGTCAAGTATAAAACATAAAATTTTATGCATCCTCTAATGTTATTTCATTCATTCTCTTAATTATCTTCTTCATGACACGAGTGATTTTGAATTAAAAAAAAAAAAACAGAAAAAAAAACTTATAATTTAGTATAAAAACCTTTTCATCAACACTTATTATATCCACCTTTTGAACTTTTTCTTCCTCTTGCCTCTTCCGTCAGTATTTCCACTTCTTCTCTTTTTTTTATTCATTCCTCTTATTAACTTTAAGTCACATTCATTATCCTCAACTGTCATGGGATGATATATTTATTTACTTGTAAATGATTTATAGGCATTGCGATAGGGAAACAAGAGGATGGTGGGAAGAATATAACGAAAAGAAATGAAGGAAGAGAAAGTTCATTTATGTTGCGGACGATACAGAAGAAATATAAATTGAAGAACTTTCACTTCTATTAGGAGGCTGTCTGTTCTATATATTTGGATGGTCGATGACTGTTTGGTTAATTTTAATGCCTGTGCTAGAAATCTAAACTGCACAAGTTGGACAATTGATTCAAAATTCGACACAAAGTCGGTGTGAATCTTGATTCCTCAAAAATTCGGTTCCAACGAAGCGTGACTCTGCCATGTTGCCGATTTCAGACCAAATCTGGCACCAATTCAGTGTTGAACCTTCCTGAAGCCGAATTTATGAATGTTTAACCCATTTGTGCTATTCGGGAATGATCCACACATTTGTAATCCTTAAGCCTTAGGGACGCGGAGAAGAATTCCGCATTCTGCTGCAAACGCACTTAAAAGTAGAATTTTAAGACTCCTCATTGGCTATTTTATCACAAAAACCATGAAATTTTAACCAAAAATCCAAAAAATTGCTTTAAAATTTAATACACAACCTTAATATTTACTTCTTCTTCTTCTTCCCAAAAACTAAGGCGTCCCTGAACTATATAATATTCATAAAATTCAAGATTCATAAAGAACAAAAATATTACATAAATTTTGTGCTCTCACATAAAAGTTTATATCAAGTGCAATAATAATTCATGATTCACCTCTCGTAATACATAATTCAAATATCAAGGAAGGAGGAAAAAGTTTCTCATGATGTTCCTTCTGGTTCCTTCCTTATTTTTTAGTAGACTTTAATGTTATTTTGAAGGACTTTTAACCATAAGAAATTTGAATATTTACATATGTAGTTACTGTTATGCATGTAGATGCATATAATAGAGCTCTTGGGTATTTTTTGATAAATTAAAAAAGGATTTTGAATTTGATTTGAAAAGGCTTAAGATAAATGTCATAAGAAATACTTCATGCTGAGAAGGTTTTTGGACTCTTCATTTCTTCTCTAATTCCAATATATTTGGGAATAGGTCAAGTTTTACCTCAACAAGCTTCTTTATAGTTGTCTAGGTCATATCTTTTGTATGATTTGGTTAGGATGCTCTACAACTGTGCATATAAAAATGATGAGGTAGAATGATGATAGAGTTAGACAAAAGTGCAGTTAGGGATGGATTTTAGGTCATAAATCCTCTGTAGAGCAACAAACTCTTTCAATTTGCAAAGAATGTTTTTAGGGATCGTTCATAAATGCAAGTTTGCTGACTAAAATTTCATAACCACAGCTTAAGGACGAGGTATAAGGTGAAGCCAAAAACTGCAAGCCTGCTCATTTAAAACGCAGAAAATGCAGAAAAAAGAACCCTTAAAAATTGCATTGCTCCAAGCTTTCGGTATCTCTAGATGTGTCAAGATTGCAAGCTTGACAAGCATGGAGCATAGCCTGAAAAATATCGAATTTTGGTAAAATAGGTGGAATTAAAATAGAATTTCCTTGATGACTTTAGCGGTCATTCACTTATGCAACGTAATTAACAAATTCTAACTAAAAATTGAATGAAATTTTTCATAAAATAACAAATTAATTCAATATTCTCCTTCTACATATGTAGCTCCATATCTAATGAATCCTAATATAGCTACAACTACATACAGTAACACCTTACAGTAGAATTATTTAATCCATCAAAAAAAAAAAAAAAAAGAGAGCAGAAACATTTCATTCTCAATCCTATTTTATATTCAATTAAAGAGTCAGACTTGTGCTGTTCTTATAGTTACTGTTCAAATATTTGTCTAAGGTAATTTGATTTTTTCTTTTTTCAGAAATGAATGTTGAAATTGCACTCGTTCTGAATTTTATGTAAGCTTAAATAATAAATTTTTTGAATGAGCAAATAACATTTGGTTCTATGTTATATGATGATGAAGAGAGTAAGATGCTCAGGATATAAAAACAGAATAAATGAGTAGCAACTAAGCTAAATTCATCCAGATGATAATCACTGACATTACTTTTTTTTTTCATACAGCTTAAATTTTATTAACAGTCAGAATGACAAAAATAGGCATGACAATCTGATTGATGTCATATTCATTAATTCCAGCCTGACATTCAGTCTCATTTCACACAGTGCCAAAATTGATTAACTAAAATGAAACATCTTGAACTCATTTTGCCTAAATTAAAGTCATGACTATTAACATCTTTATTGTGAATTCAGCACAACGCTATTATGTATATCCATTTGAAATATTATTTCCAACCAGTTATAAAAAGGGTAAGGGATGAAGTAACAAATTTTATTGCTGACAAATTTCTTACAATTTTTCCTCATTCATGATGTCTTCTTTTACATGTTGCATAAGCCCACGCTCCACAGTCACAAATCCAAATGGATATGAAGAAGAACATGCATCCCTTCTTTTTTATCTCTCAACTATACACCAAAAAAAGAAGCGAATTTATTGCAGATCTAAAAAGACTTGAAAAATTCTCATAAAAATTTTTTTTATCTTTTTTCTTATCTTTTTGTGGAAACCACAAACGTTGTAGCTATGGTACTGACATCAATTACATTCCGGCATCAAAAATAATTTCATCGTGGCTGTTCTATTCGAATCATACGAGTAAAACCACTTATCTCAATTTACCTCTAAATGCAGCACATGTCGAAATTATTTTTCAACATGAAAATTCACCAAATAATGAATGGATTCCACTGTGTGGGTGAGTTGAAATGATGTGAAAAAAATTCCTTTTAGCCTTTTTTTGGGAATTTTTTGGATGTAAAATTGGAATTGCAAAGTGGAGAATGAATTTGACATGCAGTTAAATCAAGAGAAAATTTTGAGTCCGTACATAATTTCACAGAATCAACATTTTATCGGTTTCTATGTGATATGCTTAATTTGCATGAAATAATAACGATTCTAGTCTTAATTTGTAATAGAGTTGTATACAAATTTGGGAATACTGGTGAATATTAGAAATAATTTTATGTATTTTGGGAGTTTTTGTGAATATACTTTAGAAATTTAAAGCTTTGTAACATTTGTTTGAGTACAGACGATTTTTAAACGTGAATTCTACTCATTTTGTTAATATAAAGTCATAATTATTAACATTTTCAATGTAAATTCAACATAAAAGTCTTAAAAACATTCAAAAACAATCCTTTTGATTACATTCCCACATCAAGCTTTTGATCATTAATTTTGAATTGTTTAGCGACAATTAAACAAATTTAAAGCTAACAATAGCTCTAATTGTTGTGAGCAAAGCATTTTTGATCATTATTTTATTGATATTTAGCTTAAAAGTTGATTTTTTGAATGTTTTCAATAAAAATTCATGACAAAAATTGTTGGAAAAATACAAATTATTCAATTTTAACTGTTTTGAGTTTGGACTTCCTTCTAGATTGATAAGACATTTATGTAAAGCTCGTAATATCCATTTGTAAGCAATAACAGGGAATATTACTTACCCACAAATACTTCACCACAAATTCACAGTAAATATTCCAGAAATCATCTGAACACAAACCAAATATCCACTGCATTCCTCTTACATCCCCCAATTATTACATGTCTTATCAAATGATGTGTAAAATCAACATAAAATCCAAAATTTTAATATATTTTTTATTCATAACCTCCTTCTACCATTCTCAGCTATGATTCGAAAGCCACTTATGATCCAAGTTGGAGAACGGATTTGTGCATAACTGAGAATTTAATGGAGAACATAACGAGATGCATTTGCCCCATATCAGGTACATTTGTGGTGCTGTTGGTGAAGAAAAGCTTCAATGTAAGTCTCGCTGAAAAATTAATTCTTGTAAAAGACAAAGAATAATGAAAATTTCTCATCTCATTCAATTTAGGTATCATTGATGAAGCCCCCAAGCGTTCCAATGATTGTCGTCATCTGTTGCGGTTGCTGCTTCTTACAATCAACGATTGCATTTGTCGTTTTGTTACCAAACATTTACATTCGAAAATGTTATATAAGCATTAATTTTGCAATAATGCAATTCTGTCTATCCATATCAGCAACGATGTCCTTTATCATACTCGGATTGTTAAAGTTTTTACCGCAAGTAAGTGATGTGAAATTAATTTGGTTGATTTATGTTCGCACGGGAGTGGGGATAAATGGGGAACAAAAATTTTTTGAGGTTGGAAAAAAAGTTTATCTTCATCATGAGAAAATTGTGCATGAAATATTATTTGATGGTAATTTTCATCCATGTCATAATAAGCTGTAGATGAAAATTAATTTAGCGTGAAAAAGTTAAATAATAAATTGTATTAACTTTTGAACTTTTTGATGGAAAATAGGTAGGTAGCTTTAAATCCGAGCAGCACAATGTGTTTGATAGGTGACTAGAACGTTACCGTATTAACGGTAGCCAGAAAGTCGTCCTCCATGGCAACTGATTTCGAACCATTTTACTACATAAAATACAATTTGTCGTATTGTGTACCAGCTTCAGGTAACTCCTGTGGAAGGTCATGGATCACAAATGATCTGTACGACCAGCTAAGAGAAGAAGAGATTATTGTGTCGCTCGGGTTTTGTTCTGTGGGAAACCAATTTTGTTAATCATTTTTGACGTTTTAAAGTTAACATTTCAACATGATTAAATGGAAAATTCATAGATAAATTGTCGATTAACAATCATACCTTTTTTCATTTAAACATGAACTTTGCTACTGATATACAGTTGAAGTTTTTAATGATGAGCCTTGAAAAATGGTAAAATGTTTTAAATCACTCAATTTTTATAAAATATTCAACAGTCGAAGTGTACCATGTATGAGTATATGGACCAGAGACATGTATGAGTATGTGAATAAGAGGTGACATGCATGCATATGTATACAATCGAGTCCTAAATCGACTAAAGCCGGTCTAATAATGGTTTCTATCAATTAATCGTCAGGCAGGATGTCTCTTGATAGCTATTCATAAGCTGTAATAGGGATATGCACAGTAATTTTTAAATATCATGCTTAGCAGTGATGGGAATAGGATTATTTGCATCTATTTAATGATTTGCATCTAATCACGTGATAAGTTTTGAAATTCAGCACTTTTTAATTTAGGAATTAAAGTTTTTAAGACTTGACGTTGGAACTCATTCAAAATTAGAGTTCGGCCATAAATCGCAATTCTGCAGTTTCAACTACATCGTAAAGTTCTTCCAAGGTTGCATGTCTGCAGTTCAAAACCACACATTTTGAAAATAATCAGCGTAGAACAAGTTTCTCAATTACAAAAACTTTGTACACAAAGCAAAGCACTTGAAGCTTCACATTTATTTCTGAGAATTTTAAACAGTTGATGTATATAACTATATAAACATGCATGTAAAGCTCAAACAAGAACTCAATGCTTCTGTGCTTTTGTTTTCACATCTCAAAGCATTTTGTGCTGTATTTTATTCCACACTACAAGTGTTCCTTCACTTTATTATATTCATTGTACACTTGTAAGCATGTATAATTATTTAAGTTATGAAATTATGTGAAATAAAAATTAAAAAATTATGAGCGACTGAAAACAATTCTTCAAAGCATGCAAAGTACTTGTTATTTTATATAATATCAAACTGCATAACAAGCATCGACAAACGAATGAAAAGTTTTTATTTTTATGCTTTGAAAATGCAATTTAAAAAGTTTTGAGTTCTTTTTTCTGCATTCATTCAGCTTGCAGGAATGTTTTTTTATTTCTCGTGAACATAACAGACTGATTCTCTGCATTTATGCATAATTTTAAAGTAAAAAAGCGCGGAATAAATAAAATTTTTCAAAAAACAAACTTTCGAGGATTCTTGCAGAGATAAAGTTTTACTTCTAGTAAAGTTGAACGACTAGGCTATGTTGTTTTATGATAAAATAGCGAATGCTCTTCATTAAATGTTAAATTTTTGTTTAAACATTGCTTTATGAAGCAGCTTTCATTGTGGTTTTGCTATAAGTAACTGCATACATTGTTGCTAACAACTTGATTAGTAACTCAATTTAATATTCAAATTTTAAATGAATTTACATTCAAATGTAATAAAATTTTTGATTGAAGGGAGTCAATTTAGTACTTACGTCCTTCAGTATATGCAGAAAGGGTACTCGAGATTGGATTAAGATCTCGAGAAATTGTGGAAGTTGAAGCTACTGGACCTCAAAATTGTGCAGTTGCTAAATAAACTAGAATATTGAGTAGAAACTTAATGAGGAAACGCCATAATTGAACTATGCTCCGACTTGGAGCCTAGGATGCTACAAAATGCCTTCCATCTGATTCTATTGCTGGTCGAATCAGAAAGATTGTTCAAATTCTCAGTTTTGACATCTAACTGGCATTCATTCATTACCGTCCTACGCCATGCTGCTCTTTTTCGCTTGTGGATTCCAACCAAGAACAGTATAGCAAGCTTGTGCTCCCTCCACCAGCTATAACACTATTCCAAGGCTCAGCTTAGCTCAGCATGTATTTGTTGGATCAAACTTTGCAAGTAGGCTAAGCATCGCTTGGATTTACCACCAAAATACCGGATCTGGACTCTAAAATGGACGCTGTGAGCCGTATTCCTAATTCATATAATCTAATAAAGGGTAACTGGAAAATTTACTGTCCTGAGTCTCGACCTCATCATCACTGGTTCGGTGTATAGTAATCAAGTCCCAGCGACCGACACAAAGAGCCACCGAGCTACCTTAACGTACCCATGATTACAGTTAATCCACCATAAATTCAATTTATACCAGATTATTCTCTAAAAATACATCACAAAAAGCTAGACAATTAAAATTTTTACCCATTAATAATTCGTCTACCCAAAAATATTATATGGTTGTGATGCTCGCGATAAGCTTAATTTAATTTTTAATTTATTACTCATCAGCTCATCCCATTCATGTGTAGTTTATGTGATATCATGATAAATATATTACACAGTTATCACGACATAAATCTCTTTCAACATCATAACTAGGTTGATTCTATGGAAATATTGTGATTTTTGTTATAGTTTGTTGAACTTAAATGAGTGTAAGCAGTCATTGTATACATTGATGGATGCTGGTATATTGACACAGCTTTCATGTGATAGATAAAAGCAAAATTTATCATAAATGACCTCTTATTTCACTTGAATGTTCATCAAAAACCTAATCCATAGCATAACATTAATTCACTCATGCATTACTTGAATATTAACTGACAAACAGACTAAATTATGAGTATCGCTAACTATCTTCAAAATGACTAAAAATATATGAATAATGCCTAAGCCTAAAATCATGAATATGGGCAAATATGATTACATATAAACGTGAACAGCATCAGCAGCAACATGAAAAAGCCGTAAATTCATGCATAGTGGAATCAAACAGAAGGAAAATGAATACAAGATAGGCATAAAGCAGCATAAAAAAAATACGAAGTGGGCACCACTCATCCGTATCAATAAATTATGATTATATAGTAGCTGCTGTAGCTATCTAGTAAATGCTTGTTCAATATATCATCAAAAAAAAAGGAATATTGAAGTGAGATATGAGATATGGATCCGTACACACCCCAGCGTACGACTCTGTGCAAAAATATTGTGAATTTATTATGTTTTCATTCTACACGATGGTCTATGCTGCCTAGTATTTTTTTTGAATGTCTTGTGGACTTGTCGTAGAGATTGTATTTTTGTATCATTATAATAATTTCTGTTCCATCCGTAAAAAGGAGGAGCCACAAAAAAAGGGAGAGATGATATTTAGTGCTGCAGCAATAATTCATAAATATTCAATGAATCGAATCTGATTCTTATTTTTTCTTTATTTTCATTTTATATTCCACTCAACATTCGTCCCTTTTTTGCTCTCTCTGTGCCTTAATTCACAGACTTGACTTCAGATTAATTTTTATCGTAAACAGTCGATTTGGATTGGAGCTTTTTTTGGGCTTTGGTAATCAATTTTGTATTGTGTACAGGATATGAAGGAACATTTTTCAATAAAATACCACATTATGTCACTAAGGAAGTACAATGTTGCATCCAGAAATTTATTTCCATTCAAAATGACTTAATGACTTTACTTACTTCCAATATACCTTCAACATCAACATCACTCCAGGTAACCTGACCTTAACCGCAAGCAAATTCCAATTTAACGTCTGTCAGTTCCTTTACTCTCTCATTTTCAATATTTTTTTACATCCCAGATTCTCTCTTTATGCTGTACTTTGATTTCCTGATGTAAATTAATTGATAAAAGTCTGAACAAAAAGAAAAATTCATTCTCTTTTGTGCCGGTTCCGAGACCGTACTTGCGGCAATAAAAATACAACACAATCCCTCCACTAATCGCATGGAAATGATTTGAATTGATGATGGAAAAATTGGTTTTTGTGGTGGGTTCGTGATGAAAAAAAAAATTGAATAATTTTTTACGCTCAATTTTGATGGACTTTTTTTTCTTTTGGATGAATAAAATTTGAGTGGCATGAACGGTATGCATACAAATATTTCGTGTAAAGCACCTGTTCTGATTGCTATTTGAATACACGATTTTAAATATTTATGATTAAAAGTTGAAAATCGTCGCAATTCGAATAGTATAAATCGGTTAATCTATTCGTAATCCAGCACCAGACTAGTATGACTATGGTCAAAACTAGAGTAATGCCTGGTAAGAGTCACAACGGCATGGGACAGGATTGCTGATTGAACAACTGATTTGTGTTATTCGGATAGGAACGACACATATATAAAAGGTTCCGACACGGATACAATTATTAGCACCAAAGGAAAGCCAACGCACCGCCAAATAAAAGCGGCTTCCATTTTATGCTAACTATGATAGAATTATCCAAGATAGAGCATTCAAGGATCCATTGTGGAGTCCTTTTCATTTCTATTACCCAGAATTATTGTCAAATCACATCCACCTCTATCTTATTTTGTCTACTCTCAAGTTCATTTCTGATTAATTTTACCAAAACACATATTTATCTAAATTGCTTTAAGCTATCAATAAATTAAATGATAGGATTTATATTTTACAAGTGATTTGATATTATTGAATTTCAATAGACTGTCCATAATCGTCTTAACTTGTGCAATAAATATTGAAGATTAAATTATTAAATTAACTCAGAAATAGACATAAGTGCTTTAGAGAAATGTACATAAATTGATCATTAACAATTCTTGGGATCAACTTTGGGATGCTTCTACAAATGTTGCAAGGATATTGCTTTAATGACCTTTCAATCGGCTGTTCATTGGTAGTACACAGCACTTTTCCATATAGTCGAATAATTGTCGGTAGATCAAAGGTAGAACTGTCAATTGGCAGGCGGAAGCCGGCAAAAGAATCAGCTTTATGCGACATTTGAGGGAGGCCATGGATCACAGAGGTAAGAAAATATGATCGGTAATCGTACATATCGTTTATCGGTTCTAGTTCCACTAGGGATCCGTTATTCAGAATTAGAATTACTCTGTTAGATCAGTAAAGAGGATTTGAACTTATGCCTAAATATGCCTCTGCAATTAAGAACTCCCTAACCTCCATTCCCTGAATTCGTTCCTTATAGACTAGAATCCCTGAAATCCTCACCGGCCTGTTTCACTAAAGTGGATTATCCTCGAATTTGGATTATCCACTTCAGTTTTTTGGAAATATCTCAAGCAATTTAATACGTGTCACGCCTCTGGAATTCCACTTGAAAAACCCTTACTAATCCCCTAAATCCGAATGGGACAACTCAAATATATCCCCAAAACCATCCACAAAGTCCAAATTTCAATATCAAACAGATTCATATATCAAATGCAATTATTGATAATCAAAGCAAACAAAGAGAATACAGGATGTCTAAAAAGGAAATATTTACATTGTTCAGTACGGATAATAAAGATTGGCCTGAAGTGTAGACTCAACATGAAGAAAACAATATGAATACATATATCCTCAATCGGACTTAATCATGTCCTTTTCTTGTTTTCAAACTTGGCAAAATTTATTTACTTTCTGTTGGATGATTATTATGTCTTATTAAGATATTATTATGAGCTGCTGCTCATCATGAACTTTATGTAAATATTATATCAATGGATTTTTATGAATGAATAGCATTGTTTGTGCTGGTTGTAAATATGATGGTCAGTTTATGAATATGAATAATCTGAATGGGAATTGTGGATTCTTTCTCAGATTGATGAGACTGTTTTGATATGGTTTGAGGATATAAATTAAGGCAATAGGTCATGAGTTATTGACAGAAGTCAAAATTATGGAAAATTATTGGGTTTTGTTGGAGGCGTACTTACTTGTTCAGTTCGTTGGCTGCACAGATCAACTGCGATTTATGACCTACTATGAATGTTGCTCAAAATTAGATCATTTGCTGGCTATTGCTTGCCAATTTCTGATTCTAAGTGTAATAGTATCTCGACGTTAAGAACGTAATTTGAGAATTTTGATTTTTATGACCAAACTTGGCTGAAACTATTGATTTTTAAGGATCTGAAACAAGAGTTAATGGAAGGTCCAAGGGGTAGGAGAAGTCAAGGGACTAAGTCATTCTATTTCATGTAAGAGAAGTTGCATTAACTTTGACCAAAGCTCTTCAATTTGTACGGACTTTCCGAGACTACGTCTGCTCCAATAAATGTACAAGAGAAAGGATGTTGTGACTGATTGTTTTGATTTTCAGTTCCATATTGTCAGTCTTTTCTGAGAGAATCTAGATTCGATTCTTTAAAGATCATATTGGATTTTGAAAAGATTTATAATTCAAATTTTGGATCTTCTATGGATTTTGTTACCCTAACAAACCTGACCAAACAACAATCCCTTACAGTTCTGATTACTTTCACGTACATTCAACCTACCAATTCAATCTGATTCAATGTACCTATATCTCCATGACCAAAAACCATTCGCATGATTTCCCACTTAATCTTTATCATTCCATAACCATTTGCATTACCAACAGCAATGATTATTTACAAAGAAATGAACAAAAAGCTTCTAACAAAACTTTCAAGATAACAAACACAGAAACAAAGAACAAAAAAAGCGCGTGGCATTTAAGGAAATGACCTCAACTATTAAAATTATTATGATTATTCTGTGTGCATATACTATGAAAAAAAATGAACAGCAACAACAAAAAAAGAGGATAAAAAGGCAAGAAAAAAAATCAGCAATGATAACAAAAACAGTATGTAACAAGAAACATTTTTTACTGAAAAGGCAGCACGATAAGGAAGTGAATGAAAATTATCTTTAACATAAAGGAGCTTCCCATTGAGCTATCTACATTCACTAAACAGCATAAAAAGAGATAAACTTGAGAAAAATGAGACCGAAGAATCAGATGCGGAGCAGCATAAAAACTTATGCTTTTATTGTGAATTTTCTTAAAGCTTCAAAAGCTCTTTAAGGATGATTCTACAATGTGCTCATATATGAATTGCTTATTCTCGCCAAGAACACTCCAATAAATATTGCAATTTATTTTATTTTTTTTTTTGTTTCTTCTTCTGTGCGAGAATCAGTTCCATTGGATATGTTTTGTGAGATTTTTTCATTATTTTGCTGAGAGATTTGGGGTTGTAGATATTGATTGGTGCTAGTCATATATGAAATAAGTCTATCATATGTAATTGTTGATGTTATTTCTGAGAATAGTGATCAATTTAGACATGATTTTCAGCACATAATTTCTATGTAATTTCTAAATTAATATTCTATGAATATGGGGATGTTCGGGAGTTACGGAACGTTACTAGAAGCTTTTTTAGACACGCTACCCTAAGAGTTAAGACAAGATTTGAATTTTGGAGCAAATTTGGGATTCTTCTCAGCCTAAGCGTTACGAATTCGTCAATTTACTTACCAGAGTTCGAAGTTGACTTGAATCATCTATGGAGTCGAGATCGTGTTCTATTACTCACTTTGCTTGCAGTACAGATCAATTGTGATCCATGGGCTTCTGTAGCTGTCACCCAATACTAGCTCTATCGCTGGCTACCACTTGCCGATTCCCGATTGCGAATGAACTACTGTCTCGATCGGCAGCTTAAAGTAGTGGTGGGAAATATTTTTGGGTCACGGCACACCTCAGCTCTCAAAAAACCAGTGTGCCACGGTACAAAGCTTTCCCACCACTGTCTTAATGATATCTTCAACCATTCCCTAAATATACAATTATAATCCTCCTAAAATCAATTGAAATTCTGACTAATTTACCATAAAAGTTTCCTAGTCTATACAAACAGTCTCATGATTCTCATCTCCCTCATTCATCCTTATACTGTTATTCTAAATAGAGGGTATGGGAAGAGAAGATAAAGAGCATAGAGCAACGTCATTGGAGGGAGGAAGTGGGGAATACAAATCTAAGATTGAAGTTAAATAAAAATGAAAATATCTCAGATATTTTTTATAGACAAGGATTTACATGCGTCGTATCCAGCATATAATATGCTAAAAATCCATACTATTCGTATATCCATCAAGTATTGATCTGAAAATATTTAATTAGGAAATCCAATGAAATCTTAATGGTCTAATTAAGTTGGTGTGATGATATCGATTCATTCAGCCTGCTAGCCTAAATGTAATTAATAAGATTTCCTTAAACTTTAATTATATCTACAACAATTAGCTCCAAATAGCTTCATTATTACGCACCATATTCAATTTGGAATTTAATTTCAATTGTATCAGATTTGGACGTACAATGTTTTAATTACAAGCTGAAATCCCTTACGGACAAGAAAATTTAGTACAATTATTACCACTAACGATATTGATACTGTCAGAATTGAATTAATTCCATAGTTACATCAGCAGCAGCTTATATTTCATAACAATCAAATCTTGAACATTTTAAATTCATTGGAACTTTAAATGCTCAATCATTTTTAAAATTATCAGAAAATTTAATAACTTTAAGTAACTATTTTGAATTGTAAGCATCTTGTTGTGACAATTCCAACCCTCATGATATCCCACACACAATTTCCTTCACAGAAATAAGATTGTTTTATTTGTTTTTTCACCGAACAATACACCTGGCTTGCTAAGTCGTCGCTCTGTTGCCGCGTTAACGGTAATACGCAAACTTGCCCTGAAACAGCGAATTTTGTCCCATTGTAAAAACGAAATATTCAGTTTTCTCTGAGTTTATCTCATTGTGCGGCTCGGAATCTATTTACAATTTTCCTTGCGTTTTGATTTTCAATTCATTAAACAAACTTGTGAATAACTTCTTGTGTGACATAAAAAGGACAATTTTTCTTCTTTATCATGCAACAAGAATGACCAGATGCTGGATTTTATGGCAAGATATTGTTTGAAAAGTACGTCTATTTGAAAGCTTGACTTAATTGCTGTCTTGCTGTTTAACTCTAGTTTTTCAAGAACAGAGCCTGATGCTTGCCTAATTGGTGCTTACCTCTGTTCAATTTCGAATACAATGATCAATGCTGTCCCTAACAATCAACCTTTTTTGTGGACGGTTACGTGATCTTCTGCAATATTCAAAGACAAATTCATAAAATTGGCATGATTAAGCTTTCATAGATTTCCTAATATTACATCCAACTCATCGAAGTTTGTTCACTCTAACTTCATTTTACATACCAGCATCTAGTCATCCTTTATGTGAATCTGATTCCTATCTCACTATGTATAACAAAATGAACATCTTCATTTAAGTATGTATTTTCAATCGTTTATATTATTTTTTGTTACTGGACATCAAAAAAAAAATCCAAACTACCCAAATAAATGAAAAGAAACTTTTTCCTTCTCATTGCGTCGCTTCAAGAGGCAGAAAAAAATTGAGAAAATTAACTTCCAATTTTTATTATTTCTCACTCTCGTATGTCGTCCTTGTGGAGACAATTATGTATGTGTAGATTGTCCATGAAGCGAATTAAATTAGCAATAGATAGACCTTTTCAATTACCCTGTTAACAATTTGTTTTACGATTTTGGTTTTTGCTTAACTTGGTTCGTGCATTTTGAATTGACATCGAATGTGGAATAAATGAGGAAGAAGGAAAATGATGGTCAATAAAGATGTCAAATATGCAAAGGGAAAATAATGAGGATGAAGTCCACAAATTGATGGTTTCTACTGTGATTCAATATGAAAAAGAGCAAAATGAGAAGAATCAAAGTGTAGGTTCATTTTGGAAGTGTTTTGACAAGATAATCTGTCCGACTAGCACATTAAAGCATAGAGACGTCTTCAGGATAATTGGTACGGAGATTTTAGGGGTGTTGGGTGTTTTAAGGGTCATTTTGCTAGGGTTTTTCCAGACAAAATTCCAAAAGCCTTCCTCAATTTTGCAATTACTAAAAGTTTTTGACTATGTCACTTAAAGAGTGGCCAAGACGCCGCTACGTCACCGCAGTGATGCCATGACATCAAGGTCCCCTCAAGGTATGTGAAGATTATTGAGCTACCCAAGCGCCACTTTATGGCGAGTCATCACGGTGCCTTGTAGACAACATCGCGTTTACCGATTAATATGGTGACTAAGCTGTGCCTTAGCAAACATAATGTTTTGTTTAGACTACTTGCTATATGATTTGAAATCTTATTCTATTTCTCAGAAAAGTCAACAATAATAAGACACAAAACCCTTTTTCATTCAGTTAATAAATTCTTCTTTCCTAAAAAAACAAAAACAATCCAAAAAAGCATGATAATTTCAAAATCTTACAAAATTATCAAATTATTAAAATCCATAAAACAATAAACAAGAAGATCTTATGCTTAATCATCGCTTTAAATCCGCCCTTATAATATTTGAATTTTAAATTAAAACTATCAAAAATTCGTGCTTCGTTTCGCTCGAAATAATGCTTTTCAGGCATCATTTTGAAAAACCACGTAATTTTCCAAAAATTTCTCCATCGTTTGGTATCCTTTAAAATTCTTCTTACATCTCTGTCTATGTATTTGAATAGTAATTTTAAACAGCAAAGCAGAGACTGCAAAAATCCCCTCAAGGCTAAATATTTTACGTCGATAGGAATTTAATAAAATGTATAAACAGAACCATTTCATTCATATTTTAATAAATTTGTGCCATATTTGTGCTGAAAGAGATGGAATGTTGTGATAATATTTTTGGGTGGATATACGCATTTAAATTCAAAATGGGACATAGATGACACAAATGAATTGTTTTGAAATATTTTTGGATAGCTGATTCAATGTCAAATTATTGATCAGAATATGGAGAGTTGTTGAGTTATTTTTGTTAAATTCTTTGATTGATTTGCAGTTGGACATTCTTGTTGTATGTTTGAGTGGTGATGTATTAGGCTGAAAGGGGTTTATTTGACTGAAAAGGCTTTACATGCTCACATCTCTTTGTAGAGATGTAAAGAATTTTATGTCTATTTAATAAAGATGCGCAGGATCGTGGCGTCAGCGGCCACTTCTTGCTGTGTCAATGTCCAATTTCTTTTGAAGAAACACATTCTGATGTCTGGAAAGCGGATGATAAATCTAAGCTTAATTTGCTAAGTTTTGGCATTTTGGAACATGAATTAATGACTTATTGGACTTTATAGACCAAAAACTCACTCCCTGCTAGGGCCAGACACTCCAAAATTCCAGTACTGTACTTAATACACTTGACTGAATTGTTTCTTATTGTATCTGAATCAAACATAAAATACTGGACCTTCGAGTACTTCAAGTGTCAGACACATGACTCCCTACTCCACTTTCTGATACCAGATGCACTACTCCACCCCTTATTCTGCAAAAACAGCATGCCTTACATCCAAAAATATTCAAAATTCCAAATATAGACTCTTTTGTGAATAACAGAATTAAATCCCTTTGATCATATATAATTAACTTACTTTACCACAGACAACACGAGCATGTGTGGCACTCATTGTTCCGTAAATTAATAAGCCTAGCTTTTTACCACATGTTACACATTTGATTGAGATGAGCTTAATGTGGTTAGATTATTTTCACTTTTATGGACAGCTTTCCGACCACATTTTGATTCATTTAGTAATGCAACTCGATAGGATCTGTATTGAAATCTGACAAATTTTAAACAATTAAGTTTTGAAAATGATTGAAAGTTTTAAATTTGAATTTTTTATACTAAATTGGAACAGATGTACGAGTAACTTGATATACAGCTATATTCTCATTAACGCCCAGCAGAAAATATTCGATAATTAGTGAATTTAATTAAAATAACAAATAAATTTAAATTATTTAAATTTTATCAAATTAAAAAGTATTTAAATTTCAATATTTAAGTCATTTCCGCCTGCAATGGTTGGGAAATTGGGTGGAAAAAATTAAAATAATTAGAAATAAATTAGAATTTAATTAAAAGTAGAATTAATTGGGTCAGTGTCTTTTTCAATTTAAATACAAATTTATTGCGGTCTTTAGCAGCACTAAAGTCGAATTTTTTTTAGATTTTAGGCACGATAGCATTTATTTAACATCACATTTTATTGATGCTTATAAATGATTCTTGGAAAATCAAAATTAAATGCAAACTGTTGAGTCGCGTGGCAAAAATTCTTTATTTTTCAAATATAGCTTTAAGGATTTTAACAATTGAGCTTCACATTCTGCATGAAATATTTAATAATTCTGAAATAAATTTTCCGCATGAATTTTTCCATATTTTAAATCGTTTATACAAAATAAACCTATTGTATTCAGCATCAAAAAAATATCCCTTTTTGAGATTTTTTAGTTCCAGCTCGTGTGGATGGGGATGGACATTTTAAATTTAAAGCACAGCTGATGTTGGTTGCTGAAGATGCTCTGGGGCTAACGAAGTCCTGATTTTGATGAATTTTCGAGACCGAGTGGTACCTTGAAGTGTATTCTTAAATGTCTCGAACTCGGCAATCTCGAGAACGATACTGCGAAGTCTTGATTTGGTTATTGTCCTTTACAAAGTGCTTGACCAAGGCTAATCTTGAATAAATATTTGGAACTGACAAAGTCTTGATTAGAGCTCGGAGTCGGTGTGGTTAAAATCTATTTCGATTTAATACGTTTTTTTCGGTTCCGACTTGACTCGACTCCGAGCTCTGGTCTAACACACGACAATGTCTGAGTTTGTGTCTCGGTTCTAAATGCTTCAGAGACCAATTTGAATTAAATCGACCTTGACACAGGCATACCATAAAGACTGAATCGATCCAAAATCCGCCTGCATGTAGGAGTCACACTGGCCTTCTTAAACCCTGTTTGAATCAGGATTCATGCCAGAGTCGCTATGGCTTGAGACCAGATTTTTGATCGAATTAGTGATTTGTGCTACTCGGATTAATTAAAAAGCATAGAATTATGCACGCATTAAATAAACATAAATTAAGTTTTCCGATTTTTGAATTAAATTTGACTAAAAACAGATCCAGAATTCACTCAAGATACATCCCTTTCAAAACACTCTGTTTCAATATAATAATCCATAAAAATCATAAAACACTGCAGTTTATTGGACAAGAATACATTCACATAAAAATCTTCCCATTTCTGCCCATCATTTGATCCTATTTTTTATGTTAAAACATATATTTACAGTAAAATTTATTCCACGAGCTTTTTTTGCCGTAAAAACAAATTTGAATAGTCTTGTGCCTAAAGAACTAAATTGTTTAGTATCCGATACACACACAAAAAGAGACTCGATTGTTTAAAAAAAAATTATTAATAAAATTATGAATGACATTCTAAATATTCACAACAGAGATTTTTTCAGCATGCATGACCGAGTGAGTGAGAGAAAAAAATGAATTGAAATACATAGATTGAATATTCAATACGGCATAGACAACAAGAAAAAAATGTTGTGTACCAAAAAAAAAAAAAAACTATTCCTTTATTATGCATACAAATGATAAATTTGAATGAATTCCATAAAATGCTTATAGGATGTTGTGCGTTTATGTTGTATAACATTGTCGTTCAACATAAATTTTATTTTTTTCTATATGAACAGAGGATCATTTGCTGGCTATTGCAAACACACACAAAAAAAGAGGACTTTTTTGTTGGCACTAGATGAGGATTGTTATCCTTTTTGGCTATTCATACCATCAAACTCATTAAATATGAGTCGATTTTCTTGTGGGACTTGTTATTTGGTGGTGGATGAAGAGTGGATTTAGTGGATTTACATTGAGACTTAGTGTTTTCTATTATATTTGAGAGACTTCTATGAATTTGCTTAAAAAGTTGCAATTTGAGTTTTGAAAAATTTGGATTTAATTGATTTAAAATTGTCATAAGTTATAACTTGTTCAAAAGTTTTTCCAAAAAGCACTCACTTTGCTGGCCGTAAAAATCAATTGCGATCCATGGTCTTCCTTAAATGTCGCCTAAAGCTGGTTCTTTCGCTAACATTTATCTGCTGATTACCAATACCAAGTGCAATACTGTCTCTATCGACAGCCTCCTTCCAAGAGTTTTTTGGTTGTCAACGAGCTCTTTTACCATCAACAAAGCACACGGCATAAAAATGACTTAAAATGAAGCCTTAAGCTGACTTTACTCTAACCTGAGACTTGTCTGAGACCGAATTTTATCAAATCTGTCCTGCGACCAGACTCATACTGATCTAGTGCCACATTTTCAACCACCTTTACACTGTGTGCCTTCCGGGTTCATTGGACATACATTTTTATTTTTTTTTTTTTCCAAATATTAAACTCTAAATAAGCAATTCATTGTCATACACAAAACAATCTAAGCATCAGCAAATTCCATAATATCATCAAGCAAATTATTCAGTCATATTTATAATATGTACATGCACGATAGCGCTAGCCAAAAAAAATATTCCAATAAATTGCACAACTGGGATTATCAGACCATTGCAATGATTTCGTACGAATTTGAGAATATTCAGTTCAATTATAGTAGATTGAACAACTATATCGGAATGCACACGGTGAAGAAATGATCTAAAATCCAGCCGCAAGTCAACATGACTTTGACTCCCGGTCAGAATCGGGAAAAATCGTAGAAATGAATTAAATCCGGCTTGACGGTGGCAACAAACCGGATTCGATGAAATCCATCCTCAGATCAGAGTCAATTTAACCTGGAGTTGGATATTCGGACATAATAATACTGTGTTATTTCCGGGTATTATGATCAAAATCTCAAATACCCAAAGAGAATGTCACATGGTATCGTAATTCCGTCATGATTAGGGACCGTGAATCATTTAATAAAAATAATTCCAACCTCAAAAAATTTGATGTGGATATAAAATCTGACAAAATTATCACAAAGGACTTCAAAAATCATGAAAAAAAAAGTTCTCCCGTTTTATATTTCTGTGTCATTTTTACTCATACATATTCTTCTCTCTACTCTGTCATTTTCAGGAATGGTATGGACTATTGAGTTCAAGCTTTGCGGCAATACTGCTTTTAAGTTCATCAACACTCATCGCAATTGTATTGATTATACAATCAGAATTGGAAATAGAAACATCATCAATTTATGCATCAACGACAAAATTGGCAAATGATAGTAGTAGTTTCGGTAGTGCCGGAAATGTTAATAATGGTACGAGTAGTGGAGTTGGTAAAATAAAAAAAATGTCAATTAAAACGAATACAACAACAACGACACCATCATCGGAGAATTCCGATGTCATATCCGACCATCATAATCATTCGATATCCGGTGATATGAGTCAACAGCAGCAACATAAACAACAGAAAGCCACAATGAAATTTACAAATTTGTCATCGACAAATCGTGGTATCAAAAGTGCCATTGGTCTCAGTTGGCTACTGCCATTGCTATGTGCATTGTGCATACCAATGATTCATAAAATTATGGGTCACCGATCAAATGAGTGGTGGCTTGAAATTGCATCGTCTGACTTTATCATTTTTGCTATAACAGAAATTCTATTGGTGTCACTCTTCATTCTACTTTTTATGACATTGCTCAAGCATCTAATTTATCTAGCAAAAAAGTATGAGAAAAATAATGGGAAGTTGAAAAAACGGTAAGTGCTGATGAGATTGGAGGTGGTGGCAAGTTTGTGGTTTGATGACATGAGTAATTTGGTGGTGAATTAATTAAAGTTAAATGTTGACTGACCTTGACAAGGTTGGGGAATGTTGAAAAATGGTGAATTGCTGTCCAGAGCATGCAAGTTGCTTGCTAGGGGTCGTTTGTGCATTGCTAGAACTTGAAGTTGACTTAGATTTTGTGTGGAATTATCGATTTGACTCTATAGAAAATCAGAATCAACTTAAACCCTTAAAGTGCTGCATATTGCTAAGATTAATACACAATTAATGAAAATTCAACTAAATTAAGAACCGAGGAACCAAAAGTAATCATATTTAGCTGCATATTGCCAAGATTATCATGCAATTAATGAAAATTCACCTAAATTAAGACCCAAACATCCAAAAGTAATCATATTCACCACCAAATGACCCCTAATTGCCTCAATAACCTAAACTTACTAACTCAATTGTTTAAACTTTTTTATAATCAATTTTTTCTTTTCTATTCCTTTTTCTACTTTCATACGTGATCATCACACAATCAATACAAATGTCGAATCGTCCCTGAACAATCGAAAAAAAAAAATTGATAATGAATGAATAGAATTAGTCTGCTTAATCGAATTGCATTACTTTTTGTTATCAATTTCCTATCACACACGTTCTATTTAATTTATTTGAATACCAAGGAGAATATTTTCTGCTATTTGTTCAGCATCTCATCGATTTTATTGGTAAGTAGAAGAGGAAACTTTGAGTGAGGGAAGGGATTGCGATGAATTAAGGAATTTTTGATGAATTAGAGGATGCCTTTTAATTGGATTTAAGTAAGGTTCATCAAGGTTCGAGCATTTTTCATCTCAAAGCGTGGACAAATCTCGAATGTACAACAATAAGTTAGAACCAGACATCAACTAGACATTAACTTGCCATCAACTATTTGAAATGTATATCTGTCTATTCGGGAACTATAGGGTGCAGCCTAAAATTGCTTATAAACAAGAATATAGATTATCATGGTGGATTGGGAAAGCCGAAATCTGACTCTAAAGCTGATCAAGTGCCAAGTGCGTACCTTGACGTGCGGTATCTCACGTCTGAAAGGACAGATTAAAAACCTATCTTAACAACCCTGCCTGAAGGGATGTAGCTCTACTATCGGAATAGGAATGGCAAGGTTATACAATCTACAATCTTCGAATTCAACTTGCACAAAGAAAGCAACAAACAGATTATCCAATATCTTCATCACTAAGATACATTGATAAGATTAACCATAACGACTCTAAAATTCTCAAATAATTACAAATCATGCCTTAATATTGATTAAATTTTCAAATTTCAATTTCATATTAATACAAATTAAATCTCATCAACAAGAAATAACATAAACAATTCATATCCATTCGAAATAGCTCTTCATTACAAACTCAGATGAGTCCTTCATTCCCTTATAAATAAAGCTATAGGATATACAAATAACCGAGAAGTAAAACCAAAACAGATTGAGCTTAAAACAGTAAATGAAAAAGTTTTTCAATTCGACTTCACAATGTGAAAGCATTTTCTAGTTATTTGTGTGATTAGAACATTTATGGACATAGAATGGGAATGATTATTTTGGCATGCCAATATGCTTTTGATATGGAGAAAGTGGGGATGAACAAAAAAAAAAGTTTCCATCAGTGGCAGGAACAAAAAACTTTACTTTCATGTGGTCGGTGGCCGAAATAACAAAGTATTAAATTATCTGGACATGAAAAAATTTTTTGTGTGCTTTTATTGAGAATGTTGAATGGAAGTAGAATCCTATAAATCGGATTTTGAGAGGCTTTGAGTTTTATTTCGAATGAAATTGAGAATAGAATTTGGGATTGGAATGACTGCAACGCATATAGTAGATGGTATGCAGCTTTTTGTTCAAGAGTTGGTCGATGATAATTTTAAGTAAAATATGAGTAATGCGTTTTAGCTGTTTAGAAGTTAAAATCCGTGGCTGGATGTATTTTTATGGGTTACAGTATTTCTGGTAGTTCTGCAAGTGCAAACTCAGGTTGCAGCTTGAATTAGTACAGCAATTACACTTTTAAATCAGATTTATATTGAATTATTGCATTTAAATCACGAATTTGCTTGTCAAATGCTTGTAGCACTCTAAAAATATCTAGTTTTGACTCTGAGCTCAGAGTTGTGAAACGTCCTGATTTTAGAACGTTGGCCGATTAAAAACGGAGAGCGATTAAAGACAATGGCCGGTAAAATCAATAAACGATTCTCTTGGTCGCCGACATTGGCCATCACAACCTTGTCTGGGATTCATAATGAGTGCAACAACGATGCATAAATTAAGAATTAAAGCATAATTTTGACTATTTTGTCATCTAACTAATTTAAATCCATAATTCTTAGTGTATTTGTCTATAAATCAGTATTAGTCAAACCTTCCTGTGGTACACAATGTTGGTAAGCTATGACCAAAACAAGACACGATATACGGTTCTTAGCATTTTCGAAGAATTTTGACGATACACCAGTGTATCGCAGCACACAATTTGGTCAGAACTGTTAATAAATCATAGTATTAGCTAATAATTTACTGAATAAAGCTTCAAAAAGGTACAAACTTTCACAATATCCCTTGAGCTTCAAAAAGCCTAAGCTTTACCAATCCAAGCCCAAACTTTGCAACAAAAGAACTCACTTATTAACGATTTAATTATCATAATTGACACCCAATCGTGTCCATAAAATCATCAGCTAGTCAAACAAATCACACAACTTTTTCACGAAAATCAGCTCAAAAACTTCTCTAAAAAGCTTCCGAATTTGCTGAAATAAAGTTTTTGGTTTTATTGATTTCGAAATTTTTTTCATACAGCACAGAACAATACGAAAATAGAAAATAAGCAGTTGCTCGTGTGAAACAAATAAGCTTGATGATTCACAATAATTTATTCATTTTTATCACGTACAAATAATTTTGCGTCAAACATTCTCATTTCTTCATAGTTCTTTCTTTTTGGTGCTGTTTTCTTTGCGATTTTACACGCTTTTATTCAAGTCACTCTGTTTGTATGCGTCAAATCTTGCAATCGATTTTTCGACCACTTCTGTTGCTCCAATTGAGCTCAAATTTTTTCTACATATGTATTCTCGATGACAATACAATATTTAGGCTTTTTGAAAACACAAAAATGCTTAATTATGCTATAATTAATTAAAAATTATTTGATATGGGAAAAAATCCGAAGTCAATCAAGTATATTCTCAATGTACATGAATTAGACTATTAATAGAGCTAAAATCCAGTTTATATGATTTACTGTGCATTCGTTAATAATACCAGCTATTAATTATATTAAATATACTATTTGTTTAAAGTATTTTTGGAAGAGAAAAGTCAAAGATAAGTATTTTTCTCATGGAATATTTAAAATTCAAAAAACCGTTAAAGTTTGAATCTCAAACAACCGTTAAATTAAAATGAAATTTCCATGAAAATTTATTTATGCATATTGAATCTGGACATAATGTGTCTGGATCTTGAAATTATGGACATATTGTGTCAGGATGTTAACAGGGTCTTAATATAGTGTGTCTAGATGTTACTGAATTTTGCTATATTGTATAAATATGGTTCTGGATGTTACTGGATCTTACTAAACTGTATAAATACGGTTCTGGATGTTACTGGATCTTGCTATATTGTATAAATATGGCTCTGGATGTTACTGGATCTTACTAAACTGTATAAATACGGTTCTGGATGTTACTGGATCTTGCTATATTGTATAAATATGGCTCTGGATGTTACTGGTTCTTACTAAACTGTATAAATATGGCTCTGGATGTTACTGGATCTTACTAAACTGTATAAATACGGTTCTGGATGTTACTGGATCTTGCTATATTGTATAAATATGGCTCTGGATATTACTGGTTCTTACTAAACTGTATAAATATGGCTCTGGATGTTACTGGATCTTGCTAAACTGTATAAATACGGTTCTGGATGTTACTGGATCTTGCTATATTGTATAAATATGGCTCTGGATGTTACTGGTTCTTACTAAACTGTATAAATATGGCTCTGGATGTTACTGGATCTTGCTATATTGTATAAATATGGCTCTGGATGTTACTGGATCTTACTAAACTGTATAAATACGGTTCTGGATGTTACTGGATCTTGCTATATTGTATAAATATGGCTCTGGATGTTACTGGATCTTACTAAACTGTATAAATACGGTTCTGGATGTTACTGGATCTTGATATATTGTATAAATATGGCTCTGGATGTTACTGGTTCTTACTAAACTGTATAAATATGGCTCTGGATGTTACTGGATCTTACTAAACTGTATAAATACGGTTCTGGATGTTACTGGATCTTGCTATATTGTATAAATATGGCTCTGGATGTTACTGGATCTTACTAAACTGTATAAATACGGTTCTGGATGTTACTGGATCTTGATATATTGTATAAATATGGCTCTGGATGTTACTGGTTCTTACTAAACTGTATAAATATGGCTCTGGATGTTACTGGATCTTACTAAACTGTATAAATACGGTTCTGGATGTTACTGGATCTTGCTATAGTGTATAAATACGGTTCTGGATGTTACTGGATCTTGCTATATTGTATAAATGCGGTTCTGGATGTTACTGGATCTTGCTAAACTGTATAAATACGGTTCTGGATGTTACTGGATCTTGCTATAGTGTATAAATACGAATCTGAATGTTCCTGGATCTTGCTAAACTGTATAAATACGGTTCTGGATGTTACTAAATCTTACTTTATAGTAAAATGTTAATGTTGTTAAGGTCTCAATGTGAAAACGAACAATTTGATAATTATATCTAGACATTACTGTGACCTATACACAGTCGGACGAACGAAGCGGAGCGAAGTGGAGTCTGACATTACTGTGACCTATACACAGTCGGACGAACGAAGCGAAGCGAAGTGGAGTCCGACATTACTGTGACCTATACACAGTCGGACGAACGAAGCGGAGCGAAGTGGAGTCTGACATTACTGTGACCTATACACAGTCGGACGAACGAAGCGGAGCGAAGTGGAGTCCGACATTACTGTGACCTATACACAGTCGGACGAACGAAGCGAAGCGAAGTGGAGTCCGACATTACTGTGATCTATACACAGTCGGACGAACGAAGCGGAGCGAAGTGGAGTCCGACATTACTGTGATCTATACACAGTCGGACGAACGAAGCGGAGCGAAGTGGAGTCCGACATTACTGTGACCTATACACAGTCGGACGAACGAAGCGGAGCGAAGTGGAGTCTGACATTACTGTGACCTATACACAGTCGGACGAACGAAGCGGAGCGAAGTGGAGTCCAACATTACTGTGACCTATACACAGTCGGACGAACGAAGCGGAGCGAAGTGGAGTCCGACATTACTGTGACCTACACACAGTCGGACGAACGAAGAGGAGCGAAGTGGAGTCCGACATTACTGTGACCTATACACAGTCGGACGAACGAAGCGGAGCGAAGTGGAGTCTGACATTACTGTGACCTATACACAGTCGGACGAACGAAGCGGAGCGAAGTGGAGTCCGACATTACTGTGACCTATACACAGTCGGACGAACGAAGCGGAGCGAAGTGGAGTCCGACATTACTGTGACCTACACACAGTCGGACGAACGAAGCGGAGCGAAGTGGAGTCCGACATTACTGTGACCTATACACAGTCGGACGAACGAAGCGAAGCGAAGTGGAGTCTGACATTACTGTGACCTATACACAGTCGGACGAACGAAGCGAAGCGAAGTGGAGTCCGACATTACTGTGATCTATACACAGTCGGACGAACGAAGCGAAGCGAAGTGGAGTCCGACATTACTGTGACCTACACACAGTCGGACGAACGAAGCGGAGTCGAGTCCGACATTACTGTGATCTATACACAGTCGGACGAACGAAGCGAAGCGAAGTGGAGTCCGACATTACTGTGACCTACACACAGTCGGACGAACGAAGCGGAGCGAAGTGGAGACCGACATTACTGTGATCTATACACAGTCGGACGAACGAAGCGAAGCGAAGTGGAGTCCGACATTACTGTGATCTATACACAGTCAGAAGAACCAAACGAAGCGAAGTGAACCGTCACCGAAATATTTTAAGTATTTACGTAAACGAATTGAATACACATGGGTCGAAAAATCTATTACTTGATATGACTAAAAAGGATAAAATAAATTTATATAAAAAAAAAACTTTTTTTAAAAAGTACACGCTTTTATTCATGAGTGAACTAAAAAGAAGAAAATAATTTTTTTCCGGACACACAAATATAAAACAAAATTTTTAACTAAAAATAAAAGCGTGGGGCGCTCATAATAGACATAATGTTATACATTCTTAGTTACTTGTACATTCAAGCCCACTACTCAACAAGATATAACAAGCAGATTTACTCCAATAGATATTAATATGTAAATTGATAAGATTCTATTTTAGCACTAAAAAGAAAAGTTAAATTAGTGCATAAAGAGAATTAGAAAATTGTAGTCAAGCATCCCGAACAGACAAGATGCATGCATATGAGTATGCTCATATAGTTGAGCATGTTCAATTGCATTAATTGAGTATACATATAAGCACGCTCATGAAAATGAGAATATTCATTGTCTGCTCTGTCGACTACTGTAAATGGTAAACGCTGACATTTATACAATTTCAAGACTATGTCCAAGTAACTAAGAATGTATAACATTATGTCTATTATGAGCGCCCCACGCTTTTATTTTTAGTTAAAAATTTTGTTTTATATTTGTGTGTCCGGAAAAAAATTATTTTCTTCTTTTTAGTTCACTCATGAATAAAAGCGTGTACTTTTTAAAAAAAGTTTTTTTTTTATATAAATTTATTAACATAAGCAGAATAAATTGCTGCTTAAAAATTACTTCTACATACATAAAAGGCAGTAATTCTTCTCGATTCCTCTACGATATATCGTCAAAAATGAGAATACAGAAAGAGTTTCACAAGTGCATGCTAAGTCGTGATAAGCAAAATAAGAGAGAATATGCTGGATTAGTGATGGAAATTTTTTCCTCTTTTGTTTGTTTCGTATTGCATGAAAACGAGGATGGATTAATTAGTTTTATTGCTTCATAAGAAGTTTCACAATTGCAGTTTCAACGAGACAGGCTGCTTAAGGTCCTTGAGGGAATTTTATGTACGAATTGGTTTAGTTTGGATTGGAATGAGGGTGCAGTCAGGGAAGTTTAACTAAAATCAACATAGTTAAGTGCATGGACGTAGCTTTAGGAGCTTATTTTCTATATTATATTTACGATTTTTCAAGATAACAGGTCGAGTGGTCTTCCGCTCTGCTCAGACATCAAACATTTCAGGGAAACGGATGGTAGAGTTAGAACCAAATGACAGCCAGTTGACAAATTTGTTAGCTTTTGCTGCTTTATCGTTGTCTGTCAATATGACAATATTCCAATATGTGCCGATCGGGAGAATCTCGGGTAATACTGAGATTCCACTTCATTTTATAAAAAAATTCTCAATACTCCCATACTCATAAATAGAAAATAGATCATAGTACAAGAAATACAGTTTTAAGCTCCAACATATGCTTATCAAATAACTCATATATCCATCTGCAATCAAGACTTAAATTGATATAATTTTTTATCCTTAACAAGGAAACAAATACAGCCACTTAATTCCAGTTTCCAATGAATAGGATGTGAATGCAGATATCAATAGTCATGTATGACATAAATACATGATGACAATTATCGAGCTATTCAATCTGTTGCTACGATAATAACAATTTCATAAAACTTTATTGATTAGAATTAAAAACTCATGAAATTCAAATAGTTTTTGATCTCTTGCATAATTGTCGTTCCTTAATATTCTCTGATTATGTGATATTGCATTCAATTTGGACATGTCTGGTTAAGATGTTTTGAGATTTAATTGAATATTGAGAGTTTGGGAATTTTTGTGAGGATTTTTATATCAAGGACAGTACAATGTGTTCGGTAAGGTATAGCTGGATCACTGGATTGACGGTAGGAAGCCCTAACAGCACCGTGACGGCTGATTACGACACTATTAAAGGCGAAAATGTGATTCGACGGATTTGGCTGCTCTGGACATTTAAATTAAATGCTACGCAACTTTAAACATTGGATGTAAATTGATTAGAGTCAAGCAGCTATTTAGGCGTGAAAACTATGGGAGCTCCGGACATTTTTCAGAACAATTTGGATATGTCATCCAAATTCACACCCAACTTCATTCAAATAATCCAAAACAGAATCCTTTAATCCATCAATTATTAAAATATTCATCCATAAAAATCAAAGAGCATTGCTTTAATCTAATTTGATTCTCTTCTTCTCTCTTCCTCATGAATCTCTATTTTTTATGTGTCAACATGATGAAAAAAAATCAACACTGCAATCACAAATGTGCATTCATCAACATCTATGACAACAACAACAATCCAAAAAAAATTCCTTCAACATGCAAAAATATCATCAAACATATTTTATACTTCAAATGAAACATCCAACAGGGACTGATGATTATTTTATGTTTTGTCATCAAAGTTGAAAGTTATGCAGTGACAGAGACAACAAGTAGTAGCACAAAATCGAGTATGAAAAATAGTCTCGATGACTTTTGTACAACGACCATAAATAATTCGTTAAATTGTGAGTACATAATGTTGATATTTGCTATGTTATGTTATGCTTTTATGTCTGAATGGTGTTACTTGAGGGATTCAATTTTCGGGGTGATAAAATTTATTCAATGTCGGAAGTTTGTCTGTCAATAAGTTTTGAATTGTATTAGTTGTAAGACAGCAAACTAGTTTATGCTGAAGAAATTTGGTCAATAAAAGAATAAATCTCCGATAGCCTGAAAGCCTGGGAACTCGAATAGTGCAATTAAGTGACTGTTATATTGCCTCTCACCCTGTTAACACTTTGACGGCTGTTTTTGGCTCATTTTGATGACAAAAAAATTAAATTTCCCGATGATCCACTCAAAATACTAGATTGAAAAACAGTACAAGTCCAGTACTGATTATACAATATTAATAGAGTGTCCTAACGGTTGCAAATAAATCATCAAATCTTGTAAAATTACTGTGGCCCCAAGTGTAAGCTGGTTGGTAGTTATTTAAGTCAGTTGCTACAGGAATACTAGTCACAGCACATTTAGTATTGATTGACCAAATTAAAGCTAATCTAGGCTTCGACCCCGGAAACCATAAGTTGAAAGAGTCTGGCACTAGGTTGCATCAAGTTAGTATAAAACCGGATTCGACATTAATCTGGTTCAATCCTATCGTCAATGGGTTTTTCGACTTAATAAATTACAAAACCTTCCTTTTTCTGACGATCTTTCTACAAAAATTCTGGCTACATCCTTTTACCTAACAATACAGATTTAAAGCCAACTTAACTCATAAAAACTCATAACTTAAGCGTTAAATCAATTTAAATCAATATCCAGTCAATCCAACCCATAAATCAAAGCTATAGATTCATAAAAAACAACTTACGCTAAACATTTCATGTCAACATAAAATCACAAACTTAAACTGATGTACTTCAACATAAGCTTTAAAAAAACATCGACACAAATTAGCATTAAGAGCAGCTCAAAAGGAACCTCTATAAAAAAAGAAAACGTTCATAGTTCAGTTTGAGTAAATTTATTTAGTTTTCATCACTCATAATGAGAATGAAAAACGAGTGTAAAATTGAAATAGAAGGAAGACGACGGAGCTAAGGAATAAGAAGCAAGTAACACCAAAAAGACATTTTGAGAAAGGAAACGAGACGATGAAACAAGAGTGAGAATGAAAAAAAAAAAAACTTTTGCAATTTTCACAGTTGATTGAAGTTGATGACGATGTAAATTTACTAAGTGCTCATTTGCATAATTTTCTCTTTTTTCATTCCCATTCTCCCATCCGTCGTCACCTTCTCTCTGTGTTTCTTTCATCCAAACATAGATCCCCAAAAAAATAGAGAATTTTCCATTTATTTTCATCTACTTATTGTGAATTTCATGTCATTTTTTTTTTGTTGCGTGCCTTTATACAGTTTATCAGGACATGGAGAAAGATAACAAAAGCGTACCATTAAGAGTATTTTCAAATTCAATGTCCAACTATCCAATCGATACAAAAACGACTGTAACGAGTATTATGCAACAGCAGCAGGGTGCACTAGCTCAACCACAACAACAACAACAACAGCAGACAACACATCGACATCAAATTCATTCAAGACTAACCGATATACAAATGTGCTCAAATGATATAATTGATTTATCATCATCATCACAAAATGAGAATGCTGGAGTGAATTTGAATGCGCAATCACGTTCTTATGATGTTTCAAAAATTAATGCAAACATGATGAGTATTTATGATGTGAATGGACCGAATATATCCAATTTTGGGGATATTAATGTGAAAACAAGTGGAATTGTAAATAATTTGGATATCCTTAAGGGAATATCGAAAGGTGAGTAGACTTAGATGCATGTTTTGTGAATTGAAATCGAGTGAATGGATGAATGTATGGACTTGTTTTATGCTGACATTTTGAATTGATTTTCATTGATATTAGGAACAAGTTTTTGATACTTAAAGTCTCAATCATACGAAAAGAGTTGTTCTGTTTGCACTTAGAGATCCTTAGCGACACAAAAGGAGTAGGCTCCGTCATAGAGCACTTAAAGCTCCGCCAAAGCTCTTTTACTTACTTACTTTTTGGAACCATGCTCCGACATGGGGCCTAGGTTGCTACAAAATGCTTTCCATCTGACTCTATTGCTGGCTGTATCACAAAGCTTGTACAAATTTTCAGTTTTGACATCTAACTGTCATACCGTCCTGCGCTATGTTGTTCTTGGAGCACCTGGACGCTTTTTCCCTTGTGGATTCCAACCAAAGGCAGTATATCAAGCTTGTGTCTCACCCTCAGCTACAACACTATTCAAAGCTCTTTTACTAACACCAAAATGAAGCCATCGCTTTTAGGAAGCCTCACATAGATTGCTTCTTTTTGGCGGTAATGAAGGAACTCCCCAAAGAACGATAAAGTCTACAGACCCTTAAAAATGAAGAATTAACCGAAATTGTCCACGTACTATGAAAACTCAGTTTTTAAAGTCTGCAGCCCCTAAAATAGTATTACTCCACAAACATATGTTGACATAGAAACAAGTACAAGTTTTTTGAAACAAGTTTTATATCCAAATTTCATATTTTTCGTTATTCAATATTTACTCTGTGTGAAAATTAATATTCTTCAAAGGACAAGGATATCATTTTCAATTTGAAAATGTCATTTTTCTGAGAAATGTCCAGAAATTGCGTAACTCCAAGTGTAGAATAGAATATAATGTAGGGTTTGCCTATAGCAACGGCATTGCGACCGAAGATCTGTTGTACCGTCTCAAATTCTCTACTAAATGACTATGTCCTTGATAAAGTCAACAATGTCCTCAACAACGCTGTTATTGTATGTCGTCAACAACCACAAAGTCAGGTGTAATGCTAAAAACAGTTTTTTCAGGCCTCCATCCTCTTACTGTAACGTGAACCAAAATCTGAATTCCTTAACAAAATTGTAAACTCACCCCAAACCCCATCCCTTACCCCAAGCATGACCTACGTTGGTTATAAATACTTTCAAAGGACATTTACCTTTTTATGGCACAAACAAGTTTCACTCAACTTTTAAATTCACACTAATTAAATTGCAAATGCTCAATAATATCAATTATATTGATCAGAAATGTTTTAATATCTCCAATAAGCACAATTAAATTCAAATTATTGACAAAAGAAATGTCTCAGTCATTTGCATAAAATTTTCCTTTACCAAACCATTACGTTCTAATATTTACAGTCAGCAATTTTCCAAATACTTAAGTCTTAAGTACTTACTTATTGAATATCGTCAATAAGAATGTTTTCATTGATTACTTTTCTATTGTTGGTACGAGTTGGGAAGTAAGGAGAGACGATTATTGACATTTAAATTAGATTCTTAATTTTTTTGAGTAATTTTTAATGACTTTATTCAATTTGTAATAAGAATGTGGGAGGTAGAGTTGACAGGACTTCAGTGGAGACGGTGTTGATGTTCAAACTCACAAAGTTAAGACAACTCTGGTGGAAATAGCATGAGAAGTTGATATTGCTTTGCTTTTTACTGCAGTTGTCTTGATCAAGTCTTAGAAACTTCCAAATGTCGAAGCAAATTTATCAATTTTCGAAATTTCGAAAAATTCGAGTTCGAAAATGATTTGTTTACATTTCCACCTAAGCTTTTTGTTATTAAAATTTGAGTTGATTTCAAAAGTATAATCAATTTGAATGATTTTAAAGTGTTTAAAAAGAGTGAGCAAAGCTCATAGCATAGCAACTGCTTGACAAATCATCATGTATAGACTAAAAATCTGATATTTTCAATTTCAAAATATTTTAAAGTATAAAAAATATCAAAAAATTCAAAAATCAAGACAACAACGACAATTTTACTTCCAATCTTCTTTGAATTAATCCAAGAATCAACCCAAAATGTCTCAAGCATATCCTTGAGTCTTCATACTCAAATATATTCACAGTATGTAAAGAATTTAGTCAGGCTATCTACATGAAACTTATCACATTTGTGCTATTCATTAAATTGAATAATGTAGTTGAACTATAACAAGATCACTTGACTATTTAAATTCAAAATGTCAGAAGTATATCCACATGGACGAGCAAGCAATATTCATTTCATTAAATCCTTCTTGATTATTCATAATAAAGTTCCTTTATTCTTAGCAATTAATTTAAAATTTCCTTTTTTTTTTGTTCCACAGTTCAAACCGACAGCATAATCGGAATTCGAGATAATACATTAGATATAAAGAAGACATCTCCATTGCCCGTAATAACATTAACAAATAGTGATGGTAAACGTGCAAGTGATAGTCTTGTGATTGATAGTGTACCCGATCCCGATGGTATGATGAATTTAATATCAAATGATTTGGATTATTTGCTTAATCGTACACAAGAAGTGCCTACTGCCACAGCACAAGCTGTCGCTGTCACATCATCAAATCATCATCAGCAATTGCCAACCGTAACACCGCCGCCACCCGTTGCATTTGCAAATACGACATCATCAATAACGTCACAATCCAAGTTACCGACAACTGTTCTGTTACAGCATGATGTGATAATTGAAGAGTCTGAGCATGAAGTAGATAGTTAATGAAAAAGTTTTTAATTTTAAAAAAAAATTAAGACAAAAAAGTAAGAAAAAATAATACTGGAATGTCATTTGATTTGAGTTAATTTTGAAACTAGATTTTCTGAGTTAATTTTGGGATTTTGTTACTTCCTGAACAGCATATCGTGTTAGCTTAGGTACTGGAATGTTGCCGGTTTGACGGTAAGACTTGGGTAAGATCCAATTCGCCGCATTGAGCAGCTCAAGATCTACTTTGATGGTAGTCAGCTCTTTGGTCAATTTTTTTGAGGTTAATTAGAGATGATAAGCTGTGAATTTTGCATAATTTTATGAGATCTGCTACTAAATTTTGAGAATTCAAATCAGTACCAAGTGGACAACTTGTCATTAACCCGGCATTATGTCATGTTGTCCACTCTGGGGTTCGTCTGAGGCTGATGTTGCCTCTCAACCAATTAACCTCTGACACATATATTAGCATCACCTTCTTAATCAAGTTTATCAACCTATTACTTCCAATGACGCTTAAGTCACTAACCAACGTATTGCCACCACCAACTCATAAACTACTTTATTTCTCATCTCCTTTAATTCAAAGTAAATGAAAATGGAAAAGTTTTTTTTTCTTTAAATGAAAAACTTTTGATTTGGTCGCGTTAATTAAAAAATTCTTGATGTAAATGAAGAATAAATGAGGAAAAAAGTCTTAGTTTGTTTGGAAAAAGAAGGAAATTTATATTAACTGCATTTGTGAACAGTTTTTGTAAAATGTTGTTGAAACTTTTTAATTTGTTTCTCGTTAGGTTTTGCTAATGGACAAGAGTTGGGAGTGTAATCCAGGGTGGAGCTAGACTTGAATATATTTAATTACTGGCTATAATCAAGGTTGAATCCTTAATCAAATTATAAATTGCTGTTTACGGACCTCACTGACTATACAGATCAATTATGATCCATAAACTCATTTTGTGGCACCTGAAACTGGCTCAAGTGATGGTTGCCATACTGCAATTTCCCAAAACCAAAAGCAACACTGTCTGTCAAGAGCATAGTAGAGTTGGAAGGACTACAGCAGTCCGAACAAAAATATTAAAGACTTCGCCTTCACTGGTGGAGTCCGAACTCTTTTTGAGGCGCTTAAAAAATGGAGTCCTGCCAACTCCGTTCCAGAATATTGTAGTGTTCTTTCCTTGAGAGGCTCAATGAGGCGAAGTGCATTTTTTGCTGTTAAAATTGGTCCAAATCAGCCGTTAAAAAAGCTTCAGGGCAACTTCGCGTCTTACCGTCAATAAGGCAACGTAGTGCTACCCTAGAGAACACGTAGTTCTGTTCGGGTACAGTACTTATTCAATCCTACAGTAAGTCCTTCCATATAAGTACACCAACTATTGTATTGTACTATTAAAACTCACTTTACACTCTCATTTACCTCGAATCGTCCCAAATTCAATCCTCTTTAACAGAGCTTTGTAACCAAGGATATTTAACCTCTTTTATCGCTCATTCTTGTTGACGTAAAGTTCTGGTTATGCAGATAAAAAAACACATGAATTCTATTATGCATGCTTTTCACTCGAATATCCTTTGTTATTAATTACATAAAGCGGATTTTTATGCTGCTTGTGCTACTTTTTAGTTGTCAGAGAGTGGAAAAATTGTTGGATAAAAGTATGTAGGTTATTACACGTTAGAGGCAAGTCAATGACAGTCTTTTGTCCACTGTGATGTGGTCTGGTTCTAGAAAATCTAGTCTTCTAATAGGCAAGGTGGTCATTATGACCGTTATGACCGCTTGTTAGGGGTCGGTAGGTCTAAACCAAATCTAACAACTTTAATTTCAATTTTTTGAATTTTTAACGGTTTTTTTTTAAATTTCAAAAATAAAATTAAAATAAATTCCAGTCAAAAAAAAATTAATAAAAATTTTAAAAAACCAATTTGTAAATAAAAACACAGGAAATAGCAGGAATTCTATTTACTACAAAAACGACTTTAAATATTTAGATTAAAATTTTAGTTAAGATATTAAATAAATAGAATAAAAATTTTGTAAATAACTTCCAATAAATCAAAATGTAAAGATGAAATTAATGAGAAAGCATGAAGAAGGAATTTAGAATAAATTTGTAATTGAAAATGAAGGTTGAAAATAGCGAAAATTAAAAGGAAAATTATATTTATTGTAAATACACCAAAAAACCGAAAGGCCAACGAATGGAACGAGAAGCTGAAAAGAAAAAAAATTAATAAAGATAAATCAGATGAAAGAAAAAATATAAAAGTTTTCGATTATTTTCTTTTATATTCAAGATTTTTGCTTTTACAGGAAAGTTTCAGATGAACAGAAGGGATGAGTTTGAATGGAAATTGGGTGTTTTGTGGTAATTGAGCGCATTTTGAGGTTGAGATGCTTTGAAAGTTTTATATTCCTGAACAATGCAAATGAAAATGTCAATTATAGGACAGAATTACTATTTTGCTACACTCCCTTGATTGGAACCTGCAAGCTTGTACGATAAAAGACGTCCTAAATTAACGTACGTCAAATTAACGTGCGGATAGATAATTTGTAAAAACTATGTGACAGAGCCAGTAGCAGAATCAGATGGAAAGCATTTTGTTGCAACCTAAGTATCACATACCAACATGGCATAGGACGGTTCTCAAAGATTGTCAATAATAACGAATAATTCGTACAAACTTTGTGATAATGACAGCAATAGATTCAGATGGAAGGCCTTTTGTGAAAAACTTAAGCTACACATCGGAGCTTTGTAACAGTAAGGAAGTAAGAGCAAATGAAAAAGCATTGTAACGAATCTGTATAGCTTTCATATGAAGACTGCTGGCTACTGGTCCATTTGGTCTGTATATGTAAACTACAGGTTTTTCAGCTATACTGAACGGTTTATATCGTTAAACGAATTTTAGTGGACGTGGTTCAATGGGCCTTTAGAAGCTCATTTAAAAAAGGGCTTCAATTCTGCCTTTGTAGATGACAGAAGCGCACGTAGACGTCCAAAGAATTCTTAGAAGGAAGTCATTAACAGACATCTCTGATGAAGCCTCAATTGAGTCTTTTTCATTCGTGTGGCTCGTGCCTCGACCTAATCTTTTATGTATTTAAGTTCTTTAAAGCCGACTCGTCTTCATATAAACTTCCAGTGAAATTCAAACTCTACTTCTTGTTTCCAAAACTCACAAAAATTTCGCAATTCTTATTCCAAAAATCTCCAAAAAAATCTTTTAATTTCCCTGCCGTAAAAATCCGACAATCTGATTCACACCAACAATATCGAGAGACATTTGCCTCTTGAACAGCAAAATGCAACAACAACAAAAAGTTTTCCTTTATTCCAAAATTACTCGCTTTGAGGTTTCACTTCCAATGTTAAGTTTCTGACTTTGGCGAACTTGAACTTTTCTTCATCTTATAACCACCGATATGTTGTTTAAGATGTAAAAGTTTTGATAGCCTTAATCCATAAAATAATGTTCGATGAGCAGCAGCAATACAAAAGGAGAAGCCAGCATGTTAAGTTTACTATGTATGCACAATAGATGACTTCCAAGTGCTTTGCATTTTATGAGTTTTGTGACAGGAATTAAATTAGATTTTTGAGGAAGCACATCCAATAAGTAATCATCCAGTAACTCACCGCAAAACGTCAATAAAGTACAATTTCAACAGTTCCTCTACAACCAGCAAGGAAGTTCACATCCTGTGTCCATAAATCTCAATTTTCTTTTCATAATTCTCATTTTCTTATTCCTAACTTACGACAAAAATTATTACAATTTCAGCTAGACCATCTGTTCAAACATTTCTAAATGATTTCTATTTCCAACTTCCTTACCAACTTGCACTGGATATACTATTGAAGTCATTTTTCAAGGTTTATTTTATAATATTATTTCTTCTGTTGCTTTAAATACTTCTTGCAACAGCATGTAAGACGTTCGTTCTTTATTCAGCTTAATCTTCAACCGCATCATTAAACACGAATGGTTTAAGGATGGAAAATGGATGCTTGGATTGGAGATTCAGGAGATTTTTAAGTTAGAGATTTGTTTAGTTATGTTGGGATAGGATAGCTTGGAGATGCTATGGATTGAGGTATGGAAGGTGTATTTTAGGATGATATCCAGGCAATAACATCATCTAGACATTAGACTACGATCTAAACTATAACTGTTTGTCTAGGAATAAACTTGATATTTCTGTAATTTGCTATGAAGTTACTAGTTTATAACTAGACAAACTGTTGGAATGGCTTCCTTTAATAGATTTTGAACAGTCTATCATCGGGAGTGCAGTAATAAGGGATGCAGAGTTTGTAGAATTTATGTATGATTAATATTTTTCATGTAGTCGAATAGCTCCCGTTAGATCAGTGGCTGGAGCATGCGACCAGTAATTGTAGAACGTGAGTTCGAGTCCCAGTCCTGAATGAATTATTCCAAATTATACTTTTTCCGTCAGATCATTGAATTATTCAGAGTTTGTTCCACTCGAGCGTTAATCATAAAAGAATTTAGAATCTGGGAAAGCACAAGGGTAAATGGCTAAAATTCCGACTCCAGGCTAGCTCTCGACTCGCGTTGGAGGCAGGATTTCATCCATTCTGTCCTGGAATGAGAGCCATACTGATCTTGGACTGGCTTCTCTCTCATCTCTACGACATGTTCCTTCCGGGTATCCAGCTCCCAAGTCCATCAAAATTAAGAAGTTATATCATCGGTTCTTTACCAATTCTTAATCACAATTTCCTCCACAAGGGAAATGGCGTCCATGTGCTCAAAAAGCAACATGGCGTAGGACGATAATGAAAAAATGCCAGTTAGATGCCAAAACTGAGAATTTGTTCAAGCTTTGTGATACAGCCAGCAACAGAGTCAGATGGAAAGCATTTTGTAGCAACCAAGGCTGCAAGTCGAAGCATGGTTCCAGTAAGTAAGTAAGTAAGTAAGTAAGTAAGTAATCATAATTTCCATAGAATTTATCCAATTTACGTCAATCCAAGTCCACCTACAAAGTAAAAAGTACACTGAAAGTGATTTCTTATGTGTCGACTTAAGAAATTCCACTCATTTCCTACAACAAATCTTCTCATCTTCCGGCATATTCTTCATCTTCCCCAAACCAAACAAAAGAAAATAATTTCATTTAATCCACCAACAAATTTTCATTCAGCTTTCCTCTGTTCCCTTATTTCATAATTTGCAATGATTGATATTTTTCATCTCTAATTTTTCATTTCCTTATTTCATTCCATTTTTCTCTGCATCAGTTTGTGTGCTACTTGCTTGCCTTATATATTTTTTTGTGTGTGTATGTTCCTCCTCCCTATCCTCAACTGTTGATAAATTGATCTCATTTCATACATTTTTGACTGCAACATTTCACTCAATTCAATATTTTTATTTCAGCTATAGTCGTGATGCTTGACGAACGAATGATGACTGTTCTTTTGGATTTTTAAAAAATTTATGAGTTGCTGTTATGCTGTTATTATGAGTTAGAGGGGGCTTGGAGGGGTATTTAAGTTAAAACGCATTTTTTGGTGTTAATTTGCGGCAGAGCTCAAAGTGGACTCGGATTTTGGTGCGAAAAAGTCGATTTAAGTCAACGGCACTCGATATAAAATTGGAGGAGACATCACGCTCTGCTCTGCCCATTCGGCACTACTTACTTACTTCGCTGGCCGTACAGATCAAGTGTGATCCATGGCCTCCCTCAGTCGGTTCCTGAAGCTGGCTCTATCGCTGGCTACCGCTTGCCAATTTCCAATTCCAAGTGTGACACTATCTCTATCGACAGCTTCCTTCCATGAGTTCTTTGGCCTGCCACGCGATCTCTTGCCATCTAAAAAGTTGGATTTAAATACCTTTACCAATGGAGCATCAACAGGCCTTCTGATAACGTGTCCAGCCCACCTAAGTCTATTCACTTTAATGCGTCTCACAATATCAGCTTCATGGAAAAGCCGATACAATTCTTCATTGCTCCTGCTCCGGAAAAGGTCATTCGGCACACATTTATTCATATGATAATGACCGAATTTGCCATTATATCCCTAACAGGCAGAGATAGAGGTACAGAAAGACCACTTCGGTACCTAAATCGGTTCTTTGCCTGTTAGGGGATGCCATTTTGTTCCAAGCATCCTGCCATTTAGGCATCTTGCTGAGAATACTTCAGTGTACGACGACCAGACTGGAATGACTGTCCTACACACCTCAGCTTGAAAATCACTGATTCACTTCAAAATCCTACATCCAAGATTCTCATTATGCAGTCAAGACATGACAAGAAATCTTCCAAGAAAATCACATCACATTCTGAGAAAAATATGCTAAAAATAAAAATTCAGTAGACGATGGAAGATGATAAACTGTTGAGGATTGAGTAAGATGATGACAATTTTCTAATGAGATTCGATGACAAATACGAATGAAAATTGTCAAGTGTGAATGAAAATAAGCTTCATTGTTGCCATTTTGACACGTAAAATAATGAAAATGTTCATCAAGTTTTGATTTTTAATGGATGAGATTTGTATGGTCGAGAAACCCGAACAGAAGAATGTGTTTGGTGGGGGACTGATAGGTTGACGTATCAATGGTAAGACGCCTTGATGGAACTGAGTCACTTAGGGTAGCAATTTGGAGATTCAGGTCCAAATCTGTCAATTTTTCTTACAGTTTTGACATTTATTGTGCTGCATTTGATTGGAAGCTAGAATTTGCAAAATTTTCTAAGAATATGCATCAGATCTGAATTCTAAACTCTATATCAAGTCTCTAACTCCCTCTAATTCCCTAGAAACCTTCAGCATATCATTTTCAGCATCAAAATTTTCTTAGAAACATTAAAATGCATTTAAACTATATTTCCATACTAATTGTGCATCTAAAATTCTATGTGAACAAGCTTCCATGGTTGCATCCTGATTCATTCTATATTGAAGGCTACCAATGCAATATTACACAACATTATCTGTGTAACAAAATAGTAAGTAATTAAAATCAACAATTATACAGAGTATTTAACCACATTTCAGTTAGTAATGCTTATTTTATTTTGTAGACTGAAATTAAATGGTTTGGTTAGATATGGATGTTCAGTTATTACTGGTTATTATGGAGAATGTTGTGAATATGGGGCAGTCGTTGGTAATTTTTTATGGGCTATAGCATACCTCACCATAGCATGAAAAAAGCGTGCTCTCAAGAGCAGAACAAGCTTAAAACAACTCTCACGGGCAATCTCATCCAGAATATTTCAAGTTAGCATCGTTTATCATTTAAGGTCAGCTTTAGAAAAATGTTGGCGGCACACCTGACATTTTGACCTGTATAACCTAACCTGATAATGTAGTATACCGCGACGCACTGGTTGTCCACCACTGACATACATAAGCATAGTTTTAATGCAATTTTTTTAATAATTTTCTAGTAAATACTTAAATACATGATGAATATTTTCATAAAACAATTAATTTTCATAAAAGTTTGCAAGCACAACTAATACGAAGCTTATTAAAATCACAACGTTGGAAACTAGAAACCTCAAAAAATCCAGTTTATAATATAAAACCGGTAAATGTACAAGTTTACACATCCTGAATTTTTCCTGAGCAACATAAAAGCAGAAGAATCTGTCAAGGAGCTTTTAGGGCTCCAAATCATTGAATATCGGGAATACTTGGGAACTTAATACAAATTGAGAATATTTGTGGATATATTTCCGAGTTTTCAGCCCTTGCAAGGCTCCTATGGAACTCAAATGGATGCCACAAGGAAGTGGCTGCCATTTAGTGTTAATACGAGAGCTTTAGCGGTGCCTTCTTCATTTGCGTCGCTCGGTTTGATTGCTGTTGAAACATCCTCAACTAAAGCAATCCACAAAACTTCATCATCATAATCTACAACGTCCAACAGCAAATTCATCTCCAAAATCACATTTTAAAGACCACCAACAATTATTAAATTCCTTAAAATCCCACCACTGAACTCTAAAAATTCCAACACTTCCTGATAAGACTTTTCCTTTATGAATAGCATTTTAATTTTTAACAATGAACATTATTATGTACAAATTGATTAAACGTGCTGTTGTGAAAGCCACAAAATATTGCACATTATGGCACGTATGTTTTCATTATATACACCAAAATTTTCGCTTACATGCACATAGAGCTTGCTTTCCGATGGAATGAAAAGATGAGATATTTTGGTGCATTAATAAATTGTAAGTTTAAAAAGTTGTATGGGAATGTGGAGGATGCGAGGCATTTCAGGGAATATTTTTGTGAGGATTTATGTTTTAAGGGTCGATTTGTAGGTCATTTGGAAGCCAAAGAGAGTCCATTTAGAATCCATATGGACCCCTGTTTGTATGTTGGAAATGGAGTTTGCCAAACTTTCAAATTTAATGAATTTTCGAGACATAGATCGAGTTCGAGACTGGTACGGGAATCGAGACATAAATTGTAATCGAGACTGAGACGAGGATCGAGACTAAGAGCTAAACCGAGACAAGATGAAATACATGAGAAGAGAACGAGACTGGAATCGACACCGTGACCGAGATCAGGACACTCAGAAGTCTTTGTCAAGGCTTTGTCTCGATCTTGAGAACTCAAAACGAACTCAGCATTCTCATTTGCAACCTATAAGACAGTTTCTGTGTCATTAAACAATTGATAACCTTGCTACATCTCCAAATCATCACAAAAGCTAACAAAAACAATGAAATTCAATCCAGTAAGACAATACGACTTCCATTTCAGCAATTAAAAATTATTTTCACCTCATTACAAGTAAAACATCCGTTCAAAAGCACCGTGAAGCTCATTAAATCCAACATGTTTTCTCAATTTAAATCCAGCATCGATAGTTTTCATTGTATGGAACTGAAAGCAGAATAGCAGTAATAATAGTAAAAATATCTGACACAACATGATAATTCATATAAGCATAATCTCTCACTGATTTTTTTTACGTAATAAAGCTTTGTCTTTTATTTATTTATTTTTTCATATTTTCATTATTAATTATCATTTTAGTATTAGTATTATTATTAAATTGATACATTAAAACCACATGATATTGATTTTATTATTATTTCCATGTTGTTTAATTTCAGTTTTTTTTTTTATTTTTTGCTTTTTTTGCTTTTTCACTCATTTTTTGATTTCAATTTCAAATTTTTATTCGATTCCTTTGTGGAGATTTTGTCAGATTTTAAGAGAATCTAGTAGAATTCTAGTTGCTGATACAGCCAGCAACAGAGTCAGATGGAAGGCCTTTTGTAGCAACCTAGGCTCCAAGTCGGAGCATGTTTCTAGTAAGTAACAAAGTAACAAGATTCTAGTAGAATTTGACAAGATTCTATCCAAATTTCTAAGAAATATTCCAGAAAAATATCAGAAATCCTCAATTCTAATTTCTCAAATTTCATAAATCCATCTTAAAATCCCAACAAAGTCTCCACAAGGACAAATTGAATAATGTCCAGTAATTAAAATTTTATCAATTTATAATTTTTTTTGTGTTTGTTCTGCACTATAGCTTAATTATTTTCACATTAATTTTTCAAATTTGTGTGAATTAAAAACAAACCATTTTCATTGAAACGTTCATGATTTGTTTGTGTTTGTTTTTTGTAGATATTATTGTGTTTTTTTTGTGTTATTGGTTGTTCATTTGAGTGTGGGGAAATTGGTAGTGGAAGTGAATTTAGGGAGGTTTAGATGGTTGTGGAATTGTTACAAATTTAATGAATTTCATCAGATTTGACAAAGTTTTTAAAGTTGAAACACCTTTTCCGAACATCACACAAGATGCAATGTTGCCTAGACATCACCTTGACGATCATTTTGTACGTCAAAAATTGTGGTTGGCCGCTTTGTGTCGCTCAGACTTTAAATAAATGTCCATGGCTTATGGCTGAGAAAAACCAACAATATTTGATTTCATATGCCTCATATCTCAATGAAAAGCTCCGTCACGGATAAATTTTTGAACACCAAATGAAAGCTAGATGACCATAAATGAGCCTTAAAAGGATCCAAACTAGAACTACTCTGAACTGCAAGAATCTCGATTTGATATTGAACAAGTCACAACAGTAAAAGATTGTGCAGTATAAAAAAGACGACATAAATTTCTGAAAATTTCAAAATTATACGGAATTTTCGTCAAAGTTCAATAACAACGTAATAAAAGCTGCATAACGATGCTTTAGGTTGAATTTGATTAATTTTAGGAAACCATCATTCTGAAAAATTTCGATTGTGTAAATATGGAATTATTAAAAAACACACAGTTTCCAGATATTGATTCAAAAATTTTCTTTAGGAATTGCTGAAAAATTTCAAAAACGTCAGAGCGAAGTCAGTGACTTGTAGAGCTCGAAGTTGACTTTTCCATACAAAATTCAAGTCGACTCCGAGTTTTGGGTTTATGTATGGAAATGTCGACTCGAGTCAACTCGTATTCGTGAAATATTCGAGTCGACTTCAAGCTCTGCACCATGGTTGAATGGGCTCCACTGTGGAAAAACATCATTACTTTTGAGTGTCCGGACTCCACAGAGCCAAAGAAGTCTTTTCTGGGTTTTAAAATCCGGAACTCAAAATCCTGACAACTCTCCTCTACACAAAGCTTAACTTTTCAAACAGGAAGTAATTCATCATAAAAAATTAACTACCAGACAAAAAGACTTAAGCAGCATCAAAAAATTCCTAGAATTGAATGCTTTGTGCGCCGTTTGAAGTTAGTTGTTTCACCTCAAATCTGAGCATCAAACAAAAGTAAACTAATTCCAAACATCCATCAACCAAATTACCTTCTTTTTTGTGTGTAGAGTGTATCTGTAGTGTAATTATTGAAGTAATTAAAATAATGAACAAAAAAGTGGGTTTTTTTTATTAATTTTCTAATGAGCTTTAGTTACTTTTTTTCGTTATTTTAGCAATCATTAATTAATTTTTATTTACTTTTTTTCTTTTTACTATTATAACTTCCAAAAAAGAGAGATGTGAGTGAGTATCAATCCATTTTTTTTTTGTAAATTGTGAGGTTGCATATTTTTTCACAGAAAATATATTTTATTCACTAAAATAACATAAAATTAAATAAAATTTTCTTCATCTTGACTAGAAGTTGAAATTCTTTTTTCTTTTTTGTTGTTGTTATTTTTGCTTGAGTTAACACATGCTGATAGTAATAATAATAATAAAAGTAATAATATCATTATTTCATCTTGTAATATATGATGATGGGAGTCTGACTACCCCACCACTATCATTCATTCATACAAATTTTTATATTCGTTTGTATTTTGACTGTGTCAGGCTATATTGAGCTGGGAAAGTCTATGGATGAGAGTTTAGGATGTTCTTTTGGGATGGTTTCAATTGAATTCCTAGAAGTTTGGGTTTGGATGGATTTTCGAGACTGAGATAGTGGTTTAAAGGAAATTCTTAGAAGTCTCAATTTCGACAAAACTCAAGACCGATACAAAAACCTATCAGACTCGGAAATCTTTAGTTTAAAGAGTTTGACTTGAATTTTCGAAGTCGATGCTTTAGAAAAATATGAAAATATTCAGCAATCTTCAATTTATACCCTAGCGATACAAATGAACAAGACTCCTCAACGGAGCCACAATATGGCAGTTATTTGGAACCAATATAAACCTAAATAATGGCTCCTTAATATAAATATAATAGTCTATATTAAGCGATATTGAGCTTCCAAATGGCTGCAATAATGCATCCATATGAAGTCTGCTTCGTGATACAGCCTTCTTCATTTGTATCACTCGGGATAGTGCTTTGTTGTTTATATTTGTTCAATGGTCACAAGACTTGCTAAATGAGACAATAACTCGAAAGAAATTCATAAATTTGTCAACTTTTCTAATAATTCATCAGTCTAAATCATAGGTAATCAACTAGACAACATTATAGCAAGCCATACTAGTCAGCTAGACCCAAATTGCAACTCATAAGTGTAGTGAATACAATATTTAAAAACCCTTAAACCACACAAATGTAGAAGGGCGTGTGACATTCCTATGGCTGCCAAATAGATGTGGCTTCAATTTAATAATAGCAACAGAGTTTTAGGGTAGTCTCAAAAGTTCTGTCACGGAGCCTTAATATTACAAATGAATCATTTGCATCGCTGATGATCATCTCTTACTTACCCCCTTTACTGCATCCTTACAAGGATCCCTATAATAAATTACAGCATAATCTACAAAATCTCAACATCCCCTTTATAGACTTTCCCAACCATCCATATTCCTTCCAGCATTTTTCCTTCGATTTACAAAACAATTCATATGACGAGTGATGGTGGCAAGGAGCCTATGTAGTAAAATTTAATATCATCTCATAAAATATTTTTATCATCATTCATTTTTTTTCTTCTTTTTTTTATATTCATTTTTTGCTATAAGTTTTTATTATTGCACAAAAATATTATTACGTAATGTTTTATTGCGAAAAAATTTCTTTCTTTTTGCTGCTTTTTGGTTGTCTTATTTTGTTATAATAGAAAATAAAACTTGTTTCTTCTATTTCCTTTTTAGTGACATAAAGGAAATTTTTTAGTTGCACGCATATTTCCTGAATGAAAATACGGAATTGGGGGGAGTGAGTTTTATTGCTGATAGTCTTTATTTTTGTTGTTGTATTTATTGTTGGACAATATGGAATTGAAGTTAATGGTTCTTTTTTGGGGAGATTATTTTTGTGTAAATTTTGAATAGAATTGAAGGTTTTTTAAAAATTTTAACAAAATTTGAATTTGATTTTTTTTTAAATTCAAAATAAAATTTAAAAAAATTTAAATAAAAATTCTAAAATGTTAATGAAATTTAAGAAAAGATTTTAAATTAAATCTAGAAAAAAGTTTAAAATGAAATTTCAAATGATTTTCAAACAAAGATTCTAAATGAAAAAGAATTTAAATTAAATTTAAAAAATCTTTTTTTTTAATATTATTCAAAATCTTTTTTAAGTTTCATTTAAAATCTTCTTTTAAATTTCATTCAGAACCTTTTATTTGATTTTTTTTAAATATTTTTAATTTCATTTTGAATTTTTTTACAGTTTTACCTTGAATTTTTTAATTGAAAATTAAAAGAGATTTCAAATAAAATGCAGAAAAATTCAAAATGAGATTGATAAAGTTTAGAAATTAGAATTGAAAAAAATTTAAATTCAGATATTAAAATCCGAAGTCAAACTTTATCGTTTAAAACTCAACTTTTAAGTATTTTTAAATTTCTTTAAATCTTAACTTTCAAAACAATTTCAACTTTTATTTTAAAAATTATGAATTTTAAATTAAAAAAGTTGTAAATTATTGATAAAAAATCATAATTTTTAAGACCTTTCATTAAATTGTATTAAAAACTTGAAAATGTTAAATAAATTAAATTCTTAGTTCTTATTGATCCATTTCAATTAATCTCAATTTAATTGCCATAACTCAATTCCATTTTGCCCACATAAACTCATGACTAGAAACATCTCAACAGTAACTCACTCCCACTCATTTAGTCCATTAATACCTCTTGTGTTTCATTTAAGTCTTATAAAATATTTTTTCATTATTTATTTGATATTTACTTGGAGAAAAAGCATAAAAATTTATGTTTTGCATAGTTTAAATAACGAAATTGTGTATTTTTTTGTGTCTGTATTTGTATGTGTAACATTTTTTTGTTTATTTTATTGGGATGAGAAGTTCTCAACTTTTTATTCCTTTTTTTTAAAAACATTGTGAAAAAAGATTTTCTTCTTTAATTAAAATATGGTATTTTATGGGAATCAAATTTTCTCTCTCGCCCACAACACGAGCAGCACAATTTTTTTTAAGTAGATTAATGATGCACTCACCTATCAATAATTAGGCAAGAAAGAAGAAGCGTTGATTTTTTTTATATTTTTTTATTTTCAGCTAAAATTTGTTAATTAGTATTTTTTTAAGTTAGGTATATGTTTCGTTTTATGAAGAGATTGAAGTTTGGTGTTGGTGGAGATTTTTTGGAATTTTTAGGAAGAATTGCTTAACTAAATTCGACCAAGACTAACGAAATTTGCTTGAAAATTTGAATTGAAACTCTTTTAAAATTGAATATTAATTTAAAATTTTTAAATATTTTAATTTATAAAGTTCAAAAGTTGTTTGAAAATTTAATTTAAAAAAGATTTAAAATTCAAAAAAATGAATTGTTTTTTTGAATTCAAAAATGTTTAAAATTCAACTAAATTCAAATTTTGATATAGAAATTAGAAATATACAAATTTTAAAAAAATAAAATTTATTTTAAAATTATTCAAAATTTAAGATTAAGAAATTTATTAAATTTTAAATTTTAAATTTAATTTAATTATTTTTTAAAAACCTTTCAAAATCAAAAATCTAACATTTTTTTAAAATTTTAAAGACTTTTTCAAATTTAAAAAATTTAATTTTTTTCTTTAAAAATTTGAAAATTCAAATTAAAAATTTGAAAAAATGTAAATTTGAATTTTTAGGTTTTTAAAAAATTCAAATTTAAATTTTTTAATTTTGAAAACTATTTAAATTTGAATGTTCAAATTCCAAAAAAAATTCAAATTTTAAAATAGTTTCATTTCAAGTGTTCCTTTCCAAAATCTCTTCCTAACATCCAAACAAAATCCCCACCAACCTGATTTGAGAGTCACACAGAAATGAAAAAATTACAAAAGTCCTCGTGTTATTGATCGAGGGACTTAAGCGCATTTTTGTCCCAGCGATCAGTAATTGATTAATAACTTAGTCACTTCTAGATCTACAAAACGAGATACAGTAAGATCCAGTTCACTTCCAGAACTAAAACACAAGATCCAGTAAGATCCAGTTCACTTCCAGACCTAAAAACCAAGATCCAGTAAGATACAGATCACTTTTAGACCTAAAAACCAAGATCCAGTAAGATAAAGGTCACTTCCAGACCTAAAACACAAGATCCAGGTCACTTCCAGACCTAAAAACCAAGATCCAGTAAGATCCAGGTCAATTTCAGATCTTGAAAACAAGATCCATATAAAACTTCCACAAATTTAAGAACTTCATCATTTAACGGATTTTCATAATTCAAACCTCATAACGGTCAAAAAAATTCAAACATTGTTCAGTAAACACTGTAAAAACATCGACAAACATTGAAAAACACTGTAAAACAATGAAAAAACGTGTTGTTGTTTTTGTTGTTGTTGTATATGAAAATGAAAAGTTGTTAATTATAGTATTTATGCTTTGATTTGAAACTTTTAAATGCATTTGCCCGCAATAAAACAATAACACGGAGCTAATAAAACAAACTTGAGCTCTCTACGATGTCTAATTGCTGAGATAAGAACCTAGCCCGAACGAACGAACAGACGAACAGACGAACGAACAAAGTGTCTTATTAAGCTACCTTTTTGAAAACAAGTTTCAAAAATGCGCTAAAAACCAAAAATTCAGCAAATTTATGCAAATTCAAAAAATTATCAATTCTACGTATTTCAATAAGCAGATAACAATTTTTAATGACTGTCAATTTCTGTTCCTGTGTGAATGTTTATAGTGATATCAAATGTGTCCAAAATATGTATGAATATTAAGGTATTGAAAAATACAATCTACTTTTTTTCAAGGACGTATTTTGATTCATTTTTTAATTATTAATGATTTTAATTTTAATTTTCATTAATTTTTTTATTGTAGGTAGAAAATTTTGAACAACCAAAAATGTTTCTTGATTTTTTTTTATTTTTCCCTATAGTTTCTTTCATCATAATTTATTTTGCATTTATTCGATGCGTAAGTTTTTTTTTTCATTGAATTTGACTGCTTTTGATGAAAATTTAAAGATTTTTGCAGAATGTTCTACAACAGGGTTGTGCAAATTTAGGCTGGTTTTGGGCTTTGCTTCATTAATAACTTAATAAATACACCCGGAAATGAACCCTCAGACACACTTAATATGCTCGGAGTTAATTCCCGAATCCACTAAATACGCCCGGTGGTTGATCCTTGAACCCACTTAACATACCCGAAGGTCATGGACTTACTAAATACAACCAGGGATCAACCCTTAAATCTACTAAATATGCAAGGAGTTGATTCCCGAATCCACTGAATGACCCCGTGGGTTAAACCCTGAACACACTTAATATGCCTTATGACCAACCTTAATTCCTCCCTGTTCTAAAGTTTCTGATGAATTTCAAGTAGATGCAAATATTTAACCTAGTGACGTCATTCAAAAAATTAATAAAATTCAACCAAAAATTATCTAAAAATTCCCATCAAAAGCATTCAAATCCAAAAGAGTGTAGAACATTATTTAGGTGAATGCAAGTTTTTGTCACTTATGTCACAGATTAATTCATCTCATCACGCAAAAAGATTATTTTTTGTGGTATCTTAAATCCTCTACAATTTTTCCTTATTTTTTTTTTCAAATTTTTTCTTATCATTTTAATGATTTTTTTTTTATCTCAAAAAGTGAAGCGACAACATACAAAATATGAAACAGTAGATTTTCCTTTAAATCTCATCAATACCATTTGTTTTTTTTTTTCTTTAATGTATAAATACTATCAAGCTAAAGAGAGAGAAAATGAGATAGAAAAACCAGGAAAATAATCATTTACAATGATAGAATATATCTAATAGTGAAATATATATCGAAAGATAGAGACAGAGGTATATCACTGTAATTATCGTTAATTTTTTTTTCTCCTTTTTTTCCTCTTTTTTCTAATTCTCATCTTAAAGATTCCAACAAAAATAATTAACTATCAAAATAGGAGGGGATTGTGAGGGTGATTAAACTTCGAATTCTTATGATCTGAATTGGATATTGTAGGAAAAAATTAAGATTTACTTAGAAATTGGCTCTAATTATATCTAAAATATCTAGTCAGTCTAGTTCATTGGTAAGTAACCTTTCATTTGCCACGATGTGGCAATAAACCACGACCGAAACCGCACTAGTGTCCCACAGCACATAGGTTGTTCACCACTAGTCTACCAAACTTTTAAGTACCAGAATGGCAATTAAGTGCAGCCACAACCGACAGCTTGTTTCTTCACAAAGCTCATTAATTCGCTTGGAAATAATTTAGTCATCATCACTAAGGTTTCAAAATAACCGGTTTTTGCGGTTTTTGAAAAACCGCTTCCAGAAACCCTAATCATCACCGTATATGTGCTTTAGTCCCGGATGCAGTTATGTGACAATCATGTCATAACTGTATAACTTCATTTTTCACGACACACCTTGTTGGTAAGGCCCGACCGAAACTACACAAGGCATACGCCTCATGACACTGGACCACGCTTACAATTTTCTTACCACTGTACTACTAAATTGTATGAAAAAGACGATAGAGTCAGAGAAACTGGCAGAAGGTTTCGAAGGATAGAGCTGTGTTCAGACATTCCCTACGCGCGGCAATGGGCCCTCGTGAGCCCCAGCCAAGGAAGTAAGTAGTAAATATGTCTAATTCAAAGGACAATTAATGTCATCTTGATGTAGTTCACAACTAGATTTATTTCTTGTTTCAAGGACGACATGTATGGTATCATGATAATACTAATGTCGTCTTCTGAACTAGACATATGAACAACAAGCAAACTCATAGCAATGTTGAATCCTTAACTGATTAGCAAATAGCTTGCACAAGAAGTCTAGTCTAAAAATCTTTTTTGGCAACGACATTTTTATCAAATAAAATTTCATTGTGAAGACCGAACGGCAAATACGACAATGATGCTACCACAGCGACAAAGTGGCAGTATACCCTGCAGTATATTTAGAGCCAGGCGACGATGTTTGGAAAATTTGGTAGTTCTTGCCAAGTGACTGCCAAAGATCTACAAACTATCCCGAGCGATACAGATGAAAAAAGCTTAGTCAGGACTCCATTAAATCCCTGTCATTTGTCATCAATAAATGCATTCATGACAGAGCCTCAATCGAGCCTTGACAGAGCCTCTCAAATTTATGTCGCTCAACACATTAATCTCTTCAAAATTATTAAATCACCCCCTCACGTCCCCTCAAAGATTACAATAATTTCAATTGAATATACTAGGAAGAAGTAAACATGGAATGTACAAATTAGATAAAATAAAAAATAAATAAACATAATACATAAATCAGCGGATCATTAGGATTAGGACCAAAAAATTTAATAAGCGCTCGCAGTCACAACAATTGTGTACAAAAATCTTATCAATTTAATCATTGTTATTGTTTGTTATTGATATTACTGTCTATGACCTTCAAAAAACTTTTTGAGAATCTTATGGCAATGTCTTATTTATCCGCATGACTCGGACAATGCTGCATGCCATGCGGTAAGTCATTGAACATTCCATGCGAAAACATGCTAGCATGCATGAAACCGCATGAAAATAACATTATAGATCGAATTTCAGTAAATTATCCTTTCAAACAACAATTAGGTGGTAGTTTTTATATTAAATATTGAACACGTCAATAATTGGCAAATGTCTATCATATTCAGCATAAATTATGCATTCTGGAAATATTTTGAATTTGATGCAATCATAAATTTATGATTGTTAATTAGTTTTCAGGATAAATTTTAATGACAAATTGGAATTTCATGATAAATCCAATAGATTTGCTGTTAATATCGTGGATTTATGGCTTTGGGTCAGTGGTGGACAACTTGTGTGCTGCGGAACACTACTCAGTCAACAGAAATATCATGAATCGTGCCCTGAGCGACACAAATGAAGAAGGCTTCGATATGGAGCTCTTAAGGCTCAACTAAACCTCATTTACTAATACCAAATGGAAGTCGGTTCCATGTTTAAGGACCAAGAGACCAACTAGAGTCCATATGGCTACCAAAAGTGATTTAGCGGAGCCTTAAAAGCTTTTTGGCCGAGCCTTCTTCATTTGGGTCGCTCGGGCATGTCATGTACAGTTTCAATCAAGGCTATCCACCAAGGTGTGCCTTAAGAATTATAGGTTGTCCACCACTGCATTACATATATGGATATGATGCAGTATGACTGATAATTTTCCAATTTATTTTCAATTTTCTCTCAAATCCACTTAATGCTCTCAAACTAGATGAGAATGAGAAACTTGTAGTAATGAAATAAACCCATTAGAGACAGTAATAACACTAACAGCAATAACAGTAACCATAAAGAAGATGAAGAAAAGAACTATAATTAATTTTTAATTACACTCTTGCGATTTTTTTCATATTTTTTTCATATTTTTTTTTAGAATAGCCTTAGATTACTATTAGCTTTTTTGTGTGCCTTCATTTCTCTTAATAGTGCAATCATATCGCGCGCGCATATTTTTATAGATTTAAAAAACAAACGCCCTCGTGTCCTCAATTAACGTCTCATTAATTATTCATATCAGCATCATCATAATCAATTTTTTTGATAATTTTTAATTAATTAATTAATAGATTAATTTAAGTTATAATTATTATTTGTATTATTGTTTTCTTGGTGTAGAAAGGTAATTATTCACCATGTGTGTTTGGAGTTGGAAGGTAAAGTTTGGAGGATCGAGCTGAAAATTTCGAATTTTTTTTTCATTGAAAGTTCTAAAAATTTGATACTTTAGTGCTCAACACTCTCGACCTTGATACTTCATTTGTATCAAAATATTTCATTTTGGCTTCGTTCAGTTTTTGACCTTATTACAAAATTTCATAGCTTTAGGTCTTAATTTTAAATATTCAGACTTAAAAAGTGCATTATAAAAACCCATCATGTCCAAAAATCCTTCTTTAACCTCAGTTAAACCAAAATTCTAACCTCAAAAACTTTTCAGTCCGATCTTCCAAATCCACCTCCATAATCCATAACCACACATTTTTCATTTCAATAAACAATTTTATATCATCATTTCAATTATTTTACGAAATTAGGGCGCGCATAATTAATTATCTTGAGCTAACGGATTTAATCGATGGCGTACAAGGTGATGATCCATCTTCACTATTTTTTGACTTATTTGAGGATGCTGATGAGCGTCGTGGTTTTGTAATTGTTGTATTGCAATCAAAGAATGTCTCAACTTCACTTTCCGTATCATTTTGTCGCTCACGATAACTAAGACGATCACTTGAGTCAGCTGAGCCACATGAAATACTCTCAGCTGATGCTGCAGCTGAATTAGAGGAGGTGCACATTGGTTGAGGTGATGTTTGCTGTTGTGATTGTGATGATTGCGGTGTCACAATTACAGGCTTTTGAGCTTGAGGATTATTTGATGATGGATAACGTTTAGAGCATACTTGCGCTTGTATGTGTTCACATATTCGACGGAAGCGACGAATATTGCCTGAAAATTCTGAAAATTAATGTTCACCATCACTAAATGTGTCATAGATCAACAATACAAACCTGATAACAATGTAAAAGTAATAGCAAATAACAAATCGGCAACATCGCCTTGTTTACAGATGGGGTTTATATCAACTTGAATGCGTACATAACGTTGAAACATTGTTGGACCTGTACTTCCACGTTTATATTCAAGTCTAAATGACATTGGTGATATTACGCTATGCGATAATTCTGTCATCTAAAATAAATGAAAAGGACAAACAGTTTAGATTCATTTGTTTATGTTGCTGCTCATTATGCTGTGGATGGATATTATATCCACCCTGGGAATAGTATTGTATCATTACCGAAAGGAATGCATGAATGAGATGTGCTTTCACTGTTGACAATGGCTTCCCTTTCACCAATATTGTAAACGTCTCATCTTTCTCTGTTGCTATTAAATTACCAAACCATGATTTTTTCGTTAATTCTGGTGATGACTCCGGTGTCATGCTAACTTCTTCAGTTGATACTGAAAGAATGAGGATATTAATTAATTAGGTATTGATATCGAATTTTAATGATTTTGTATTGTGGTTCTTGAATGGTATATCTTGGTTCATGAAACATTATCTGCAGGAATCAGATTCTCAGCATCATGAGAATTCATAAGCAGTCAACCAGCTAGCCTACATTCAAAGAACTCCTTAGGATTTAGATTTTAGGTATTTGAATTTTAACGGTTTTTAAATTTTTGAACAAAGACTGTGACAACGGTCATCGTTGCGCGCCGGCCGCCGATAGGCACCTTCCCATTGGGACAACGGCCGACGTTATGCGCCGTTCTCACGCCGATGGACAGCTTTTTTCCAACTCTGGATTAAATGACTACAAAGAGTCATTGATATTCAGCAAATTTTAGAATCCACAAATTGACTCTTAAGAACCAAACCTCTACAAAAAACCACCAAGCTAACAGGCAAAGAGCATGCACTTCAAAGAGCATGCTCGCGAGCGTTGCTGTCAGTTTACTCTACAGCATGCAGTTTAAGAGCAGCATTCAGTCTAATAGCAGCACAATCTGCAGCTTAAGAACACGCTCTTTGCCTGCTAGGGCTAATTATGTCAAAATCATGTCCTTACTTTGCATTTTTCTCCTATGAAATCTCGGACTACCGAGAAAACTATTTTTAATATTTGTTAAGCGAGTTTTCCATAATTGACCACCAGTATTGGGATTTCCGGTCGATGAATTATTTGGTACACCTAAATGCGGCGATGCAGGCTGTACAATAGCTGATTGTGTCATTTGATCACTCTCAGTAAATAGATTTGCGACAATCGTTGGACCTGAATTGGCACGATGATGTACCGGCGATTGTGTACACGATTGTGACGTTATGGACAGATTATTATTATTATTAGCCACATGGGCAGCAGCTGATGATGTAGTTATATTTGAATGATCAGTAATTTGTGTTTTTGGACGACTTGTGTATGATGAATGTCGTGATGGTGATGATGTTGCTGAAGCGGGTGATGAAGGACGTAATATAGCTAAAAATAGAAAATAATTTCATTAATAATATTATGTCAAGTGTTATTAATGGACCCAAAGCAAGGGGCTGGACAGCATGTTGATATCTCATTTCCTTGTTATAATAATACCTTGATTAGAGTTAACAGATATTCCACGTGTTGGACTTTGATGATATGACGATGATGATGTCGCTGAGCGTGTACTTGGAGCTGACGACGGTGAACGACGTGTATAGCTCTTCCCATTGCTGGAAAATATTGTAGAAATTTGCCTATTTTTGAATTTATAGAAAGGACTATCTTTGCTACTATACTCACTTGAATGTTGATCTACGTGGTGTTAAAGGTGATCCCTCACTGATTTGTCCATAAGATAGACTACTCGATCCATTAATTCTGCACGTGTCTAATCGCTTTCTTGGCGGATCCATCACCTCAATTACATCACTTTTTCGTGTTTCGTCGTCATCCTCAAGTGCTGGACGTCGTCGTTTACGGTCCAAAAGAAGAAAGTAAATAACTTTTTCCGTATTGTGACTAAAAAATAATGAAAGATGGATATGAAAAGTTTGTAGATTGATTTTTATGCTAAATTCATTTGATTCCAATGACATCTCCATAAAATGCACTTACTGCGAACTTAATAATTCTTGTATCAATTTCTCACGATCCTTGAAGCATCCAAGTGAGCAAATTGAATTGAGTATGTCGGTGTCGACGGCAGATATTGTAGGAATCACATGAGTTTGGACGACTTCCATCATTGGCAATTCAAGTTCTAGCTCACTCTTGCCACCTGCCGTTACCCATGGATGTCGATTTATTTCCGATAACTTAAAAATTGTTTAAAAAATTAATTAATTTATTTTCCAGACATATTTAATTACTTTATTCCTTACCGTCAATCGTTTCTCTGGATTAACTTCAATCATACCACGTAATAAGTTTTGGCAGTCAGGCGGAACAAAGTGGGGTATGTGAAAGACACCGCGTTTTACTTTTTCAAGGAGCTGTCTTAAGTTATCGTCATCGAATGGTAAAGCACCAACTAATAAGGCATATAGAATCACGCCACATGACCATACGTCTGCACGTCTGCCATCGTATTTCTCACCCTACAAAATTGGTTATGCAATGGATGGAAGAAGAAGGAGACTCGAAATTAAATTTTATATAAATTATTGCTATTATCATTATTATTCTTGCTTTAATGTTTTGTAGCACATGAAAGAGATGAAAGAGGAAATGGAAAAGGAAGACTGGACATAACATATAGTTAGCATGTTATTTTGGAAGAATAGAGTGTAGGCGGACATATTGTGTAGGTTGAGGGATATCAATTCTGAGAAATGTTTATGTTGAGAACACATGAATAGTTCAACGAAGTTACTAGTATGGATGTTGCTAGTTGGACAATTGTCAGATCTTCTGATGTGAATTAATGACAGAATTGTTGAAGTAAGGAAGCGTTTGTTAAGAAGATACGAGTTCAAATCCTACCAAAACTCATAATTTTGCACAATTTTATTCTTATTCTAAACGTGACAAGCTGTAGCCGACCGAACGTATAGATATGTACGTCTAGTTAAACATGACCATTTGTGGAGTTTGTAGAGTTCTTCTAAAGCTGAAGACCTGCTGACGAAACTCGCAGGCCTGCATACTTGGACGAGTTAAAAGCAACAGTCGAAAACTGCAGGCGTGGGCGTCTAAAATGCAGGAAATGCTGTCTTGCGGTTCTTGACCGAACCCCTGGTAGTTAGCTATGAAATTTCAAGTCTATAGCTAGACATACGGTTGACTAACTGAACATACAGTCGACTAATTGTGTAGACTGTAACAATCTGTTTATTCCAAGTAACAATAATTCACAGAACTAAAAATTGCAACACAATCAACCAACATATTGAATCCCTAACCCCAACATTCCCAAATAAATACGCTCTATCCCCATCACACCCTCAAGACATAAATTCACTTTATAACTTCTGTCTTCACAACAATGAACATAAAAAATAATAAGAAATTATCCACAAAGAGAAATTAAATTGAATACATGTACATGGGTATGCTACATACACGAATAACTTCAGGACAAGCGTAATGTGGTGAACCGCATGATGTTTCCAACATATATCCTGCTGGCTGTAGTGAGGCCATACCAAAATCGGCAATCTAAAAAGTGATAAAGAGGAAGAAAAAAATAATAGCGAAGACATTAAAGTTCAAGTTGTTTCATTCATAATGGATTAACATTGAATTTTATTTCAGGTATGAAATAGCCATGAGTGAGGTCAAGAGTTAGTGGATTATCGTTGTCTGGATTCATTCAAGCAATTATTTTAAGATTAATTCCTCAAAATGTATCAATTATAATTTCATATTTCATATCCATCGACTTTTAATAAGCAGTAATTTAAGTAACAATTTATCCTTGAAAATGAACGTCATCGTCGAAGAAAACGAAGCCATAAGCTACAAAAATTAAGATCTAATCATGCCTTTTATTCATAAAACAATAAACTTATTCATATTTCAACTTTTTTTTATGGTAAATAATTTCTATTCTCACAAAAATAGACACTGACTTGGTATTGTATAACATGAAAAGAAAACAAAATGTTACACAGAAAGAAAATGTCTCGAGTGCTCAGTAAAATTGAGTTTGATTAATGATAATTTTGGAATGGGGAATGTTTGGAAATTATGTAACTCAAAAGCTTTTAATTTTCGTGGCACATCATGGTGGTAAGTCTGGATCAAAACCACACACGGCATAAGGTTCATATTGTTTCCAAGAATTTTTGGCGCAAGACACCAGTGTCCAGCGGTACATAGGCATCTCACTCTTGTTTAAGACCCACTACTCCTGCTTCTCCTTACCATCTCGCTCCATTGTAACGCTTTGTAGTAAAATCATGAACCAAAACTTGAACTTCATAACCAAAATGTAAATCATTCTCCTCTAAACCAGCGATGGGCAACTAGTGTGCCACCAAATTATTTTGAAAATGCCATGAACTGTTTGCCGTGTGCGGTTTTAGTCGAGGATTGTCAACAATATTGTACTCCCTGACCTACCTCCTAAGCATTACCTAATTTCCAAACGCCCCCCTGAAGGTGATGTAGACGAAACTTTGTTTTTGCTTACAAAATTTGCCAAACATGTGAGGTATGAGACGATGTTGTTGCATTGGTTGTTTTTTTTTGGGTTCAAAGTAATCAAAGATTTAATGTAAAATAATTCTCCCAATGCGGGGGTGTTACCCATAAAAAAAAAGTTTATTGTTATAAATATATTCAAATAGTGTAGGATGTGAAGCTTTGTTAGGATGTAGAATATTTTTTTAAGAGAGAACTTCAAAGAATTTATGATTTAACACTCGAGTCTCCAAGTTTTTAGACATTTAGAAAGGCTTTAGAAAAAAATATGTCTTGGTAATGACATGGGCGGAGATTATAAGGTAAATTTGTGTTCCTATAGCTATACTCTTAAGTATGTTGCGAATGATTTGGTCTCAAAATTAACATTCCTAAGCATCATAATGAGATGAGCTACACTTTTAGCCGTAAAAATGAATCGAAATTAGCCATAGCAACGCCGTCACGGCAACTTTGTGGCTTATCGTTACTACGGAGACTTCCAATTCGATCTCTGTCAAATTGAACACTAAGAATCACTATTCTAGATAGAATAGCTTGAAGAAGCATCCGTAGAATAAGCAGTAATTACTTAAACTGTTACAAAATCTTTCTATTTTGCTTGAAATGTGACTTAAATAAGAAGATCGATACTAATGACACAAAATCAAGCCTGAATAGCACAAATCGATTAATTGATCCAAAAACCGGCATGACTGTGACATTATGCTGGATTTAAACCAAAGTCCGACATCAAGTCAAAGTCATACTGACCTGGGACTAAATTATTAATCGACTTACCTATTTGTTTTATTCAGAAAGTTCAATTGATTCTGGTCAATCTCAAAATTCAATGTCCTTTTATATACAAAATCCTAAATACACTCTTGCCATACCAAATTATTCTGCCACAAACATACAATACACAAAAAAATCCTAATGAAGCTTCTCTACCTAACAACAAAATTGCCTGCACGTGTATAACGTTAAGCCTCACAGACCTCAATATCAAAGTTTTGCACAATTCTTTCCGTAAATCCATTAAATGTCAAATAGAAAATATTATTGAAAAATCCATTCAGAAATTGAGCCTTTTATTAAGACTTGATGAACAATTTTGGAATCATTTTTTCCCACAAAAAAAAAGCTCTTTTTCTCCTCGAATGGATTACAAATTTTCTATCAAATATGGTGTTTGCTTTAAGCAATAAAGAATGAAGGAAATTTATATATTTTCTCTATGTATATCCACATCTGTGTACACAGCATGTTATACATTCAATCTTAAATCAAAAGACTGAACAAGATGGAATTTTTTTCTTGACCTTCACTTATGTCATTCTCATCATAAAACTTAGTATGTACCTTTATATTATTTTTATCATCCAATAAGAGATTCTCCGGCTGCATAAGAAAGAAAAGAAGTGGAACAAAAAATCAGATAAGCCAATTTTCATGTTATAAACATTTTTTTTTTCATCAATATTTCAATTCTTAAAGTCAAACCTTCAAATCACGATGGCATATTGAATGTGAATGACAGAAATCTAGAGCAGATATTATTTGTCGGAAAAATCGTCGAGCTTCTTTCGGTGTAAGTCGACCCTTTTTTACTAGATAATCGAACAATTCGCCTCCTGATACATGCTCCAGCACTAAATATCTATAAAATGTGGGAAAAAATATAAGATAAAGGAAGAAAAGTGGAATGTCATGTAAAATTTATTTTTAGTGTGTCTGTTTTTCTGTTATTCAGATCAGGATGAGTATAAGATAGGAAAAATTTTAAAATTCAAGTTTTAAAAGGAGTTGTTTGGATGTTTTGTAGCACTTAATGCTAACAAGCATAGATATTGCTTTAAGGGTTTCTGTACCATGAAAGGAGCTCTCTGTCGGTTAAGGTAAATAGCTTAGAGCTCGTTAGATCAGCTAGAATAGTCGAAAAGCTGACAAAGTGCAGATAATGTTGGATTTGAGAGGATCTGTAGAGTCATATCCGAGCGACACAAATGAAGAAATCTCCGCCACAGAGCGTTTAAGGCTCAGCTTAAGCTCTTTTATTAACAGACTAAATTAGGCAGCCATATGGAAGATACACGGAGTCTGCTTCTATTTAGTGTTAATTAAAGAGCTTTAGTTAAGCTTTAGAAGTTCTAAGGTTCGAGATAATCATCTTAAGATAGCCATTTTCTACCATAAGTCAGATTAAGCCCTGACGACCATCAAAGTCAAAAGCTAATCAACCTTATGAGGTATAAATGCTACAGAACATCCAACCAACTCCCACATATAAAAAATTCATTAAAAATTTTCCACCTTAACAAAATCTCATCCAATCTTTAGCCACAAATTCCCCACTACAAACTTATTTATGCATGAATTTGTGTTTAACATATCAAAAAAAGTAAAAGTTTTGACGTTTTTGTTCTGCCTACTTACAAGTACTTCTTGTTCTCATATACATCTGACAGGCCGAGTACGTGTGGATGATCAATTAGCTTCATAATTGCTATTTCTCTCTCAACCTAACAAAATAACAGGAAAAGAGAAAATTATTGGCATAACATGACACTATGATTACGGTTATTGTATTTATCAGGAATTTTTATAGGTAAGTGGAATTTATGAGTGGCATAAGATCGATGTTAAGTGGTGTGAAAAATGGTGATAAAATAAAATGCTTATTTGATATGGATTTTACATTTGTTTGGGAAGTTTTGAGGTTTGAAGAATTTAAATACATGAAGATGCTGATGATGAAGATGTGTTGATGTAGCTGAATGCTGTGGTGTTCTGATGATTCTATTTCTTATTACTGTCATCAACATAGATATGATGAGTTAGAAGCTTACGAACTAGTCGCGTCAAGGATTTAAATACTCTATGCTGCTGAATATTCGAGGAGCGGACAGCCAATCGAGTTTCAATCTCACAACCAAATCATTCTTAAATTACATGTATTAAAGTCCAGCTCACATCCTTTTTGTGAAGGCTATGACAATTTTGGATATTGTTGTGGTTTTCTAGTGAATCCTTACTACCTCATCCTTGAAACAGTTGGTTTATAACGGATATCAACAACATTTGGTTTGCAACTGCCAGAGTAGTTCCACATAACACAAATTACTTAATCGATCATAAATCCGACTCTACGCCGAAGTGACTCAGACTAGATGCCACACTCGATTGCAATCTGTATTGATTAACCGACTTGTGCCACTTATTTATCACCTGGTATCACCTGTATGGGACTTAAATTCTTCCTGATGAAATCACATCCCTAGCAGACAATGAACGCGCTCATTTGGTGCTGTCTGCTTATCGTCTGTTTGATCATTTAACCTTTAATTACCTTGAATCGCATTTTAGCACAGCTGCATATCGCAGAATAAACAAACAGTATTCTCTTCTGTTCCTGAACCAAAAATTCAATAAAATCTTCCCAAACAAGACCCAAAAGTTAAAAACAAAACATTTCTCACAGGAACAATTAATTTCAATTAATTAAAAACAAAAATCACCACCTTATGCCACACAAATTAATCCATAAACGGCACAAAAGGAAATAAAAAAGCCGAAAATATAACTCCACGTCCGGCAATAAAAACTCCTGTAGCTAAAAAAAAATAATGCAAAAGTATTTAGACTTACCTTTATCAGCACAGATTCACTCAATTTTTCTCTATTAATTATTTTGATTGCAACCTTTTTGCCTGATACACACTGTACGCCCAGCTTAACTAGACCTATAATTAAAGCAAGTAAAAATGGATATAAATAAAAATTCATAAATATCAGAAGGAGGTAGGAAGTGGATGGTGTTAAAATTTTAATAATTCTCTTTTTACATCATCGCTCTAGAATGGAGGGTGAATGGCGACGAATGCAATTACGGTTATGATGGCGTAGAATATAAATAATGTTGGAAAGTCAACACAGGTGAATGAATCAGGCGCACTTTACATGAAAATTAAATTTATTATCTATTTAACCCTATTTAAGTCAGTGGTGGGCAACCTGTGTGTCATGGCACATTCATTGAAATGCCATGAATTGTCTGTCGTGTGCGGTTTTCATCAAGGCTTAGTATCAAGGTCTGCCCCGAAAACTAAAGGTTGCCCACAACTGCCTTAAGTTATTGTTAAGCATAATTCTATTCAAGGCTTGGTTTATTTTGATTCATTTGATCGAAGGCATGTCCTTAATTGAACTCAATATATGATTTTGAATATATAATTTGACATAGAGGCAATAACTTCAAGCTTCAAACTGTACATCATGTACTTATTCGATTTTATTTTGCAAAATATCATGCTAAAAATATATATTTTTATGAGAAATAAATTGTTAAAGGCTGTTCAGTATTCAATCATAATAAATGTCCTCTCGCTGCTGCTTTTTTTTGCTGTGGTGAGAGAGAGTCGAGAAAATGTTCATAATCATCCAATATTATGGATCGATTTATTGCTGTTTATTATGTTGTATTATGACAGCGACAGACAGTTTTAAAATGAGATGAATTTAAAGTAGATGGTGGTGTGATTTTAATGATTTCAGGCTTGATCGGGTATGATGTTAAATTTTAATGAGCTTATTAGTTTAAAGGCAAAGACATAATTCTTGGAATGAGTCTGATGATAGAGATAGCATTGCTGTAGATATTAGAAATCGACAGACGTTAACTTCTATCAAAGCCATCTTTAAACAACATTAAACAATAGCTATGAATCACAATTGATCTACTGGGTCAGCAAAGTACATGTTTGAGTTATTATTTTTTGAACATTTCATCAGTTGAAGATGCACATACTATAATAAGGTCATGAGTTCTGTAGGAATTCTTGTAAAAATAACAAATCACTTTGTGATGAATGCGATATCTGCTTCTGGTGGGAATCGGATTAACAAAAGAGTGGCTTACAGATATCTGGTCTGTTGTCTAAACACTTGTACACACATTCCTAACTCAAATAATTGCAGTTTTGACTACATTCAATATCCTAGATTCCATTCTACTCTGCCATCACAACTATGTAACTAAGTATCATTAGTAATTCTGAACTGTATTAGTCTGAGAATGCTATCCCTAGTGGACTTAAATACATTTTAACTAGTTCATGAAAAATTGAACATTAATTGACATTATGTATTTTTATCCACTCGGGAAATGCAAACAACTTATTGACATAAGGAAAATTAATTGACGTGCAAGAATTAAAAAAGAAATTAGAGAAACATCACAAGAAATCAGCATTAGCAGAAGTATCAGTCAAAAACAGAATTCTGTTCAACTGCTTTGTTACCACCATTTGATTCTTAAAGTTTCCATAGAAACTAATCATCAAGATTAAGTTTGTAGAAAGTTGTTTATATCTCTTGTGTTGAGAGGTTTGTGACTGTTCAACTTTTATTTGCAGAATCATCTAAACCAGTGGTTGGCAACCGTTAATATTTCGTGAGACATTATGATGTTAAGTCTCGAACTAAACCACAAACACCATACGGTTATTGACATTTCAAAAAATGTTGGGACCCCATTAGTGTGTTGTGGCACACTGATTGCCCACCACTGATATAGCCTCTAAATTCAAGATTGTTATCGCAATTTATTTCTATTGATTATAGGTGATGCAAACTAAAATCGATATATTCCTATGCAATGTGAGTAATTTTCGTGTTCAGATTCAACATCCCATCTAGTAAAAATAATTCTCACTCAAAGTGTAAAGCAAGAACACTTTAATTTTAACTCAGATCAGTCATTTATAAATAAAAAGTAAATCATCCACCTAATCTATTATTTTCACCATTTACTTTCGAGTTCAATGAATCTACCCACCAAGAAAAATATGAGAAAAATATAAAATAATCCATAAAGACCCAAAAATAAGAAATTTTCTCCCTCTTCAAACAATCCATGACAATTTATTTTGAACAATTCTGTCAAGGACTTTAACTTTTAATACTTAAATTCTCTCTCTTGAATGTCTAGCAATATTATTGTCAGATATCCAATCAGGCGAAATATTTTTTTATTTCATTCACTTTAACATCTTTTTATTATTTTATTTATCCCATGTCTTCTTTCTCAAAAGTGTCACGTATCTAAAATTTATTTCTACAGCACTAAAGGAGCTGAATCTAGATTCTGATTTTTTTTTTATCTGAAGCGTTTTTAATTTCAATTTTAGAGATTAAAAAAGAATGATTCAATTATCTGAGATTAAAGGATACTTGTGACTATTTCTATTATCAGTAGAGTGTGTCATTGGATTAATCATACCTGAGAGAAAAAGGATGAAGCATTTTGAAGATTATGAAAATTAATCCGGAACAATAGGTCAGAGAATCTTAATGAATGCAGATAATATTGTTCAGATATTTTTTTGAGCAGCATAGCAACTAAATTCTTGTTCAGAAAAAGGAATAGAAATTCCTTGATAAATGACAGCTTAGCAGCAAAATCGACAATAACCTTGTTTTTGAAGCTTACTTGTCTATCTGCATGAAGAGGACAATTGGGCGACATGAAGTCTAATTTTGTCTACTCTTGAAGCAAAATCTACATCCTTCTCCCTCTTAAGAGTGGTACGTAATGAGTGAACGACTCCTTACGGCACTAAATAGCTCACCTCAATAAACAAGCTTGCTTTCGAGACCTCACGTTAAGCATACTAGATAAGCATGCTCGTGAGCGTTGCTATCAGCTTACACTGCTTTTTAGAGCACGCTTATTGCCTGCTAGGGTCATCTAAATACATACCGACTATTTTCTTAGAACTTGTTCCATATTGATCACTTACTACAGAATTTAACTATTTTCCAGACTCTTTACAATCCAGTCCACACGCGAAACCCACTCTCTCTATCGACACCAAAGCCATAAAACAATCAACCTCCAACAATCATCATTGAAAATGACTTCGGATCTATAAATTATTTTTTTTCTTCTCCATCTCATTAAAACTTCACTGCTGAAGGCTTAAATATCATTAAACATTAATTTAAGGTCGTTTAGAAACACGAAACAAATTTGAAAATGTTGAATGTTATGTCTCATTCAATTATCATCTCATCCTCTTCTTTCAATTATTTTTTTGCTGTTCTGTTTTGTCTACAAGCTTTTCACTTTCTATTTTACCAAAGTTTTTAATTGTGTTTGGGGATTATGCAAGGATGACGTAATGGAGAGGAGTTATTGAGAAACTATTAAGGAATATGACGTGAAAAAGTGATGCAGTAGAGGCGGTTTAGCGTGTAGATTGAGGATTCGGGTTTCCGGAAGTCTCGATTGTGACAAGTTCTACTGAGAACCCTTAATGAGAATTTGGATAACCCAAAACTGCAGACCTGCAACCTCAGACGAACTATTGGGTTGGGCCAACGGTTCTTGTTCGAATTCTACTATTTAGGATCGTTACTGGATGGGCAAGAGAAAGTTTAAACAATAAAGACCATCTCCATTGTCATTTCTCTTATTCTGACGAACTTTAATAAGCTTTTCATGGAAAACTGTCTTATTTTCTATGAAATTACTTCCCCTAAATCATATCCCTAAGCCCTAAACTCCCTAAAAATCGGACATCACCCCTGAACAACCCCTCAACTTAACTTGACGAGCATGAAAAAGTTTGCTGGTTCGCTTCACGCTGTTGAGGAAATTACATACCGCAAAATGCTGGCTTAAACTTTAATGTCAAATTAAATTAAGGCAAACTTTATGGAAAATTAGGAAATTAATATTTTAAGCACCAAAAAAGCTTCTACATGAGCAAAAAGTTCCAGTTCGTTAGGTCGATTTGCTTGTAAATCTTAAGCACAAAAAATGATAGGCCTAAAATAACCATAAATATGGATACAAAAACAAGCCAGAGTCAAATCAATCGTCCTCACATGTCTATAAAATATCTATTGATAATGGATAAGTTTCAACACATGTTAATGTCAAAGTTATATGCCATTTTTGTGGTAAATATTTTCTCAAAAATTCTTGATTCGTAAATTTGCCTTAAAAATATGCAGGGACATAGAAATAATATAGGATGTCAAAAAAGCAAGCAATCAAGGACACGACGAAAAAAAAATGAAAATATTTTCTCTATAAAATATTAAATTTCGATGCATGCGAGACAATTGGATGTGCCAACACCATCGTGGCTGCTCATATTCTTTTTATTTTTTTTCGGTTATGCCATGTTTATTTTCTAGGGACACAGGAATGAATGAATGTGCCTCGTATATATGTGAGAAAATCGATTATCAAAATATTTGCCTCATATTGTCACAAATTTTCGCTTTTCTGTTTGTTGTTGTTCCTTTTTCATTCCGTTTGTACTTCAGAGGTGGGCAACCTGTGTGTGGCGGCACGCTAGTCCATTTCCTTGGACGTGATATAAACCACGTGCCTTTTGCGGTTTCGGTGGTATCTTGTTCGTAGCTTACTACAAATGTGTGCCGCAACACACAGGTTGCCCACCACTGCTCTACATGATATATGTGAGTTTATTTTTCAAATTCAAAAAATTTATATATTAATATTGTATGTTATATGCTGCATATCAGTTGAGCTTATAAGAGCATTTTTTTTATATGGAAAAATGTGTCGGAATTAGATGATTTATCTCAGTTGCATTCAGTCGTGAATTATTCTCGCGACTTTTTTTTTATAGATTGTATGCTGTGGGCGTGATGCTAAGGAGATAATGATCGTTTTGGTGATAATGTTTACATAATGTTGATGTTACTGTAGCTAAAATTAGAATTAGTTCTGGGAACATTCGGATATTAATAAATGCTTAGATGGAGCATCGCCTCTTTTTGATTGGAATCCGCAAACGAAATGGCGGTCGGAAGCTTCAAAATCTAATAAAATCGAGCTCTAAGCTATTGTTACTTTTATCTCAGACCAAATTCGAAGAAATCCGGTTTCAAGCCAGAGTCAGGCGTCGGATTTTTGGCCAATTCAACGCTGTGTGCTTTTTGACCTACAAGAAGCTGGCAAATAGACCGTTATTAGGTACCATAGCAGTATTTCTGTATGATGAAAAGACGCTCTTCGTCCGTTAGGGAGACAACCCCTACCAGCCCCCAAAAACCATTATAACTGCAGCATTAGCTTCAATTGAAGCATTTTTCATCTACATCAACAAATATTTCCTAGAAATTCACGACGTTTCCATCAAAATTCCAAAAACTGAGTCATTCACTCAGTATTTCTTACTCATTTCAGCATTTTTTATTATATCCCCCAACACGGAGCCATCATAAATGAATAAGAAAAGAAATTCTCGTCTTTTATTCTTGCTAGTTTCAAATAATTCAACGAGGTCACATGTGCAAAGAATTCAGAATGAGTGGAAGGAAAGAAGAAGCTGGAAACGCTCAATCATATTTTCATATTTTCCCAGCACTTGTTCCTTAAGAAACATCAACAAATATAGGAAAAAGCTGTAATAATGATACAGTCTTAGGCGCAAGGCAATAAAAAGCCACAAAAAATGACCGAATGATTGATGTAATTTTCGACAATTTTCTCCACCTCCGCAAAGTTTCTACTATATATGTTGTGTGACATGTCCAGTAGGACTTTTCAATGCTAATGAATTTGTATGTCAAACATGATGATGTCGATAATACAGGAAGTTATACAGAAGGGTGGATTGGATTATGTGGAAGAAATTTTACATTCCTAATGGCAACGGAACCAAAAAAAAATATTGAAATGTCAAACGTTAAAAATAATGAAGAGAAAATCAATTGCAAAAAAAAAAGAATTTTTTGTGTGAATTCCTTTTCATCAATACAATTTGTTGCTATAGCTGTGAAATGACATTTATTTGTGAAAAATTCTAAAAATATCCTCCACACACGGAGCTGTGTAACTAGTAGCAACAAGGGAAAACTTTAACGATCAATTAGTGACAATTGGTAGGAAATGAGAGACTTTTAAAGGAACAAGGAATGAATTTTGTAAAACAAAATAGTTGTCAATTGTAGGATGGACTTTAGAGAGTTAGGAATTGACTGTGTTTGGCCATATTTTGACTTCTACAGTAGGCAGTCAACCATTGGACGCCATTGACAGCCACCAGTCAACCACCAGTCGCCGTTGACTGCCGATGGTAGATGACATTCGGAGTCCTTTTACCGATTGTCGTCAGCCAATTGCCAACTCTGGGTCTTTATGTGAGAAAAATAGAATTGACGATAAAACTTTCAATTTATAAGTTTAAATTCAATTTCTTTCAGTTTTACGTGACATTACTATTGTAAAATAATGAATTGTGTCATTGCTACTAATAGTGACAAATGACATTCTTCTATTTTTAATAGGATGGACTGTACACAGATCTATTAACCCTTACTGACAACGAATAAAATCACAAATAAGCGTGCTTATGATTATACTCAATCAATATAGTTCTCAATCAATACAATACCTATTTTGAGGGCAAATTCATGAGTATGCTCAATTTTGTGAGCATATCCATGAACATTCTCCTTGTTTATTCGATTAAATTGTCACATCATCCCTAAATAAATCATTCCTTGTTATGGCATGATACACATCAAAAGTAATCAATTTATAGTTTATAATATAGTCTCTATACAATCAATAATCACAAGAAACAAACTAAAAACAGATCATGGATAAACATTGCATTAAAAATAAGAAACAAACTAGAAAACTACTTATTTACTTAATTCAAGGTTGTTTATCTAGGTCATATCATGTCTTTCTATTTATGTTTATGTTTATAGAGTTTTAAAATGAGGAAGCTATGACAGAATGCAAGTAGTATTAAATAAAGCTTATTGCTTGATTATAGCCAAGCAACCTTACACCGCACTTGATGGAATCTGGAAGAGAATGCGCTTTGAAAGCTACTTGACGTTGAACAGTGGGAGGAAATCAGCTTAGAATTTGTATGAATTGGAGCCATCAACAGAGCTAGACAGGAAGTCTATTTTTACAAATTTCTTGATTTAATTCTCAAAATAAGTCATACGTTATCAATTTTAAGTCAGAAATAAATGAAACAATATCCATTAATGTGCACAATTACACCTTCCATCTAGACACATCGAAATTCCCCCTTTTATAAGCCAATCAAAGTCATGCTATTCGGAAGTTGTCATTGAACAAAAAAAAAAAGGATTTTTTTTATGTCAGCCATGACCAACAGAAATTTCAATAGTAACTGACATCTATTCATTAACTTCATAAGCGATTATTATCACCATTTTTTATTATGCTACAACATTGAGTGCTCCCTATTCATTAAATACTCGATTTATGTTAAAATTAAAATGTTAAATTTCCGAGCATGTGCGACATGATGTCAAAATAGATTTTGAATTCAGGGGATCCGAAGGAGTTTCCTGATGTTTAGGCTTTGATGAATTGACGAGACTAAGACCGAGACTGGGACTGAGACCAGGACTGAGTTCGAGAACAGGACCGAAACCGAGATCAGGACTGAGACCGAGATCATGACTGAGACCGACATTAGGACTGAGCCTGAGATCAGGACTCAGACCGAGATCAGGACTGAAACCGAGATTAGGACTGAGTCCAAGATCAAGACTGAGACCGAAACTGAGCACCCGAATTGGGAAGCCTTGCTGTCGATCTATAAACCCCTTAAAATGTATATGCCCTAAATCTCGATACTCATACATAAAACCAATGACGAAACTCATTTTTCTTCATTTTTTTATTGAAGGATAAGCCATTTCATTGATAATTCTTTGATATCATTCATTTCTTCTTTGCCTTTTCTCTACTTTTTTTCATTCCTTTTTCTCTCTTTTTTAACATAAATCATTTTTCTTTTACGTCTCAATAACGACGCCATAAAGCATTCAGTGATTTTTTTTGAAAGTTATAATAATTTGTACAAATCAAAGATGGATTTAAAAAAGAATCTTTTGAGGATATATATACAGTTCTAACCTAATAAATAAGCTAGATTCTCAAACAGCACATGCCGCAAAAATGTGATCGATTTATTGCAATTTACAAAGGCAAAATGAACAAGGAATGACTGTGGAAATTATTCAACTAATTGCGATTTTTGCCTCAATACTGAATTAATTGGGTTTTGCACAAGTTTCAATGCATTGCAGCTCAATTGATTCTTGATTGTGATATTCAGAGTATTTTTATATTGAAACATTCTTTGAGTACATGTGGGTTATCCGCAAATGATGTCACATATAGGAGGTATGAGCCTGTAAATATGGTATTGATCCATATGGATGTGAATTTTAGGTTAAGCTAGGTTAAGGTCTCTTTAACCGAACTGCAGACCTTGAAGTCGACTCGGAATCAAGTCAAGAAGCCACATGAATATGGTTGCAGCTATGACATAATCACAAAACCCAAACTGAATTTGAAAACCTCAACCTTTTCTGCATACATCATTCACACATAACCCCAAAACTCAATATAAATTTCATGCATGAAGAAATGCTTACTCTCAAATATGGACGAAAGAATTTCAATCAATCTTGCTTATTCATAAAGGCACAAGTTTATTCACAAAGCACAACGAATTTTTTTTTTTCGCATGAAAAAAGTCAAAAGAGGAAAACTTTTCGAGAAGAAAATATAATTTGATATTTGATGTCTTAAAAAGAAAAGGATTGTTAGTAATAATGATGACACCATATAGATAACGTCATTAGTAGCACAAAAAAAATGAATTGAAATTCAATATCACAATTAAGTATGTGTGTGTGTATGTTCGTTACAATAAACACAACATTAAATGGGGCAAAATATACACAGATCATTAACAAGTCTTATTTTCAATTTCTTTAAATGTATGCCTTTCTGTTGTTTTTCATCCAATCCCTTCTAGATGTTTATCGAGTAACTTTCAATGGCAAAAAAAGGTTCAAATGATGTTCAGTTTGGGTTATTCTTGAAGATTGAATTTATTTTTGCGGATTTCGTTTGAATTTCCAGGAAGTTGAGATTGATATAAGCGACCAGAACAATCTTGCCACTTTTTAGGCTTGATTTGCAGTCATTTTGTGATGATTTATTGTGTTTATACGTTAAAAATCACAAAAAAACTTTTCGAAGTGAGGAAAATTCATCCGCCATTTTGAAATTCATCAAATGATCAACTTTCATGCTTCAATACCAGAAGTAAACAATGCTTTACTTGTTCACAACACTACGTGACTTCCCAACTCTTCCGTTTTTATTATTTTCCTTTTCATTCACATTTATAGCATTCTAATATCTAGCAAGTAAGTCAAGCAATCAATGGTTTGTTCACGCAATCCATTACTACAATCATGTTATTTATACCTGACATAGACACACACTCAAATTATACATGTACATACATCCATATTCATTTATTTTATTCAGTAGAGTTATTTTAGACAACGCAAAAAACAGTAAAATTAATGTGAGCAATGGCATTTAAGCTGAAAAATCGATTTCACCTTGTCAATAATTGCTTATATAATTAAAATTATATCTCGGTATGTATTAATTGCTGCTTCTGACTCCATTTTTTTACTCACTCTTCATTAAGAAATGACTTTTGAGATGGATTTTTTAATTGCAATAATGAAATGAATTGAGAGGGAATTGTTTGACATTGAAGTGCCTTTTCATCTCCTTAACATTGTTTAATGAGCAGAGTTGAAAAGCTCATTGTGTGCATGGGAAAAAGCTTGAATGGATTGGAGGTTGATTTTGAGGTTAAGGTTGTGAAAACAAATAATTTTAACCCAAAAAAAGATCGTTTTTTACTGCCAAGTTTTTGGGGGTTGTTCATCAATTGGTAAATTTTTGGTACAAGGGTACTGGATACAGTGGGTGGACTTGAGGGAAGGAGCCTGACTCTTTGGATAAAATTCTTCAATTTTCTAGGGTTTTCAGGATGAAAATCAAAAGCATTAATAAGATAATCTGCACAAAAATCTAATACATCCAATACATGGACGTCACTGACGAAAGGACCCCAAAATAGTAAAAAACTCAACTTTACTCCTGCCAAACATTCATGACGTAGAAAAAATAAGGAAAAAAGCTTCATCGACCGTCTTTGAAGTCATCACATTGTGGTACACTTCACAAACCCAAATATCTTCAGACTATGCGGCACCGATGACTTAAACAAAACATTCATAAAAAAAAAATCAATCCAGCCAGACTGTACTTATGACGCATACGAGTTTTTGACTTCATCATAATTACTGAAAAGCTTCAGTCATGACTAAAGTGCTTAGAGCCTGATAATGATATTGACATATCAATCTGAAACGTGTGTAGGTTTACAATTTAGTCATGAAAATCTCTCACGAGTCAAATGAAAATTTAATTTTTGCTTCCATTTTTCATGGTTCATTAAGCATTGATGCTGATAAAATGGCAATTTAATAAAAAAATAGCTTTAAAGTTTCTTCTTTATTTGCCAGTGATTAATTGACCAGTTTTTGTCAACAATCTTTTAAACTAGAAAGTTTAATGGTTTAGAAAGTTTTCACATAAATTTTATTTTTTTTTTGGCTTTCAAATTGGATATGGAATTAAATCACCGATTAAAGGGGTTATTTTTGGTGAAAAATATATATTTTCATCATTGAATCTTTGGATCCAGCTTTGACATTTTTATATCAACAAAGATTTCATTTGATATATCGTGTTGATGAAAGCAATTTTCAAATGGTCTTTTGGGGTTGTTGTTGTTTGCTGTTTGATATTGAATAATTATGGCAATTATCGTGGGTGATGAATTTTAAGGTTGTTTGGAAGGATATTGTTGTTTATGGCATGAGTTGTGTTTTGAAATTTGATATTCTGGGAGTGCAGTAGAATGAATTTGATAACATATGGTCAGTGCTTTCTAAAACAGAGCTCGAAGTTGATTCAAATTTTGTAAGAAGTCGATCCGAATTCAGTCGAGTTTTTTATATAAAATCCTAGTCAACTTCTTGCTCTGTTCAAGTGAGCAGTTCCCTTAGGTGTTGAATTAGAATCCCTCGCATGCTCTCGAAAGTTTACTTTTTTACTTACTTGCTGCAACCATGTTCTTATGTGGAGCTTACGTTACAACATACGGCTCTCCATCTGACTCTGTTGCTGGCTCTGTCACCTAGTTTGTACTCTCGAGAGCTTGTTCTACTTAAATGTGCTGGTTTAGTATGCTAAGGAGCGTTACAATCAACATGCTCAGCTCTTGAGAGCAAGCCATTTGCTGGCTAGAAAATGAAATTTTAGCTTGATTCTCAATTTGGACGTCATTGCTCCAGTAACTAAACAATTGATGAAATATCTAGTGCAACTATTATAGAAGTGTTCAACTAGGGAATGTGATTTAGCAACTCATCTAACCGTCCCTTGTCTAACCTAATATAAACTTACCCTAACTTAATATCAAAATGAATTCCCTTTCAATCCAATTGCCATTCTCAAAGCATCAAACTTTCAAACTTTCAATTTCTAAATTGCATCTACGGTCAAAAGTCAACAGTCAGAGAAGTAAGCTTCTCCAATTCATTGAGAATAACAAATTTTACAGTTCACTAAACCATCAATTCCAATTTAAGGTCATACCCAAATTTATAACAAAAACTCTGCGTCTTCATCCTCCCTTCGATCTAGCACAAGACACAGACACTCATCAATTTAATTTTAATCGAAAGTATCTCCCCAGCACGGTCAAAATTGAGTATTTTGACAAAAAATTCCATACCGTAAATTATATAAACAAGCATTTAATTTGAAAAAAGTATGCTCAGACATCTATGGTAACAGGAAGTGACCTGAAATATTTTTACTATGACAATATAAAATAAAATCGATTCTAATTTATTGTTAGACATTGCTCTTTATGAATTTAATTGGCAATCGAGTGCTATAGAAATGCTCTTGATAAGATTTCTTATTTTTATAGATGCTTGATGCACATTTGGACTAGCAACAATCATAATTAAATACATTTTGTAAACGAAGAAAATGAAGTGAACTTCAGGGTATTTGTTGGCATTTGAAATTATTGCTAAGAGGCTTTACTTTACAAAGTAACAAGTTAAAGTGAAATTTCATTTTTTGAAATATGATATAAAATTCAAAAGAAGATACAGATAGGTTGGTAGTGTGCTTTGGGCAAATCATATTACTAGGAAAAGGTCATGGAATGGATGTGAAGCTGTATATGCACCGAAGTAACATTTTCTTAATGTTTGTATGAGTATTTTTGAAAGAATTCGGAATTTAGAAGCACTTTGATGAGTTTCAACCTTGAGTATCGGTCAGAGTTGTTCAAGGAAGTTATCAAATGCGAAATAGAGTCAATACCGAGACCGAGACCGTTATAAGGACTACCCGGGAAGTCGAGGTCTCGGTTTCGAGAATTTGTCAACACCGAGACTTCTTAAAAACCTTAATTGAGACCCAAAACTGTAAGAAAAGACTCTTGTGTAGCTGTTAATACGAATTAGACAATAAATATGTACTTAGTTGCTACCTCTTCAAGCACTTGACATCATCCTGATTCAGACACTTAGCAAATAATTCTGCGAATTCTTCTAAAGCTCTTCTCGAATCCAATTGACAATAAAAGCTTCTGATTCTAATCTAATTTAATCCTAACCCATGAAATTACATTATTTCACTGATATTAGCATACAAAGAAGCTTTTCGTAATCTTTTTTAATTGAATCCTATGCTAATGAAAAACGATTTAATTCCTTATTTGCACAGATACAGAATTATTTTAGTATTCATTGAACATTCTCATCGCATCGATGACTTTAATTGATGATGAAAAGTTTTTTTTAGAATTTTTGCTTTGATTTTAATATTCATGAAGTTTAGTCGACATTTAGTGATAAATTTTTCAATTATTTGTTTTGTAGAGTTTTGGGTAGTGATTTTTGGTTCGATAGCTGATTCAATCTATAGATCGAGAAGACTTCCAGACATTCCAGACTCTAGAGTTTGTCGAATTACTAACTTCTTTCGCTGACCGTACAAATCGATTGATTCATGGCCTTCGCCAGATGTTGCCTGAATCTAGCCCTATAGCTGCCTACCGTTCGCCAATTTCCAATACCAAAGTGTGACTGACAAACCCACTAAATTGCGCTTCCCTTTCACACCCACTTCAACTCGTCTACAAGGCCTTTCATCCACTTACTATCATACCAGTCTCCCTCTTTACTTTAAAGAAATCTTATTTAAATTACTTTCATGTTTTCCTCTCCACTTTATGCAATCTTTCACAAAAAATAAAATCTCAAACCTTTTGAATTATTAATTAGCAACAAACACATTTTCATCTTTTATATATATGCAATAATATCCATGGACGAGGAAAATAAAAAAAATGTGAATGCTTTGATATGTAAGTCTCATCATTTTAAAGCCAATCAGAATGCCACAGAATGAAATGGATGGAAAATAACAACACAACCAACAATAACAATGGCACCGACAAGTAGCAATCATGCAGAATGAAGAGGTAAAAAAAAAGGAAGTAGGAATGGGAATGTGCATGCATACGATTTCATATGCTCATTATTAATACATAATGTGTTGTGAAGGAAAGTAGAAAGAATAACTTTTTTTTTAAAATAGAGCAGCAACATCAGTATAAGAATGGCAAACAATAGGTAAGCATAAAATTCTCTCTCTTATTTAAATATTGTGAGACTTTCCATCCTTTCAACGTGTGAAAAAGTGAGTATTTTAACTTTTTGGTTTCCGCTTGGAAAAATAACGACTTTTTTAAGATTTAAATTTTTAATATTAAAATGAAAGTTCTTTTGTCACTTCGAAAAGTTTTTGCGGAATTGTTCTCTTAAAATTAATGATCTTTATGTTTTTAAATGTGGAGCCTGTGCAAAAAAATAGCAAGAATCAGATAGTTAGAGTTTGGAAGGTTCAGCTGCATTAAATTCATAGATTTTTAATAAAAATGTTGAAAAAATCGTTGGAACATATGATGAAATTTCAATTTAAGTCATCTTTAGGCAACCTTCTCAATTACCAACCAAACTGCCTCAAACATCCATCACATCCATCAAATATTCCGCTAATAAAAGTTGCACTTGAATGAATAAAAAATGTCAATAGGTGAACATTTGCCACTCAATGACACTATATAAAGCAAGAAGTATGAAAAAAAGAGGAAACAAATGCTATACCAACAAGCAGACATGAAACGGGAAGTAGCTCGGAAAAAAAATTTAAATTTCAAATTAAAAGCAGCAAAAAAAGAGAAAGAAAATAGCAGCGACAAAAAATTAATTCAGTCAAGTTCTTCTTCTTTCATCTTTTTGCAGTTCAGACTGTTTGTCGACTTCGTTATGTATCCTCACTAAGACAAAGTTTTTTTTATTCGCTTGTGAAAGTGTGTAGGTGTAAATGTGATGTGCTTGTGGGAAATGAGTATGGCATAAAAGACGATTATAATCTTGAATAAATTGTCAAGCATCTGATGTGTATTGAGCAGCAACAAAAAATATCCAAAAAAATCTATAATACCCCAATTATAATAAAAATATCGAATAAGAATTTTTTAATGGCACCATTGGAATCAACAGTTATCTAAAGCTATGCTATATTCTAAATTGGAAAGGCAAATCCTCTCAAAAATTTTGTTATGGAGTTTTGTCGGCTAATGACTTGTGTGAGCTTTTTATGCTGAATTCTAAATTTGGATACGGAAAAAAGTTTGTGCCTTGTACAGCTGCAAAAAGGCAAAATCTGTTTTCCATGACTTTAAATTTTGTTTTTTTTTGAATTAAATTTACATTTTCAGAGCTAAGGACATTAAGATAATGATGCAATATTTTATTGTGGTAGAATCTCGAATGATTTATTGTTGCAGCAGTAAGTTTCTTGTGGTATTTCCTGCTGTACACAAATTTTCGAGGCTCATAAAATTGAAATTTTTATTTCTTAATAACACAATTTATAGTTTAATTAGGTTTATTTGTTTAAAAATTGTATGCACAATAGCAGCATTCATGCAGAAGCTTGAATAGGAATTTAGAGTGTTGACCCTTGAATAGGAATGAAGATTAGTAGCCTATTTAAATATTGTGAGATTAGGATCTGTTGTGTCATATCAGAACTTCACCGATAAGAAAAGGAAGTAAAGCAACAACACAAGAAACTAGCAGATGTAGCCAGGACACAGTTTTAGCAAGGAGCAGGAACCTGTACAACAATTTTGTTAACGCCCTTCGATTTACAGTGGGATCGAATAGAAACGATTATCAGCACTGTCATTAACTATCATAAAGTCACTCAGAATCAGCATCCCATGTTTAATGCCATACTAATAGTTGAGAAGCCACTGTCGAAACTGCACACAGCAATCGGTTCATGACATTTCGAAACATACTAAACAGACGTGGCACGCAGGTTACTCAACATTAAATTTTAGTGTGAATTAAGGAAGTTTCTAGTTAGTGATAACGACAATGCTTAACCATTGTGTCATTTTGCGTAAATCCTTACAAAATCTCCAGAGCTCTTATGATTGAAAGATCAGCCTTAGGTGAGATTCAAACCCACGTCCTCACAACATAGAGCATTGCAAATGCTTCAATCTCCAATTCTAACCACTCGGTAACAGAGGCTTAACTCTCTAACTTGCATATTCGCCTACATATGTCTCAATTCCCCAGACTCTCATCCTACAGCAATTGCATGTTATTGTTATTGTCTTCTTTTTGTCGTTATGTGACCATCCGCAATCAACACATTAAACGAAGGTTTATCAATTTTAATCTTTAAACCGCAAATCACGCTAAACATGCCGACAATTAATGTAAAAACTAGTAAATTCAGTGATTATTAAAAATAGAATTCCAAAGTGCAAAAATGTGCCATTCGTGTAAGCTACATATTTTCATATGACCTCCTACGATACATATTTCTTGGAACTTTTCTGCTCGAATGGAATTGTCTACAACCTAAAACAAGAAAACATTTCACTTGTAAAGTAAATAAGCCAGAGAACAGAGAAGCTTAATATCAAAAAATAGATACACAAAATAGAAGAGTTGTCTGTAAGGTCAACGAGGTTGAATTTGGAAAATAATGAATACAGCACAGCTCGATGAACGGCAAATTAAATGGCATTCGAATAGACATTGTCAAGAGCAGGTAAGAGTTAATTAATAAGATCAAAGGACCGAAACTATCTTTCGGCATTTTCATTTGAAACACTTTTTGTATTCAGTATCTGGTCATGAAAATCTTATTGTTTGATGATAAATGGAAGCAAAAGCAGATGCTACATTGTATGAACATCTACGTCGCAGTGCTTAAAGCCTTTTAATTAAAACTAATTGCATATTCATACATTTTTAACAACAATGTAAACCTGCATTAAACTTAATTTTATGCTTGTCTCAGCAACAAATTCCTCTCTGATCATCAAGTGTCTAAACTAATTATCCCAAAAAAGTTTATTCGTTGAGAATTCCATTTAAGGAATCTTTAAGCATCATGAATTAATTCCAATCTTGTATCCTAACAATTCAATATCATAACATATGTATGAGAATTGAGAATCTCTGATTTTTTGTAAACACATACATGCACACGAGACTGGAATGGCTATAAGAAAATGAAATAATAAGTAGCTCTGAAGTGGGGTTATTCACTTGTGACGTCCTTAATTTGTGAGAAGGGTAGGAACTTATTTACATACTTCTTGGCATAGGCGTTTTGGATGGCAAAGGTTAATGGAACTTATAGAAGCTATAAAAGAATGTCAAGCTGTAGACATCTCGACAGTAGGTGTGGATCTGCTCTAAAAACCCCAAAATTATCAACCGACGTCATGTACAACCAATCCACAAATGAAAAAGAAATCAACCAAGTCAGTCAACTACAAAACGCATGTTGTTCAAGGCACAAATGGAATGAAAATTCGGTGGGAAAATAAGTGGAAAATAACGATTACAAGAAGAACAAACATCAAATGGTTGAATGGAATGTTTAAGCTACAACAACAATTGTAATAAGGCATCGAAGAAGAGTAAAATCGATATCAACATGCTTGCCATACCACTTACATTTCTCATGGTAGGAAAATCCTTTATTAATGATAATTTTTCGCCCAACCCAGACGAGCATTTGATGCTGCAAATTGCTTACTTTTTATCAGATCACGAGGAAGAACATGGGCGGGAATGAGGGAATACAACTTTTTTTTATGCGATGCAATTTCTATTAAGTTTTACAACAAAAAAACAATATGCTGACCCGGCATCTTAGTGCTGTTGTACATTTGCAATGAAATTATTTTTCTTCTCCTTACTCTTTATCATTGTCTATGATTCGTTTTTATATATATTTTTTTATGGGATGTCGTTGAAGGAATAAGGAATTTGGGGTGGTGCAGTTTGTCGGATCGATAAATTGGTCGTAAAATCGGTGCTTTGAATGTTAAAGTGTTTATGATTATGCTTGTTTGAATTATAGGCAGTAAGGCAGTGGTTCTCAAACTAAGGTCCTCGATACACTAGTCCAGTGCTGTCTCAACTTTTTTGCAACATGGCACACCTTGGAATCGCACATAAAATATAATTCATGACATTTTCTAGTGTACCGCGGCACCTAGTTTGGACAACACTGCACTAGTATGTCGACAAACTCGTCAATTGAGCTTTGAATCACCCAATATATCGATTACTGTTATGCTTTCTCGAAATGCCGGTCCCGATAAATTTTCGGGATCGGGATTCAAATTTTCGGGATATCCCGGGAAATCCCCATCCCGATCCCGATAGCGAGAAAGCATAATTACTGTGTCACTCGAACACATTTGAGAAACACTGCACTAAGGTCTCTTTTCTGACATACCCTAATGCCAACTACCACAAAATACACTTTTCGCACATTTCATCATGACCTTTTGACCTCAAAACTGCAAAGATCACTCAAAACAGTGATTCATCATCAACCCAAACCATAAAATGTATCTAATTGACTTCAACAGACAAAATTGACTGTTACATTATGACTCATCCACAATCTGCATTAAACAAATGCGCTTTACTCAACCCCACCCTCATTAAATCGTATAAAAATTTATTTTCCAAGATTTAATGGCTATAGCAATACTCGACTATCCGGGGGGAAATAATGGCACAAGACATTTTCATTATGAATTCCCCCATCAATACGGTATGTAGGAAGAGCAGCAAAAAAAAAAACATTACTTCTTTGACGAGATTCAATTGCATGTTCATGACAAATTATCGGAAACATTGCCAATGGAATGAATGAATTTTTTTTTTGAATTTCAATGAAAGCGTGACATGAGAATGGAATTAGAAAAGTAAAAATGGTAAGATTACACATCAAGTTTAATGGACCAACAATCGTAAAGAATTTATGTAAAGGATTTGCGATTACACTTTGAATCATGTTAACCATTAAAGGATTAAAAATTAATGTACAGTGTTGTTGAACTGGATGTTTGTAGGTCAAACTAGGGTTGAGGATGATGATGTATGTTATACAAATAGGAGAGATAGCATTTGCAAATACTGGCTGGATTAAAATGTTTTGGTTTGACCTTCGGAACCGAACAGCATACCGTGTTTAACAGATCACCACTAATCCGCATTATTGTGTCGATCAGGAGACATAGCCTTGCTTAGGTACAATTTAAGCTTAGACAATGCTTTAGACAGACATCATCCAGGTTTTGTCTAGACCTGGTCTAAGCAGATAATACACAGAACTCCTGGTATTCTACATTAGGGATAATCTAACACTTAGATGCTTTATGGACCCTTAACCAGTTAGGGATTGTTAAATCTGCGTATCTATACCAAATGAACCTAGATCTGTGATTGATTTAATTGAGTCTTGGTTTAGTCTATCTGAGTATCTGAGTTTATCTAACTTCAAGCACAGTTTAGTCTTTATTACTAAAGTTGTGGACGCTTCAACATTGTCTTGACCTTTGGATATCAAGTATTAAATACCAACATTTTCGAGTGTCTTACAAATAGCATCAGACAAACATCCAGCAAACAACACTGTAGCCAATTTAATTATCTTAATTTACTCACCAGTTTGGCCTTTGCCAAGTGTCTTCTCTAGCCGATATGGCCCCACATATTGATGTGTTTCGCTTGGTGCTTTGTTTTCCTTCTGCATCTTTGATTTTCTCACAATTGCACTATTCCCTATTATGATCGATATAATATTTGGTGTAAATCCTTTACTTCTTTTGTCCCTTTTTTTGTGTTTGGTTAATTTTATTGAACTTCTAAATCCTTTTCAATAATTGAGTTAGTTTTCTTGTGGTTCACTAATACTATTTAATTGAATTCAAGCATATACCACACACAAATTTATTGTTCTATGTCCTTTTATAGACAAACATTTTTCGTTTCTTCACTTACAATTTTTTTATTATTATGGAAAATGAAAACAAAATTTTGTGCCAACAATTTTGGCATAATCCTTTTAGCTTCTTTTATTAAGGGTATTGAATTATCATTCTTTTCAGCACGAGCTTCATTTTCTCAATTTCTTTTATTATTTTTCGGTAGTTTTTTTTGGCTGTTGAACAAATGAAAATAAATATAGAACGAAATAAAGTTAGTATCAAGCTTGTGAAACAGTTTTTTTACAATTGAAGACGCAAGGAAGTGGAAGAAGAAGAAGCAAGTTTGGGAACTAATTGGATATTGAGCTGAGAAGGCGCTTGAGGATTTAGAGGTCATTTACTGATGACGTATGACTCATGAATATACTTTTTTAGGTTATATAAGAAGTGAATAACCCTTTTAGAGCTTTTTCTCATTAGTTTGGAGCAATTTGTCCAAAACCATGAATTTCAGAAATTCTAATCAATTTAGATTGCCAAATATCAATGTTATGCAATAACAGGTTATGCTCATGAAAATCCTCCACTTCGAAAAGTTTTTTGCATTTCTTGCAGCAAATAAGCTTGCAATCTCAAATATAAGAGTTCAAACTTCCTCAAAAACGTGGCAGAAGTAGGTCAGACTACACTTTATATACAAAATTCCCCTCTAAATTAGCTAAATTACTATTTAAACAACACAAAAATTGACAAAATGTTATGAATACAAAGAATGCCTCAATAAAACATGCGGCATAAAATATGAATGAGGATAAATGGCCAAGAGGAAATTAATGGTCGAGGATCAGCAATAAGATAGCACTAATAATTGCTTTTATTGTTTTTTTCCCTTTCTTATGTAAATTAAATACCGACAAATTCCTACAAATAATTTATGAGTAATAGATGCAAATAGTGGACGATAGAATTGAAAGGAGGGAGGGTTGATTCACATTTTCCATTTGCGGAAAATTGGAAATATAAAATTTCCATACAAATAATACATTTTTGGCAATTGGATAACTTTTTCAATATTTGATGATAGAAAATAGAATATGGAATGAATAAGTAAGGGATATTTTTCATCTGTTAACACACGAGACACACGTTAAAATAATAGAATAGATGTTGTGTGTAGAAATTTTTCATTTTTTTTTGTGTCGTATATTTTCACTGTATACACAAGTTATGGATGTGTTAGTGCATGAGGATTTTCCTTTTTTTTTCGCTAATTTTCATGGATTTTATTTTTGCGATTATTCAATAATCTTCAGCAATTTCAACACTTTTGATGAGTTTTTGTCATTATTTTAGCGATAATTTATGCACTTTAAGTCCAATTTTAGCTCACAATAATCCACAAAATGATTAAATAATTTTCTTTTCCTCTTTGTCACTTTTTACCTTTTTTTTGTCGATTTTTTCCAAATGAAAATTTTCTCCTTAATGGGAAATTCTTTTACAAAAAATTTTAATTAAATTCGTTTTATTACACTTTTCGCTTTAACGAACACAATCAAAACTTAACTTTAAATCGCGAACAAACAAAATAAAATTTAAAATTAAAAAAATTTTTCTGCCATTCGATAAATCTCGAATGAGAGCTACAAAGGACTTTTTTCCCATCCAACCCTCGACAGAAAAATTTTACGACTGACACATACGTAATGTTGGGAAAATTCTTCAACCCCTCGATATCGAAATGAAAATGATGCGAAAGTTGTGTTGCGAGGGTGGTTTGATGTTTCGCATGCTTCAAATGTGTTGTGCAATCCGGTCGAATTTCAATTTTTCTTAAATTTGCTTTATTTCTCTTAATTTCACAATTTTTTTCTAAAATTCAGTTAAAATTTTCATTTTTTTACGATTTTTATGCTAAAATTTAAATTTTAATTTTTATAGCAAAAGCCAACTGTCATTTCAAATTTAAATTCATTTTTTACTAACGCCATCTTTATAAAATTTTTGAAAACAAGACGTTAAGAAAATTACAGAATCCTATAAAAAAACGAAATTTCATAATTATTCACTCAAATTTAAACAACTTTAATGCTTTAAGATAACAATAACTTACCTCTAATCAAGTATCAACTGATTCAATACTAATCTGCAACCAATTCAACCAAAATATCATACGGATCATCCATTTTAGAAAATTTCCTCCAAACATCACTGACAGAAATCATTCAATTCGTTTTAACGGTCAGATTTTGAATATTTCGTGTATTAAACGTTCCTAACAAAATTAATTAATTTTAAGTGATATTAACATTAATAATAGTGTGAATTGCCTGAAAATCACTCTTTAAACCACCAATTATTGTTTGAGATTAAATTTACTATAAAAAGGTACGTAATTTCATCAAAATTTAACTTTAACAAAAATCCTTTCATGCGGTTTCTTTTGTTTCTGAAATATTTCACAATTTTAAGTAAATCCTGTCTTTATTCTCTCATCTATTCCATTTAGACTGAAGAAAAGATGTCTGAAAACTCCACAGCTCAAAGCCGTATGGCTGCATACAAGAATAATGCCAAAAACTCTCAAGTAAGTTAATTGAAATTTGTTTTTTTGGCGCTGAATTTTTAATTTTGTTCCTAACGTATTTTTTTCACTTTCTCCAATGATTATCAACAGGAAATGAGACAACGTCGTCAAGAAGTTTCGATTGAATTGCGCAAGAAACAGAAGGAAGATCAATTATTAAAACGTCGCAACATCGAAATCAATGAACCACCATCGCCATTACAGGAATCAAATGTTCAATCGCCAGAGCCAATTCCAATGACTATGGATGACATTATTACTCATCTCCAAAGTAATATACCAACACAACAATTTAAAGCTGTTCAAACCGTTCGTAAGATGTTAAGTCGCGAGAAAAATCCACCAATTGATGTTGTCATCAATACTGGATTAGTTCCAATTATGATCAAGTTTTTGGATGATTTTGACAAGTAAGTGATATGTTGACATAAATTTTTGTGGGATTTATTGCTCTCTATTGCTGTTATTAGCTCTAAATTCACAATTTAATGTAACTAACCTCGTCTCAACATAATTAAGCTTAATATTACCCGAAAAAGCATAAATAACTCAACAATCCATAACATTCTCCTATTTACAGCTATCAGATCCAGTTTGAAGCTGCATGGGCATTAACAAATATCGCTTCCGGTACTTCTGAACAAACCAATGTTGTCATTAATGCAGGAGCAGTTCCAAAATTCATTGCCTTATTAAAATCAAATTATGCGAATGTAGCCGAGCAAGCAGTATGGGCATTGGGTAATATTGCTGGTGATGGTGCAGCAGCTCGTGACACCGTACTTAAAAATGGTGTTATTAAACATCTACTGGATATCGTTAATCATCCAAAAATTGAAATCTCATTCCTAAGAAATGTCGTCTGGCTGATGTCGAATTTATGTCGTAATAAGAATCCAGCACCATCTTTTGATAAAATACAGCAATTACTTCCAGCACTTTCGAATTTATTATTGCATGAGGATAAAGCAATTCTGTCTGATGTATGCTGGGCATTATCATACGTAACTGATGATACACCTGAGAAAGTTCAAGCTGTCGTTAATGCTGGATGTGTACCACGTTTAGTATACTTACTACGCGTTGATGATCCAAGCATTATAACACCAGCACTTCGTTCAATTGGAAATATCGTAACTGGCGATGATTCACAAACTGATGCGGTATTAGATGCTAAAGTATTGCCAGCATTGTCTAGTTTATTAGTAAATAAAAAGCAAAATATTGTAAAGGAAGCAGCATGGACGCTTAGTAATATCACAGCTGGCAATCATCGACAAATTCAAATGACATTAGATAGTGATGTTTTTGTGCCTTTAATGCATGTACTTGAACATGGTGATTTTAGAGCGCAACGTGAAGCTGCTTGGGCTATAACAAATCTTACAAGTGGCGGAACTAATGATCAAATCATTCAATTGGTCAATAAATATCAATGTGTGAAGCCATACACTGACTTATTGACATCTAAAGACGCTCGAATCATTCAAGTCATATTGACTGGATTAATTGCACTGTTTCGTGTTGCTGCACAATTGGGTGGACTTGATAGTTTCTGTACGCTGTTGGAGGAAATTGGTGCTGTTGATAAATTGGAAGGATTACAGCAGCATGAAAATCAAGATATTTATGAGAAGGCATACTCAATTATTGATACATACTTTAGTGAAGATGCACAAGAGGACGCTGAATTGGCTCCAAGAACTGTCGGTAATGAGTTAGAATTCAATGCCGACAATGGAAGTGACAGAAGTCAATTTAAATTCTAATGATTCTGATTTATTAACTTTATTGTATGAGATTAAAAAACTTTCTTTGTTTCTCAATAAATTTGTTTCAAATATTCCAATTTTCTATCAATACTTACTAAGCCTTGAATAAAGTGCGGTATTCCATACATTTTATCATTAAAAACATATTTTGTTGTTCCTTAATTTTGTATTTTGACGATTTTCAGGTTTATCTTTGTAACGACATTTTCAGATTTAAATTTTTATGAACTGAAATGAAATGAACTCTGGTTTACTGAACAATTTATCGAATTTTTATTGGCCGTTAATTTTATGATAATTTATTCTAGACGATTTTTGAATTTTTAACAGGATATTCAGTGATCTGTAATACATTGTACTATGTTTTATCTAATAATTCATAGCAGCTCAACTGTTTATATTCAAATGACAGTTAATATCGATTGCTTAAATCTCAAACATATTTAACGACTTTTTAAAATTTGAATTGAATGAAATGAAACCAATTTGAAATTTAATGTAAAATCGTGTAATTTTAGTGACAAAAGAGTAAATTAATTAATTAATCACAGCAGGCATCGCAATTATAATATACAACAATGCTGCCATCAAAAGTAGTTTACAATACAGAATTTATGAAGTGAAATTATGCAGAAAATCTCATACGGTGAGTATCAAAAATAAATCTTTTTAAATTCTATGTTTGTACTGATTAATTAATTACATGTAAACAAAAAAAGAACACATATTTCATATCTTATAATAATAGTAAAATTCATAAAAGTAAATATCATCATGGGTAAAGAATTTTTCATATTTATATCGTATAGTGATTTTCATATATGCACTCAAAATTCCATTTTCCCATTCCATCATTGCTACATATCCTTTCATGCTTTACATGTACAGTATGTTTGGTGTATTTACTTAAGAGTAAAATGCATGGAATATAAGCATGAAACGTGTGCAAAGGAAACTTTCTAGTATTGTGTGTCATATACAATGATGATGGGATTTAAATTGCTTGAGTTGAACCTCATAATACCCATCCAAAAGAAAGCAGAAGCCGGATATGAAGGAGGAATGGTGAGTTAAGAAGGAAGTGGAAGCAAAAACTTTCACCAAAGTGTTTGCTTTTTATCTTTTTACATGAATGCAAACAATGCAGCATATATACAGTAAAATGTTGGGCAAAAGATGTCAACTAACAACTTGCTCTCTTTTCCTTCGTGTATTTCCTGTAGACCAATGTAAGGAGATGAATTGAAACTTGTTATTGTTATGATCCAGTTTACTCAGATGGAATGATTCGATGTTGCCTTTTTAAATCGGTAAAAGATACAACATAAATAGAAATTTGAATAGCTTGAAGCAACAATTGCTGTTATTCATCGTTGATATCAGAAGTTCTGTTCCTGGCAAGATAAATTCAAGATCAGAAACCACAAAACAAATTGAAAATTCAATTTAAAATATTCAATCGACTCGAGCTGGATGTTAATATTCATTTTCAAAGATTCACAAGGGAATGGCACCTCCTTTAAACCAGTAAGTAAGTAAATAAGTAGAAAATAGAATTTAATTATTCATAAATGCCATTTAATAATCCCTAAAATGCTTTACCATACAAAACTGATAAATTCTATGCTCAAAAAATTAATTACACCAAGTGGTACTCTTGTTGTTGCTTCATAAATGTTCTCGTTACTGCCACAAACTTCCTCTTTTGCATATTTGATATTAAAATGAAAACAACAGTATTGTTGGAAAAATAGGAAGAAAACTTACAAGAGGATAATCAGATGCCATAATATTTATCATAAAATAATATTGTGCATCCTTTAACCGTAGCTTCCTTGTGTTCTCTATTATCATTATGTTTAATATCATAATATGAACATTGTCCTTGAATTTTCAATTATTTTCATTCTTTAATTATTATTCAAGATTTCTGCTTTTATAAAATTTTAATTTTTTTGCTGGTAGCTAAAAGGTGTAGGATGTTAGATTTGTAATTGCTTAAATAGGAATTCAATTAAAGAATAAGGAGCAATTTTTAAATATTTGAAATTTTTGAGATTTCTTTTCAAATTATTGACATGAGACTTAACTGGGCAGCAGAACGTGTTCAATAATTCATACTTAGAAGTTAGAATTTAAATCAAAAAATAAGATTTGTTGCACACGTGGTATTAAAATTTTCTAATTTATGATTTTTGAGTTATTCACGACTGTTTGATGGTTGAATATGATGAAAAGACCTTTGCTCACACTTTTTAAACACCTTATAATTTTTTAAATAACAATTAAACTTCAAACTCTGTTAAAACTAACAGTAAAAGTCCTGAAGTGAGAAGATTTCGACACGCGTTTTTCATTACTTCTCAATTGCTGATTCAGATTGTTTTGATAATCTCTATTGAAATTGCTTCAAATCAATTAAACTAATTGAACACGATCTTTAACTTCAATTTTAAATATAAGTACGACGGATCAAAAACAAAAAAAGATCTAAATTTATCGTCCCTACATCAAAATTCACAAAACAAATTTCTTCTCAAAGGAATAAAGGTCCGCACAATATTCAAGCGATAAAAAATTTATTGAAATGGAAGTAAGTCAAATATAAAAAGGGAACGAAAATCACTTGATGATGAAATTTACAATGAAAAGTTAAATATGGGCTTCCCATAAGCGCTGAATAAAAAAGTTTCTTATTTTTTTTTATATCGGAAGTTAAGGTAAATAGAAACAGATTTCAAGCATCTTAGACAAGGTCAATTTCTATATAAGCGTATGCTGAGGGTAATTGAAAAACTTATCGACCTTTTATGCTCTCTCGAAAGGCTCGTTATTATTACGATCAATTCATGAATGAGCGATGCCACAATGCGAACACCAGAAGAAAAGGATGAAGGGCAGTTGAACTTCTTTTTTCGTCTTCTTCTGTTGCTCATTTTAATGGAAACATTTTTTCATTTAAGTTTAAATCTTAATTTATTTTCATTTTCTTGCCTTTCCCATTTCTGCTCGACTAAATGGGAAAGTTTAAAAATTTCATTTTCCATCCCTCACTTTTAATGCTTCTGTTTTCGCTTCTATGATCACCTGTCGAATGAATCTTGTTCTTAAAACGTATTGTTTCAAGCTTAAAAGTCACCAAACCCCTTGCGATCTTTTCGATGGTTTGCTTAAAAGTCATATATTAGCATGTGCTGAAAGCAATGAAACAGTAATACTAAATGATCGTCATCAGTTGACCACTACAGCTACGACACGGCTTCTCAGGAAATTTATATTCATTTTTGGGTGACTTTTTGTTGTTCCTGTCAACCAACTCTGGCTTGGTACAGTACACAAGTGTCAATTGATCCTTATCGGTTTTAGGTTGTTCAAGGGCTGTACAATGTTTAGGAGAGTAGGAAAGGAGGTTAGAAAGTGTACAATTCCTAATAATTTAATTAACTTCCTAAACTAAACTTAATTTTCCTGGTCGTTAAAGACAGAAGCGTAGCCAATCGATCCTCCATTCCTCGGAGAGAACCCCTGCCTCCAAAACCCTCTCCCCCCTGTCTCCGCCTCAGGGTAAAAATGAATTTTTTTGAAAACATTGATTTTAATGTCAACAACATAAATGCGCATTCAGTTAGCATACTCATAGACTTCAGCATTACCTTTTTCCTCATCAACTGCAAGCAAATAAAAAAAAATTTCTCTGTTTTGAATTTGATTTTCTATTTCACTTCTCGTAACAAGGACTGAGATTGATGTAAATAGCAACGAGAAAAAGTTACTCGAGGAAATCAAAACCTAAGAAATTAAATTTTTTTTTATTTTTGATGTCATAACAAATGCAGAAAAGAAGTAAATTCAGCTATCTCTATTTCCGAGAAATTTAATATGAGCTTACCTAGTTGATTGTGTAACTGAATATCTTTATGCTATAAAATTTTAGTATTATACTTTTCTAAGAATTTGAAAAGCTTTGAGCTTGCTGAATAGCAAAGGAGATTATTTTAACTTATTGTAAAAAGCGTGTAAAAATCACAACAATTTTGTCATTAAACAAAAGAAGCTTAATTTGGTCGGTTTTTATGGCAAAAATTGAAATTTTCACGATCAGCACTACCGTCTGCTGCTACGTAAATCAGAATTGTCCCCAATAACTCCATAATATTTGCAATTTAACCATTTCACACCCTCGAGACTTCTTTATTTAAATTAAAATTGAAAATTGTATATTTTTTCTCTAATTAACTGCTTCAACTGTTTTTATCTATAAAGAATAATGATGATGCTTTGATATTCAAAAAAGAAATTGCACGAAGAAAAGCTTATGCAAGTATAGGAATGAAAAGCTTTTTCACTAATTGGTTGCATTTGCAGTTTCATGGTTGTCATTAAGACTTAAAAATTAGAAGTAAAGTATCAATTAATAAGAGGAAAGAATGAGGTTTAGAAAAAGGCTTCGTTTGAAATTAGAATTTCGATTTCATTCTCGTAGAGCATTCAAATCTCTGCCCGAGTGGACAAAAATATGTTAAAACTAGTTGATGACAAGTTAATTACAATTTGATCCATCGACTCAAGATGAATCTAGATTTTCTAACACTTTTATTGCAGTTTTCAAATGAATTTGCTTCAAAATTAGGGGAAACTCGAGGAAAAATTAAATTTTAAAAACTATCCAAAAAAGCACATGGCATAGAAAAAACGAAATATGTTGTCAACAGGCCATGTGACCATGTGACAGGAAGAATGTTTGTTTGACTATGGCATGGAATAGTATGCCCATCGACATATTCGCCCATGTCTCATTCAAAACTTATTGCAAAAATATCAACTTTTTAAATTAACAAATAGGTAGTCAGACTAGGGATATCCCGTTAATGTAGTCATATCCGTACTCATGTCCAGACCGGTGTGATTTTGACTTGGATTTCAGATCGATAACTATCTTGTGCTATTCAGAATCTATTTAGATGACACTTTAAGGCTCTGTCCTGATCCTCAATCCACCATTTAATCAAAGCTCCAATTTCTAATACACTTAAATGAAATAATAAAGAGAAATTTCCTAAAAGTTTACGAATGCATTAAAAAGTCTTTAAAGGATCTCTGTCAAAAAACAACCTTTAGGATAAGCATGAAAAAAATATTGTTCTAATGAATGCTGATGAGACAAAATGGATAATTTAGCAAATTGTCTCACGAGATAAAGGCTAAATTGTCGAGAGGATAGCTGTATATTGGCTGTATTCAAGCAAAAATTGCAACAGAGGAAATTATTTTATTCTCTTTCATCCATAAAATGAGATGGAAACATGTTAAATTTTATGAATTACTGTATTGAAAGTAATGAAAGGAACAGAAAAGAACCCAACACAAAAGAATCTTTTTTTTTTTGTAGCTTTAAGAGTCAAAAAGCCTTTTTTTTTTGCTTCCTCTCTTCAACATAATGTGCTTTAGCGAAGGAAAAAATGTATAAATTTTATTTAATAATTTCCCTTCCATATTCTTTTTTTCGTTAATGCTACTTGCTTGCTTCACTTAGATGTTTCATCGCAATGTTGAGAAATGTCGGTTAGGGATTTGCTTCATCACATTTTGAAATGACTGTACCTCGTTATTCGTTATCCTCTTTTTTTTCCTTTATGTGTACTTAAAAATACATCCACTTCATAGTGATGTTATGCAAAAATAATATTCATTTTTGTTCCTTCACTTGCTGTTGCTCATGCTTCATGTCGGATTTTTCTTTGCTTTCATTCTCGTTTTTTGGCGCATTTCTTAGATTATCAATGATAGCTAAAATTAATTGAAAGTACTTTGTCTGTCTGGCAGATACTGACATTCTAATAAATTTCTACTGATGAAAGATAGTTCTTTTTATTAAATAAGTAAATAGGATTTTTTCTTCTTCTTCATCCACGACTTCAAGATGTAGTCAATGGTCAATGATGATAACTAAAATGGAAAATAAATTCTATATAATGGAATCATTCACTTTTGGCATTCAACATTAACGTGTTGTATGCAATATAGTTTATGTGGTGCGCCACTGTTGCAAAGAGCTATGCTATAATGCAAACAACTGTTTTATGAAGACTAATTTTATTCGGGCGCAACTGTTGTATAAAATATCATTTTATGTGGTGCACAACTGTTGCAAAGAAAATAGTATTAAAGGTCACGCATTTAATGTCCCGATATTATTTTTGTGTAACGCGTAACTGTTGTATGAGGGATAATTTGGGCGCAACTGTTATATGAAACATTGTTTTACGTGGTGCGCAACTGTTGTATAGAGAGTAATTTTTTAAGACACGCAACTAATATCGCGATAGTGATTTTATGTATTTTGCAACCGTTGTGCTACGAACATATAGATTGTGCTCTTAAAGTTACTGCATTAACCAAACTAATAGCTCTAACCATCTTATCTTTTGATTAAAAGTTGACTGCTAATACAGTAATTTTTAACTTGCTGTTAAGTTCTATAGTTCTTCCCTCTCATATGCTCCCTTAAGCTTCCACTAATAAGCTTTTACTCTTCATTTTCCATTCTGTATCTTTTTTTTTTTCAATGAAGAAGAGAAAGAAAAAAATTTAATTGAAAGTTATTACCGTAATTTTGTCTTCTTACTTTCATTGTGCATATAATTTTTCACCATAACAAATATTGAGAAGAAGAACCGAGCAAGATAGCGCGTTGAAAAAAAAAGTGTAGCATTTGTTTTCTTTAAATTTCATCTCATCTTTCCTACTTAGCCTATAAATGACTACATTTTTATCACTTGTCGTACATTGAAAACAAAAAAAGAAAAAGTTCTAGGTTCAGAGCAGATAAAGCACGCATAAAAACAAGAAATACAGTAAAATATATGAGTGTCATTTTAATAATTTCTTCTTTCTCGCACAGTTCTTTTTTTATCGTCAAGCTACTTGATATTCAATTAACATGGGTCATATTTTAAGTAGATTATTCCCATTGGACGATAAGGAAATTTCTTCTTTAATGGGCAAGCAACTGAGTATTTTGGATGTGTATGTGTGTCTAGTCTCAGATGATAATGGACTTTAACGGGGGATTTAGATAATCTAGATTAGTTTTGATATTTTTAAACAAATTTGCATTGAATGTAAGAATTTAGAATTTTTATTTGAGCAAATAATGTTGAGGTTAGGTTTGTTTACTAGGAAAAGCTAAGAAATTTAGAGAAAAAAAATCCAGTCGTGACTTTTCCAAATGGAAGATAAAAGCTTAAATTAATAAAATTGATATCACTTTTAATACTAATTTAAACAAAAAGCTTCAATTAATCATTTTTTTCCCCTCAAATTGACTTCCCAATAATTTTATCTCCATAAAATCGATAAGAAATCATTAAGCACTAACTACAAATTTTCTCCTTAAGCGATTTTCAATTTTTTTCCACTCATTTTCTTATTTTTCCACTTTCATGAACAACAATTGCATTTTATGTTATTATCCAGCTGTTGCATGAGGATAGTCAAGAAAAAAAAAAGAGTTTAGTTGCTTAATGAACAGCATAAAACGTTGGCTTCTTCTTAATTCACTTCAAGCTATTTATTTATTTAATAATAATAGCCGTACAGCTATCTACAAACCTAGAAACTGTGTTGTATCATTTAGAAAGAAAAAGAGAAATAAGGAAGAAATGGATGTAGGAAAATGAAAAATTACTTAATTTCACCTTCAGCTTTTTCATCATTCAGGTTCTCTTTTGCTTACTCATTTGCCAAGCGCATCAAACGCTTATTGCTATTCGAAATATCTGAAGTAAAGTTAGAGCATGAATAGAATGTTGGAAGCTTTTAAACACTTTTGTAATCAGTGGATTCTTTTAATCTATTTATTTTAGATATTTGTTTCACCTTTTCATTTAAAAGTGTTCATTTTAGTAATTACAATTTGGAAATTATGTTGAAAATTCCGGTATGGTTTTCTGTGTCTGGTTTTTATAGTATAAAGCTTACAGTTTATCAAAGAAAGAGTAAACCGGACATTTGTTGCGAAATTAGATGCTTTATTTGATATTGCAGTGATCAATGCTAGGGAGAGAACTAGGCGGTTCGACTGGTTTGGAGTCAGATTTGGTGCCGAATCTCCATGTGTACCTTTCGGCAAGTGTTAAATTGAAACGCTTTGTCAACTGCAATCACTTATTTCTTTTAATTCACCACCGTCACCAAAATTACTCAAAATTCAAATTTCAATTACATTTTATGTTATTCATGAAGTCAATTGAATCAATTTTATCATTTTTCTCTTTACTCAAAAGGCGCTGAAAACCCAAAAATTCTTTTTTTAAGTTTGTTTGTAGTTTTTCTTCTTCTTATCATAAGAATAACCATCACAATTGTTGAAAGACAATGAGGTCGAGGAATAAAAGCAGATAAAAAAAAATATTTCCATCTTTAAAAATGCAACGAAAACTTTTGTTGAAAAATCTTTTAGTTTTTTTCTTTTCCTTATTTTTATTTTATCATGTTTATCATGAAAAAGAAATGTCTCTCAAAAGAGAAACATTAAAAGCAAACACAGCTAGGAAGGAAGAATAATCCGTTCATTTTCCTCTTCCTGAGTTGAATGTTTAGGTGCTCGGCTGAATAATTTTCTTCTTCCATCTATTGTTTTAAACTGTTTTTAACGCATTTTTATAAAATAAATGGGATGAAGTTAAATTTGAATAACTGGTCGGATCATAAATTATTATGATGGGAAGTATTATGCTGTAAAGTTTGTAAAGACGATGTTTGGATATTGTGTAGCTTTTATTGTGGATGATAAAACCATTCCAGAGTCACGCTAGCATTGTGTCGGAATAAACCAAATTCAGATTTGAATTAGTATTCTTTTAATTATTCAAATTTAGGGTTAAAATTCAATACGATTTGATAATCTTTATAAATATAAAATTTAATACGACATGAACAACCATAAAAGCTTCGAAAAATACCTAAAAAATTCTCTAATTTACTCCAAAATGCTCTTATACTCAAAGCTAATCTACGATACTCTTTAAACTTGCAAGCTCCAATTCTTCATTCATTTTATATTTTTTTTTCCACATAAAAAAATGCAAGCAAGAGATGAAAAGCATATATAGGTGGTTTAAAACAATAAAAGGATTTTTATAAAGTGAACTCTGCAGTTCCTTTGAAAGAAGCATGAAAAAAATTTGAAATTTTAATAAAAGAAAAAGAGTTTGTGCTGCTTAAAAACTAAACTTTTGGAGTGTATTTTTTTAAAAAAAATTAAAACAAAAGAAGCAGAACAGCTTGATTTTTATCTAAAAGCATAAATCTAGTGGAAATTAATTCAAAGAATTTAGTCTGAAGTTTGTAAATTAAATCAGATCTTTTTGGGTTCAACAGATTTGATTCAAAGATAAGAAAATAAATCAAAATTAAGAGCCTGAAGTCGTATAAAAATCTATATGGAGTCAAGTCAATTTATGGAGTCTAGTCAATTTTGTATATGAAATTTGAGTCGCTTTCTTTCTAAATCATGACAATACATGAAAAATTGTAAAATTATTGATGGAAATCCTCATAAAAAAGTCAATTTTGTTCAGGTTTTATCAAAAAACTATTCTCCCGAATAGCACAAATCGGTTAATCCATCAAAAGTATGATACCAAGCCGGGCTGACTATGCCGATTTCAATTCAAATTGGATCTAAGCCGCCGTGGCATCCGATTTTGGATCGACCAACCTACTTCTGTTATTCGAAATCAATCTTCTAAGTGAATTCATCAAAATGAACCCATCTACCATAAAATTCTCCACATTCTCATGTCCAAAAGAATCGTAAACCGTTAAACGCTTCGATTAAGAAAATTAAAATTAAAGTTGATGTTCTTATTTTCAAAATCAAAGCTTACGATCAATAAAAATCGAACATTTAAAAGTTCTTCAACATCTTCATAAGTCCCTATAGTACAGAACTACCTTGTATGTGCTATAAATTTCCTCAAATAAAAATAAATTAAGTGCAATAAAAATAGAAAAAATAAGCTTCAAAAATAAAAGAGAAATAATTCAGTAATTCTATAAAAAGAAAAAAAGAGAAAATTGAACAAATCAATCACGACTGAATACTACAAAAAATAACAAATAGCTTATTTCAACAAATAAGCAATCAAAATGATTCAATAATAAAATAAGATAGATTTCAAACATTATTCTTATGATCACTGAGCGATGGAAATTTCTCAATAAAAGCCAGTAGATTCACTTCTTTTTTGTTGCTTTTTTTTTTATGAAAAATTGATGAAAAAATATTCAACGATAAAATATAAAAATTGAGAAGGAAAAAAGTTTTTTGTCAATTGTGATTTTATTTCTTTATTTAAGTTACAGTTTTGTAAGAGCTTACAGCAGAAAATGTATTGAAAAATGCAGACTGTTCCAAGAAAATTGACGATGTGCAAATAATGAAGCTAGGTAGAATGGATAGGGATCGGTTTGGGTTTTAATTTATTGAGGGTATTTAGGGTAGCTTTAAACTTAATTGGGTTGTGTTAGAGCGTTTTTAGTGCATTTGATTAAAAAAAGATCATTTCTAATGTCGATTCTTGACCTCATGTTTGTTGGATCGGTATGAAATGATTAAGTATCGAAGAACAATATCACTATGCTACTGAGCCATTTCGACTCACTGGACTGAGCTATTGAGGCCGAATTCTTCAAATTGAAGACTGTCTTCTTCAAATACTTACATACGGTCAGCTTAGGGACAACTAATAATGTCTTAAACCTTAACCAAGATGCGCACTATCAAAATCTAATGAAATTTGACTGATTGCAGTCAATACAATTCCATTTTCATCACCATAACAATCTCCATCACCAAAATTCCAATCCAGTCAATCCGTTTTCCAAACAAAAAAGCGCTCCAAGACGAGAATAAAAATTTCACAACTTCATAAAACATTCATTACCCATTCGTTATCGAACAACAGTATGCTTAAATGGAAATAAAATAAAAAATGCAGATTGAAGTTAACCTTTTTATTTTTATATTTATTGCTGACAACACATGATTAAGTTCAGCATCAACAGGTAAAGTCATGCCATTGTCGTATTTATTTCAATACAATTTTTTTTAAGCCGTAGATGAAAGTCACCGACTGAATGGAATAAAATCAGCGGGGAAATCAACAAAACATAAAAGAATTGCATTTATTTTTCTCACTTTTTTATGATTTTCATTAATTAAATGCGGAACAGTTGAGCACGATGAAAAGGATTTAATTAAAATTACTTAAGAGGAAATGCTTAAAAATGCAAAAAAAAAAAAATAATAAAATTTTTTAACTCTCATATGGGAAAATAATTCTTGGATAACTTTTGATGCCTTTTTTCCCTAGAATTCCAACTCATCCGTCTGCACAGCAACAAAATGAGAAGAAGCTTAACATATCTCAATGTCAATACGGAGTAAAAATAATACGCAACATCAAATCACTACAAATGTCAATGCAAGCATTACTTCCATCATTAAATCTTCATTTCAATGGATTTTAAATAGAAAATTCCTTTATTATTTACTTCGGATAGAAATAGAAATAGAGTTGGATGTAGAATGACGTAGAGCAATGATTGCTTGACTTTATGATGCATCATATGGCCAAACGAAGATTTTTCTAGAATAGCTCAAATAATGTCCAAAGAAAGAGGAATCTTCAATAGATTTAAAATAATCTCTAATAGTATGTACTTAGAAATTGATACCTAATTGATTTTCTAGTACTGTAGTGCTGAGTATTGAGTCAATTTCATTAAAACGTCATTAAAACGATTTAGTAATTCAAGTATCTAGAATTAAGTATGTCAGACGCCGTCCACTTATTACGTAACATGAAAAATTTACGTGCACACCACCTCACCCCCCTAAGATCGCTTCCTGACCGATATATATCAATTTATATCTTAATCCTACCATTAAAATGTACTTAATCCTGGAATTGGCTATAGTTCAATCCAAGAATTGAAAACCTAGCATCAAATGCATCATTTCCCTCTTTGTTTCCTGCATAATAACGTCATTACCTGACAAATGCTCATCAGATCGGATCTCATAACTTAACTACGTCTTTTTCCTTATGTTCTACATAGCTAAGTACAAGACATGAATATCTCAAATACCTAATTTGATTCCCTCTTTAAATTCACTTCTGCATATCAAAACAGACTAAAAGTTTCAAGATTCATATGAAAATCATCAAGACAAACTTAATTGAAGCGATTCACTTGACGAAATGGATTAAATTCAACTTCATATCTCAACGAGAGCTCTCTTAACATTCAACATACAAAGGATGTATTAACTTAAATAAGAGAGTAAGGATGAAAAAACATTCCATTTACAAAGTTCCGCGTAATATATTGCATATAACATATAAAAAGGGAACTCATCCTCATCTTCAATGTCAACTGTTATTAAATAAAGTTCATGTTGTGGCATACGTACATAATATGAAGTCACTTATCTCAACATTAAAAATCTACACATTATCTACAAAATGTGTATGTATTTCATAAAATATACTGTGCAAAATTGCTGATTATGACTTTACTACCGCATGCTTGCAGACATAATACATCGCACTTCAGTATCACATTAGTTTGTTGTCAACTGTCATGAAAGTTTAATTAAACATATATATTCATGCATATATGATTCACATACATACGTATATACCGAGCGTGAACGCTAAATTAAATTGTATGACGTGTTAAATGAGTTGATGATTATGCTTCGTAGATTTTTTTTTTACATGAATCGCAAAGTGTTTTTATGGCAGAGTTTTGATGGCATAATTTCAGACAATCTTGGATATGGAGTTAATGCTCTGGTGGGTTATGGACACATTTATGTGGTTAGTTCTGGAGGTGATAACTGTTAAAGGAATGAAGAAAATTTGGGTTTGGAATTTAGATGCATTTATTTGGTTTTGAATTGCCATCGAAGTGACGGGTTAGTGACTGACAATGCCAAGTATACGATGCTTCTTGAGATTTTCATAATTGTGATTCATGGCCTACAATAGATATCGACTGAAGCTGGCTGTATAATTGGGTTCCACTTGCCAATTTCTATCGACAGCCTCCTTTAAATTGTTCTTAAGTCGCCCATGGATTCTCTTTAATACCTTTGAATTGAATCTGCTTTCCACCTGTACAAGAACTAGCCAATATCATGTCCCACATTTCCTACAGCACCGATTAAAGTTTTCAATCCAAAATCTCCTTAAATTCATCAAAACTTTCCATTCATTCAACTATTCTAAAAATAAATCAACACCCTCACTTTGATTACGAGCTTCATATCTCGAATATTGAGTTAATTGCATCACCATGCTACATAATTAAAACCACATTAAAACAGGAAGAATCTACTGTGAATATTATTATAACTAAATTATCACGCTTTACGTGTTGTCATTAAACTTTGTACGATGTTGGCAGGAAAGAAGATGAAAAAGTTTTTCATTTATATTTTTCCCTCGGTTTCCTTGTTACTTTGTGCAATTAACATTTTTTTTTCATATTTATACTTTGCTTAAGTGATTGTGTAGACAGGGATGATGTTGTGTGACTCTTGATGGTGATTAGTATGGATTAGGAAGTTTAATGAGTTTAGAGAAGTTTTCTGGATGCTAAGGGAAATGTCAGTAAGATGATAAGAGTTGGGAGTTGGACATTCCTTCCAAAATAGTTTAGTTTGAAGCTTAAAATCATAAGAATCAGACTACCGACTGCTCAGAAATCTTCCGTTAAGAAATAATTTAAAATATTTGAATTATTTTTGAACGTTGAAAAATTTCATGAATTTTAAGAAAATCACACTAAATATTATTCAGTTTTATAAAGAATCATGACTTTAATACTTATAACAGTTCAAAATCAAGAATTATATTGTAATTAACGAGAAAAATGACAAATTATGATTGCAAAAATTTGGAAATGTTTTGTAAACAAATCTTTGTATGTGTTAGTGCGTGATTTTTTAGAAATTTGCAATTTTAAAATTTTTAATTAAAAACAGAGAACAAGAGTGCATAAACCTAATTAATAAATCATAAAAATGCTAAACTTTGGTTTAAACAATTCAGCATTCTCTTAATACAGCAGAAGGAAAGATTTTTCAAAAATTAAATTTTTCATCCAAAAACTGTCAAATGAAATTCAAATTTTCGAAATAATTGTCGAATTTTTTCGAAGTAAATGTCGAATTTTTTCGAAATGAGCTGTCGGTAGTCTGATAAGAATCTCTAAAATGCTCTTCATAACAACCTTCTGGATGCCTAATTAACTTGCCGACTAAATACTCTCATTCCGCTGCTGCTGTCAGTCATTCGACATTTTTGCCGAGTTAGAGAGCATAAAGTTATATTAAAAAAGTGTTATCACACTTTCATTTGAACGACACGAGCTTTTATGTT